>NC_091966.1:26257500-27507500 GCF_036711975.1 Onthophagus taurus
ATACAAACAACCAAGAGTCTGAGAAAAATTGGGTACGAAACGGTGTTAAAAATTTATCATACCTAAAAATCTTTGTAATTCATTAAGACTTCTTGGTCTTGGGAAATCATTGATCAAATCATTCTACTTAGTGAAGGACGAATTCCTTCTGATGAAATATTGTGACTGAGGAAGTCAAGTGATTGTACGCCAAAAATGTATGTAAAAATGTATGATGCGTTTTATTAAACGATTAAACAATTAATTATTAAACAATTTAAACGTAAGTATTTCTGTTTAACTAAATTGTACCTTTCATCGTGCGATGAACCGCTGTGATTTTTCTCGCAAATGAAACATTTGCACTGTTTTTTGCAAACTTTTGCTTTTCGAAGTTCATTCAGCATATGTAGGCAATTCACTTATAGTATATTTTGCTTCCCAATTTCTTTTAGTCATACTATCTATCTTTGATACAGCAATGTATATTAGCAAGGCGTCCACCAGTGTTCAACAGGTAATTTTAAAAGCTTTTAAATACCTCACATTTATTATTAAAGCAACCCTAACATTGCGCATTAATAGGAATTTCTTCATAATTTCGGTTGCTAGACTCCTATTATTGAATTACTTTCGCAGCATTATGGTTGAACACGATTTTAAATACTAAAACTTCTGAATATTTGTTAAATTTGGGGTTCCATGTAGGCGCATTAATCGAATAATTATTTAATAACTTAAATTAACTTTGTCGTAACACTTATGTTTTTAAACCAAAAAAATAAAGTAACTAGTTTATTTGAAATTGAATAATTAAACTTTGTAATACCTACATGAGAAAATGTCATCGATGTTACTTAAATGGTATAATCAAGCATTATAATTCCATTAGAGGGGATACGAAGCACTCCAAATAGGTCTCTAATTCACAGTAACGTTGTTACACATGCCGTTCCCCACCGCTTCGCGTTGCTGTTGATTTCTGCTCTCGATGCTCGTTGGGAGCTTGAACACTGTTTGAAGCGTACACGCGAGACATAAATTAGATTGTGGTATGATGGGTGGACCGGCGATTGCGAATTACCGACCCTGTGATGATGAAAGGTGCTCTCCATTACTAATTAATATGTCTACGCTATAACAAACACTACACATTGTATGTGAAATTTTGAACGTGGAGGGTTTTTCGATGTAAGTTTTAAGCCGAACCTCGCAGTCTCGTTCCTTCTCTTTAAAACTTTCCCGGGGATAAATTTCGTTTTCGCTGTAGGTACGGGATTTAGATCCGCAAATTGCTATTCAAATAGGAAAAGTTTTAGAGAAAACAGATGGGGATGGTTCGAAATTATCATTTATATGGTAACGTTGGAGAGAGTAAGAATTTTCAGTTGGTGGAGAGGAAAAATCCGCATCAAATCGTGGAGAACCAATACAGCGGGAGTTCTTCCTTTATTGCACGTCCCTTCGATGTCAAAGGGATTGGGGTGGAAGACAGAGGTAAAAGGGGAGAGAGGCTCTAAGAGATGTTGATTGGCAATTTATTTGCCCGGCAGGCGTTTGATTCTGTTCAGCCGCTGTTACCCACTTGTTACCCGATCTGATACGAAGGAATTCTTTTCGTTCCGAAATTGCTCTTTAAACCAGTATTTATATAGGTTCACATTCTTTCCAATTTCTTAATAGTACAATATCAGTACGTTTTCATTAAATATCTTCAGATTAAATTCCCGGCAATATTTAAAAAAGAAATCCTTACTTGCCACTTCAACTTGTAAAGTGGCCTCTCAATTAAACTTTATGACCCGTTCTAATGGTAGGGAAAGCTTTACGATCAAGGGAAACAAGGTTTGTAAACTGGTGCACCAAGTAAACGGAGCACCGAACTATAAACGTAATTGATAACCACAGGGTTACACCGGGAAACGCATAACGACGTAGTAAATCAATAAAAAGCCACAATTACGAGTTTATGGTGGAAGGGGAATTAGCTTGGCTTTAAGTGCCGTATTGTTTACTTAGAGATAAGAATTTTTTAACATCTTAATACCCCCTTTTATTAAGATTTTGTAAACAGAAGAGATTTAAGTAAGTTTTTGTACTAGAATGCACATAAATCAATTTTTTAACTTAAAAATCGTAAATCTTTCATCCCGCAACAATAAAAACTAACAATCCGCTTCGGAGCGGAAAAAGACGTACACAGTAACGAGAACGTATTTGTTGTTGTTCTTCCCGGCAGATAAATGATCGCAAAAACTCTTTTACACTTCCCAGAGCACCGAGAGATTTATGTAGGAAGTATCTCGATAGAGAGAATAATATTTTTATAATGAACTCGGTCGTATAGACGTCATCGATTTCGGTAAAGTATTTACAACTCCTTGCTCCAAGACGGTTTTGTTTTTCTTCTTTACTCATCGTCTTAAATCTTCCAAAAACGTAAATATTGTAAGTAATTCATCACTTGTAAACGGAAAACAACGCGGGGTGTTGTCAAAATCTGTGTGTTTGTACGGGGTGGTTTACGAAAGCACTGATTGCTTTACGAGGGACAACCGTGAACTATCATTCTCCACCTTAACCCGGTAAACAAGTCGTATCAATTTAAAATTCTCGAATAAATGCAAAAGATCAGTGACAGGTGCTTAGATGTAGTATGTATTTACAAATCAAAGTAAGTCTAAATATTTAGGAAAGCTTCCATAAAAATTTCTACGTTGATAAATAAAGAAGAGGTACAATACTGATGTATCATGCTGATGCATGGTTTTGGGGTAAGTCCGGTCACGAACGGTATCTAGGGAAAAAGAAACGTTCAACCCTCGAAGGACCGGGGTTAGAATAAGCAATACCATCAAAAGAAAATTTAGATACTTTCCTACTTTTATTTTTCAGTAGGGTTTGTAATTTTGGCAATTTTTAAATAAGATATTCAAAAGAAAACAAGCAAATGCTTATTTAGTGATATAAATAAATATAATAACATGATAATAGTTTAAAAATGGATTCCAAACATACTCTATTAACAATTTTTTGAGAAATAGAACATAAATGGTTAAACGTTTTCCAAAACCAGTAATATTTACAAATTAGCTTACAATTTTAGA
This sequence comes from Onthophagus taurus, assembly GCF_036711975.1. Classification (NCBI taxonomy): domain Eukaryota; kingdom Metazoa; phylum Arthropoda; class Insecta; order Coleoptera; family Scarabaeidae; genus Onthophagus; species Onthophagus taurus. The sequence continues at coordinate 26,260,587 of NC_091966.1, forward strand.
TTAATATTGTGGACCTTGTGCTTTTATGAGGTTCTCAAGGTTTTGCTAACAATCTATGTAAAAATAGAGAAGTTATTATAATAAATTATATGTAGAACTACCTAATCATAACATTTTTCAAGTTTTTGATGAGTTGTAAATAATTATATTTAATAAATTTTCGTTTTTTACACATTACACGTTCAACTGGAGGAAAAATATTGGATTTTAAATATTTCCACCTACGACTATATCAAAACGGCTTTTATACTACTTAAAATCGTCAACAGCGCTGAACAAATTCGTTAATTTAACAACTTATTTAAATGGTTTTTCACATTTCAAATATCAAATTACATCGTACAACAGAAAAAGTTGAAACCCGTTGAGTTTCGTAATCGTTTCCAGTGTATGTTTTGCTATTAAACAAATATATGAATTTCTATTTTTCGGGTCAAATCTTTGACTAACTAAAGAAGAATTATTTCCTTAATATACTTTAAAAATTAGTTTTTGGACGTTTTGACTGATATTAAGCGAAATAAACAGTTTAAATAGATAATAGTTCTATTATCTATTTAAACTAAAAAAATCTACGTAAATAATTCCTGCAATATTTAGCCAATAACAGATTCAATCAATCTACGTAAGTACCTTATCTTTCATTGGCCGTGGTGTATGGGATCACTACCAGAAAAGAAAATTTAACTGAACACACTATAATAATTAAGTTAACAAAATCGATGTAATTAATGAAATTAACAAAATTAATTAAAGAAATTAAGGGAAAAGGTGTTCTTTTTCAAGACACTAGATGTATATAATGATTTACACAAAAATTTGCTTTCAAGTCAAGCAGATAAGCTCTGTCACTTCATAGAATCCGCAATATAGTATATCTGCATACCTTGCATGTATAGGTATGATATGGGAGTGCATGTGTTACTGCACATCACACTTAGGTCCAATTGGACCCCTTGTGTATCCTCACCACACTTATTCTAGTATATCAATCAGTTCAGGGATTTCCCAAAACCATGGTTGTCTATCACAAATGTGTTCTTTATGCCATCTGTAATCAGCCATTGCTATTAGAAGTCTTCATTCTGAAGCAGGTTAGAGAAAAAAAAAATATGATGTGCCTACCAGCTTGTGATATTGGATAAAGGCTCGAGAAATAGAGGAATATATAACCTCTTACGTTGCTTATTGAATTAACATTTCTATTACGTGTATTACACTGGTACCAGTGAAAGAGTATTTCAGTGCCCGCACCATTTCGTCTTCATAAAACAACGGTGTAGCCCATCAGTAATCTAAAGATTTTTATATTTATCTACTACTATGGTAAAGATTAGGTTATTCTTTGAATAAGAATTTTTTATAAGGGAGTGTCAACCACTGTTCTTTTCTACAATGTTGAACTGCTGCCAGTCTAAACATGGTTACCAATACCAATTTCTCAATATGTAACCTCATGGAAGTAATTGTAACCTCTGTACAATATTATGAGCTGTGCAGGCGGTAGATTTTGAAGTTCTGGTTTACTAAAGCACCACACCATAATATAGCAAACCAACTCAGAATTAAAATGATTGCCACCTACACTCCGATCATATAATGCATTTACGTACTTGCTTCTTACGCGTATTGTCAGATTACCTACGTAGGTAACAGTATTGAAACCGGCTAGGTTTAAGCATATTATGCTCTAAACAATAAGTATAGAAAACAATAAATGATAATTAACTCAATATTACAGTATTACAATTACATACAATCGTATATACACAATCGATGATAGTTGAGAGTGTAGTTGGTGACGACACCTTTAAATGGAAATTACATATTAACGAACTTTGTAAAAAGTCGAGTTGCTTCTGCTCTTTTCTGTTGTAAAATGAAAGGGTTAATAAACGATCTTATTATAAATCAAGCTACTCTGGTTGTTGCTACACAATCAGTTAAAAGCCCTTTACATTTGCGCTTCGGCATGATAACGTGAGATGGTATTAGTGGACTATATTGACTAATTGTTCTGCTGAGATGGTTGCTAGGTACAATGTGACTCAAAAGTGACAATCAGCCAGAATGTGACACAATCTACAGTATGAAATCCGAAATTTAGTTTAGGCAAGACAACTGTTAGTTTAAGTTTTATAGTCTACTAATTCTCTACATCTTTTAAATAGTACAAAAGTAGTCAGACATATTATGTTTAATTTCTTAGTTGATTCCTACAGTATTGAGGGACCTCAATGTTATAGCAGTACTTATAGTTTCATCTTTGTGATTGACATTTGTTGCAATGGTTTTTCTCTATCCTCAACGCAAAGATGTTATTTAGTTATTATTATGAGAATGGGGTACTCTAATAAAGCTCCGATAATTCCGAAGAACGAAGTTTTATCAAAAACGACTTCAATGTCAATTCTTACGGCGTTTTCTTTGTAAACCAGTGCACCGTAAACAAAACTCGTCAGGTGGATACCTGGTTAGACTCCTGTTGAATAGTTTCATAGTTGTACGAACCTGAAAATTGTACAGTCGTTAGCAGCTGAAGGCTATCTTGAAGGTTGTCGATGTAATCGTTATCCGTCTTTAATAAACCCAGATACTGAAGTACTGGAAAGGCGAAATATAATCGAAAAAAAAAACTCAACAATTCTATACTTTGCCATTTTTTAACACCATCAGGTTATTCTTATAGATTCGAGACAGAATCTTTTAATCATTTTTTGCGTTATTAGAAGAACTCCACAAGGCTAAGCTTTTCGCAGCTATCAGCCGATTGTCGTGAACCAAGTTTAGTCATAACCGCGTCCTCCGTCCTCATGAGTTTGCAACTATGAGGATCCTAGTAGAAGCTCACAAGTTACGCCTTAGAAAAGTCGCACATTTTTTAATCAGTATCTCGTCAACGGTCATCAACCATACATTTGGTAAAGTAATAAACATAAAATTGTTATCTATTTTCTGAATAGAGTAACACTGGGGAATATTCCTACAACTCTCTCCAATACGACGCGTATATTGTATTGTTCATGGAGTTCTTTGTTTTTTCAGAAGTCTAACATTTTCGGCACCACTACTTCACATTATTTTCTCATTTCGCCCTCTCTGTTTTCTTTGCTAATGCTTTAGTTCATTGTTTGAATTGGATTGTTAGATATGAAAGTAATGAAATGATTTATTGTGTTTATGTCGAGATTTTATTACGCTATGTATTGTAGAGAGCAATGAAGTAGTTCTTTTCGCCGTTTATTTTTGTAAAATACTGCTTTATAACCTTCTCGATTCATACCCTTGTACCACCTTATGATTAAATGGGGACAATCTTTCTATTAGCGCTTACGGTTCCATAAGCATAAAATTATATCTCTTGCAAAGAAAGTGAAAGTTTAATTACTCTGAAAAAGTTAAACTTGTCTCCCGTCGTTGACTTGCAGAGTAGTGGCATATCGTTTCTCAGATTGCTTGGATCTGCTTTTATGTTATTTGTAAACTTAAATCATTGTCTCTCAAAACGCCATATTTGCATCTTTTTTTTCAATTACTTTTGTCATGAGAGAGAATTTTATTATAGCGCTAAATTTATTCTGGTAGTTGATGTAAATTGTAAATTTACTATGCACATGAATAAATGACGGATGATAGAACCCGTGTTAAGAAAGATAGCTGGAACAGCAGGAATTTTTGTAATCATTAACATCATAATGATTACAAAAATTCCTGCTGTTCCTTTCATGTTAGTTGTAGGTAAGTTTGTTATATATTTGTCTACTTCCGTCACATTTCAGTGCGTTGAAACTTTTTGAACATCTAAATAACAGCCACATCAACGATCTTGTTGAAAGTGACAAACATCAACTAAGAAAAGGACGAGATTAACTTAGCTAGTTCTTGTGTTGGCAAAATAATAATGTTGAATATCCTCAAACGGGTTGACAATAGAAAATGCCACTATAATCAAATACCGCAATTTCTGATTGCTTCATAGTGTTTGTTTGGAAACATTCAGGTTAAATATAGCTATTGCTTTCATATTGGAAGGAAGTTCAATGTTGAAGAAAGAAAAAGCCTGTGTCCCATGATAACTCTACCACCCAGGCCATTCTGGGGTTGCTGGCAATGAAGAGGGCAGCGCTTAAGCGTTTGTTAGGCCAGAGCCAGCAGTTGGTGTATCATTTGCGTTGGTCAAACATAGGATTGCACTATGGGCTGAATGAGACATGCTAAGTTGTTGATTAACATCGGCCCTGTCAAACTCGGAAATATTTTAGGACTTGTTCGTAGCAGCATTAAATTTCTAATGGGTGTCTTTACTGGGCACTGCCGATTAAAGACACACCTCAATTTGTTGTGATGGGTTGAGTTGTCATTACCCCACTGTTAATCGAATCAGATTCTCGATTTTTGAATCGCAGTTTATCTCTAGAAAGGATCTGAATGACTTTTCACTGAGCAAGATAAGATATTAATGTTCGTTACGAGCATGGACTGCACGGTGAAATTTGATAACGTTATCTATCGGGGTCAATAAATTTTTAAGGGCGCGGTGCAAGGTAGGTTGGTCCGCCTATCCGATATGAAATTGATTTAAATGTTCGTTCATCACGTCCAGACAATATTTTTACGTCTTTGCGTAATTTTTACTTAAATGGTCTTCCGACTTGTTTTGTTGCCACTTTGTTGATATTGACTTTCTATATTATTTGAAAATGCTTTCCGTAATGCTGTTACTAAATGATCCTTTGGCTTCCACACTTCTTAACCATGGTGATCTATAATAACACGTCATCTATAATAATCTATAACTTCATAACTTAACTTTATTTAGGCAGATGAATTCCTAGCAAAATTCGTTCAACATGATTATTATTATGAACTTCTACGGCTTGATTTCCTACAAACGACTTCAGTATATAAGGCAAAGATTTCACTCCAAGTACACCTTTGAAACCATCAATAAATGCATCTATTTGTTTCAGTTCTAAGTACTTATAGTTTTATTTCTGAGAATATCCACAACAGATGAGCTGCATATACTTCCAATCTTGTAACAGTTGTATGATTTAATATCACTCTAATCTCAAAGATCAACAAATCAGTGGTATTCTAGTATTTGCATCTTCACTTTAGACGAACACACAACATTCAGAAACAGGACACATCTATAATGAAGTGTAGCTCAACCAAGATTACATTCTTTCCTAAGAAGATTGTACAATTTATCAAGAATTTTTCTGATCTGTGTTCTACAACATTAATGCAGTCATCTAATATGCCCTCTTTGTGGAAGGTGAGTTGCTTGTCTTTAACTATTACTTTCTTGTATATTCTCGATCGTTGTAGTTTCAAAAAAGTATTGATATAAAAAATCCTGTAATTAAAAAAATTGAATCTTTTAACTTTTAGTAATTATAAGGGTTTTGCAACGACTGGCTTCGTAGTTCGGTTGCCTTGGCAAAAGTAGCGTCCAAAAAGCCCTGCGAACACCGCAGGACGCCTTCACAGGGATCGGAGGACCTGTACGCATGTGTCCCCTACAATCATCCAGGCAAATACTAAACCTTTCGCAACGAGTACCTAGTAGCGTCTCGTCGATCGGTGTTATTGTACAATACGGTTCCGTTATCGATCGGTCGGCGTCGCGGCGTGCTCCGACGTCGTGCCGCCATTTGCTTTGTTTACTGTGAAACGTGCGGTGTTTCCGTGCAAATTTTATACGCAAAATTCAACGGCCTCGACAATACCGATTTTTAACGCAATGAACATCATCCGGACTATGACGGTCTGACGGCAAGGCGTCGCGTCGCATACCGGATTATGTCTTCAACGTGGGATATCATCAGATGGTAAATAACCTCTAATTTATAACTTTCACTTTCATTATTTACTTTTTTTGAAGCAGTTGGTTTCACCATTATTAGTTAAATCAAGTTGAGATTGTATGGATCATTTTATGATTATGTATTTTAAATTTTCTAACGAAGACTATCTAAGCTATTATAACGCAATCTAACCACGTTTCGTTTGAATAACTAAGTCTTGTTTTATCCCATTTAGTTCACGTAGTATTGTGAATGTAAATCTTCGTGAGTTTAGATTGTTAATTTTTGTGTGCCAATACATAAATCCCAGATATCTACTACTAGAGACCAGAGCAATTTTAGAACGGTTGGTTCTAGAAGCGATATGTAAGTAGTGCTTGGGGTGAAAGTCTTCTATTGTTCCATTTAAGGAATACAACACCTTAAGTGCCTCCTGATTGCAAAATAAGAAACCTTTTGTTATCTCATAAAAGAAAAATCCGATACTTTTATTTTCATTATTCCTATTCTCATTTCGTATTCAAATCTTCAAGTCATTTTGAATTCGCTTCACCACACTACTATATCCAAATTGAAAAAATATTTACTTACCATCTATAAAACAGATTTCAATTCATCGATTGGGGACGATTTTTCCTTCTTCCGTACTAAATCAACATTCCGGGGCAGATTCAACATGCGGAAAGTACTCGATATGTGCGCTGTGCGCTTCCGTTGTAGTGAAATGTCAACATTTCTAGCAGTATTGAAGTGTCGACATCGTATTCGCATTCGCTACGCTTAAATCTCGGGGCGTGATAAAACGGTCCTAACGTCTGTTGGTCTTCGTCGATTCAATCATCGACGAATACACATAGCTACGGATCTTGGGATTTGTGAAGTGTGTCTCGTGGATCTCGGGAAAGTGTCGTACTTGACGATTACAATAGAAGGCGACTGGTGGTAGCACTTACTAGTTGATGGTGTTTCAGGTGACATGAATTTTAGAAAGGGTGAGATGATGATAGAGATTTTGTCTTAAATAAAGAAATGTATATGCATGGATAGAATAAGTATGTGTAATTAGCGTTATCAGTTTTCCAGGTGTAAACAGAAGTCTCCGATTTAATTTTTAGATTTTTCAACCTTAACCACAACTATAAAACAAGGTTCTTATTTCCAAAATCGTTTTTGGGAATAATATGAACTAAAATTATTGTAATATTTTGGGATCTTAAACTTTTAATTTAAAGAATGAAGGATGTGTAAAATATTATTATATATACATTCTAACTAAAAATTTAGATTAAAGTGTTATTTTATGTGATAATTCGAGGAATTTTGTGTAGTTGTTGTGTAACAACAATTAATTTATAAAAGCAGACAGCGTGCAATCTCGGTTTCCAAAGAATCACGAACGACGAGTTCGACGCCAGTTCTTGACAGAAAATAACACGGCTAAGGAAAAACACATCTGGAAAAGAAATTTTCCACTTTCGAAACTATAAAACTCATCGCTGTCTGCAAGGGATGAGGACAATATGAGATGGATGACGATCATTCCTTATCCTGGTCGGAAACTGAACTACAAATATTTCAGTTCCATTTCCAGGATAAACAGTTCCATTCGCCATAGACCTTGCCCAACGCGTTACTAACTAACAAAGCCTCGGACCTCTTTGACATCGTCATTACAAAGAAAGTAACGATGTCCAACTCTACGCAATATATACACTCCAACTTCACAGTATACGCGATTTGCGTATTGCAATACCAATACTGTGATATTGGTTGCATACTTGCAATGATGACGTCGGGTACGATAATTAATTAACACACTGTATATTGCAACTAGGCACAGCAACACAATTTGACATTCTCAAGGACTTGGGATTTTATTGGTTTCTCCTGGTAGGTCAAACTTTCCATATAAAAGCTCAGACATAAAAAACGAACGGATGATTACATGAACTCCGTGGAATGGTCGTTACTGGATATTTATGCCAATAATATTCAATGGCCGAAAACAAGGCAGAAATCTTTGTTGAAGATTTCGACGGAAATGTAATAGACCCTAGTATGTTCAAAGAAGTAGATACGGCATTGAGGAGTTTCAACTCGGAGAAAGCTTTAGACCCAGAGATTAGAACGCCGAAGAATCAAATACAATATTATTCCTTTTTTTCCCAACCAAAGATCTTCTTACTAATCAACCTGGTTCCTTTTTTAAGCAACATTGACCCAATCTAAGTCGTACCTAGTTGGTATTCCACTCTCGATGCGGCATAATACGTCCTTTATAGATTTAAACGTTATAAATATGTTGGAACTATTTTCTATATGTAGCCATAGAGGCATCACGAACTTTTCTGTTAGATACATAAAGTTGACATCTCAATCAGTATGCTACGACTAATTTGACATCCGATTGTAGAGGAGCCCTATTAAGTATAAGCTTTGTGATTTAAACATTCTAGATATTAGGGTATGGATCAAATTTCGATGAGTAATCATACAGTAAAAATAGTGTTAAATCAGTAATGATGTCTTTACCAATATATATTACGCATGATGCGGTATTAGTCATCTTTCACTTATGGGGAAAATTGAGTGTTTTCACATTTGACGACCATGATCTGGGACGACAATGACTCGGCAACAACGTCGGGACGACTTCTCGGCAAGAATACAATGTTGGCGAGTATGAAAGATTCCTATTTATTTATAAGTAAATTTGTATTCTATGATAGTGCCGTTGTTGTATCACATTGGTGTTGTCAGATATGAAATGTAGAACACCTACTAGAAAATCCTACATATATATTACATTGGAAAAATTTCTAAAGCGAGGAGAATTAATCAATCACTATCGTTAGTGATCAAACAATAATAAAAGTGTAAAAGGCGATTTGTTTTGGCTCTTGTATAGCATTTTCAGTTTGCAGAAAAGACAAGAAATAGATTCAACCAAACATCATGAAAATGTTAAAGGAATCTCGGATAACACTAACAAAAGCAATATCGTATGCCTACAATCTGTTTTGTTGATATTGCAAATAAAAAAATTAAAATTAGAAAATAGTTTGTTTTATAGTTTTGTTTCTGTTGGGGATTGTAGTATTCTGAATGATCAGTCTGTAATTTATCTTAGACCTTTTAACAACAGCTCATTAACTTGAGCGAATCAAAACTTACTAATAAATCATGAGTAAAAAGGCAAACTTATTGAATGTTAACGAATTTTAGTAGAAATAAATAAAAGTAAAGAGAACTTATTTTGTTAACTGGGTGGCAGCAATTAAAAAGTCTCATTTCTAGTTGACGCAGGGTTAAAGCAGGAAAAGCTCATTTTATTGCTAAAACTCTTAGAAATCCATGCATAATAGATGTTGTTGAAACCATGTTTGGCGAAAAAAATTTGTAATAATATTAAAATGTTGCCACTTTTAAACAATACTGAATATGTAAAAAAGACAACTTGATAAATTAACAGACGTGTCACTACTTGCTGTACTGCTCGTTATAGTTCGGTCATGCACAATAACTCTGCAGAATAAAAAAAAATATTGAGAGGATATTATCAGCTTATATATTCAACATACATCACTGAGAGGGTTAACCTATACCTGTGTTATACAATAAAAGTTTATCTAGCGTTTATGGCACTTGTTAAAAATGTCCATTATGTTATACATAGATAAACTTAAGCAATAAAAAATATTCAATCTTGCGATAGCATTCCGATATATCTTTAAAGTTAGTCTACTAAGGCTACAAGCTGCTTTATTTATGTGTCGCGACTAATCTCCTCGTAGCTACAATATTTAAGTGGAAGCCATTTTTTTTATTTATTCACGAAATATAATAAACAAATTTATGGAAACAAATTGCTGCTAACATCGTAATCTTCAATAAAGTGTTTTAATTACATTTGTCTGTTCTAAGGAATTCGCCAAATAAAAATCACATAACCCAATGGCATCCTACAACAATAGTAAAACCTACACTGGCTGTGAAGTCAATTCTAAATTTTGTTTTTCGATTTTTGATAAATCTTTGAGTTTGATGTGAATATTCGTCAGTTGGTCATTAATAAACATGCTAATTGGTTCATGCTCTTCATTAATAAATTTAATATATAACCTGATTAAATTAATTATTTTAGCAAAACCGTGATGAACAGATATTTCTTAACAGCAAAACTTATTATATCTACTCTGGATGTTCATGTTTGAACTCGTGCAACTAATCGATTCGATCGAATCTATTATGAAATATCAAGAAATCAGCATTACCATTCTTCCAGGCAATTTCTATAATTTTTAATAGATATACTGATGAAGTCTATGATTTTATCTTACAATTAGTTACTTTATTATTTTTTTGACAGTGCAGTTAACTATGTAAAATAAATATAAACACATATACATAATAAACGGAAACTATATGAAGCATGGCCTTTACAATAACATTTCAGGCATCTTTAGCTATGTCCATAGCTTATGCATATAATCAATAATAAATCCTTCTCAAACCCTTTTCTACTATTAAAGTTTCTCCAACTTGCAACGACCTGGGCATTACTTTAAATAAAAGATTAAAATCCCCTCTCCAAATTTCAAGTTGGACTCTCATTTTTTATTACAGATTCGGATTCAATGTTACAAAATACTTTGTTTTTGGTCGAGTTTTCTGTTTCTTCCTTTTCGGGTGATTGTTTGCGCTGAATAAACTTGCCACTCACCATTCAATTAATTTATACTCTAGAAATTAATCTTAATTATCATCTTCCATTTCGAAGCACTTGTAGATTTATAGATTTACAGACAACTGGCTGTTCACATTTTGAGAGCGTATTGGGTGTAATTGCCACGCAAGTATTCGTTGCACATATCTTTGGGAGTCATCCAGCGATTATTGCAATCCCGATGAATTGATCGCGTGCTAGTAACGAATAATGCGTTGAAACGAATTGTTCTGACCATATGTTTAGGTTTTCAAGAAATTCCGGTAATTTCTCTTCAACAAAGTTTCAATATTACTCGCCATCTAAAATACAGTCAATAAGATATGGTCTAATATATATATATAATATTATCATCAATAATTGTACACATCACATTAACTGACCAAGTACGCTGATAATCTCTTCACTCTCAATTTTTGTAATTGTCGACTCATCAAAGAACGTTTAACATCTCTTTATACAATTTTCAAATAAAAAATTGTACGAAAACACCAAAGGGCAACCTTTGGCAGATCTGCTTCTTATTCTGGTAAGCAATTCCAAAATCAATTTCTGCCACTTTAAAAATTTTACAGTTTATTGTAAAACAATTTTGGATGATCAGAGTTGCGGCTTTTTATCTCTTTGGATAGTTGAACCTTGGTTGGCATTTTGAATCAAATACGATGTGACTCTTACAAACTTTGAACGTTTTAGAAGAAATATTCCGTAGCGCTGTTATTACCATTACATTACATTCAACGCGAATTTGTAAAAAGAATTGCCTATATAATAGATATTAGGACACAGTTTCAGAACACTTTTTTACATTTGTGTCTTTTAAATATAATTTCATAGTCAATCTATGAATGACTTTTGGTATTATAAATAAACAAACACATAAAAAGATTTTTTTAATTTAGAGTACGTGTAAATGAACTGCCCTCATCTATACATAACTGGTTTGAAAAGATTCTTTGATACGGGATTTCTGTAAAGTACTAGGCTTTTGTGACGAGAGGAGTTTAAAAATGCGTGCGCTTCCAAAAGAATTACTTTCAATGGATATATTCTATTGTAGAGTTTGCGGGAACCAATGGAAGCACAAATCTACGCTGTTATATTAAATATATACACGTATTTGGAATTGTGCTTTTATAATGAATAGTGAAGGACGATTTTTTATTGGACGTCACAGTAATTGTGTGATATTTTATTTAAATACAAAATTTCTTTCTGCTTATTGATCGAGTTGACATGTATACGTCTACATTACAGTAATTACTCCGCGAGCGATATACAAGTCGGTTCAAAAAGAAAGGTAAATAGCGCGTCGTAAAGGGCAATTTTTCCTGAAAACGAACTGAAAATGCAGACGACACGCAAACCAACTATGGTCAAACGAACTTCGTGCGTGTGTCCCGAAACTACAAGTCATTGTGTGATTAAAAATGTATAAAGTGAATTACTTCAATCTCCCTTCCTTGATAGGATCGTTAAAAATTTAAGAAACAAGTTTGATCGATCTTGAAGTACCTAAAGAGAATCAAATAGAAAAAAATTCCTTCGTTTATTTTGCGCATGTGTGGGTAGGGAAAAAAGTTTCATTTGGGGTAGGTTTCGCAAATGTGCACGGTCATCTAAGGGTGGTCGTTGTATAGTTTCCTTATCATCCCACTTGCCATCAATCACCACGAACTTTGACCCTACAACAGCGACGCGCACGTGCGGGAACACTACGAAGAATGTTCCAACTAAATCATAAATCCATACCTACACATGCAATTTACACTTAGAAAAATATACATTTATTTTTATTACATAAACATTTAGAATCATTAATATCAATTTGAGTGAATTTGGTATAAATTGACCTGGTAATATAATATATTATATAGTTCACGTCCTGTTTTATTGAGGCCAAACGAGAAATTGCACATACATATTCCATTCCTCATTTACATGGAAACGATGCCGGGAAACTTTTGAATTATTACAGAGCGCATATTTATTGAAAATTAATCATCGTCCCGCCGGAAATCTCCAATAAATCCGATCTAAAGATAAAAAGTCTAAAAAGTTTCCAGACGCGATCAAGTGAATTAAGAATTTCCTCTTCTTTTGAAAAACGCCCTTCTTGAATTTCATCCAAACATCTCACCTCACATCATAAACTCTCTCGATCACTTCGCAATGGGGCACACTCAGGTGTGTTAGGTACTGAAATTCGTCCCGCATAGCTGCTCACATACTCAAATTGCAGTTAAGGTGGATGCAAGCGGTTGGAGAGAGACTCTCAAAAGATGGAAATTCGATTTCTATTCACGGCGTCTATATGGCGCTGGCGGAATTGATGGTTGCGTTCCCTTTATCCATTCCGGTACTCTACTTCCTTCGAGCTGATATTGCTCCACTAAATCTTCCTTAGCCGGTTACGTATGTGTAAGTTTCCACGAATGTACCACCGCGACGACGATAGCGTTAGATTTCTTTGAATAAGGCGCTTTATCGAAAAATATGTTTCCGGGGTTTCACAACGAAATTAGAACCATATTTTTCAAAAGGATTACAAATTGTTCGTTTCTTTGATAAGAAAATATTTGACGATTTATGCAACTTATTATACAAGAGAGTAATGTTTATTGACTAAATTATGGTATTATAAAGCTTTTTAAAGGTTTTAATAATGATTAATTTTAACTTTGAGTTATTATTCTTTGAAAAAATGTTTGTTCCATGCTTATTAATCTAAACAAAACAAAATACAATAAAACCTCGATATAATCGAAACAGGTACCATATGTTCCTGTTCCTAAAAAGTAATAGTTTCCAATACCTGTTACAACTATTCCTCTGTTCCTAATGATATAGCATAATTCCCCAAAATGGTAAAATAGGATGAGTTTTCTTAATAAAATTAACTATAACGTATGTATTAAAACTGATGGAGAAAGACGTTATGATTAAAAAATATTCCTGATGCATCAAGAAATCATAATTCATACTTATTTCATATTTATCTATCACCAGTTTCTAATGATATAGCATACATCACAAAGTGCCAAAATTGGACGATTTTTCTTATTAAAATCAATTGTAACGTGAGTACTAAAACTGATAGCGAAAGATGTTATGAATAAAAAATATTCTTAATGCTTCAAGAAATCATAATCCATGCTTATTTCATATTTATCTATTACCAGATTCTAATGATATAGCACAAAATGTCAAAATTGGATGATTTTTCTTATTAAAATCAACTGTAACGTGTGTACTAAAACTGATGGAGAAACATATTATGAATAAAAAGTATTCCTAATGCATCAAGAAATCATAATCCATACTTATTTCATATTTATCTATCGCCAGTTTCTAGTGATATAGGATAAATCACAAAATGTTAAAATTGGACGATTTTTGTTATTAAAATCAACTGTAACGTGAGTACTAAAACTGATGGAGAAAAATGTTATCAATCCAAAATATTCCTAATGCACCAAGAAACCATAATCCAAACTTGTTTAATAGTTATCTATCACTGGATTCTAATGATATAGCATAAATCACAAAATATCAAAATTGGACGATTTTTCTTAATCCACTTTTATGTATGTACTAAAACTGATGGAGAAAGATGTTATGAATCAAAAATATTCCTAATACATCAAGAAATCATAATCCCAACTTGTTTAATATTTATCTATCACCAGATTCTAATGATATAGCATAAATCACAAAATGTCAAAATTGGACGATTTTTCTTAATCAACTATTACGTAAGTACTAAAACTGATGGAAAAAGACGTTATGAATAAAATATATTCCTGATGCATCAAGAAATCATCATTCATACTTATTTCATATTTATCTATCACCAGTTTCTAGTGATATAGGATAAGTCACAAAATGTCAAAATTGGACGATTTTTCTTATTAAAATCAACTATTATCTATCTTTCTCTGATGGAGAAAGACGTTATGAATAAAATATATTCCTGGTTCATCAAGAAATCATCATTCATACTTATTTCATATTTATTTATCACCAGTTTCTAATGATATAGCATTAGATCACAAATAGCATAAATCACAAAATGTCAAAATTGATCTATTTTAAGGACCTACTAAAACTGATGGAGAATTACGTTATGAATCAAAAATACTCCTAATGCATTATTACATTAGATATAGTGTTAATTCTAATGCTAGTGTTAGTTTTGCTTTTAGTTGTTATTCAGCGCTAGATTAGTACGAAAAGTAGAATAATACTAGACCTAGAACTAGAAACATTCGGGTTTAGCCGTCTTAAAAGAACGCACGGCTAAAGCAATTCAGCACTGACGTCACGAACGGGCCTTCGAGCTGTGCACCTGTTCCCGAGATGTAGCAGTCCTCTAGATTCTATCATCCTTGTGTGGATAGCTGTTCGATTTTGTATGCATTAAAATTATTTATTTATAATAAATTTATTTAGTCAAGCAGTTTAAAGTGCAAATTAAAATTTTTTGATATAACGGACTTTTGGCTAAAACGGACACTCTCTTCCTCATATTAGTACGTTTTATCGAGGTTTTACTGTACACAATACTCACAATAGTTTACAAAGGAGCACGATTGTAGGTTTTCAACAAATCGGCTTCCTTTAGAGACGACGCTGATGTGGAATGTAGAGAGAGAGAAAATAGTAAACAAAGCGTTTGCCGTTAGTTTTAATTTGTTAGTATACGGTTTATGAAAACACCCCGCTAACATACTTATAGTGCATAAATCTTTTATCGACTCTTTGGGAGCATCTTATTTTCGTGAAGGTTGAAAGATTGCAGATGTCACTCTTCAAAGACCGTCATGGTCGTCGTCGCCCGGATGTGCACACCGGCCTAAAGCTATTGTTTGTTATGGTTTGCAATATTTAAAACACCACTCCCTCGGTACTTGTTTGTTCAAGTTCCCCTCCATATTATTTTGAAAAGAGCGTCCGTTTTGAAAGAAACCGTTTCATCTGCCAAACGCGTACAGTAAACACAAGCAAATTTGCGGAAATCGCAGTAGTAGCCTAGTAAACGTAATTCGACAATTTATGCCCGGATGTGCAATAATAAATTTTAGGTCTCCCATTCGCTGTTCCGAATTCAATTTGATCCGAACCCGGTCACGTATCGCGTGACAAATTGCGGAACTGTTTTATCGACAACCCCGACGTGTTTGTTCATTTTCAAATGACAATCCACATTAGAGAATAAAGTGATTAATGTGGAATCTTTCTATGGTTATAATTTATATTATGTTATAAATTTTAAGCTTTAATTAATAATATCTTCAAATAAACACCGTAATAGTAATAAATTTTAGCAATACGATACGTTGTCTATTTAAATTTAAATTAGTTGGAGTATTTGTCAAACAAAATCCCGGACACACAATAAACACCACTGATTTACAGTTTATAAACAACTTTAAATTTTTCATCAAGCCTTAGATCAATCTTCTGCAGACGATTTGTAGCAACGATGGCGTTCGAGGAGGGTTCCCCAATGATGAACCGACCCGGTGATAACCTAATGGGCGACGACGATCACCCTTCGAGACCGTTTCACATATTGCGACCAGACCCCGCAGATATTAGATTACCGATTTCTTCCCCGAAAAAAAAATGCCCCTAGTCGTCTCAAATATTAATGACTTTCGTGAGTGTTATACCTTGAAATGTGTCCAGGAAATAAGATGCATAAAACACGAACTTGTTAAGATTAATAGTGAGAAAAGGTCAGATGTTATTTAAAAAACATAAATATGGGTTTAAAGGAAAAGGTCAAAGTGTTTCCTTTGCATATCGATTGCAAGCAATAAAAAAAGATTTTTTTTCCTTTTTTCTTTTATCTAAATCGTCTACAAAGAAACGAAATCCTGCGTGATTATGCGGGCACATAGAAGGGATTTATTCGTTCAAACAAACCGCTTATTGATACACGGCGTGCCTTCGATACGGTTATTACTTTCGTGTGGATTCACTTTCATATCGGCAATACAGTTAGTTGAAAATACATACGAAAATCTGCTCGATAAAGACCTAGATTAAACAATATTATTATCGCATAAGGAGGGTCGTAATGTTTACATGTGTTCAACATTTCACATACAGACTATATGGATACATTTTTATCGAGAATACAACAAAAAATAATCCAGGTGTAGTTTTAGATTTTTATAGAAAATATATTTGATCCTACTAAGCGGTGAATAGACCATTAGAAATTCATTAAACTTTGTTACAAAGACTAAGTAAATCTGCGCAACCCAACACTTTATTGTTTGTTCTGTTAATATTGTGTAGACAGCCGCTTGTCGTTTATAGGAAAATTAACTGTTTGTTTACTTTACAAACCGTGTAATAATGAACGGGAAAGCTGAGGAACTGATTTAGTATCGGATACCCATCGTAAATTTATCGTTACGGTTTTAAACATTTCCGGTGGTTGTGCGTATTGATTACGAGGTTTACGATTTGAATTCCCGGTGAATGACATTTCTAAAATTAATACATATGTTAGTTTATATATGAAATTGTAAATAAATCAGTAGTTAAAATTTAACATTTTTGTTTGGTAGTATATCATCAATAAATTTTGTAAAATTGAATTTTTAAATCAAAATTGTGCCACGTCATATTTCCAATGTTATTTTATTTAAAACAAAACCTTAATTTACTTTTTCCCACTATAAATTCGAATACCGAATTAAATGAAGTGACATATATGTGTCGTATGAAAATTGCATGAAATAAAAATCATTTTAAAACAAACTGTAAAAATGCATAGTTAAAAATAGCCTAAATGTAATTATACCATGCGCGCGTAATGTTACACCTTGTAGTGCAATTTCAAGATACGATTTTATTTCTGCAGAGATTACATTTTACAAATCTTAAAATATTTTGCTTCATTTGCTAATTGTAATCTTGCAAGAATTTATTGTGCAATGAATGCACAGTAAACATAGTCTTCTGGAATTTCTCCTGATTCATGCTTTTATTACAATGTTATACAATTTTATAATGTTTTAAACAACCTGGCACAGCTACTTTTAAAAGACTATTTTGTTGTTTATTTCTTCCAGCTTTTCATTATTTTTCTTCTTGTTTGAATGTCTTTTCTTTTGAATTCTGAGAATCTCTCTATTCAGTATAACTCCTAAATGTAAATCTTCGAACCTTTTCGGACAAGAAATATAAAATGGGGCCTTCTCTGGTAATTGTGTTGATAACGTATCATTTATGATATACTTTACTACGTTGCAGGCTTCTTCCCAAATATTGCACGTGTTTCCATTCTTGCATACTGCATTTTGTTCCTTGCGGAAACCATAGAGGCTGCTCTACCGATTGTGTTCTACCTGCGTTTCCTGTGATCAACCAGGTATCTTTTCATCTTTTTGGAAGTCGTCGTAGCTGTTTCTGATTGTTGTCTGTAATCTCCAACAATCCTTGGCAGTTTATTCCTTTCCATTTGTAGAACTTGTCCGATCTAGAGTGTCCTGTGTGCTAGCATCCATCTTACCACATCTTCCATCTTGCAATCCTCCCGAATTTTCTTGCTTCTTCTCTGATCTCCATAGTGTTTCCAGTGGTTGCTCTCAAAATCTTGTTGGTACGCACTTTCTCTTGGTTTTCACTTTGTCTACCCTCACCTACGCAGCATGTGTCATTATTGGCCTGATGCGGGCTTTGTATACGCTTATTTTGGTCTCTGTAGATATGCAGTTTCTCTAGATGGTCTTTTTTATGCTTCAGCTATGCTGGTTGATCCATTGACCTGTTTTTTCACATTGTTTTTGAATTGTACAAGAGATGATATGTCTAGTTTACATTTACGCGGTTTTCTAGCTATTAACACAGTTTTGGTTTGGTAAAATTTATCATCCATAAAAGCCCGCAGTAGGCATTGTAATCCAGTTGTCCATCATCTATGTCCATTTTAGTTCACTTTTAATTCGTCTTTCCCATGTTGTATCAGTGTTTTACATTCCACACTTGTTCTATGATCCCATCCATTAACAGTAGTGAACTTAGACTATTGCCTTGCCTCACACCTACTTTCAAGGGTATCTTCTATACTAAGGGTCTTTGTTTTAATTATGGTGATATTGTTTATATTAAGTTGTGTGATTGTTTCTGGTTGTGTGTGGGTGCGGTTCGTTTCCCGTCTACTCTTTTATAACGTCCTGCTGTCACATCGAACGCTTTTCTCAAATTTATAAAGCATAAGTATGCTGGGTTGTTATATTATATTGCTTTGTTCCCTACATTGTTAACTACGAAGACCACGTCGATCGTTGAGTTGTTTTTTTGAAACCCCTGTTGTTTCTCGCTTGTTGTGATGTGTTTTAGCATGTAACTTCATGAATATTCCTTATCCCAGGAGGGATATTCACCGGTTGTTCTCTGGATCAAACGATGTTCCTTTCTTAAAAAGTGGAATAGTGATTCTGTTTCTTCAGCTCTCTGGAGTCTGCACGTTCTGTAGTAATATATTGTACACCTTCATGCGTTGTTCTGCTAGTTCTTGTCTTCCCCACTTCAGCAGCTTATTAGTGATATTGTCTGGATAGACGTTGAAAGTGGCTGATCCACTTGTCCGCTGATATGTTATTTTAGGCCACCTTTTTGTTTACATCCCTTTCTGTTGCTCTGAGTATTTTCCAGATTCGTTTTTAGGTTCAATATTTTTTCTCCTGCATAAACTATCTTGATCGGTTCGTGGAAAACAATTGATTTCGCACGGATAGCTTCTAACAATAAGTAAATTTAAACGTGTCTAAAATTGTATACATACTTAAAATAAAGTAATTACTTATTTTGTTATTATACATACATAAATTAGATGTACCTAACAAATGTTTCTCCGATTTCTTTTTTAATGTTGTGGTAATGCGTTAAAGTGTATGAATAGTTTTGTAAGTCACTGTATGATGGATTAGTAGATAAGGTACTGTAGTAAGACTTAAGAGCTATAGCTTAATAATGCCAAAAACAATTGTGGATATGCAACTTCGTAGTTTTGCAAAACGTATTAACATATTCCCTAGTTGTCGGTCCAGATTTAAAAAGAGTTACTGATAGATGCAGTGCTGCTTATTGGGAATACTAGATGTAATACTAGAGTGATTGATAACATACAATAAATAGCACTTACACTATTAGATTTTCCAAAGCCTTTGATTTATTTTTGCATTTTTGGTCATGTTGATTAGCACCAGTAAATTGGTTGCGAATTTTCTGCGAAGATGAAAGGAATAATGGTATAAGTGAGTGACTCTTTTGTGTGAGCTATGGAATTCCACAGAAATCAATCATTAGCCCTCTATGCCTTTCAATATATATTACTAAAATTAGTTCAAATTTGAATAGCATCAAATGCCATCTATTTCCAGACGATACCCAGCTATGCTAAATTAATAGCGAATTAATTAGAAAATTGATAGCAAACTTGAGGTACCACAATATGCGCAGATACAGCATGGAAATTAACCCCTGTAAATCCCAGTTTATTCTGTTGTGTAGCAATCATTATTACAACTATTATTTAAGCCACATCCAGCTGGAAATCAATAACACCGCAATTCCAGTTCAGAGAGACGTAAAATCCCTTAAGCATATCAATAAATGTCCAAAATTCCCTAATTGTTTCGGCTCACAATTCATAAGTATCAAATGGAAGCGTTTATCTTTTGATTATTATATACAGAACCTGCGGAACAAGTTACCGGATACCATAATTAAATTTTCATGTTACTCATTTAAGCGGAAGTTTTGATCGCTTTTGTTTAATAGATAATGAGCACTAAAATGACTCGCTGTTTCAATGACGCTTTTAACCCCCTTTACTTTACATTAAAGGGTAGAGGTTTTAGTATTGTAATATGCAGTCTCATTTAATGTAAATTTTATCATCATTGTTGTTATTTTTTTGTTTTCTCTGTTTCGCTCTGTAGAATTTTAGAGTTGTGTTATTCACTTTTATTTTGTCTATAAATGTGTAAAAATATTTTCGAAACTACGATTATAAGAATATTATTGATTCTGACGCAGTCAACGTTACTGATACGGCAAGGTTGCGAAATTTGAATCGACTCCTAATCTGGACCGTCACGATATTCTGCCTGCTGATGTATCTCATGTATCTGCGCAATTTGATAGGGAACTTGCTTTACATACAATAATTACATGCAATAATTTTTATTAAAAAGAGGCTTCTTGTTACCTTTAAAGAGGAGATTTCTCGCGCAACAAAAAAAACTTGTTGGTGGCAAATAAGATGAAACATATCTTGCTGCTAATCTCACAATCAGTGGTGTAAGGATGTTTGATGGTTATCCCCTTCTAGCAATGCTGGTAGTTTTATATTTTTTCAATTCAGGATTGAGTTCCCTCTCTCACATTTTTTGTAAAATACGAAAGCGTTCCATATTGCCATACCTAAGAGAGTTTTTTAATATTGTCATTATTGTGTTATTATTGTGTTTTGATTTGCATAATAAGTACGTTTGTATGTCAAATCTAGCTGTTTCGAGTAGAATGTATTGCACCCATCCAGGACGACTGATAAGTGTGTAAGTACGACTCCGCCGTTTGATTATTTTTTGTTATATTCCAAATAAAAGTAAACTTTTGCAGGTCTGTTTTGTTTCAAAATGCGTTAAAAACGGTATATTACATATAACGGTTCCTATATACATTTTTGAACCTTTGAAAATTCTTGAACTCTAAAAGCATCACTTGTTCATCAAATATTCCCAGAAGCTTATAGCGATCCTGCCTAGTCTGAAAGAACCTGTCGTCAATGGTTTCAATGTTTCTAAACTGGAGATTTTGATGTCGAGAAGAAAGTTCATGGAAATTTTTGAGTGGTCAAAAATTCGAAGACGAAGAATTGCAAATATTTTTGGACGAAGATGACGTGGAGGAAGTTGAACGTGACTCGATAAGTCGTTTCACTTCGTTTACATCAAATGGGCAAGATTCAGAAAGAAGGAATATATGTTCCATGTCAACCATCCCGTAATTTTGAAGGAAAGACAGAAAAGAAAGAAAGACTTATTGATAGATTTTATTGTATGACAACGCGTGACCTCACATTACAAAGTCGTTTACTGTAGATGAGCTGTAATGGAAGTACTCAACCACCATCTACCACGATCTCTCTCTCTCTCGGACGTTGTCCGATTTTGGACGTCGTGACTTGTTCATAAAGGTTGTATAGTTTCGTCTTGCCTTTCTGTCTTCTATAGTACACATCACTTGGGATACTGACATCTGTGCCAGATACCATATTTGGTCTATTTATCTCACCGGTGACTTACTTTTTGACCTTTTTCCATTAACCTTCCTTAGTATCATAAGTTTTTCTATGTCGTCTTTTCGTCTGCGTGATCAAAGAATGTAAATATGCGACGCTGGATTGTCGGTAGTAATCTCTCATAATCGCGTATTTATGTTACCGTCAATCTGTATAATTCAGGTACTCTATACAATGCCTAGGTAATGTATAAAATACCTGGAGTGTCTAAGCAATGTAGGAAATATTATGAAGATTATTGTCCCTTAGATACTTTATCTAGGTAATGTATACAATTCTTAGGAACTACATAGTAGAGTACCTGTTGGTCGACCGGCAATGTGCAAAATAAATAGATTTTGGTCTGTATTTATCAATTTTTACTCATAATAAACTATTTTATAATCTATAAGTTATTGTACAAAATCAAGTAATAAGTATTAAAAACTTAGGAAACAAAATAATTCTGTAAAAACAAGACGTAGATCTACTGGCCTCTCAGAATTGAGTAAGTAAAAAAATATATTGTGACATTTTGAAGTGTATAAATTCTTACTTTTAAGACATGAACATTTTTTAGTATCACAGTGTTTTTTGTAAGTACATTTAATAAATCCCTGACATGTCCCCATAGATTGCAGATTCGCAATTGTATGAAGTGTCGTTTCTTGATTAGGGACATCTTCTTTTTTAAGTAGTTCTTGACGACCAACTCTAAACTGCTGTCTTAAATACAAATTCTTTACACACCTAGCTTTGTTCCTATTTTATTTAGTTCGTCATCCGGTTTTTAGCTAGTATATTGCGAGCATCATCGTTGTTTGATGCTCTGTCGACTTCCGGAACAGGGATTCTTACAGTGGTACCCAATGGCACATGGGGAAATTTTCTTTCAGAAGTGTTAAGCATTTTCTGAGCTAGCTCTGTTAAATATCTTTGGAACTGATGCGGTTCTCTACAGCTACAGCGTTTTTTAAGCATAATAGGCAAACAACTTTAGAACCATAGCCTTCTGCCATATCTTTCTCCTTCCCTGTTCTCGCCTTTTACACACATTGCCGGCTTCGCATTCGGTATTTTATAAAATACCTAGGCAAAGTATAAAATTAATAATATTTCATATATTACCTAAACGCTTTAGGTATTCTATAAATTGCCTAGGTATTGTATAGAATATCGCATTATACAGATTGCCGGTAACATTTATATGTTGTGAATTCTTTTAGTATGGATGCATTAGTGCGATACGCACTTGCAGGTCTTCTCAACATTCTTCGGTAACATATCATTTCAAAAGCTTCAATCCATCATCGGCATGCAACATCTATGGTCTAGAATTCTGAGACGTATCTTGTAATAGGAAACACTAAAGATTTCAAAAGTCCAGTTTTATCCAGTCTCCTCACAACCTCCATTCCCATTCAGATTATTCTCTTAACTACGATGATGTCAAACATCAAAAATTTTCCTGAAATTCTGAAACTGTAACCACCAAGATTGATATTTTTTAAAGTAGGAGGTTCCGTGAAGGTGGAGAAGCATCTTTTTGTACTCGAAACCATTGTCGAGCTAAAGCAAAAGTGTAATGCTACTGTGTTTTAAAGCTTCATCTTTTGAATTAAAAAGCAAGTTGCGATTGCATTTCGTATTTGGTATAAGAACAAATAAGTTACGATAACCACTCAGTGATTGAAATTTTTTTTGGGCTAGATGAAAAAGTACAACTCTGTCAAAAAGTCAAAACTGCATGTCTCACGAGTTAATCTGTACATAAGAAAATAAACCATTTCCTTAAACCCGATTTACTAGAAAGAATATATATATCTTGTGGTGGACCAATAGCCAAAAAAAAAATGAATTATTGATTAGTGGTTCAAATTAGGCAAGCTTCCCCTAAGTTTTTTTTCCAGACTCTTAAAAGATGATCACACACAAACGGCCCATGTTGTGGTGCACCAATAGCCACAAAAACCAATCATTGACTAGTGGCTCAAATTAGGCAAGCTTCCCCTAAGTTTTTCTTCAAGACTAATTTCGAACACCACGTTGCAGCCTTCTTCAGAAACAACTTCAAAAGTCTGGCTTTTTTTTGATTACAAGGAGTTTTGTCTTGTTTGCATACCATATATTAAACAAAGGTAAATTTGTAACTTAATTCTTGATGTTTGTTTAGGCCTAAGATATAAAATATATATGATGATATAATCCAAATACATATATTAGTTCTTTTATAAGGGAAAACATATTTTGTTTGGCATATTACTTATATTTTTTTCTATATATTTTTTATATTTCTTTCACGGCAATTTGTCGAATTAAACTGGTCTTGCGATCAAAATCGGCTCGGCATATTAAAAACTCGTTAAAAACTAGGAATATAGCCTGGCGGACATTAAACTAAGTACTTGTCGACTATCGAACAAGACCCGTGGGACTTCGACCAGGAAAATTACTTGCGAAAAGTTCTTGGAAAAGCTCGGCGAACTGCGAATAAGTGATTCCCGGGTCGCGGCGGCGACTCAACTGGGTGTTCCTTAATTATTTCCCTCGTTTCCAGGCGCAAATATAATTAAAACTGGACGCCTTGACACTCGACTACTATTAAAGTTACTCGATGTAAATTCTAATTACCAACTAAAAATAAATTTATAATAATGTTTTCCCCTTTCAAATCTAATTTTTTTGTCAAACGTAAACAGCAGAAAAAATACAGCAAACAAACAACCGGAGATTTCGATCTAAATTAAATTAAAATGGACGGGGGGAAATTAAGTTTGCGCTGCTCTTAGGCCTTCGACGTCGCATTATTGCCAGGAACTTGTATTGATTCGTTTAATGAAGCGCGAGAAGAGGGCAACTGCTACGTCTTGAACTTCGATATTTAATTTGAAATAACACGTTCAGTTCGGTCGTTTAAAGTTACGAGAAGGAGCTTTGAAAATAAAGTCTAATTGAAATTTTCAAGTTAAATTTACTAATAAAAAAGTATAAAGAATTACTTTTACGTTTAATAATAAACTTTTCATCCTAAATGTACATACACATAATAATTCCGATGTTAATGAAGTCCTTTCTGCAAATTATACATTAGCATACGAAAAAAAAGGAAAAAGGGGACGATGCGCTTTAATATTTTTATCCAACCCAAGGGGGTCAAAAAATGTCCTGAAAAAAAGAGGGGTAAAAAAGTTTAGGACACAGCACGGCAACAAAATTGTGTAAACATCGTTATATGTGGCCTGGCATGTGGCTGCATTATGAACGGTCTTGCACCCTCGAACCGAGACGGAGGCCGTAAAAATGTCGTAAACACCTCGCGTCGATCAAATAATTAAACTATTAAAAGGAGGGATTAGTTTAACACTTTTTTTCTACGTCGTTTCGATGCGGTTTTATGCTTGTAGAGAGTAAACTTAACGACTTTTTCCGGATGAGTTTTAAACGCCACTAAACGAGCGTAACGTTATGTAAATTTAATATAAACTTTACATATCCGCTCTGTCCAAATAAATAATAAAAGCAGAATAATTTTATGCGTTTCAATTTACAATTTGGTATGATTTTAAATTTGTATTTGAACTATAGTACCTAATTCGTGACGTCAAAACAACCGTTTTATAAATAAATTGGGCGTGAGAGGTTACTCTATCATATAAATAAATGGTTTTGAAAAGCGGCTTTAACAATAGCGGTTTTAATGCATTAACATAAGCAGACGTTGTTTTTGCGAATATACGCATTGTATAAACCTATAAAAACGCACTGTTTACTATTACATTTGACAAGAAAGACTCGTTTCGAGGTATTTTACGAAATTTACAAAGATTCCTTTGCGAAACCATCAATGCTTTGGGAATATAAACTCGACATATTTACACTGAGTTTACTAAATTATGTGCCTTTTGTTTCTTTTAAGCAACTACGTAATACATACTTTCTTGTTAATTGTTGTTTATAGCTGAGATGAGAAACTAACAAAAATGATCGCATTATTCCAATGTGTATAATCAGCTTAAAATTGATTTTCAGCTTTTACGGCTGCGTACACAAACATTCAATTGAAACTATTTTAAAATTTAATTTAATTTTAATATTAATCAGGGTAGTTTTAGGGCATACTCTAGGGTTTAAATCGTGAAATGTCATTTAAATTAAAAATTTATTATTTATTTATTGAATTTTTTATGTCATTGAAATTGATGAAAAAAAAGGAGAACATGAAAATTACAAAAACAATTGGGAAAGTTAAATAAGTTATTTTTGAAAAGGATTACGACGATGGCCAAAACGTATGAAATAAATTTTTTATTTTGTACATTTAAATTGTTTGAATCTTTTTAATTTGCAATTTATCTAGCAACTGTAATTGAATGGTAACACACTGATAAGCTTAATTAATATCATATGGATTGAAGCCAACTGTCAGAATTTAGGAAGAGCTAACAGAACTGTTTGAAATAAATTACTTACTCAGAAAAGGTGACGCGTTATTCCCCGTAATGGTTGATTTGTCATAGGAATGCGAAATTTCATCAGCACGTAGAGATTCTAAGTCTTGAGAGAAAAATTCACTCAACTCACAAAAGAAACTTCAAAAGTAAGACTCATAACTAACAAATTAACAACAAAGTAATGGAATCTACAACACCGCGAAGAAGAGACCCAGACCACCTGAGTATAGGAACTTATTCATTTAAATTATATTTGGGACCCTAAGAACCGACGCTACTATATGTATAAACACCTAATCTCATCATTAAAATTCTAGGCAGACAATCAAAACTCAAGATCTATAACACTATTATAAGACCAAGATTATCATATGAATGCCAAGCATGGACCATGTCCGGCAGATGAAAACAAATTAAGAGCTTTTGAAAGACGGATTTGATGATGCTGGAATGTGGAGAATAAGAATGAACCACAAATAAACAGGCTCACGTATAACGCAGACATAGTGCGATAACAATAGCATGGCTGGTATATCTGGAAGGGATGCAGAGGAACATAGAAGTGAAGAGAATAGTAAAATAGAGACCATAGGGACAGAAACCCAAAGGAAGACCAAAGAAACGATGGATGATGTGATGGAGGATGTTATGACATTTAGGGTACGAAACAGATCGTGTGGCGTCTGACTGGTCGGAATGGCAACCTATTGTGAAGCAAGCCAAAGAACTGTAGTTCTGATGGAAGAAGAAGTACAGACGTTGTAAAGGCATTTTACAATTTATCAGCTCATCAGATTTGCTCCTCAAACTATAATAGAATTTCTCTATCTATAATAAAATTATGAGTGCCAGCTTTATTTATATTCCATGACCTTAGTAGATATTCAAATTGATCACATTTGGTTGGCGAATAACTTTAAAGTGCTTATAAATTAAGTACCATATAGTATTTTGTAAATGTGTTTGAGCTAGCATTCGTTGTGAAACTTATAAAGCTCTCATTATTCAGGGCACATGTCAAAATGTTAGATGTGTTGATACAATACAATATAATTTTGAGGTTATTCATGAATTTCTTGAAGCTTCTTATTTCACTTATATCACAAATTCAAAGCATAATAAAATTTCAATTTTAAAATAAATTTACTTATACTTCTTCTGAGCTTCACTACTTGAATACACTAATATCAAAGCGATCATCTTCAAAAAATATTTTTTTGAATGCAAGAAAGGTGTTGCTGGGAAAGGAAAAGATCAAACTTTTTACCGTTACTTTAGTTGTGACTTAATGATTAAGATTATCATTATGTATGAGTCAAAATCCACAAAGAGAATTCGCCTCTACGGTAACTTTTCCTCGTCCGGTTCATTTCTAGAAGTCATTTGGAAACCATTGATGTTCTTGTAAAACTCAAAGAAGTCGAGGTGCTGCTAGTCAACATAATGTATTTTCAAAATCTTATCAACTTTAGAATCAAATAGGATTTTATTAGTAGTTTTATTAGTAGAAATTTGTCTAGGATTTGGCATGCTTGCATATTTTCCCTTTCTACCAACGCCACTTTAATAACATTGCCTTTAAATAAAGAAACGCTTGGAAGGTGCAAACTTGAAATGCCATGGCTTAGTGACTTAACAATAGCATTAACTTCTCTTTTCCAAGCAAGATCAGAAACTTCACTTCCTAAGTGAGAAAAGCTGGCCATACCTCGAAAACTTGAAAATTTTCTGGTTGAGAAAGTTCCTGTTTCTTTGTAACGACTGTTTCTATCCCTGCACTTTATCTAGCAATATAAATGAATGCTCAGGAATAGCTAAAATATATTTAATAGTTTTAATTGTTGAATCCGCCTCGTGTAGGAATCATGTATAGGAATAAAAGTCATCGTAGTATAAAAAAGGTTCCTGAAAAATCTATATTTCGCAATCTGTGATATCAGCTATTTCATCAGATCCTGTTGGTAATTTTTGTTCACCACAAGTGGATAAAATGCCAAACCTAATATTGGAATATACGAGGAAAACCTTGTGGAGATTACATTACTTAACACTAATTGCCGTATTGGGGATCTGCTTTTTGTACATTCCCCACATTTTTAATATTGAAAGATTGCTACTGAGATAGTGTCATCGACTTCGTTCCCTGTGGTAAAAGGACGTTGTGTATTTGAATTGTTTAATAAATGTTTTTATAGTAGCACACTTTCAAAGAAACTTACAGTTTTTCTATCATCTTGTGAATTTGCCCTGAAGGATGTAATGAATTTTATATGTTGTTTTATTCAAAAACGGTTAAGATCATTTCAAAATAAAACCAATCAGTGCTACAACTGTTTCGAACGTAGAACGTTTTTCTTCCGGCACGACTAGAAATACATTTTAGAGAAGAGAATCATTAAAATAAAATCGCTTAAAACAAACTTAAAAATATTTACTGTCAATTAGTTAACAACGAAAAAATTATGCATTAAAATCACACCCAATCACGTGTCGTAAGCCACAAGTTTCCATTAAAGGGGGGGGTACAAGATTATCATATATAATTGCGGTAATTATCGAAGTATTATTATTTGTTTTTGAGGTGTTAGTGTTAATTAAGTATATTCCTATAACAAAATAGACAAATATCAGAAAAGAGTAGCGTGCAATCAGACAGAATGGCGACTTAAAACATCTTAAAAAATCTCTAATAAAATTTCTTGAACAAATGTATGGTGAAATGTCTCAAAGTTCAACCAAAAACACAAAATTCTCTCTAAATTCAATATGGAATTTAGGAGGTACACGACAATCGAATCCAAAAATATAAAAAATTCAAAAAACAAAAGAACAAAAAGCATAAAAAGCGTAAAAATATTTACCAGAAATGAGTAACAACCCTCAAGTGAGATAAACTGAAATGTACTGACGGTTAAGATAAGGTTCATTCGGTACCTCAATGTTTATTTTATTGAAGACGAATACAGTTCTTTTACTAATGGTAACAGGACTTTGTACTATGCTGATTTAATATCAAAATGTTGAACGTTTTCATATTATTTTCACTAATTTGTATATTAAATAATTTCATAACAACTGTAACAAACAAGATTCAGCTTTCCAACAAGATTCCAAAGCAGATATCGCCGACCACTCCTTTACATGGTCATTAAGTGTTTTAACGTATGGTGGATTTGGCCGCTTCTGATGCACAAACCGCGGTGAATTTGGCCGTCTTTGAAACTCACATCAAATTAAGGCAATTGTTTGTATGCGATAAGTCAGTTTGACACATATGAAAATGGGAGCAACCTAGAATGATTTGGCCGGTTTTGATCTTAAGCTACTTAATATTGCTATACAATTTGAACCTGCAAACAAATATTATATCGTTACGGTAATAAATATATCATTTTTATTATATTTATTATTAACCTGCATTATTTTGTTTCAATCGGTGCTAAATACTTCATACAATAACTTATTTTCAGTCGTTGTTACATTTTTCTCTCAAGTATCATTTTTATCGTGGTTAGATAGATGCAAATATATATAGCCATAAAGTGTTCTTGCAAAAATAACTGTGTGTTTCCCCATTCAGTATTCTTGACAGAAAATATGGATCGATGATCTGTCTTCTACAAATTTCAATCCAAATATTCATAGACCAACATCTTTCCAGATCTCACCACCGTACAATAGTAAACTCACGTAATTGTAAACTCCTTGTTGGTTAAAATGCGCATGTTAAAAAGTCAGGATTAATGATTTTGCGGGATGTAGCATTTGAACAGATTGTATCGATGTTGCGTTTTAAAACATGACAAAGATATACAATGAACTCGATCTCCTATTTGTCGGGTTTTCGCCGTCATACTGAAGAAGTGATGCGATACGGAGGTTAATAGTGTTTGGACGAAATGCGTAGAGCACTTCAATCTTGTTCAGTACATAGGATTACTACGAACACATTTTTTTCTCGCCTCTCGACGTTGTAAATCTGATTGATATACACAGTTGTAATATATGGAATACATTACGTTGCATCGTTAAATGATACATCCACGTTATGAACAGAGAATTGGCTGTAACGTGTATTTTTGACGACAAAAGTCACGTGCTGGTGGAAGGATTTATTTTCTACATCCTGCAATAACTGTCTTTCGTGTTGCCATGTAAGTTTTTGAGGTCGATCATCGTTCAAAGTACATTGAATGTTTTAATAATTAATAAATAATGCAAGTCAAATACATAATAACATTAATAACTTTAAGATCATGTCAAATTCTAATTATAATTTTTTGTTGTTTCACTTGTGGGATTTTAGTATGCTTCATACTTTTCTTATCTTTTATTGACAGATTGCTAAAATTAGATTTAATGAATTTTGACAGCATTTTCTTAAATTGGTGTTTTCCATGGTTAAAAAATATTAAGTATTCTCAAAAACTTTAAACAGATCTTGAACTGGTCTTTATTATCTTAGCGATAATTCATATTTGATGGAAGAAAAATGCTCCATGTGACTTTATACATACAAATAAGCGTATGTTTTTTGTTTATCACCTTCTTATACGGTAAACATAACAATACACATATAAACACGGTAAATGTCTCAAATATAGATTCAAAATCGAGTATTTAAATCATTTAATTGTTTCTCCTTGCGTAGCCGTAACATCACCAAATATAGATTCGTTCAATAGGTGTGTAGCTATAATAAGATGGGAAATACGGTGCTTATTTTAGAATAACGGGAATTAATGTTTTTCATTAATAGTTGTGGGAAAATATACCGTTTCTAATAATATGTGCAATTGTCCATATTTAATTGCTTCTCATTTTTTTAATAAGGAATATTCTAGTATTCAGTTCTATTGCTATTATTACGTTTTCTTTTCTTCCTTAATTAACAACATAACTCTTCGTATTCTTCTAATATACCTAATTATAGTTGTTTATAGTTAATCATATATTAAAATAATTTTTGTACGTTATCTTCATCCATGTTAGGTACCTAAATTTTTATTTAAATCTAATTCCTCCTCATATTTTCGCCATTTATCTGCCGAAATATTTCAACTAATTTAAGAAAATGTCAACTAATTTAAATCTAGTCTCGAACTATTAACAAACTTTAATTAAAAAATCATTAGTTTACAAAAATTTCTTAAGTTAATTTTGTAGAAAATTGTTACTCTGCAATATTTTTTTATTCCCGGTGTAATTACGAAATCGTCAGCTACTTGTCTTAAACTGTTATTGACAGCAAATCCGAGGGGTATAAAAGGCGTGAAAATGAGTGTTGGAGACTGCAGTTATACAAAGGGATGATTGCGATGCAATTACTATCTCCTCGTCATCTAACTATACACGTCACCGCCACTGGCAAAAAGTTTGATTGCCGATCGAAGGTAGGGGATGCCGGCGAACATATCCATTTTCAACCCTCCAACCCTTGTCACCCAAAATTCTGCATCCTATTCTAGTCACGTACTTGAACACGCAAAATACGCTTACGTTATCCAATAATATTGAATCAAAACGATTTCGTGACTATACTCTTTGCCTCTTCGTATTGATTGATTTTTGATTGATGGGTTAAATTTTATGCGATAAATTTTTATTATTTTTTTTTATTAATTTTTCCAATTTAAATCTTGTTAATTGAAAAATGTCATCGATATCGTACAACTACCATCCCGTACACGGTGTCGTTTCCTCTAACAAGCTCGCCACACTATAAATCGCCGACCCATGTGAATAAAGTTGTCCGCACCGAATGGGTACAAGGTCTTCCGACGTGTTAAGAATGCACATCCTTAATTACATCGTTAAGATAAAACTGGATGCAACATTGTACACATACGAGACGATCTCGTCGTCGACGAGCAAAGTGATTTTATTATCTTCTGGGCATAAGCACGTCTCGTAATTGAGCACAGCACCGTTTTGCTCTAGATGGACTTCTCATTTAGTCGACCTGATGCTCACCATTCCGCAAAATACGTGCTTCAACTTCTTCCCAGTTGTTCCTACCTAACGGTAGCTTTTATTACTTGAGTCATTCGTCGTGTGAATAATTATCGCTTCATTTGATTTGGTGCGTGAAAACGTTTAATACCAAGAAGCTTTGCATATCATGAATAGAAATTATGTTTATTACGATTTCTTTATAGCTAAGAGTTTAAAGAGTTGTTTAAGTGCTTACATGAGGAGAAATTTAATGATAAAATAATTCAGGTGGGTTAAGACACAAGGTTAAAATACCATTCAAATTTTCTCGCCAATAAGTTCAATTAGAAGATTACATGTATTGGAATGTGTAGTAATTTGATTATACAAGCAAAGCAGTACAGGTGTTCCATAAATAGACCCAAATTTCTCCATTACTCACCACTCCTATATTTCAGCCGATAGAATTTCCCTTGACAACATTAATACGAGCACCCTTCTACAGATGACGGTGTTTGGTTTCTCCCATCAGTTTGTCTTTCGAATCGTAGTCACACATACGATCAGAAGTCGAGATGCAATTCAATGCCTACAACTTCATAAAATGTCCATTCAGTTTTATCTATAATTCCTTACTAATGCATTTGTCAAAAACAAATACACAGATTTTATACGCTTGAAGTTCATGAAGTTCGTAATCATAAAAGCATGAAGTTCTGATGATAAACCCTATCATTATTTATTATTTGATAACAGTATCGATAAAGATGTAATGAAAGTTAAGAGGATAACCTTTCTAAGTGAGTAATTTGTTGATATTGGTTATAGTTTAGGTAAAGTTTGTTATAGTAGCAGTAGTTTTACAATCCTGGTAAAGTGTTATACAGTCCAGATTTGACCCGTTTCTATTAAAAATTTAATTATCGTTGTCGTACTCTAAAAAATTATAAAATTTAAAATAAGACGAAATATACTTTATATACATTAACAATAATAAATAAACTTTATTATTAAAGGTTTCCAGATACAAAGTTGTTTGACTTATGTCTCCTATCCGATAAATTTGTCACTATACAGTGAACAACACCACATCATTAACCTCCAACATTAAAGGAGAAAACTTATTGCACAGGAATATCATAGATTTTCTCAATGAATTGGAAGAGCCAGTGTAGATTGTGTCAACCTGAGAGTCCACGTTTGAAGTAGCTTGACTAAAGTTTACTTAGTACACTAACTTAGATTCTACCTTTCGTCTAGGCAAGAAACTATATCCGATAAATTTGTCACTATACAGTGAACAACACCACCTCATTAACCTCCAACATTAAAGGAGAAAACTTATTGCACAGGAATATCATAGATTTTCTCAATGAATTGGAAGAGCCAGTGTAGATTGTGTCAACCTTAGAGTCCACGTTTGAAGTAGCTTGACTAAAGTTTACTTAGTACACTAACTTAGATTCTACCTTTCGTCTAGGCAAGAAACTATATAATATAATTATATAATATTGTATATAATTACATATTATATTATAATATATATAGAATTGATGCAAATGCTTAATTCAAAATTTTTGAAATACTTAGAACTCCAAGAAAAGCTGAGTGTTGATGAAAGTATGGTTCCATACTTTGGTAAGCACGGAGCAAAACAATTTTTAAAAGGAAAGCCGATACGATACAGTTACAAGATGTGGTGCCTCTGCGAACCTCTAGGATATTTGAAGCAATTTGAGCCATACCAAGGAAAAAAACCGACGAGAAAAAATGCAGCTGATACTTCAGCGGATAAAGAAGAAAATGCGATAACCACAAAGAAGGTAAGAAAACCAACTCTAAAGGAATCAGCATTTGGTGTAGAGGAGTCTGCTGTACTTGGACTGATAAAAGTCCTACCAAAACAAACTGGTAACTGATTTACAGTAAACAGATATGAATGTACGGGAACTATCAAATAAAATAAAATTGAAAAGTGTTCCGCAATGCCTTCAAAAGTGGTAGAAAAGGAAGACAGAAGCTTCTATGACTATTGTACAGATGTTGCCAATAAACTAACCGTTATATGCTGGAATCATAATAGAATAGTTCTGATGGTCGGTACTTATGATTCTACGCTTCTAAAATGTAGAGTGGAGAGGTTATCAAAAATTAAAAAAGGTTGCCAGTTGCGTAACCTCATGTAGTAACTCAATACAATAAATTTATGGACGGTGTAGACAGGATGGATGAGAACATAGATAAGTACAGGGTTTCCATTAGATCGAAGAAGTGGTGGTTGGCAATTTTGCGTTCTGTGTTGATATTTCAGTGCACAACGGATGGTAACTATACATACAAAAAATGACATGGGTAAAAAATGGATTATTTGCATTTTCCAAGAATAGATATGCAAACGTATTTGCAAAAATATCGTATTCTCCCGGCAGGAGGAGGTCGTTCCCATAAAGAATTGGCTTTAACAGTGCGAAAGCAAGTGTGATTTGAAGAAAGCAACCACTGGATTGTCTACGCAGAAAAACAAAATCGCTGTGCTTTCTGTAAAAAAACACGAGATAGTCTTGTTAAAAATGCAAAGTCAATCTGCATGAATCCTGTTTTGTTCACTTCCACACAAGATAATGGGCAATAACCAATACATTTATTGTTAATGTTTATGTTGATTTAATTGATTTTATTGAGAAAGTATATGATCCCGTTCATGCCCATTACTTCATTAATGGAACATTAAAGAAAACACGAAAAAATAGTATTTTCTTAAAAATAATGTTTGAAGTAAGTTAGAAAGGATAAAAACTGCACCAAAATGACACTGACAGAAATCTAAAAAAACTTAATTCGGGCATAAACGGGTTAAGAATAATGTTGGAATAAAATTCGATTCAGGACTACTTGTTGAAATATTGCTGGTAGGTATTCACTAATCTTTTGATTGTGCTTTTGACCAAAACCGGGCAGCAAGTACCTACTCTGTGAAATAAAGTGTAATAATTAACTGTTTGTCTTTAACTTGCAGAAATTTTAGTATAATTTTTTTCTCCTCTTTCTTCAACATTTCTGCTTAATACATTTGAATAAGAAGTTGAAAGCAGATAGGTACTCATCGTCGTATTTTTTACCTGGTATTACTTGCTTTCATAAAGTTCAACTATTTTCTGCAACATATTACCAACCATCGGCATTAACATTTTGTCTACAGTCATTTGTATAGCGAGACAATAATTACTTTGAAAACATCCAAGGAAGTGATGAAGAATAAATCGAATGGCTACAAATTTGTCTATTTCATTCTTACAGTCCCAGTCGTCTTATCGTTAAATCGTAAAGTCCTTAATATAGATAGAAATTCATAGCAAACTCTTTGGTCCATGGCTCATAACAATGAATATGATTTGCTTGGTTTAGTTCAGTTAAATATGTATCATGTAATCTACAGAATTTGGTTGTTATTTTTTTAATCTTATACCATATGTTTCTCTATGAAAATTTTGAAAGATACTTTTGTAGTAATTTCAACAATCCCTATCTAAGCAAATATATCAAAATAACCATCTCAATATGTAGTCAGAATGTGACACTAAAGATTTTATTTTCAAATCCTTGTTTTTATATTTCACATCCCCCATCTTATTACCATCTTTTTCCATTTTCCAACAGCCCTCGAAAGTCGTTCGCTCTTCTGTACGCAAACTGAAACGTTGGGTGTAAAAGCTCCCCTCGTTACGAAAACAAAAAACGAAACGGCGCCGACAAAGACGCAACGACGCCGACGTCCCTGCGACGACGCCGGCGTCGTGGGTAGGAACCCTAACGCGGAGGGATCTTATCTTCTGATAAAAGCGACGGGTTTTCCCGCACAGGGCACCAGTTAGAGTACAATTATTGGCCTGGTAGTATTCGAACTCGCCGCGACTCCTATCAGTTCGAGAACTCTCGTTATCATGTAGATACTGACGATATTTGCGGCCGTCCGAACGTGAGTTCTAGTGAAAACTAGCACTAACTTCGTTCAAAGTCGTCAAAATAATAATTAGACTTTAAATTATCTAGCTTAACAGTGACATTTTGGTTAATCTTAAGAAGCCAATTTAACTCTCCGTAGATTTCGTGTTGGTGTGTTGTGTTTTGTAACTAAACTGTGTGTCAGTGACTGTCGTTGTGTGGAGGGGTATTTACGTGAAAAGTTAAATCGGAACTGAAACTGCTGCTTCTGTCGGGAATGGTATATTGGATTGGGTGAGACTGTTTCTATTTGGACTGGGTATCTGAACTAACTTGGATTATCCCCGTTATCTTATCGACGCTACTAGACAGAGGTTAACGAGATAAACGTACGTATGGGTGTTATATCTGATAGAATCGATTGTTTGAAAGTATTTTTATATTTTTTGTGTGTTATATTTGAGGTTTTTTATTAGATTATATTTTATATTTAAGACGGTTGGTGGTGAAAAGGTTATACGAGGGTTTATTCTGAACACCAGGCAATAAATTCGCATTTCCTAAAATGAAAGCAACCCAAGGAGTCTTCTTCGCCCAAAATTCAGGCCGAGTTACATTCGGCCATAAATTTGTTTACATCCTCGAAAAGCCTGCCCAGGAAGTCTTTGCAAGCGAGCAATAGCTCTCGGTGCCGCAAAATTTATACTCTGCCAAGACGGCATTCCCTAGGCATCCCGTAAAATATTCCCGTTATATTTTCAACAGGAAAATATCTATTCCCACGAAATTCAGCATCTTTGTGGTTTGTATTCGAAATGAATCCCAATTCAGGTGTAATTCGGAGGTTACTGTTGTAAAATTCAACGTGTAAACACTGCATACTCGTTTCTTATTATTATATTACGTGTTTTCGGTGGCGAAAATAAAGATAAGATTAGATCAGGCTCGCACCGATTGCGTGCAACACTGCTGAGTAATTTATCAAACATAATTCGCTAATAATGTTTGGTTTGTATTTTATTACACCTGTCTGTTTACACGAGAACTATATGCATGCGTGAATGAATTCCATTTAAATAGGAATGTGTGTGTTAATAAAGCTGGGTGTTATCGTTTATATAATTCAAAATAAATAATAAATACGAAATAATTTAATTTATTTTTTTTTAATATTTATAAAACAAATTAAATTTCAGGAAAAAAATATGTATATGTATAGAGCTTATGTTTTATATTTAATGTAAAACGTGTTTATGCAAAAGTTTTTTATACCTTGTTTACGTTACCTAATTAGTAATTTCCCTCAGCAACCTTTTTTTATGTAATTACGGCGTCAAATAAAGTAAACGCGACTAAAAGGATTTCCATTCGGATTTTCTCTCTCGGAACGAGCCCGGCAAAGCTGGGGTAACCTTTTCACACCCCGATTTTTATTTCGCGTCTTTTTCATACGGTCTCGCTTTGAGTGAAAACAGGTCGGAAACCCGCTCGGCCGAGTGCGTAACTTCGTTACGGCGTGAGACCGTTTTTCGTCTAAAAAGACGGCAATTTCGCTTGAAAATTTTCAACGCGTCCCTCGCGCAATATAACAGCAGCGTCGGTTTCTACGATCCCTTCCAGTGTAGTGGCAACGCGGCCTCGCGGTGCAATGAAAGGGGATAGGCCTCACATAAGTGCTTTACTTTTATGACAGTTCAAAGGGTTTTTTGAAAAGGGCCCTGCACCGAGATCTGCTTACCGCGGATGCAATAACACAAAGAGCTGCGCGGTGCTCAAAAGGCCCTCCTCGCGTACTCCCGTGTTGATATATTACCTTCTTAAAAAGTCAATGTAAAAATTAGAAATGCGGCCGTAGACGACGCCTTGCGTTGCGACGCCCTGCGTATTGTGCCCTTTACGAGGCCACGATGGTTCTTGTTCCTTCGTGCGAAGCCGACGAGAAGAAAGCCTTTGGACGGATTTAATGCGACGACGTCCTTTGCGGCAAAGGATGGCGCCATTTGCTATTCTACCACAGCGCTTTGTCGCTGTTTGTACACGCGAAATAGTTACTGAGGTTTGATTTTTTTACCGCGGGCTTCCTTTGGTATGTCTTACTTTGACGAGTAGATTGCATCGTTTGTAACCCAACATAAAAGCATTTGATGGTTTTGTATTCTTTAGTATACATCATGTCTTTGATTCACTCTGTTGAAATAGAACGGAGAATTTAGAACAAAACAATGTAGGTCAATTTCTTAGAAGCTCCTTAAGGAACATTGTTCAAAACGCCCAATTATAAATCATTGAATTCGAAGAGCAAAGACAAATCTAGCAAACGGAGAGAATCTATTTTAGAAGATAGAAGATTAAAAGACTTACTATTCAATGACTACAGATAAATGTTATAAGATTAGGTTCTTAGTTAGATTCCAATTGACCAATGTAGGCGATTCTGTGACATATGCAGGCGTTCAGTCGATTCAGCTTAGTTCCCCATATTCTGGCACCAATCCAGGAAAGTATTAAATCGTCGCGACAGAATTCAATACGTAACGATTTCCAGGAAAATCCCCCCTCGGGGAGAATAACCTCTTCTCTCACTCTGGCTCACCACGCCACTGTTGCACCTGAACACGAAAGAGCCAGCTGCCTCCATAAATCCAAGATCCAGGATTAGAAAACGGCGATATTTATTCGCTAACGCTCATTGTGGTCAACGATAAATTAGCCTTGAGATGAGGAAATGGAAATTAATTGAGCCTCACATATTTATACTTGCACAAAGACTCCGGTTTTCCGACAATGGGAGTAACACATAGAGTACATAAATTTGTGTGTGGTTACTAATGAGGATAAAGAAGCTAAATATACAATGTAGGATAATGTGAAACGTCTATTAGATGACGTCATAGGAAAAGGGGCGTTTCACTCAGTTGTCAGTTGTCAACGAAAACGTTTACTTGATTGACGTGGTTGACTTACAGGCGCCGAGGTGCTCTTTGGAAATAGACTCGTCTCTGGGAGTCTTGTTTATTTGTCAAACGGGACGTTCAAGATTTTTTTACCCCCAATTATTTAGGTTGATGGTTTAGAATTACACGGTCAACATCAGAAAAAAATCTCTTAAAAAAAGCTCTTAAACAGCATCAAAACATAATTTTGGAATTTATAGTTTGCACAGTGGCGTCCCCAACGGGGGGCCTTCTGGATGATAGACTCGCGAGCGTTCGCCAACAATTGAAAAGCAAACGCCTTATGGTCGACAATCGAGTTTACGAGCCTCGTGACCCGAGTAACTTAACTTGAACAACGCCCGTTCGTCGTTTTCCACGAGCTGGAGCGCCGTAGGATCGTCGTCGTTCCCGGCGTTAAATTGTCTCGATTAATCCGTTCGATGGTTGTATTCCGTATAAAGTATCGTGTTACCGACGATATATTGATTAGGATTTATATTCCGCGCTTACGGCCATGTACGGCCTTCGAAGGCTACGCGGGGAAATCGTTTCCTGAGCTTAACGCTCGTTATCTGTCGTGTTATGCAACGTACGATGGTGGGCGTGGTCCTGTTTAAGACATCTTTCCAGTTCAAAGATGTGTTGCGTGTTGTGCTAATACAGAGGTATTGTTAACAAGAAGGATATATATCTTTTCGAGTAACTGTAAAATCGTTATAAATTTGGTTTAACATCAGGTGGACATGTATATCTGTACAAAGCCTTTTATAGAGTCTACTTGAACCAGTGACAGTACATAAATAAGTACGTTATATATTTAGAAATTAAGTCTTATGTACTTCTAACTATATGTTCATAACTAGGTAAAAGTATTATTTAATTAAAAGGCTCTAACATATACACGGTGTAACACATATATACATACAGGTGTATTAGATTCATTTTATATGTATATAAAATTTTATCTGAAAAAAATCAACGAATGGTTTTATTAATATTAGAACTAATGGAAAAGGACTTTTCGACAAGTGAAGTTAACATGGATTTATCAATTAACTCAATTTTTGAGGAATTTATACATTGGTACAGTTTTAAAGATACTATATTAAAGATAATAGAATCTTTTTACGATCTCGCTATGATACCCATCTAAATCAGTCGATTCCAGGGGAACGTTATTAATCTGTAAATAGATGCCATGATGGTTGGGAAATCAAAATATATTCAACGAATGTAGCTACCTTAACATAATTGAAGTCTATTTGGAGCTAACTAATTTATAGCTCGAGACCATTAAAATAAATAGATAGATGAACAAACAAGAGTTTGTTAAGAAATGGGAAAGATACTAATTTTTGTTAAGATGAGCTGAAGTACGAAACGTGTTTAAAACGTTCTACATAAAGAGACGATGGAGATGAGGAATGATGATGTGGTATTTATAGTGAAATAACCAGCTGATCCCGATTTTGTTCTAAAAGAAAATTAGTTTGTTAAAATTTTGAGGGAGAACGAGGAATCTATCACATGTCTAACGTTGATAACTTGCAAAAAATTACATTATTTGCATTTAGATAAAAAAACATATTGCGGCTGATAAAGTGTACACAGCGAATATTAAAGGGGTTCATTAAAGTTGCGATTAGTTTATAGAAAAGCTTATTTAAAAAAAAGATTAAAAGATTATTTGCTTTATTTAATATTCATTGCTTAGATTTAGTGATATTATGAATAGATATAAACCACGATCTTAAAAAACTAAAAAAATATTGCTTATTGTATGTTTTATAAAACTAAACAGCCGAGGGTATCAACAATACAACCGAGGGTTTCAAACTCATTAGAAAAGAAAATGAGGTTTTAAGAGATCAGGATTGGATTCAGATCAGGATTCTCAAATACATATTTTGTGATTAAATTTGTATGGGTCTTATGGGACAATTTGTTAAACAACCCAATCAAAGCAAAGAAAAAACGATGCACAATATGTTACTCGCGTAACATTAAAATGGAATCTAAATCATAGGTTGGGTTGGAATGAGGGATTGTGATGAGTCTCTATTATTAGCTACTTTCGTTCACATTGTTTATTAAAGTAATAAACTCTTGTTTGAATTCTAAAATTGTCATAATCTACTTGTGAAATAATTTCTCAACTGTTATTGAATAAGATCTGATTGCAACTGGCCGGCGGTGCAAGTAGAATCAAAAAATTTAGCTGCTTATCAAAAGCAAAAGATGGAGACGTGGAGCAAACATTGTTTCTTGATGTGACTTCTGTGATAAATACTTTTGAATCAGTTGATGGATATATATTTTGAATTGGTTTTACAGAGTATGCACTTCGACTCACCAATTTTCAGGGCTTGATCGTGGTAGTGAGCGAGATTGAAACGACAAGTTAAGTATACCATATGGCATATACACAATTCGCAGGAGTTGTACCGGTAACTCTTATAAATTAAGGATGACAGTATTCTGTGGATTTCGTTGGAGATGTATTGCTGTCGGTAGCGAAATCTTCTTCGATTGGGGTTGGTGTGATGATGATACATTTGAATTTCCACATGAGGTGCATCCTTTGCGCATTTTCTCTCGAACTCTTCTATCTAGCTTATTGTTCTACATGTGCTCTACAAAGCTGAAGGTGCGCTATAGACACTTCCTGCCTTCCTTAAATCGGGCCTAAAATTCTCTTCAAGGCCCTTCTTTCAAATATATCAATATCGTTTGTTAGTTTTTTAGATAAAATCCATGTTTTACAGCCATGCTCTAATTGTAATGTTGTGGTGTGTTTGAGTTGAATGTATTTGCAAGTATGACATGAGCTTTCGTTAGTTAACATATTTTTCCCTCTTTTCTCCCAAGGCTTGTTAGTTCTATACCTAAGTATTCAACACCAAATAATCAATACCAAATTCTAATCGATTTGGTCCTCCGCAATCTTGCTAGTCATGTTACGTTAGTTGATTTTGTATTCGGACTTGCTTTAAGGGTATATAACATTTTATATGGACGTTAAGTACTTGCTTAGGGAGAGAATCTCTCGATAAATCTGCAAATGACAATCGTTGTGCCCTTCACGAGGAGACGAAAGTTGGATGGACTAATCTGCCCAAGTATCCAAGGTGAAGAAATTCCTTACTCAAAGGAAGTCAAATATATAGGAGTAATCCTAGACAAAACTCTCTCATGGAATGGACATTTGTAGGGAGTTTTACACAAAGCCCTATCCTTGTGGACTTGTCGCAGTCTTTGTGGAAAAAATTGGGGTCTTACCCCTGTAAGACTGTACTGGTTCTATGTGACTGTGATTAGACCTATGACTACATACGAAGCAGCAGCCTGGTATAGAAAAGTCCGACAGACTGCAATTATCAGTAAACTTTCACGAATTCAACGAGTAGCTGGATGGATTTTCTGCTTGGTCTATCTCCTTTGCATTTGTATGTACACTGAGGGAAATTATTCTTGACTTTCAAGAAAAATTTATTCTTGAATGTATTTCTTAGAAACAAGTATAAGATACTCTTAAAACAAAAATATCTTGTTGTTTTAAGAATATAAATATTATCAAATGAAGTATATCATATTCTTAGCATCGAAGAATATCAATTTTTTGTACCTATCAAAAAATTCATTCTTGCGTCAATAATTTATAATACTCAAATGAAGAATTATGCAAGATTGTTGTTACATGAATAAGTTTTCTAAAAAGAAAAATACGTTATTCTTCAAGATTATTGATTTACTTTCACTAAGAATTCGTTTTCTTGAGAATCAAAAATATTTGTATACTTGCTTTGAAAATATGTGGTTTTTCTTCACTTAACAAAATGAGCCAAGAGTAATAATCTTCTTTCAAGAATATATTTTCCTCAGTGTAGAGAAAGTGGCTAGAACTACCATTTACAGATTTAAGCAATATGCTCAAAACTGTTCCGACATGTCCTATCAATGGGCTGAGGAAGACAATATAAGCACTGATATTCTGCTATCAATGCCGTCAGATTCGGCGGGATCACTATCAGTGATTAATGCTCGATACCAGATAGTACTGCCTGAACGGCAGTCCTGGATCGAAAACGAAAATTTTCTGATTCATGGAGATATTTGCATGTTCACAGATGGATCAAAAACGCCGGAAGGGTCGGAGCAGGAGTATACTGCCAGACACCTCGGATTAAGCAAGCTTACAGCCTGGGTACGTACTGTATTGTATTCAAGGCGAATGTATTTGTTATTGACATGGGTGCTACAATCCTTCTTGAGAGAGGGGTGAAGAACATGACAGTACGATTTTTCTCAGACAGTCAAGTCGGTTTCCAGACGCTGCAAGCCGTGAAAACGGTGTCGGCTATGGTTAATGACTGTAAGAGAACATTAAACACACTGAGTTGTGATAATAGAGTTTCTCTGATCTGGGTCCCAAGTCACTCTGGAGTTGCTGGCAATAAAGCGGCATATGAGCTAGGACAAGAGGAAAAGCGTTTGTGGGGCCAGAACCAGCAGTTGCGTGTGTATCATTTGCGATAACCAAACATAAGATTGGATTGTGGGCTGAAGAGAGACTTCGAATACTGTGGACCAGTTTTCCTGAAATGAGACATGCTAAGATGTTTATTACAATCGCCACTGTCAAACCAGGGAATATTTTAGGACTTGCTCGTAGCAGCATTAAAATTCGAATGGGTTTCTTTACTGGACACTACCGGTTAAAAACACACCTCGACTTGTTGGGTCTAGCCGACGATGTTGAATGTCGACTATGTGCGGAGGATGAGGAGACGGTTGAACATGTTTTATGCCACTGCGCTGCAGTGGTAATCGCAGCTTAATCGTATCTGATTCTCGATTTTTAGGTCGCAGTTTATCTGCCGAAAGGATCTGAATGACTTTTCACCAAGCAAGGTATTAATGTTCATTGATTCCATTGGACTGCACGGTAAAATTTGATAACGTTATCTATCGGAGTACAATAGATCATTAGGGTCAGTATATGGGGCATATTATTGTCTTGTTCCATTTTGTTGGTCTTTCCACATCTGTTTACTCAATGCGTGTATAGTTTCCGTGAGACTTTCATTTTCCATTCTGAACAATTCTGAGGGATTTCGTGAGTTCATGTTCTTGTTGTTCCCACACTTCATCTTATGTTGTACTCTTTTCTTATTAATCTCTGCAAAGTGTGGTGTGACGCTTGAATGTCTCACACCTCTGTCTCTGTCTCTTTATGTATTTACAGACATTTCTTCTATCGTAAGGCTGTTAAAGTCGAGTTCAGCCATATCACTTTCAGTACATCAGACAAAATGACGCAACAGTATTTCCTATCGATAATGATGTGAGTATTAATAGTTTCAATAAATTGTTTACGAAGTAGGTAGAGTTAAATGGGCTAATAGGTTAACTAATTTCAGCAAAGAAGAATATTCAATGCCTGGTACTTTCTCATTTTTCAATGCAATTATTTTATTATGAGTTTCATCTAATTT
Organism: Onthophagus taurus; assembly: GCF_036711975.1. Classification (NCBI taxonomy): domain Eukaryota; kingdom Metazoa; phylum Arthropoda; class Insecta; order Coleoptera; family Scarabaeidae; genus Onthophagus; species Onthophagus taurus. Next base: position 26,305,192 of record NC_091966.1, read on the forward strand.
AGGAGGCTTCATTAGTCTTTGTTTTTGTTGTACCCACACTTCATCTTTTGAGTATTCTTCCTCATTTATCACTGTTTCGATACTCAGCACTTCTTTGAATTATTTATGTGTTGTTCCATATATTTTATGTACTCTTCATCTCTTTACACTATGTTTTCCCCGCATTCCTTGTTGAACCAGGATTTCATGTTTCTTTTTACTGCCACTCCCAAGACTTCATTGGCACATTTATTCGTAGAGGTTCCATTTTCTTCCATTCCATTTTAAGATTTTAAGATTATTTCCAATACTTTATCTATTTTTTTTTGTCCATCTTTCTCGAAATTCCGTGTTAGTTTTAGACTACCGTGTATTGATCGTTAACTAATTCTCTATCTAAATTTCACTTAGACCGAGGATAGCCCATCGATCAACGCTCTTCCTTTATCCGGGGTTGGAATCGACAGTGATAGTTACTAAGCTACTCAATCCACTCAGCAACTGCTCTAGGCGGAGTTTTAGGCGGTTGAGCCAGATAATAATATTAGCATGATAATCAGCAAATCGTAGTACATGACAAAGAATCATGTATTTTGTCAATTTGGTGTCATATTATCATTCATTACAAGTAATTAAGGTCTGGTGACTCCTAATAGCTTCTTTGAATCGTTTACAATGTAGGTAGTGTTGGACGCCTTTATGTATCAACTCCTCATTCTCCTCCTTAAAATTGTCGTCCAATTCTATTATCATTCTACTCGATTTTATTCCTCACTAATATTGTTTGGTCATGACTATTCAACCCTGATTATTTGGCAGATTAATTATCAGGACCAAAGCCGATTTTAAAGAAACATTGGGTTTTGATTGAGCAAAACGAGTAATTTCAATCCATATTGACCATTTTAATTTATGTATTGCATTACGTTTGTTTGTATGCACATATGTAACCTTGAAAAATAGTGGCATTTTATCTGAACACAGAACAAATATTTGGTTAAATAATAAATACATTAAATTCAAATAATGAACTAATTGTTGTATAAGCCTTTATAATCATGAATTAAATATAAAAAATTAATTCGTGCAACTGGAAATGGTCTAAACACCAACTTTAGATTTTTCATATATGTATACTTGCAGTAAATATGATATTATTATATGATATTATTATAATGCTTAATTACTACTTGTTTGTCATGATTTTTTTCTTTCAAGATGAACAGCATCTAAAACAAGATAAAATTTTACGAGAAATCTTAAGTGAGAGAAAGAAGTGGAAAGGATTCCTATATTGATGAGGTTGTTAGCATTAATTATAGTTTAATAGTTAACATTAAGTTATAGACGGAAATTTTTTCAATAAAATTTCTAATTTATGTCTGTTGTTATGTGCTTCAATCATAACTTACGATCTAATGAGAAGTAATATCAATAAATTTAATTGCAAAGAGGGGACACTTGTCAGAAAACTGCTAACGGAAATTCTAGCCGTAAATAAACGTGTCGTTTTATAGGCAAGAAACTTTCTTCAGGTGCCATTCATAATGAAGCAAAGCCTGTAGGTAGGATTCGCTGGTTAAGACGTGTTCTCCCATCACATTCCTTATTACTACCGTTTAATTAGTCTAATCCGCTTTCCTCTATTTGAAAAGGTAGGGAGACGCGTTTTACGATTTCACTATTGTAACCGTTTCACAACGAATGATGCCTGTAGTCGCTCCTGAAAGTTAATGCCCGGATGGCGTGCTGAAAATAGCGACGAATGGGTTAGGTGCCATAATGGACTATAATTTAAGAAGTAGGAACGAGTTTTTAATCGATGGAAAACGCGTCTTGCCGGCTCGTTTTATGTCAGTTGTACAGTACGTAACGTATTTTTATGCCTCGTCTATCGAAGTGAACGTAAATCATAATGTATTGGCTATAAAGAATGAGGGGACATTTAAGGTAAGAACGGCCTATACAATATTAAAATTATGAGACAAGCTTCAACGGCGAAATAAATTAAGGAAATTAATTTAAAATATTGCCTTTAAATCAGTTGGTTTTTTCATTTTTGAACAATTTTCAAGCTATAATCTCCCCACGTACACGCCTTTTTTCCCTCTTCCACACATTGAATTAAACGGGGGGTTGTCACCCCTTAAAAGCGACACCCTCCTCATTGTTTAAACCGAACACGACATTGAGATGCAAAGCAAACCGTGATCTCGGTTGAAACGAAACTGACAGCTGAACAACGGGGCCTCGTGTGGGGATAAAGGTTTTTGCAGGATCGAGACGCCCGCCGTCGTTCGTGATATTTTCACACGCAGTTTTAAAAAGGTTACGCCTTGCGGTGTTCCCCGACAAACTTTGTACATTCAATTACCATCCTGATGTTCGTTTGTAAAGTCTTCTTCGCAAAACGGATTTACGGAGCGTCAGCTAATGCTCGTTTCTACTCCGACGGCTGCCGTAATTCTCTTAAGTGCGGATGGAAGTCCCATTAATTGGTTTGCGAGGAATATTAATTAATCCTCTTCAACATTACTTTAAGATATTAATGTACAGTAAGTACTTTAACTACGAGAGCAAGTACATGTTCAAGAATTAAAGTATATTAAGTAGTATTATCAACAACTAATAATGGAATAATTGTTAGTTATATGCTATATTAAAACTTTGCTTTCTATGTGGGAAATGGAAAAGATTAATTTATTAAATGATGATGGTCTGGTATCCGTTTGTTCAATAATTGATGAAATGACTGAATAGAAAACCAACCCCTTTATCATATTGAATAGGAGTAATTTTTTATGGTTCTCTTCGTCCCCCCACTCTATTGAAAACGCAAAGAATGAAAAATATCGGGGAACTAGAATAGACTTTGGGCACGCTTTCCATTGCGAATCAATGGAATAAATTATTATTCCGCCTGGGAAGAAGGAATCGTTAGCCGGGGTTATTTTAAAAAAATGCTTTATCTCTTTTTGGATACCGAAACGATGTTGACGTTTAACGTCGTTTTCTTTCTCGTAGACCTCAATGTGCCTTTTCCACGGTACGCCGCGGCATTATTCCAATGGATCCATGAGAGGAGAGGCCCTTTGAAAATGAATGGGGCACGCGTGGGGCGCGGCGTCTTCAACAAAGTGAGGAGGGGTGCATGACAAAGTTTGCGTGCTAAATTCACGTCCGTCAAACGGTGCCAGCTCATTGTACCTAAATGGGGGGATGGTTTTGAGTAGTAACATTTAGTATCAGATCTGATGATCCTACCTTTAATTAACGGTTAAATTATGCCAACTTGAGGTTAATTTTTCAACGTCCCAGAAACTTCTAGAAAGTTTATAACAAATTGATTCGAAAATTACGCGTCGTGTCGCAGGTCGCGCCACCGCTGGTATCATGTTAGATTAATTATCCTGAAACGTCGGTGCTCGTTGTGAAGGATTCGGGCGCATCTGCGAATTTCATGGTACATAAATAAAGCTGTATCAGTTAGCATGGCGGCCGAGAGGTGTTCATCCATCATTCCGAGTACAAGTATCGCCATCGCTCATCCTTGGAAATAAATCCAGCAACACAGTGATAAATTGCCGTTAATCTAAAATTTGTAACTAAATTGGAATTTAAACTTCCATTGGTTGACATAACAGAGGAAATCAACGTTTCAAACCTACCGCAATCCAAACAATGTTACACAAATATTCAAATCCTAAAATAACGACTTTTCAATCAATCACGTCTCTAATAACAACTTTCTGAAATGACATCTAAAATTATTCATATTCAAGATGTTTTAAGGATCAACTTAATCAAATTTCTATTAATTAAGAAATCTATAATTGAATAGGATGTTGACTTGGTTGATAAAACCATACTGGACTTTACAATCAATCACGTCTGTAATAACAACTTTCTGAAATGACATCTAAAATTATTCATATTCAAGATGTTTTTAGGATCAACTTAATCAAATTTCTATTAATTAAGAAATCTATAATTGAATAGGATGTTGACTTGGTCGATAAAACCATACTGGATAAGGATGATCTTGCGTCCCCCGAAGCGTGGTTATCTTTTCGAGAATAACGTGAATTGTTTACACAGGACGCGCCGTACTTACGTCTGTTACCATAAACACATAAATCCGTCGACAGCCCATCGAACGCCTGCACTTTGTTCCTTCGCATGGAGGAAACCTCTTCGCCACTCCTCAAAGATAACCAATTCAACAGCGAAATGGATGTCCGGAACGGCTATAAACGAAACGCTTTATTTTTTAGATGCGAAACGATTATAATGGCGGGTTTCATTTTTTTTGCAGGTTTATTTTAATGCTTTCAATAAAGCATACAGAAAAACCCAACCCACTTCTAAATACATAGGTGTGCTTAAAGAGCGCCTACCATGTTTTGCATTGTAAATAGCAAATCATGACATTCTGCATTTCTCCTCCGGATCATTAGTAGAATGTATTAAGATTACAAAATATTGACAATCCTACGCAAATCGATGCCGCATCGAGATATACCTATATATTTCTTTGTTTAAATTGTGAATCTATACAACAGTTGTTTTGTTTGATGTGGGTTATGATAACGAGATGATAGTTACAAATTATACAGAGTGAAGCAAAAGTCTTAAAATACCTAATTTTCTCGTAAACGTCTAGCTCGAATTATAGAAAATTTGGGATATGCCTATTTTAGAATACGAGAATTCCAGACGCAACATTTGCAATGTTGTTAGATTTACGATTTCCCTGATATTATTACTTTGGATTTTTAAATGCAATACTCTACATATTGTTTACTTAAAATTTGATGTAGTGAGCAAAGTCGTAAATAAAATAAGGAAATGAAAATTATTTTTTGGATTTAAAATTAACTTTAAATCTTTAATGCAGTTCATGTAATGACTGATTTAGGATATTAGCAGCCGTAACTGTAACTGTAAGATCTAGCCAACAAATTTCAAACTAATTACTTTCCATCATAACTTTATCTTTACGATGCGATAAACGGGAATCGCGCAAATAATAATATGCACGACTATAATTCATTAAAGTTTGCTTCAAATTATTCAGCGTTCATCCTTGCAAATAATTTGCCGGCTGTAAACATTTCATGATTGACCCACTGCGCGCGCCTAAGTTAGGCTATAACCATTAGATGTTAAAAGATGGGTAACTAGAGATTACAACTAAATTTGCTGTAACCATAAGGCGTCTCTAAACAATACTATATTGCTACGATTACTAAATTCGACATACTAAACCGATCATAAATTATAACGTACTAATTTAAACAACTAAATTGCTAAAATACTTAATGCCTAGTTTATTAAGTTATCAAAATGAGCTTCTTTGATAATATATATATGATATTCGACTGTTACATTCCTCCATGATTCTCCAAAAATTAATCGTGATTGACCAATAATTTGTTATCTTAACTCTGCAAGACTTTCAGATTTAGTTTTATAATTTCGACTTTTCAAATAATCCCAACAAAAATAGCCTTAAGGATCGAGACTGGTGAAAGAGGAAGCCATTCAATACTTCCTCATCTACCAATCCATTGACCTGGAAATTCCTCATCTAGATAACGCCGAATATTAACGCCAAAATGAGCTGGAGCTCTTTCTTGTTGAAACAATATTAACTCTTGTAGTCTCTGAGTACGGTTTTTATGTATCCACTGTGAATTTAGATCCTTCCAATACTTTCATTACTCCGATCTACATTCCTACATAATATAAAGATTACATTGTCAGTAAAACATATCTTGTTAACGAAATTTCCGTGGCAATTGATTTTATACCAACCATACAACGAAAACTAAATTTACACTATTTCAAAGTAATGGATTTTAAAAGCGACTTCTTTGACGTAATGGTTACAAGAAATAATAGAAAGTGATTTTACAAATCTTTCTATTAAGTTTTTATCTATCCGAGTTATTTAGGAATGTTTGCTCCTTATTTTGAACAAGGATTTTCTTAAAAATATTCGGCCGATATTTTTCTTTTTCTTTCATCTAATTGTAAGATATGCATTGAGTATAGAAATACCATATTTGAAGGGAGTCATTATAACAGCCTATTCTAAACATTCAAAACATTGAAATCTCTAGGAGTAACCTTACACACATGCTGCGAACTTGAAGTCTCCGTCAAACCATTGAAAGTCTTTCCATCTAACAAAGTACATATCGACTATTGTGGCCTGCAATTGTAATATTTTTTCTATTTCTGGTCTATTGTCTTAACGCAGCATGAATTGTGATGTTGTTTTCCTAGTCATCCATGTGCGCAATTATGCGTTTGGCTGAGCGTCTTGTCCATTATATACAGATATTGCAAGAAGTAACGCCGGTCCCATAAACCTCCTTCGACGAAGTATATCGCTGCTGTGATATCACTACACCGAGAACGTCTGCGAGAGTCCACAAACATGGACGAGATAATGATGCACACAATTCGGTATTTGCAGAAGTTCAATGTGTCAAATTTTGATGAAAGACCTAAAAATCTTTCTGTGCAAAGTTCAAACTCTAAAACCCAAAAAAACGGTATCGAAAATTATTGGTTTCAACAGGATGTTGCAAGTTTTGAAAGCCAACATTGAAGAAAAAATTGCCAATTTGGAGCCAGATGTAGAACAACATTTCAAACTGCTGTAAAACGAGCACTAGTGTGCAACTCAGGAAGGGATTATATTGAACCAATAAACTTTTCGTGGAAACTAGGGCTCCCAATTGGCAGTCAATTCACATTATGACATTACTTTCGCTAAATCGTAGTATTAGTAGATAGTGATGTAGCATTTCTTTCATTTTTTTGTTTTGGGCAAAGATTAGATTGCTAATTTAACAACAAAGACTATAGTTCTTGTGCTGGATTTCGCCAAACTTGTTTCTACAACCAAGCATAATTTTTCTCAACTGAGGTCTGATACAATGTCTTCAACATGTCGTTGTTTACTGTGTTGAAAACTCTATGCGAACAATATTCTTGGCATGCCTCGCTTCTTGTTCGTCGAATGCGATGACTGCAGAATATCCGGAAGTTACAGGTGTTCATGTAATTGGATAGCTCTAGTTCCTTGAGGTGATGATTTAATTTCTAATTGTATCGACCTTTCTAATTTAAAAGTTGTAATGTGTTATTCTTGATTCTTGATTTGAGTATGTTTACTTTTCCTTAAAATCTCTCTCTCGTGTCCGCCAAGGCTTGTTAGTTCTACTACCAAGTAATTTTACACTTTTACAGATTTGATGTGGTCTACCATAAACTTGTTAGTCATGGTTTTGGTTCTGCGTTGTAGCATGACTTTGGTATTCTCCTTATTAATTCTTAGTCCTACTTGTGTTGTAATTGCTGCACTGAACTTTGCATTTTTTTGCTTATAATATCGTTAATAATGACGTTAAGTAGTTGCTTTCTCTCAACAGAGTCGTATGCTTGTTTGAAGTGTGTATGTAATATACATATATGTTGTCCACATCTAATCATATTCCCATACACTCAGTAGAATTTGTTAAAAATCTGACCGAATGTTGCTGTTCTCTCATAAATCCGGTTTAACGTTCACCTCTGATCGTTGTCTCATAGATGGAATCGTTGGTTTAGTATATACGTCAGTTTACTAATTCTATTTTGCATCTAAATCTCGTTACCTAATCGCGGTGGCCACTACTAGCTGAACAAATTTATAGGTATGGGAAGAATGGGTGAATTGTGACTTACTTCTTTTAATATAAGTAGGAAGGCTTTCACAGCCGGTGTTAGTTAAACGAAAACTAGAACTACCAGTAGCACTATCACTAGAACTAACACTAGACCTTGAAACTTTCGGGTTAAGCCGTGCGTTTTTTGAAAAAGTGTTTGACGTTTCGGATGCCATGCTGCAACCTTCTTCAGAAACAAGTTCGAAGTGATTTCAACCTTGAAATCACCTTCTTGGTGATTATTAAATATTCTTTTAAAGTGGTAAAAAAAAATTACCAATTATTATTATCAGAAAAACGGCAAATTTCGAAACAATGCAAATTTTGTACAATTCTGACTGTTCCAACACATTTACTAGTAAATTAGACCTTTCCCGCCTTTTGTTCTACTTCGTATATGCATTATTCACTCAATATTTTTAAATTACATTATTTACTACTGAAATTATTATTATTCACACTTTCAAAATGATTATTTGATTTTATAATGGTAAAACTTTAAAATTTAACAATAATAACAAATTTGTGACATTTTAGTTTTTAAAAAGAAATTTTTGTTTTTAGATATTTACTCCAGAAGGTCAAGCGCACATGGAATTTTGAAGGAACGAACTGGAATTCAAGTTAAAGGTGAGTGTAAAAATAGAGTCCCGCTTACTTAGCTGACTCATTCACACCTCGGATATTTTTAAAATTTCCTCCGCGCGCTTTCCTGCGTTTCTCCGGGTCTTTCTTAAGGGGGCACTCATAGTGTTTACTCAGCGGAGTCTCGCCTCAACTTATCCCAATTCGTAAATTCGAAAACTTCAAAGCTTCCCCGCTCGTAAAAATGTACGGGAGACAACATAAATTGTGAGTTTTCGGTAGTAGTATTAAGTCAAGTTAATTTAGAACGTTACCAGAGAATCGGTTTGGTTTTTTTTATCAGATTTCCGAAGTAATGTCTTAAAATATGATCGCTCCCGGTTTAAGAATTTATATTGCGAGATAATGTCGCCGTAATTATTTTTCTTCCTGCCAGAAATTTCACCCGGACTTGAGGATTTATTAAAAATTCTTAGCAAGAAACGAATTCCCGTGTATTTTATTTTTACGTTTTATTTTAATTTTATTTTTTTCGATACACTTCATGTCTATTTCAGCCCAACCTTTTCCGGTGATTTATTTCAGTCGAATCACTCAAACAAATTCGCTTTCGACTGAATAAAACTCCTTGAACATTTTTACTTCGAAAGTCTCGATTGAAAATATCAGGGTACAATTTGCTTATTCGGAGATCAAACAGCGTTTCTCTCTCCCAAACGATTCGATGGTGCGTTCAATGTCTAATGAACCGGCAACTACATGCAGACTGCGGTTTGGTTATTTCCTGAAATTATTTTAAAAATCGATGGTTCAGTTCAATGATCAAAAGCTTGCCAATTATATCACGATATTTTCCATTGAAAATCTTCGATATACTAAAGTTGCTGTACGCTATTTGTGTAATGCAATAATATTGTAATTGAATCAATTAATGTTATGGGTGATTTTAATCTGCCAACCTAATTCACACAGCCAATTTCTATCGTCGCTCCGTTGATTTTCTTAACTTTTATTCATATTGTAACTTCAGTCAATTTTAATAATGTATCGAATCTTAATGTTATATATTATATTTTATGCGCTAACGGTCGAGTTGGGAGCACGCATCCCTGCAATAATCCACTTGTGGATTCTGATTGCCACCATCCACCTCTTGAATTCTTTATATCAGGCATGTCAACCTATTTGAGTGATGGTCTCAATATTCGCTTTCTTTTCAAGAAGGCGAATTCTGAGGCTATCAACACTTTCGTAAATAGTACTGATTAGCAGACTGTTTTTGCTGGGATAGGCGTAGACAGCATGCTGGTAGTGGCTGATTACAGAGCTTATTTAAACTCGATTCAGGCGAGAGTTTTGGAAAATCGCAAGGATATCTGGTTTTTTGTGAATTCCAAAAAGAGTTCTGCATCTGGCATGCCAGACACTATGTTTTCCACTGATGGGTCAATTGTGAACTCAGGTTCTGATTTTTCTTGTGCGTTTGCAGAGTATTTCGCATGGTTCGGGTGTGTCACCTTGGTTTTCTGCTGACGCGGTTTTTAATGTTTTGACCCATCTTGACCAGTCTTCTGGCCCTGGTTCGTCTTCCTTTTTACAAGAATTTGCTACCGAATTGTCGACACTGTTTCTTCTTTTTTCAAAGTCCGAAGGTACTTTCCCAAGCACGTGGAAAACGGCTTTTATCGTTCCAATATTTAAATCCGGCAATAGACAGTTGGTATCAAATGACCGCCCGATTTCCATTATCTCGGCTATTCCCAAGGTTTCTGAAAAATTGTTCACGATTATTTTAGCCACTCATTTGCTCACTCCCTCATTACTGAACAACATGTCTTCTTGTCTTTGGGATCGGTTGAGTCTAACTTGGTGTCCTATGTTAACTTTATCCATTCTACATTAAATGAGGACTAACACGTTGACGCAATTTACACCGATTATTCTAAAGCCTTCGACAAGATTGACTATAGCATTCTTATACAAAAGCTGTCCTACTTTAACATTCCAGATGGCATTCTTCGCTGGATAATTTCATATCTAGCGGATAGAAGTCAGGCAGTCAAGATACCTTGGGCTCACATTATTTTTAATTTACATAAATAACATTTCTTTTTGTATTAAATTCTCCAAATTACTGCTCTATGATAATAAAATATTTACAAGAATTGGCTCAAGTCTTGACTGCCTAAGGGTTCAGGAGGACCTGGGCCGTCTGCATGACTATTATCACGTTAACAAACTTTATCTTAACTAGGGTAGAGAAATCTGTTATGGTCATATTTAGTACTCTTCAACTTTTAAAAATTCGGTATCTTAGTTAAAAATTGGAATACATGCGAGAAAAAAATTATTAGCTCTTGTTGCATTTGTTGTATTTTAAAACACAAAAAATTATTTTCAAAAGTAAATCAATTTCATCATTTATGGCCATCAAAACCGCTGTTATGGCAATAAAAGTTTCCACTTATAGCCACCATGATTTGTTTGCGTAGAAATCAAACGCAATTAAGTAAAATTTTTAGATTTTATTTGGCGCATAGATACAACAGAAGTTAAGGAGATGAATACATTTATTGTTTTTCAAATACGTCTAATGCGTTCCAATGATTTTTTCCTTTGTTATGGCACATTTGTCATTGTCTAACACTTTGAAATGTGTCTGATCTAAGCTTTTTAGACATTGCTAATATAGGCCGCCGCTAATATAGGATAATTATAATAATGTACAATCTTCCTTTGTTCTTTTATGGCAATAAAGTTTGTTTATTATTATTATTATTGCTCTTCAAACTCATCGTCATCCAACACGCATAAAATTTTTACACTTCTTCTTCCAACGCTCTTAACGGAAGCCAAAACGTAAATACCTTCCTGCACGTTTGTAACTCGATACACATCAATTGTTTCTTGATTTTCTGTCTCAATATTGTCAACATCGTCTAAGCTGCTCCCGCTTTCATTCCACTCTTCTTCCTTTTCTTCTTCTAAACAGTTTTCCTTTGCCTTCTTTGCCTTCTGCGCTTTCTCTACTTTATTTTTCTACATTTCCCTTTTCTTCTTTGTCTCCATCTTCAGCTCTTCTTGAATTTTCTTCTCTTTCTCTGTGAGTTAAAAATATTCCACCCATTTGTCAGACGTAACAACGCTTGGAGTATATTCTTTCTTCCTTCTTCGTACTGTCGGTTTATGGTGTGGCCAAGGAATGATATCATTGAACACTGAGGCAAGAGACTGTTTAGGCATGGCAAGTATATTCGATGTTGATGATGTTGATGGATCAACACTTTCAGCTCTGCTGTTGAAGTACTACTCCTGTAATTGTTAAGTAACAGCTTCATTCAATGGCTCTTAACACAGGCATTCTATTTTCTATAGCCTTCAACGCCTGGGAGACATTTAATGGAAAGTACTGGAACCGTTTCTGCTTATTTTTCTTAGCCATGGTAACAGAGTCTTGTAAATAAAACAAATAAAACAGAGTTGTTCAAAATCCATTAAAGCATCAAATTTAACAGAATGGCCAACTGGGTTTACGCTATTTCACTTATGGTCACGTCATGGCCATAACGGGCAAACTTCACAAAATTCGCTCTATTTATAGTCACGGAAACAAAAACACGCGATGTCGATGCGCAACGACTTCTTCAGAAATGGCCATAAATGGTACAGTGGCTATAAACGGTGCTCCTACTCTATGACAAATTCCAAAAAATAACGTTTACATGGAAACGTTATCTCTACAGAGTTAAGGATTTTGCAATTACACTTGATGCCAAATTGAGATATCACCTTCATATTGAATTCATGGAAAAAAAGGCCCTACGGAACCTGGATTTTGTTATCGAAATAAGTAGAAACTTTATCAATTTTACCAGTATTAAATCCCTTTATATGACATTTGTTAATAGCATCTATATCTCTCATCTTCCCTATTGCGATTACGATAGACGCTGTGTGGTTTCTAACTTTTAGTCCTGCGGTAGCGTCGAGTTGTATCTGATTTGATCTTTCTTTTCAAACTGGTCAATGGCAAGCTAGACGCTCCTGACCTTTTCCCTGTATTGAACTTTAATGTACCACAGCAACTCGGAAAAACATTACATCCCTTTTATGTATATCTCATTCAAACATTCATCAAAACTCGTCTATCATACGAGTTCTTAGTACTTACAATTAAAGCTTCAACCATGTTTCGCATCTCGCTGCGCTCATTTAAAGGGCTCTTATTGCGTAATGTTTAGATGCGAACTCGTATAATTATACAAAAATTTCTCAGTTTTTGTTATTTTTATTAGAAGGATGCTTAGCTGGGGATATTCTCCCTTTCTGCGTCAAAATTGAATAAATAAATAAAGTATTTTGAAACAATTAAGCTAATTGTGTTTTAATTATAAACCTATTTAGATGTAGGTTTATTAAAGATTATCTTTGTTAGAAGAAAAAAAGTTGCGCGTTTTAAATTAACACGCAGTTAGCACAGGTATAACATTGAATATTAACAATTTCATTAAGTCGTATAATTACATTACACGCTGCCTACTCGAGCTACTGTAATTACTCCCAAGTAGCTGCATAAGAAAATACGTTAGTCGTAAATCTACTCGTTTATGATGTCAGCGATACGTTTTACGGTTTTAATAATGTGATGATTTGTTTATTTCTTTTTCGACACTTACAATTTTCTTGGACTAAGTTTTATATAACTTTACTATATTTAGGGGATGATTCAAAAAGATGATAACATTGTGTATGTAACACACCTTATTCTGTGTGATAATGACTTCGATGGAATTTTATGCGTGCTTAAAATATATGAAATACATCGTTTGGTTCGCAGTTGATTGCATACTTTGTTACTGTCACGCGATGACAACTTAATCGCTTATTTATATCGGGGCGAGTTTCCATTTCAATTAGATTTGTGTGGTCATGATTGGAAAGAAATTTATGAGAAGCTTGTTCGTTTCAATGGTATAGAAAACCGGATGATATTTTTCAAGATGATATAAGTCAAAGTGATACAATCTTGTGCATAATATCTATATTTTATCCTGATAACAACAAATTTACGGATCACGTCTCAAACATAAATTATAAGAAAAAAAGTAATCATTTTAAATTCAGTTTGGGTGTAAGAATTTTTTTTTATTTCGAGTGAGAAGGAAATTTATCATAGCGTTTAAGAAATATTGCTTGAGCCTAAAAAAAGGTTTTTTTTATCAAAGGGAGACATCTTCGTTGGACTAACACAGGTGGTGGCTATCGTGAGTAAAGATCTATAACGTTCTTGGTAGCCAAGTTCCTTTGCGTTATTTAAAAATTATACTATTCAAAACTCGAATATCTATTTTTGGTGACGTTATACTAGCTGTGCAAAATTATTAAATGTCCACGACCGTTAATTTGGCTTTATAGTTATAGGAAACGACATTTCTCCCGCGGTAAACTAAATTTATCTGCAGTTGCCAGCGATTATTACATCAGTAAATTGTGTCGCCGACAAAATATCCTTCGACTGTGTGAATATTTACGTCCGACTATTGTCGGATTGTCGGGGACTTTACCCAAATATTTCTTACAAATCCGCATTTTGACAATTCAATTACTGGAATAATTTAACTTCGGACTGAAAAGTTGAGGTCATAAATCGCAAACGTAGACCAGCCAATTTTTTGGCTTGGGTTTATACCCTTCTTTGCTCTCTCGCGGATAAAAATTCCGTGCAGCGCTAAAATTTAATAAAGGCAAATGTGATTTAGTACCGCGCCCGACTGTTCCGCGATGCAAAAAGCTCGCTTTTAGTAACCTTTAATCAGACGTCCATTCATAAATGATAAGTGGGAAAATGGATAGGCTGCAATGGAATGAAAGAGAGAAGATTTGATTTTGTTTTGTACTTTTATCCTGAAAAATTTATCGTTATCCGGTAGATTTTGGTCACAAAAACCGGATAAAATATAAAATATACAAACCTGCGAATTGATTGCCATCGAAACAGATGATAACCTTTTAATGCGCTTAATAAACAAATTCGTTTTATTATTGCATACGTTATTCGCTCCCGAATGTATTCGTTAATTAAACGGTAAGCGTAACGTAGCTCGGTCCACCAAATAATCCACATTTTAATATTTAACGAACCGTGTTGTATAAATATTCATCATAAAACCGACATTCAATTAAATAAAATCGATAAACTCTATGTATTCGATCACATTCCTCTAGCTACAAAATATATTTAAAACTACCATACCAAGTCAATTTAAATCTGTACACATGTATCAAATACCAAAAACGTCATCATATATTCATTTAAACAATTAAGTATGTCTTATTTAGTTTAGAGTGCATATCAACTAAAAAACAAAAAGTATTATTAATGATTTTGCTTTTTTAAGCAGCGACTATTTTATTCCAATTCATCTCATATTACACTCTAACAGTATTCTGCTTATCTCGCTTCCATGTTCATTATCTTTTGGTGAACCTTTTCGCCATTCTCGCCTTTCCTAAATTTTCAAAGATAAAATCAATGTGATTGTCTTTGCTGACATTAAAACTCCACTAAAGCTTTAATCATGTCCTAAACGAGTTCTTTATAATTTTCCTATTGAAGAACTCCTAAAATGTCGTTCATGACGAATTTGATGCAGATCCAGCTCTGTGCTTCTATTAATTTAATTGATACAAATGAAAAACAAAATCTAATTTTTTTCTGTATGCTGTTTTCTTGGAAAGGTGAAATGCCAACTAACATTTTACTAACATTTATTTGTTTCGCTTTTTGATACAAAAAAGTTTTGATACATGAAACTTTACTTTTAGTTTTGTCTTAAACAATTAGTGTATATCTCAAACAATTGATCGTTCAATAGATATACGCTAATGTGTCTTCCGACATGGGACCGATTAAGTCCGTGTTAATCTATTCACCATGTTCCGGTGCACGCACACTTCGTGATCCTAAATTCTTTTGGTGCTTTTTACTATGTACTGATTCTCACAGCACTATTCCTTGATATTAACTTGAAGTTTATATACATCAAGTAAATTTACTATATAAAGTTTGGTTTGATTCATCATTTTTCATGTAGAACCTTTAATGATTTTTTCCCTGGTGCGAGATTTACTGCAATTGGTGTCGCAGGTGTGACAACTTTTATGGCTACCACGGTTAGTCGATTCAAAATTGCTTTCCCAATCACGGCAACGTTTTCTTTTCCTATGTATTCGCCAAAAAATGTGTTATTTTGTTTCTCCACAAATTCTTGAATAGTACATACCCCAAACTTTTTATCATGATCACACCGTACGCATGTAAACTCTGTCACTCTGTCTGTAAACAACGGGTATCTTCAGAGATATAAACTAACTATAGATAGAGTCGACCATCCACATATCTGCCTTTAAGGTTATCATTATTGTTAATTATTACTTTTTCATATACTTCGTGAATGCTATTTGTTCCCTATTCCCAACATTGTCATTTGTTTCTGTTTATTACTTTTAATTTGTATCCTGATGGTTTTTATACATGGGCTGCTATGTGACCACGCTGACGTTAATGCATCTCATTACAGCTCGATATCTGCCAATTGATCTATTGTTGATTCTTTGGCTTTTATCGTTTCTTTTGGTGTACCACCTATAATGTTGCACCTACGAGCCTCGCGAAACAACATATATATTGATTGTTTCCAAACATTCCACTTATTTGTTCAAACTACTAGTTCCTCACATTTTATATGCCTCTGCCCACAAGGTCACACTTTGATACTATAGATAGCATCTTCGATGATCCTTCCATGTCGACAACTTTCCTTATATCATTATTTTCTGAAGAGCCAGCATCCCCACATGTTATCACATAATAAGCACAATCACCTACATTTCATGTAAATTAACTGCAATCGAAGGTACACATAATGTTTCGTTATTAACTCATAGATTACACTTGCTTTAAACTTTACTTACTTTAAAATTTTTACTTGGATGTTTTATTTTCTCCTTAAACTCCTGCTGCTATACTCGTCTATAGTAATGTTTACTGAAGTTAGTTTAGGTATGGTAATTATCGCCATTTATGTAGCCAGATGTTGATACAGGTATAAAGGGTCGCCATGTGGGTTGTTCGTAACTCACCTATGACATACCAACGCTGCATTTTTTTATAATGATCATTGATTGAAGTTATGGCGGTGTGTAACCAAAAATCTCGTTCTTCAATGTGACCCATAAGCAAAACAAATTTAGTACTACTCTATATTCTAGACGTGGTTTCCACATTAATTTGCTATGAGTACTAGAACAAGGTATTTGACCTTAGTGAATTTATCGAATTTTACTTACATCTTGTCAAAGAGCACGTTAACGCAGTGGATATTATACACTGACCTATGATGTGATAGGATAGCCTTTGGTATTTGATGTGGAAGGAACACTATGCCCGACATGAATAACTAATTAAAACATTCTTTACAACCTATTGCCCACCGATATAGTTACAAGCTACATAGTTGTGATGAAATTTATCGTAAGTAAAAAGTCCGTAAATTTTAAGAAAAAGTTTTGTTTCTGTAAATCCAAATTGCTTGTTCTTTTTAATAATGAATTTTGTAGTTATATTATAACAATTACCGCATTTTATGCTAACATACTTTATCAATATTGAAAATACTATGGGAAAGATATGAATTTAGCTATCAATTAGCAGCTTTTATGTTCGTCCTATAAAACAAATTGATTTTTCTCAATGGCAAAGAATGTTTAACATCTATAAATTTTAACGTTATATGTTACTTATTTAAAACTGTTATTTATAATTAATAAATTATAATACATATTTATTTAGACACATCTAAGTAAACTTACTCCTATTCATAAACAAAAAATTCAATGCACTATTCTTCATGACATCAAGACTTCGAAGTTGATTGGCTGATAAACGTGTGATTTAAAATATATTTATTCGAGGTTCAAAACAACTTAATCTTCTTCTTCAGATGCCATCTCCGTTTCGAAGGTTGGCAATCATTAAGGCGCCTTTCACTTTTAATTCCCAATCCCTAAGGTTCCTCAACTGTGAGTTTTTAATCTCCTTCCTATCGATGTTTTTCCTCTCATGATATGTCTGATATATAACAGTTCTTTTTACATAACCGCATAATTACTTCCTTCTTTTTTGTTGATTATTTTGTCCATCCATGAAATCCTCAGTATTATCCAATAAATTCATAGCTCAAATGCCTCCAGTCTCTTTACGCCAAGCACTTTCAATGTCCAGGCCTGCATTTCATATTATCGTACTGATAATACGTAACATCTTACATTCGTATTTTTAAATAAAGGTTTACATCTCGGCAATAGAAAATCCGTTCGATTTTAACTCGTAGTCTTTCAGAGTTTGTTGTTCTCATTCATTTTGTGCTTAGATATTTGTATTCTTTTACCTTTTCAATAAGTTGATTGTTTACATATATTCTACGGTTGTGTTGAGTTGTTTTTGTTATCACCATATATTTTATTTTACTTAGCTTCAATAATAGTCCGTATTGTCCATTCACTGCGATAATTTTATAAATTAGCATCTGTAGGTCTACGACTGTTCTTGCTAAAACAACCGTATTGTCAATATACCTTAAATTATTTATTGTAATGTCGTTAATTTTAATGGATCAATCTTCAAAGGTCATATCTTCTACTCGCACTGCTGCTCTTTACATTTAACAGAGATTTAAAATTATTTTCATTCCTATGAGGCTTATCTTTCTGTTTATTAGCGTTTATATGAATCTCTAATTTTATCCAAGCCTATACTACAGTCTATGAAAGCATACGTATACATCCAGGTTTATGTCTTGGCATAGTTGTGCTATATCATTGACTGCAAATAGTGGGTCCCTGGTTCATAGGGCTTTATAGCATCCAAATTGTGTGTTGTCGCTGATGTTTGCATTTAGTTGGCTGTATATTCTATTATGGATCACTTTTAATGTATAGGTCATTAAGCTTATCATGCTGTAATCGGAGCAATATTTGCTTTCTTTTTCCTGGAAGGGTAATGAAAGCTGATACAAACTGTCATTTAGTATCACTCTTGTTTCTATGTTTTAGTAATTCCTGTATATGGTATTTATTATTTATTCTTGTGTTCTGGTATTCTATCAGAATATGAACCTTGTTGTTCTCGATCAGTTTAAGAATTTCTGTTGACAGTTGGTCTGGACCTGATACTTTTCCATTCTCAACCATATTCAGTATATATATCACTTCGTTTTATTATGTGCAGGTCCAATCCTCCTTCTATATTTTCAAGATTAATTTTTCACCTCTCATCTTTGAAGGATTGTGTAATATAGTCCTCCTATATTTCTAGGATTTTACTTTATTTCTGTGAGTATTTTCCCATTATCGTCGTACAACACATTGAGTTGATTATGTTTATTGGTATCTGCGAGTTATTTGCCTTTTTTGTGTATCTTGATGTTGTCATACTTTGCTCGTTGTATTACCTTACACTGCTGATCTTTCTTTCTTTGGAAGCTTGTATACTTTTCCAAGGGAGTAAGAATTTTATTTGTTAGCCATTCTTGCTTTTCTTTGGACCTTTCATTTTTTTAGAATCTCTTGGCTATAGAGACTTCCAACAATGAAGTAATAATCTTATGATTACTTATCTTATGATTTAATGTCGCATCATTAATAAATATTGCAAAGTAATAGATGGCAATATATTAACTTACTAAATTGTTATAAAGTTTGACTAAAGACAAAAATACTCTTTTCCAGTCAAAAACTTATAATCTGTATCGTATAATTTAGTCGAAACGAGAGAGCTAGAACAGTCCTGAATGCAATCATGCCATGTAACTATAGATAGATGCCATAAATCCGATTTTATTTAATCAAGACACTAACTTGGGTAGGGTTGATAATAATAATTGATAATAAAGTTGATAGAGAGAGCTTTCTTTAACACATCATTTCACAATTATATCGAGTACTACTAGCAGGGTATCTTATATTACACAGCGCTATGAGTTGATGTTGGAGAAACATTATGCCGGACATGAATAAATAACTAAAGCATTCTTACAATCTATTTCTACAAGATGCAATCAGCACAATCAATGTTGCAAAGTCTTCTATTATATCCAACGCGACCATAGATACATGTCATAGATGAGAATTTATATAATCCTAAGTGTTTTTAATGTTATATAGTCTTCAATCTCCTTTATTATTTGTAATATAAGATAACTTTTACCAAGATGCAAAATACAAATAGAATTAATCAGTGTTATAACACTTTATAGGATCAAGAAACATCTTGTCCATTGTAAGAATAATTGATACTATTTAAAAATAATACATTATATTCTTCATCCTCATTTTTTTCGTAGGGGTAAGACTATATGCGCCCTTCTTTTACGAATAAAGGGAATGATCTTAATCTCCTGCTGATGTTTTTAGATGATGTTTTCTACCCCGCGGTTCTATTTAATGAATTCATATTACATTTAATAAATTTTAAAATTATAAATTTTTCTTCCTTAATTCTTGAAAAGACCTTTCTGAGTAAATTTCGATGATTAACTCTGTAGCTCTAAATATTTTACATTCTAATTAAATTAGTTCTGCATTTGACGAAAATAAACGTCTGGTTGGTGATTAAAATAGATGTATCAAAGATACGATCCTACGCGCATACACGCAGCTGAACTCAACTGGGGGCGATGCTTAATTGCTGCAGAGGCGCATGTCACTTGGTCCGGTAATTTACCATCTTTCATCCCTCTCTCTTTCTCTCTTCACGTGACACATAACACCGCATCGTAACGAATCAACTAATTGCTATCCGGTTACTGAGAGGTGACAAATATGAAAAGAAAACCGTCAACAGCTTGATACTGTCGAATAGAGAAAGGGGGATAATTGCAAATAGAACTCGTGGTAATAGCTGTCATTAAAACAGACGATTTGCCGGAATGCGAAAATTGAATGCAATAACTGTAGTCACTAGAGCCCATTAACAGTTAACGATAGAGTTGAGTGCATTAATTTGATGCCAATGCCAATAAACCCGATTGTTACTAACCGTTGGGCGTTAATTGCTTCGTTATCTTTTTTTTGTAATTATGGATTCATTACAAATCCCAATTTGCCATCATTGTTAATTGTTATTGTCACAAATTTATATCTTTAACCCAGCTGGAAACATTTTAGGGGCGCCAGAATTTCCCTCACTAACTAATTCGTCTTAATTTCTTTAGACATTTTCGCTTTGTCGACGTCACACAGGTCTCCGACCGTGATGGTATCATTTGAAAGGTTTCATATTGTGCGTTTACCTCTCGGCTATTTCTTAGCCCACCTACTCTTTGTCCTTCTTTATGGTGGGTCTTTATCTATGGTTAGCTGTGGGAGAACTAAAATATAGTGTCATACTCGAACAATTTCTATTTCAATGCACCTCATTAGTGACGTCTCGTAAAATATTATAACGTATTACGTAATTGTATTACAACTTGAAAACCACTTTAAAAAAGAAGAAACTTTCAGATGAAGACAATCCACGTCCAAGATGGATCTAAAGTAATTGAGATAGTCTGTGTTTAGAGAAACACATTCTCTAACAAATGTGGTTACTCAGGTTTATAGAGTTACGTCAATCAAGATTTCCTTAAAAGCTCTTCCGAGGTGTGGTCATTTGTTCAAAGTAAGGTTTAGGAATGACATTGTTTGGTCAATCCACCCACATCGTTCTTGCATATCTACGAAGGTTACAAATAATCTCGTAAGATGCGCGTCCTGTTTTCTTAATAAGATTATTCCTACGTCAATTGTCACCGGTCGCAACGAAGTCTTTGTTAAGCCGGTTACCTGTAATTCCATTGTGGTTTAACAGCTGTCAAAGAGGATTACGTTCGACCAGTTTCGGGTTTCTTCGGCCTCTTTCTGCAAGTTCATTTAGACGACGTGGCGCGTCCCGAAGCCATTATGCACGGTTTATTGTGCAGAAAATGGTGCGGGGGTCTCCGCATGGGAGGTACTTAGAGGCCAAACACTTCTTTTAGGTGGCTATTGTAGCGATTTTGCGCTTCCTTTCTCCTATTACGCGCTAGTGTTCGTTGAACAGTCGATTGAATACATTTGGTCTTATTATGCCCGAACCGCAGGAGGTATAGAAATAGAAAGAGGGGAGGAAATGGCTCGACGTATTCAATTAGCTAACCCGGACGAATTCGACAGATTTATTCAACATTGCTGTATGCTGGTTCAAAGTATAAAGTCTCCGGATGATACACATCGAGGGGAGAATTAAAAATACGAGATTGATTTGGAGATTTGAAAGAATTAACGGATTAAAAATCAATTAGGTTTCCGTCAATCAAAACTGGTCGAAATTATTCTCAACATTAGCATAATCTTCGTTGGTGAGAAAGTGGCTTCGATTGCTTAAGAAAAACTCGTTCTTTAACGAGCAAGAAATAAAATTTACTCTGTTTTTCTATAATTCATTTATATTGTAATTGTTCATATATTTAAATAAATGAAAATATATGCAATGAAAAACTTCGAAAAAATATTCTGACATTGAGAAGTCTGTAAATTGTGATTACCACCAGAAATATAATTTAAAAAAATTGAAATTACAATTTAGCCGTCTTAAGAGCCGCTTGGCTAAACCCGAATGTTTTTAGTTCTAGTGCTAGTGTTAGTTCTAGTTTTAGTTATTAATCAGCGTTATATTGTTATATATTTTTATTGAACTAAAAGTAGAACTAACACTAGACCTAGAACTAGACACATTCGGAATTAGCCGTACGTCTCGTAAGACGGCTAAACCCGAATGTTTCTAGTTCTAGGTCTAGTGTTAGTTCTAATTTTAGTTGCTATTCAGCGTTAGATTGTTGTATATTTTTCATTGCACTAAAACTTGAACTAACACTAGACCTAGAACCAAAATTTTAATACGTATATTTAACCTTCATCTACTTCAATAAAAATATATAACAATCTAGCGCTGAATAACAATTAAAACTAGAACTAACACTACACCTAGAACTAGAAACAATCTGAAGACACACGGTTAAACCCGAATTTTTCTAGTTCTAGGTCTAGTGTTAGTTTTAATTTTACACTAGCACTATCACTACAACTAACACAAGACATAGAACTAGAATTATTCGGGTTTAGCCGCCTTGAGAAACGTTTGACTAAATCCGAATGTCTCTAGTTCTCGGTCTGGTGTTAGTTCTAGTAATAGTGCTAGTGTAATACTAGAACTAACACAAGACCTAGAACTAGAATCATTCGGGTTTAGCCGTCTTGAGAGACGTGGGGCTAAATCCGAATATTTCTAGCTCTTGGTCTAGTGTTAGTTCTAGTTTTATACTATCACTAGAACTAGCACAAGACCTAGAACAAGAATCATTCGGATTTAGCCGTCTTAAGAGACGCTCGGCTAAACCCGAATGTTTCTAGTTCTAGGTTAATTTTAGTACTAGTATTCCGCAATTATCTCAGCTATTATTAAGCTTAAGAACTTCTAACTAACGCTGCCTTAGGTTTAGATTAAGATTGTTAACGGTAAGCAATTATTTTTTATTCCATTTCAGGAAACTAAAAATTCGGGCCCTAAATATTAATTAAAAATATTGAAAAATCAAACGAAAATAATGTAAAAAATGTCTCTGTCGTGTAATATGTATAAATAAGACTTGGTGGAGATTAAAAAATTAAAAACTTTTTTGAATGGAAGTAATTAAAGCATAAACGAGTAAAAAGCTGAAAACTTTTTCACATAAAGTTTGTTTTAAAGTTCATTTAGAAAATTACACCCTAGAAAATCATCGCACGACAACATTCACTTCCTTATAAAACTCATTTAGATACGATAATTTTCGAAAGAACCTCGTTTGCTCTTCACCCATCCACTATCTGGACCGTTAGGCGCTATTAGATCGCGAATTATCAATCGCAAACACACCGGTCGTCCATCATGCAATCGCTGTAATTGCCTTTTAATGCTTTCCGCGCGAGGAAGATGATTGATGGCACTTCAGTCATTAAAATTTTAATTTCTTCTGTTAGTAGAAAGCCGGAGAGATCTCGTCACTTTGAAATTGTATAGCCGCAAAATATCACCCTTTATCCATCAACGTCACTTTGGTTTTCTGTTGCAACACGTCCTACATTGACGTATCGAGTGCAAGCAAACTGTGAGATCTAGATAATTATGATCGATCAATAACCAATTTAGCTTTTGGTCGGCGATCGAGAGAGATGATCTTCGTGAATGGAATACTCGAAATGCTGCTAAATACCGTGGCAGATTCCGGTCTGCGTGTCAGCCAAAGTAAAGAGTGAGGGAACAGCGGCATTTGCATTGCAGATCACCGTTTAATTAATTAGACCTCGTAGGTATCTCTTCGTTCATTCAGTACGGTTTCTATTTAGGCAAAGCATTCATTCGGACTACCCTCAACTTTGACTTTGTACCGAACAAAGAATGGCTACGTTAATAGAAATAGACTTGGAATGGAAATACGATTAAAAGGAAAATTCAACGAATTCTTTTTCTCCTTTGGAACGTCTTTATGTTCATTCACCGAACTTGTGGTACTTTGAAATTGTACAAACTACAATACTAATCGTAAAAGATTTTTAGTTAGAAATTTAATAGAAATTTGAAGATTTTCATTTTTCTCTGGTGGCGTAATTTCAAAGCTTGGTATCGACGTGTGAGGTCTCATTCACAACCGCCTTTTCACCCTCAGCAGGGCCACTGCTCTCTTTGTTTCTGAGAGCATTGTGCAAGACTCGAGAAATCCGTCGCCGTAAATTACGATTTCTGCAGAGGAGGACCGAGTTTGAATGGACCTCGTCGACGATGCTGCCTGACGCAGCGCAATAACCATCAAAATTTAAATCCACGCCGACGAGACACGGTGTGGTGTGATTAAAACATCTACACGCTGATTTAGTGTGTACACAAGCGGTTTTCAATAACAAAACGGCACACGTTTGCTTTAGAAAACCTCATTGGAGAGGGCGGCAACACATTGAATAGTGCGGTAGCAAAGTCGCGTCGCCGTCGCGGTAACACCGCATTCAACTACACCCGCCGCTAACCAGATTTACACGTGTAAAGAGGCGCTAAAAGAAGTACGACCTCGACGGATGATTTATCTCTGCGATAATGAAATATACTCATCGTTGGATGGGTTTCCCAGAACGCCACAACGTCGAGTATTTTTAAAATTCGTCCCTCCCAACGCCTCTGATATTATGCCGATGACATATTTAGTGCATTCTCTGTCTGTTGTTGCGATAGGATTAATTGCGTGTTTTGTTTCGATAAAAATATACAACCAGGATATCCGCAAAATTTATGTTATCTAATGTTTTTACACATTCTTTTGAAGTTTATTATTTATTAGTTCAACATCAAAGTACCGACTTTTGTGATAAATTTTCACTTTAATTTTAATATTAATAGAATGTAATGTGAAGGTCAACCTAGGAGAATATTTGTTGTTTGTATACAACTTTTTTTTATAAGAATTTAGAATATTGCATCCCAATCTTATCAGTACTGCTAATCTATTACTAAGTTCTTGTTATAACTCGGCGAAAACAACAAAATGAAGCGAATGATTTTAAGAGACAATGAATTATTCTTTCTTTCTATGAAATCTTTGTCATTAAACAAAATTAAGATTTAATGTAGATGTTAATTCAGTATAATTGAATCAATAACCTAAATATACATAGATACACCATGGAGACTGGATAATTACTTAAATAATTAGATAATTGTCAGAAGAGAAAAGCATTAGATTTCCTTAATTATTTTCAAATTATCAAACAACTCAACAAGAAGAACGATCAGATATAATTGTCATGTTCTTTTCATAACATGTATCACATCTCCTGTTTTATAATATTTGTTTATACCTCCATGTAATTAATAACAGTTATTTTTAATGTTATATACTGTTTTTTTTGAGATTGTTTTTGACTTTGCTAACTGTTTGTAGATTCGGCTGAAGATGTTAATATTATTATTTTATTGTAATCGGTACAAAGTACATAATTAATGCTTACCAATGAAATAAGAACCCTATAGGGGTGTTTAAAAAATGGTCAAGTATTTGATCCTTAACACACTATTGTCCACATTAATAAACACAGGTCAACAAATCAGTTGTTAAAAAAAAAGAATTGATTTTGAATTGTAATCTAAAGAGAACTTACATCCTCCCATATTTGGGATAACGCATTATCTAAATACATAAAATAAGATTCAAATTGTAAAACTATTAGCCTAAGAAAAAGAGGAAGGCCAACATAATGTATAAATCCAACAAGTCACCAGGAAACTACATCAACTACATAAACACAAGAAACAGAGCAAATAACAGAATGACGGAAATAAAGAGAGGAGTTGAGACATTCGGAGCAGTTAAGCAAAGAAATGGAAAATGACCTATATAGAACCTTAGAACGAATATGGAAAATGGTCAGAGCAACAAAAAGGAAAGTAAACAAAACAGAAGCGCTAAATAATACATCAGTGGACAAGTGGACCAGCTACTTTCAAAGTCTTGGAAGAGAAGGTAATGTCACTTTCGTCGAGGGTCAAATATTAAAGAGAGCAGATCCTGAAGATGTTGAAGAAATAGAACAATTTATAATGGGGAATGTGCCGCTAGAGAAGAAAAAATTAAAAAAACGGCAAGTCACCAGGTCCGGACAATATCCCCAATGAACTGCTAAAGTGGGGAGGAGAAGTACTAGCAGAATAACTCACGGAGGTGTATAGTAAAATACTGTAGGGTGTACAAACTCCAGGGAGCTGGTGACATAGTATTATTCTCCCACTCTTTAAGAAAAGAACATCCTCATACTCAGAACCACAGGTGTTTCGAGAAAAATAAAACGTCGAAGTTGGTTTCTTCGATTACAACTAAAACAAAGACACTTACTAAAGAACAATTACCCTTGAATGTGAATGTAACGCAGTGTGACAGCCTCAGCCCATTGCTCTTCAACGTCTTAATGTATGGCATCATAGACAGTGTTGCCGTTTCGGTACAATTGTACTGAATTCAGTACGATTTCATGGATAAAGTACATGAAAGTAGCAATCCAGTACAAAATTTTGTAATCGGTATAATTGTACTAAAATCAGTACATTTTTATGGAATGCAGTACCACTTTTTTGAAGTTACCAATGAGCCCAGTGATAAACTAATACGTTTTACAAGTTTTGTTTCACCTAAAAGAAAAGGTCTCCTACTTTCTCTCTCATTGCAGTAAATTTTTTTCATTTTCAGTACGAATTTTGGTACATTTATTTTTTTCGGTGCGGCAACACTGATCATAGGGCAAGTGCGGCAGGTAAAGATTACGAAAAGATGATCTAAAAATCATATGCTACACGAACGACGCAACATTGGTTGCAGACACAGAGGATGGACTACAGTTGCTACTTCAGGCTATTAAAATACAGGTGGAAAAAATCAGTGGAAATAAATCTTACTAAAACAGAAATTAAGGTAATAGCTAGAGACTCGCGCAGATGTAAACTAGAAATTATCTGCCACATGAGAGAAGAGCAAATAACAGACTATGGAAAGCACTATGAATGACTTTCTAAAGAAACAACTGCATATCTACCAAGCCTAAAGCGAGCATATACATAAAAAATTTTGATCGTGAGTCAGGCCAATAATGACATATACTGCGGAAGTGCGGATCAGTGAAGAAGCAAATGAATTCTTGAGGAATGTGAAACAAAAGATGTGATTAGATAGTCCAAGAATATATTCAAGTTAATCCAAGAATACTGCCAAGAATTTCCGGAAATTGCAGACCAACACCCAAAAGTGCGCCAAAACAGCCTTCAACAACATGGAGAGATAGCTGATCGTTCGCATCACAAGAAATGCAGGCGGAACAGAATGAGTAGAACAACCGGCAAATAAAATATTAGTTTTCTTTAATTACTTCTTTCCCACCTCCATTTCTTCTTTTCCTTTGTGTTTAAGTTAAGATACATGTTATTATATTTGACGACAAAAAATTTTTCGTATGTGATTTATCACTCAGTTTTTTCCGCATTAACAACTTGCTTAAATAACTAACAATCATCTAACACTACGTTTTACGTTTTGAATTTCACATAGGTATTTTGCAAAAGTTCTGTGCTTCAACAAGAACTGCATGATGTAGTAGTTTGCGTCTCCCTAGTTTTTCCCTATTCACATGTTCAAGTTTCAGATTAGAGTCCTTGTTCGTTCCGTGCTGTCACTTCATCTTGAATGTCAATTCCTCAGAAGATTCACAGATGATTTCGAGAGTTATTGCCGAATCTATAGTGTATCTACTACATTTACTACATTTTGTGTTTATCGATATTTCGGTAGTCTGTATAGTGTACCTTCTCCGAATTGTGGCTGGGTATATCGATCATTACCCCACCTAGGAGAGACCTGCACTTCGTCAAGATGTTGGCTCAAATTAGTCATTTGAGCTTTTTTTTTAATTTTTATGGCGTGCCTAGTTACACCCAAGTATTTTATTGTCTTACTTTATTTGTGTTGACACTCCTAGTCCCATTTCTATTAATTTCACTGTTGATTTGTATAAACTGTTGTATTCTAACTAGTTTCTGCCTTTTCCTATTATCACAAGCGATAAGTCGTCTGCAGAGACTGCTGGATTTGATCCTTTGCCTATATTTGCAAAATGGCGATGTACAATATGTTCCACAGAACTGGTCCTAATAGAAGCCCTGAGGAATCTTAAATGTTACCTCGTAAGCAATTTCGTTAAATACCAACGTGCGAGCAATTCTTTTTATTATTTTACTTGTTATGTCTATAAGGTAGATTGCCCGGTAAGATGACAGCTTATACTCTGTGTTTAAGTTTTTCTATACTCCTTTCAATAAAAATCGGTATTCCTGTTTTTATAATGCACTTGAAGGTTTTCCAAAAATAATAGAATAAACTTGTTGTTAGCGGGTTTTAATTTCAAATGCTACGCCATCTGTAAATGATTTCATAGTTTTGGGAAAGCAAACGTTTCCAAGTTTATGGCAAGAGCTCAACATATCTTTGTAGATTCTGCATAAAAACTACATTTAGCAGTGTTAACAAGAATTTTTTTAAATCGCACAAAAAACTTTACTAAATCTGCAGTTTTTTGGCTTAGCATCAAATCTCTATTATGCCTGATAATTTTATAGATGCATTATGCCCTGCATCGAATCTTTATTGAGGTAACTGTGTATAAAGCAATACCACCTCTGCGTTAAGTTATTACCTTCAGACTTAGCATTACGAATGCATCATATCTCTGTCCAGTCTACAACAATACTACATTTAAGAACTCATCAAGACTCGTTCAAGATTGCATACAATCTTTACATACTCATTATTAAGGTTTCATAATATAACATACATAATATGATAAATGCATTCATCATGTCTTCATAGAGTCTATCTAATCTTTATAGTGTCTGCATCAAGTCTGCAAATGCGAAACTATTAAACTTCAATGTTACTTTCCTTGAAAAAATCCTTGTCTTTTCATTGTTAACATTTATTGCTCACATACCAAAAACAAATCGTCTATTATGTTCCGCAATAGAAATGAGGTACATATTAGTATTTACAAGCAAAGAACGTTCACGATATCAACTTCTTTAAACATGGCAGAATAAAATGGACTATGCTTTAAACATAGCAAAGAATATGTTTTTTGACTTGTTTCATGTTTTCATTGTTCTTAATTCACCTTTTTTTCTAGTTCTAAGTAAATCGATAGAATTTATTAACACTTGCGTATGTTTTGCACATACACAAGTGCAAATGGCAAATGGATAATATTCTTGCTATTAATGTAATGCTGTAACGTCCTCTGTGCTAAAGTTTTCTTGTTCGATTTCTACTTCCTATTCTACTCCCTTCGTGATCTCTGCCTGAAATGTCTATTATAGGTTCACCCTCTAATTTAGAAAAGATCGGGATGATCTCGTTAATTATAACCTTACCCACTGCCATACACCTCAATTTTTCTATGGATTTATTTGGCGAGCACCGGTAAACACTAATTCAATATATCACAGTAATTGATTAAATCGCATTTTGCTTTCTCGCATATACGAAGTATATTAAGAGAGAATCTCTGATTATATTTCGTAGATGCGAGAATGTATTGTAATCGTGCAATAATTTGATCTCGAGATTTTATATAATCTATTTATTTTGAGGGCTCCTGAATCCATGTCGCCTATTTTTAGCATTATATGTGTATAGCTATTTCTGTATACACGATAAATCAATAACGTGATTAAATTGTTTATGTAATTAATTTGACTCATTAATCTTAATCGATTTAGCAACCTACTTTGGAAAAACGTTATGTAAAATACGAAATCTTACAAAAAATCGTCTTTCATATTTCGAATCAATACTATACAAATAAACTAGTTATTTATTTAATATAGATATTGACTTTCGCCTCACTATCACGTTTAATATAAATTATTCAGTGCAGGTCTCGGCTAACAAGCCATCAGCTGAATTTACAATTTGTTTAAATTGCAGGTATTAATTGGATAAATATGCATACATTCATAAAATCAATAGTGAATTAACATTGCATGAGTTTGAAAATGAATTTTAATAGTAAGAGAACAATTAAGCACACCAGTGTAATTACAACTGAATGTAAAATTGAGGACCTAAGAGCTTAACAAGGAAGGGAAGTGGTTCGTGTTGGAGTAAAATTTGGGCATTTAAACTATTAATTTTAGGATTTTTATTCTGTTGAAAGATATCATCACATTTGAATAGGTTTTGTTTATAACAAAATCATTACATTAATTATTTACGTATTATTTTCATAATTATTTACGAAAGGGCAAGGATAAGTGGGATAAAATCAATTGTTCATTATTTGCAATAACAATAGCCTATATGGAACCGTATGTGGCAAAAAACAAAGAAAAGTGATAAAAGAAAGCAAAATTTTGGTTTTAGCCACATAGGATTTACGTTTATTATTCCACATTGAAATATGTAAATTGAAACAAATTTTTGTGATGTTTAAAAATGATGAAATGAAGTGGTTAAGAGAAACGTTGCAGAGGTTGTTTTCACGGTGGCTCGGCGTATCCAAGTAGTGATTTATCAGCTTCCAGACAAAACCATGAGTCATTCGAAACGAACGCGTTTCGAACCGGAGAAAATGGCACGGACGTGGGTGCAACGCGAGCAATATTATAAATGCGCTCACGGCACCTAAAACTTATCATTATACGACCACAATGTGTCTCGGTAAATAATGATATATCCAACGCCGCACCGGTTTTGATACACGGCTCGTTGCCAGCGTCCAGGTTCGCGATTAAGTCCTCTAAATAACTTTAACCGACAATTTCGCCGGCATTTCGTAATGATATACTGCTAGGGCAGAAATAAACTTGGGTCGCTTAGGGCCTCGTTACTTCGCGGCCGTAACAAGATGGAATGCTATTGTTAAGTACTACCGATAGTATAAATACTAACCACGCGAATTCCGAACGGATCCATAAGAACGTCTTTTAATAAAGAACGAATCTTGTATTTAACAAATTACATTTCTGATAAGTTTCAAAGGAAATTACCCGAATTTTCACGGCCGTACGATCAAAGGCTCTCAGCGGAGTAATTTAGAGGACCAGAGCGAGATCGATACGTCCTTCAAATTACTCCTAATTACGTTTCCCATGTCCTGCGGAAGAACGACTTGTTACCGGATGATTGACTTGGTCCGTACTGTACCTTTTTGGGGCTAAATCCTCTTATGCAGGATTAGAAAGGCGCTTTTATGGCAGCCCTCTGAGGCTTCCAACGTCTCTAAGGGAAAATGTGTAGAGTAATTACAACTTTTCTCTTTCAATATACACGTACCCTAACAACAGGATGTCCGAGACATAAAAATAATACTAATTAACACTAATTCGACATATGATATGTCACTGAATCTTAAAATTATTTGAATTAATTTTAAAGATTTTCATATAACGTATAAAACAGCTTAATTGAACTTTAAATATTTGATTTTTAGCTGAATTTTACCAACCGATTCAATGATGATTATGCCAATAAATTTTATGGTCGTGCGATAAGCGTGGTCAGTAATTCATATAAACACTAACAATGAGAAAGATAATACTTTAAAGTGTAAACTTGGGGTGGAAAGCACTCCCTCGGGATCTATCTTTCAGAATTATATCAAAATGTCCTTTAGCGTCTTAAAACACCATTCCTGAGTCGATATTAGAAGAATTAGCAATGTTATTTAAAAGAAATGAAGGTCATTAAATTTTCACCATCTCTTTTATTAGTATGAATCCTTAATGATTTTTTTGTAACTCTGAGTTTGGTTATATAAGGTGTTAGGAAAAACCTTCATATAAATGTAAAATGTTGCCCATTTTGAATGTATTTCGGTTTAAAAATTCCGGAATCATTTTGGGATTAGATACAATCATCTTTTGATATCATCTATTTTTAATTAAATAATAGTATTGCTAATGATCTTAATAAATTATTACTTAACTGAAATTATATGTAAGAAATATTAATAAATTTTCATCTTGATCTGAATCCTGCAATAAAAAGTTTAAATGACAACAACGAACTAAACACCAAGTCATGTTACAATAGTTACAACCATGGTGGTAATTATTCGCTGCATAATAGATAGTAATTTGCTTACTCTGCAATTGTCAAACGTTGTGGTTATTATTTTAAGCAGTTAGATCTTAGAGGAAATTCTCGTTTCATTAATGAATCGCTAAGAAAAGGTTGGTTTCATTTTGAACAAATGAACAAATCTTAAAAATTTCATGAGATTATTCCGAATACCTTTGCCACATGGTAGTTCTAAACTACAATCTCTTTTTCACAATCCTTTTCTCATCTAATCATCCCACGTTAAACCCAACAAAGTACAACGATATATCTTTCTGTATGAAGGCATTCTTTATGTATTTGAGCTTGCAAACTATTGTTTGAAACTCTGAGTTCTACTATGCAAAAATATTGATATAATGTGAATGTGCCATAATTTTTACAAATGGGGTCAAATATCATTACGCTTTGACATTTATTTTGTAGGCAGATAAAGAATTGGCAATTGTAGCCTCCAGGTTCATCATGGTGAGTATTAATAGGATAAAAAAGTCCTATTATAAAAATATAAAAATCCACGATGATTTTTTATTTTTCTAATTTCATTTTTCTAATTAATTGGTGATATAAAATTAAAAATTATAAAAAAGATCTTACCGTCAAAAACTAAGAATGATGAACACGTGAAAAAACGATCATGTGGAAAAATTTCTCTTATAAATAAAGAATTGGTGGTGGACGGAGCAATTTCGGATGTGTGAAAAACGTGGAATTATTGCCACTCCTTATTTCGCCAATTTTCTGTCTGTTGTTTTAACACAGCGTGAAATTCGTTATTGATTTCCTTGTTGTTCTGCATCATGCGCGCAAATAGCTAAGCGTTTGGCTGAGCTTCTCGTGCAAATTGGTCGACTTGAGATTTCGCTCCGTAATGCTCGTTCAGCCGAGAATATCGCTGCTGTGGCCGAGGACGCCCGAGAGAGTGTATAAACGTCAATGAGACAACAATGCACAATTCTACATCTGCAAACATACGAATTTTCGTGAAAGACCTAAAGATGTTTCGGTACAAAGTTCAAAACGTTTACCAAGTGCTGCCTGCTGACTATCAAGTGAGGTTAATTTACTCACGTATAGTGTTAAACCTGGTGGAAGAAGACGATGATTTCGGATCCAAAATCATAATGAGCATCAAAGTTCATTTCCACTTATCTTCACCTATGTGACTTTGTGGTTATGTAAATAAATCAAATTAGCGTTTTTGGGTTACGGAGAATCCAAAAAAGTTCACTAAGAGCAATTGCATCATCTCAAAACTACTGTTTGGTGTTGGCCCTTATTTTTTTGAGGACGTCGACGGCACCACCATAACAGTAACTGGTATAGACAGATGTTAAACGAGTTTTTTTTGCGCAAGTTGCTAAATTGAGTGTCGAGTATTGTTGGTTTCAATATGACGGACCAACCGCTGAGGCAGCTAGGGAAGCAATAGAAATTTTGAAACACACATTTCTGGACCGTTTGATCTACCGTTTTGACTTCTTTCTTTGGGACTTTTTCAAATATTACGTTTAGCGCAGCAAACCTTAAACAATGCAACTCTTAAAATCCAACATTGAACAAGTATTGGACAAATTTCCTCAATAGTTTTTGGCATCTGCTATCGTCGATTTGGTCACTGATTCGCGCAATATTTACTTACTTTTTAGGTAGAGGTTGAGACATTCATTTGCGACACAAATCAGTATAAACATGGCACAAATGAATGCCTAAAGAAAATATTATTTTGAAATTGGAGACCTGGCTTTTCTCCAGCAACAAAAAATCATTAAGACTTTGCAAACCAAAGTAACACAAATACTGTTTGCAGATCTGCTTAAATCTTTTGTAGTAATGTAACTTTTTTATAAGCTTTAGAATGGCAAATGTATATACCCCTCGTCACGAGAACGTATTTTTCATTAACCAAAAGTAAAGCTTTCCAACATTCTCTTCTGTTGTAAACGGCGAGATCTGCGAGTCATGTTGAGTTTCGACATTCTTTTTTAAATGTATCAAAATACTCTCTTTTTATCAACTTTTTCTAAGTTGCTTATTAGTTAGCTTTTTGTTAGTTGAATTCATTTTATTCTTTTTATTTTATTCTGCTTCAAAGTTTCTAAACTTACTTTTTTTGACATATAGTATGTTACTTTGATGGTAGCTGTGATTATTGTTGATCAAATTGTAGTTAACCAAATTTATAACAGTATTACTAATAAATAAACTGTAGATTAAGAGAGAAAAAATCGATTTATTCAGTTTCGCAACTTAGATATGAAAAGTACATGGTTTTGCAATAAAGCTGTGAGATTAGCTGGATAAGCATAATCTTTTTAATCAGAATATGAATAGATTTTTTTTGATTTATCTTTATCAATATTACATGAATTATACATTATGTTACTTGTTAATTATTATTCATTAATAAATCACATTTTCCGATTATTTCTAATTAGGAAGTTTTACTTGTTTGTTATATCCGTCTGGTTTTACAATCCACCCCAACATTTACTAAATAAATTATATTAAGCCATCGAAACTAATTATTGTACTTAATAATAAATATTTTTCACTTAAAGTACGAAAAGAGCTATTGACTAAATAAGCGATAATGGAATTACCGATGCCGAATACGGTACTAAGCATACCGTATACTGTTTCTTCGCCTTCTTCAGCGTAAGCACTACACTTTAAAACAAGATTATATCCTTTTTAAAAGAATGTAAAAAGAAAATCTAACTGCGACCTTCATTAAACATAAATATCCAACGACATTCAACAAGTTGCCCATAGAATTAACATGAAACGCATTAACTAAGCTATCGGAACAATTATATGAAATTGAATGGCATCATTTTTAGATTATACCATTGTTTGAAATGATTCCTTTTGACACTTTTAAGGCGCCATCTCATAAAATTTGGATAGATCGACTGTTTTCTAGAGATTTCAAACTCGTTTGATTGTTAACATAACTTAGCCATCAAAACTTTTAATATTCAGTTAACGAATGAACTGCGGGAAAGATCTCTTTGCAAAATGCTGTGAAAATTTAAATTTGTTTATAAAATATATTCGAAAACGAAACGAAACTTTTGAACTATTTTGAGCTGATTCTACGCGGTGTTCAAATGCATACTATTCCATTTACATTAACCGTATCGTTTACACTACTGAAGTACGACAGCTACAAATTTCATAAAAAATAGAGTTACATTTAAAATAACCTTCTTAACGAAAAGCAACAAATAGATAGGATTTGTACACTATGTACAGGATGTTCCACTCAAGTGCTTCGTGATAACACGAAATATAGCGCTTATTGCGTATTCTAGTTCTACATACAATAAGATGTTTACTTTGCTAAGGATTCTTATTGCTTGATGCTTTTAGTCTTTAAGTTGTTTTAATTTAAAACTATCTTAAGCAATTATCACTATGTTATTTAAATATGCATTTCTCAGCCATCGATCAAGAGAAAAGCTAGAACTATAAATATTAGTTTTGTCACTCCTCAGACATTCCCAAAAGTATGTTATTACTTATTTCGATCTACATATTTTTTTAGAAATATAGTGCAATGAAGTACACGAACAGGGGTAGGGAAGTTACTTAAAAGCGCCACATTTTGAAGAGTTAATGATATTTATGTCAAAACGGAGTTTGTATTGCAAGGAAAATCGAAAGAGTTAAGTTGCGAAGCGTGTGAATTTTATACCATTTATATAATAATAATAATAAATTGCGTTATTGTTCTCATAGCATACAAAAAAAATCATTGTAATAAATCATTGAAAATAATAGAAGAGAAAACAAATATAAACAGAAAATTAAATTAAATAATCACCAATAATAAAAATAAAAAAATTCTTACATGAGAACAATCTTATGGCATGGTTCAACTCATGTTCTTCTTCCACCATACCACAGAGAATTTAAACATTAATAGAATGCGCATTAACTGTAACATACAACAAAAAGAAAAAACATAATGCAGATGCAAAGCCATTTTTACAAAGTGAAGGTCACTGTCGCCCATGCAAATAATTTAGCATGTGTCTTTTAAAAGTTATTGATGATGCACACACTGTCCACTCAAGAGGAAGTTCATTCATTGTCTTAGCGATCTGATAGAAAAATGACTTTTTAAAAAAAGCTGTATGAAAAATAGGTAAAGATAATCTCCATTTAAATCTAATATTTACAGTGTGTACATCCCCGCGAAAACTTGTTTTGTTATAAAGGTGTAAGGTGGCTTATAAAGATGGAGGATCCGGTGGTAGAGGCATACAGAGCACACCCTCCTTCCCTGCATGTTTAACTATTTTAATTCCGGCAACTTATCACATACTTGATCACTTCGGTGAAGACCAAACAATAAACGTATACAGGAATTTTACGTTTTTTGAATTTTTTCTTTTAAGACATAGGACAAAAAAGGAAAGTACAGAACATCTGCATAGTTAAAAAGTGACAGGACCAGACTTTCACAGAGGCATTTCCTTGTGTTACGATTCAAATAATGTCTGTTCGAGTAGATACCCGTCAAACTCCCATACGCCCATTGTATGCATTTGTTGATGTGATCATTAAAAGTCAAATTCTCATCTAATAAGACACCTTATATCCTTACTGTTTTATGGAATTGTAACGGTTCATTATTCACAAATAGATGCAGATTGTCTGCAACTTGCTGTCTGAGGGTCTTCGGGCCGAAAAATATATGCCGAGTTATATGCCGATATTCGAGAGAATGAGGGATACACTGATAATCAGTTGGTCTGCAAACAGTACAAAATATTGATTGAAATATTATGATTGAAAAAAAGGTGTTAAAATAATTAATCAGAAATTTATGCGTGATAATAATTATACCGGAAGCCACGAAAGCTTAGAAATGAGGATAGCCCTCAAATTTGTCTAGGGCAGTACTCAATGTTATCTCTAACAACCCTCGACATCATCCAGAATATTTTCTTCACATCATCTTTGTACACCTTACAACATAGCTTCAAGTAGCCTTTCATATTGTTGACCCTGACATCTGACACAACTAAACATCACCCCGGTCATCTCTCAATATCATCCCAGGCACCTCTCAACATCATTCCAGGTATCTCTCAATATCATCCCTGTCACCAACCTACCTCACCTTCATTAACATCCTTCAATATTGTTTGTGACAACCCACAATATTATCCCAAACATACCTCAATTTCGTCTATGACACACTTCAATATTGTTCTTAACATACAACAAAATCGGCTTTAGCTTACCTTTCAAGTTTCACAATATCCTGGCTCGATATTGTGTATGTCAACATCATCATTCACATCTTCATAAAATTAAACTAATTAAAAATTTTATTGAACATTGTAATAGATTAGTTTTTTATTATCAATATGAACAAATATCCGTGGTATAGTATCGAAAAGCATAGTTGTTTCATGATTATTTCTAATCGCTCATATTTGTTATAAAAGAGCCCATACGTGTAAAAAGCAGTCAGTATGACAACAGTATAACAATAATAAGAAAACAGACATCCAGACACCTCAGCCGCATATTACACCCTTATCATCTTAACATCTCTAACATCGTCCATAGCCTTCCTAAACAGTATTCTTAATCACTATCAATATTATCAACCTTACTACTTTCAATGATACCTGTTAGGTACATCGTAAGAGGTATCACCTGTTACTATTTTCAATATCTCCCTAAATATCGTTTTCAACAATCCCCAACATGGTGTATCAGTACGTAATCTGTATCACAGAGTTAAGTGCTATTGAAATGGTACGCATTTTGATTGGTTGAGAAACTGAAGAACTTTTTGCGCTTTTTTTTGTGTGACATATTTATTGGTATAATGGAAGTTCAGGGGCAGCTTTATTAGCAATGTCATTGATTCACTAATTAAATTGGCAATGGGGTAATATATGTTTTTCGCTAACTACATCAATTATAAATCAATTAAAAATTTATAATTAAAATTTTAAAACCTGCAAGCTCTGTACCCACAACGGTCAATGCATTCTATAACAAAATCGCACGTGTCTTCTAACTAGGGATCTCGTCTTCATTCGATTCTTCTGGGTTCTTATCAGTTCATAATTTTTCACTAATTTTATGTGTACCAACTTCATTTTCTGGCTCATTATCAGTTGACTCAGAAAAGGTGGATGAACTAATGTGTATAGGTGTAATTTTGCGTTCGTTATCATCATCATTTCACAAAATAAAAGTAATAAACTTACAAGCAGAAAATGTTACGAGTAAGTAACTCAACCTAGAAATAGTGTACCCTCTTTTGCAGAGTATTCAGAAAAATAATTTTAAAGAAGATAGGGTATTATTTTAAGTATAGTAAATATTAATTTTAAATAAGAGATATATTCTTATTCGAAAGTCCTTGAAACTCTTATTCTACAGACTGTAAATATAATTATCGTGTTTTATCACATATTTGTCATAACGAAAAAAACGTTGTAGATCAAGTTACTCGAATACGCGGGTTATGCCTAACAATTAAGAAAGAACAAGATGTTCTTAGTAAAAATTAAAGGTTAGGAAGATGCTAATTAAAAATAAATTAAATTAGAGAAAAACCAACAATTGGACGATTGAAGTTCCTAATGACGGCTATCCGCCGAAAGTATATTAACTTAATAAATATTTTTCAGCTAAAGTATAAAGAGAAAAATCTTTAATTTAATGATTATATAAGTGATAACGGAAATTACGAATGCTGAATATATCTGGCATGTATATGAGTAGGCCTAGTGCATGTTAAAATTATTATCTGGTTTTGAACTTAAATATTTTATGTATAAAAGTTAAAGTAGCAATTGGAATGTTAAAGCATGTAACGTTTTAATATTACATTCGTATTCCATATCACGAAATGTAAAGTTATCTTCGGGAAAGTTTTATTGGATACGTTTTCCGTTAAAATTGGATTGCTTTACATTTCGTTTTTTTCATATTAATGACTTTAAATATTCTAATCAAACAATAATATTAAAAATACCGCTTTTTTCTTAGCTTATTTAGCTTGCCTAATCATTTTAGATATAACTGTACATGAAATTCTTTCAATAATTCTTCAACAGAAGCATTATACTACTGCGTGTTAATAAATTTGCACATAAAAAGTTTAAGAGTAATTTTTCATTGTTGCTTATAAAGTACACGATTAAAATTATAACGTTACATTGTATTAATTTGATATATTTCTAAGATAATTTTAGTTGATTGTACTTATAAGTACGAGAGCTTCCACGGTCGGTGTTAATTAAACTAAAAGTAGAACTAACACTAGCACTATCACTAGAACTAACACTAGACCTAGAATTAGAAACTTTCAAACTTTGAACTTTACAGTTACACTTCGAACTTGTTTCTGAAGAAGGTTGCAACATGGCATCCGAAACGTTAAACATTTTCTCAAAAAACGCACGGCTTAACCCGAAATTTCTAGTTCTAGGTCTAGGGTTAATTCTAGTTTTAGTAGATTAAGTAGATTCTACTTAATTTTGAATAACATTAAATGATTTTATTAAATTCTCAGTAAAAAACGTTTTGTATATGTATGTATTTTTATTTGTGTAATCCACAGTTATCTGGTTTCAATTAATCTCTTATTATATATTGGAATTCAACGCTGATAGCTATCGGTAAAACGAGAGGAACACGACGGGCACACAATTTCATTAACAAAGAACACGATCAGAGACGAAATTGCACCGTCATCGTGTAATTGCTATCGTGGTACGCATTGTACGGCGACAACAAATAAAAACTAATATTAGTTTAACCATTCTTGTGAAAAAAAAGAAATAGAAATAATAAAAACATGAGTTACGATCTTTGAAATTTTACCACTTGAAAATAAACGTAAATAAAGAACGATGTTTACGGCAAGGTTCGATGATTTTGACACGAAGAGGCATGAGGATACAGTATCGGGAACACCATCTACCGAGTTTAGAGCACTTCTCGTTATTTCCAAGACTCTTTCCCCCCTATAAAAAGGGCTTTCCCAGTCGATATCGTATTATAATTTCAATTTTAATCTCACGGTGAAATGTGATACGTTCTCGTTCGTTCGAGAACTACCTGCACAAAGTGTCAACTTTAACATGAGGTTCTCAACATTTTACAGATTTAAATATTTATTTATTAGAATTATGTAATCGATTAATATCAGATAAATCAAAAGCTGAAATTGTAAAAATTGTATGAAATATTATTGATGAGATTTAAAAATTTTAATAAATTAATTCATTCTTATTTATTCAAAATATTTATTCTATGCTCTATTTTTTAAATCGGAGGAGTGTTTTTAAATTGTAGCGCCAAAAAGCAGGGTTGCTATTGGTCAGTTTTAAGCAAAATTACACTAGGAAAATTC
Organism: Onthophagus taurus; assembly: GCF_036711975.1. Lineage (NCBI taxonomy): Eukaryota > Metazoa > Arthropoda > Insecta > Coleoptera > Scarabaeidae > Onthophagus > Onthophagus taurus. The sequence goes on from NC_091966.1 coordinate 26,345,631, forward strand.
GAGATGTTGGCCAGCAACATTCGGCTTTAGCCGCACGTCTTTCAGTATGGCTAAACCCTAATGATTCTAGTTCTAGTTCTTCTGTTGGTCCTAGTTTTAGTTCAATACAAATATACAACATGGTAATATCTTATGGCTTATGCTTACTAGCGCTACCTACCATTGCCACTAGAACTAACACTAGACCGAGAACTAGAAACATTCGGATTTAGCCGCACGTCTCTCAAGACGGCTAAACCCGAATGTTTCTAGTTCTAGGTCTTGTGTTAGTTCTAGTGATAGTGCTAGTGTAATACTAGAACTAACACTAGACCGAGAACTAGAATCATTCGGGTTTAGCCGTCTTGAGAGACGTGCGCCTGAAGACGCACTGACTTTTCAAATAGAGTATAGTTAACTTTCTATTAATTTCGCAATATCTTTATTGGATTAGACGATAAATTTCATTTTACCCCTAACATGTTGAAAACCACTGAAATAAACGTTACCACGGTTTGTGGCAACCGGGCAGCTCGATTACATGGTCGACTTGCCGTTGACGACGCTACACCTATCAAGAAAATGACATCGGTAATAAAATCTCATGTATACGAGTCTAAAAAAAATTCGTCATTTATAAAACGAACAGGCAGTAAATTACAACAGGTCAAGTTACGTATTCAAGTCGCACCCTAAATAAATTATCAAAATTTATATTTTTTTTATCTTCTGCATAAATTAATTCATAAATTCAATCATAATTTATGTGTTTTGACACTGTGTAAATGTATATTAAGTCAATGAACCAGGCGGGCGCCGTCGTCATCGTCGACATAAAATGTTATCTCCCAATGAAACACCTTCGCGAAATAAACATATCGGGAGGCGATGTAAACTGGGGCCGGATATCGTTCTTTGACCCTGAAGACTTACGCTCAACCGCTTTCGATTCGACGTTAAAATTTTCAACTCCTCTCAGGACGCTCTCTTGCGCTCCTTCTTATCACCACGGATTGAGCAATAAAACGACATCGTAAAACGAAGTACCGGCCGAGGCGTTCGGAACAATGCGGTCGTATCGTGTCCGAAGATATTTCTGTCCATGGACTATGTTTCACTTCAAACCCAACACTTCAAGGTGTGTTCACATATTGACTACTTATGCAAACACCAAATTGCTTCTTTTTTATTTATAAAAAAATGTAATGAAATGAAAAATAAAATAAAATGACTAAAAATATTTTCCTAAGAGGCTTTAGATTAGAAGGAATCGGATGTTGAAACTGGTTTTAATATCATCACATAAATGTCCTTGTTAAGAAAACGAGTCAAGAGTCATTTCAGATTAGATCTAAATAAATATCCGTGAGTCAAAAACGATTAAACCTGCCTATCGTATAAGCTAATGCAGTAAACACATCCACAAAGACATAACTAATTTTACAGTCGATTTACTCAGTCCAGATTTAATAAATAAAGCAATTATAAGGGGCCGCGTAACGACCCGTTTGTCTTTAAAAGCGCTGCCTGGGAGCAACCACCCGACCCAGACCATCGTTTGTACGTCATTCCAGTCGTTTCAGACGCAAGTACTAAATAATAACGATTAATTTAAGCACCCGTTGGCAGATAAATTGATTTTAGCATTGCCGTTAGTTCGGTTTTAATGACTTTAAAAAATTCAAAATTGCTCTCCATTATGTGTTGCCTATTAGGAAACTCAGATGACCTGGTATTTGTAGATCGAACTTTAAAGTTTTTTGTTTTCATCTATTTTAGATAGTCTTGAGTATAAATGATGAGATGCAGCCCCACCTTTATGCTGTTTAAGAGAAGAAACTGGGTGGAGTTTCCTATGTATGTACTTAAGTAACGGAGTGAAATTTAAAAAATATGTCTGGTTTATTTATAGGAATTAAAAAATGATTGTTATACCAAACCAAAACTCAGATGGTGTTATAGACATTTAGAATTAAAATACGGATAAAGTATCGCTAAAAATAACTGTACAAAGAGATTTGAATTGATTGATTTTGGTTTTCATCACAAATATTTTTATTCAAAATTAAGAAAAAATCATCCTGATTATAGTAAACAAATTAGATATTGGAAACTAAAAGTTTTATATTTAGTATAGGTGATAGTTATAATTTCGATAATTAACTTTCGAAAAATTGATGTAAGCCGACCCTGACAATTTTACTATGAACCATGAGAACGAATTAAACATCGACGACCATGCCATCTTGGACAAATACTTATTTGCTACATAGAAGCGAGGTCTTTGAAAATAAAAATGTTCAAAAATTTGAAGATGCTTAAAAGAGTGCTGCACCATACACAAACTCGGCTGTTATAAATAAGTCAGCTTTGAAAGAAATCCAAAAAGCATGAAGTTGGTATTCCAAGTTCGTAATTTATAATGCTTCCATCAAATTAATGGATGACATATGAGTTGTCGTTAACTGGTAGTTTTTTAAACATGAAAAGTTTGGAAAGCGGTCCATAATTTTTTTATCCGGTGAATTATGGTTAATGAAAGTTACACACCTGAAAGAGATGTTACATTCACACAAAAAAAGGTTTGGTCGATTAATTTGTCGATAAGCCAGCGATTTTCGAACTGTTCTATCGATACAGAAGAGAAACTCCTAAAGATTTGTTTCTATAGTGGTGAAAAATAAAGGGATTTGTTTTGATTCTATTGACGATAGTTTTAAGAACTAATATGTTATGTATTCGATTATCATATGGGATCAAAAAAATTACTTTTGTATTTATCTGACACTGATAGAAATTTTGATTTTTTTCATGATATCATATGCTGTATTTGTAACGGGCAATTATGGCTCCTTGACTATTGGTCTCATTTAATCATTTCAAATATTTCGCCATAATTGTCAGAAAGAATTAAAAGCTTTGGGATTTTCGCTTGCTTATTAGCAGGCCGTAGCAGGCTTGTATCAAATTTCAAATATTATTTCTTCAGGATCACAATCACTAGCTAATGATATTACTTTCCTCAAATTAATGAAGTGATGTCAGACATTCTATTACACGCATCTCAGAATTCCTTTCAAAATAGTTGTTCCCTGCCGGACCAAACAAGTAGCTATGGCTATTATACATAAAAAATCGCATTGACTGAGTTTCGTAAACATCCCAATTCTCAAAAAGAATAAATAGCAAGCTAGCAACGTTAAAGATGGTTGCAGGGTAAGTGATTATGTATAATCAATTTTTCCACAAACACGTCAAGTTAGAAGAAACTATTGTATTATTTATATCTGACTTAACAAAAATACTACGAGTTCAAGAGCTTCAATTATAATTTGGAAAATTGGAAAAGTTCTGAAAGGGTTGTACTACGAGAGTGCCTTTTTGCTTGAGAATTGTATATACAATTTCACACATATTGCTCACAAATTGGAAGGATCCCTTCATCAGAGTATTATCTAGAATGATATACCTCAGGAATCTACACTGTGTGTAACTTTATTTTTTATAGAAATGAATGCGGCATTAAGTTTAGACATTGAACAATCATTATATATGTCGACCACCTATATATATACATATGAAGGCTTCTACAGTGGAACAATTTAATGATATAATATAAATTGTTGAAATATTGATCTGCAACGAATTTAATAATAATAATAATAATAAGCAAACCTGTAATGACTACACGAATTAAGGTTTGGAACAATTTAATGATATTATGATGTAAATTCTTGAAATATTGATCTGCAACGAAATTCTTCTTTAAGCAAACCTATAATGACTACACGGTTTTAAATGTGATGAATGTAAATTAGCTTCCTGTCTTTCTTTTACCACATACATATTTGTTTAAATGTTTTTCATTTTGGGAATGATCAGAATTTTATTGAATTTTGTTTGTGACTTGAGGCTAATTTAACTCCTTTATTTTTAACGTTGTTTTTACACCAACTTATTCACTCATGGTGCTAAATAATTGTGAAGTATTCGCTTAAGTTAATAATGTTTTGCAAGACTTTCCTTAAGGTGTTTATCCGAAATACCAAACTGCTGCGGTCGGATACTTGTAAGCAGTGACATGCCTTGGATATTTGTGTTAATTGCAGCTTCTCACATCAACGTCATTCTCCTTCTTTTTATATGGAGTACCTACCGAATTTGATAAGAGACGTTCTATGATTCTTAGTTCTACAAACATCAAACCGATTATATCTGGTTTCTCTCAACTATGAATACAAAAAAACTTTTTTACAACATTCCTTTGATTTCATTAGACCTCGAATACCCATATTAACATGTATTATCATTCATATTCGCGAACGCTATGTATGTATGAAGATTATAGTGTAATAATTCAACATTTAGGGCCACTTTTACCACCTTCTTGTTAAGCTAACCAAGGGATTTTGCCTATTATTTTATCTGTTTTAAACGTTCTTATTGGTTTAAAACTAAATACTACATTACACAAAAGAGTGATCGCAAAAACAGACCTAACATTGGACCAACTCGTCTTTTAAAACGCTGTCAGGCTGAAAATATAGTGAAACTTGCCTAACCTCAACTATTCGGTAAAGTTTCTTGCATCAAAGATTTGTTATACAAAATATGAAAATATTTCTTAGCGATAGGAGTTATGTGATTCATAAGTATACATAGAACAATTAAGATTATTAATGATGTTTCAAATCTTTCGCATTACTTTTGTAGTTTGTTCGTTTATTAACATTGGATAGAATTGAAAAAGAAAATTAGGAAGGGAAAAAAAGTGCAAGTGCAAGTGCACTCTTCTGAAAAGCAAAGTTTTTTATTCACATAAATAATCTAAAAGTGCCTAATTTGCTTAAAAAACAGATTTTTCTCAAATTGTAACAATTGCAACAAGCAAACCAAGCGTTAAATGTGCCGCTTTGAATTAAATCAATATAATCAATTTTAAAGATAGTAGATTTCCCTTTTACTGAGCTCTTGTTAGTATTCAATCTTAGGATCACTCATCATTCATTATTAATTGCCAGTAACTGTTTACTAGAATATCATTATTACATCGGTGAGAATATGTTATGAATTTGTAATTCATCAGAAGGTTATGACGAATTTAAATTAATCGGTTCTCTATAAAATCAGTAGAATAAAATTTTAAATCGTTCCTGCTCATTAGAATCTAAATAAGTAACAAAAAGCTTTTTAAATCGAATACTATTATATATATTAAAATCGATAGCACCAATATTTGAAATGTTGTTAAGATTAACGGATACATAAAATATAAAGCAAGATAAAACCGTGTTGACATGAGATAACCCTACTGAAATACTCCTGTACATACATACATATATACGGGAAAAAACCTGCACACCTGCTACGTAGGTTAGATGGTTAGAAGAGTCGCTCGGCAAGCGAATAGTTACTGGTTTGGATCCAAACCGTATCAGATATCTTCTTCGTAACTTTATGCAGTTTCATTCCTTCAAGTTTATACACGTATTCGTTGAGAGACCGCAAAGATAGGTATCCAACATCAATTAAAAAACATTTTACTAAACGTGGAAAAAGTCTAACATTTGAACAGGTAAAAAAAATCTTATCAGCAACATTTTATGTAGAACTACGGCAGCGGTTTTTGAAGTCATAGCAAGATTGACGTATTTTATCACATAAGATTATAATAACTATTATAATGAACAGTGATTATTTACAGAAAAATCTCATTCTACAGCTACAAACATAAAAAATATAATCAACTATTCTAGGCTTTCTGTATTCTATTTAAATACTGTATATGAATTGAACAGACTGTGTATGAATAATATGCTGCTTTGTATCGAAAGTAACTGTCTAATCTTTTAAATTAATAAATATAGTAAAGTACAAAATAGTAAAAAGTATTGTTTTAAATCATATTGATTATACTACTTTTTTTAAGTAGTTGTACGGTTACATAGTACATAAAAGATCGCTATGGTTAGCATGTAGAATAAGTACAAAAATAAGTACAGAAATGTAGTAAAATATTAGTTATTGTTCAACATCGAAAGGATAGATAGCAATGCAATCAAAATACGAAAGGAGGCCGTAAGACAGTTTAAGGTGAAAAATGTTTTTCTGGAGAATCGGAGGTCATGTTGCTATATTATGATGCACTAAGAATTACGACAGGCAACCGTTCAACAATGTAATCGATTGAACAGTAAACGACTTGTAAAAGATTTAGGTACAGTGTAGGAAATAAGTGTCTTAAACTTAACAAGTATTTTAATAATTCTAAATTGAAAAATAAACCAATAACAGTAAATTTAGGTAACGTAGTGAAGATTTTTGTTCAATATTTTAAGTGATTTTCAAATTTGAGAACATGTTAAACTAAACAAGAAACCCCGTACCACCCTGTTTTTTTTATTTCAATTGCGGTTACGGAATATATTATAATAACATACCTTCATCGTTTCTATAATTCATTTCTGTGAGTTATCTTATTTCAAGTACAAGAAATTACGGTTTCCCTCTTTCTAGATCGAATACGAACGGAATTAACAGAGAACGTGTTAAATAGCTTAGTAATTCTCTAAACTTCGTTTCACAATTTCTTTTAGAACTAATGATTTGTTTCGGAACATCAACGTTCCGCAGAGAACAGTTTGGGAACCAATAGTTCCCAACCCAGAATAGTATTAATTAGGTAAATTGTTTTACCCGAACGTGACTCCGACTAGGAGTTTGGTCTTACAGTGATGATGATAAATTTTACTATCGCTAGAAAATTAGAAAATTTCGAAAACTTATTAAGACTCAATATTTATTGTTATACTATAAAATTGTTCTTATTATTTATGTGTTTTGTATACAAAAATGTAAAGAAGTTCTTTATTAATTTAATCGCATTTTAATTATCTGTACACAAAGGAACAGAATTTATACGAACAGAAAATCTCATTGAGAAAGGTCTTTAACCAGATAGCTTCTTTAGAAGCTTCAACTCCTGAAATAAATTCAGCTTCCGTTGCGCATAGCGAGACGGACAGCTGTTGCTGCTGGTCCAAATAATACCCTTTATACAAAATACCGTAATTTTTAGTATCCTTAAGGTATCCAAAGATTCGTTTAACGGTGTTTTCAATGTGTATTGATACGTTTTACAATATCTACAGTCTACAAAATATTTAGTCCAACAAAATGTATATGTGTGAGAGTCAAATGTATAAACAAATCTAACAATATATTATTACGTTAAATTAGGATAAACAGTAGAGTTTTAATGTGAAGTTTACAAAACGAAAAATAAGTTTATAAAAACGTGCCCTACAAAATATAAGCAAAATAAACCGAATATAACACAATATGAAAACCTGACTTGTAGAGTAACATGTGAAAAATGTTTTTAATGTTTTAGAAATGAAAATAAAGGTTTATGAAATAGTTGTAGCAAAGAACAATATAGAAATGACAGTGCTGGTGGTTCTTTTGATGTTGGTACAGATTGGGTATTTTAATGGTAGCCTACGAAGCAAATGATTTGTCGCCGTTCCTTTCAGTTTGTATTACCTGTTTTACAGTCACGAAATTTGAATGTATATTATTTTCCACCAAATTGCTTTGTAAATAAAAATATACTTTGAGCATAAAATCATTTATTGTTAAAATTTTGAAGAATAATATATTCTTAAACGAAAATTAATTTTAATAAAAATTACAAAAAAGTGTGTAACAGACAGAAGGTGGCCGAACGTAAAGATATATTTCTATCCGATTTCTAACTTTTAAGTATGGTTTCATAGCTAGCTTGTTATAGGCAGTTCAAAAACACTCAGTTTCAAGAAATGTTTTTTCAACAACATATTCTTTGACACCCCATTTCTATTGCACAATTTTTTTTGCACTAATCGATTTACTTCATCGCATTTTCATGAAATGTTTGTACGTTTATCTCGAAGTATTCAAGGTGTTTTGGTTTTTTTAAGGCATCGATGTCTTTGTTTATAGATTGTTTAGAATATACACTGCTGTATATACAACTTCTGCCCATAAATATCTTTGTAACTAATCATTGAACATGCATATTATGCATGGCATGTGGTGAATATGTTTTTAATTCAATACCCTTTTGCTTTAAGAAATCTTGAAACTGTCCATTTGTATATTATGCCATTATTACTACGAAGAGTTTTTACCTTGTGACCAAACTTGTTTTTGCACAAGTGTGTAATAATTGAAATAAACATTTCTGTGGTCAGTGGCATTACTGAAGGAGTGAACGAATTGGACCACATGAGTCTGTATATAATATGTATATAATTGTAAAATGGTTATTAAGTTAAATTCCATTTATGGCTTAATCGACATTATAAAATTTTAAAAGTTCTGTTAGAACTCACATTTATATTTGGAATTATGGCTTTTATACCCAAGTTATATAAATTTATTACAATAGTTTTAGTACTGGCTTCACAACATCTTCACTCATCGTAGCTTTATTTTCTTCAACTACTGTCATTTATTGTTATTACACCTTGAAAGGAAATAGTCTTCTTCAACTCGAGAACAGATCACACATTATTCATTATGCATTGCTCTCCGGTTGAGTCTATTGAGTCACTCAATCAATTATCAGTAACATATTAATATTTTAAATAAACTTAATATCGTAATATCTTGAACAAATTAAAAATTTTACACAACACACATAATTCCAAAATATTCAATGTCTGCTCAAGCAACTATTAGTAATTTAATACTTTTTAATCAAATTGCAAATGGCATCAATCAACAGCGGGTTAATATTATCGCCTTTCTAAAAAAGCATAGCACAGACATAGAATAGGCATAGTATACCTATACATAGCAAAGATATAGCATAGACATAACAGAGACATAGCATAGAAAACATGCTTAACATAGATACATTTAAGTCTACACTAGAAGTTTAACATTCGTTAGAAAAACTATCCCAAAGACAGGACACACTGAATTGCTTCAAGAAATGAAACAGTATTAATTATGAACCATTTAAAATACTGGGAAACACAATCATGCATTTTTATAAGATGTTGTACATTTTGAATTTGTTAGTGAAGATGTTGCAATATAGCATCCGAAAAGTCAAAGACTTTTTCAAAAGACGCACGATTTAACCCGAAATTTTCTAGTTCTAGGTCTAGTGTTAGTTCTAGTACTATCCAAGTACTGTATGGCTAGTATGTCATACGAAATATATTAGTTTATGTCAAAAGTAATACGTGGAAAAGCGCCGCTGTCTAAAATCTAGGTGATCTTTTATGTTTTCTTGTTTGTCGAATATTTGTTAGGATAATCTAACTGAGTTTGCAACCAGATTTTTTATGAAAAAATTAAACGTTGTTTTTTTTATTTCAGTTATTTCAAATTTTATAATTTGGGGTCAGATTACTCAGGCATAAGAGGTTACATTAATCCATCGATTTCGAGGATTAATGACACTCCATATGCCAGAAAAATCTTACTTAACATTGTGAAAATTAAAAAACGTAAAGGATATTGATCTGGTTGTTGGCTACTGAATAACTATTAGCGAAAGTGAATGCTCTCATAAGAGCTGCTAATTGTTATGTACTTGTCCAAAAGTTATTTAGACAGGCAAGGTCTATGTTAAGAAGACATGGTAACGTAGCTCCACGTAGCAATAACACTGAACCCCCGCATCCCTTCCACTAATCTCGTAGCTTTATTGATATCAATCGATACCCGCAAAAATTTTCTTCGTATAAATTTCCTGTGCTCATAACGTGTTGAGGTTAATCACAAATTCACAGTGAAACACGAAACTTTTGTTGTAACACGTTTTAATATTAATACTTCGCTGTACGAATTTTTTCGTAATCTTATTGAAAGATAAATCTTATGATATTACATAACAACTATATAGTAGAAAAGCATATTAGAAAATTATTTATATCTACAGTTTCAACACCTACTCCAACATATACGATCTTTGCAAAAATTAGTTCTAAGACTTTATGTTGTAACATAAATTTTGGTATGGGAACAACGTAGAGTTATTTTCCACTTTAAAGCGAAGATAGAAAGAACTAAAGGCCAAGCCCATAACAAGTAGACTTAGAACAAGTGTTCACAAATACAGGAATTTCATTAATAGTAGCTTCCTTTGTCGCATTATTAATTCGACCAAAGGGAGATGCAATTACTCTCAGGAACCGCAACGTCCTCGGAATAGCGCTATACAGAGTATTCTTTTGCTGAACATTATTTTTAACAGTTACGTAAGATTATATAGCTTTCGCGATTAACATTAGTAGGTGTAGGTTTCAATTATACGTGGTTACACTCGCACAGATCTTATTTCATCATTTGGTCAAAGACATCTCTGCGTTATTTGAGCAGGCATGGTTATTATAGAGGTTATTAACATTATAATTAAAGTATCATATCTTTTGGTACTATAACTTAAATTGTTATCAATACATCCAAAAGCACGATAGGAATTAATGTTATTATTATAATTAGTTACTAAGCTTGGAGAGAAAACTATGTTTTTAATCATACTCTTTTTATTTCCTCAACTATTATTTTCACATTATATTAAAATGATGTCGATTTAAAAAAGAACTACATTTAAAGTAAAATTTTATTTTATTGTATATCTTGTTAGTAAACATTTCTAATGGGATCCATAGAAGAGAAAGACTAAAGATATCAGAGAAGCAATTTAAGCGGTTTAAAACGGTACTTGGGTGTGTCCATTGTCCTAATACGTCCCATATACAACGGTTTCTCTGTCGATAAGTTTTTAAATTACGTCTCCTTTAAAACCGGTATACGAAAGAAAATTACGTTTCTATTCCTACGCTTTTTTATTTCAGATTACAAAGCTTCGGTAACGACGAGACGACTGCTGCCATAACGCGACTTTTAGAGGGGACCCCTTAAAAATTGAAACCGACCAAGCACGAGGTAAGTAATGCGTGAAGTACGGTATGCACTTTTTGAAATGAAACGTCGCGAGCTTGTTCGACCAGCTGTACTTTTACATATATGTGGTGGGCTTTTTCACTAATCACAGGGAGAGTTGATGATTGATATTAGTACAGGGTTGGGTTGGATGAAGACAAAAAGTTCTTCTCACGCCTGTCCGCCAACAACTTTGTCTTTTTAATCTTTAAATCTTTATTAATAATGTCTGCGTGGGAGACGCACACCTGACTGCGATCAGTTCTCACTCCTTAACGAATACGCGTTTTGACAAAACCGATATGAAATTAAAATTTTACAGCCGCGAACGAAGTGTCCGGAGAGCACTTCATTTCCATAACCATGTTTTCAGAACGCTCCAACTGGGACGAGAACGAAGCAAACATACAAGCGGTCAAAAACTGGTACCTACCTAATTAGAATTCATACATTAATGCATGCGTTGACTAAACCGTACATATTGTGTCCTTGTGACCTGTCAATGTACACGTTTAAACTAAAAATAATATTAAAAATAGGAGAAATAACTTTCGGATGGTTTTTTTGTTTAATATTTTAAGCAAAAGTTTAAAAGAGAGAGCATTTTATCTTCCACTCACAGTGTCGCCGTTTGATGGACAGCTAAGCGAAACCACACAATTGAAAATGAATTGTTCGGGGTGATTTATGGTCGAACGTTGTTATGACGATCACTGCGAGTGGTTTCAGTCGCGACGGAAGTCATTTATTATCCGGCATCCACCCAGTCGCGAAGGTCTCTCTGGCAACACTCTTTAAACCGACGTGTGGCGACTTGACAAAATATTCAAAGATGTGTTTTTTATTAGTCGTGTTGGCGAGGAAGTCAGTATTCACATAAATCCAATAAGACTCATTTCTATACAAAATTATACATTTTCTTTACACATTATTACACTAAAACGTCTTCATAACGGACCTCGTTAAAATGGATTTCGGATATAACGGCCAGTATATTTTTATTGAACGAAAAGTAGAACTAACATTAGACCTAGAACTAGAAACATTCGGGTTAGCCGTACGTGTCTTAACCCTTTGTGTCCCGACGATACTTTAAAGTACCAGTAGTTTTAAACAGTCATTTTAAACTGTAGTCATCTTTTCAGCGCATTTAGAGCTGTCGGTAATTCCTACTATACAAAAAAGATGTGAGGGATGTGAGGTTAGAAGTTTAGTGAAAAGTGGTATTGCTGAATTTTGTTGTTCAAAAAGGTATCTATTTGATAAATTGTTATTAGGTGTGATTTGTAAGCAGTTTCGTGATTTTTTACGTATTGCAATTACAATTTTATTTTCATTTCTTATTTTTATTTCGAAGAAAGTTACATTTTGTGTTTGGTGCGTAAAAGTACCGTCAGGATAATAACAGGTAGAATACAATATTAAGATTGATGTAAAAATGAGCCAAGCAAATACAGATACGTTTTGGCACTTGAACAAAGCTTTGATTGATGAAGAACTTTTGGTTGAGGCTGACAAAGTTTGTGCTGATTTAGAAAATCTCCCGTTGGATAATTCTGAACAGACAGACATAGAAGATGAAGAAGAGATTATTATTACTAGTACTAGTGAGGTACCTATGCTGGAAGATGAAGAAGTAACTAATCAAAATGAGGAAAGTTACACTGAAGTAGTATAAATACGTGGCAAAGGGCCCAAGAAGAAGAACAAGGCAGAAATTGATAGAAAATGGAGAAAACGAGAAAAAGAGACTGCATTTCAGAGGGAATAATTGGTGATACTTTTGCAACTTGCAATAATTCTACATATTATTTTCTAACACTGACTGTGTGAAAGATATTATCTTTCAAAGCAATTTACACGCTACCCAAAAGAATAAAACGCTAAACTTAAAAGAAGAAGAATTGGTGTGTTTCCTTGGCATAAATTTCTTAATGAGTTATCACAGTTTGTCAAGCTATAAACTCATCTGGAGTAATGCTGAAGACTTGATTGTACTTGTCATACGAACAATAACCCATAACAGGTTTCAGGAGATTTTATCACATCTGCATGTCAACAATAACAGCATTATCCCTAAGAACAATAGGGATAAACTATACAAGATCCGTCGGTATTTTGAAACACTTAACCGTCAGTTCTCTAGTTATTATCATGGCACTAGGCAGTTGGCTATGGATGAATCCATGATAATCTTCAAAGGGAGGTCAAGTATAAAACAATTCAATCCCATAAAGCCCATAAAAAGGGGTTATAAACTCTGGTGCTTAGCAGATAAGAAAGGGTACATAAAGAAATTTGATGTGTGTCAAAGAAAATCTCCTGAAACTGAAGAAACATTTTAAGATTATGGATTAGGTGAAAGGACAACTTACTGAAGATGAGTGGAATAAAAATAGAATGATTTATTTGATAACTTTTTTACAAGTATCCGTCTTTTGGATAAACTGAAAATTTAGAAAACCTTAGCTTGTGGAACAATAAGGTTTCACAAAAAAGGTGCACCAAAAAATTTGGACGAATGAAAAGAGGAGATTATGATTACCTTATAAGTGCGTGAAATTTTGCTTTAATTTTCATGGAACAGAACTGTTGATGATTACAATAAAAACATGGGTCCGGTTGAACATGCCCATTAACTTCGACAAATGTATGCAATCGACCGCCGTTCCAAGAAGTGGTGGCGCAGGCTTTCCTTTGGTTTTCCAGATATATACTTCGTCAATTCTGTTGTCATGTATTCTGAATGTGAAGAGGAAAGAATGACGCTATTAGGTCTGATAAATAAATATACAAACTTACTGCGTTCACGAAAATGTCGTAGCTCAAGTTCACCAGCCCACTTACCCAAAAGATGAAAGTACGGATATTCTGTTACTGATGACGTAAGACATGGGAACTTTTTTGAATACTGTAACATCACTAAAATATATTTTAATGCCTGACGATACTCTCAAGTACCATTATCCCCCCGGAATGGGGAATTGTCATATTTTGCTAAAATTGACTCCAAATGCCTTTACTGAGCGTATTTTGATAGCGTTTTAATTCTGTCACAAAGTTTCAAATTTTTGACTTTTTGGGGCACAAAGGGTTAAGACGGCTAATCCCAAATGTTTCTAGGTCTAGGTCTAGTGTTAGTTCTAGTGCTAATGTTAGTTCTAGTCTTAATTGTTATTCAGCACTAGATTGCTGTCTATTTTTATTAAACTAAAAGTGGAGCTAACCCTAGACCTAGAACTAGAAACATTTGGGTTTAGCAGTCTAAGAGACGCACGACTAAATCCGAATGTTTCTAGTTCTAAGTCTAGTGTTAGTTCTAGTGCTAGTGTGAGCCCTCGATTTCGGACACTCCCTTCCCCGTATTAGTACGTTATATCGAGGTTTTACCGTATTTTAATATTTTTCCAAACAAGTTTCCTTAACAAATAAAGGTTTAAATTGTTTGATATTTGTAAGCTCATTGATAGGAAGATTTTTTTTAATGCAGCTTTTTTTATAAAGATCTATTACAATTTTTCAATTAAAAAAATGACATTTGGGTATATCAAACTAGTACAAATGTTCAATAACCCTCAAACAAAGAGTTTTTGCTGAAAACATAGGGTTGAAATGGCAACAAACAGCTGTCACGATGAGTTGAAATGGTCTTTAGCGTAGCGGTCCGTAAAAAAGTCGGTAAAGGCTATTTACGACCAGTAACTCACCTGAACCGTTTTTGCGCCATTAAATCCGACCGAAACCGTTCGTTCCAAAAAGGGGTTTGAACTAACGGTGGTTGAAAAAAACTTTTTTAAGTCCATTTACGAGAAAATACTTCTGTATTCGAAAACCTCTAAAAATATAGCATACTGACTTTTAACATCGCTTTGCTATTGGTTCAATTCAATGTTACGGTGGTTTTAATGAACTCTGCGGGGTGTGTCCTATCTACGTGCGATATTGGAATTCGCGTGACCCTTTCGTTAAGAGAAAACCGCAGGCTCAGTATAAAGTGACGGGGTGGCATTAACCCCGCCGTAAAATGCAAATGATAGATTGCCCACCGAGTGTGCTTTGTCACAATATGCAAATTGGTTGACGAGGGGCGATTTTGGGGGAGACAATTTGGATGCGGAAATTCGCCTCTGAAAATTCCTCCGTAAACTCCATTCTCCCTAAAAAAAAACTTAAAACCACGGCTCAATAGAAAGTAATTTTGTGTGACATAAATTACAAGTCGTATGTTCTGGATTAGAGCCGGTCCTGGTCTTCTCTACACTTTGGTCGTGTTTATCTGTCACTCTAGAGCAATTAGGACTGAGTCCTTTTAAGGAATGGGTTACCCAACGAAAAGTAGGCTTGATAATGTTTTTTTTTTGTTTTCTTGTTCTTTGTTTTTCGTCCAACCGAACCCGATCTAGATAAGCTTTTATTGATAGTCTCGCTCTTCGGTGGTACATAAAAATGAAATATTTCTCCCATTTATCACGTAATCAGAGCGACATCTAACCTCATTTTAAAAACTATCTAAAAGTAAATTAAATTTAAAATCGTCCGGGGAGTTGAGATTATTTGAACCGAGAACGTTATTAAATACAGCTTGTGGCGTCTGAATGGGTCATTAGGGATTCACAGTACATGACAGGATGTGCACGTGTGAAAACGTCCACGGAAACGCTGTGCATAAAGGAGCATAAATCTGTGGAAAACTAAACAAGTAGTGATTGTACGGCTACAGCGCATTTGTAATTCAAATGCCTCCGGCCGACGAACGAGGGCTGACGTGAAAAATGGCGTGTAGAACTAATTGGTCGTAAGATTGCGCCGTAAATAATCGAGTGGGAAAAATTGGGGATTTCTCGCCTCGATACACATTCTCCCATCACATATCGACTCTATGCATGGTCACTGGAAACTACATTCGATTTCAATTTTAAGCAACCAGAATGATACAGAAGGAGATGGAAGATCATCGACAAGGAAACGTATCCACGAGTGACAGTTTAAAGTTATTTCTAACTTATAACAGTTTAGTTTGAATTGTCACTTTCTTGTATAAATTACATAGCAGCTTATTTATGTCTGCAAATTCTATTTTATCTGACAACATAATATGTTTTTCTAACTAATATATTAAAATCCATCTATATTCAATGGTATACAAAACGACTCTCAATTACTCATACACACTGTTTGCTGGTTTTTAAATGATTTAAAGGTACAGTTATGTACAGTAACTTGCCCATTTTAAAAAGATGGATTTTGAATGAAAATACTGTGTTGTTAAAATAAATTTTATAATTTGATTTTCTGTAAATATATTTGCAGTAAATAGTTTTTTGATAAACTCTTCCTTCAGATTACATCAACTATCTTTTGTTTCATCTATGTAGTATAGATGCTATTCACGACCTCCTCTACAGGCAGCTCCACAAACCACTCAGGTAAACACCTGGGATGCAATATCTTATTTTAATTTGTAAGTCACCTAAGACCTCTTGTGCAGGAATTATGGTAGTATGATATGTTTGCAATTTAGCGAATGTCTTTGTCAACCACCGATAAGGCGGAGTTAATAGCCACTTGCAATGATGTTTGTAATCTCGTTAGTAAACCAAAGCTGCTTATCTCCTTAATCTTTCATATGTTGCACGATGTTATGAATGCGCTGAGCAGCTTGGTGTTGGTTATTTTTTTCATATGATCTCGCTATTATTCTCAAATATTTCACAAGCATTCCTGTGGATAAAAAAATTTGATCTTGTACAATTGCTGTTAGTTCCTGCTGATTCGATTCTAGTCCGGATATTAATATTTCCTACTTACCGGCGTCTTCGTTGTGTAGGTTGCCTGAAACTACTTTTATTTGTGAGCCCAAAAAGCTAATTGCACCTCGGGAGTTTCTACTGCTTGGAATGAGTCTTCCAACATTTAATTGATATACCAATTCTTTAATATCTCTCATTAAAGTTTACAGAGATATTTTCACGATATCTATTCATTGTATTCTCTATTTGAATAATTAATTGTTCGAGATCACATTGTACAACAGTTGTACACTGTTGGATTCGGCCGAATTCCTGCCGTCCCTAAATGTAACGGCAGTAGCGGCGCTGGTCCAGCGACATAGTCTAATCCAAATAAAGATTATTGATATCATTGGTTTTTTCCACTGCTGATCGGTTCGTTGTTGAGATCCGGTAACGAAATAGTACTTGAAAGTTCACCGCGAGCGTACCGATTTTAAAAACGTCACAAGATAATCTCACGTTTATTTAACTTAATAGTGTTTTGAACAAGTTTTTATTTAATTACAAGATGATTATATTAAGTAATGCGAATCACGATATGATATCGCTGAGTTAGTTCACAGAAATAAATACAACTTCATAGATATTTATTATAAAATAATGATATGTCAACATTGTCCTAAATAAAGAGGATTAAGGGATTTCTGAAAATAGTAACTCTATTTCTACATATTGCTCTAAAATTTTACTTTATACAACTCTCATAAAGTTCTGTAAGTACATATTCTCGCACACGTGGTGCTTATACTCTAATAAACTTGAAAATTTAGCATCTTAATAATCATCATCATTATAAGAACCCTCTGTGGATCTTAGCCTGCTCTAAGAGCCTCCGCCAGTTTGTTCTGTTTACGTCTGTCAAGTTGCACTACATCTTGCGATTTGAATAAAAAAAAAACTATTGCATTAATTGTCGCTTAATTTGTTGTAATTTATCGTAAAGTTTACAAATTTGTCCCTTCCTTTTTTTATAAACAATATTTGAAATAATGCATTTTTAAGTTTTTTGCTAACTTGACAGTGGGAATCTATGGTATAGAACCAAGATAACAAAAAACTAAGGACGTCATTAATTGTCGCTTAATTTGTTGTAAAGTTTACAAATTTGTCGCGTGCTTTTTTATAAATAATTTTTGAGGTATTGCACTTTAAAGGCATACTAAACGTGCTTTAAATTTTCGCTCACGTCATCGAACGTCACTAAGGATTGGTATGACGTCATATTAAAGCCACAATTGATTTGGTGAAAAACCATAATTATCATACTAAAATCATGAGGAAAACTATCATCAAACGTTACCACGGTTGTTTTTCAAACCAGAATTGACGAATTACAAAACTACGATTACAATTACCATAGTACGTATTGATGACGTGTAACAATTCTGCTTATGATTTTAGTATGTTGCATATGTGAGGTAGAGCTAACTTGATACCCGGTCTATGACTTAAAATGGAGATATAACAACAAATAACTAATAAGATAAAATGTTATTTTATTAAAAGTAAAATAGACACGGTTTTTCCTCAAGTTTTTTATTGCACAATATATATGTATAATTAATGCTGATATAGTTTCAAAAGTAGGCTGAACCTCCTTAGCGACATCTTTCAAATCGTCGTAAACAACCCATTTAATGCTATTTCGATATGAAATTGCTGTATAATGTCCTACGGCGGTATTACTATTTTGATTGCCCAAATATCCAACGCAACCAACAACTTTAAATTGTTTATCCTGAAATTGTATGTATTTAGGAATTTTATTGAGGGTAATTCCAGGTGATATTGAGACTGTCTCGAGTGCCAATTGGATCTAAAATTTAGAACCAGCAAGAACATTTAAAAAAATCAATACTAATCTTGGAAAATGTGGATAAATGTAATCGTAACTGAATAAATATAATTGTAAATCTGACATCCATAAAATGCTTACCTATGCTTACCTTACTTTCCATTTAACATCTTTCCAATTTTTGTTTATATCTGTCAATACCACAAATATGCATCCTCTTTCTTGATTCCATTTCCAGAAAGTATTTTTTTATGGCTTCCTTGGGATGCATATGGTATGCGAGGCTCTTTATTTCCACAAGAACTCCTAGTCCCACTAGCCGTCCGACTTGCCCCTAGGAAGCTGTACTCAGCGTCTATGAACAATCCGCACGTTTATATTATCCTGTTCTTTTAACTGATGTATAGCAAGTTTTTCATTCATTTTACCATGCTACACAGCCTTAGATCTACTTACTGCATCACGCGATTGACGCGACAAATTTGTAATCTTTACGACAAATTACAACAAATTAAGCGACAATTTATGACATCATTAGTTTTTTGTTATCTCCACTCTTTACCATAGATTCCCACTGTCAAGTTAGCACTACCTCAAAAATGCAATATTTCAAATATTGTTTATAAAAAAGGACGCGACAAATTTGTAAACTTTACCACAAATTACAACAAATTAAGCGACAATTAATGCAATAATTTTTTTATTCAAATCGCAAGATGTAGTGCCAACTTGACAGAGATGTTCTGTTTCGCATCTTGTATCTATAGTTGATGAAATTGAGAGATTTAATGTCTTGTCGAGATATCTCATCTTGAGACGTCCCCTATATCTTTTTCAGGCGTCTTGGGGGTTTCTTCGTCTCTCATTCTCTCAACATGACCCATTAAGCGATTGTTGTGAACTTGACGATATCTGGATGGCCATGTTCCATCATGCCTTCAAATATATATCGCAGGATCTTTCTTTTGAATGTTGCTAGCAATTTTTCGTCGTTCTTGAACATTATCCAAATTTCAGATTCATACGTCGGACCCGGTCGTATTAAGGTTTTATATATCTGATACATTGTTTTTCTTATCAAAGTGAAAAATGTTTATTGAGTCATCAGATCGTGGTAAATTTTATGTGCTGGAAGAATTCTTCTTTTAATCTCTGCAACGGTGTTGTTATTCGAAGCAATCAATTTGCCCAGGTATACAAATTGCTCTACAATTTCGAGTTTTACAGATGTCTTGTTTATGGATTTGCGTGCATACAGTTTGTTTTATTTGGGTTTAATTTTACCCCACTTTTTGCTCTGCTTTCTCTAGTAGGCAGAAGGCTTCTATGATAACCTTTCTTGCCATTGTCAGGATATCAACAACATCAGCAGAAGCTAGTGTTTGCAAGCTTTTGTTAACAATTACGCCTCTGATGGTGATTCCCGCATCTCGTATTACTTATAGGAGTACTATGTAGAAAAGCATACATGATAGTCACCCTAGCGCAATCCTTTATTTATTTTGAATCTTGGTGTTGTTTCATTTTGCAGTCTTACTGCACTTTCAACTTTCACTGTTTATTCTACTAACGTTATGCGTGTATATATATTAAACTCCTGCATAGCCTTAATTAAACATTTCTTGAAGATGCTATCATAGGCAGTCTTAAAATTGATAAACAAATGGTTTTTCCAGGTGATTGTTCTATAGTTCTAACTCAGGAGTCGATCGGCTTTCTTATGTAATGATGATGTGTTGATGTATGTTGGCGGTTCTTGCTCTCTACTACGTTCTTCTTGTTCTGTTCCCAGTTTTTCTTCATAGTAGACCATCCATCTTTCTAGTATTTCGCCTTACTCTGTCAGGATTATGTGGGAGCTTTAAAGAAACTATAAAAATTGAACCTGGGAAAATTGTTCAACATCCTAAATAAACATTCTAAATAAACTGTTTCAATTCAATTCATGACATAGTATAATTGATTAACAATCTTCTATACGAATAATCTGTTCAATAAGACCTAAAAAAAGTCTTATCTAATAAGCCATTATCATAATCATTTAGGTTAGTATTGTCAGATAATAATGATATGACAAAAATTTATTATTCCAAAAATATATTTCTCATATTTATCATCTAAATTTGTCCCTTTCCATAACTTTTTATTTCTTTTGAATTACTATACACTTATAGAACTGTTTTAAATCATTATTCATCCTCTTTATAGAATTGGATAATCATCCTGAAAACCATTTCATTATATTAGGTAAAAAATTATTATTGCTTCCATGTGTAAAATTTAATAGAATTTATATTACATTCCTTTCAGTGTCGTCGCTAGCTGTCAGGGGATCGGCGAGATACACAATCCACCGAGATGACTGTGTATCTCGTTTGTCCATTTTCTCTTTATCTGGCAAGGTCGTTCCGACTGGTTAAATGCGAAAAATATACAATTCATGTCAAATATAACCATACCCTCTAGATTGCACCTCCGTAAATGAATTGAATACACGTCGATTTCTATTTTTAGTTAGGATATATATTTTGTAATCACTATTCGTTTCTTTACGACAAAACTGATTAATTATGTGTATAGAGATTTTTGGAATTATAATTAACTGTTCAAATTCAGAAATGAACCACTTCCTACGTTTGGAAGATAGGAATGACTGATTATCTATTAACGAAATTTTTATATCTTCTAAGATGCATGTAAGACTCTTAAAAAACGATTATGCAATTACTGTAATAGCCTCACGTCCTAAATGTTATAGCAATTATATCAGGATTGATTGGTCATATCGTAAATCAACCCCGACCTGATATATTTGCAATCATGAAATATTGCATTATGAATTGGCATCTCACTTAATACAAAGAAATGTCAACAATTCCAAGAAATTGATGTTGTAGTCTATTTTTTAACCAGTTTTTTAATTTTAGAGTGCAACCCTTACAAAAACTTTTATTACCTCTAAAATTCCAAGAAAGGTTATCCTCGATGTTTATATTTCGTTAGGTGTACTCGAAGAGACATTTCGAAACTTTACGAAACCTCAAACTATTTCATTCATATAGTCGACTTGATATCGCGTTTGCCATTATCAACATAGTAACTAAAATAGACACATGACTCAAAAGTGTTTGGCGGAGTTCCAGATTTCTACATAAGAATATAGCTGCCTTAGGACAGCAAACACAATTGGTAAGGATTGAAAATAACGTTAAGACGATGTTAATTACTACACTGAATTCTAACATACGAATTCAGTTATTCTTAATTAATTAGAATTATGGCTCCTGAAGATATACAACTTAAGATGCCTTAAAAATTTGCAGTGTGAGTCAGAAAAGTAGGAGATTTCAGAAGCAGAATAATATGATTTAACCCAACAAGTGCCGCTGATTTGGGAAATATATGATGTTCAACATTAAACGTTTTTAATTTAATGGTATCTATTTAAAATTTCATGCATAGATTTTTCAGCATGGGAAATTCGCGTATGATTCTTTTTTGAGTTTGAGCCTTAATATTGTACCATAGCAATTTATATCTTTTATTAATTCGTTAATTAATTTCTTTTTTTTATTTTACATGAACACTTTTGCTCATTTCACCTAAACCGATCGGGTTCCGCATTACTTGTGTTCAAACACATTATTATAATTTTCTTTAACAATAATAATAACACGTTAATGCACGTCACCACACAGAAAGCTAAGGCAAAACTAAGATTTGAAATAAACTTGCATTAAGTTCAATTGTATGGTTAGAAAATATTTAATAAATAGGGATAAGAGAAGATTTCGATAAAAATTACAATATATTTAATAAAACTAATTAACTAAAAGCATTGAAGTCTACTGAAATTCTATACAATTCCAACCTTAGCAGACATTTAATCAATCATTCACATGTATTCAATATGGGAACAGGAGTCAACGTAATACACAAGATGGATAGATATTTTAATATGTTTCTCTCATAGAGGAAACCGAAATGGATCAATTTAAACATAATAATGAATATTTAGAATGCTTTAACACAAACCATCTTTATAAATTCTTATAATACGATCCCCGACAGATGAAAGCTTTAGCACAACGGGCGCACACTACAGTTACACTAACAATAGGGTCCTTGCTCTTAAATATCTATTGTTCCCAATATTTCCACGTGAAATCTTTACTTACAGCTCAGTTTTACCGTCCAATAACATCTTAAAATGATTTATTATACATAATAGTTTATGTTTACTTTAGGCCATCAATTATTTGGGTCTGTGAATTACGTTGTTTATTTCTGATTTAAACATATTAGAAAGTTTTCCTTGTATTCTTATTATTACTGAAATAGTCAGATTTGTATTCAACAAAATTGGACAATGATTTTTTAATCCCAAAACATTTGACTTTGTGCCAATTAATTCTTTCATTACCACAATCAAGTAACTTATGATTTAACAAATTTCTCGATAAGTCTTTGAAGTCTAAGAACTCATTAAAGTTAAGTTCTTTGGTAATGTATTGGCCATTAGTTTTATTTTTGTTGCGCCTAGAACTTGCCCTTCTAAAAATACTTAATCAATCGTTTTCTTCTTTCAATTCTTTTCTTTTTCAATAACATTGAGCATTGAGTTAACCTCCATGTACGATTAGCACTTTTCTAGAAATTATGGATCAGCGAATTCGTGTTGTATTTCACTTCGCTGTACATTCCTTCAAACCATTTATGTAAAAACGTACCAATTCTCAAACTGTTTCATTTTCCATTTAATTAACACCATACAAAACAATATGCTTTGGGTGGTTGTGGAGTTTTGCAAATCGTGAAATTGTACATGTTTACTGTATAGCGTAATATAATAGGCGATACGTCAGAAGATTGTACTTGAAAAAGATGGATGTGTTATGCTAAGTTATAGCATTGTCAATTTTCTTTGCTTTTGCTATATCATTTTTTGATATTATGTGATTCCTGTAATTTTCTTCTAAATCATGACACTTTTTTGAATCGATACTTCATAATAACGATGAAAAATTTAGCACTGGCTTTTCTTTGATTAAAAAGCTAAAAAGCAAATATCTGTGTACATGTATAACTGCCTTGAATTTATTTTTATGCCATAATGAAGTATAAAGTTTAAATATTTTGGAAATATGTGTTTATTTTTGAGTATAGGAATCATTGGTCTAAGAACAGTCTTTGGTCGACTTTCGAGCTTTCCCGTCCTGAAAAAATGTGAAAACATGAAAACTCTTGCAAAACTCTGCAAACTCATATTTATAGAAGATCTTTTTTTCACTTTTGTCTTCAACTTTAAATCACGAGAACTTCTATATTTGAAAACTATGATTATTGAGTCATTATTAACATTAAGGATTTTCATGAAAAATCATTGACAAACTCTCACTTTTTCTTCTCTTATAAATAAATGACACCTTTTGGCATTACCTCCAGTTTTACTGATTTCACCTTTTCTTGATATGTGTGTTTTCGGTAACTCAGAATGAAGTCCATTTTTCACTCAAATTGTTTAAAACCTTAATACTTCTTACACATTTCTTTCTTTACAAAAAAATGTTTGGGGTCATTTTGTTGTAATAGGTTCTTATTTTCCGTTTTGTTATTGAATGTTATTTTAGTCTAATATCTATGCCATCTCTATGCCACATCCTCTCCATCTAATTCTGCTTTTAATCAGACGTTGTAAAGTGGTTATATTGACAATATTGTCTTTGTCAGTATCTTCATCAGAAGAAGAGTAGTTACGAGAATAGTTTATTTGGACCGAAGTTTTTCTTCCTTATAAACTGTTTAGTGTATAAGGAATTTATCTACTTTAGTATTTGATTACCTTATCAGGTACAGATAGATTTTCAGGTATAATTATTGAAATATTATTTATATAGTAAGCAGGCTTATTGTGGTAGAAAGACATCCTCAAGTTCGTTGACTTCGTTTTTGTTAAAATTTGCAATTATCATCGTTTCTATATGTAAAAAATGTTAATATAATATAAAGCATATTGACAAAACCTGTTATTATCGTTTCGGGCGGAACGGTATCTAGTTTTTTTGTATAAATACCAAACAACGCTTTGCTACCATCTTATAAGGTGTCTTATAACATTGCAAAATGTAAGAAGCCTCATACCGTCATAAGAACTTAGCCGGCTGCTAAGAAAGGCTGCTAGAAATGGTAAACATCATGATTGTCAAGTTTTCTGAAAAACTGTGCTTTTGGTAGAGCAAAGACTCAGGACTATTTGAGAGATTTGAAAAATTCATATCTGAAAATAATTTGAGTTGACCTAAATGATTTGGTGTCTCCAGTCGCAGAACCTGTATTCGAAGCAAATTGCTAAATGTACTTTGGACCACTGTATTATTCATAGAGAAGCGCTTGCGCCAAATCATCTGTGCCTTACATTGAATCAAGTATGGGGAATGTTTTAAACTGTTTAAGAATATGAGAACCAAGCATTCGTTTTTGTTGTACTGTAGAAGTGCATGGTTGTCTTTCACGTGGGAAAGTTTTATCACTATATACCTTATTACGATTAATAATTGAGGAACATTTATCACAGCTAATTATCTAGTGTAAGAAATATTTTCAAAATGAAAATTTCTATAAGTTTGCTTGTATTCAACATCTGATTAATACTAGAGGTCCGTCTGATTTTATTTTTGCATAACAATAGAATCTTATCGAGTTATTTTGTGATAATAGTTTGAAAGTAAATGGCAGCATGCAATTGATAGAATTTTAGATATCAATAAAAGATGTCGTTTTCTTAGTGATGATTTTAAGGTTCACCGGATTTTAATTCTATTTTCGATGTCGTATTTGTGCGTACCTGGATTTAATAAAAATTTGCTTTTTATAGAGCAAAAATCAAAATAGAAAAGGAAATGAGGGTGGCTACAAAGTTAACGAGTTATTGCTAATAATGAATTAATACATGTTGCGTATCCTCTATGTGTTATTGTTACTGGGCTTTAAAATCAAACATATAGGCTTAAAAAACGTAAAATGAACCAAACTTAATGATATGTATAAAGATATCCAATTTTGACTAATTGTAAGTCAAATTTTGCATCAAACCCACGAGTGGTAAATAACTTGTTATATATCCCATTATTTGAAGAAAATAGTCAATGGAGGCAAATGTGACATCACTCAAAGAATAAGAATACAGCAACTATTAGAGTATTGAACCTCAACATCTAAGTACTGATTTTTTAAGTTCATCATTAACGTTCTCGTTTAGATTAAATCATATGTGCTAATTAATTTTAAAATATCCTGTCATATTTTATATTAACTTGCGGAAATAATTTACGTATATACTAAGAAAAGGATAATGTGAGAGATAATGAGATATGTTTTAATGCACAACACGGAACGTGAAGTGAATATGCATCACTTTATAAAACATACATAACCATATCATCAGATATGGTTATGTATTTATTAATTCTAAAAAGAAAATTGAATATTTGTTCTTTTAAAACAGAAATAACTTTATAGAATACTCCTTAGAAAATAATTCAGCATCAGTTAAGCATTGAATTTAATTGGAATTTCATATAGGGTTGGGCTAACTTGAGTTATTTGTAACCGTATGAAATATGTAATATAAATAAATGTTGCAACTTGTGACTTTCCTGTTAGAACATTATTTACTGGTTTATTTGTAACTTTACAAACTCTCTGTTAACAGCATATTCATGTCCTATCATTTATGCATTACGGTTAAATGTTAAACGATTATTAGAATTCTCTAAAGTAAATTTAGACATTTATGGGATACTTAACTAAAAGTCTTAATCAAAACAAGAATATTTTCAATCTATATTTCTATTATTATTACTGTTTGCCTTCACATTTAATTTTTTAATAAAGTTTATGTCTTGATTAAACCGTCAAAGTACTTAATAGTAGCAGATGTGTCCAGTATGAGCAAAGCTTTAAACTTGATTCGGATTTCGCTTTGGTGCCACTTGGTGTCGCTGCGTGTCGTAGGGACATAACGTCGCAGTGGGAATGTGAAATGAACTGTGTCAGGCCCCACTGCAGGGGCGGAACGAAATTTATTCGCCTTGTTGCTCTCCTAAACGAGCCCGCGCGATTAAACGATTATTTATGCGTCGCCTTCTCCAAATCCGCACGAAGCACACTGATGCTGGAAAAGTTTATGTACTACGAATATAATTTTGAGGTTTTTTTTGTTAAGATTGTAAGGAAACTATCACTTATCGCACAAATTTAATTTTTCAAACAGGAGCTACACCGCGAATAACAAATAACCAACTGGAGGAAATAAATCTAGAACAGCGTCTATAATTCTTCCGCATCGAAAACAAATTTCGAATACGTTACATTACAGGTCATAAATCGTTGCTTGACTATTTTAGTAAAAGTTTGTTCCAGAATTAATTTTAAACCCGCACACGATTAAATTAGAAATATATGGGAGGCAAAATCGGCGACTTTGCGAATTAGTGTACAACAAAAATATTTGAGAGTTAAACGTGG
Organism: Onthophagus taurus; assembly: GCF_036711975.1. NCBI lineage: Eukaryota > Metazoa > Arthropoda > Insecta > Coleoptera > Scarabaeidae > Onthophagus > Onthophagus taurus. The sequence goes on from NC_091966.1 coordinate 26,372,667, forward strand.
CGTTTTAGTTGACGAGTACTTTTTTTTGCACTTTAATTCGAAAATAATAGTGCTCGCTAATTGGTCTGGTTTTCATTAACGCGTCGCTAACGCCGCATTATTGCAATTTCGCGTTTCGGCGCGTAACGGCCATGCCGCAGTCAATTTTCGCCCAATGTCGCCCCCGTTACCACGCCACTGGAACTCGTATCATGCTAATTTGACTCTCCCCGTTCGCAAATTAAGCGGTTTCTACCGGAAACGACCGCGACTGCCATACGAATGTTCTGTGTGTTCTCAAAATTACCCTCCTACCTAGTAGTCAAATTGCAACTCAACCGTAATCACACAAGTTTTTTAGAAAATCACATTTCGAGAATTTTACCGAATTAAAAAAGAATTGAAAATGATTACAAATAAGTTTTTAAGTGTGTAATTTTTAATAATGAATTTAATTTTGCTTATTAATGGGATATTAAGAATGGGGCCGTTACCCTCAATCGAATAGAAAGACTGTATTTCAAAAAACGATAAATTACACTGGTCTACAGTGGTTTTGTTGCCCTAGATGTAGGATTGATTTTGAATATATTTATGCTCACAATTCATGAAACTACCAATGATTTTGTAAAATTTGCTCTGGTTTTTTTTAAACTTTATGTTTATTTTACATTACAAAAATCGGAAAACAAGAAACAAAATAACAGATATATTTATAATGTCAGTTTTGTTTTGAATAATTAGGATACATCGAAGTAAATAGAGAGAAAAATGTCGAAAACATATGTTATATTTCCATAAAACACCTTTTATGAGCTTTTCTGTTGTAATTTTTCAGGGGACAATCTCTTTTTAAAGACCAGCAGTAATCTGCCATCATATGACAATCCCATCGACCCTGATACCTTTCCTCCATCACTTTTAGATCCTGGTGAAACTGCTCTACCTGTTCCTCACTATAATTTCCTAAATTATCTGGAAATTTATCCAGATGACTGCGGAGATAGTGTAAGTTGATACTCATATTTGCTCCTAGAGTCTGAAAGTTTGTCAGCATATTTTGTACAATTTCTTCATAATTTGGTGCTTTATGGTTACCTAGGAAATTTTCGACTACCAACATAAAACTTTTCCAAGCTTTACTTTCCGGAACAGTCATCAATTGCCGTATTTGAGGACCATCAAATATACCACCTTTCAACTTTTCCATACTAAGCTTCGGAAATGTTCTACAAATGTAATTAAAACTATCTCCTTCCTTGTCCAACGCTTTTACAAATTGCTTTATCATTCTTAACTTAATATGTAATGGTGGAAGTATGATTTTGTCTATGTTAACCAACGGCTTCCTTATTACATTGGCTTTACCGACAATTAAAGAATTTCTTACAGGCCAAACATCTTGTTCCCAATGAAGTTGCTTCTCTCTACTGTCCCACATACAAATGAAGCAAGGGTATTTCGTGTATCCACTTTGTTGACCAAGTAAAAAATTAACCATTTTCAAATCCACACAGATCGGCCATTGATGCTCCGAGTAATTAATTTTTTCTAAAACTGATTTTACATTTTCATATACTTGTTTGTGTTTTGTTGAATGGGCAATTGGAATTGATGCAAATTTATTTCCATTGTGCAAGACACATTTTAAACTTCTTTTACAACTGTCAATAAAAAGGAGCCACTCAGTAGGTTTGTATTCTTTTAAACCCAAGTCTAGAAGCAGCTTCGCGATATCAATGCAGTACACCAGTCCATCATTTTCACTAAAAAATTGTAATAACTCACTTTCTCGCGTTCTGTATGCTGTAATTCTTAATGTTGGAGCCAATACATTTTTTTCTTTCAATCTTGAGGCTAACAGTTCTGATCCTTGTTTTGATAAATTGAGATCACGTATTAAATCACTGAGTTCATTTTGAAAAAATAACTTCGGCGTAGATGTTTTATCCTCCCATTCACTTCCACTGGTAGAGTGTCCCGATTTCTGTGAATTTGGCAACATCATGTTTCTGAGCGAGAATTTCACTGTATAGAACAGGACATTTTGTAGACGTCTTGTAGAAGTCTGGATATCACCACGTTTGATTTCGATTAAAACCTTTAGCATCTACTACGCAAAAGTAACAATCATCGAAAAGATTCTTAGGCTCCATCCAGATCATAGGAATACCAAAGTCTAATCTAGAACGTTCTCCTTTTTTCCACAACCGTAAAGACTCAACACAGGACTTACAAACTTTATGAGGAACCCATGATTTATCTAGTTTGTCCATTTTAAAATCGAAATATTCAGCATAAGTCTCCTCGACAAAATCTGTGATATTTCTTTTTTGTTTTTTTGTTATACAAACCCCGCAAGTATAACAAAATAAATCACTACTATATTTAAGTCAGACATGTTGGATGTACCGACCTGAACTTAGCTATAGTTTCACGTCTCTATTGTACCTGCAATTATAACCTCACAATTCTCATAAATACATTGTTATTTTTATTAAAATTTTATTTTTGTTGAAGGTTTTCGAATTCTTTTTGTTTCACATATGTTTTTTATAATTTGGTAAGTTAGAAGATTATTTACAACAGTCCATAAAATGTTTCTGGTTAGTTGACTTGAAATTAACAATGAAGTTCAAGTAAAGTTTATTATTAAGGAATGTTCAGTTCTTTTAAAATAAACTAACAATTATTTATAAGCAAAAGGTTAACGTGATCAATCAGAATTGTTTTAAATATTTTCTTCTTAGTTTATGTTAATTATAAGGGTTATTGTTAAAAATTATTAAGTTCTTTTAAAATATTATATAATTAATAATTATTTATTAATAAAAAATTAATGTATTTTGTTTTGGTTATTATTTTCTGTCTTTCCAATTTATAATAATGTAAATTCTGCATAACTATATATAAGAATTGCGAATTTCCCGCTAAGTTGGTACATCTAACATGGCGACCTTTCTGGCTTCATTTTAGGCGTGGTGGGGACAACAGCATACGCACTCTAGATTATATATAAGATCTCAATGATTAGAATGGACATTCAGTAATTAAAGCAAAATATTAACACATGACAACTTATCCAGGTTCACGTATAAGTACTTCAATATTGTCAAATAACTGAGATCTCATGTTCTGCGGAGCAAGGGGTCTGAGAGTGGGGATCACGAGATGTTTGTATGCCCGAAAAAGTTGCGCAGAAGCCTAATCATGACTGGGAAAATAAATTTTATTACTAACAAGCCGATAATTGTTCAAAATATAAGATATGTAAAAATCATAAAAAACAAGAGCACATTCAGTACTTTCATGAATATATTCGCAATCTGGGCACTTGAAAACATAAAAATGCAAAGATATCCAGGGCAACAAAAAAAATTTGTTGTTGTAGAGCTGTGTTATGTAAAAATAAAAGGATTGGTAACATTTTCAGATACTAAAATTGTTTAATTTTTGCAATAAATAATAATAATTAACAATAATAATTATAAACTTTTCGCATAAGATCAAGAAGACACAAACGTGTATTGTTCGAATCTCTTCTTCTAGCGCATAAGATTCTCGTGGCATCTCGCTCATGCACCTTTTATTGATTTTTATTTCAACCAACCACGTGTAAAACGACGGTGACGTCTCCAAAGTTTTTCAAATTTTCATTATTTCTTTTTAGAAAAACTAAAGCCCAGATTGAAAAATAAAAAATTATAGAAGTCTTCAATTTTGCTAAACTACCGAATAAGACAAAAAAAAATTGTAACGGCCCATTACAGGAAGTGTTATTTCCGCTTAATGATTAATGAATAACAAACCCATAAACCTTAATAACTCACAATATAACGTTGATATAACACCGATTCCTTTCATATAGTGAAACACAAATCAGTACAAACTTGTTAGAGCGTGACTATGTTCGCTATTGATAAGCGTAGTCGATGTGATAAGTTTGTAGATCGACGCGTGCATTTTTAATTAACGGGTTCAATTAATTTTTTTACTGCGACGATCGTAAATCGTTGATTTTAGACGTAACGACTCATTAAGTACGGTTTTAACGACTTGTAACAATACTGTGTGCGCGTCATAAAGTTAACGGTTGGATTTAAAGTACTATAGTATAACTTGAACGTTTCCTATAATTTATCACGGTTAAAGGTCGGGAGATTATCGTTCTTTTTCAATGATATATTTTGATAAAATGGGGCATGTTCGTTAGAAAATTGAATTTTAAGAGTTACTAAACGATTTGTAAAGACGTTTAAACATCGTTTCTTGGAAAACAGATAGATTTCACATGTTTACAGTTAGTACGCGTAAATAAATTGATTTTATGTCGCTGTGTCGTTAACCAGGGTTTATCAACTGATGTTAAACAAACACGAGGCCCCGCGCTATTCGGAATTATCGAGCAGTAAAAGCTCCCCGGTTTCGGAATTCTAAACATGGTTTCATTGCTTTCTGCGTCCTGTCCGAAAATAAACGTCTGAACATTGTCGGATTTCGCACTCTTTACAAATAAAAAATCAAATATTTACATCGAATTAACAAATAAGTACGTCCAATGTATTCATCGATATCATAATTTAGATCCGGTTTTTTAAGTATACCAAAAGCAAATGGTTTACACACAGAGCTTGATTTATACTTTGTTTTCTGTTTATCGTGGTGATTTATTCGCTGTGTTTTATTTATTCGGCGTTTGCGAAATGTCCATTGCACTCTCCGGGCCGCGTGCCGGTCGTGATTAATTGACGTCCTCGTTAAGTATGCATGGAAATTACGCTATCCACAATCAATCATGTATCTATGCATGGCATATGCACGCGCTCGTCCTTTAGTATTCAAACTGGCGCCGGCGAGAAACAATGGATTCGGCTTAATTACCCACATCAATTGACTAGTTAATCGATTCCGTATACGTTAGGTGTCACAATCGCATAAATCTCATTGCATTAAATCCAGAGTTTAAACTTAGTGTAGTAATAACGCGAGCCATTTTAATCTTAACACATTTAAACAATACCTCCGGAAATGTTTTGTATTGGTGAAGTTTGTTAGAACGCAAAAAGATTGCATTGTTGTGTACTTTTATAATCTTAAACTCTATAAAAGCGATTTTGCTTTGTTTGTTTTTCTTTGTTCTCGTTGAGTTTTAACGATTGTGTTTTATATCTGGTTAGATAGATTTAATTTTGTGTTGATAAACAAACATAATTGGTAATTTTTGTTGTTAGCTACTGATAAGTTGAAATAATGACGCAAGTTTTTTTCCTTACTCAATATGGACACTAACCAAGCAGATTACAGCTTACAATAAGATAATTTTTGTCTGACTATATCGCCTCTAATACAGGAGCGAGCGGAATAAAAAAATCGCTCATCGACGATTGTTAACTGCTAGGAAATGTGCAATAATAACAGTATTTTTGAAAATACCGTTTACAAAAGCTGACAGGATTGTGCTCTTGATGATGACCGGTGATGATTGTCGGTTAGTCCGTATAAATTATCCATAAACATTTTGGGTTTTTGTAGCTTTGACGGATTAATTGAAAATGAAAATGGGCTTATCGAGGTAAAATAGCCATTTCGCAACCTCTAACGAACTACATCCATTAAAAACAACAGAAAATAAAATAAAAATTGTTTTTAATATTGAAAATCGCTGTTTTTCTTTAAATATAAATAATATTTCCTGTTATCAGAGATTTCGATTTGTTAAACTGATTCAAAAAAACTTATCGTGTGTTAAATGTGAAAAATCCTTCAAAATTGAGCACGAACAGTTTTTACTCTACAGTTTTTTGAAGTAAGCATCAAATATCCAACAAATGTCAATAGATGCATCAAGCTACTTTATGTCTATGTCATGTCGGCATCAAACCTGTATCAAGTTCACATCGCAACAACTTGCTATAAAGGCAATATTATCTACGCATCAAGTTTTGGTTATGTTTCTGTTAAGTCAAGATTTCACAGAATCAAAACCATCAAATGCTGCTCTAATCATTTAAATCTGAAACATTATTCCTTGCCGTACATACAAGACTTTAAACTTCAATTATACAAATGCAAAAGTTTTTTCCAAAATATCGTTAAAAGAAATATTACATCTTTTAGCCTATTCAAGTACACTGGAATGTCTTCTAGCCTTCTTAACGCTACCCAAATATTTCAACGCTTTATCAATGATGTTAGTTGGAACCACGATTTTATTTTTGTTTACTTGGAAGGTATACTAATCTCAAATAAATACGAATACCAGTTTAGTCTTAATGAATGTGACATTAGTATTACTCCATCAATGCGTTTTTGATGTTTCTTCAATAGATTTTTTGAGCCATAATGTTTCTGCACAAAGCTTTCAAAAAACAAAATTGAAATTATTATCGATTTTCCAATTTCATGTTACACAAACAATTTGAAAGATTTTTGATTTTTATAACAGATTCGTTCAAAATTCCTCAAAGATTGTTTTACCAATTTTCGTTATCTTTACGCAAAGACAAACAAATTAACAATTGAATAATAGATCATCAACAATTTTTCAGTCAAACAGAGCAAGTTTTACCTCACTGTATTACTCCAGCTCATTATTCAACAATTTGCTTGCATAAAGTATCTACAATATTACACAATCAGTGGTTATTTTTCTAAAAAAAACTTTATCAATTAAAACAGTCTATCAAATAGTTTCAAATTGAAACATCAATTTTGTTATGTGCTTTATATTACAATAATTAGGTGAATAAAAACTTTGTTATTGAGATGGATAAATTTTATTTTGGGCTCAACCGGTTTCAACTATTTTTAGTCATCTTCAGGAGCTTTAGCCACGTCAATTTTACTTTTAATTTTCAAAATCTGTATTCATCTCTTATTTATAATCGTTTTCTTAAATTCTTTGTTGTTAATTATTGTCAAAAATGTTTGTAATTTTGTGTTGTACCTTCTTTTTATGTTATTCACAACAGCGGTTATTTTATATTATACACTTTACTTGAGACATATACTTCAACGAAGGAAATTCTAATATTCTTATTACGCTCTCACCACAACTAAAAACTAATAAGATGATGGAGAAACTCCTCTTTCAATCATACAACCCTTTATTTCCTGGGCAGGCCATTTTTCACTTCATGGTATTCGTTATTCCCAAAAGTTACCGAATGCTCATTTCTATTGGCTTCGTATGACAAAAGATATTTGTTCCTGGTCAAAATCATCAAATCTTAAAATACATAAAACATGTATACATAAAAACACGTAAATATAGATATATAATATTATTAAATATAATAAACACCATACGTAAAGTACTAAAAGGAGACTTGGACTCACACACACACGTCCATTTGGTAGGATCACTACCTTGCAGCACAACTATTCACATAGATAATAGATCGTTTTAATAAATGGTCACAAACGATACCAATTAAGTAGCCTCAAACATCAGGAATGTTAAGTGTTCCTGAAAACATGATTTAGGTTATTCTGTATTATTCTGAGTTGGTATACGGTGAATGTTTAGACTTATTAATCGAGTTGTATCTGCGTAAATCGTTTTATTATTTGAAACTAATCCAGATAAAGTTTCATTATTCTCAAAAACCTTTACTAAAAAACATTTAGCTTCATCAGAGTTCGTTCCATTCTACAAGATACGAAGGGCCCTACCGCCTTATAAATAGATTTAATAACAATTTTGTTATTCTTTAACATAATAACAATAGTTAAGATTGACCTATTACCAATCTTTCACCCATGTACTCAATGATCCGTAGAAACCGATTCTAAAACTAAAAAAGATTGTTTTCTCGTTAATCCTTTTTGTTGAGGAGGAATATATGTGGCAACATTACACCCCAATTGCCCGGAATAGTTTCCTAAGTGTCCAAAACTAATTTGGAAAAGTTTGTTGTGTCTTAAGTAATCTTTCAAGATTGAAAAGCACAATACAATTTTTATTAAATCTGGATAAAGTACAGTATACTGCCAATTTAAGAGATTCATCGAGACTACTTTAAATGTCATGCTGGCATCAAACCTGAATTAAGTTTGCATAATTCCGTATAAAGTCTAGATCATTTTTACATTAAGTTTTCGCCATGTTTCTGTTAAGTCACATTCCTATAGAACTAAGACTATCAACTCTGCATCAAAACTGTCTAGGAGTATAACAAGACTCTTGCAACCGTGTAGAAACTCCGTACTTTAACTCCTTATCATGCCTGCATGAAATCTTCATTAAGTCTTCATTGAGATAACTCCCATAAAGTTTGACATAAAATCATCAAGATGTTTTTATTGAGACGAGTCCTCATCAAGACTGCATCAAATATATGCATGTCGGGTCTGGATTAAAAGTACAAATCAAGCTAACTCTCTCTCTGCCCCAAGTTTTCATATCAAGACTGCATTTAGGTTGCATCATATTTCTATCAGATTTGCATCAATATATGTAGGAATACCTCCAAATTCCTTCAAGATTGTAGAAAGACTCCACACATCTTTCTTAAATCTGTATCATGTCTTTGAAGTATGTCTATTATGCAACTTGTCTTGATAGATAGATTAAGTCACCATCAAGTCTGTAGCTATACAGCGACAAATAAAGTCTACATTATTTCTGCATCAAGTCAAGTTTATTTTTGTTTAGATGCAGGCTTTCATCACATTCATCATTATCCCTATTGGGTGTGCATCATAGCTACATCTATCATCAAGACATCTTCTAAGTTTCATAAAATCTTCATGCAGGCTTTCAGACTTGGTGGATTAATTACGCCTCTATCACTTTACTGTAAATCTCTAACATATCTGCATCAAATCTGTATGATGACGGCATTAAGTCTGCTGGTAACGTCCTAGTAAAGTAATCTACGCCATCGAACCTTCACTTAGCTGTGCGGATATCTGAAAAGTACAGTATACTGCACTCGCCAAAGACTTTGATAAGCTGTAAAAGTCAGAAACAGTTCAGTGACTAACTTCTGATATCATAATAAATGTCATTAAGAATTTAAAGATTGAAAGTTACTGGCAACCACAATTAGCTTGTCTTCAGCATATCGAAATAAACGTTTATTAAATGACTAGTTTTAATGTAGAGTATGTTCGATTCCACTATATATCACAAAACTTTGGATCGTGGATTTACAAAATCAATGTTGAACTTGCAAGAATACAGTTTATTATATTTCCTGAGTGAGGTAAATTAAGTATTCATTGTTTTTATACTACTACACGGTTTGTATAGATTTTTAAGTAATTGAATGAAAGGAAAAATTGACTTCTACACTGTGATCATCCAACATTATTAATAATTTTAATGTAAAATTACACTTTTATCTTACAACTACAAATGGTTTGTCAGTTCTCCAACAAAGATAACATTCCGCTGGATTGCGATCACAATTATGTTAATTGAATAAATAAATTAACACCGATTTAACAACACTTTAATTTATAAATTTATGGCGTTTTCTCAGAAAGCAAAGAAATTAAATAAGTAAATAATGTACTTTAAACAAAATGAAGTAATCATTGTGAATGTACCCCTAGATGCATATGAGTCTGCACTCAAAGAACAAGAAGAAGTCGTTTATGAATTATTTTTATTCTAATGCAGGTATTTAATTAAATGTGGATATATTAATTTTCCGAACTTCGAAATCTACTTTTGCACCAATTTTTACATACCCTATATAATTGCCGACCCCTAAAAATACTCATAACATTCCGCACAATGATTGGAGTCGGTCCAAGATAAATAACTTCATCTTCCAGTAAAATCTTATTATAGTACTTTCAAGGAGAATTGTAGCTCATATTTTATTTTGTGCAAGTAGTATCTCCGTGATGAAATCACTTGGTTCTTTTGACGTTTCAGCTACGTTAAATAGATATGTTAACATCATATTCTGCTGACTAGCAATCCTAATAGGTGATTAGCGAATACTTTATTTAAATATATAATATTTCAAACTATAACTCCTGAATTTTTTTTTAACAGTTATATATCAAAGCAGAATAAAATAATTAACTGATTGATCTTTTTCTTTCCATTTCGAACAATTTTTTTTCTCGTAAATGAGAGTCTAAATTAATACCTAAATATTTATTGTTGAAACTCTAGAAATATTATTAATACAATCATTTTTCGCCCCTCGCAATTGTTATCATAAACTATTAGTTAATTGAAAGTTGGTTTTGCTTCAGCGAAAATAATAGAATATAGCTTCAAATGTGACCTATTATAACCCGAACTTATTTCCCAAATTTAAGACACCTCCTAAAACTTAAATATAAATAAATATTTAATATAAATATATAAATATTTAAATATATTTATATAAAAGAGACAAAATCAATATAATCTATTGGTTACTTTTTCCCTTGGCCAACATTCAAAGAACACAAATTATAAAGAACTTTGTATCTTAGATTTATTTTAGATAATTTAGATGTGAAGTTTTCTCTTTAATTTCAGATGTTTGTGCTTTTTGCATCGCCTTTGATTTCAAGTTTTATTTCGAATATGATATACTCTATAATCTTGGACTGCAGTTTGAAAATTTGTAATTTAAATTCAAAAAATGAACTTACCTATTACATTTCTTAAATAAACTCATTATATTGGGTATAAAAGCAGTATGAAATTTAAAATTAATTATATAAAAAATAAGGAGTGTTTCCCCATTTATTTTAAAACCATCTGTAATAATAAAACCATAAAATATAAAAATATTGGCGTACTAAAGCTATCGACGAGGTCATGTATCCGCCTCTCCTTAGTAACAGACCAAAATAAAATAAACGAGGTTTAAATTAATTAATGCAATGAAAATTAATTTAAAATTTAATCGCAATACTCTATCATTAATGTTTTAAATAAACTTAAAAAATCAATAAAATTCAATCATTTCTAGCTCAGCTATTAATAACAGCTATGCAGTAAAAACAATAGTAAATGGGAAATATAATAACATTTTATATACCATACACAAACGTACAATAGCTTGCTAGAACATGAAAAATTTAACTGTTTTAAGCCTCCACAGAAATAAAAGTTTATACTGGATTTATTCCACAATTTCCTGGATTTCTAGGTCTATATCTCAAGAATCATTTAATATTAAATATATTTAATATATTATATATAAATATATAGTATTAAATTTGGTTATATTTTTTTATAGAAGCTTTTGTGAAAAGAATATTTATTATACTGAGATTGCAAATAAAAGGAAATTAAAGATGTTATCATTATTTAAGTTGTTGTACTTTCCGGTCTCGCAGTATGAGGTAGATTCTAATTATAAAATTCTAGGAATATGTGATTCAGATTAATGGCTGTAATTTCATTTAATAATCTTTGTTTAGTAGGTTTCACAGATTAAATATGTGTATTTCAATATGTTGTGAATTAATTTCATTGTTTTTATGGACCAACAAATTCAGCATAAACATACAGTGTATAGTCCTCGTCTACATAATGTATCACTAAACGAGATACCATTAATTGAAAAATCAATGTCCAAGTTTTTGGAAGTTTAATTGAAGGCAGCCTGGATTAATCTCAACCTTAGTGTTTTGAAAGAATACTCAATACGTTTCTGCGAGTACTAAAACCAAAATCAAAGATAAAGTGCGGCATTGTACCTTTTTCTTGTTCATTATCATAGCGTGCATCCAAATTCATCATAGAAGCAAGAATTGTATGTCTAAGAGTTTACAATATTTACTACCGACGAAAATGAATTGTACTATTTTGTATTAACGAATGTTTTTATGTGATTTTACCAATTTACTAGAAGAATGTATCGCAGAAGATCTATATGGATATGTCAGTGAGTTCCTGTTGATTTTTTGTTAGATATTTAGGCCGGATTTTGCTGATGCTTATTTTACAGCACCTAAAACACTGACTCATTATCAAGTATGTGGTTATAGAAAATTTGTAAGATCGATCTTACAAAATTCCTCTATCCTATTTTGATCACAACGAAATAATTTTTTTTTTCTGCATTGTTGAATAATGTTATGAATAATGTCAACATTAGTATAAATCAGTTGATTTTTTGTGAATTATGTAATCGAACCATGTTCAGTGTGTTCAACATGTTCAATGCACACAATCCAAGGAAAAGAAGTTATGATTGATGTACGCCAGAACTAGAATGTCTTACTGGATAAAACTTCAGAATTCTCCTATGAACGTTGCTTCCAGAATCAAATTATTCTGTTTGCACTAGAGTGTACACAAGTTGCCCATAAAAAACATCGGCCATTACAACAATTAAGAAAGAATAGTTTAAACCACTGCTTCATCAACGTTCTTTCAATAGCGAAACAACTCATCAGTTGATTAAACCTTTTTACGAAATGTATACACGATTTAATTACATATAAATTACATCATCGTCCTGTAACAGTGCCAACTTTTGATTCCAAAACGTGTACTCTTCCTCTAGCCTATGCTATACTGAGAAGTTGAGCTTTCAATCCATCGCATCTTAGAATTTCTCGTATTTGCTTGTTTGCTTTTAGTAGTTTTATTAATCTATGGCTACCCTTAGTGAATTTTCATACGTTCAACATAGCGGCTCCATTCCCGTCTCCTTTTGCGGACCTATCTCACAATATCCTAGATATTGAATATCTCTCTGATATCGTCACTTGTTTAATGATACCACAAGGTATATCCTGTTAATGATCTTATCGTCTTCATCTTCGCTATTCTTAAAATTCTTTTTGTGGTAACATACTCTGGTCTCTATTGTGCGGACCTTGCTATCTACGACATATACTTATTTTAGCATTTTATATCCCTCGGGTAACCTGAGCTACAAATCCACAAATATACTTGGACACATTACACAAAAAATTTATGTTAATAATAGGCTACAGTATAACAAAACAGACAACATAAATGAAAGTTTACGACGTGAGAGCGTATAGAGGAGATTAGATAAATATGTTGGGAAGCTTACAGTGTGAAGATGTACAAGAACACTATATTCATTGGTTATCATGAAACATAAAACAAAACTACACTAGTGGGATAAACAAACGGAAAACCTTATAAGAGAAAAGAAAGAAAAATATCTTAAATCGCTTATCACAAAGACAAAAACTTTAAAATCATATATAACACCTGGGAGAAAAATTGTAATCGGCTGAACACATATTTGGGAGGAAGCTCAAAAAGTTGAAAATTATTCAAAAGAATAAGTTCATACGAAAAAAGATTTAATATCACGCAAAACAACAGAAAAATGGAACGAAATCCTACAAGCCTGAAAATATGCAAATCACATACTTGCCTATAAGACTAACCGTCGACGTCGCCAAAATAAAACATATTAATTGAACTTGTTAGGTATGGAACAGAAAAATTTTCTAAGTACCTCACGGCACTTTTTCAAAAATGTATAAATGAAAGAAAAATCCCAAAAGAATGGAGCACTTCTATAATATCAACAATATATAAAAAGAGATAGAATAGAGACTAGAAAAAGAGATAGAGTAGAACTGAATGTAATAAGTACCGTGAAATAACCGTTACAAATTCACTTAGTAGAATATATGAGAAAGTCTTAGGCCAGAATAGAATATGGCTACAGGGATTTAGGAGCTAAAGAACAGGTAGGAGTTCGAGCGGACCAGATTTCAACTATAGACTACTTGTTCTGCCTAACACAAGAAATCGAGAAGAGAATGGCAGTAAATCGTAAAATGTACTTCCTACACTGCTTATATGTCGATCTGAAGAAAACGTACGACAGTGTACCACATAATCTCTGGATGGCATAGGAAAAGATTAACATTGGAATAACATTAACATGAGCAGCCAAAATGCTATTCGACAACCTAATAGCAAAAGTAAAGATGGAATATAAAACATCAATAGATATCAAAATCACAAAGATATATAAACAGGGATGCTCTCTATCACTAATGCTATATAAAATTTACACCCTTACACATCCTCTGATGAGTAGGAAGCTGATAGAAAAATATAAGACGTGGGGACTCGGGGTAAACCTCGAAAAAATGGCAAACAAATCAAAAAATGTAGAACATACAAATTTCTGGAAATGACAACTACGAATGACGGAATCCTAGACAAAGAAATTAAAGAAAGAAACGCTTTAGGAAGGAAGGCAAAGAGATAATGAACGACATAATATGGGATCAAAGAATCAAAACTGAACAAGCAGAGGATATACAAAATGAGCATAAAAATTAATCTCATATGGAAGCAAAATATGGCCATGGAAACAAAAAATGGAGTAATATCTTGAAATCACAGAGATTGACGAAGGGGCGCAGGTAAATTGAAACTAAAGAAGATAAGAAATGTAAGAACCCGGGGCTCTCATGGATGCTAAACGCACCATCGTAGATGATATAAAAACAAAACAACTGGGACGTTGTTGGATGAGAATTGATTTCCAAAACAGATCCAAAAGTGGAAACCACATGGTCGTAGAAAGAGAGACCAAGAACCAGCTGGACAGACGGAATTGATAAAGAGATGAGATAGAGAGAGAAGTAAAAGAAGATCTGTGGAAGGAGAGAAAGCAATGGAGATTAGGAAGTGGAAGACTTTGGAGAACGTTCTGAGCCGAAATATAGTAGAGTAGTAGTAATAGTAGAGATCAAAGTTCCTTTTCTTGTATGAGCGATAATTTCTTCTTGGAGGTTCCTGGTACTTGGAATCTATACGCCATACGATATTTAAAACTCGTCTCCTGTTTTGTACACTTGTTGTATACTGCAAATTTGCAATGGCGGCGCTTTCTTGCTATAAAGAAAGGTCAATAATATACTTGGACACAAGTTTGTTGGCGATTTGTTATACCATAAATGCAGCGTCTAACGTTGTTCCATTTTTCTTGACACCTTGCTGTTCTTCACAGATGCTGGTAGCTGAAACAACTTCACCTTGAATGTTTGTATATAGCTGCACTATCGAGCTTAGAAAGCTTATTCTACGATAGTTCCAGGATCTTTGTTGCATCCCTTTTTGAGTACTGGTTTTTGTTATGCTTTCTTTCCATTTGATTAGTATCCTTTTTGTTTATATTATTTTGTTAAACAACTCCTCTATCTCGTTGAGTAGTGTATCCTGACCGTGTTGTAGTATCTCATTCAATATCTCATCAACCTTTGCAGATTTTCAACTTTTCAACTTGATGAATGTCTATTTTATTCTTTCACGATATGGACCACTTTTGATGTGTGTCTTCAGTAATATACTCTGTATCTGGTCTCTCGTTATTATTTTCGCCACCGCTGTAAAGTTTACAACAATGTTCTTCCCAGTCATTCAGTGCAATTTTTATAAGTTTCACATGCTTATTAAGGCTTTTTCTGTTTCTTAACACATTCCAAATATTTGTTTGCCGTTTATGGAGGGCATACTCCATATCTTTTCTAAAATTTTTCCAATGAGCTCTTTTGACGTATTAGATTTTGTTGTTGATCCTATTTCTTATGAGTTTATATTCCTCGAATGTTATCAACTGTGATCTGTACTGTAATTATACATGTCATTTGCTAATTTTTTAATCTCTGTGCATCTTTTTCCTGTGGCTTCCTCGGCCAAAATTTCCAAAAAACTCATAGATTTATTCATTTAACTCATAGATTATTTGGTTCCCATGAAATGCTCTGTTGGTTACATCTATAGATACATACGATAACGTAAAAGCACAAACTCAAAAATCAATAAAGTAATCAACTAATCATAAACTTTCCCAACTATATAAATTTTTTCTTTTTTAATTTCTACTTTATGCCAATACGTAGGTAGTATAATCCTGGGTGATAATAAAATGAATTAAGAGTTTGATAGCATTAAACTAAACATGCTAATGAAGAACTTTCTCTCGTAACGGTGACTTCATTAAAATCTATGATCCGTAGGAATTAGAGTTCTACTACTTACAATCTCTTTTAAATCTTTAATATTGAATTAGTTGCTATAGATTTTATATACACATATAATCCATAAAGAATCTCTTTGAATAACGGTTGCTACTTTTTAATGAAAACCTTTTTAATGGATTAACTTATCCACTAAGAATGCTGAACAGCATTCCAGATTTATTTCAATTATTATATAAAATTCTTATTTTATCTTAAAAATATTTGTTTGTTTTCTAAGAATTCATTTGTTTTAATTCAAGAGACAAACCGTTTTAGATTTTATGATCGTTTTAGTGCGTCAGGAAAGAGGCAGTGCATAGTCTTGGACTATTTGTTGCAAGGATGGTTTATTATCACTTTAGAGTGGCGAACTTACATGTGCTTCGAATTAGTCGCCAGGAAAAATGTTGTTTTACGACTTCCAACGATTGCATGAGCGAGTAATGATTGCGAGCTGGCAGGGACAGAACGATTATTTTGGTCTGCACTTCCATTCTTAATGGTTTGAGACCGATAGTTTCTAAGAAAAGGAATTCCTCCTCTATTCCCCTATCATTCTGAAGAGTATTAAGAACGGTAACTTTTTTTGTTTTAAAAAGAATTTTTTTATAATAAATTATTTAGAGATCGCCTGCGGCAACGTTTTAATTGTAATTATTTTTAATGAACCAAACAGGAAAATTAAAAAAGTTATTGTTGTATTACTCAACAAGATGTAACAAAAGTGTATAAAAATACTTTGGACAGGGCATTTGTAAAACAGTTAACAATAATTTTAAAAACTGTCTTGGTCTTTACCTTTGTGGGTGCAGTCTGTGGGTCTTAAGAATTCTTTATTGTCACATAATTTTTTAAATTACCCTCTAAGGGAAGTGCCTCCCGAGATAAAATAAGATAATAGGTGGTACAAGGATGCTCATAAACGTAACAAATGGGAGGGTCGACCACCTCGAATAGTTGAACGTCCCCTAGGTTTTACTTGAATTGATGGTGGACATGGCTCATCCACACCGCGTACACCTACAGAATATTGTGATTAACGTCGACGTCGTTGTCGTCTTTTATTTTTCCTTTACTCAAAATGTCTTCGTAGCGAAAAAAAAAACACAAAAACGATTTAATAAGAATTTTAATTGAAGGTTTATAAATAAACGCTTTATACCCAGGTTTTGACACTTAATGAATATGGACACCGAGAACGTGGTGTTTGATTTTGAAATGGTAATGCAATTGGCACTCGCTGAGAGTTGAAAACAGTGTGTGGAAAGCCGTAGTTACATTAATCATATTTGAAACATTGCAAAATCTCTGCACATATATGTGAAGGTGTTTCTACGAAAGAATTTTAAGCATTCGAAAATTTTCTTTTATTTTAAGTTATTTTTTTTGGTTTAATTTCAGAACCAGACCCAAACTACCAATCAACATCTTATCGAAATCAGAACAGACGTCGATAAGGATGCGAAAACAACCATGAACAGGTAACGAGCCGCATTCATTTACATAATAAGCGTACGCCGTAGTGTCGAAGTAACGGCCTGTAGTAATTTCGCGCATCAATCTTAATTAATTCGTTAATTAAGTGACGATTCGTCGCAATAAATTGCGCCCATCGTCCCACGCGCTCGAACCCAAGACACTCAAGATTTTTTTTAATGTGCGAAGAAATATTCGATACATTTCGTTTTAATTCGAGTGCGAAACTTGAATATAGAGATATTTTTTACTTGTCACGTTCCAAAAATCCGGTTTTCTGAATCGTTCGACTGCAAAATTCAAAAAGTCGTACAATCATTTTTCTTTAGTTGACAATTGATTTCTCTAAATACCCTTAGGAGGATTAAGAGAAAGTAATAACGACAGTCGTTAGATGTAATAAACACATCAACCAATGTGAGTTTAATTAAAAAATTTCTATGAATACAACATTCTACTAACAATCAAATTAATCAACACTTTCAGTTATAACTATTTCGTTTACAAATTTTCTTCCCAATTAGATAGCATTTCGATTATAACAAGAGAACCTCTTAATCGATATTGACGAACAATATCTCATTCGAAAGCTGAATTCTTGGCCAATACGAAAGTGGAATCTCTTTGAAATTCCGCTAATACGCCAAAATTATGCGAATGTATTCGAAAATAACACAAAAATGATCTTCTTTCATAGCTCGGTCATAGCTCGTAAACGATGTACTAGATTATCAAAAGCTACACGTCATCTGATTCAACATAGTTTCTTCTGTGGAAATCAAAAAATGCCCGATTAGATATAATCAAAGTTTCATATCGATTAAAATCATTTTTAGCAAAATTAAACAAAAATTTGTTTATTCATAATTGTGTATTGGAGGATACAAAAAAAACTACTTTATTAGTATTTTATAGATGTTGAAACACATTTACAAAACCAATAATTTATTTAAACAGTTATTCATTTGCGACATCGTCAGTCATATCAATGTCATCATGATTTTCTACCACATTATCAGATTTTAAAGATCTGTAAAACGGTAAATCATTTTCGGGTACATACTTATTTGCTGACGTCATTACATTGAAATTTTCGAAATTTTAATGGCAGTCCATTAGTCCTGGCTATTTGGAAATTCTTAAAAATCAGCAAATTAACAGATATTGAACATTGGATTCTTTTTAGTTCACTGCTGTAAGATATTACTCTGAGTTTTGATATAACAAATTTTCTCCTTTTAATCAATATCATAAATTGTTCTACTTCGACGTTTATTGAAGATTTCTTGTAATGACGGAGATACGCATCGCCAGTAGAGACTTTAGGCAGTGGAGCATTCTGTTGAAAATCAAACGAAAGTGTGTTAACTGTAGGATCATTTCTCGCCAAAGACTGCTTAACTTTTAGATTATCATAAAAAACTTGGCATTTGTTGAGGTGCAACTTTTTTTCAGTTTCTAGCTCATTCTTCTGATGATCGTCGGTTAACTCCTTATTTTTAATCTTATTTTCTAATCTACCACAAGTTTGACACGTGTCACTTCTAGGATATCCAAAAGAATAATTTTTGGAGTTTGATTTAAAATACCTATCTGTAAAATAAATCATAAGAGATCACAGGCTAAATACTCTAGGTGTCTTCTTCGTTTTCTGTTTAGTTTTCATCTCACTATATACTGCAAGTTCATATTTCTTCAAGTATAACTATACATTTCACGAATATTTAATTCGGGTGATAAGTAACATCTATTTAAATTCTTCTGTCTGCTGTAGTGAGACGTTTGGCGTGGACATATTTTAATGAGTGTCACGATTTGCTCCAATGTTTGTTGCAAAATATTATTTGAGCGATTATGGTGCTTTCCCTTCTGATCAGTTGGTGCAGATAGTGACTTAGTTATTCCTTACTTATATGAGAAGCTAGAATTTCTACTCTCTTTCTGGATACTCCATGAAATGTACAAAATGCGTTTTTGCAAACTTTAAGTTTTGTTGTTTCGATTCGTATCTATAAAAGAATAGGGAATCTTTAAAATTTTAGAGCACTTACTATAAGCAATAGAAGATGAGTATTTAAACAAAGCTATGTACTTACAGCGTAAACGTTAGTTACACTGCGAGGTTTTCCAGTATCTGTCTTACACCGTTTACGTTTTATCTCGTTACATGTTATCATTCCACACAGATACACTCATCCTGTTCTTTTTTATTTCCGATGCTATTGAAATTTGTGAGGATAACATCCCGAATTTCTGGGTTAACTTTTTCAAGCCATTGAGATTTACATTGGCAGTTTTTACCAGTTACACTAGCTACCACTACTTTTCCTCTTACACTTATGTACTCTTCTCCTCTTGCTCTTTTACATTTTCTTGAATTACGTATCCATTTTTCTTCATTTAAACATTTTCTTTCTTTCATAACATCAACTTTGCTTGTTATTGGTACATTCTTCCCGTTTTCTCAATTATGTTAATCATCAATCATCTGAATTATTTAGACAGTTGTTCATTTTATTAGATAGCTCAGCAACAACAGCTGTCTTGTTGTTGTTATAATTTAAAGGTGGAGGCAGCTCCGTTTAACATTGCCCTACCAGGATTCCATTCGGTTGGTGCCTCGTTGCACCAACTGGCTACTTTTTCATTGGATGCAACTGTGTATTTAACTTATTTTTGACAAAAAGTAGAGCTGCCTCGTTGTTGCTACAATGTTTTCAATTGTCTTCTCTAAAATGCTTGTCTACCTGTACAACTGAAGCAGGTTTCAAAAAGATTACAAACTATGAAGGTAAAAAATATCAGTTTGGGATCTGCTTGGTTCACGCAGATATGATCTGTGGAATGTGCTGTCTTGCTTGTGAATGCTCATAATTTGCTGAACTTCAACTAGCAGAGTTTCACCTACTGAAACTTTAAATATAGTCTTTTTTGCCCAACTGTCTTGTATTTTTATGTGGTAATGATAAACTACATATACTTCATAATTGATTGATTCTACAACTTGGAATAGTATTTGTTCATAAATCTGATACTTTCCATAATAGAAGGGATGCATCTGAATGATCATCCGATGTTGTTGTTAATTCTGGAAGCACAAACTTCAAATTTTATAAGAAGTGGAAATGCAAAACTCAAGTTTATGTTTGCAATAGTCCAGAAATCATCTCACAATGCGAAATTGAAGCATGATTATGAAGCACTTTTTTTTGCTTTTTATTATTGAATTGGTATCACGAACCCGAAATTGAAGCCCACAATCAGTTAAAAAAAAAGTTTTGGTAAAAAGATGTAGCTAACTTTATTCTTAACAATATTGCTCTTATACACTTTAACTCTCAGATGCATAAATATCGTGAAAAAATTGAATAGATTAGATGAAATTGTGGTTTTACATATTGTTTTTGGTAGAGCATGGGATTCTGAACGCTTTAGAAAAAAAGATTTATTATAAAAGTTGTAGCAAACTTTATTTTTAACAATTTTGCCCTTTTACACTTTTACTTTCAGATGCATAAATGTCGAGAAAAATGATAAAAGGCGAAAATTAGATGAAATCGTGGTTTCACATCTTGATTTTGACAGAACACGGGATTCGGAACGTTTTAGAGAAAAGTTTAGATATAAAAGTTGTAGCTAACTTTTTTCTTAACAATTTTTGCCTTTTATACTTTTACTGTCAGTTGCATAAATGTCGAGAAAAATTCGAATAGGTGAAAATTAGATGAAGTCGTGGTTTTACATCTTGTTTTTGGCAGAACACGGGATACGGAACGTTTCAGAAAAAAAGTTTTGGTATAAAAGTTGTAGTTAACTTTCTTCTTAACAATTTTGCGTTTTACACTTTTACTCTCAGATGCATAAATGTCGAGAAAAATTCGAATTGGTGAAAATTAAATGAAATTGCGGTTTTAGATCTTGTTTTTGGCAGAACACGGGATTAGGAACGTTTCAGAAAAAAAGTTTTGGTATAAAAGTTGTAGCTAAGTTTATTCTTAACAATTTTTCTCTTTTATACTTTCACTCTCACATGCATAAATGTCGAGAAAAATGCTTAAAGGCGAAAATTAGATGAAATCGTTGTTTTACAGCTTGTTTTTGGTAAAGCATGGGATTCAGAACATTTTAGAAAAAAAGTTTAGGTATAAAAGTTGTAGCTAACTTTATTCTTAACAACTTTGCCCTTTTAAACTTTTACTCTCAGATGGATAAATGTCGAGAAAAATTCGAATAGGTAAAAATTAGATCTAATCGTAGTTTTACATCATGTTTTTGGCAACACACAAGATTCCGAACGTTTAAAAAAAAAAGTTTTGGTATAAAAGTTGTAGTTAACTTTCTTTTTAACAATTTTACCCTTTTACACTTTTACTCTCAAATGCATAAATGTGAGGAAAAATTAAAATTGGTGAAAATTAGATGATATCGTGGTTTTACATCTTGTTGTTGGTAGAACTGCGATTCGGAACGTTTTAGCAAAAAAGTTTTTATTTAAAAGTTATAGAAAATGTTATTCTTAACAAATTTTGCCCTTTTACACCTTTACTCTCAGATGCATAAATGTTGAGAAAAATTCTAAAAGGTGAAAATTAGATGAAGTTGTGGTTTTACATACTGTTGTTGATAACGCACGGGACGTTTTAGAAAAAAGGTTTAGTATAAGTTGTAAAAAATTTTATTTTTAACAATATTGCTATTTTACAATTTTGTTTTCAGGAGCATAAATATTGAGAAAAAATCGAAAATGTGAAAATTAGATCAAACCCTATTTAATTAGGGGCTAACTTCGCATAAATTAAACATAGTATAATATTGATGGATACTAAATTTGTAAAGCTTTGTTTAATATTAAATGACAAATAATTAATCAGATTGTTAATAACTATTCATGTTAATAATTTACTGGTTGATATTTGATTTGCCGTCAATTACCTAATTAGTACACACGATTAACACATTTCAGCAATTCGAATACAAATAACACGGCTTGATTTCATCTCGTCTGCCATTTCACGTCAACCGTTTATTGCGCAATTTATAGTCAGTTGGAGATAATAATCGGTCGTAGTAATAATTATTTACAAAACCTGTACCTATACTTTGTTAGGTTGTCCATTTTGCGCCGTTCTTATTGATGCTTCCGTCGATCTTAATAACGGACAATAAATCGCGAAATTGAGATGTGCGCCGTTGGAAAAATTGAGAATAAATTTGCATCATCATCGAACAACTTGCTTTATCAACTTAACTCGGCCCCATCCATAATTCATAAGGGACGAGAATAAAATTGTACCACTTGAGGATTATCTGATCGTATAATCTATAAAACCAGTTATCTGATGTTAAAATCACCAAAGAAATGATTAAGAAGGAGTGACGTATCGAAAGAGACCACCGACCATGCAGATTTTCACTTTTTCTATTAGAAACTCAAATTTAACGTTTTAGTGTGAAACTTTGTTAATTAGGTTTCGTTAATTAGAATTTGTGGTTTTGATTAGGCTCATACCTTGAGCTTAATTCGTTTCAAATTCTGTTTGGACAAGGTCTTAAGAACCCGAGAACCTTTTAAAGCCGGCCTTAATTGAAATAATTAATACGGGGTCATTAACGTTCGATAAGGCGCGATCGGAGAACGAGCCCTCGATTGGTTTCGATATTGCATTATTTTGATTGCCTGTCGTCGTCGGCGGCGTTAAGATGCCATAAATTGTGCTGATCTCGTCGGTCTTAATATCTGTATGTTTCAACGCTTATTAGATCGAAATCGTGATGAACTTTACGCTCGGAAAATTACAAACCCGTTAAAACCCTCATAAGCTTTTGATGGCATCTATAATCTTCCTCCTCTTTTTTACAGCTTCGTGTAGGTTTTATTAGTTCACTATTTAGATACTAAATTAAGGTTGTGATGACAAAACATGCGAGGGCGAATTTTATTATTTGAGTGGGTCTTACACGAGATAAAGAAATCTTATAAAATTGTTGGCTTTAAAATCTTACTTAGGTACACTTCAAAGAAAAAATAAAATTTAAGGCTAACAGATCAATGTAGATTTATTTTAAATAAAACTACACGGTTTGAAGTTCTTTAAAGATTTACAAATGAAAACATTTCAGTAATGTAATTTAACATGTCGAGAAGTTTTTTTTGTCTTCGGTTATAAAATGAGTAAAAAAACCTCAACGAGCAAAACACGGTTGCCTTACTCTACAAAAATGTAATTTTCGTTGCACGTAAAAACCGTAACGAATGACTTGTTTACCCCGTTAACGTGTTTATATACGCCAACGTTTATATCGCCGTTAAGTGCACGCAGATACTCGCCAGACATTGCCGGATGAGTGGGTTTCTTCTCCGATGTTAAAGGTGAAGACAACAACGGCGAATGGAACAAAGAAAAAAATAAACAAAACTACGTCGTCGATTTAACGAGGTACAAAAGATACAAGGATTGGGTGATGTTCAGTCGTGACCTATGAAAAGTTTAACAAAGGGAAAAATTAAGAAAAAGAACCAATGTGGACATTAAAAAACTTTTCTTTCAAAAACGAATTGGATACCTATATGTGGTATGGTGAAGTTAAATGGATATTAATTATAAGAAAATACTTTAGTAAATGGATATAATATATTAACAGGAACATCTTTTGCATAAGAAAAAGTTGTATATCAAATAGAGAAATGGATCATCAAATCAAAGGAACGTCAAATGACCATTAAGCGCTTAGAGATAGTTGATACAAATTTAATAAAAATGAAAAAGCTATGTATGGAACAAATAAAATGTAAATGCTAATAGTCCAAGTAACATAATAAAGGAAGAACTTGCGAGAAAATTAAAAAATCCTACAGCTTTCAATTGATTAGGTTAAACGAAATTCCTCTGATTGCATGAACAAAAGTCTGTAAGCATGGTAGGTTGATATCTCTTCTCAAACTCTACCATTTCCTGGTGAAAGCAATCTCCATGTTCATTGCTGACTTAAATGGAAGTATAGAAAATGGATTTTCAAGGCCATATTGCTATGTAGTTTATGATAGACATTTATCATTAATTTAATTTTTTTGTGGCAATCTGGAAAATTTGTCTAAACTAAAATAGCCAATGATTGAAAATTGAAAAATATTAAATTGTTATGATGAAAAATATTTATTAGATTTCAGTGCTACAATATTGTTTCGACTCGAACGAATGAGTCGTCTTCAGGCACGACTGTAAATTAAAATTATAAAATAAAAAATCTTAATTAAAGAAAAATTATAATAAAAATATTTACCGTCGTAAATTTAGTGGCAAAACTTGCGTAAGATGTACATACATTGGAATGTTAACAAAAAACTTCATTAAAAAAGCAAAATGTTGTAGAGAGAAAAAGAAGGGAAAATTCAAAAAATATAAGTGTTTCCAACAAAAATGAAAAAAATTTTTACAAGTTGAATATTAAAGGGTTAAAGATTAAAATGAATTAGAATGAAATGATATTGAAAATTTAAACGATATAATAAAAAATTTAAGAAGTCTTCGAAAAAGATATAAAAACAAAAAGTAGCAAATTGAAAAATTTACAAAAAAATTAAAATTAAATCAGAATGATAATTAACAAGAAAAATTTTAACTTTAAATGAAAAATAACAAAACAACAACTAAAAATTTATTCAGAAGTGTAACATGCGCATGTTAAATTAAAATTACAGGATTTTGAGAATTAAAAATAAATGTTTAAATTTCTTTCCACAACATGAAGTTACAAAACAAAAGAAAAATTCCTATTTTGTTCAAATTCTAACAAAATAGGTCAAATCTTAATTAATAATAAACACAGATTTAAGGAAAAAGAGAAAAGTGGATATAAAATCAAGTGTAACGAATGCGAATGTTTTTACATCGGTCAAACAGGACGCAACATCAATATAAGGTACAAAGAACACATAAAAAAAGAAAATTCAGCCTTTTACAAACATTTTTTATTATTATCAAAAATTTGAAAAAATCTAAGTTAATGGATTTTTATGAAGAAATGTATATCGACCTATATAAAAAAACATTTCCTGATTTGATCTTAAATGATATCACTGATTTAAATAATCACAGATTTTATTTGAAATTTATTTGATTTTTTGGATCTCCATACAACGTGTTTGGCCTGTCACACAGTAAATTCTATTTTGTCAAGTTCGCATTTATAGTAAATTTTTATTTCTAAATGTTTTTATTTAACCTGTTACTTCCTCTTTATCTTTCTCTCTACAACATGTCACGCTGAAGAATACACGTTTTAGGTAATCGCTCTTAAATTTTTATTTTTACGCTTTTAATTTTTGTTTTTTCTCTTTTAGTTTTCAGAATTTTTCTTTTGTTTTGTAACTTCATGTTGTGGAAAGAAATTTAAACATTTATTTTTATTTTTAATTCTCAAAATCCTTTAATTTTAATTTAATTTTTATTTAACATGCGCATGTTACACTTCTGAATAGATTTTTAGTTCAGTTGTTTTGTTATTTTTCATTTAAAGTTAAAATTTTTCTTGTTAATTATCATTCTGATTTAATTTTAATTTTTTTGTAAATTTTTCAATTTGCTACTTTTTGTTTTTATATCTTTTTCGAAGACTGATTTTTTGAATTTTTACCTTCTTTTTCTCTCTACAACATTTTGCTTTTTTAATGAAGTTTTTTGTTAACATTCCAATGTATGTACATCTTACGCAAGTTTTGCCACTAAATTTACGACGGTAAATATTTTTCTTATAATTTTTCTTTAATTAAGATTTTTTATTTTATAATTTTAATTTACAGTCGTGCCTGAAGACGACTCATTCGTTCGAGTCGAAACAATATTGTAGCACTGAAATCTAATAAATATTTTTCATCATAACAATTTAACATTTTTCAATGTCTAAACTAAGTTTGGGATATTTATTTTTCACAAAACTCAAACCCTGCTCTACCTTTATGAAGTGCTTTCACAAAGTTCTTAATTAAATCAAGTTAATAGAGGTTTAATGATATTCATTCCCACTCACAACGTATCCAGATGTTAAACGCCTCTTTGTTTAACACAATGTTCTGAAAGCGCTCTATTTGTCTTTTGACAGACGAAACAACCATATTTCTTATAGCCGGAGAGCAATTCTAAAATTAAAGCCACTACATTCAAATCTGCACATATTTGCTATTTAAACTCTGCGTATTTGATTATTTCCAGAATAAGTCTTAAAATCTCGTAGATTTCTGTTAAATGGGCCCTGTACACAACAGATACACCTATGTTCCACTTCTAATAGACAGCTCATTATCTATGTTGTGAGGAAACTTTTCTAAACATATTTGAAAAATGTTAAATAATAATATAAATGCTAACTTCAAATTTCCAAGTTGCATACTACCAAAGACAACCGTGAATACTACATATTCATTGATGTTTGGAAGGCTTTCCATTCCATGTGACACCTTCGAGTCCTTCGACTTCTAGATATCTTAAATGTTATTGCATCACAAAGTTATCCTCATGTATGAGTCATGGCTTTATGAGTGGCTCTAGTATCACGTAAAGGAATATGAAATCAGTTCTCTGATCATCACTGTAAGAGATGGATAAAACTCGTGTGGATCATACATCAAAAATATTGTTTGTCCTAGCAAAAAGAAAGAAGCCCGAGAACATCGCAGGGAATTAGCGCATGCTATATGGTAAAATTCATTTCCATATTGCACAGTCTGTGAGGGAACACTCAAAATTTCATTAAGGATATAACTAATAATCAGAAACGTATGGATTCGCTGAGAGTGTACGAACCAATGATTATCGCTTATGATATTGTGAGCATCATCGTATGTTTTTTGATCCACAAGTCTTTGTCATGCTGAGACATGTACAACCTAGCGTTAGGAAAAGAAGTCCTGACCATTTAGACATTTCAACAGCCGAATTGCTGATATTCTTCTATGAAACTTTGACCTTGTAAGAATGGTAAAGGAAACATTACGCTAAATTCTGTTCAATAACAGATGATTACATTCACAAATAGTACGGAATAGCATAGACAACGTGTCTAGAAATGGCAGAAAACTACAAATCCTGGTGACTTGATCCACAAGTCTTTGTCTTGCTGAGACATGTACAATCTGGCGTTAGAAAAAGAAGTCCTGATCGTTTAGACATTTCAACAGCCGAATTGCTGACATTTTTCTATGAAACTTTGACCTTGTAAAAATGATAAAGGAAACATTATGCTAAATTCTGTTCAATAACAGATGATTACATTCACAAATAGTACGGAATAGCATAGAGAACGTGTCCAGAAATGGCAGAAAACTACAAGTCCTGGTGACTTGATCCACAAGTCTTTGTCTTGCTGAGACATGTACAACCTAGCGTTAGGAAAAGAAGTCCTGATCGTTTAGACATTTCAACACCCGAATTGCTGACTCTTCTATGAAACTTTCACCTTGTAAGAATGGTAAATGAAACATTACGCTAAATTCTGTTCAATAACAGATGATTACATTCACAAATAGTACGGAATAGCATAGACAACGTGTGCAGAAATTATAGAAAACTACTTTTAGGGTGTTTAGTACTGAGATATAATGTCACATGAAACCACTACTATTGCTTCAAATATGTAACTTTATAGATATGCGAAATGCAATGTTTGCTTGATCTAAAATGTTCATATATGTAGCTGATTCTTTGTCCTTCATTTGTAAACCTTGGCAATATCAGCCCACTCTGGTATAATCACTATGACATATATTCCAACACTTGAAATATATGTACAACTTTAAATATGTGTTCACGTTCTTTATTTCCGTTTGGTAGATTTACCTCAAAAGAAATGATTTAGTGTAATATTTAGAAAATTATATAAATGAATCAAACCAGAATCGGTCAGAAAATTTCATTACATATTTTCCAAACATTTTCACAATTTTTATAAATAAAAGTAAGTAGTATAATAAAAGTAATTTTCATCCCTTATATGTATTCTAATAATTTCTCGAAAATAATTTTTTTAATTATGATATTAAAAATAACAGCTTTTGGGTTGGACTCAATGAGTTTAAGAATATTTATTAATTAAATGAATATTCATAGAAATTAAATGTTCAAAAACAAAGATTAATCCTTCTTGCTATAAAACCACAAATAAATTTTTCATAAAACATTTTCAAAATATTGATACAAAAAATCAGTCTGGAAAATTTGAGTTTAATAACGTTTAACAACGAAACAATTACTCGCAGATACTATTTTGTTATACGAATTTTCAACAAAAAAAATTAATTCATATTTTATAACACCAAATTGTTATTTGATGTGGTTTGTTCCTTAAATCTGAAAATTTTGAATCTTAAAACTGAGTGGAGCTTGTTTTATAAAATAAACGATAGATGTTCATAATTGAATAATTGAAATATACAAAATTGTTTATATTACCGTCTTCTAATAAATGTGTTAAACCTAACTAAAGTTAACCCCCAAATAGAGCGAACATTATAGAGAAATTGATAGACATTGATTAGTGAAATACATTTCATTATTAAAGATCGGAATGGTACATCATCCGATTGGTTGCTGCTTTCCAGGCAATTACTCCAGAGTAAGTCGTTCACTTAACTCGCTACCGAGCAGCTGGGTTAGTTTAATTCAAAGTGATATTGGCGATTTCGTGTTACTAACCCCTATCTCTCGAAAACTTCGTGTTTTAGAAGAGTAAATGATCTTAGAAAAATAATTTCTGTAATTGAAGTACTTATAATATTCGTATTTTTAACACATTGATTTATCTCCATAACCAAACACATTTATGTTTTCAGCAAAAGCGAATTTGAAATTGCGAACAAACTACGCAGTACTAACCGTCATAATTCCTCTGCATTGTTCCAAAAAATGAAAAAGTTGAGTGTTCGATTAATATAACAAATTAATTGTGACATTTGACAAAAAATAGAAAAGAAAATAAGAAATCAAAAAATAAAAAATTTGTTTGCAAATGTTTACAATTGAAAATTTCCTCCAATATAAAACTTTCATAAAAGTGATGTTGAAATATACCTGAAATAGAAACTTGTATGACAAGTTACATCGATAAAACTAGTTGAAATTTGAAAACTTGCGTCTAAGAACATTCCATGCGAAATCAAGTTTCAACTTAACGTTTAATTTTTTTTTAACCATGATGTCGACGAAAAGAAAATAAAAATAATTAGAAATAGGTTACTTATGAATGATTAGAATCATATAAGTTAATAAATTCATTTCCAACAATCTGAACGTTATTTTAGTAATTAAACGGGTAATCCCCATGATGAAAGGATCTCTTCTCCAGCGGTCCTGATTAACACATTAAAATTTATCGTACATATAAACAATCTTTAAATAATTAAAAGGGCTTCAATTCACTTTACAGTCACACAGTCACTTTATGATTCCTTTGTGGATCGATATATCGACGTGAAATGTCACTCTCATCTAATAGCCACGGGGAGTATGTTTCCCGTGTTTCCTATCATTGACAGCAAAGTTAGTTGAGTTTACAATTACGGTATATGGTGTGATGTTAATGCAACCGTCAACCCATAATTGCCTCTATTCCTGCACCTACGCTACTTTATTCAATGATATCAAACGTATCAAACCATGTCGAAATGTTGTTTATTTACTTAATAAACATATCTACAGTTCATATTTATCTCTGTTTATTACAAAACCTTGTATTTCAGAAACTCTTCAAAATGGACTATTTCATTAAAAAAGAGACACTGTAGTAATTATAATATAAAACCCAAGGAATTATTTAAAGGCGTTATAAAAAAAAATCACATTTAGTAGTTTTTATAGTTACGTTAAATTTTTCTTTATAGTTATCTAAATAATCCCTGTTATTTCGCCTTTGAGAGTCATCCGCTTTTTGGCATTATAAAGATTTTATTGGCATAGAGCATAACTTAGCAATTGCTCTAATTATCATGTTAAAACGAGTTCCCCGGAGAATTTCACAGTATTGAAAACGTCTTTATTCACTTCTACCTTTGACCGTCTATTTAGTTATATTTTGCTTATTCCTATGTCAAACGCTTTACTGAAATTCGTGCATACTTAATCTATTTCACATAGCTCATCAAATAAAGGGAGCATATCAGTATAATATAACAGAATAGTCTTAACAGATAGTTTAGAGGCTATATTCTCTATATAGAGCAATGTTATTAGTTAATAATAATCGATTATACCTCTGACATCAAATTAAACTCTGAACTATTCTAACCTGTTTCCACACTTTGGAATTTGACATTGCACAATAGATTATTATATATGTTACAGTTAAAGCATTCATTCCGTGAATGTACACATTGTCTAGTCAATGCATACATTAAGTAATCTATCAAGTTAATGTGTAGATAAAATACGAAATGTAAACTTTTACTAGTTAATGTATACAATTACTAATGACGCCCAGTTAAAGCATAAAGTACGTTTACTAGTATATTACATAACGAAACCCAACCCAACCCAAAAAGGTATCTCCAAACAGCTACAATCCTTTTTTATATGGCAAAATTTCTTTGGCGACTTTAGCCATTTTCGACTGAATGCAATCGATATCGTTTCCATTGTTCTTGGAGATTAAGAACTTTGCGTGACCTCTCGATCAAGAGAAAGTGTATCATATCGGGTGATTCCCGTGCTGTTTCTACTTCTTGTACGATTTTTCTTTTCATGGATTATTACTGGAGAGAAGAAAGGAAACGAGAAACAAAGTATTTAATAGCTGTATTCAGGTGATAATTAAAACAATACCACTCCTCTTTCATACCCAATCCACCCAAAATAGTATCCCACCTAACACTGTTAAAACATTTACTAATTTTTCGAATAATTTGTATTTGAACTCGTATATTTCAACAACATAATTATTCAAAACACATCCTATGTAAGTTCTTAAGGTAACGGTTTGGATAAAATAAATTTAATGGCTTGATCATCATAGTCACCATGCTTAAATCCCTACAGAAAACCATTGGAAAAATAGTTTGCGATAAAAACTGTGACAAAGTGTTTACTACAATACGTACTACCGACTGCCACCCACTAGTGCCTCATTATTGTCATCATTTTCTTGCGCAAACACGCATTTGCTCAGTATCGTCGTTGTCATCAAGGTCTTAACTTATTTTTATATCGAACATGGAAAATGGTCGCGACTTGCCATTTACTTCAGAAAATGAAACTTTACAACATAGTAGCAGTGATTCAAATGATCATGCTTCAAATGGTGATGGTCAGAGAAGGAATGTAGTGATTACACTTTTGCGTTAACTGGGCAATGGTTATGAGTACAACAAGATGCTTCTTCGCCTGTACCATTCGCCTTCACTGGAATTCCTGGTTTAAAAAATGATCTTGGTGATTGTGATTGCTCCAATTTCTTCAAACTTTTCTCATGAACAACTGATATAACGTATCTATTTAAATTTAACACAATGATAGCAACATCTAGAATACTCATAGAATGGCATAAGAGGATTACCATACAGATATTTGAAAAATGTCAAATAGAAAACTCTGATAATAATAGAGGAATCAGTCTGCTATCAACAACAATTAAAATATTTATAAGCGTAATGAAGGACCGATTAGAGAATAAAGTAATGAACAGGGATGAATAACAAGGTTTCAGGAGAAACAGATCCGCTACAGACGTACTGAAGATAAAGTAATAATAGCTCATGGAATTAAAGATACTAAAAATGCTAAAGAGTATAGGATCAATAGCATGATGTTATTATTATGGCTGAAACAGAAAACGCTCTACAAAGACAATTCTTCAAATTTTATTAAATAATTTTGCCGTATGAAAAAAGGATGTAGGTGTTCCGAGATACCTTTAGCTGATGCGATAGGAGGATTTAGGAGCCAATGTTGAAAATATTAAGATTAAAATGTTAGGGTTGCGTTAGGTCCAGCAAATTCTGCGAGGTGTAGCTAATTACAAAAATTATTAAACAAACACAAAAATTCAACATAACCATATTGACCGAAGAACAAAGTGCATGATATTCAACGGGAAGCCGGAAAGATGTAAATTGGTAATTCAAAATAAATCTATAGAGCAAATGACGTAATTTAAATACCTTGGCGTAAACACATCTAGTCATCAGAAGTTAGTAAAGGACATCTAGAACCAGACTAATAAAGTGACCGCAATCATAGGATCATTACGAGACATTATATGGAAGAATATACAAAACGTACCACCAGTGCTAAATCGAAACATCGAAACAAGAGCAGATACCAGCAAAACGAAAAGTATTATAAGAACAACAGAAATGAAAACGCTGAAAGCTATAGCAGACAAAACTCTTCGAGATCCTGCAAGAAATCATGACATAAGAGAGACGTGCAAAATTCAAGACGTGTTGACATAGAGGAGAGGGTGTATGAGGAGTTGGTATGAACACAGTTGGTATAAACACGTAAATAGAATGGACAAGAACAGGATAGTGGAACGCATCATACTGATACAATATAGTTGGAACTCTTTATCTCAACCAAAGAAACAATAATCGGTTACTGAAGAGAATACGAATCTTCCAGAAGACGAAGAAAAAATAAATATTACGAATAAGGCAAATAGATATGCAAAAAGTCATGAACGAAGCAGAAAAAAGAATTTTGACATGACTCAATCCAGATGAAATTAGAAATTTTTGAACATTGTACTTTTACAAAGTAGAGTTAAAAACCGTTAAAGGTCGTTTTGAACGGATGCAACACATTTTACTGAAAGAGCCAGATTCAACACAAAAACGTAATTAAATTTTAAAACGGTGGTGCGTTGGCCGTAAGTGTTTTAAAATTAAATTTCTGCTTAAATTATAAATTTATCAAGAAAAGATAAATTAAATCTGAAAAGGATTAAGGTTAATTTTACACATGTTTTCACAAACTAATTGAGATACCAAAAAACTGTCTTCCATATTAGATTTGCTTACCAATTTTGTTTAATTTTCATAAATAAGTGAGAAAAAATTTATATCAGTCCAACATTTTTGTAAGTAATCATTCTTCACATAAAAGGTTATGTATTCGAAGGTTTGAATTCATATTAGTCAACGCAATATTTTCTCAAAGATTACAAATCATATATAAATGTAAACGTTCCTGGGTTATAGCAAAAAAATAAATAAATCCCATTACTATGCAAATGCTAATAGAGGATTCAGCCAGTTATTTATTTAATGGTCACCATCGAGTGATTTACGACTAAAGTCGTCCTAAGGTATATCTGGATTCGGCTGCAAACCGGCTGGACAAACCACGTACTATATAAATATGTCTATTTAATAATGCGAATCCGAGAGAGAAGAACTTGTGCCACCCGCTGCTCTCACAGAATTTATTTTTGACACTCTCCTCGACCAAAAGGGTACCCGGAGAAGGTCGCGAAAAACAAGCAAAAACAACGCGAACGGGGTTGTACTTTAAATTTCGAAGTAACATACATATTCAGTGTCCGAAATGAAATTTATGAAGTCCTAATTCAGATATAACCCGTGAAGCGGCATCGCGGAGGCGATTGTTCACCGATGGACATCGTAAATCTTCTTTTGTCGATGCTTTGTCCTACCACTCGTACTGTTTACTACAATCGTATGCAAATAGTAGAATGATACGGTCGGTTATTACCATACGAAGGGGGAATTTTACTAAATATTGCGGATATCTTGAGTAAAACAAGTATAAAATTTAAAATTCCAAACATTTCCCTAATTAATACTACATTAACGATCCAGACACATAATATGGTAAACACATAAACCTTGGATGCTAAATTAACAGGCTAATTAGTTGTAAAGAATGTGGGAAAATCAGATGTTTACAAAAATAATATTAAATACTTTTTTTTGAGAAATTAACATTTAACGTTTATTCATGTAA
Organism: Onthophagus taurus; assembly: GCF_036711975.1. Lineage (NCBI taxonomy): Eukaryota > Metazoa > Arthropoda > Insecta > Coleoptera > Scarabaeidae > Onthophagus > Onthophagus taurus. The sequence continues at coordinate 26,407,007 of NC_091966.1, forward strand.
ATTAGTATAAGGCATTTCTAGTTTCTTTTAAATTGTTATGAAATAAATCGGGAGTTATTTATGATAATTATGATGGATTTTCTTCACAAAGTATATATATATACTTTTTTTTATTATAAAACCGTAAGGTTTCATTATTATTGTGATGTGATTAATACATTAATACGATCTATGAACAATTTCATTTCAACCTAATTTACTACGATTATCTTAAAACTGTACTAACAAAAATAAACATACATAATCTAGCACTTTACTCTGCTTTTACACTTAGCACTCAAACAACTAGCTCAAAATGTTTCGTTCTCTTGAGTTTTTACGTCTGGTTTGTATTGTCGAGGAGCTGGATGGCTTCAATATTCACGTGGTCTAAGAACCGCTGTACATGGCTCTTAGCAAATTTGTTGATCGTCTGGCTGACAGTGTCCATCTCCAGGTCCCGATGGATGTCACCACTTCGAAGGTACCAGGATGCATCAACGATGTTCCTTAACACTTTATTCTAGAATCTCTGGGTGATTTGTGTGTTGCTTTCGCTGGCACATCCCCATAGTTGAATCCCATATGTCCATATCGGTTTCAGGATCTGTTTATACATAAGTAATTTATTATATGTTGACAGAGTGGATTTCCTGCCCAACACACAATACATTTTCTTATATCTGATTCCGAGCTCTTCCCGATTCATTTTGATATGAGTATTCCGGTGAAGTTTTGCATCTAAGGTTGGTACATATTGCTCCCTTTTGTTTGTAAAATTAATATGTACCGATTTATTCTTATTTAAGGTAATTCTCCATTTTTTGGCCCAGTCAGTAATTTTATTAATTGTCTGTAGTCTATTTGCTGCTTCTTCATGCTTATTGCCTATGGCTAGGATGGTCGTGTCATCAACAAAAGTAGCAATAGTATCGTTTTCTAGTTTAGGGATGTCACTAGTCTACAAGACGTACAAGACTGATCCAAGTATACTTCCTTGTGGCACGACTGCTTTAATTTCTTTTAAATCTGAATATTCATCTTTTTGCTTTATTCTAAAGGCTGGTTCTGATATATACGAGTCTAGCAGTTGTGCATACTGTTTGGACAAGAGTTTGTTCCGTTTGTATTTGAGTCCCTCATGCTACTTTATCAAAAGCTCAGGCTTTTGATACATCCAAGAAGACAGAAGAACAGATGACGTCAGTTATCCTATGTATCTGGTCTATGGTGGAGTGTCCCTCTCTGAATCCAAATTGATGTGATGGTATCAAATTTCTTTTCTCAAGTAAAGGATTTAGTCTTTTTAGTAGTATCTTCTCAAATAACTTTGATATCACTGGTAATAGCGATATTGGTAACTTTCCACAGGGTAGGCACATACTTGAGTCGAAGGCTGCATTGATAATAATAAAATTTCGCCTGTAATTAGGTCAAAACCTAATGATTACAGTGTATATACAAATTTATATGAAGATAATCTAAATCATCTTGATAAAAATATTCATTTTTATAAAAAATTATGGATAGGATGGTTAGCAATTAATTTCTAACAAGGACGATCTCGGGGTATTCGAAAGGGGCGATAACGAGCGATCAAAGTTAATTGGTTACCGTCGGTTTCCGTAAATTCTGAATGCGTCGACCATAAATCGGTGTTGAATTATGGAAGGCATCGCCCTACCAATACAAAATATCCGAGTAGTACCACGTACGAGAATAAAGACGGTCCCCACCATGCATAATAATGCTCATTAGGCAGGGACCCATTTGCCCCGGTGATAATTGTTTCCGTTATCGTACGTACAAATTGGACGCCGTGAAAGCGTTTAGGTGGACCGACGTTGTTAGAGCCCAGGATAACGCTGTGGGAATTCCATTAAAGCAAAAATGGGGACACCTACTACTAAGTATACGAACCCTCTTTGAATACTTCAGACTTTTTATTATCAATTCTTGTGTGGGAGTCAAGATTATACTCCCTATGAAAATAGGTTTTTAGAGATAAAATCGTAAATAACCTAAGATAATTAAAAATTTTTAATTAACGATTTAATTTAGTTTAGAATCTGTTTGTTTATTGTCACCCTCAACGAATCTTTGTCTTTCCAAGCTAAAAAAGGGGATCCCTCCCTGCAAATTGGATGCCAAAGATCCTCTTTTATTCACATTAATAGTCTCCCTTTTGTTCATTCGAGAGATAGAGCGATTCATGTTAGCATCCGGAGCAGGAATTCACTTTCACTTAACGAGAGGGAATTTCGACTCTTCAAGTATAATTGAGCACTATTTGTCAGAAAAAGAAGATTACGTGTAATTGTTCGGAATTTTTGGGTCTCGCGGAGAACAAAACATTTCTTTTCTTTTTCGTTAAGTTTCTTTAAGTAGTCCTTAAAGAAACTTTTAAAACTCAACAGCAACTTAATAAATATCTGTGGAGGATTACGACCGGAATATTAACTAAGTAACGATTGCTAGTGACGAACGTATTTATTTAAATTACCAAAGAAATTCCACGGCTCCTTTCTCGAAGATGGGAAGGAAAACGGGAAAATCGTGCGGCCGAAACGGGGAATATTCGGACGGGAGATGAATTTAAATTTTAAATTCGGTATTCACCCGGACCCGGGTCCTTACAACTGAAAGTATGAAAAATATTGTATAGGTATAACTTAAAAAATACAAAACTCCTAACGGGATGCTGCTGCTGTAGAAAGGCCACGTGAACCTTCAGGGTGCGGGGTGAATATTAATACGTTCTGGAAATTGCTTGGATGTGCCACTCAGTCACTCACCCCTTAAAACAGACACGTTTGTTTACGTAAACATGTCTGTTTTAGATCAAGAAGTTGTCTTTTAAGGGCTCGCATTGGATTTGTTAAACGAAACAGAAACGACTTTCCTGTTGTCAACTTTCTAAATACCAAAAAAAAAATTAATCGTCATTTTAAAAAAAAGCAATAATTGTAATATATGAGGTATTGTATTAAAACAACTTACATCGCCCAGAGGTGTAATTTTAGCAGCTTTAAATACCACTTCGTACCGGATCATTAATTTTAATATTAGTTCAAATAAGCAAACAGATATAGGTGAGCCTAATGTATAATAATATACATAAAGAGCAATAAACTAGTGTTAGTTTAGGTTAATAGGCGCATAAATCAGCTATTTTTTAATCAAATTAATTATTCTAATAAATGAAGTGCTCCATTACAAACAAACCTTATTGATACAAATAATATTGGATAATTTTAGATTTAAAAACAGGATTTAGCTGTACTTGGTTATAAATATGACGTAACCGTTGGAAAAATACAAAAAGTTGTCACAGCGGGGCTATAATCCGAGTGTGAATCGTTGAATTTTCGGTCGGTAATGAGAAATTTACGAGGTAATTTAAAGTGGCCCGCCAGAAAATAAAGGGCGTCGTTCCGAATTGAGTCGCCAGATTTGCATACGGCGCGAATAAAGTTCCAATAAAGCGTAAATTAGTGTTGCTGTCGCGGTCATAACTTCGTGCTCGTTAACAAGACGATACACGTTGTACGGCCTAATTGTTTTCGCTCGTAAATTCATTAAATGCAGCCGTAAAGAACGTGGAATATTTATGAGATTAGCCGCTGTGATCTCTAAAAATTGTTGTCTCGTTTTATACTCATTCCAATTGAGCTTTATTTTTACTACTTTCTCTTTCTTCTTCCCAGCGGGTTTTACGGCTTTATGCTAATCATAATCGGTACTAACCTCTTTATTCCAACAATTTACAGCTCATCGTTTAATTGGCTTATATATTTCTAAACGTTTTACGACATTACGAAGATTTATTTATGTATATATTTAGATTTATTCTTTATTTTTTTTTGAAATATTGTATTCAATATTAATTATTAAATTTAAAGAGCTTATTTAGATTTTATATTACTTTCACAATCCTTTCTATCGTTAATTACACCGCATTAGTTTTGTCTGCTGGTAAAGCGATTATTTAATTTTTCTCTCCTACGGTAAGTAGGACTTTCCTTTCATAAGTTGAACTTCGGTAGTTAACCTTCTGAGGCTTCTGTTTACCATGGATATTAATTCTGCATTCGACAGTCATGTGCGACATTCATAAGTCATTTTTACAAAGATTAACATGTAGAATAAAACGAGCGTAACTGAAGGTATATCTTTGCTCAAGAAATAATTTGTTAAGTACGATGAAGAGAACTGTCTACAAGAGCTATGTTGTGAAGATCAAAACACTTTACCTTACAGTGTACGGTTGGGAAATTCTGTGATTAGTCATATATTTGCTAAATCTTACAAATGATCATGCTGTTAAAGCTGAAGACTACCTTTGAAGCTTCTTGAGATGGAAGCAATATCTAATTGATACCGTATAAAAATTACTTGCAGTTTATTTCTGGAACTGAAAGAATCAATCAATATTAGTTAAATTTTATATATTAATATTTTGGCGAACAGGGCAACGAATCTTTTGCCCACCCCATGCGTGCTTATTTCCAGAATAAGCAGTATGTCCTTTCATCTATTTCTCTCCTTAATACTACGACATATTTTCTGGTGTAGGAGAACGTCGTAAATATTGCGTTTCTTATTGGAGTTGGTGATAAGTTTTGATGCAAATTCGTTGTGAAAATTCCTCCTGCTTTCATTGACAGAATTCACGTAAATTCTTGGCGTGTTGATATTCTTCTCTTTTCAGGTACTCAGTCCCTACATCCAATACTTAAATATATTTCACATCCTCCTTCCAAAATGACTGAGTCCTACTAGTAATCTTGTTCTTAATAAATCCTACAGAACTTAATCTAAGCATAGTTCAATATGTCTTTCATGATCACAACGATACCATGGAATAACGTTTTCTATAAAACACAACTTGGGTATCTTCTGTCATAACTGTGTCATATTTATGCACATGTTTATCATTGCTTTTGGCGGCAAGTTTACACTTCCTTACGAACTTGTTTATTAAACTCATTATGTATAGTTTTGAGTAAATTGTTGATAAAATTGATTTATTATTAGAATTAAATGGAGTTATTTGGTTCTTATAAATTAATGTAAGAAGTAGTTTACCATTTCAAAATTGAAAATAATTTTCGGCATAAGCCACTACTATTTTTCATATAAGTATTTAAAATTATGCAAATATCTCTGCATAATTTTACTCTTTTAATCGTTGTTAAAAGAATTTTCAATCTTAAATATATTATTCCTTCTTAGTCCATTTCTTTATATTGCTTGCCAGCCCTGATATTGAATTATATGGATTGTACTACTTTTTCTTCACAAATAGTACAATATTTATGTCGATTTTAATGTATTTGTGGACCAATTTGTTAAATTAAAACTTTTAATATTTGTATACACAACATTAATGTAATTCAGTCATCTGTCTTAGGGCAAAGGTTTAGGATCCTAGTTCAGTGCGACCAAAGAGTTATTATATTTGAGTATTAACCATTATGGTAATTTGCTATTGTTCAGATTTTCTAATGCAGTTCAGAAGTACATCTCTGATTCAGAATAAGCTCGATCAATGGTTCTCGAAGGCCTTAAATCGTAAGCCCTTCATAGTTGAAACATAAATTTTATCTATTCCATATAAGCCAGCATTAGTGATAGAGTGTGAAGTCTTGTTGACGCAAGATGATTCCTGCTAAGTACTACAGATATGAAGCAAGGGCTATAACATACGCTTCTTACATCTACGCTAATTTATGATGAAATAATCTTGGATGGACGAACTGCAGTGTCACCCTAAAAACGTGAGAAGTGAAGTACCTGGACAGAGGCGTAGCCCGTTGGCTGCGTTATCAAAATATTTCCGGCCGTATATGGACTTTCATAGACGTCCGGTAAAGTGGTGGCCTACTCCAGCATTTGCCAACAATTAAGGGATTTTTGAGTTAGTCACACTAAGATGAGAAAGATGAAAGCTAAGGCCAGACACATGAAAATGTTGACAAAGAGAACAAAACCCAACTCTACATATAAATCAAGAACGCTATTTTAGAGGTAAGTTCTCATATTCTGCCTATCTTGCACTCCGGCTTAACTAAAAATAACTCAAAATTATTATAAACAATCTTACTAGATGAAATACGTGGAATTTTAGAGACGTTAGTGCACAAAAGAGCACGAGATATTTGCCTTTGACAAAAATTGATAGATTATCGACACAACTTATTTTATATACTGTCCCTTGTGATTAGCCTTAGAATATTATAGAATATTATACTCCAGCAAAGCGTTTTTAGTGCCAGAGCAAGTCATTTTATGCACCATCAATTTTAATAAACATCCCCCAGGCGGAGTTTTACAATCTAATGCTCCACTAACGTAATTAGTCATTGGGTGAGGAGCCATCAAAGCAAGATAAGTTTATCCTAGGAGTATGCGAGTTGAATAAGGTGTAGAGATTTGCATAGTAAACAATTGTTCTTAATATATCAATCTCTTAATGTCTCTTAAGTTATAAGTGAACGATTTCAATCCGAAGTAGTCTTGTTGGGAATAAAGTTTACTGTGACTTCCCGCCGTCGTGGAATAATCACGACAGATGAAGACGTAAGTTTATATAGATAGGTGTAATCCTAAAAGCCCACCGTATTATGGATAATGCCCAATATTTCCTTTTAGGTAGTTGAGACAGCTATTCTACTTAAACAGTACCTTTTTGGGCGAAGCTACTATCTGTATAATTCTCTAAGTCATAATTTAAAACTAGCTGGTACAACATGTTTTCCTCGGATTGCGTATAAAGTATCACTAATATTATTGAATCCAAGATAGTAAATGATTGTATTTGATATGAAGGCCATATGAGAAGCTTTTCAATTGTGGATTGCTTCTGAGATACCCAACGGAAGTTAGTGTAATATCATAGAATGAATAGATGCTAATAGTAATGAAGATCCTGTAAGATGATCATTATGTGTGTCCTTTGAGTTGATAGTTAAACATTCCCTCACCGCTGTGGTGTCTCCATTAGAGTATTAAGACAATTGTTATGTACGAACACGTTTTCTGAAATAGATTGTAGTTCTAATCCTTTCATTTCCTGATAAGTTAAAAAGAAAGTCACTAATTATGAGTTCACAAATCGAAGATTTATTAATGCAATCTGAAATTGCAAAACATTCAAAACGATGAAAGGTTTGAAAAACATCATTTATTTTTATGATTCTTATATTTTAAAATTTCATTTTATTCTATTTTAGTCCTTTGAAAATGTTCTTATAACTCACCAATGCGTATGTACACAACACATTACGGTTTGTTTGAAGATTTGTCGGTTTTTTAATTACACCTCTACCGTTTAATATAATTTTTATCATAAATACACACAAAGGTAATTAGGTTGTAAACGTTTTGTTATATTTAAAACGAGGTAGAGATAAGTTAATGTTTAATTAGGTAGTCTTTTGTAGTTTAACCGAAACAAGAATTGAAAACAATCCATTTTAAGATTACATTTACCCAATCTTAATAAGAAGAAGAATTGAAACCAGGTACGGTTTGCGAAACAATAATTTCCGAACGTGCCAAATTAATACAAATATTTAACATACGAAGCCGTCCATTTGCCCGAGTGCAAGCGGCAAAACGAAAAAGACAAAGCCTGGGACCGTCTTTGTTTGGGCGATTTGAGTGCCGGACGTGAGTCTGTTGGTTCTCTCGTTCGTGCACTTGGTACAGCGGGGAGCAACACGTACGTAAAAATAAATGCATAGGTAGTTAAAAGCGTTGAAAAACGTGTTCGAAATAATGTAACCGGCCGATTCCAAGAAGTCGGGCTTGCAAATAAAAGCTTTCGCGATTTGCAAACCGTGTCACTTTTATTTTCGGCCATACATAAAACTTGGTCACAACATGGTACAACGTCAATACAAATATAAGTAAGAAATAAATCCTTGACCTCCGTAAATAGAAAACTGATGTAAATGAAAACATTCATCCTTCTGTGGTTTCCGGTATTATTACTATTGTGAATTGTCTGCATTGTCTTTTACCGTTATATTCACAATTAGCTCGACCTAAAACCGCACGCGCATACCACACAACATTTCTTCGATTCCTGAAAAAAATTCTTCGGGTTACATTTCCGTATTCGCATCTCCCACGCATCCAATTGTAAAGGGGGTATCTCGAAGTATTTCGTTTCGCCTTAGGGATAAAAGAACGTCGAGAGACAAAGTCAAGGACCCCTCGGGAACTGGTCGTTAATCGGTCTGCCACGACGCCGCCGCAAACGGCGTAAGGTCCGTGGTTTAGCGCTTGAATAAATGGTAGTGATGTTTTCTCTCTGTTGAATCGTACATAATAAATCAAGAGTTTAATTGGGAAGTCAAAGTGCTACGGCCACCTGCGCTATATCCTCCAACGTGAGCAACGAGGATCGAGAAACTTGTTCAGAACGCGCCCGTTTGACTTGTTAGAAGGCGGCGCTGAATGCAAAATTATTATGTGAGCTTAATTAATCGGGTTCATCACTTTATTATTTTAGACCTACCACGTTTAAAAAAAGTTTTATGGAATCATTTAAAAAACTATCTTTAGTTCAACTCGAAAAAAAGTTTTGCATAAACCTTAAAATATGTAAATAATCAATTTTTTAACTGTTTATTTATCTAAACTTTCTATTTCTCTTGAAAATTTAAACCACCCCATTAGTACTCAAAATATCCTCGTAAGTAACCGGATGTATACGCATGTTTAACCCCTCGACTATCTTCTATTCGTTTAAAACTCATTTAGGGTGAATGTTTTGACTTGGCACACCCCGACCACCACGAAGGCTTCCACAAAGAGCAAATAAATAAGTTCTCAAAAATATCGACGGAATCGCCATGATTTCCTCTAAATTTCACCATCGGGCATTGAGTTTTTCCACCCCGCTGGGAGACCGAGACAACTTCGTCCTTTCTACTGTCAGTTCCAAGGGGTAATTTATGGATCCTTATTTACGATCGTCTATCAGACCATTGACAAGTTAGAGGCGACTCGGTATGACTTTGAAAGAAGTTTTAGTATTGTTCGTAAGATCTATGGATTTGAAACGGCTATTCAGAAAAGAATTCCGTAAAGTAAACATTGGGGTTTCGGCTATTTTATAAGAAAACATCCATATACGGAAGTTCTAAGTTGAATTGTCATAAGAAACTTCTGGGAAATTAACAATCTCTAATGGGATCTCAAAACCTGTCGTGAATAATGCATCGCCTTAACAAAAACCGTACATTTTAAACATGGTTTTCCGCTCTCGAGATGTGTTGTAATGCGAATCCTTAAAAAAATAATACATTCTTGGCGGATGCATCTACGCACCTTCTTCTGTGTATCTCCATAGATAGCAATAAAATCGATATATACTGATTAATCTGAATAATTTAAATCGACTTAGGAACGCAAAACATGATAAAACTTTTTACGCCATGATTGCCAACGTGGTCTTTAACTAAGAGATATCACGAGATTTTAATTACATTTTCTAATTAAGGATAATAATACTAATGACTGAGACGATATAACGGTCGGGTTGTAGTTTGATCCGATCCACGTATAAGAAACTTTGTTATCTAATGGTAGGTTGTAAACCGCAATTATCCGAAACGAGTCGTTCATCTTGTCCATCAACGTTGTGGAACTTGATAAACAAGGTGGTGTTAAAAAGACTAATTCGTAGATATCCATCCAAATGAACAGAAAAGTCTTTAAAAATATAAACAAAATTAGGCTTACCTTAATTGCACTGTAATTAATTCAAATTTATTTATATAGTATTACACAAGAATGGCTCAATTGAAAGAATATAAATGAATCAAAAGAGTTTGGGGAAATCTATCAAAATTAAAACCTTCAATAAACAATTTGATTGAAATTTGTAATTTGGTACAGGATTTTTTTGCGAATTTTAACTTGACGTAATTCTGTTGTTGAAATTGGAAAGCGGATGCTATAAGCAGAATTGTGGTGGTTTATTTTCAATCGTACGTTGTGAATACTTGAATTTTTCGTTTAGTGAATGTGATGAGAGACCAACTCACGTATCACTTTTCACTTGAAAATGGAAGTTGGAGAGTATTGATCTGCCTAACTATCCGAGGTCAACAAATCCAAAGATTTGTTAAAAGGAAATTAGACATCTAGAATCGCTAACAGGATTCTCCACAAAGCAAGATTACTCACGATTACTCCTGTACACATATAATTGAACTCACGGTATAAGCAGGTATTTCATTGTTCACAGATGGATTAATAACATTCACAGGAATTAGGAGAAACCATCGGATAAGCAAATTTACAGCATGGACATATACAAACATGAGTGCTAAGATCCTTCTAGGTTAGGAGAAATCAATAAAGGTTTTCTCAGTTTCCGTGAAAACGTTGTCAACGCTGGAGCACGTACAAAGAGCTAATTCGTTGTGGTAAATTGTAGAACATTTGCAATGGTGAGTCAATGAATTAGGACAAGTTCTCAGTAGAACGTTTTGCTCGGAAAGAGATTTTACTTACGAACTTTACATCTATTGCCGAAACAGCGTTATTTGTGATTTTCAACTTAGTCTTATCTACCTCAACATTATGAAAGCAGCTATACACTAGTCAAATTTGGAAAAGGGTAATACTGCAATAATTGAAAACTATAGCTAAGGATGTTTGAGTACTTTTTTAATACCCAACACAGTTTTGTCTGTAGTCGATCCACTTTTACAAATTTGCCATGCTTCAACCAATTTGTTACGATTGTCGTGAATGTAAAACGTTAAGTAGATGCCGTGTATCTGGACTGTCGGAAGACGTTTCGTCTGCAAGATCTTTTTGTCCTCCTAATAATCAGATTGGACTTTGAAGAGTTATTATTCGTTGATTTGAAAACTTTCTCGTCCATTAGTAGTGTTACTAACTGCTTCGTAACTGATTATTCTTACATTAATTGCTAAAGGATATAAAACTTATAGCTTTGTTAAGGTGTATAACACAATTACTCAATCTCTATAAAAGGCATTTTTAAAGTAGTTACCCATCGAGAGGTTTCGAAGTGTGAGTTTCTACATTCACGTTTCAATTTTCATGTGCTACTATAACGGTTCTTCTTCTTCTACAACAAATCGCTAGCGGTCCCTATCCAAACTAAATATTGCCTCCAAGCGTCTCTGTTCATGACCTCCCTCCTGCAGTTTCTGGACCAGCATATCTCTGACGTCTGATCTCCATATATTACTCTCATATATTGGATCTAAAGTTCTTCGCAGGATCTTCCTCTCAAAGACGTCTATATTGTTTGCCAGTTTCTGAGTCAGCGTCCAGGTTTCACAACCATATGTCACTATAGGCCTTAAAATTGTTTTATAGATCCGGAACTTTATGTTCTTATGTAGATCATTAGATTTGATTGTATAGAAAGCTTTAGGCCAGCAGTAATATTGCTATAGCATAGCCGCCATCCCTCGCCAACTCCATTCCAAGTTACACGAAGTACGAGACCACCTCCGTGTCACCCATGACTCTACCTGGCCTAGTCTACATCATTATTTTCGTCTTAATGCAGTCTGCATAACCCACTAGCTGTACAGATTATTTTATCAGTAGATTCGATCTTCATATTTTCATTAGCATCATTGTGCAAACTATACCTCACAATTGTTCTCATAAATACCTGCTCCTTACCGATTTTCACATTCATATCCCCGATTATAACCTTGATATTAATTTTTGGAAATGGGTCGTATATAGTTGTTAATAACTGGTCTCTTGTATTTTAGGCTCCTATTCTCCTGTGTACGTTAATAATGGTAATGTAAAAATCGTGACTCAGTTTGCACAATCTTTCCTTTATAGGTTGAAAATCAGTTGTGTTTCAAGGACCCCAAGGACCACAAGGACCCCAAGGTCACCAAGGACCTGTCAATTTGCCATTTTACAGCACAGTGTGACCCAACCCAACCCAAGCCAGTGATTCGATTTACTGTATTGCCGCTATTGCCAACTTATGCTTTTTTATTTCATCCAACAAGGAATGCTGTGTCCCCGGTTTGTTACATTCCATGTACCTACCTCACAATCCTGCTTCGTATGCCGTTTCCATCGCCAATGATCCCGTCCACACCAAAGCTTCATTCCAGGTTTCGAAACCGCACCTTTTTTACCAGAATTGCTTGTTGGCCCATTGCTGAACCCCGTTTTTGTAGCACCATTTCTTCCACCCTTGTCAGTCCTGACCCTGGGGAGTTGCTGTCGGCATCCAGCACCTCGCAGTTCTAATACACCTTCAATAACTACGAATATCATAAAGAAGTCTCTAATCTCAGTAATAGGTAACTATAGCAGTTACAGTTTTCCCTTTTGGGATTTCTTGAACTCATCTCAACTACTTACTAATCCCAGTTTTCGTTTATTACTGTTATTGCTATTTTTGTATTCATTAAAGTATAATTATTTTAATTTTAGATCTTGCTAATTTCGAATTGTTTTTCTTTTTTACACATTGTTAAGTTAAACTAATATTTTGTATGTTTACATTTATGTTTTTCTATTATTATTATAACGTTTTTCGAAGGAACACAAGTAATTATTAATAAACTTAAAAACGTATATTTTTAAAATAAAGTATTCTTAATAGAATGTTGTTTAAATACAACTTATTGTTTTGAAATCATTTAGAATTGTAGGAATTTGCAAGTATTTAAAGTTATTATGATATCTCTAGTTATAACGGCCAACAACTTTTGAAGTAATTTGGTATTTGTACGTGAGTCGTTAATCTTTGTAGTAGTCTTATTGGCGACGGTATTTCTTGGTTGCTAATGGACGTGCCATGTAGACACAGTCCGAAAATGCCAGGCCCTGAGATAAAGTGAATAGAACAACAAGAAATGGGACAACGGTCTCGCATAGTTATAATCTAGAACACGAATACGAAATGGTTAGAGTTTAAAACATTTTAAACCTCCCGCGCGTTTGCGATTGTTCTGACGGAAATTCCGTGTTGGTAATGGAACGACCGCTGGTTATTTAGCAGCAGAAAATCTATTTAGTATAACAATAGGGAACCAACAGTGTGTAACGGCGTCAAACGTAATTAGTCCTAAGAAATCGTGGATTCCGACGAAAGGTGTATAAATAGAACCATACCTCCAATGAAGCATGGAAGAAGCGGTGGCACCCGCCACTGTGCACCGGTGGGATGTGTTGAACAAATTGAAAAGAAAATTGGGTTCATTAAACCAACGATCGCGCTGCGACGGGCGCGCCTCGTTTCATCAAAAAACGTCCCGTCCCTGTGAGAAAGGCGTTTTTTACGTCTTTTTTACGATCTCGGTTCGTTAAGGTGACATACGTCGGAGGCGTTTAAATAAATTTATTGAAACCGTACCAATCACAGTCCTGTAACAATACCAAACATTCGTCGGCACGGAGCCGTGAAGAGTGGGAATTCAAGTTTCCGTTCCGATTGTAATAATGTGAATCCAATATCAACAATTCGCCGCGCGACCGACCGACGGTGATTGATACTTGAATAATACGTGACGCCCCGACAAATTGGATTTTTCGTATTAATTTATTTTCGGGGCGAGCACGAAATGGCTGTTACCGACTCTGATGCTCTTCTACTCGTTTGACGTTCATCACCCTGCGCGTTCTAATTAAACCGGGCTTCCGTTCAACTTTAAATAGCGTACCTAATAAACTATGCGCACTGAATCGAACCAACACTTGTTACGATATAAATCAAGCCAATCAATCACATTTTCAATTTATTTCATTGATTTATGTCGTATACTAGGTATAATGACACCTTTTTTTTAATTAAAATTATCTATTTATATCACAAGGGATGTGAAAAGTAATCTACCAAACAATTAATTTTAAACCTAAATTAAAGATTTTTTCAATCAGTCTTCATAGACAAAATGTTATCCTACAATGGGGCCGTTACAAATTATTTCTTTCTATAATTCTTCTATAATTTTTTATTTTTTAAACTGTGCTTTAGTTTTTCCAAAAAAAAATAATGAAAATTCGAAAAAACTTTGGTGACGTCACCATCGTTTCGCACGCGGTTGCTTGAAATAAAAATCAATAAAAAGTACATGAGCGAAATACCACGAGAATCTTATGCGCTAGAAGAAAGATCAGAACGATGCACTTTTGTGTCTTCTTGATCTTATGTGAAAAGCTCGTAAACGTCACCAAAGCTTTTATAGAGGGGTTTTTGAATTTTAATATTAATGATTGCAAAAATTAACCAATTTTATGTTTATCGATTTTTTGAAAGACGATTACAAGTTACAAATCAAACTTTTTCATATTGTAGAAAAAAAATTTTACAGTTGCATCGAGTTAAAACTTTTAGTTTTTTCCTAAACACATGTTATAAACATGATTAAGCAAAAACACAGAATTGAAAGGATGTAATCTGAGCACACTTTTATCTCATACTTAGCAGATTTGGATGGAATACACCGAATTAAACGAGTTTCATCCCGATAGGGAAACAGCTGTTCATAAACTGTAACGATATCGTCGGGTATTTGTATTTGTATGAAATTGATCTCTACCCATCAAATAAGCGATAAAGCGGATGAGCAGATGCTTTCCACATATTATGCGTATGCTCGTGGTTTAATACCGACGAACAAAAGTACTCCAAAATAGGAATGTAATTGTGGTTTGGTTATTGATATACATGCATATTATGTTAGTATGAGATTGGCAGTATTCCATGTATGACAACTTAGATTGGTCTTATGATATTGCAAATTTATTGAGTTATTTTGATTCTACCTTATTCCAAATCTATTCAATTTGAATTGTCTGAAACTCATCCCCTTTAATAAACCTTATATCCATGGTAATAGTCACGTTATTTTGATATCTTACATGTAATGTTGGTGATCCCTAATCTTTCTACTTCTGCTTATATAGTGTATAACTAAAACTTTACCTAATTCAATGTAAATATTTGAACACTACGTTATTTATTTAATTATGTTTAATTACAGCAAAAAAAACTGCTCGACTAACTCATAAAGATGCAGAAGATATTTTATGAGAATAGATTGAAGATGAAAGTGAAACTAATGGCGAAGTTGATAAAAATGTTATGCGAATTCAGACGACAGCTGAATCAAAATCTGAAATCAGTGATGGTTCTAATAATGATGATTAACAGTGCAATTTCTTCTCATAAAATTTTACTTTTCACTTTTAACGTTATAAAAGTTATAAAAGGATCGAAGACTACAGCGAAGGTGATGCATAGAGGACCTATTAACACAATAGGTTCTCGGCTACTATCTCTTCAACGATGTAATTTGTAGCATATTGGCTAATACCTCTTCAACAGAGTTGATTTGCTTCGGCCGCAAACGACTTTGATTACTAATCTAGAGTTTAGTAGATTGTAGCCCGTACTTTTGCTACTCAGTCGCAAATTACTTTGGCTACCATCTCGTTAGCGGTATAATTGTAGCACCTTTTCTAACATCTCTGTAATGAGTAGGTTGTAGCGCCTCGGCGGCAAGCAACACCGTGTACGAAGTCTCTAGGATTGTAAATTATAGCACTTTTGGGAATAATTCTTTAACAGAGTAGGTTGTAGCGCCTCGGCCGCTAGCGACCACAGCTTAGCTTTACTTTTGTACCGCTATAAATTGTATCACTTTTGCTAATATCTCTTTAATAGAATAGATTATAGCTAGATAAAACAGAATAGATGTAGGACGACGTAGTAGATACGGTAAACAAAGCATGGACACAATTTGCAGTAATTTTCGCTTATTTTTAAGAAATTAGATCGTCAACCATGTTGTTCAGTAAACTAATGCAGAGGATTGCATGAATAAAGGTACTTTATGGAAAAAAACTGGACGAGTTTAATGGACACTCTATGTTAAACAAAACTATAGCTAGAAACAAGTTCACTACTTTCAAAATCTTTACATTTTGATAATGCTGAATCGCTCTATAAGATGCATACGTACCCCATAAAAATATAACATGATAGATATTAGTGCACTGAACGCTATTCACCTATAATACTTGAAGGCTAAACAACTAGAAAAGGTTACCAAAGGCAAAAATTTTTCAAACAGCTAGGAATATAATTGATCCTTAAATAATTAATACTTGATGCTGGAAACACAAAGAAGATGTTTCAAAACCGCTCTTAAGGGCACCAAAGCTTGAGGTTGATGTTGAAAATGCTCCAGAAGATCTGACAGATAACATTCAATGATATGTAAAAATTGTAATCGATTTCATAGTAATTATCAACTAATTACTTGTATTGAATATAAAAGCAATAATTAATTGATATAAAATATTTTATGAATAATATATTTTTAGTAATGGCCATAAATTAAATATTCACATTATCATGACTGCTACACAAGAGTATAAGTCACAAAAAAATCTTGTTGATATGTTAGTTGAATGTATAGATGAATAATGTTATCAATTATTTATATTTATCAATTTGAAGTTACAGCTGTAAACTTTTTCTACTTCCTAATATCTCTAAAACACTTTTAAAAAACATCAACATCATTTCCTTCATTCTTTGACAGTTTCTAAGGCCCGTAAAGATGCTTCTAACCGATTACAAACATTTTGATTCACATCAATCATCTTGGCCCATATTCCGAAGTCAGAATTTTTTGTAAATGTCGCCTTAATATTATTCACTTTTCTTGTCTTTATTGAATAACTGTTATCAATCTATTAATACCATTTTTATACACACCAACAAGAACTTTCAATTTCATGGTATGTTTGAAACACTGAAAAATCATCAAGTTGATTTTTTAATTCCTTTAATTAAGTTTTTAGCCGATGAGAATCAAATAGGTTTGAAAGAGATTCACAGCAATTCGGTTTTCCCATATTCTAATAATTTAAATTCTGGAATGCAACCCATTATTTTTAAAGTTAAGTTAAGTTAAATTAATTTTTAAGTTCTATCTTTGTTAATACTTTCAAATGATTTCCCGGTATCTCTGAAACACACTCGAAAGCTTATCAGAATATCTTACACGCGTATAAGATATTCTTTTTTTGAAATCCGTTCCCAAAGTTGTGAATGCAAAGAAAATCAATTATTAGGTATTGTGAAAAGGTTAAATCGGACATACCAAATACAAATTTAATAAATATTTGTGATAGGGTTCCACATATTTTCGATGTAAGTATCTAGAATAGATAATGGATAATGGCTCTATATCAATTTCCCAACAAGTAGATATAAATTATATGAGCTTCATCCTTAGAAGAAACACACACAGACAAAGACCATTTAGTTCATTGCATTCCTTCATACAGCTAGCCTGGGCATTTTTAAAAACATACTGTTGTACCACTACTACAAATCTTTAATTCTGATTCGAGAAAAATTTGTTAATTATACTGTTAATGTATTTTAATACTTTTAGACTGACAGTTCACTTATTTTGTGGAAACTCTTATCTAGTTGGATCATAAAAGCTTCTAGGGTGGTAAGGTTTTTATAAAATTCTGATACTGACAACTGGATTAAAAACCATGGAATCCCTCCGGGTATAATAACAAATGTCATGGAATGTATGCCAAAGAAATCATCAAAGATGTCAAGCCAAATATTCAACGTTACTTTATATTGATTATCATACTTAATTTCTGTTATAATACATTATGTTTACTTGTCTTTGACACGTAAATTCGGTACTACTTTAAAATTAATTCAATTATTTGGTTTTTAATGTTTTTATTGATTTAAACATTTGTTAACACAACAACTGTTTATTTATTAATTTGTTTTTTGACGCTCACCACAAGCGTAAGGCTTCGAAAATACGTGTTTTATAGAGTAAATATACGGGAATAAATGAATATAAACAAAAGATGGCTGTACCATAATGCCATTACCACCATAATGTATATTTTAGGGGCCGTTTATTTGTATATATCCGAGTATATAGGTTCGACACCATATGGCAAATTGCGTTCACGGAGACATACGTTCATATACACAATCGTAATTCAATTTAGCAAGAACCAATAAAATTTTTAACCTACATTTAGTATAAACTTACAAAATCTGTTAATATCTAGTAAAACTTAAGAATATCTAATAAAAAGGGGAGAATGCTTAAAGGAAATCACAAAAGTTTAACTTCAAATATTAGAAATTTTCAAACATAGTAACAAACCTCAAATATATCTCAATTTTATATTTAAATACATTCTCATATGTACATAATTTGTTATAATTTATTTTTATATTTTATGCTTTTATTTAATGTTTTTATGTTTATATTTTGTATATTTTAATACACCTATATTGAATTTACGTTCATACTTTTCGCATATTTTATGTCTGTATTGTACATGATTTATATTGTACATTTCATTGGACGGCTGAAACTGGTTCCATGTATATTATTATAATAACTGCGAACAGGAATTATTTTTTTGAAAAGTATTGAAATTGTAAATCAAACTCAACAAGTGTTAACATGTAATTTCTTAAATTTAGATTTGTCAATACTTTTCAAAAATTTGGACAAGCATAAATTAAGATTAGTATAAAGCAAATCAAAATTGGGCAATGCTGTTTTAATCGTGACCCCAACTTGGTTCCGAAAGAGAATGTGAAACTAATTGTAAAATTAGATAGAGCTATGAAATTTTGATTACAAAACAAACTGAATTTTTTTTATTGTAAATAAATATATGCAGTATACAAATATACCGCCACCATATGCAACGAATGTGTTATTGACATTGCAAATCAATTGGATGTTATTCATACATTTTCTTCTTGTTTACTTACATTTGATTGTTGTGTTATATCTTCCAATTTTATTAGCATGCCAATTAAAAACGCCATATTTCGCCCATGTTTCTTTCCAGAATTAGTAGTATTTACAACCTCTTAGCCATACAAAAACAGATCTGTAAATTAGGCGAATGTACTACTGCTACAGTATTTTTGGGAAAATAAAAAGGAGACAAAATTAATGTAATATTGAAATCAGTTATTAGATTTTTTATAAGCATTTAAGTTTAATTTTTATTTTTTTTTTATAGGTGAGGATTTTTACAAGTACAACTCAGATAAATAGAGAAATGAAAGTTAGTAAGCGAAGTAGAAAACTTAAAAGCGATCTTATAGCCTAATAAGATTTTCGTTATAAACGTAATGTTTGTAGTGTTTTAATATCAGTGGCGTAGCAATACGATAACACGGCTGGCAAAATACCAAGGACTCCCGAACCACAGAATAATCAAAGAACTTCTTCCGCATTTGATAAAATATAAACATAAAATTATGATTAAAATCGTACTTTTAAAGATTATTATAAAAAATCGTTACCACAATTTTAATACATGTTCATTATAACAGATGCTAGACGATTATATTTTTTCCATAAAATTGAGTATCTAATAAATTTTTTAACGAAATTGCTAATATAGTTACAATAATTGATCATTAAGGGAACGATAAATGATTTATAACATTTAATGTCAAGGCCAAAATGGAGAAAAATAGTTTACTGCGTGCTTTTTATTTAAACGTCGATTATAGCTAGATAATGTATAATTAAGGTAAAATTAAAAACATAATTTATATCAAACGCTCATATTAAAAAATTAATTACTGACTTCTGCATCTAATTTCCGTTTAGGTTTTTCAACAACGCGCCTTATTGAGGATATGTATGTATTATGTATACAGAAGGATATTAAATACATTTTGATTTGGAAAGATTTCTAAACTTTTTGAGTTTATAAAAGAACCTTTGAGAGTACTGTATACGAAGTTTGAAGTTTTCAGACAGAAAACTTCATAATACATATATATTATTTTAAATCACCCATTTAATTTGACGTGAGGTTAAAGAAAAATTTTTTTCTTCAAAACTGTCAAGAATTAAGAAATGAAACTTTTTGATGTTATAAAAGACCCTTTGAGGGTACTTTATGCCATGTTTGAAGTTTTCAGAGTAAACATTTCATAATATATAACCCATTTAATTTGACGTTTGATAAAAGTAAATTAAAAAAAAATTTACTCCAAAACGGTTAGGAATAGAGTTTCTGAGAATATGATGAATCAGAGTTTTGTGTACAGAACAGTAGTATCATTTGTTTTCTCTATATTTTTCCAATTGTCTCGACATGCTTATTAAATTGTAGAAAATATCTTAATTACTTCCTCACCCACATCTATAGTATCCGTTGTACCATGCACGACAATCAAATATTGGACCATACGTATTATGAAATCTGACACTAATTGATGCCTGAATACTGCTGAGACCAAAAGATCTGCATAATCGGTACGCATTTGTTTCTGACAAGTCATTAGGTTAATTTGTTATCTCCATTGATGTTGCTGATCACAGTCTTGGTCAGTCTAAATTGCATAAAAAGTTAGATTCTCGTTGGAAAAGATGTTACTTGCCATCATCTATATATCATCCAATTTTTACATATTAATCGCTTCTTTTGTTACAATTTCAGCACAATCTACAGGCCAACGATAATATTTTCTCTGCCCTTTACATATCGAGTACCTGCGAAGCATTATGCAATAAAAGAAAGCTGATGTAATAGAGTAGAAGTCTATGTGGTATCTATCATAAATCGGATGTATAAGTCTGTGATTATAGTTTCCAATATAAGACGGAAATATTAAAGAACTTTATGTATAGCGCATAAGTGTCTGTAATATGCCATCATCTTTGTGACCTTCGTCTTGCTGAAATGTATCCTTTCTTCAGCATTCGCAGGTTACGTGCCATTACTTGGTACATTCACTGTGATTTCGGGCACGCAATGAACAAAGCAATGAATACCCATGAAGAGACGAATCCCTTCGACTATATAGCCGAAACAATCTTTAAATGTTTTTGGAATTAAAAACGCATGTGGTAAAGTAGTAGCTGTGGGGCAAAGAGTTAGGGAATAATTCTCTCTGGAAAAGATTATAGGCTCTGCATCTTCAAAGATCTTCTTGATTATGAGTAAGCCACTTTGAATAAATTCTTGGAAAAATACTTTATAATTATTTGACCGTTTTTCTTTTGATTACCCGTGATGTTCTTATCGTCTGATGCGACTAATAATAATAATAATAATGGTTTATTGATTATCAGGTGTATACAAAAAAAAATACAAAAATAAGAACAAAATATTTAAAATAAATATCTACGATGATCAAACTTATGATGAGGTTCAATATGTACTGATCTTCCACCTCACCATAGAACAAAAGAGAAAAACAGAAGTTAATTACTGAAGCGATAAAATACAGTAGTGTAGTCTTTAAATACAGTTGTAGCCAGTTGTACCCTTGAGAATTATTTAAATATACATTTCAGATTCGTAATTGCAGACACCCAAGGTAATGTTATTGTTACATGAAAACGAGGAGACAAGTTAATATATTTTGAAAAAAAAAAAAAAAAAATTTCTTTGATAAAACAATTTCTAAAAGCGAGATAAAAAGATGTTAACAGTGATTATGTCTTCCTCGTTAAATGTCATACTGATTATCACTTTTTTATGTTGTTTCTCTAAACAGAAACGTTTCTCCAGACAACCATATAATTAAATTTCAACCTGCAGACGATTCATCACGTCCATTAGTCATTTCCACGAATATATCTCACAACAGCTACGAGGAGAGCATATGTACTGGGTCTAAATAGAATCCCAGCTACGTCTCTAATTAATATTAATTGTCCTTGGTAGGTGTATAACGTTGAATTATGGGTTATTCTCTTCGCTTGCGGAAGGTTTGTTAAAGTAATTATTATTTAAAGGCAAAAAAGTGTGCATACGAAAAAGCGAATGAGAAAGAAGAAATAAAAGAGGTTGTTATACCCCGCTTCTGACAACTCGAAACACGGTTTAACAAGAGGGGTCGCGCGTCATTTCGAAGCATAAATAACACTCGTTATACGGTGCGTCCACAATTACAGGAGACTCTCGCGGCGTTTCCCCGATAATTAGGAAACGCGCCTTCACGACCCTGTCAGGTAGTCTTCCTTTTTACAGAGTTATTTACATTGCTAGCACGGGCCTCAGCCCGTTCCTCTCTTCGGCCGTTATTAATTTCATTTAAAACGGCGACCAAAACAAACAAGATACCCTCCTCCTCGGACAGGTAGGGCTTTAAAGTCGTCCTTTTTTCTTTTGGTTTCTGTACCCGAGGCTCGCCTGACAAATTAATGGGAAGTACGTTTGACGTGGAATTTTTTCCGCTTCGAACAACCATGCACGATCCCCACGAACCGCTGCCCGGCGTGAAGTGGAATCTTTATAAAGACGTAGTGATGTTGAGTTTAACCTCTTCACCGTCCCCCCAAATGTCCTCTCTAAAAGGTTCTTCTAGGGTCCATACCAACCGATTGTTGTGGAGATCCAAAACCAGGACCGTATTTAATCTAAATTAAAAGACAAATGTAGGAAACCCACCAAATTGTCTAAATTATCAAAGTACAGTAAAATCTCGATGTAATGGACTTTGTTAGAACGGACTAAACTCGAATGTTTCTAGTTCTAGTATTAATTGTTATTCAGTGTTAGATTGTTATATATTTTTATTGAACTAAATGTGGAACTAACACTAGACCTAGAACTAGAAACATTCGGGTTTGGCGGTCTTAAGACACGCATGGTTAAACTCGATCAAGATCTTTATTTTATATTATGAACCTTAAGTTTCAAACTAGTAACAGTCCAATACAAAAAGAGAATAAATTAAGCAGTTGCTAATTCAACGTGTAAAATAGTAGGTACTTACTTATGCGTGACGTCACGAACGGGCCTTCGAGCTGTGCACCTGTTTCGGGATGTAGCAGTCTTTTTAGATTCTACCCTCCTTGGTATAAATATAAAGATAGGTAGACTAAACGCAACTATGTGGATAACTGTCCAAATTTGTATGCATTAAAATTATTCATTCAAACAGTTTTATGTGCAAATTAAAAATGTTTCATGTAATGGACTTTTGGCTATTGTAGTTTTAAATTAATCATAGATTGGCTGAAACCCTGAAATGAATTCCTCGAATTATTTCAAATGATTTAAAATGATTAACTGCATTTTTTAACTACGTTATCATTTAGCAATTAAAAAGTTGTTTATAAAAAATAAATCACTATATATTTAGATAATAATTTTCACGTGGGCACTTACATCATTTACTAATATGTAAATGATACGTGCTGGACATTAATTACGCTTAATTATAACAGGACCGGTTCTTAAGTAATGCTGAACTGACTTAACATTCAACGGAAAAAAGATATTCATGCCGATGAATCAATATTTTCTTTACCCAATAAGTTTCTCAATATGCCGAAAAAGTAATTTGATTGATGCAACTTTAAACAGTTAACTTTTTTTCGTTAATACGGTTCTGTACTAAAAACACACACACATGTGACATTTTAAAAGAGGTTTTCGTTGCAGCGGTAGAGATCGTGGGCACAGTAGCCACCTATGGTAAACTTTCCGAGGAGTCGACCACCAAGTAGTCACAAAGACCAGAATCCCGCCCGTCCCACCTCCTTCCCACAAGAAAAACCGGACAATGCGGACGCCCAACGGGGCCCCCATTCCGGTTGCATTGAAAAATAATACGAATTGTCATAACATTTAGACCCACGGTGCTAGTTGAGAGGAAAATACGACCTGCTACATATTCAAAGGTGCACGTACGCGTTCCGAATTCCGAACATGAAGACATCAACGCTCCAGGAACGTGTAAATAAAGGGCTATACTTACATACATACAAACTTGACTTATAGGGGGTGTGTTGGTACGTTGTAAGAATTTGCCACTTTTCGTGTTTTACCCATTTTGGCAAACGCTAAATTTATGCGTACGGTTCTACGGAGGGGAACTTTATCGAATTAGTTAGATGCCGTGGTAAACATACAAAATTTCTACAAGCTGCTTAACGCCGTCACTGGCAGCATTTTACGGTGTTTTTTACTGCTCTGCCACGTTTTATTACGTTTCTTTCTGGGCTGTTATAGTTTGTTAATGCCCGTTTATGGTGACTAAAAATAATTACAGTGACGAAAGGAATCCATAAACACATTGTATATGAAAGAGATTTTTTTTAATGTTTTAAAAGGACTCGAAGCGACACTATTAATTTTATATCGGTTCATTTTTGATAAATATTCATGTCATGATAGACAAATTAAATTTTATTAGTAAAATTCGTTAATAATTAGTCACAGATATAGCTTGACCAACCTAAAATTACAAAGACAGAAGGATACCAGTTTAAAAGTTCTGTTTAAACTCTTAAAACAAACAGTATAAACTTCAACTTTTAAATTAACAGTTACGTTACTGAATGTATACAATATTAGAAATTTCAAAGTGAAAATTTGTGTCCACACAACCTCATTCGAAGTAAGAAATAGAAAAAAACGGGTAAAGGTGTCATCATTTCCGCAGTGTCAACAAGAAGAGGGCGCGCCACTCGAGTTCCACTCGGAGGTGGCTCGGTTAATGGCAGAAGTAACACGTCCCTGGTCTCATAAGAAATGCACCAGACGCGACTTCCACAAAAGCTCTCGGATCTGAGATTAAAAAAGAAAGTTACCAAGGCGTAACTCGCGACGCCTCGGGGCGATTGTTCGTTCGCAAACCGAATGGGGGCGCAAATGCCGCCACAGCCGCAAATAGACAAAACTACCCGCGAGATGACTCCCTACGAAGTCATCGTCTTCGTCGTCTAGAATAGAGAGGCGCATAATGTGTGCCGTAATGTGGCTGATTTATTAAAATTTATGGGTTGGCCGAGTGAATGGCGGTCCCTCTGTTCGTTTTACGACTTTCCTAAAGTACGTGTGGCCCGGAATTGCCGGGTCGTTTTGGGGCGGGACGGCCGTCTAACGCGCCTCGATTACTGCCGTTTAACCGTGAAGGCCACTTCTATGGAAGATTTATGGCTTCTCATGATGTATTAGATACCGTTAGACGATCGTCTAATTGAATCGAGACGGTTATGGACGGTAATTTTCATATTATAGGTCCATAAGGCGGATGAGAGCGACTAAATCTGTGCTAATAAGAGGCAGGACGAATAAGATATTTCGTAAAAATTGTCTTATATATCATTAAAGCCGGTTGTAAATTCTTTATGAACACTGTATGTAGAAATAATGTTACTTTATATTATTTTCTTGTATACTACTCTTTCCGGCCATAGATAAAATTAATGTGCGTTTGATTAAATCTAATTCCACGTTTTATCATAAGTAATAACACTTCTTACACCTGTGCTATCGTATCCTGTTTTGATTAATGTAATTATGTCAGACGGAATCTTCCATCCGCAGTCGAGGAGTTAATTAAATTTCGTTTGGAATGAAGATAACTAGCAAAAAAGAAGTGCTTATTTTGGAATTATAAAACTAAAATCTCTGTACTAACCATTTAAAGTATAAATCAAAATGTAATTATGTAATCATTGTTTGATGAACAGATGTCCTTCCTACTTTGTAAACGGCAAGATGATGAAGATAGTGTTTCTTGCGAGGTAATGTGTTGATAAGTTGTGTGCTCGTTTTTGTAGTGGTAAAAGATCAAATTGGTGCAAGAAGCCATTTGTGCAACTCTCTTTATAGAGAAGCTTAATAATAGAGATAAGTTACATATTTGCTGTGTCTATGTTTTGCATAATGAGGATCTTGCTTTAACAATATTTATTAGCGATATTTAGTGATTTCATCTTGCCCAAAAGAGCTTGGAATGCCGATTATTCCGGAGTATAGCGCCTTTCCCGCTAGTGCACATTCAGTTGATTTCCTGGACTTTCCTTTAATCAATGTAATTTCCTTAGCATGGATTATGACAATATGGTATATTTGATTTTGGTGCTTTTTGTAGCTTAGACTAACATGAAGCTAAATCATTCTTCCCTGTTTGTCAAGACGTTTCAGAAATTCACTTGCAACATTACGTAACCCTGAAAAAACTTTTCCTGGATGATGTTTTGTTAATCACAATTTCAAAGAAACTGCTTTCGGTGGCTATCATGCTCTATATTAATAATATCAGTTAAAAAGTTATGTTTGGAGACGTAAATACAAATTTTGCTGCAGTTATGTATAATAATCATGTGTTCTTTGATACAATTGTAGGAATAAATGAAACGCGAAAATTTCATGGAAGCTGGAGGCGTTATGGAAATCATTAGACTACCTAATGCTTTGTCTCGTATATCAAAATTCCTCGTCGTCAACAGTCAGTTCCTTCTAACGCTGAAAAGACTAAATAGGCATGTTAGCTACAACAACATTGAACTGGATCGAAGACTCAGATGGCTATATCTATTTGCAATCCTAGTTTTCCCATTTTGTTAACTATTGCAGAAAACAAAGCGGCCATAAGTCTGACATTGTGCAGGTTCATTTTCTTTATCTATTCCACAAATATCAATAAGTCAGGTGCAAATTGATGTAGAAATATTTTCTTACTGGGCTTATCTTCGAATATGATCACCAAGAAGGGCAAAGCCCAAAGCAGTTGATCTATCTTTCTTAGTCTTCTTTCTTAGCAATGGCGTTTTGTGCATTGCATTAGGTTTAGAGTTTTACTAGGGCATCCACCTATACAAGAAAAATTCAGATGATGGTAATTCTTCATGTGTTATGATCGACTCGATCAACACCCATTGTAAAGTTATAATCAATAGCCACTTTTGGTTTCGTTACCTTTTTATTCCTTATTCCTATTTCTACCGAGTTTGTGACATGTATAATTGAACGAAAGTATATACCGCGCAAAACCTACACTCTATGTCATTACCATTGCCTTTTTATGTGCCTTTATAAATGAACGAACTGTTTTGGGATTCCTGGGAAAAGCACTTTCAATCAATTTTAGTCAATTCATTAGAACTATAAAAATTGTCAATAGTTAGTCCCCTTACTTACTACAGATATTATCATTACAGCTTATGACGAGATAGAAGTAAATTTATAAATTCATCGTCAATAATTGTTCCTTTGTCGTTCACGAATTCACAAAGAAAATAACTTTTTATACCAAATCTTGCACGCTTTATTGTTAGCTACTCAATTAACCATTATATAGCATTAGAAATTCGCAAATCGTTATATCCCGTTTAAGTGTATATGCCAGTTGAGAGTTTTTATTGAGAATGTCGTAAACTGGCTAGATATTAGTTTGTTGCTGGATTATACATATTTTTTATAAGCATATAACATCTTCTACATAACATTGTTTTTGCGAAGAGTGAAGTAAAAATGAATATTTTATTAACCAATATATTTTCTCTTTTGATTTGTATGTCCAGCTCATACCATTACGATTGCTAAAAAAATCGCATCTCCGATAAACTTACGCACTATTGATCTTATTAAAGATTACAGATTTGTTTCGTGTATAATTTTTCCAATTCATCCATTCAATTCATCACGAAGAAAATAATTGAAGAATTATTTTGGCGTTGTAAATAATAAAATTGGGTCGTTTATTAAAGAATTTCAATAAATTCAAATGGGGCCGCAGGTGGTGGAATATCTGTACGGATATCGATGTCCGTCCATGCATCTAATTCAGGCAGATGTTCATTTTCAGATTCCTCTTCCGATTCCGATCTAGAAATTGAAGTTGAGGAATCATCCAAGTAGAAATCCTCTCATTCGCTGTCGCTCTCCTGAAAAGATCTTGATTATCAAAATTATGAATAAGAGTAAAAACCAATATAAGTAAAATTCAAAAAGCGCAATTTTTTAAAATTTAATATAAAATATTTCTATTCTATTCTATTCGGCGAGTATTCCTTCTCGCATCCCAATCGCCAGCCGTCTTTATCATTCCAATCATCTTCACCCATTCCTCTTCATCTCCACCTTGATATCCTGGATCAATTTTTTCTAGCCCACCTCTTTTGTTTCTTTCTGTTGGCACCCAGTTCCAAACCTTAAGTGGGATTCTCTTTACTCATTTGGCGTAGATGTCCATACCATTTTAGTTGCTTTTCATTTATAGTGTCTATAGTGTCGGTTATGCCGCAGCATCTTCTCCCAAACATCATCTCTGCTGGTAGCAGTCTTCAAGTTGTGTCTTTGTCTCTCACCCCACTTCTGACCCATACGTCATCAATGGTTCTCTAATGGCCCTAAAAATATTTTTCTTTGTTTGTATCGTTAGGTTATTATTCCACAGAATAGAATGCATTGCCTTTATCGCTTTTTTCCTATGCCAACGTTCCTCATTACATCATTATTGTCTTTTCTGTCTTCGTTTATGACTACCTCAAGGAATTCGTTCCTCCAATTGCCATATATTGAGTCTTATCTTTGATCATTTCCAATCCCCATTTATTGTATTCTTCTTCTAGATTATTTAACATACACCTCATCGTCTGCAAAAACTACTTGGTCGTCCGCGAACAACATAGTGTGTATGTGGCTGTCTCCTACACACATTCCTATCGGGTTGCATTTCCTTTTCCAAAGTTTTAGGGTTGAGTGGATATAGATCGTGAATATTGTGGGGGAAAGGCAACATCCCTGTTTGACACCTTTTGTAGGAGAGAAAGTATCAGTTGTGAGTTTTCCTACCTGAACCTCTGCCGCGTTATCCCTGTATAGCGCTTTCACAGCGTGGATGTGAGTTCTGTTGATGCCTACATCTGTCAGAGAAATCCATAATTTCTGAAGCAATATAAATATAATATTCGTAAAAAGCGTGATTTTTTTAAAATTTAATATAAAATATTTCATAATGCTTTTCAATAAGCAGAAGAAATGATATGCGCAAAGGCTTGCAACTCATTCAAAAGCAAGTAGTGGTTAAAATTGTTCATTATAATGCGGGGATATGATCTGAAATGCATGTCTAATTCAGAGCATGCAGTGAAAAGAATATTATCCATATATGGGTTAAAGTAAAGAACAAGATACCTTCTGAAGATACATCCAGAGGTTTTTCCTAGTGCTTGATAGGGGTTAACATATCAACTGCATTCGCTATATCCAGAACGTCGTAATCGTGTAATTTTTGGTCTGGCTTTTTTCAAAGAAGTGGTTGGTTACTAATCTTGAACTGACCCCAAAATCTTCTTGTTTTTTTTTTCTGGAAAATGTTTCACGACTATATGTTTAACGATGAGGCAATTTTATTAGTTTTTCAGTGCTACATATGTTTCGGAAATTTCTTTCCTTCTTCAGGCACGACGTCAGATCTCAGAGGAACTCCTTTTTATAATTAAAATTCATTTCTACTTTCGTCAACATTTAGGTGTATTCCTTTAGGAGTTTAGTTTAATTCATGAATAAATTTGAAAATTTTCGTAAATGAAAAATATGATTAAAATTATTTATGGCTTGAAGAGCATGTCATAATTTGAAATATTTGTTATTTCTTAATAAATAAAATTTGGTTATAACGTAAAAAATTTTGAATTAAATGAATTTATAGAATTATTATATTTGAAAACTGATAGATCTATTATGTAGTATCAACTTTGGGAGACTGAAGTAAGAGATTATTATTTCGTTAAACTGAAATCGCGCATGCGTTGAATGTGTAATTTGAAAATTAAATGTATTCAGTGAATTGTCTATATGGGTTAATATCTGTTATATCATTCATTAAAAGGTTATTATAATTATTGTCATGTATGTGAAATTCTTCAATTAAGTCCATTTCCCTTGATTTCCTTATATTCTTGATAAGTTTAACATTTTCAAACTTTATGTTGTGTTTAAGACTATCAATATGTTTAAAAACTGCAGAGTTATGTTTTGTTAAGTGTTCTCTAAATCTAAAAGGGATGAAATTCTCCATATTTCTCAATAAAATATATAAAAAATAGAAATTTAGAAAAACAAAAAGATTTTTCTATTTTCTCTAAATCTAATGTGTATATTTCTACCAGTTTGGCCTTGATTCTATGGGCATTGGGGTCTCGAGATATTAGTCAGTAGGATTGTTCAAGATTGTTTTCAGAAAATCTATAATATGTTTTAGAAGAACATAGAAGTTGCTATAAGATTTTTCTCACAAAGCTTTACAATTGATTTAACTACACCCTTTATTTTTATATTGAACATCAATTGATGCAATGTGTTTTATTAGGAAAAGCTCACATTTGTCTAGAGTATTCTGTCATTCGTTTTGAAAGCCAAATATTTATTGGTAGGTGGTTTAAGACTCTAGTTAATTACGTAGAGCGACCATAATCTCATTAATAATGACTGTGTGATATCAACATTATGCATACTTGGTTTTGGAAGGTTGGTGTACAGTAGCGTGTTTTTGATATGAAAGCACTAATACTGGTTGCAGGAGTTCTAACAACTAATCTTTTCTAATGTACTGATATTCTGATTACGTCGCTCACTGATACAGTTCAAATTGACTGATTTCAGTAAGCCCTTTGGCAATGTACATCATAGTCTGTTATTAAATAAACTACATCAATTTCGCATTACTGACAACTTGTTTCGTTGGTTTGCTTGCTATGTATCCGGGCGATCTCAAACTATAACTATTGAAGATAAATATTATTTGTCATTAATATTAAACAATTTTCTTTTTAATATTAGTAACATACATGTATGCTGATAACCTAAACATTTATTTTCTGTTTCTAATGGGCAATTGTGCTGATAAAAGTATATCTAAATATTTCTAAATATCATACAATTACGTTCACTATAAAAGGATTATATAAAATCTGCTCTTGATACACACGTTTTATACTACGCCACAATGTTATCGTACAAATAGTAATACAACAACATCCTACATTTTTAAAGCGTCATTTGAAACTCTCAATACTTTATTTATATTGCCAGATTAGACGGTGTCAGGAAGCGACGTATTAAATACTTGTGTTACAAATCCCTATAAGAGTATACTCACTGGCTGTTAACTGATCAGAATATTCACACGTCGTCAGGAAGGAGCTTATAACGACGCTTTATTCACATACAATTTCGTCAAGAATCATTCTAATATCCCAACTCCGTTGGGATTGATCGATTTCCATGTTGCTTTACGTCAGCTACAGTTTCCCTTTTTATTTTATGCACCCACATCACGAACTAAACCGTATCAAAATTCACCCATCCTCCGATTTATGAAAAGAACCGCAATTCGGATTAAATGCATCCTCATCTTCAGGGGTATTCAAATTTATTTATTAAATATTGTCTCCCAATATATACAGTGTCTCAAGTAAACGTTTTCTCAGTTCCTTTATGAACAATAATAATCTTTTGTCAGTATTAATTAAGCTTGTTGTATCTGAGCTACTGTCAACCTATTATTGAAAATAAAATTACAATGTGTAATAACGCCTTTTATTCCAATTATACAAGACGAGAAAGGAGTTTTCGAGGAATATTTTAGGTCGAATGAAATAGAGTGGCAGGTATTTTATTTTGTGCTACTAGACGGACTCTATACACAATAAAGGCCATATTTCAATACTTTATTGAGTCTCAATTCAGAAGCACAATTGCTAATTTATTACCTTTCAAAAAATAGAATAAACTACCGGAACTATAAACTAGGAACGTCAATACTTCCCTTAAAACAAAGAATTTGTTTCCATTACAACTACTTTACTTTCTTTCCGTCTTAAATTCTCAAAATAAACCAGGTACCTGAACTAAACTACCCGTGTACACTTCTTAGAAATAGAACGACAATTGTTTAAATTTAAGACCGTTACAAAAATATGATAAAAATTATTAGATGTTTTCACCGACAAAGGCGGTATAAAATAGTTAAGACGTTGCTTAGCCCTTTATGTACCCACCATTTCGTTAATAAACATCAAAATTCAAATGAGGTATTAGAACGTCCCGTTTTTTCTTTAAACTTTTTTGTGTTATTTCAAAACCGCCGACTCTTTTAATCGAGCCGACCAGATCTCGTTATCAAGGTACGGATGTTGCCAAACTAGATCATCTCCATAAATTTCGATGCGCTCACGCACAGCGCACGTTAAACATTGCTCGTGCGCGAGTCGGCGCAGATCAAGAGATTTGATAAAGTTTTATAACCCGGGCGGTTCTTTTATCTACTTCGTTGTCGGTAGGAAGTTGGTAGGAAATTGTAGCGCTACGGAGTTCTTTAACCGGTAACGAACAAACATTGTAAAATGATAAAGGGTTAGAGAGAACGGTTGGGAGAAATAAAAAAAAAATGTATACAAATACGAAAAATAAGTAATCCTCAATGTATTAGAATAAAATTGTTAGATATCTCTTGTTGAATCAGTTTTCAATTTTTTTGCTTCACTAAATAAACATTAACACTTATTTGTAACTTTATTTAAAGTTTATTTAAATATTATACAAATACTTATTAAAATAACATGACACCATCGTTGGGTAGTCAAATACCGTTCTTGTACAAATAAAAGATGCCTAGAATCGATAACAATGGTTAATACGTCAAACCCATGTCGTGACGGTCAAAATAGAAACACGACCGAATGCATAAAGAATCCCACGTCTCCGTTGAACGACTAATATTTCATAATCGGACACCTTCGCCCTATCTACATGGCCACATTTCTTGTTCTGGCGAGACCAAGCGCTGACTTATCTGATCCGGAGGCTGAGAGAAGAAGTGTCGCCCGCTTATTTTTACCTTTTCTCCTCCGTTTTATTTTTATGGGCACATCTTAAAACGTACGTGTCGCGTCGCCTCTGACCATATACTGCTAGATAGAAATTGAGTTGGGATGCCAATCAATATGTAATGTGCCATATCCTGTAGAAAGCTTGCGCCGTTCATCGACGATGGACGTGAAGTTGTTCGATGCCGTCGGTAATTATTCCGAGACCGTAAATATGATGTTTTTAAACGGTTCTATCGCCTTGCAATTAGATGCAACATCGATCTCGACTTAATAATGTGATGCAACGAATGGGATTTATTGACCATAACATTTTTAATGAATCCGTCGTTAGTTTTTATTCGAAAGCTCTAGGAATTTCGTTTTTAAATAAACATGAAGACCGAGCTTAACTAATGAGTAATTTAAACTGAAATAGCCGCAATAATTCCAAAACCAAACATCTCATCACAACTTAAACACAAACTGGCTGCTCGTAGCACGTTTCCAGGTAACTCTGGGGTTCTGAGTGACAGGACAACAATGGCGGATTCATTAGCGACACCCTCGTACACAAAAGTTCCTGGCGGCACGAAAGTTGTGCTTGGAGTTCAGGAACCTGAGCCGTCCATAATCGATCATCCGGTACTTTAAAAATACAGGAAGGGCACGAAATGGACGTAGTCCTTATCTTTCATTTTCGAGGACAAGGGATTTGCATTAACTCGAAATGTGAAATCTTAATTTTTTGAAAACCCCGCACTAATCCGCTACGCGATAAGTTCGACGCTCAGGTAAATATTGACAATAAATCTGGTAGGAACCCATAAAAAAGTGTTTCTAAATTTGAAATCGGGCAGATTTATGAAGAGATTTATCTGATCTTGGCATTAGAGGCGTTACGAGAGACTTAATTTTGTCGAGAAAAACAGGATTGCGCCCGGCTATTTACGTAAAGAGATAAAATTGACTTTTTATTTCGGTCAAATGGTCGTGGTAATTCGTACGATTGCTCCCGGCAGTTCTTGGGCTAGCACTCTAACGGCGTAATTGCTTAATTCTGTTAAATTACTCTTTAATCACTCTCATTGTACATCGACTTGAAACTCGTCTGAAGCATCCGAGGCAATTCAAAGAAGTTACGACTCTTGACGTCATCATAAACTTCCACACATATCCTTCTTTTTATTTTATTCCATTTTAACCAACAATTATTTTCGAATTCCAATTTGCCAGATCCAAATCGTTGCAGTCAACTTATGAAAACTTTTGTGTTCAAGATCCGTTAAGGAGCCGTCTTTCTTAATCTCCCCGGTACTTTTACCTTTTCACCTCAGCGCCTTATATGTCGTCAACGGTCTTGAGGAATCGTCGGCGTTGGCCTTAAATGACTTCTACATTTAATTGAAATAATCCGCCCGACGGTTCCCGTCCATTCGTCAATTGTAATCAACGTCAACGCCGAACGAACAGAAGAACCGGTGGAAAGTCCGTCGTGCTTGACACCGTCCAAAATGCAAGAAAAAGTGCGGGCCCCAATCTGACAGCTACGATGCGCGTAATTACTCTGAATACTTTGCATTCGTTTAAACTGGGCGTAAAAAAACCCTTCGATGACGTTGACGTGACAGTCCAAAAATGGCCTCATTAAGAAGATAATTTTTGATAGGAGCGAATATTATTTAATTATTAAGGATTAATTAAGTTACAATTCAGTTTATTTGTTTTGATACCGTTTTAAAGGTTTTAAAGGATTTTTGGATTTATTAAAAGGTGTAAACATTTTTTAAAAATTCGGAATCTGGTTTATACATTTTTTCTTTAAAATATAGATTAATACGGTTTGCTTTTAAAACTTCATTAATCCTCCTTAGTATTTTTAAAAAGGGTTTTTAAAGTGGTTTTTAAAACATGCGATAGTTATCTCGACTTAAGGATTAAATAAGGTTCAGGATTTTTTTGCACAGAAAATTTGTTATCTCATTTTGAGGTAACTGGTAAACAAACAATCCTTAAACTAGGGAAAGCAGTAAACTCACCTACAAACATATCGAATTATAATCAGTCACATACAAATTACTTGAAAGGCTCATCTACAATAGAATCCGTCAGAGAGTATTTGATGTAATACCAATTGAACACGCAGA
Organism: Onthophagus taurus; assembly: GCF_036711975.1. NCBI lineage: Eukaryota > Metazoa > Arthropoda > Insecta > Coleoptera > Scarabaeidae > Onthophagus > Onthophagus taurus. Next base: position 26,441,775 of record NC_091966.1, read on the forward strand.
GAAGAAAGTGCAAAACTTTTCCTGCATTCATTGATCTGTAGGCGCTCCTCTTTAACCAATCTATACATCGCAGATATTCCAGAAACAAGGTCTAAAAAGGACGATAACTGGACTCTTGCAATAAGGTGTAGATCGTTCGAAGAATCAAAGGATATCCTGACAACCAACCTAGACAGGGACAACATGGGGAATGTCGTTCTCCACCCTGCACTCCAGAGCCCTGAGCCTTGTTATCTCACCGCTGTGTACTGTACATCAGTATTTCCAAACAGTCCTCATGTCCACAGAATCAATGCCCACCTCAATAATACAACGAGAATCTACTCCAGTGGAATGACTTCCATTACTGCGCTTAAGACGTTGCACGACTTGTGACGATGGTGGGTGAGAGTGATTTAGTGACGAAAACTCAGGCGAAATTGCAATCGATAAGTTTGGGGCTGGAATGAGTGATAGGGAAAGGCTGGATCTACAATAAGATAGCGGTGGGGTGTTTGAAGATGAGTATGAGAAGAACTGTGGAGGTGAATATGGGGATGGAAGTGCTGGAATGACGGGAGCCGGTAAGATCAGAGGTTGTGGAGGGAGATGCGAGGAGAATGTGTGTATGGGAGAGAACTGGTGAAGGATGTTAGGGAGGCGTGGAAGAGGAGATGGATGGAACCGGATAAGATTAGAAGGATGTATAGGTTTATAAAACAAGGATCGAGTAAGGGCATTCAGCTGGTGACGAGACATGGTCCAGTCATCAGCTGAATCAGCGACATGGATGATTGGAACTGGTTGGCGGCGGGAGTTGTGTTTGGTTATGATGGGGAGTAGTGTTAGTAGTTGGTGGGCGAAAGCGGTGGGTAGCCTAGGTTGCGATTCGGTGGATACATTGTGACGGTAATACAATTATATGTGGATAGTGCACGTTAACTAACCAGGGAGGGTGGCATAAATTGGATGCGCAAAAATAAAGTTAGGGTCCCCGATGGTTTTTGGCAGGCGGAAGCGGTAGATTGTGTTGGAGGTGGTCATTAGGTACAACGATGGTAAGATTTACATAACTACTGAGACTTATACCTCCCCCAATCCTGCGCTGTCGTAAATTCCCCCACGAGAAAATTGAGGACACAAACCACACCTGCCTCTGATGCAGAAAGCCACCGATCAAAATAGTCACTGCCACAGATGATGAATTCTGCCTGACTAACGCTTGGCACCAAGAATGGATAACAAAGCAGAACAATCAGATCTTATGTATTACCCAAAAGCTTCCTGGTTTTAATTTACCACGCAAAACCTGGTCAACTCTTAACAGAATACGGACCCAGCATGCTAGATTCGTCTACTTTTTGTATAAATGGTGCAAGACATTGACATCCCCCTGCGAATGCGGTGAAAATTAAACATATTATAGAACATTGCCCTAGAACAGTCTATGATGGACTACCTGAAGATTTTCTGTTGGCGACTCCAGAATCAATAACTTTCATAAATGCCTGTTTGTGATCGGAACTGTGACTGTAACTGTAATTATAATGGTATTAATGGTGTATAAGGCAAGGAGAAACCAACAAACTCTTTCAAGGAAGTATAATTATAGCAAGTTCTGTAAAACCAAAGAAATTTACATTTTGCTGAAATTATCACCTACCTTAAGTAATGGAGAAGGCACTTTAAGAAGAAGAGAAATTGTGATTTCGGTTTTCGTTGTGTCTTCATCCTATACGCTATGTAAATAAATAGCAATTTTAAACTAAAACTAGAAGTAACACTATCACTAGACCTAGAACTACAAATTTTCGGGATAAGCCGTACGTACTAAATCTCTATCGCCTCTCTCGTCAATCTTTGAAAGTAATGTCCGTTTCTTGGTAACATTTTGGATTTGTCAAACTCTATGGTGTGTCCTCTTTTGTGACAATGCTCTGCGACAATAGATTGTTAAATTTTACTCAGTCGGACATCCCTCTCGTGTTCCTTGATGCGGCATTCGTTATTACGTCCAGTGTAGCCAACACCAATAGCCGATAGATTTCCGCTGCCTTCAAAGAGGTTAGTTTATCTTTGACTATCGGAAGAGTGCTTTCTATTTTGCTGACCGTACCGTATCGTACCACGATATCGTTCTCCTTCAGACACCTCGCAATTCGCTCCGTTACACCTGAAACATAAGAAACGCAGATAAAACCGGCTGGTGTCGTGCTTACCAAGTCATCCTTCTGTTTGCGTGGTTTGGTGGCTCGTTGGATATCCCTCATCGTATAGCCGTTCTTCTGCAGTACATCTTCTTGGAATCTTTCCTCAGGTTCTCTATATCACATGTCCTCTCTGCTCGCTGGAATAAGGCTTGAATCACGGACCTCTTCTGTTGTAGGTGGTGATGGGATGAAGCCTGCAGGTACCTATTCGTATGCGTCTTCTTTCGATATACTCTCAGTTCCATGGCCCCATTTGTCTTCTTAGTCACCAACACATCCAGGAGTAGCAACTGTTTTGCAGTTTCTATTTCCATGGTAAATTTTATCATTGGGTGCTGCCCCTTCGCATTACTCATAGAACTCTCCCTTCGAGCTAAAATATGTCGATGATAGGCAGTACTCCACTAGTCCTGGGACGGAGTTTGAAAACCCTCGTGGATGAGTTTCTGGCGAAGACCATCCACGGCATCTATGACTGGTACTCTGGTGAATAGAAATTCCACCAGGATATCCTGAGAATCTAGCTTCATACTCATAATTGATTATACAAAATGTGTAGAATCTCTGACATAATATGACTCTGTTTTACCTATAAAAGGAGACAGAATCTTGGCAAGGTGTTTTGCTGGCTGATTGGGAGAATTTACGGCACTGAGAATGGGGCGTAGTGGGACCTCTGGTTTGTGGATTTTAGGTAATCCGTATATTCTTGGGGTTTCTAAAGCCTGTACGAATAAGCTTTTTTGTTGTTCAGCTGCGATTCCTGTGGATTTAACCAGTTCTTTCATCTTCCTTACTATCTTCTCTTCGAACTTGTTTTTGAAGAAGGTTGCAACATGGCATCTGAAACGCGAAACAAGTTTCTAGTTCTAAATCTAGTGTTAGTTCTAGTGATAGTGTTAGTTTTAGTTTTAGTTTAATTAACACTGGTCGTAAAAGCCTTCGTACTTACAAAATAGAAATTTTACTATTAAAATTATTTTATACTTTCGGGATACATTAAATTAGATTGCCTTTGTCTAAAGATAAGTATCCTATATTTCTACATTAAAAAGGTTGTATGCGAATGATTGTTCCAAGTAAATTGGTTCAGAAAACTATTAACACTTGGATTGTACAATTTGTATGGATTGTAAATAAATCTTGCATAACAAAAACCAATATCGATGTCGATATTTCAACGAATTGATTCCAAATTCAATTCGTCTCGCGCATATTCATTGTTTCGAAACGTTTTATATGCTTAATAGTTTCCGAAGAAAAGCGAATTTTTTATATTGTAATTTCCTACGCCGTCACATCTGTCGTTACAGCATTGAACCGGCGGGGAATTGCAAATAGTAATTGTTGCGTTCACGTTCCGGCTCAACGCTTTCATCTTTAATCACGCCGCGCAACGTGGCGCATCGGTCCACTTTTTTTCTATCGCACAGAATGTAACAAAAAGTTCTCCACAGGAACGCACATTGTAGACGACTATACCGAGGGGGTAAATAGAACGGATAACAGTTAAATAGTTTTTGCTAACGAGTCGATTCGGTGGACAAATTGTCTTTCAACGGTTGAATACAATAGTTGGTTTGGTGTTTGCGTCGAATGCCAACCAAGCAGCATAAGTGGAAATTTATTCAAGACCGTTGGTAAACAATTCGGTATTGCTGACGGCGAGATAATATATTACAAACAAGCGAGGCATTCATAAGTATGTACATACCTGTTAAACAAAGGCGCGTTAAATAACAAAAACAAACCAGAATCAGTTTTGTGCGAGGTGAGAATTATACCAGCCGAAAGTGCTTGGACGATGAAGTCATTCATTATTCAAAAATTTGTTGGAATTTCCTCTCTAAATTGGCAACATCTTGACGACCTGGTTTTCATTTAAAATTCAACGGATCGTTTTGTAACCATCTCCATATTTATAAACAAATGAATATTCAAACCCCGTCCTCAATCCAATTTACTCTAACAAAACCCTTCGTTCTCACTCTACGTGTTAATAATTAATATAATTTAATACAATTAGGTTTACTAACCCAACGTAACTACGTCAATAACGCTAGGATTAATTAATCATTTTTTTTGCTTCATGATTTGTTGCGGTTTCAATGTATTCACGATTTAATCTACTGCGGTTATCAACCGTTTCCCGACCTCAGCATTAAATTATTCATGCCAGATGGTTGATATTTTCAATATTAATGATTAAAATCAACGTAAAAATTGAAAAATTAAATAACGAAATAACAACTTTATTTATATTTTATGCGATAATATGGGTACTTTTTTTTAACCAATTTCATATGCACATAATACGAAGATAATGCAAATCTTCTATAATTTATTTCGGTTTATTGGAATTTTGTATGCACGTAAATATTCAAGCGATGGGTGACATTTTTATGACCATTGACAAGTTTATACAAAGTATGAAGGTGATAGGATCTTTGAATTTTTAATGTCTCTTACATTCCTATACAACGTGAAATAGCTATACACAGAGAAAGCGTCGCTTGGTTAGAAATTTAATTAATATATTCACTAAAATGAGATATTTAAAGAAATTAAATGGTTATAAAATAAGAGGTTTCTAAAATATTTTATTTTCACCATGATAAGTAATGATATCATATTGTAATGTAAATGTATTTAAATTATAAAATGAGTGGAACGGATTATCACAATATTCATTTAAATTTTATAAGTCCTATTATAAGTGCTTCATTTACATTAATTTTCATATTCTCCTCTCCTCGTAAAACTATCTTTATTACAATGTTTTTAACGATTTTATCGTACCCGTCTTGTTCGAAACGTCTCATTACTGAACTTTCCTTTTTAATTGTCACTATCAACAGTTTGTTCTTCATTTGGCGTTGACTGCTAAAGCAAGAAGATATAAATGAAATCAACAATATTATGAATGATAGGAGACGTTTTTATTGGCCTTCTATCACCAAGGTCAAAGACTTCGTCAGAACCTTTGATATTTTTACATCGGTTTTTCAATGGTCTTCATCCTAACGTCATATTTTACAAAATATTTTATTGGTACATATAAACTACTTTGTTAGTAAATCTACCTGAACCAAGTATGATATAGCTAATATCTAGACTACTGATACATCCAGTCACTTGTAGTCATTTCGAATAAAAATGAAATCTCTTTTTTTACACATTCATTTCTTGCTTTTTAAGCATTAAAACGGTTTCAAAAATGTTGTGAATTTTATCATAATTTTTAATTAATACAACCGTTTGCGGTTCGTATTTGTCGCTGAACTAGTAACGACACGTTTCTCTCCTTACTCACTGAGAATGGCCCTAGGTGGTTAACGTTAATGGTGTGAAAGGTTATCGGTAACCATTCTATTTTATGCAGGCAATTTCCTTTTTCCTTGTGACTTTTTGTGTGTACATTGAACATTCGCTGTTATATAACTAATTATCCCTTCTTCTCAAGTGAAGAATTATCTCATATTATTAGGTGAAAAAGAAACAGAATTGGTTTCTGTATTATTGTATCGCTATGTTACATTATCTACTGTGACTCAATACTTGTTTGCTATTCTTCATCAGATTCCGAAAAAAAATCAGAAGGAATCAGATCCGTTCAAATAGTACATAGATTTGTTATCTAATAATGGTCTCCGTTTATTTTGTACAGGTGGTTGTTTTGATCTAGACGGCCCTACTTCTTCATCCCTTTTTTCCCACAAAATATCCACTTAATATTTACAATAAATAAATCTATAAACACAAAGCTTACAAAAACTCAACGCTAATAACTCAAATTTTAATTGTGTTTAAAATTTAGTCACTAATGTACATTTCATTTATAAACCAAGCAAACAACATGATTGTCTAATATGCCTATGCAATAAATATGCCTGGTATTATACATGTATATACGATTAGATATATAACTGAGAATAACTGCGATTGGAATCAGCTGTCGTGTTAAGATTCCTATGAAGAGCACTGTTGCGAATAGTATTAAAGTTGCTTTTACTGGCACAACCCCAATGTTAAATATTATACGTCCAAGTGGGTTTCTATGTCCAGCATTAGAATAAGAAATTTCTTCCTAATAGTCAGTGTAGGTTTCTATATTAAAAAAAATCTTAAGTTTCATTTTGACATGGATTCTTCAAGGTGGTCTTGCATGAAGTCTCATATTCAGGTGTGTTTCTGTATTAGCAGAGGGATTCTAAGTAATTAATCTATTCTAGTCAACTAATCCAGTAATTTTGGTAATTTGCTATTTACTTTCTCATGGTCTTTTTCAAGAACCTAGCAAATCTTACTATAGTACCATGTTCCAGTTTAAGAATATCACTTGTTAATACTAAATAGAGTGCAAGACTTCTTTCTACTTTATTCTGAAACACCTTTCTAATAAGTAAGATTTTGAATATTCTGTATGTTGACATTATAGCAAAGTCTGCTGTTTGTAGTTTAGTTTCTTATGCCAGACTTTATCAACCATACTATCGATAGCAAACCTTGCAATCACTTCTGTGTAATATGTACACTAGACTTAGCTTGCTAGCTTGAGATAACTTTACATTGATTCACTTTATATTCATTACTTCTGAAGAATTATTGGTAAATTGAGTTTCAATAGTTGTTGCTTCGATAGCAATCCATTTGTATTACATTTAAAAATTCTTAGTTGATTAGACGTTTGTAACTTTTACTTCAAAAATAAGATGCGGTCGTTCATGTTGTCTAAGATTCTTTAGCATTACATATCAATAGTAAATTCTTACTAAAATAGTTGTTGAAAATCTAATGTCTACTATCTGTATTTACTTCTAATTATTTGAGTGTGTCTTGTTTCGGATTTTCAAACAATTTTTTGAATTTTGTTACTACATATTTATTCTTACTCATGCGAGGTTTGGCAACTAACTTTATTTATTATTTGTTTTTTGCAGTTCCTCAACTACAATACTCTTAGATGTTTCCCTTTGCATTTGATACACATATTTATGTATAAGCAACTAGCTTCCATCACCTTACATCACTTCTTCTTCTTAATTCTTTGGCTGTTAGATGATTTGATTTTGCTTATTTTTAAATTACTGTCTTTGTAAAGCATCCCTTGTAACCACCATGTAAAAGCTTGGTAAAATTTTCCGTATGAAACATTTACCTTAATATTTTTATTAATAATTATTTTAATTAAGAAAGTATTCATCACATTAGCTATATGTTTATCAATTCCATCTACAATTACTGAAGGCGGTTGCTGCACTTTTGTAGTTTTTTTGATTTCTTTCTTTTTCCTGATCGTGTATACTAGTTTGAGAAGGAGAAAGCGATGTATCCATTCATCACTTCTTGTTGGCACTTGCTGTACTTGTGCCTATACATTATTCATTTCGTGATAAATTTCGCCCACGCGAGGTCGTTGATGTCACTCGCATATGACACCTGCTTATCACTTTAATTCTTAACAAGAATGCCCCCAACACATCTTTGTCTGTCAAATCTCAATAGACTACTACAACAAATATGAATTTAACATTGATCGTTTTAACATAAATCGTTCAAGTGCTAGGAATGAAAAAGGTACAGAATTTTGAAAAAGTTGAGCTTATACATATGTAAGACAGGTATTTAAGATATAATTTAAAAAGCTTAAGATTAACACGCTATGCCTGTTATGTAAACTTAAGAGAAGTATATTCTACTGTAATTAGCACAAATTACCATATTGATTTTGATAGAATTACCATATTATAGTCATATAATTATAGTGATTTGTTGTATGTACGTTTGTCTTATTCGTGCAGTTCTATCTACTGGATTCCTTTCTTCTAGATACACTTCAAAAGTTTTTCTTCTAATAGTAATATAAATGTAATCGTAGGCAATTTCAGTAATTTGTTTGAAAAATACCCAGGCATTTATTACTGCTAAATCTAATATATTATAAAAAACCTGTCAAGGTCTACGTCTGGAATTAGTCTTTACGCTATATTTGCGTGCCATCTGGTCACTACCATATACACCAAATTTTGTTGAATTATAAAATTGTATAATTTCTGCTTTTCATATATCCTCATTTTTTACTACTGCTACAGATGTATGAAGAGAAGAATTACTTTTTTGTCTTAATTCGCATCGTATTAGTTCATTATTTCAACACTTAGGTTGACTAAAAAATACTATTCTTCCAATTTACTTGATTTTGGTAATTCTCGTCGGATTCCAACAATTGTGATGTTCAAATAAAAATATTAAAGTAATTCTTTTTGGATAACTTTTTAAAGCTCACTTACACAAATTTGTGAATTAAAACCGCTTTTGGATATATTGCAAGGAGCGATTTTTCTTCACGCATCAAGGTTGTCACTTTCAACTCTGTACGTCACAAACTGAAGCGGTTCCAAACCAAACCATCATGAATTCATCAATCAGACAATCCCGAACTATATTCATCTCTTCTGATATTGCACTTCATGTGAAGCACCTATTCGAAGACGTTTCAATGATCGAAACATACTTTACCCTCAACGTTTACTACAACTGGTAAAGGTTAGCTCTTCCATTTCCTTACCCGTATAAGTTGCGTTTGTAGCTGAAGATAGATAGCATTCTTCTGTACTATTCAACCATTCACTATACGTTACTACAAATCTTGCCTTCGAAGTAAATTGTCTTCTTCTAGTATATTGAAAACTTCTTGTAAACGGGACAACACAACGTTATGTATTTTATATGTCTAAGTTTTTGATATCAAGAGATTCCAGATCTCAAAAATCTGCATTTTTGAGAAAATGCACTTGTCAGTAACCAACTTTTTAAATACATTTTTGTATAACTGTCGTTAAAAGTACGCTACGAGAATACAATGACGTAATGAACAATTTGAAGAAATTTCAACTTCATTTTACAAACAAAACATTTTTGCTAACTAAGGTATTATTTATGGGTGGATAAATTGGTCGCTAGTAACACTATTACTAAAGAAATTGAAACTTAATGAAATATAATGAAATTGTTACTGAAACCTTTATTCAAAGATTTTAGTTGATGCTGAATCTTGGAATCTTTTTAATACAAATATAGCTTATTCAAAAAATCAGGTTAATCAACTAAACTTCGGAAAAGCTCACTGCAATCTCTTGCATATCATTTGTGGTGACGTTCATCTGAACGACCAAAGATTGGAATAAGTCCTTTTCAATACCATACATATCTTTTGTCCAGTCGTGCTTCTGATACCATAACAACTCTTGGTCTGTGTTTTTGAATCACGTAATCACAGGTCTGGATACTTAAAAAAACTTAGGCACAGACTAGAATTCAAAACTGTGTCCTGAAATATTGCAAACTCTTTTGCACATCATTTGTGGTGACGTTCATTTGATTCAATAATAACTATTTCTGTGTTCTGGCATTGAAATCTGTAATTAAAAACAAATCTCCAGTTTTTAATTCCGGAAATTGCAGTAATCAATGTGTTGCATCTCTTCTATCAGACATATCTCTGATTAATAAACAGTTACAGCTCCGAGTTCTGGAACCAATCAATTGAAGACTGGGATTTCTTAATAAAATTAATTTCGTTCAAATATTTTAGTTTATGCTGCACAAACTTAAGGTTACTCCAGAAGTTAAGTTTTACGACCAAAGTTTGGAATAAGTCCTTTTCAATACCTTGCATATCTTTTGTTAAGTCGTGCATCTGATATCATAACAACTCTTGGTCTCTGTTCTTGAATCACGTAATCACAGGGTACTTAAAAAAACTTAAGCAAAGACTCAACAATTTTAGGTTGTGTTGAGTTCTAAATTCTTTATACACAAAATTGTATTTAAAAGTCTATTTGTAATTTCAAAATTCGCAGATTTCGTACTCATCAAATATTTACCATTTTATTGAGTGTAATTTATCCATTGAAATGCAGAACTCCTAATTGATGAATCAGTTGCATGTTATCATAATATAAATGCATCATATTAATCATCAGCTGCTTCTTTATACTCTAAAATCTTTTAATGATAAAATTAATTTCACTCCGCCCTTCTCGGGCACTGCTTTATATCACCGACAGGTTTTCATTCAAAAATAGATAATAGATGTTTTGTAAATTTTAGCAGTATACAAAAATCGAGAAAATTGAGTGATCCTCATTCCAATTAGACAGGAGATTAAGGAGTTAAATTTATATTAAGCGAATTATTGACGCAGTAATCAGTTTTGTTAAAAATGGAAGCCAAGTTATTGAAATTAGCATTTTCATACAAGTTACATTCAAAATTAATCACCAAATCTGAATTTTTATAATCGCCATAAAAGTAAATTACTAGTAATTTTCAAATTATCTTCTTTTATAGGAATATCTCATGATACTTTTTGATTGCTTTTACATATTCTTTTATAACGATTAACCTGAGGACGGTTATTGACCCAAAACCGGTCGACAAGTACATAAAATTAAATTCCTCAGTACCAAATATTACTTAATACATACTGAAAATCACGGAATCTTTCATAATCGATTTTGAGATAAATTTGTCTTAATAATTATCTTTTAATGCCCTATTTCATTAAGTTTTGTGTTTTAGTTGCTCTAGCTTTAGTCAATTCTGTTTTTAATTACTGTAGCTGGATGAGATTGGATTGAGTTGAGTTGCAAAAAAGTTTTTGCTGTTCCATTTCATTTAATTTTAATTTTAACTGCTCCATTTCAACCCATTCCGACTTTGATAAAATTAGAAAAGTCGGAAACTCAATTTTACAGTTTTGACTACAGTTTTAGTTAGTATAAGTAAGATTTAGTTTGAAATATTGGATTGAATTGGGTCTTAAAATACCGCAAATACAGCAAATTCTTCTATTGTTAAAAATGAAAAAAATTTGACTTATTCTATTGAAATGAATTTCAGTCTAGACTGAAATTATTTGAAACGTTTTATTTGTGCTATAATCGTGTTTATAAATTTCAACCTGTTTTGACATAAAATGTTTTCACACAAATAATGTTGCATTTTTTATATTTTATTTTTTTATTTGTTTTAAAAGAATTATGTGGTTTTTTTTTGAATTGACGCCATCGTTATTATTTCTCTTTATTTATGCAGAATGATTGATGGCGATCGTTTAACATTTAATTATCATAAAGGGACGCCAGACACGTTCGTCCTTTTGCTCGATCCCCTTTCGTCTCCCGTCTAAACCCGTCGTCCCGATACCGAATAAGAAACCAATAAGCAACCATACATAAGCAAAACATAAATCAAACGACATCGTTAGCCGTCGGAATCGTTCGGCTCAGATCGTTCGGATAACAACTGTACGAACCATGAAACTTCAGGCCATGCGCCTTTAAGGCCAGTTCGAAAATAGATTCGGATGAGGTTGCGTCGTTGCGCTGGAGATTCCGTCGGTTTTTATCCAAAAAGTTAGCTTTTTTACGTTCTGCAACGGTTTAAACGGAATAGTTTTCACCGGATAGTATTGGACTCGTGCTTGAATATGTTGGTTTGTGCTGTGATGCTGTTCGGAAGGATTTATTAGCGAATATTTTTCATTTTAAATGGCTGTTATACGCAAGGTGAGTCGTGGGTTTCTTTCAGCTCAGTTTGGGTTAAGAATAAACATTCTCCGCCTGAAAAAAAATGTTTTGTATACAACGTGATAATTAATGTTGGTAATTATTTTTACTTGGAAAATAAGTTTCTGTTTAACATCGGATTTAAGAAAAAAAAAGATTCTCTTGTTTGTTTACCACCAATTTTTGTTGCTCTATTATTAGTTACGATTTGCAGTGCTCCTGAAGACGCACGGCTAAACACGAAACTTTCTAGTTCTAGATCTTGTTATTCAGTGCTAGATTGTTGTATCTAGCACTGTCCAATTTTGATTTAATGAAAAATATCCAACAATCTAGCACTAATAACAACTAAAACTAGACTAACACTAAACCAAGAACTAGAAAGTTTCGGGTTTAGCCGTCTTCAGACGCACGACTAAAAAAATATTTAAATTCTTTAAAAACGATTCGAAGTAGTTAAGGATTTAGGTAAACCGAAAATCTTTTTCGACCTTGAATCTCGCAGCGTGTGCCTTTTTAACCCTTGTTAACTTTCAAAACGAGCTCTCGTTTTGTATTTCCTATTTCTTCGTTCTTTCTCTTCCTACGTCGTATATCTCCGGGTAACATGTTTTAAAATCCACGGGAAAAGGTAGGGGATACGTTTAGCGTGTGCACGCACGAACCGTACATTATTTATTACCCACACTTTATCAATATACGTTCTCCAAACCTGGTGTTCGTAAAAATAAAAAAAAAACTGATAAATACTATTAGAATCACCTCCTGCTGCTTTTCACATAGATTTATCTACATTGATTTATCTAACAAGGTTGAAATTAAGGTAAATCAGGTATATCTATCTCTTGTATGTCGCTTTTTATGGTTCAATATCGGTGTTGTTCTGGGATTAATATGATTTAAGGTACATTACATCTATGTTATCTCGATTGTTTTCTGATAGATAAAACGGTAGTTAAAGCAAAGATAACGACCCAGTCGATTGCTAATCGCGCATCGTTTGCTATAAACTCCAGTAGCAAAGCGTTGTTTTAACAATCAGATTTTAACTAAGATAACTTTAAAATAGCTAATTGTGTTCCAACTTTATAAATGTTTATTTAATCTATATCGATTAATTAATTTAAAAATGAAAGATAATTAGCGATCGAAGTCGTAACTCGTAACAACATAATAAGTGTTAACTTAATCGTTAATTAAGCTGCGTGTTATTATCTTTGTTCTAAAGAATGTAACTTACCAAGAATAAATAAAACAACATCTGCAAAATTTAAACTTCGATGTAAAATACGCGAATGTTTTAAAAATATTTATGTCCTTAGCTGAATCATTAATTATCGTTTTAAAATGTCACTTTGTACTTTTAGAAATCAACCTTGGCAATAGTTGAACTTCCGTAGATAACTGTAAATTGTAAGATAACATTGTGATAGAAAACTATTTCAAAATTGTCAATTTATTATCTGAAATATTTCTTTTAAAAAATTCTAATTCTAAACATTTCTATACTACCAAGATACGTATGTTTGTTCAAGATATTCTAATTTATTCAAGTTCAAATACCTGACCCAACCCCAACTCTCGGGCTTTTAGGCCTTTGGGACACAGCTGACATTTTGACTGATGGTCGTGCCTTTGTGAACTTGTTCCTTGAGGCGTCCAACTGAGTTTCTTCGAAACCAACACGTAGGAAGCTTTAAAATGAAAAGAAGCAAAAATATACGGGGTGAATCCGTTATTTTAAATGTTATGTACAAATCCATGGCTTTCGATTTTATAAAACTATCATGGAAATAACGAAAAATATAATATAACCTTGTTAAATAAATGTTTCGGAACGTTTTACTGTTAACTTCAAATCAGTAATAACCACTTTGCTTGTTAGCGGATACTTAACATTATTTATCAAGCAGTTTGTTCCGATATTTTTAATATATTAACTTTTCTAGCATAGTTTTGCCAACAAAAAGCATGCTTTGTATAATAAATAATCCAACGGCATCCAATTTTAGCCAAGATTACAAGTAATATATTCTTTACATTTTAAATAATATCTAAAATGTAAAGAATATAACTCATAAGAAGTTAATAATGCTTCGTAACTTAATTTGCGAATTGCTTTTGATACGTTTCTGTCAAGAAATGTCTCAAAGTTATCAAGATTCAAGGAATTTTCCATTATTTCAGTGTATATTCGAAAAATGAGGAAATGTTTTAAGTTTAAAAATTAATATCTCAAGAACTAAAACGTATTTGAAAGGTCGTTCTGATATCATTATGATTTATTGAAATTCCAATTTATTATGATATTTTTAAATGGATGAAAATAATTGCTTAACGCAAAAAATAACTAAATGCCGTGCGATATTTCAACGTTAATATCTTATAAACTAAAAGTTATTTTGAAAAACATTTTTTTTTATTGAAAAGCTAATATTTTGTGCTGCAAATACTGATAGTTTCATAAAAATTTATTAAAACTGCGATTTATTACGATTTTTTGAAAATGAAAACAATTGCTTTTCCCGAAAGATGAGAAAATACCTTATTATGTTTAAAAATTAATATCACAAAAGTTAAAAGATATTTTGAAAATCCGTTTCTTTGTTTCGAAAGCTAAATAGCTAATAATTCGTGTAACAAGTGCTAATGATTTCTTAAAACTCGAATTTATTATGAAAACGATATTACTATTTATTTATGTAAAACATTTCAGGAAGATTAGGCAAGTAGTTTTAAAATCGTAATAATAAATTTAATAATAAAGCTTCAGTTTTTTCATAAAATGAACTTTCTGTGGCTAATGACAATATTTAATGAATTCATTGTTCCTGAAATGATACTACGTCGTTCTTTAAACTGACTCTAACTATTTTTAAGCTGTAATGGTGCTTTGAGGTCAATCGCCAAACCTTCGAGTTGAAGCTTTTATTAGCATTCTGGGTATGGCCTCAAACATTTGATTAGTAAGTTGCCGTGAGATAGATCTTCATAACTTGCCAATACATACTTTTATACATCTGGATGGAGTGGTAGAGGATGCTTCACTAAATGATCTAATCCAGTTTATTTAACGAAGAACGCGCCCCAGAAAACGTTTATTACACATTCAATATTTTACTATCAAATTTTTAAAACGTTTAACAACATTTTTATATGTATTTATATTTCCCCACTAAAACTTAACACAGCTTTTATTGTGCTATTCAAGTTTTGAGTGATTACATAATAATAATTTTATAGCTTCACAAACTTTATTTGTCATCTATATCGACACAAATTAATCTCATAGCAAATACGAACCGTTTGTTTCAAATCCTGGAGTTCTAACAATACTTTATCTTTCTCTAAAGTACTATTATTTCCTTGAAATATTCTTTTTTTTACATTAAAAGAGCCACAAGAGTCGATGATGTATTATTGCACTTTTAATCCATTTTACAGGGAAAATATTGTCGAATAAAAACGAGTGTTGTTTTCATTCAGAAAACTAAATAAGCGTTGTGAAAAACATTATTCACAAAACCTTCATTTCAGCAGGCATAATAGAAATATTCTCCCCTTTGATGTTTTCAACCGTAGCCGCAAACTCAATTTTTGGTTGTCAAAATTGTGATATTGTTTGTGATAGGAGTGACTTTTTTCGTGGGTAAATCATCCACGCTACCAATTACCACATCTTTTCAAGCTTGTTAACTCATGTTTTTCCACAAGTAACAAAATTGGTACTTATCATGTCAGTTCCTTAAATTTTTTGTTAATTAAGATAATAAAAGCAAAAATGTTTGGATCTTTCCGTGAAGTGATAAGGAAAAAGGCTTAATATGTTATTTTTCATAGAGGCTTCACATTAATTATACACAACAGCCTTATAATTTCGCGAATAAGTTGTTTACGTTAGTCACAAATTTAAAAATGGAACAATGGCTATGATTGAATATCAAATGCGAAATCAAGAATCCTTTTTGAATTAATTTAATTTTAATCACTTCATATTCCCAATCGTCTATTGTACCAAATATGACAAGAAAAATATCTTAACAATTTCTTATTTTGCTGGAAAATCGTTGTTTGTAAATAACGTCCTTCAAATACGATACACTAAAGCAGCGAACTTGGATTTTCATTGATGATAAAAGACTGTAGCCGAGGTCAATTGCGGTCGAGGAGCTACAATCGAGATCATTAAAGATAGAACGTGATCTTGGTATACACTTTTTTTTCAAGTAACGGGCTATGAACACAATAACAGCTCCTTTTTTAATAAATGTAATTCAAAATAATGAGATAAATTAATTGTATCGTAAAAATATTAAGCATTAGATACGTAATTATAGCGCCTAGGGCGCAAATAACCTTGTATTACATTCATCAAAGACAAATCTTGAGAGGCCGCTTGGACCTAGGGTCTATTTTTGAAACTTAAAGATATTAAGTACTTATTGATTACATTAAAGTATTTGACGTGTAGCTTAACAGCCCTTTATGTTTCAAAATCTCGATTGTAACTACTCGACGCAATCGACCTCGACTCCTAAAGCTCAGGAAATCAAACTTTATGATATCGATAGCCCTTAAATACACTTAAAAAGGCGCCGTCTACTGATGACCAAATTTTCCATCTAAGATTTTGCCATAAAAATTGAAAATGGTGTGAGAATTTTTTTTTTCATATTTGGTGCAAAATAACTCCAATCACTGATTGTTTTATTTTTAAATTTATGACTAAATTATTCTCAAATTCTTAAAATTGTTACACGGTTATTTATTATTAGCTTATTTTATGGTAATTCTCGTTAAAATGATTTTTATTGGCCTATATCAGTTTGCCCCATATACTTATAAAATTGCTTTATATAGAACGCAGTCTCTTTCATGGAAATGGAAGTGCAGATACCGATTAATCAACGGCTTAGTATAAATATACAAGACAATCTTATTGTTAATTTTATTAAGGCGAATCCGTTTATATAACGATGAGTTATAACGTGCGAAGTAGATCTTGCAGCTTATTGATCTTTTGTTTGGCTCTGTTGAAGAACATACCCGGCGCACGCAAAATATAACAAACAACTCATTTGTTACGCGAAAGAAGAAAGAAAAGGTGCCGCATGAATACAGACTTTGTTCCGTTGCATAAAAAAACTACTTTGTTGTAATCTGCAAGTTTCGCGTTACACAGCGTGCACAATGTACAATATTGTGCCCAGTGCGTCGGAACAATGTGCAGTAAAAGTTTCTCGCAACTGAAATTTAGCTCTCCACTTCTACCAAGTACCTAATTAGTTAAGACCGGGCCATAAATATTCCTCGAAAACGTTTCCTTTTGTCCCGGGAGCGCCGTTTTCAGTGTACTATTAACTGAAAGCCATTCAGACCACTTCGACGCCTGCTTTCCAATTCTAACACAATCCACCGTAAACTTAACAAAGTTGAACGTTTTGCGGACGAAATAGCTGAGACGTCGACACTTAAAATCTTTATTACTACTGCGGTTGGTGTACTGCGATTTGTTGTACGATAAAAAAAACTTAAATGGATATTTCCAATCAAGTTTACCTTTTACGATCTACAGAAACCGAATAAGGTTAAATATATTAAATATTCTACGTTCATTATTTCTATTCAAAGTATTTAGGTTGAAAATTACAGATGTCAAGGAATAATTGATGTGACATGCCTTCGCGTGGACGAACGGAATCGCGAAACGATAAAATTTTGTGAAAGTAAATATTTACCGCTGCATCTTCCATATAAAGCAATCCACAAATATGTAAATGGGAGCAGCGATCGGTGAAAACGCATTTCTATCTGACCAACGAGCCTCTCCACATCCAGTTTTTCAGACAGGCAATTATTACATATTTTATATAACTGCGTAGTAGCTACGTGCGGTTAGAAATCCGTCCCAAAAACTTTCGATCGCTAATAGTGGGTGCGGGCAACTCGATCGAAAGCGCAATTAAAACGTATCGTTTTCAGCGAGTTTCCGTCCGTTCGAAACGTGAAATTCCAATTTGGTCGCGCCGGGTGACGCTGGGCAAACACCTACAGATAATTCGAAACCATTATCGTGGTCCCGAATTTGCCGCGGCAGCCAGTTTCGATTAAATTCGTTCCCCAACCAACTTCTCTCTCTCTCTGTCCCTTTTTAACTCGTTCGAGACTTTGGGCCTTCATTTATACATATTTACATGGGTCAACGGATGCCACGGCCCTGCGCAAACTGGTGGTAGGGGTGACGGAATGATTGATTGATTCATCGCATGAATACGGGTACGATCCGAAATGGGGTAAATGTAAATTTATTGAGTTTTGTCCTTTTAGAGGTAAAACACTATATATAAAAGCTAACTGTAATCAGAAAGTAATTACTTAATCAATAAATAGTAGGAAATATAATGTGATTATACAGTGTGTTAATTCATTATCGTACCCGACGTCATCATTGCAAGTATGCAACCAATATCACAGTGTTCGTATTGCAATACGCTAATCGTATATTGCAATACCAATACTGTGATATTGGTTGCATACTTGCAATGATGACGTCGAGTACGATAATGAATTAACACACTGTATATTGTCTATATTACTGAAATAACACCCACCAGAAGTATTTTTTAATATTTTCCGTCATAGTCTTTGTTCTTTCTCTAAAGGGAACAAGAACACGTTCGAAACCGATCTATAATTCATTAGTTCATAAAGTATGAAAAGAGGCATAGTGCACGATATGCCGTGTGTGGGCAGTAGACTCGGTTTGCCGTACGGAAACTCGAAAACGTTTCGAATCGAATGCTGGAACTGTTCCACATAAAACACAGGCAGTCGGCATTGTATGGTAATCGTTGGAGAGTGTTTAATTTGAATACCGCCGTGATGGCGGAGAACGAATACGACGACGAAGACTTGCCTGTTTGCTTCCAGCTTTGTTCGCTCCCGAACTGATTAGCGATGTATGAGCAGCGGAGGTGATTGATGGAACGGTTCAATGTTTATCGTCGGAGACTCCATTAAAAAGGACGCCAAAATAAGCGGGAGTGACGCGAACCAATTGTCGACGTGTTGCGGTGCCATTGTGTGTTTCGTGTGAGCGACGCCAAGCGTCGGTCTCGGTTCGAGCATTGGTATTTTTAGATGAGCGCATGAAAGCGAGCACAGGATACGGTTAGAATTTCGAAAATAGCATCGAATGCCAGTGCAAGCAGTGTTTATCCTGAAGGAAGGCGTCTACCTGAATATCATCCGGGTGACAGTTGCGACGCCTAACAAAATAGAATTCGATCCAGGTGGATGGCCTTAAGACTTTTCTACTAGAAATTGAGGACAATACCTTCGGGCGTTTTACGGGTCAGTTGATGCTTTGATGTGAAATGGGTCTTTAAAATCTTTCGATTTTGCGGCTAAATTCTATTAACTACACCAGCAATAAAACGAGGGCATCAAAATTCTTTACGTTAATTAGATACCAAATACGGTTATATTATGTTGTATGTAAATACTTATTTAACGTAAACTGTTTAACACACGAATACATACATCAAGAGTATGTACAGCAAACGAAGTAATTTACCGCCTGTTAAGTAGATAAGGACCATTACAGTTAATTAAACATACATTTCCTGCAGTATTCGCTAATAGCGTTAAAGTGCCTTCTTACCGCGAATCCTACAATAAGTTGCACTATAAAGATACTTGAAATCAAGATTTTACATAAAACTTTATAATCGTTCATATATCTTGATGACATTAAGTATGGAGAAGGAATTCAAATCCATATACGAACAATATGTAAACGTCAATCAAAAATTAATAAGGTTGGTAAAATAGTGCCCCAAGCGTTGATCTTATCCTCGATAACAATATCGAATGTCCCTCTGAATTGAACCATTACGTTACACAATGACCTTTCACCAGTAAAAACCGTTACTAGACTATTTATGCAACTTTGCGAATGCCATTGGTACTTTTTTCTTTCTCAAGCCGAGCCGTTTCCGTTAATAATTGGCATTTTCCTAATAAAGGCATAATATCAACGTACCGCGACTTACTCTTTATAAGGCTATGCGCGTTTTCTCATAATGATAGATCATTACGCAAACGAACGTAAAGAGGAGGATCCACCTTTCGACGAAAACGATTTGATAATGATTAAGACTTTCTATGAGGCCTCATCAATGTACGGTTTCACTTTCGAACATTATTAGCTTGATTTCTCCCGGCCATACATCATAGGGCCCCTTAGAGTTGATGTGTCGATGTAAAAAATTCTGCGCCAGACGAGATTGGTGTACAGATGTTCGGGATCGAGTGAAGAAGAGAAGAGGAGGAATTCGGACGCATCCTCGACACATGTTTGTTTGCGAATGAATTATGGAGTGGCCGTTTAATCTTACGGGAAAATCTAAATGGCGTTTTAAATGGAAATCCGCGGAGGCACGTTGAATAATCCGTCGGACGTCACTTAGACTGACGGCCAACGATGGCCTGTACATACCAACGTGGTGAGAAGGACGCGCGGTTTATTTTAAAACATTTACTGGACTACAACTAACAAGTCAGACCTTTCGCCACGTCACACAATCTATCTAGTTGTTTGATGCAATAGTCGGAAGTAGAAAGATACAAAAATTAAAACATGGTTGTTTATAAGAAGAAGTCATAATAAAGGTCACACGTATTTTGACAACTCGCTGGTTTGAAAAACTTTTATTGACCCTTTCCCTCGAATTAATTAAGAAGATTTATAATTAACGAGGTTGTATTAGGCACACCTGCCGGCACAAAGGCTGGATTAAAGCCCTCGACCACGAAAGACGAGAACGCCAAGTCACCGTCGTTTACATTGTAACCGTAGGAACATTCTGCAGAATCACCCACTTTATATTTTGACAGGCGGCGCTGTGGAGAGACAAGATGAAGTGGGAACGAACGGAGAAAAAGGAAGACAACTCGAACTGTGTGTGTTGGGTTAAAGAAGAAAGAGAGGCTTCTTACCAGTGGTTCACAAGGACCGGATGGGAAACGATGATAACTTGCCGCCGTTTCTCGCCAACTTATCTACCGAATTTAAGTTTAAGGAGAACGTGTGATAAGAAAATTAAACACGACCCTGGTAAGATGAGGATAAACAACTCCTCCTCATGAGGACGTTACGATAGTCTTCCACTACGGGGTGGCGAGTTCGTGATCCAGTGTAGGCGACTCTTACTTCTCGGTAAATCACAGAAAAGGAGACGCCAGATGGTAGATATTCTCCAACCGAAACCTGCCTCGAACACAGAGAAATCTCTTTAGGCAATCTTTGACAGCTTTAGAGAGGTTCGAGCTGTTCGAGAATTCCTTTAATTAGGTGGAGTTTCGTACTAATTAATTGTTAACACAAAAGAAAGACGACTACCTCGAATATCCGAAATCTATTCTATCTCAGGGACAGAGACTGTCGTGTCTTCGCGTTTACTTGGGTGAAGAGCAGCATTAGATTCTGTTTACAAACGCGACAGAGATAAATAAATCGAAAGCACATGCCATAACACAAACTACACGAACCGGGAAATAAATCCTGGATAAAAATACACTTTTTTATGCGGATGAAACGGTATTTATAGAAAACAAAAAAATCGAGCTGCGTGGGCTCTCGGTGATGATGCGTCCCACTTGTTCCAACCGAACCACACCATCCGAACAATTAACGAGTGTTCGTTGACAGATGTTCCCGGTGGAAACAAGAATCCCGTTTTCGGAAACGAACTTGTAAAACTCGACTTATATTTTTAGGTAAACGATTAAATTTTTATAATGAGTATCAATATAAATGTTTTGAATGAAACTGAAGTAGAACTTTATGGAGAGTATTTGCCAAAGTAGCTTCCCAGGCGTTTATTATTGTCCTAAACTACTACGTTGTCGTCTGCCGGTTTATTTTCGTCTCACCGGCAGGTGCTTAATTTAAATACCGCAATTGGCGGTTGGACTTTTCTTTTTTTGGAAGGGACAGTTGTACCGCCGCACGGTCCGTAAAGCAATGGTCGGCAGAAGGCTTACAGTTAAGAAGACTAAGAGATCTGCTCGATACAGAACGAACCAGGACCCAGGGACCCTTGTCTCTGGGACAGTTTATGTCCCCGATGGTAGACAGATAGTGGAGTCTCGAGCACAAGCGAGACAACGGCCCAGCACGACACCGCTGGTGACATTACTGGACCCAGCGACGTTCCCTGGTAAAGGTTGGGATGAGAGGAGCGAAGGGTAAAGCAGATAAAAGGGGGCAACGCCGTAGGTAGTAGTGGTTGGTAGTCTCTGGATTTTTTATCGGTCGTGTCACGACCGTTAATTTATTACCGGGTGCTCGGCAAGAAGACACGGGTATACGTTACTAGCCACCCCCGCTCGTATGGAAATCTAATTTGAGATCGACGAGGTCTTTTCGTTCTTACTCTTGATGAAACCGGCGAAGAAGTCCCACGCGGACTTGCAACCGCGCCGTCATCCACTTTGATTTTGAATGGACGCCATTTGCATAATCGTAAATAATAAACGCGAAGGGGGAGGGATCGGGTCGTTTAAAATTCAAAATGCGATCTCGAGTGGAGAGGCGACGCAATTGAGTTATTTTAGCCCACCGCACCTCGTTATACAATAGAAATAATTGAAGAGACGCGACCCGCTGTGTCTGCACTTGACTTACGGCCCATATTTCAACGTAGAAAGGAAAAAAAACGTTTCATTACCGAGAGCACGGTAATGGTTCTCGGTAACTCACGGACCGAGCCTCAAGTATGCAAATGCAGGTGGACACAAAACACCAAACAAAGCCTTGTTTACAAAATTTTACCAAATCTACAAAACACGTGCTACACAATTTCATCAATCGCCTCGTTTATTCGTACAGACATTGATCGATTGTAGTTCTAATTCGCACTCGTCTCGTCAAATGGCTTTAATTAATCACCGCAACGATCACCTCGTGTAGTGTAACTGGGTAAAAAATAAGGAGTTGAAACGAGTCTGTCTCGAGAGTTCAGGGCCTTGACTTTGTATAGAGGAAAGGTGTTGGAGGGAAAGACGAGGAACGAAAGCTTTACAATGAGTTTTGAGTGTTGCCACAGCGCTTCTGGGAAAACGAACCTCCTTGATTTTCTCTTGTCGCGTCCGACCTGTTTATACAACACCTTAGTTCAATTAAGATATTGAATTAGATAGACTCGACTGACCGGTACGCTAGTATTTCCCTTATCGTTCCGATCAGGCGATTAACGCTGGAAAAGCTGTGGCGTTTAAAATTCCATGGGTGCCGTGGATTCATTGCGGTAGTACGTGATTTATCGAAAAACGTGTAAGGAATAGCAATATTACACATATGTTTGAGTAAAAAATTATGAAAAATTCAAGAATCATCATGTGGCTTACCCTTGACCCAAAAAACACGTTAAAAATAAAAAGAAAATGCGGAAAATTGTATAACATACCGAAAAATCACATTAAAGTTTCGATGTGACGTCACAAGCAATGTATTCCTATTAAACCAATCAACACCTAATCTACAAATTGTTTATTTTATAGCCACGCACAAAATCAATCTGATAAACTTAAAAGTAAAGTTATTTTCACTAAACTAGGTGAGTTTATAACGTATATTTACGGATGAAACATCCTTGTTTTTCTTAGGCTTTCGATGCATAACGACTGACTACTTATCGTTAGATAGACTTTGTGTTAATACTAGAACTAACACTAGACCTATAACTAGAAACATTCGGGTTTAGCCGATTCTAGTTATAGGTATTTTGTTAGTTCTAGTGATAGCGCTAGTGTAAAACTAGAACTAACACTACACTGAGAACTAGAAACATTCGGGTTTAGCCGCACGTCTCTCAAGACGGCTAAACCCGAATGATTCTAGTTCTAGGTATTGTGTTAGTTCTAGTGCAAAACTAACACTAGACTGAAAACTAGAAACATTTGGATTTAGCCCCACGTCTCTCAAGACGGCTAAACCCGAAAGATTCTAGTTCTAGGTTTTGTCTTCGTTTTAGTGATAGTACTGGTATAAAACTAGAACTAACACTAGACCTAGAACTAGAAACATTCGGGTTTAGCCGCACGTCTCTCAAGACGGCTAAACCCGAATGATTCTAGTTCTAGGTGTTATGTTAGTTCTAGTGCAAAACTAAAACTAACACTAGACTGAAAACTAGAAACATTCGGATTTAGCTTTAGTTTTAGATTTAGTTTCTCAAGACGGCTAAACCCGAATGATTCTAGATCTAAGTCTTGTGTTAGTTCTAGTGATAGTATTAGTGTAAAACTAGAACTAACACTAGACCTAGAACTAGAAACATTCGGCTTTAGCCGCACGTCTCTCAAGATGGCTAAACCCGAATGATTCTAGTTCTAAGTCTTGTGTTAGGTCTAGTGCAAAACTAGATATGCGCAAATCGTGTATTGCAATACCAATACTGTGATATTGGTTGCATACTTGCAATGATGACGTCGGGTACGATAATTAATTAACACGCTGTATATGATTATCACGGCCGATGACGTGACAAAAAGTATAAATGATACGTTCTTAAGTTATACTTTAATCCAGAGATGTTTTTTAAGTATTTATACAATTCTAAGAACGTGATTTCTAAAAGGTTACAGATTCGTACCGTTGTGTTCGCTCAGGGACGTAAACAGGCCCATCGGGATCGAGTAGAACATGTGTGATCGTAAAAGGCCGATCGTTTCCTTTTGCAGTTAATATTTCCCCTTCCAGATAGCACACGACAAGCTATACGTCCCCTGCGATCATTAACGTCTGTAGGCGCTCACGTCGGGTCGCCGTCATAATGGTAAATACCGATTTTACACGTTCGAAATACGTCGCAGGTAATGAATGGATGCCAACGGGACCAGTGATGGCATCAACATATACACAGCCATATATTTCCACATCGAAATGACGTGCACGCGTAAATCAACCTCGTACATTAAACACTGAGTGTTTCAAGGTCGAAACCGTCTTGTTCTGGTGTTAAAACGCTTGAAATTATGCGTCCGCCGAGAGCTTCATTATCCATTTAGCGACCGATTTGGCGTCTCGCGTGTCCAGCGGCTCTGAACAGTATTTCAGGAAGATGGCATCTCGTTAAATGCCGACATGCGACAGAAAACCAACAGCGGACGTGGCCCTTAATTTATGTATACTGAACCTTTAAAATCTGTAGGTAGTCACCTGTGGTGCCGATGCGTGCTCACGACTCCGTGTACTCCTCCGGATTCTCTCTATCCTCGCCCCCCTCTACGGTCGTCCCTTGTCCTTATGCCTTATTCATGGGGGCTTCGAACATTTATCAAGGCAAGCCGGGCCTACGCCTAACCGTATCTGCAATTTTCTTAATTGGCTGCACGTCTACATGCGCACACTACATGTATAAATAAATAGTAGCTATCGAAGCAAACTTTTTCTTTATATTTTTCTCACGTTTATGCTCTAATCTTCTTCTGAAAGTCCGAGTAAATGTAATTATCTCAAAGGAATCGTTCACAATCCAATTCAATTCTAAGTAACTATCGCGTAAGAGAAAAGTTTGGTTTGTTCTCGCTTGCTAAATGCTAAAGTAAATCGTACGTTAAGTGCTTTATAAAAGATTAATTCGATGAGTACAAGAAAAAGGGGTCGCCTGAAGCGCCATATGCTCCTTCCTGTTCTCTTTCCTTCCCAATGGCGGGTTTAAGAGGCGCGAAAGCATGCGGTAATTGCAAATACGGCCCGGTGACGTCACGCTTTGATCCGCTGCTTAAATCCCCACGGGGAAGAGCGTAATTGACGTCCGTATCCTTCGACCCTATTACCGCCCCACGCCCTCCGTATTACTGGGTGCAACAGAGTGCATAGAAATGCAGTTATAGGATGTCGAAGGATGTTTAACTTGAGGGTGTTTTGAGATGTGCTTCGGGGGCGGTCACCCTCACCCTATAAGAACGTGATTTCGGACGCAATAACTCTGCTTCTATTCAGATCCCCTCATCTTATTTTATGGGAAATAAATTGACTTCATTTTAATCTTAAGAAAAAATAATATCGTATTAAAACTTTTTAATGTGTTTCCTAACTAAGTAAATGTTTTCTTTTGTTTCAGATTGTCATGTTAGGAGGGGCGATCAGCCGACGGTAGTCTAAAAAATAATCTTCGTCATTTCAAATAGATGATATTGGAACGACTATAAGAGGCAGAATACGATGAAGCCGTCCGCGAGCTCGTCATTGCTGGTGGCAGCGATTTTGATGTTGACAAACATTCGATATAGTGCATCTAGTAATTCGATAGTGTCCTCGATGCATTCTGATCCAGATTTTGAAGGAAAATGCGAACTGATTACGATACCGATGTGCCTGACTGTTGGTTACAACTACACGCGAATGCCCAATGAGTTGAACCACGATACTCAAGAAGAAGCTGGCATGGAAGTCCATCAATTTTGGCCTCTGGTAGAGATTAAATGTTCGCCCGATTTACTGTTTTTCTTGTGTTCAATGTACACGCCGATTTGCTTGAAGGATTATGCAAAACGATTACCGCCGTGTCGAGGGCTATGCAGAAGAGCGAGAGAAGGTTGCGAACCGATTATGCAACAGTACGGGTTCAAATGGCCGGATAGAATGGAATGCGAACAATTTCCCGAGTTCGGGTTATCTGATAACCTCTGCATGGATGAGAATAAAGAAAATAGTCCACAAACAACGCAAAAATCAACCACGCCGCGTTCCAAACACAAACCACGTTGTAAGGATCCAAAAAACTGCCCAGTCACCCCAGGGGAAAAAAAACCAAACGATTGCACGTGCCATTGCAAAGCGCCGCTAATTCCACTGGGGAAAGACTCCATCCTGTACAACAGAAGCGTCGCCGCCGGAAGCGTCCCAAATTGTGCCCACCCGTGCCAGGAGACGTTCTTCAACGCAGACGAAAAAGAGTTCGCGGCCGTATGGATCACCCTGTGGTCAGCACTATGCGCGGCGTCAACCTTAATGACACTCACCACGTTTCTTATCGAAACGGAACGGTTTAAGTACCCCGAGAGGCCTATCGTCTTTTTGTCCGCCTGCTACTTTCTCGTATCCGTCGGTTATTTGATACGTGTCGGCGTTGGTCACAGCGAGGTGGCATGCGACGGTAATATAATCCGTTACTCATCGACCGGACCCAATATGTGCACTTTGGTCTTCTTATTGGTGTATTTCTTCGGAATGGCGTCCTCCATATGGTGGGTTGTATTGTCGTTTACCTGGTTCCTTGCCGCAGGATTGAAATGGGGGAACGAAGCTATCGCGAGTTACGCTCAGTTCTTTCATTTAGCCGCGTGGTTAATCCCTACTATTCAGACTGTATCCGTATTATTGTCCGGTGCGGTGGATGGTGATATAGTGGCCGGAATTTGCCACGTAGGTAATATGAACATGGACAATTTGAAAACTTTTGTTCTCGCGCCACTTTTTGCATATTTACTCGTTGGATTCAGCTTCCTCTTAGCTGGATTCGTATCTTTATTCAGAATAAGATCTGTCATTAAAAAACAAGGTGGAACTGGAGCGGGCGTTAAAGCGGACAAGTTGGAAAAACTCATGATTAGGATAGGGATCTTTAGCGTTCTTTACATGGTACCGGCTACTATTGTAATTGGATGCTATCTTTACGAACACACCTACCACGACGAATGGTTGTCCTCATTAACCTGCACATGTTTTAATCCAGTTAACAACAGTAAACTCCGTTCGAAACCCCTTTACTCGGTACTTATGCTCAAATATTTTATGGCACTCGCTGTCGGAATCACCTCGGGCGTTTGGATTTGGTCTGGAAAAACTTTAGATTCTTGGAGGAGGTTGTGGAGAAGACTTTTTGGCAGACCGGATATGTCTGGCGCAGGAGCTGTGTTAATCAAAACTAGACCAGGAAAGCCTCCTCCTCAATATCTCGTAGCCGGACCAGGAAGCGCATCTTTACTTGCACCAACCGGAAGCGTAGCTTCTGCTAGCCAACACCATTTGCACCACCACGTTCTTAAGCAACCTCCGCTAAGCCACGTATGACAAGTGGGCGATGGGGCCACTCCGGTCGTAGTTGCACATCCAGGACCGGGCTCTGGGCCATCGTTGAGCAACTATGGGCCCATTTGAGTGACCGCCATGTTGGCCCCTCGCCAGTCGGTCACAGCTCTCTAGTCTCAGTGCCACAAATAGTTTTTCCTTTGAACACGGATCCCCGAGCACGGTGTGTTTCGCTACGGAAGAGCCTCATTTCAAAACCTTCGTTTTTAATTTATTAAATTGTGATCAGTATAAATCTTAACGAGAGATACAAGTGTTACAGACGCTGCATACTCAAATAATAAATATACGAAAGTAAAAAATTTGTAAGAACATATCTCCATTAACGGTCGTTTATTATTTAATTTGTATCAAAAACTGAGCGCAACTAATTGGAAAATCAATGTGAGATTTATATACGTAATTACTCGTAGGTGGAATCTGAAAATATGCGTTTTAAAAATAAAAGAAACTATTCGAAATGAATTGATGTGATTTCTGTCTTAAAAGTAGTCGAGAATGGAACGAGTGCGTATGGTGTATGTTTGATGGATTGGAAGTAATAATGTAACTGTATTCAAAAAATTTTCCCACGTTTATCGTTGTGTGCAGGCCGACGCCACGAATTGTGCCATATTTATTTTCCGACGTATTAAAATAGGGACCATGCATTTGACCATAATACAGTTATATTATGACTTTGATCGTGCGAAAGTTTCGATGCGTGCGTCTGTATAAAAACGTAATAATAATAATAATATATTCTTATAGTAGACCCCTCCCAGCTTAGTTTGTAAGGTTTTTATATGGATTAGGACCCGATCATTAATCTTTTTGTACTTATTGTGTATTTATACGTATCCTTCTTCATATTGTAAATATAATCATAATATTTATTACGACGATAACTAAAATAAATAAAGAAAGGAAGAAACGTTGAATCGTGTAAAGAAAATTAAAAGAATACGTGGATCGGCTATATTTATTGTAGTCAGTGATTATTTGTATCCAAATATAGGCGTAACGAAAGAAATTAGGCTTAGCGACATATCAACGTTTTTTAAATACCACACTCATTGACGCATGCGTATCGTTCGAACTGTATTCGCTTCATTTCGGTTTTCGATCGAAATTTATACGGTGAAGAATCAAAATAATATTTTTACCAGCCTGCTTTTGTACAGGCGCTAACAATAAACAAATACAATAAACGCATTTTTGTAATGAGCACAAAAAAAAATAAACTGAAAATCTTTTGTATATTATTTCTATAACCCATATGTACAGCAAAATATTTGTAACTGCGTGTATAGTAGTTTTTAGCTATTGTAATTGTCTGTATGCTTCAACAATGTATACGAATTTAATTATATTTTATTGTTTAAATTATATTTTTGCATTTTTACTTGTACCCTTTCACCAAAGAAAAACCAAATAAGTTGTCTCCAAAAAGGTAAGTAAGTTTTGAGTTAAAAAATAATCAAAATTCCAAGAACTTGTACATTAATCGTTACAATGTCAAACGAGATATTAGTACTTTCTACAGAATACCCTATTTTTTATTTCAAAACAAATACGACAAATAAGATAACTCGCTCGAACGACCAATTATTAATTATTAGCAACAGATAACGCAGACTCGTTTCTACACTTGTCGCTCACGCTATTTATAAACCGCCACTTGAACGACCTATTAAAGTGACTAATCGTTCAATAAATATGTACAACGATACTCTGTATATTTGCTACCGAATGATTACCGTGTAAACAAATAAATTTCAAATATTAGCACACTATAATATTCGTTGTATTAGCTTCAAAAAGCAAATCATTAGAAACCTAGATTGAATTATTACGTTTTATATTATTTTGATTTTTTATTAGAAACTTAAAAAAAAAAGTTGGCCCATGGGGGGATCGAACCCGCGACCTTCGCGTTATTAGCACGACGCTCTAACCAACTGAGCTAATGGGCCGTGTAAAATCGGTATATATAGTTAGAATCTTGTTGAATTAGAACCACTATTGAGAATAATACTAAATATTTAACATAGCAGTATATTTATACTGCCCTACTGAACCCAAATCACATTTATCATGATGTACATAATCCGTATTTTACCCGAAGTTGTTTTAATGAAAAAAATTATATAGAAAACGTTTGTTTTTTGATTCTGTAATAATAGATATTGTAGAACTAACTGTACCTAGCTGTACCTGGAGTAACTATTGAGAAAATACATGATCACATTATGTTTTTCCTGTTAAGGAGGAGGCTAAATATCTAAATTAGAATAGTAGATACCTCAATGCTGACCTCACTATTAATTATGATACACTCATTACTATTGACAAATATGATGCTCTTTTTTGTACAAAATATCAGGACATCAAAGTAACTTATTGGTTTTAATTAAAATATTTTAACGAAAACTTCAGTTATACTTTCGGCAGACCACAAAAAGGTATAGGTGCCATATGCGAGGAATTAGGCATAAAACTTCAAAATAATGTCTACCTTGAGTTTAGTTCCGCTGTACCTGGAGAAACTATTGAGAAAATACATGATCACATTATGCTTTTTCCTGTTAAGGAGGCTAAATATCTAAATCGGGATAGAAAATACCTCAATACTGACCTCACTATTAACTATGATAGACTCATAACTATTGACTATTATGAAACTCTTTTTTATACAAAATACCAGGACATCAAAGTAACTTGTTGGTTTTAATTAAAATATTTTAACGAAAACTTTAGTTGTACTTTCGGCAGATCACAAAAATATATGTGCCACATGCGAGGAATTAGGTATAAAACTTCAAAGTAGCTTCTAAGTTAAGTTCAGTTCCGCTGTACCTGGAGAAACTACTAAGAAAATACATGATCAGAAATTTAACAGGAAAAAAGCATAATGTGATCGATCAATGATCACATTATGCTTTTTTCCTGTTAAAGAGGCTAAATATGTAAATCAGGATAGCAAATACCTCAATGCTGACCTCACTATTAACTAGGATAGACTTATAACTATTGACAATTATGATACTCTCTTTTTGTACAAAATACCAAGTCATCAAAGTAACTTATTGGTTTTAATTAAAATGTTTTCACGAAAACTTTAGTTGTACTTTCGGCAGATCACAAAAATATATGTGCCACATGCGAGGAATTAGGTATAAAACTTCAAAGTAGCTTCTAAGTTAAGTTCAGTTCCGCTGTACCTGGACAAACTACTAAGAAAATACCTCAATGCTGACCTCACTATTAACTAGGATAGACTTATAACTATTGACAATTATGATACTCTCTTTTTGTACAAAATACCAGGACATCAAAGTAACTTATTGGTTTTAATTAAAATGTTTTGACGAAAACTTCAGTTATACTTTTGAAAGATCACAAAAGGATATATGTGCCATATGCGAGGAATTAGGTATAAAACTTCAAAGTAACTTCCAACTGAAATTCAGTTTGCGCAGAAATTTCAGTACACAAAAACGCAGTAAAAAATGAATGAGATTAAAAATATTTGTATGGATCGAAACGAGTTGCATATATTTGTCGTAATTAGCTGCAGAATCTGCCTCTGAATTCGTCTACAGGATTTTTTTTTGATACTGCTGCCATGGGTGTATGTATATGGACCTTCATTTATGCTGTGGTATGGGACAATGAGGACCAAATTTGATGACTTTCGGCAATTTTTTTTTAGCATTCTTCCGATATGGTATCTCTATTCTCTCTGACAATGTCCTACTCTCTCTATGGCTCTACAGCCCGAATTGGCCTTGCCTTCCTTAACTTTGCCTCCAATTTTTCCTCTCTCTCTCAGTTTCTTTCCCCGATTATCCCCTTAGTATCTCGGTCGACTGCACCTTCCCATCTCATCCTCCGCCGCTTTCGCGATTTCATTCCTTGCAACCTTTTACCACTTAAGCATTCTCTCTTCTGCCATTTTAATCACATACCCAACACATTTTCAACTCTGGATTCTAATGAACCCCGAAACGGTAGGTCCTTAAATTTCTCGGATTTCTGCCAGTTTCTGAGTCCATGATTCACTACCCTAACTTATAATCTGTCTAATGATTGTTTTGTATAAGCGTACTCACTCATCTTACTTACAAGTGCCACAATATTCTGTATGTGTCGTTTCTCTAACAAGGTCACTACCTCACTTGGCCTCACCCTATCAAAAACCTGTTTAGATCGACTAAACACTTAAAAAAGCTGTCTTGTCGAAATCTATGGCCTTCTCAGTTACTTATCGGATAATACTGCGTTGTTGTGCGATGATCATAGTTGCTGTTATTTCTTCTGATCATCAGTTTTTGTTTAAAATTAGATAGAACTCAAGAAGGTAATTTCCCTAAAACTATTTGGATTTGTTCTTTCACCCTTCTTTAGTATTGGTGTCAGTATGCCCCACTTACGTTGAGATGGATATCCTTTTACTTTTCATAGTTTTGTTATACACTCTGTTATATTTCATCTAACGCTGCGTCTCTGCCATGTTTAACCAGCTAGATTGTTATTTCATCGATACCTGGAGATTTTCTGTTTTTCAAATCCTGAATTGTTTGTTTCATTTTTTCTTTGGAGAATGTGAATACCAGTTGAGTATTAGTTTCTACGTCTGCTTGAGGAGGTTTTGTGTTTTCTTCATTTTCTTTCATGTCTTCATATAACTTCATGAAGTATTTTTCCCAATTTTCCGCCTTTATCCTTGTGTTTGATTCACTCTTCATATTTTTCTTCGTATGTTATTGCGCCTGATCTTTTCTGTAAATAGGATCATCTATTTTTTCCGCAACTATATCCGTCACTTTTTAAATGAAATATGGACTTGTGTTAGGTCTTGCATTTCCTGATGTGACTCTTCTACCTAATGCTTCCTCTGCCGATTTAATCATAGTAGAGTGTAGTTTTTCCATACAGTTTCAGTATTGTCGTGATCCTGTATTCTGTTTGTCGATACTTTTTCCTCAAGTCTTTGTTGATATAGGTACTTAAATTAATTATTCTTCAGTTGAATCTTTGTTTAGTTTACTGCTTTGCTATATGGTTATTCTTCTTAATTATTCTTCCTTATTCTGTGGTTAGTTTCCGTATTTGCGTACGACAAGTTACTCACGTCTAGTATTTTCCTGGGGTGAATATTTCGTTCATGATGATAACTAATCTATTAATGATTTTTGGCCACTACTTTGGAAGGTATGTTTGTCTTGTCGCTTGTTGGGATATTATGTATTGTTGTATGTCTCTCCCAAGATTAATTTCATCCCTTTTCGGCATACCATTCAGTACAGTTTGCAGATTCTAGTAGAATGTATCTATCTCTTCCTTTAATTTGTTGATAAGGTGTGTTGTTTTACCTTTTTGACAGCTGGCCGATAATTTATGTTGTTTCGAATGATGTATCAGAATTTCAACTATTGACGGTGCTAATTTCTATATGTGGTGTTGCCCTTTCCTTTCTCTTTTGTTTCGGAGATAGCTAGTATATCGATTGTGTGGCTGTTCATTTCTAATATTATATCTTGATTTTTATTGTTGTAAGATTTTATATTCCAATATCAACATTTCACTGTAGTTTGGTAAAAATTTGGTATTTTTTTTCCAAACAGCAACCAGAACCTCAACTAGAGGCATACTAGACGACTTACATCATAGGAAAGATTTGCAACGCTGCATTTACATGCAGCTACTCTGCGTCAATTCGTGAAAATCTCGACCGTATAGCATTCAAGAATTTGAGATGCTGAGTAAGTAGTTTCTGTTTAATTGTGATTGGTTTGGGGATGTTTAGTTGTGATGTGCTTCAGCGTAGTCATCATTATTTCTCATCTATCACATCATATTTCGGCATGCTCCCGAAAGGTAATTTTGGTGTTTACCGTCATCTCAAAGGATTTGACGCTGTGGTGTTAATTTCTTGGTGGGTGATTGTAATATTTATTTTTAGCGGCATCCACCGGCAGGAATGTGTCTGCCATTCTTTTCGTCTGTGTATTATGTAGTGTTGTAATCACCATTATGTCTAATTTGTAATTATTATATTAGTTTGTTACATAATTTGTCTGTAATCTTTTACCCTTGACTAATTGTGTATAAGGAGCCTTACCTTTATATATTAATATTCACATTATCTTCATAACACATCTTATAACCAATCATAATAACAAATCAGTTCATTTATGTAACATTATTTATGAAAACACGTAATTCATTCTTAGACTATAGTGTGAGATACATTAATTTGGTTTCATTTCTCCTAACTGAATAATTTGATAAATGATATCTCTGGTCGACGTTGCTGTATTTTTTTTTGATTTTGCCAATATCCAAATTTCTTTTGGCATCGTGTTCATAATTTCTGTTTCTACAAGAATGATCAGGAAGAAAAATTTTTTCCTGATCGTTTAGCGTATTCTCGACCTTTTTCTTTCTTCGGTATTAACAAAAGTTACATAATGAATCTGTGCTTTTCTATAATTCAAATTTATTATGTTCAATACTGGCCCATTCAATATGTATAGCAAAATGGCACCAGAAAAGGTCTTAAGTTTTCTGTACTCTCATATTGATTATATATGTCGGGACAGAGAGAACGTTGGTGGTGTCAGTGAGGAATAAGGCGAATGTTCCCACCTGGACATTAAAGAGAAGATAAGAGTTACTAAGAAAGATGTATTGCTACCATGATGGTTGACTACAGTTTTATGCTAAACAGAGAAAGCACTTTTAAAGAGAGAAAATCAAAGATAAGAAATCAACTGGAGACAGGAAATCAAAGTCATACAAAACGTCTTTAATGGCTAATGCAGTACATTGTTATTTCATGCAAGGTTACTAACATCCAATTTATTTTATTTAATAAAATAACTTTACCTACTTAATACAATACAATTTTAGTTGAAACATCAAAAGTAATTTGTACATAATTATTATTGTACATATAAACAAATATCAGATGAGATCAGTACCAAAAAAACTTTCAAGATCGTCTTATTGTTTAGCAAAATCTTCATTTTGTACCGCATATTGCTCTTGAATATGCAGCTCTATGCAAGCTCTTGAAACCCTCACAATACATATCATCTGGAAACGCCATATGTTAAAATTGTCACCCCACTTTATATAACAAGAACTTCATGACAACTGTAGCTAACTTGATACTAAAGGGTCTTTTTCAACACTTATCATCCCTTATCAACTATCACCCCTTTTCTCAATTCATTACAATACATTTTTACAATAATGTCGTTGAGCTTTTCTAATTGTTGATACATTCGAAGCACCAACATTAAATAAATAAATTATTAATTAAATGTTTTTACTTTTTCTATTTTTTATATATTACCAACGTATCATTAAAAAAGTTTTAATAAATTTGAGTGCACGATGTTTTAAAACAAAAAAATGCATGCGTTTGAAAAATAAAAAAAAAGTGAATAGAGCGGATACGCACAAAAAAATTCCAAGCTTTTTAACACCGAAAACTTTCCGTTTGAATACTATTCATTGGTGCAGTGTAATAATTGGGCAATTAAATGAGATATGTACTTGAAAAATTCATACTTCCTATTGAAAAAATTTTTTGAAAGCTATTGTTCGCACTTTTACAAAACTTGAAAAACGATTGCGAACGTGGTTGTTTAATTGAATTCCACGTTACATTGTAAATTTGCTTCGTTAGTAAAGTACTTTGTCTCGTAGATTGGTTCTTAAGCACATCTCTTTCGAGGTTGAGATCCTTCTTCTCTACACAGGTTTGGTCGTTTTATTTTGGTTTCGTCGCACATTAACCGGGCGACATAATGAGTGCCGGATTCGTGTTTGCATTTAGTCACACAATGGCCGCGAAGACTCTACAGGGCCATTTTCTTTTCAACGCCGCGCCATTTAGCCGGGGCTAAAATTAACGCCTGAAAGCGCTCCACGGTACGTGTCGTATTATATGAACGTTATATTTACCGACCCCGCAATTAATATTCTCGTAATAGCAGTAACACATGCATCACGCATTAAGGGGGTATTGTTACAGGCGGGCGAGTTTTCTTCGAGTTATTAAAAGCTTACTACAACAAAGATGACTTGGTCAAATTTAGAAAGAATTTTTTGTTGAGTATTACTTAGGGATTTTTTGTACTGAATTGATGATGGTAACAAGTCGGGATATCTCCCTACATTGAAGAACTAGGGTTAAACCTGTACGAAAATAACTCTCTTCTACACACGCCATGGAGTCGTGGAGACATTTAATTAAAACCAAGAATTTATACCATTCATAAATCTTTATTTAGCATTATGCCAAGCAGAAGTCATAAACTATTTATGAGTGAATATACGTTGATATTTCGCCCGCACATGCTCGTATAGCACCTTTTGCACGTACTGGTATTGTAAACCGTTTTAAAGCCAGACCCCAGCTCTCCTTTCTTTTCTTATTTATTTCTTTTTTTCTTTCGTTTTATTCTTTTCCTCTCTTCTTTCGCACCAACCCATAAAGACTTGTCCGGCTCGTGTATATGAACGAACGTTTTCCATTTCATTTTACACCTCCAAACCAGATCTTGAAAGTAAATTCCCTCCTTTCTTCCTCATGTTTTGTCTTTAGTCGGACCGTTTTTCTGGGAACGAGTATCCTTTGACAATTTCGTCCGGCGGGCGAAAGCGGAGCGTAATTTCCCGAACATTTTACTTACACAATAAATAATAAATGATTTACGACATTACAGTATTGTTGGTGTTCGTTTTATTGAAATCCAACCACCAACGTCGACGTTTACGACATGGTTGATCTAACATCTAAAAGGATTAATGGTGTAAACATAAATATGGTTTCTTTAAAGTGCTAATTTAAATTATTTTAAAGTAGGTATACTGAAATCATCTGTTAATTTATGAAATTAATTGAGCGAGATTAACTTTAATTAATCTATTTTTGAAATAGTTCATGATACTTAAAATGTTGTTTTCTGCTCCAATGATTTTATAAGAGAACAGTCAATAAATACTTACATTTATAAGGCGTTAGTTCAATGTCATTATAACTTCCTGTTTGTATAATTAATTTTACTTTACCACATGAAACGCTTCATTAAGTATACAAGTATGATCGATTTAATTAAACGTGGATTCATCTGGATTATTGGCACAATCCCAAAATCAATACAGCGTTTAATCGTGTATTTGTAATTATCTTTTCATCGTGATTCTCTTATTGTACATTTCTAGCTGGATTTCCTCGTGATTCAAATATAGTTTAGAGCTTTCGTTTTGTAAATATTGCCCGGATTAGGAAGATTTATCAAGTTCCGTAAATTCGAGTTTATACACGTTGGGTTAAATGATTTACGAACGGCGTGTTTTCATTCCGAGACCGTGATATACTACGCCAGAATCGGTTTCCTTTTGAAATAAAAGACGATAAATAATTCGGTTGACCGTGACATGTTGACATTTTTAATAAGTAAAATTGCGAAGACACAACAGCGAGCCGCCCTGGGGCGGATGTAAATCATATTAAATATGTACACGTAGGCTGTAAAGCTGGAACGTAACCGGCTCTGTCTTCGTCAACACGCACTATTATTTCTTCACCACCAAACGAAATGAATCGTCATAAACAATTTTTACCAATCAAAAATAATGAGTCATGCAATATTTTCAAAAAACCTAATTTATTTTTAAACTGGCAACTTTAAATGAAGTCAGAATGACTTTCTAACACATTTTTTCTTACATACAACGATATATTTTCTTAAGAAGCAAACATTTCTCTTGGTTGCATGTCTTACTTTTCAGATTTAATAGGTGGGTGACGCCAAACCTTTGTGCAGATGTAAATCGCAATCCGGCGCTTGGCATTGTGTAACCGAGGTTTATGCATTGCACGAGTTTGACGCAATCGTATAACCTATTAATTGGATGCACTTATATGGACACCCTGCGAGAGATTGTAACTTTAACTGTTCCGCACGATTGTGCGGGCGATTTTGAACGACGTTATCTCTACATTGCAATAATTGAACCAATATTTTCTAAATAAAATTTTGCAAAGAATGTTTACTGACAAATTTAAATTAAAGGTCATTTTCTCGCACCACAAATTGGTGCAAGCTATTTTAGTACAATTTATATTATTCAATGTCATAATAACAAATTGACATTGAAATGTTATAGAATCAAATTGCATCGAGTCGATTTTAAATTATCTTATATAATTAGAACTAAATTTACTTAAAAAAATAGATAGATTTCATAACAACGTTATCAAAACTCATTTCTGCTTCGTTAACCACACACATATAGATGTTTCACGCACGTGGCTATTAGATTTGTTTGGGTTTTTTTTATTAACTGTTGAAATCCTGTTCTAAAATATTTTCAAGATAACCGCCACTTTTGATTTACCGAAATACTAAACTTTGTTCTTTTAAGTGGAATCGTGTAATTTTTAACATATGTATATCCTGATTCTCTATACAAAATTATATTGACCTTGATAAAGATTGTGGAAAAAACAAAACGAAATTTGATCAAAGTCATAACATACATAGTCATAGATAAATAACTAACAGGACGTGAACAATGAGTTTTAAAAGATGTTATCAAAATTGACGTGCTCTATAAAGCACGTCAAAGAGGGTATAAATAATTGGTATTATCGTTTTGTTGAATATATACTCTAATTTTGCCGCGCGCTATATAACGCTTCATATTATTTTATAGTTTGGACTGGATTAGATTTTATTTTATTCCCAGCGTCTACCTAATCTAGAACTTAATTTCAGCTCTTTGGAAAATGGTTAGAATTAAAGCATCAAAACGATGTATGACTGTTGTGAAAAATATAATTTAGAAATGAAAAGCCATTCTGGATATGATATTCAACAAGACATTTTCATTTTTTTGAAAAATATTAAAAATAGATGGACATGCTATTATCGAAATAAGCATCGTCAAGAACAAATTTAGAGGAATGTAAATAACAGTGCAACAAAAAAGCACTGTTTAGCAGTTGCAATACTGAATTATATTTTGCTACAAAGTTTAAGGAAATCTGAAAAATGAGATGTTACACAAATTGTGCTAATGTTTCAACATGTGGTTCGTTATCTTGCACTAAAAGATCAAAACGTATTTTACAACGCATGAAAGTTTATTACTTTCTCCTTTCTCCAAGTTCATATAAGTCCTAATTAGGGAATGCATTCCCGGGATCCCGAATCACGGAATCCCGGGATCTCGAATGATTGGACTCGAAAATCCCGGGATTTTTAAAGCTGAATCCCGGGATTTTTGGGATTATAACAAAATTGAAATAATTAACTTATTTTGTAAAAATTTATTAATTTTTTCTGCTAGTGGCCGCCCTCTTAAATATGCCGTTATAGGCGGCCGCCTACTCTGCTTATGCATAATACGGGGATTCCCCGCTACGGCCCGCCGTCGAATTCATGTCTAAAATAATGACTTTTCTTCTACTAATTACTCTGTCTTGTATTTTTACTTAGTAAACTTTAATATTTTGAATTAGGTACATCAAACATCAATGGTTAAATTAAGTTGTGTTCTGTTTGAATTTTAAAGTTTTAAAAATTAAACTTACATATAAATTTTGAAAGTTTATTACTACGGTAAAATATACTAACTATAATAAAGAACATAAGATAATTAAAACACAATCTAGTAATGAACCAAACAAACATGAAAGACAAAAATAATTACTAAAACATTTAAATATTTTATAGAATATTTTATATTCATTTTTGACAAAGTATGTACAGTAAAATATTTTTAATCCCGAAATCCCGGGATTGTAAAACTAGCCTGGAATTGCAATCCCTAGTCCTAATACATCGCTAATATTTTGTTTTAGACTGTGAGGGAAACTTTCTGTAAGTGTGGTTTATCCAACTGTAAATCTAATTCATATAGAAACAATCGTAGAACAACGTAGCAACGTAACAATGTAGAATATCCAAGCATTAACCCTAGCTTGATTAAGTATTTCGTAGGAAATCAATGGTATCAACACCACCTTTTGTAGAAATTGATGACTTCTAGTTTTTTGATACATCATTAATAGACCTTGTGAGGTGCATTATTTATAATAAAATCACTAACTTCTAACTTTGCCTTTTTCGGTGAAAAACAGACCACCGTCAAATTTCCATCAAAAACTTGACAGGAAGCTAGAAGAAATTTCCCTTTTGTTGACTCTCAATGTTTCCATAATTGTTAACTTATAACTTGTTAACATCAAAGCTGACAATGGTACACACATGTACCAATTATTATCATGATTATCATGAATTGGTGTTGTTAGTTTTCTAACATAATTTTCAGCAAAAGGTTCTTCTTTAGGGTTAGCATCTTTGCCAATACAAGGTATTGCATTGAACATATACAGCATACTCTAAAATTCAAAAACAGGTATATGACATAAGGGCTTACGTCCGATGAGATGATATCAATTGACGTTTCCTACATCTCAGAACCGGTTTCAGTCTCAAGCTAAGTTTCCACATGCACGGATTACTGGTGCCAGTACGAAGCCAGTTTAGTGGCGCCAATTAGCTGGTGCCAGAAGTTGTTTCCACATAAATGTTATAATTGTGTACTGGCACAGTAATAAAAATGGCGTCAAGTGATTTACTTCGCGCCGGCATCAATGTGGTAGTCCAAATGTGTTCCTTGAAACTGCACACGTTATTAACAAAAAAAAAACAAGGGTTAGATCGTGGATTGCACGTAGAAATAACCTAGGTGCGTCTAGTACTACTTTAATTAGAGAATTATGCCATGAAGATCAGGAAGCATTTTTTAATCATTTAAGAATAACTGAAGAGAATTTCATGTTTTTGTTGAGGCAAGTATCCTCTAAAATACAAAAACAACATACGCATATGAAGATGCCCTTCCAGTTCACGTAAAACTGCAAGCAACTTAAGATTTTTGGCCTCTGAAGATTCTTTTACATTCTTGCAATATATATATCGTTTGCCAAAATGAGGAACTGTTTTCTTCATAATTTCAACTATGCTTCTGACAGCTTCATTTCGTGCTATTCGGTACTTATATTGTGGAATTTTCTGATTCCACAAACAAGGATATTGTTCATACGTTTCTAGAAATAGTACTGTTTGTTCTGATGTCCATTTTTTGGACGGTTTATTAGCGGATTTGTTCATTTTAGTTGGACGAACAAGTTAATAGTTACACGTTTTCATTATAAATACTGCTACTGGCGCCAAAAAGTAGGAGTAGCGTCAACTTTATTGGTGCTATGATTATTGGCACCAATTTATTAATTTATTGGCGCCAGTGGTATTTTGCTATTTCGTAATTAGGCTCCTTGTGTATTCCTGATGGCTCCTGTGATACTGCAATAAGCTCCAAATAATGAAGTAACTAATAAGTAACTGAACTAACCCTGTAACTTTCCGAAATATTTATTAACTCTACAAAGTGAATACGAAGTAAAGGCCGAAAGATATTTTACAATTATTTGGAAAAGCAACATCCCGCATTTGTATCCCCCCAGTCCAAGATATTGCTCGCTGCGATGCTTTTAATCCATTTCATATGAGTACCTAACGAGGGTGTAATTAACGCGATTACATAGGGTGCACTGTTTGTGCCTGTGAAGAGCCTGATAGCGTAATTGATAGCTGAGCAACAAGAACGACCGCTTCCAGTACAAAATAATAATTTATTAATAATTCATAAACATTTATTAACCCCTTAAGAGCCAGGCCGGATATATCTCGGGGCATACTATATTTATTTGCATTTATTTGAAAAAGAATTGGTCTTTGACCATTAATTGGGGTTAATATACCCTAAAACTTTTATTGCTTAATGTTAATTGTTTGCTGGTGGTACCTGTCCCTAAGGGTCAAGAAACTCGAATTTGAAGATCATCCCAGGAATAATCGTCAGTAATTCTTTGAAAAGTATTCAGCTGTTATGTAGTCAGTTTCAGACTAAACACGAATACCAATGACACCTCTTTCACCCTCAGGATAAAATTCTATAAAAGTGGAGAAAATACTTCCCCTTCCCAACTGTGAAGGATAGCCTCTTATTCATTTAACAGAGTCTGTCTTAGAGTGCTCTCAAACCAGTGATAAACTTTGTGGTCTAATTAAGTATCTATCGACAAAATTAGACTTGGTCTGGATTTACGCATATTAGGGTGTCATAATTTACTTTGTAGACAAGCACTTTTACTTAATCGCCCAGAACATATGGAAGTCTATACAGCACTTGAATACTTTGTTCAGGTGAAACATCAAGTCCTCTAGTTTCCATTATGACAGTACCGCTGCTATCGCATTCTATCATATCTTGAATTGGGAGAACGTAGTCATAGTTCACTGTATCTTTTTTATTTGCAAACAGTTTTATCCAATAGCCATTTTTCCGCATTAGGCATGTGTTGAATGACTTCAAAGTTGTTTAAAGAAAGTCGTATTTTGGAAAACAAACAATCCCTATAAACTTTCCAACTAAAGTTTTCCATCTTTAACTAGCCAATACACAATTTACTCAATAGATTCACTTAGAATTTTTTAGAGTTTTTAGTAATAACAATAATTAGCGAAATTGTCTCTTATACTTTTAAAAAAATTTAATTTCACAGTAATAGGACATTAAAAATTAATGTCTTTTGTTTGTCTTTTTATGTTATTCAGAGGATACTAAGTAAACATTCATCAAAAACCTGATAAAAGTCTAGGATAGAAATGAGAAATGATTAAGCATTAATTGTAAGATCCGGAAGAACAAGTGCAAGGAAAAGTAGCTTTTCAAACTCTGACTGGAATTAATCAAAAATATGTAAACCTACCTGAAAGCATTAATGCCACAATGAGAACTTTATTAACTAAGTCGATTAAACCTAGATATACAGACTTGTCGGACCAATACGAAATTCAAAATGTGAATTTGACTGAACAAAATCTTTTGTTAACAAAATCGTCAATTGTTTAGCTGTCAAACTTTTCAAGATGCAGCGCCAACTTGATATTTTTTTTATAATTAGTCAAAATTGACATCATTCGAAAGCTTATTTTATTCTGCATTCGATAGTTTAATCACTTTTATCAAAACATTGTCTAGTTAACAGTAAATAAGGATAAATGGTAGAAATGAAAAGTTCACGAAATCTAGTTCCTGTAATAATAAAACGTCAACAAACATGTTTGACTTAGAGCATTTTTCAAGATTTTCTTGAAAGCAAGTAACAGTAACGAAAGTAACAGAACCGGAAAAAAATCCGGTTATTACTAGGAAAATAATAACAACAATAATTACGGACAAACGTAGCAGAAAAATTTACAACCATTTGTTTTTTCTTTAATTAATGTTGAAAGTACAATGAAAGTTTTTAAAATTGGTGTTCCTTTTAGTTTATTTTTGTGTTTAGTAACTTTTGTATTCGCTAAGTTGAATACCGTGTGATGTTGCAGTAGTAGTAGAAACCAACGTGGAAACAATGTAATGGTGTTGTTGTTAATGTTGTCAGTTTGTCAGCTGTTATTTAAACATTATCAACGATTTCAAAATCAGGACCTCAACAATAAATAAGGTATTCAAAGTGCCGTCCATAAACTTCTTGACAGAAGTACTTCTTGACACAAATTTTCCATTATGTTGCTTAGAATTTCTAGTGAGATGTTAGCCATTACTTCTCTAATACGGTTTTTTAAAATTTCCGAACTATTAGGCCTGTTTACGTAACCATCTTCTTTTACATAGCTCCACAAGATAAAATCAAGTGGAGTCAAGTCGGGAGACTTGGCAGATCATTCAAGACTTCCGCTGCGCCTGTCCACTTGCCTGGAAAAACGTCGTCCAGTAATTGTCGAACGTGACGACCAAAATGCACGTATTAGCTGTGGATTGTAGTTGGGAAACAGTTCTCTTCGTCTGGGTAAAACATTTTCTTAGTGAAGTTGGATGTACAGATCTGAAGTGAGATTGCCTTCGATAAAAAATGGACTAAGGATATTCTGGCCAATGATGTCCAAATATTAATTTTTTTGTG
Source organism: Onthophagus taurus (assembly GCF_036711975.1). Taxonomy (NCBI): domain Eukaryota; kingdom Metazoa; phylum Arthropoda; class Insecta; order Coleoptera; family Scarabaeidae; genus Onthophagus; species Onthophagus taurus. The sequence goes on from NC_091966.1 coordinate 26,485,683, forward strand.
GACGTTGGGAGTGTTCTGTTTTAACTAATGTGGATCGTTATCAGACCAATATCTGCAATTGTGTTGATTCACTTGGCCGTTTAATCAAAATGTATGGTCATCCGAAAATATGATGAAGGGCAAAAGGTTAAAATTTTTATTTAACAATTCCGACATTATTTCGCAGAATTCGAATTTTCTTGCAGCAATTTAATCTTGTATGGACGGAACTTTGCTTGCTTTAGAATTTTATGTACAGATCCTACATTCATATCGTGATTTACTTATACTTGGCGCACGGAAATTTGTGGATTGTCAACAAGATCCAACATTAGGTTTAACGATCTTTCATCATTTGTTACAGTTTTAGGACGTCCTTCTCTAGCAAGATCCTTAACATTTGTAATCATAGATCTATTAATTGATTCTCGCTCAGGATACGTAGCGTTAAAAAGGACACATACTTCTGTATGAGTTCGCCTTCTATCACCATAACCTATCACGTTTTATTCTTTCTGTGTCACTTAATTTTACCATTTTTGAATTTATCTTGTTGACGTTTATGCACCCTTTTGACGTTTTTAATAAAATTTTTAAGTTAACTGGATTTAGTGGACATTTCATTTTTACCTTATTTACCGTTAATTAGACAATGTTTTATAAAAGTAACTGCATTCTAGAATGCATAATAAAAAAAGCTTTCGAATGATGTCAATTTTGATGTCAAAAGTTTATTAACAAAAGATTTTGTTTAGTCAAATTCACATTTCAAATTTCATGTTGATCCGAAATGTACTTTTGGAGATATAAATTGGTAAAGACAACCGGGAGGATAAAATTCATTAAAAAATATGTATTAATTAAATTTATTACTTAATAATAGTAACAAATCTCAAAACACAAAAGATTATTTTGTTTGGGAAATCTACACCCTAACTATAATTAAATCCTAATTACTTCCCTTTCTTTTTATCATAAATTTATATTAATTTTATATTAAAATTTTTAGATAGTTACCTAATAAAATAGCGGAATGCTAAACTTGCGCATGACTTATAGATTACAGGTATTTGAAAGATATATTGGCAATCCTGGAAAATAAAATGCAGGTATTCGGCAAATTCGTTCGCTAACATAAAGTATTCGCAGGCATGTAAAAGTTATTGTGTAACGCAATGAAGGAAAGTTGTATACTTGAATAATATTTTATCTACTGCGCTTTTTATAGCAAAATATTTTCTAACTATTTCAAAATATTTCCATTAGGTATCAGAAACCACTAACCAAGAGTGAGTTTCCTTTTGTTTCTTCTTTAGCTCTTTATTACTCTTAAGCTGTTTTCTGGTACCAGAGCAGCTGTTTCTTACATTTTATGAAAAGTAATATTATATATGTTACTCGACATGTATGGCTAAAGATCGATTGTTAGATATGACTAGTAGATTTAGTTTTTTCTTTGTCAGACTATTATACGTGATTAGTACAGTTATATCTGGTTAGTATTTTTTTGTTGTTGTGTTGCTATAGGACAGGCATATTGCATATTGATAATTGAGAGCGCTGCAGATTCAGAATAGAAAATTTGTGCAGCACAAAACTACACAAATCTGTTTCCCTATTAAATGGGTTACAAACTGGTCCAAATGTGGAAATAAAAAACTCTTATGCAGTTCGAAGTAACATAAGGTTACCTTTTCGGAATTTTTACAATTTCTTTTAATGAGATTTTAGTGACTATATTTTCTAAGGGTTACAAGTTTCATATTAACTGGTACTTTCAAACGTTATTAAACAAATTGTACTATAACAGTACAAACTTTTTTTTAAACTAGTTACATCTTTTTTAGTAATCCGTTCTTAAGAGAAAATCTTGTATAACGGCTTCGGGCGAGCACGTACGTATTAAATAAACCTTCTTTAATATAATAGTTTGAGATTTTGTATGATATTAAATTTGTGTACGGCAACGATTAGAAACTCAGAGGTTGTAACAAGTAGGAATGTAGATGGTTGATGCATCACTTGGTATATTACGAAACCGGACTAAACATTGAATGCCGAATAAAAGTATATGAACGTGATGTCAGATTAGAAAAAATCCATCGGCAGTATACATATATTGCGGTGATACATAGTATTGTGTATCACAAAGTAGAGGTCGATAAGATCAAAACACTCTCCAGAAACAGCCACTACCAACAAAGAATGACGAAAGCAGCAAAGAAGATGTATCGCCACATAAGTAGTATTAAATAAAGAATGGTAAATAACTCAGCGAAAAATGATTCATCAAATTTTTCCTACTTGATACCAAACTTATTTTTGATTCTTTATTTTGTCGATTTTTCCTTATGAAATTTAATTTCGTCTACTCTGTATTTACTTCAGTGATCATTCAATATATTATTTAATTAAGATTCTGATTCATACTGATAATAAGAATCGTACAATTACAATTAAATTGTAACGATTGTGCGCTGAGATACCATGTAGTCTGTAGATTGAATTAAAATAGAATTGTTTGTTAATAAATCCATTTTAAATTGGTGTTCACCCCAATGACATGAATTTCAGTGAGTGCAGTAGGGCAAAATCAGTAAAAGCAGGGGTTGTTATTTGTGCCCTACAGCTGCCCCTGTACAATTAACGAAGGCCCTCACCATACCCTTTTGCTCGCGTGTATACGTGTTAGGTACTATACGTAAAGGGCGCAGCAGTCGGATCCTCCTTTAGAAAACGACCCTCGCCACTCACGTCTCGTCGGCGCGTTTGATATTCATCAATACCCATTCTATTTGAATTACATACTAAAAGATGATTAAGATAAGACATCTAGACCGTTTAAAATGAGGTGACTTATAGTGGGTTCATTTTTTAAATGTTTTTGACGTGTAAATATTTTAGGTAAAACATAAATTGAAGCGAAAACTCGTCGGTTAATTTTAACGATCAATTAGCGAAGGCACGCAATTAGCCGTCGGCGAAATTTTTTTAATTAGTTCGACGGAATTCAATAAACCGAGAAGTAAACGGTCTCGGGCAAACACTCACACGAGCTCATAATATTCTATAACGTTAAGATATAGGAAGGTAGTTGAGAGACGAGCGATCCATTTGCGAGCCGTCAAAGTTAGGGCCGGAGCAGTTTATGCAACTTCTGAGTGGTTGAACTTCCGTTAAGTAACTACTAGTTTGACTTCCAATTTGACTCCTGCGCTTGCATGCCTGCAGTTCCAAAACATTTCCGCGGACTAATTGAGGAATTTGTATAATTTAAGTTAATCAAGTTCTCAATCTCATCAAACCTAAACCGACTACGTTGAATGGGAACTTGAACAATACCGATTTATAATCTAATACCTATTCATAAAATCACAGCACCAGCTGCCAAATGCAAATCGGTAACCTCGCTGACATGAGCTGTTAGGGGTAGAGACGTCGTTATTAGTTTTGCAAACAAACAAAACTTTAAAAACAAAACCAAACAGACTCGACGAGAATAATCGTTTCAACGATAGCCATTTAAGTGTCCATTGTTCTAGTGCAATTCTACTTTATCTTTACGGCTGAAAGTATAACAAATGAGTGGCGTATATCATAACACATTGAAATCTATTCTGCCCGCGGAGTTGCCCACAGAGATTTCTCTACTATACTTTGTTTCGCCTTTAACAGTTGACGCAGTACAAATGAAACACGTAATTGTGGGTAGTAGAGTTACGTTTTACGAGTTTTGTTTTCCTTGTTAAAATAACCAGTTGAGTATTTATAATTCCACCCACTTTGCAGTTAGATAAACTAACAAAATTCGTAAATAGATCCAAATTGTGAAATTAAGTGTATAATAAATATTATGAGCTACAATTCCACTTGACCGAAATCTGATTGTCGATAAAGACAACATTATTTTTTGCCTTTCACCGTACTCCATATTAAGGTTGAAGAGGAGATTAACGATAGATTAAAAACGATTAGTCAATAACCAATAAGGTAATCCATACAAGTAATCAAAGCACCTCAGATTGTGATCACTCGTTAGAAATAACACGACGTGGCAACACTTATGATTTATATCAAAAAAAAATCCTTTCTATTTAAATTAGATACATACTTTTTTTAATCTTTGATATAAATTAATTCCCATTATTAGTTTTATCGAAAAATGTGTAACTTTTGAATCATATATTCTAGGACGAGATAAAAATTAAGCTACACCATCGAACGCAATATCACGTTTCGGAAGTTTAAATTGAGTTATAAATACATGAAAAGCTCACATTGCGGTCGTGTGTAAAATCCAAAAAAGTTAGGAATGGTCACGTTCGTTCGCAGGTGGTTGGAAAATCCTCTAAACTCTAACTATCCATCTCCGAAATCGTTACGTTTTTTTTGTACAAAAAGACAAAAACCATTTCTACTGAAACACATTTTTATCTTTTATAGTACATACGAACGTTTAATTTTACTATTGAAAACCCGAAAATGTGATGTGACTCAATTCAGAAACCTAAACAACTGCGTTTGAACACAAGACGGATTTTTTGGAGACGACTCACGTAAAGGAATATGAATCACTCATTCGGAACGTGGAATGCACATACGTTAAATAAACCAGGTGCTCAAACAGCATTAATGAAGGAAATAAGCAATTAAGGAAACGAGAAGATAGACAATAAAATCAAAATCAATGTGATATATTACCAAGCGGTCAATGAAAGGATATGTAAATGACGTGTGCTTCTTCAACCTAACATTAGTAAACGTACAATTCCCTAGAAACGAACAGGAGGAAGAGACAAAGGCTACTTCTATCTGTTAATAGAGAAAGTATATGGTGAATCATCAAACAATGATATCAAATTGTCACGGATAATATGAATACCAAATTGGTTGCATGATGGAACTAATGAAAATAAAGAATGGAAGCTCTACATGCTTCTAACACCGGAGTATCTATAAAGGGACATGGCTATCACCGGATAAAGGCAGCTCGAATCAAATAAAACATGTCATTACAGTTAAACAAGCAACTAGAAACATATTTGACGTTAAATTAAGAAGGGAAGAATGCTGCCAATCTAGCCACCCTGTAGTTCAATTTAAATTCAGACGCAGAATATCTATAAACACCGAAAACCGAGTGAAAAGAGAAAAATTGGATATTGAGAAACTAAAGTTACCGGATGATAAAGAAAGATTTGAGCGAAAAACGAAAAAACTAATACAAAAATGGAAACCACATCAAGCAATAAAACAACAATAGATAATAGGTAAAGTAAATAGGAAGCAACCTGTTTTGATGAAGGATGATGAAAGGCAATAGAAGAACGAAATACAAAGTACAAGAAGAACAAGAGAAAGAAAAACAGAACTCGAGGTAGCTAAAAAAAGGCAGATGAAATGTGCAGAAACAAGAAAAGGAAATAAGAGAACAACCTCATTGTAAAAGCGAAAGAGAACTTTAAAGACAATGGCCCAAGAGGTGCATCTAGATATCTAAAAAGCAAGAAAGAGCGATACAAACCTAGAACAAATATCTGTAGTGACGATAAAAAGCATCTCGAAACCCTCGAAAAAGGATAAATCCTCCAATACCTCCAGTAGGAAGTCAAACAAGCAAACAAAGTTCAAAAAATAAGGAATAGTAACAAGGAACCAGAACCAAGAATGGTTCTCACATCTAACTAAATCTATCTATGCACTGATAACGAAAGTATGGGAAGAACCTTTACTTCGCAATCCACGAAGACTGGAAGAAAATTAGGGGCATATAATCTGTAAAAAGGGAGACAAACTAAAATGTACTACTTATGGCGAACCTCTGGCAAAAAATATAATTGGCGAATATAAAGCAGGGTTCACACATGCGACAGGTCCACGATTAAACTTTTGTAGTAAAATAAATACTACGAAAAGCCTGGGAACATAACATTGGAATATCTGACGTATCGTCAAACAGGCTTGAGTCGATCGATAGAAATAAACTGTATCAGAACTGGGGATACTACATAAATTAATCAAAATAATAAAAGCAACAATGGAAGAGAATAGTAGCACGCGGTGCGAATCCAAAATCATCTAGCAGATATATTTTATATCTCGAAAGACTTGAAACAAGGAATCAGTCTGCCCCCCACCATATTGAATCTGGCTCTGGAATACATAGAAAGACAGATAGACATCCGAAAGGAAAACCTGCTAACCAGTAAGACCTCACAACTGGTTATTATGTAGATGACATTAATATTATGAATTATGAGCCACAGGGGAGACGCGTCAAGACAAGCATACTGAGAATTAAAACTACATGCCAAATGTATAGTATTAATCACCAGGCGATTACGCAAGCATCATTATGCAAGCATCCACATTGTTAGCTAATATGATGCTTGCGTAATCGCCTGGTGATTAATACTATTCATATAATTGGGAGTGAAACTGAATTCTACTGGTCCGGAAATTAGCGAAAATTCGCCGAAGAGTAAACACAGCAAACAAAAATATCTAAATTGTACAACGCAATAACATGCTGCGAGTACACAAAACAGTAAAACTATGTAAATGAGGGGTGGACTATGACGGAAAGAAAGAAAAGGAGTGAGACATGTAAAGTGAGATTTATTTAACAAGTTCGAAAGAAGGGTTTTAAGAAAGGTAATGGGGCCAGCTAAGGACATTAATGTCTAGAGGCTCAAATTTAATCACGGACTGTATAATTTTTTTGAAGAGCTGCTGCGGTTACAATGGCACGTGTGGCGAGAAGGGAAGGAGAGAAGTTGATAAAGAGGATTTTAGAAGTCAAATGTACGGGAAAAAAACAGTGGGAAAACCCCGAAAATAATGGGAGAATGAAACTAATGCACGCCATCTTTTGGGTATTCGGTATGGAGGAGAGTAATAGAACATAGTCAGGTGTGGACGCAGAAATTAAAGAGGCCAATACCTGGTTTGGACTGCACCACCATATGAAGGAGAAGAATTACTGTAAAGAATACAAACTTTAAAGGAACAACGTTCACGATGTCACTGGTTTTTCATCCACAATACCAGTACTAGATGTAGTATAAGATTTAAAACAAATTCCTGCAAATATTATCTTTATTAGTTGGAGCAAAAAGATCTAAATAATTCATTCATATATAAGATCTGATTTAAATAAGTTCTTGGATTTAATCATTCATAATCTAGAATTACACTTGTCGCATGTTAGACTGTACGAGCTGTTATCACAGCAATCGAATCTAGAAGCAACATCAGACCTTTTAATCACAGGCTGGTGCATTGCTTGTCGTTTAAATATAGAAATAGGTTTCCTCTTTCTGCGATAATTTCCACAAATAGATAAACCTGCAGAAATTACCAATCTGAACCACTTGAAGTCATCTCTTTTTGGTTCAGTGCAATACAATCCATTCAATGCCAACACTTTGCTTGGTGTACTATCATATTCTTTTATTGTGGCAGTCATATCTATCTTAGTTTAAACTTGAAGTGAAACTTGTTGCAAGACTTCTGTAATTAATCATGTTATCACGATCACTGGATACTCATCATAAACTAACGAACGTAATGTCTAATATTACTTATACTTATAGTTCAAATGAATACGTTGCCTTAGAAAATTTAAATTTTCAAGAGGTGAAACAGAAGCTATTATTACTAAAGGTGCTTTATAAAAGAGTAAACTTTATATTTTAATTTACGTGTGATTTGAATATTGAGACTTGAGTATAACCAAGGCACGAACATTTAATGTAACGCATCTCCCATCACACGAAGCAACTAGTGCGACAGTGGCATGCCGTTACCGCTAAGTGTAATCTGTCTAGATAAGTGTAAATGCATTTCGTGCTATCTCGTTGTACAACAAGATACATAATATTAATGAATTAGTATAAAAGTAATAAAAATATGAAGTGTCATTTGCGCTGAATTAATGAAGTAGGGTTTCGTCTCAACCTAAACAGGGCGTGAAATCACACGATAGTGTTGCCCGATATCGTTACAATACTAAACTTTAAACTTAAAGGTTGAATTTAGTATAACCTTATGGTTAGATTGTCATTTAACTTGTTTATTTCCTTATTTTTAGTGATTATTTAAAAAGCTTTTATAAATTACTGTGTAATAGAAACAAGTCCATCGGTTGTCAGAGTATAAAATATCACATTACGAATATTGAATCGTATTTTCCTCTCTGAAATTAGCAGTTTCTTGTATACAATTGAAAATTTGCTTTAACTACACGTTTAAAAGTAAATAATTGGCATATTTCTTGGCAAACAATCTAAATATTACAAAATTAATTGTTTGATTAGATGAGTTTTATTTTAAACAAAATTTCTTTATTCGGGTAAAATCATGACTATTGCATATAAATTTTGAGAACCTTATGGAAATATTTAACTAATTAATACAGCACACAGCCGCAGAGGAGTGTAAAACAATTTGAATTTCAGAGTCCATTTTCATTAGTTTCTACATTACTCAAATATATAAAGAAGTTGTACAAATATTGAATACCAATTAGGGTTTGAAGATCAACTAACAAAAGAGTATTAAATTGCAGTGTGGAGTGTAAATGGGAAAAGAACTCTGTAGCTAATTTTCTATTAGAATTACATTATGTTATGCATTCAACATATCCACTGTTAAAGAAGAAGCGGTTTTTCAAGTAAATATTGACATACAATAATTTAAGTTTTGTTGTTCAAACTAACAACAAACTAAAGGTAAGTCCATAACCTCTATCGTTAATTTTTTTTGAATGAAAGTTTTATTTATTACCAAGCTGTTGTAATATAACAAGTTTGATTAGGCGATAAGAACTTTCAGTGTGAGCAATTAACAACTCACAGTGTGGAATACCACAACATTTACAGTCTACAGTATGTCCAAAAATTAAGTGAATAAATGAATAATTTCGGGGTTTTAATACTAATGACGCTTTTGAAGTGTTGGGTTTTTAAATGAATTGGGTCAATAGCCATAGTAGCTGAGATTTGTGTTACTCTACGCAAATTCCACCTTTAAGTTGTTCTGTTTTAAGACACTGAGACTCTAGTGTTAGGGGTAAGGTTATTACTGGCTCACGTAATAAATATCTTGTAACTATAAGGGTAACTGCTGTATGTAAATGGTATCTATAATTGCTGGGATTTAAATGAGCTGTGTTGAGCAGTTATGTGATTCGTCTTAAACAAGGTGTAGCCAATCACATTCCGCAATAGATAATACAAAATATCTCTTGTTACAAGAACATGATGTTGACGAAATCTTTACTTTGGAGAAAAACGAAAATAAAGGTTCCGAGATATTTAGATTAACGAAGTTCAAAGAAAAGTTACTCAAATATGATATTCTTAAAATTATAATCCTTCATCAAAAAGGATTAAATTACCAATTAGTTGAAGAAAAAACTAAATTTGAGTTTAAAGTCAATAATTATTATTGTATTAAATAGTGCATATTGTTGGTTTATAGGAAATAATGTTCAAGATCTCGAACATTTCTGTGTTGTCACCTTTTTCCTTTTTTGAAATGAAATTGAGAGGATTGGTAATTGTCTTTTTGTGGGTTTACAAGGAGGATAATTATCATTTTCTTTTGGTTATACTGATACACATGTTTGCGAGGATTCGTACGATACGTTGGTTGAATCTTGAAACGTATTGTCGCTTTGAAGCACACTTTTTCTTCTAAGTAGCGTTTCTTAAGATAGGATGTTATCTGAGTACTGATAAAAAATATACTTTAAATACCAGAATATTTCATAATTTATTATTGGTTATGTATAAATTAGTACTGTACTTATGTATTACGGCTAGAATTAATTAAAAAATAAAAACTATTTTACCTTCGTTCATATGAAACGTTATCCAGGAAGCAAAGTTGTGTTAATAGGAACCATTTACACTTTGGACGTACGTTATATTTTTTTGTCATCACCGGCTAAAAGTTTTTAGATTTCTTATTAACGGTAATACATTCAAATCATTTCTGGTTTCATATGGCTATATTAGTAAGATCGCTAAAGAAGTAATTGAATAATTACGCAACTATTTGGTTTCTTTACTTCCGACAAAACTAACTGATTCAGGTTTATAAATGTAAGAATTATTTTTCAGTTGCACTGTTATCTCTCGTTAATTCCAATTACAAGTTAATAGTTATAAACATTAGCTCTTACGTGTTCTTCTTCATTTAAACTTGCTACAAGTTCTACAATTGATGAACGTTTGACAGGTTTGTGCTGCGTTTCGAAGGCCAAAAGGCATGCGAACAAATTCGAAAAGGCCAAAAGGGGTTGTATAGGGACAGTCTTTGGAATGTCCTCTTCATCTACCGGTATCTGATGATACACTCTGACTAAGTCAATTGTCGAAAAGATGTTGCATCTATGTAAAGAAATGTTGAAGTCATGTATATGCAGATAGCAATCTGGCAATGTAACGTTGTTCAATTGGCGGTAATCTCCACATAATCTTCAGTCATTAGAACCTTTTTTTGGCACCATGTGATAAGACGATTCCGTAGATGAAGAGGACATTGTATGTAACAAGTGCATAATAATATTGTTTTTGAAAAACTTGCTACAAAGTTTTTTCGAAAATAATATTTTATGGCAAACTTTGTGTGGTGTATGACTCAGTACAAATAGTAGGAGAATTTGATAAAGAGAGGCATAACATAGTCACTTTATTAAAAATATATGTAAAACAACAGAGTTTTTGAGATTTGATTCAAAATAATGTTTGGAATATATTTATTTTTATAATTTCCATGGCCGATGCCGTACAAAACGATACATTCTATTAACTTTCCATTTTCTTCATGAGTAAAATATACCTTTGAAGCTATTCTGAAATAAGTAAACACTACTATAACGAATATGGTAAATCTCCGGCTATACTCAAAACTCAAACGTGCGTTAAGACTGGTTTCAAAGCAAAGCTAGGTTAAACACGTTTAAACCGCATCGGATTACGTTAGATCGCAACCCACATTTATTCCCTTTTAAAGCTTCATAAAAACATGTAAAATTTATATTAAGTGTTATTAAAGTAAATAATGTCAAAATTAATATAATATTAATGTCACTAATTTAAAACTAATATAATTCTTAATTTCACTCATTAATTAACCCTATCGAATCTGCTTTTGATTATAGAATTATTACACAAATCTTTTGAAACTGTAATAATGATTTTTTCGTAATAATAGAGGAATTACCTACAGTTATGCCTTTGTGAGGACTCTTTGTAAATATTTTTACATATAATTAATGTAGCAAATACAGATGGATTTCAGCTGTTTTCTTTCTACTAGATTTTTTATAAACCTTGTTAACTTTTCGGAATCATATAGTATATGGGCAGATCTGACAAAAAAACTATCAGAATTTAACTAAATCTAACTAAAATTTAGAGACATTAACAATAACCTAATAATTTCCAATATAATTTTACATTTAGAAAAAATTGGTAAGAAAATTAACAATTTCTGGAAATTTAGTTGCATTTTTAGAGAGTTAACTTGAAATAAATTGCTATGATTTTATTACTTTACTTTTATCACCTAACTCACTCAAAACTGTTAAGAAATCTCTGTAGTCCTGCTTTACCCACATGCAGTATTTCCTAGGCAATCATGTGTAAATGAACCCTTTATTAATTTCAGGTAGCAAATCGAATAATTACTCTATAGATGCACATTCAAGTATCTGTGGAGATCAATATTACGAACATACCCGGGGAGACTAGCAATACTCATCAATCGTTTATTTTGAAATCCATCACATTTAAATCCAGCAAGAATTTTTGGTATATTATTTATTTACCTTTTTTGTATATCCAGGGTATCTGGTTGTTGTGATTTATTGTTATTATTATTATTTATAAACAAAATAATATAAAAAATTGTCTCAAAAATGTAAACGTCGTTTACAACACTATATAATTGGTGACTTCATCGTAATATGAAGAATTAGAGAATCGACATGAACAAAGAATCAGAAAAAACTAAATGTACATAAGAAAATTAAATCCTAAATTTTGTACCGAAGCAATTAAATCCTGTATTCTGTACCATCTTGATGATCTACTAATAAACTACAGTTTTCTGTGAACTTTTCTTTGCTTCAGAATATGTTGCAATCCCGATCTGTTAGATGGAACGTTAGTATGGTTGATTCGTACACCAACAATCTTTTCCAGGGTATTCTTTCCAGATATCCCAGCTATGTTATCTCTGTGCTGCTATGTGTCGTATTATGTCTGGTTATGCCATGAGCTGGTCCAATGCGTGGTTTCACCATCATCTTGTATTACACCACAAGATATATGGATCTATCTTGGACAAAATCTGTCTTTCAAAGACTGTTATTTGTTTTCATCTCCTGTAGACATAGATCCGGTAATAATATATCATCAGTTATCCTTATGTTAAAAGGTTCTTAAAGTATTCCTTCCATTTCCTCCTCACCTCCATTGTTTTATTCTAAATTATCGTATATGCTACTTGCGTCCAATCCAGTAATTTGCTTCTTTGGAGTGCATCACAAAAGTATGCATTATCTTAATTTATTCTAAAATGTAAGAAACGTTTTTTTGGGTTTTCATTCAACCCGTCAAACCATACCAATGAGCATAAAATGTAACTTCTTAAATCTTTTCTCTTTACTTTTTATTTTATGTAATTTAGTTCACTATATAATGTTTATTTCTGAATCCAAATTGGCGACTAAAGATTAAAACTTTCACTTCAATGATTGGTTATAATCGTTTTAAAATCCGTCTATCAATTATACCAACAGTGAAAGTAATAGTAGTATTTGTCTACGAGGTGTAACATAACAAGGTAGTTTACTCAGTTTAAGTGCAGTACTGTGCTATTCGTACATATTCACCTGTTCATTGTTATACATCATTTGATATCTCGAAAATGACTGGGTTGATACCAGGAGCTATGCTTGAATTGTTATTTGCATTAATTTCAACATTTCTTCTTGATCACATAGTTTCATCTAAAAGTTTTTCGAAGTCTTTGGTGGTTTATTCACACTTCATTTCTTTTATTGGTTCTTGCAGCCGAAATAACACTTGCTGCTGTTTTGGCACTAATCCAAAACAAGTATTAATAGTAATTCAATATACATATATGAGATCAATCTTTTTAGTATTTATGTAGCATTCTTCGATGTTTCTATTCTTTGAAGATCTATTTTTCTGCCATTTTTATTGAGTTTTCTTTACTCTGTAATTAATTGCTTCTTTTCTTTTAAATAATCCTTCTCAGATATTCTACCTTTTAATATCCATGTTGAAGCTTTGTTGTTATTTGTTGGCTTGTTATTAAATAGAACTTTGCATCTATAATCTTTGGTTGTTTCTTGGAGTTTTTTTCTTTTGATGTAGTAATCTAGATCCCAATTGATTTGCTTTTGCATTAGACCACCCGTATAATGGATTTATTTTATTGGTTTCTAAGTAAATCAAGATGTTGGTGTTCCTTGGGCAAATACAATACAGCCAATAAACAGATGGCACATTATTTTGAAAAGTTTTTATTGCAAAATGTTCTGCAGCTTCTGAATACTACATTGCTTGATCATGCAAGTGATTATCTTCAACCATTTGCATATTTGTCACATGCCATAAATCATTAAGATTGCTATTAATTTATGCCAAGTGGCACACCTGTTTTTCTGCCTCTCTTTAACCTGTCATTCAACTTCGCATCGTTAATACCTCTCATCTTAACCTCTCATTAACTTTTTAAACATTTCTTTTTGGTTAATTACATTCAAGATTAATTCAAAAGCCTGTCTACATAGCTATACGGGCGGTTACTCTTGGACTGACTTTGATTAATAGTAAACGTCCTATATTGATAATTTTATAGTTGATTATTGAATTAAAGTTATAATTAAAAGTAATAGAAACATCACAAAACGTAAAGGCCATATTTGTTATAATTTATCCACCATAAATGTATTAGTGTATAACAAATACATCATAATATTAGCAAATATATTTAGATTTAGTAGGATTACTCGAATTTGTGGAAGAAATTACTTACACCGTTAAATATAGATATATTTATGAAAACGTTTGCAGAACGCTTTCAGTTGCATTTAATTCTCATTCAAAGTTGCGAAAATATCAAATTTAATCACTTTAATTACAAAATACGAATTGGTTCTTAACCGCTTAGAGACTTGAGGGACAGTTTCGATAACGATAACAAGAAGTTTAGAAGATTTCAACACGTTTCGTAAACGATTTAATTATTTAACACATCATTATTCGTTATCAGCAACGAATTCTGAATAATTTTCTATGTACGATTGTAATGTTTTGATTCTTTTTTTTTGTGACATGGTATATAAAATCTAATGATGTGTATGTACAGTGTTGTGTTGGTTACATTACATGTGATACATGTTAGATGTTAGAGGCTAATGAACTGCACAGATCGGCAGACAGTTTGCTTTACACGAACAGTCTACGACAACAACACACGGTAGATGAGCATTGATACCAGCCGGATATTAGGCATGTGATCATCAATCATTCCGCTATAATTACATCTTGTCAAGCTGCTTATTGGCGACATGTAATTAACTCTGTCCTTTAATAGATAAGCCTCGCGACAAAACAAAAATTTTAATAATAAAACTATAAATGTTATTTACTTAATTTCTCATTATCACTAGGTTTTTCGTTATATTGTTTAATAAAAGTTAGAGATTACGTAATCATACGACATGTGTTTTAAAATAATGTTAACCGGTTACAACCGTCACCAAGGCGCCTAAGTTCTTAAATACGATTTAACGCCCACGAGACGTCTGGCTTCAGTTCGCTTTAGCTCGCGGCTCTTGGGTTTTTTATTTACATCTCATTATAAATTATATCGGTCGCCTTTCTTTGGAAGGAATTAGGAGACTGATGCCGGTTGGTTGCCCCCGAAGGATTAGGTAATCGTAAGTAGTATACGGTTGTGGTGTAAACGGTCGCCCATACATCAGGCTAATGCCCGTAATGGTCTCCGCGTTGTATAAAATGCAATACAACCAACAACAACAACGTGGACGCGGTGGCCACGGTTTGTAATGTGAGAATGGTTGGATTAATTTCCTTGTGGTCTCCGCCAGATACTCGAGCTTATTGCCGACCTACGGAATTCTGTTTACTGCGAGCTTTCTCACCAAGTTAGTATTGCACTTAACTGAAGATTTTTTTTTATAAAGAGAAGAATTCGTTTTTTCTTGGGATGCGTATGCGTATAAATCAAGTTCCCTTCACTCGTACTCGAGCAATCGAGAATTTTCGGACATCGTTAAAGAAATTTATGTCTGACGAAATGGGCCGTTATCATAAAAATTGACTCTATACCCACTTCACCCTAGAATTCGTGTTATTTCGCGTCTAAGCATCAATAAATTTCTTAATAAATAGCCAATAACTATTTAATTAATTTGAAAAATAAATGTGATATAATAGCAACTAGAAAACTAATTTCTTTATTTACTCTGCATATTTCGAATTATTCTATTCTATTCTTAAAATGACTCGCATTTAACCCTATTAAGTTTTCGCTGTATAAAAATGATCTTCTTTACAATTCTTTGTTGAGTTGATTAAGTTTTCCGTTATATCTATGAGAAATAGTAGATCTAACAATCATCGCTTAGTTCAGGAAGTTGTTACTATATAACTTGTCCTGTTATACGGTGCCTTTCAAACTTATTAGTAATGATTTTTCTTCTATTACTTAAAAAGAATCATTTACACCGCGAATAATTACAAGTTGAAATGTATTTAAGGTGTCTAGAGACTAATGTGAATAAATAAATACTACTGATTAAAATATACCAAAATAGGAGAAGATTTTTAATTCAATCACAAAATTTCTCTTCTGACAATAAATCATTTACAATTGCTGTCGAACTTTCTTTCACCAATCAACATTGAATTTAAAAATACTATGCTTTTTCTTAATTTTCATTGAATTGTCTATTTTAAAAATGTTTGCACATCCACGATATCTCAAAAACGTAATTGGTATTCTAAAAACATGAAATAAAGAAATATTAACTGGGCCTACTACTACTGGTAATATTCGTGAATCAAATACTTAAAAAATTTGAAACAAAACTAACACCGATGAAGACCTTCGATCTAGTCTATACAGACGATAAGATGCTGAAAGCAGGTACGAAAACATAATAGCAAAGATAAATTGACATCTGGAAAGTCTGTTTAGAAGAAAAGGGGGGAAACATAACTAATGGCGAAGAAGAAGAAAACAGCAGATAAACTTGAATATTTGGGCTCCTTTTTTACTAAGAATAAAACAATAGACAAAGATATACAAAAAGCAGGTAATATATATAATAAATAATAACATAATTGTACGTAAAAATGAAGCAAGTACCAATAAAAAACCAAAAATCTATAATACCATATACACACCAACCCTTACATATTTAGAAGAGATGGTGCACAACAGACGAAGAAACATACAAGTACATAACATTCATGCCAAGCAACAGAAACAATTTTAGAAAATGGATAGAGAATTTCAACATTATGATGGCACCTCGGATAAATAATAAAGCTGAAGAAGATAATTTCGACTGAAAAGATTCGAGCCATAACAGGTCTGCTGATGCTAGGAGCCACGATAGCTGGTAACTGGAAGAACTGTCACTCCGGGAATAACTTGGTATGTTGATTGTGAAACTTTCTTTCAGCTACCAAATCTTATGCATTATGCTTATACTAGATTTAATCCAATGGATTGTTTTATTATGTATATAAAATCATGTAAAAATCTTCTTATCACTTTATATAAGGCCGGTCAATGAATTTAAAAAAGCAGGACCTATTCGTCGCTATCGGTTTACTATTTGTGATTTTACAGAGAATGAAAAAATCGAAAAAGCGTAAACAAGTGATGCAAGATTATTAAAAGAATTAAGTGAAGATCCATTAGATTTTCTTATTATATGCGCATGACAAAAACAGTATATCATAAGTTACTTTCGCTGATTTCTCTTTTGATTAAGAAGAAAGATTTCCACACGAAAGATTAAGATTGAAATTCAAGGTAGCAGCGTGAAGTTTCTAGCAATAACTCAATATTCAACTAGAATATCATCTCAATCTCTTAGAAAAGTTATATGCAGGTACATATCCTCATTTAGCATACGAGAAATTGCAACATACACATTTATTATTGGCAAACTGCTTTTACTTTTTATGAAGAGGTTGTATTGAATTTTAAACGAATACACTTAATGCACACCGTTTAATCTCAGAAAAAATTGATGACATGCTGTACATATTAGGAGTGCGACTTGCTGGTGAATTATGATAATTGATAATACATTGATGACATCCTTAGATATCAGTCTCAAATAGTATGTCACCTACCTCTTTTCCGCGATGAGGGCGTGTTGGTTTAGTAGAATTCTCAACCTTACAGCAATACTTTTCGTAGCAAATTGTAATAAAAGTTGGTTATCTTGAAATGGTATCGCACTACAATTAACACTTTTGCTGATGCTTTGGTCATCATTTATTAATTATTGGCAACTTCGGTTATAAGATAGTAAGTCAAAGTTATCCATTTTACCAGTATATGTATGAAGTTTAAATAAACGACTTTGTAGCATTTTAACTGGTTTTATTATCAAAATTTTTTTTTAAGTCTGACTATAAGACTATAAATAAACATAACAATATCAAAATTAAGTACTTTAAAAATCTTAAACATGTCGTAATCTGATGACCAAGTCGCATGGCAACAGAATCACATTTAAAAAAACAAGTGAAAACGCAATAGATATTCTAATTGTTCGTTCTGTAGTACCATAACTCGATACAATCTTATATATTGTGGTACTTGAGAGAAATCCCTTAAAAGTTAAACACTTTTGACTGCATAAAGAGGACTAACTTTTGAATCAAAAAATAACTAATAGCAAAAAAAGTTGCAAAAATCAAATAAGTCGTGTTACCAAAGTACTAACTGAGATGCTTTCCGTGCTCGAAACTACATTGATGTCTTAACGTTCATTTTCTTCCTGGAAAAACCATATGTTGAACTGTTAATTTTATTGATGACAGATTTCATGGTAAAAGAAGATGATTTAAAAAGAGGAAGATTAGAAGATTTCATGGTAGTACCAGGATCAACTACATCTATGTTCTTTCCAACATGTATGGACATGATACAAGATTCTGTATAGTGTAATCAAATCTACAATCACAGAGTTTGGTTTATTATGCAACACCTTTAACTCCGCAAAAATTATACTGTTGAACAAAAAATCAAATTCCTTCGTTCCTGATACAACTTAAATTGAGAAATGTACAGTTAAATCTCCATATACGTAACAATCAGTTAAACCTTTCAGTTAAATAAATTGAAATATTATTCATCGCAGATTAACTGTACAGTTAAGTTGAATTGAGACTCAAGAAAAAGTAACCCACACACGGAGAGGTTAAACTTTACACAGTTCAACTGTTCAGTTCAGAACTGTGCGTGTGTGGCCAGCCTAATATTCGTATTTTAAAGGTACTTAGAGTAAACGTGAGATGCGATTTATCTTAGTACCAGCATACAATCGCACGGCGTTTCTTGAGTTCGTGGAGGAATATGTGAATGCAGCGAATTTTGCGACAATTCAGATGATGTCTCAAGATATATAACAATATAACGTAGCTTAGTAGGAAACCAACTTGCTTAGAAAAATTTGCTTAAACAGTTGTAGACCACACCAGATCTTTATTAAATATAAGTTCCATGTTTCATAACAATGTAAACTCGTGACACAAAAGCTACTCAACTTATCGTTTCCAAAAAAATTGAGAAAATAAATCATCAAAATCAAAAATAATTTTACAGAAAGAAATTGCACGCGAAAGTTAGACGCAGGAACCTTTAGATAACGGCTGGGAGTATTAGGTGGATTGAAGTAAAATACAGATTAATTAGCCCGCAATAAAAAAAACAATACATTGCCTTCTTTTATCATTGCAACTGAATTACTTTATCAAAATATGACCGTAAGAACTGTAGCAAGATTCATATGTCATATTGAATATGCAAGATGGTAGTAAGATTGAATCTATTCTCGAGGACAAAGGTATCTTATTTAAAAACAGTGATGTTGCAAATGCATTTAACTCTCACTTTTTAAACATATCGAAAGATTTCTCAACTATTAATGAAGTGAAACTCTCATACCTTGAAATACCAGATATAGTACCACGTAATCCATATTTATTATTTATCTCACCTATTACTAAACAGGAAGTATTAAAGGTAAATTCAAATTTGAAAGATGTTATGTCTGTTAAGTGATATTGTGGGAGTGTAATTAATAGTAGTGTGGTTTTTCAGCTTATTTTAAATTGTAACTTGTAATGATTAGCAGCGAGGAATTGTCTGGTATTAAATATAAGCGGGTGGAGTTCTATCTTATTTCTAAATTGTTATAGGGTTTACTTTTACATATGATAGGTTAAATTGTGAACAGCAAGCAATTTGTTAACGTACTATATCATATAAAAGTGATTGTGGATCACAACTTTGTTTTATAATCGATGGAACATGCCATGATGGAACCTTGTTCTTGAATAATTCGCAACTTGACCATGTATAAATATTTAAAGTGAATATGTAATCTCAAGTAATATGTGCTACATTGATTTATTGCATACAGGAAAGTGGAATAGGATATTTCTGATGTTATGTTTTTAATTAGTTTATTTCAGATATCCAAATGAGTACAAGTTCAACAAGTTATGCGGATATGGATTAATAAATGGAAGTTAACAATTAAGAGCAGAAAATATATATCTATGTATGTATATCAGAGACAATATGTTTCTATTGACGTCTATGTTTCAACACTTACTTCAGCTTAGAGGTACATCTTTGACGCCCCCCATGCGCAGTCAATCTCCTCTATATGCTCTCAACCTGAAGTCTTGCAGACGGAGGTAGTTACATACGATGTATTACCGTTTCATTGTCGTATTTAGAAACATATCATGGGAGGCTATCGACAAGTTATAGAGTTATGTTTGCTATAGAGTAACATAACAACTCTTTAGCTAGTAGTTTGGCAATTCGTAATTTTATCCCAACAAAAAGTTTTGTTTACATTTTGATGTTCTCTAATATATATAGAACGGAACAGTTGTCGGCTCACAATGATACAAACATATCCCTTTGTCATGCCGGTACCTCTTTTAGCCAATCAGTTGTGAATCATAATTCCTGGGGTAATCAAATTTCCTTTTATCTACTAGAGTGTAATGTAACTATGTGTTGCCACCTCCACATATGTTAGATGAAAGCCCATAAAACAAGATATGATATTTTCCCTACTTGGAGCTAAATCAGAAAACTCCATGTCTTTCTAATTGCTCCCCAGAACTAAATTACATTCCTCTAGTGTTGCGTATCTTCATTTTAAATAATTTAGATTGAAGTTGTTCCTCGTTCATCCGTTGAGGATTAATATTCCAATTTCTTCTCATAACTTTACTGTTTTTGTCATTCAAATAGTAAATTGTATTGTCGTCAACAGTAATCTGAGTTATCTCTACTTTTTCTTTCATCCTATGTTTGTGAGAGTAAATTATCGTCCAAAAGATGTTCACAGGCCGTGACGTTTACAGGTGCAGTTTTTTTTGTAGTAATACACATCACCTTCTGGAACGATGTTACCCACAAACTAACTAAAAGTTATATTATTCTAACCAACTGCTGCCTCAAATTGTAATAACTTCACTCCTAAGTATTTGATGATGCAAATGAGACTGACTACGCTAGACAATTATCCAATAATACTTCTTATTAATTCTTTCAAACTTTATTTTTAGTAAATCTAGTAATGTCAAGAGTGCCATAGATCAATAACTACTATGCCATCTTCAAATTCATTCTTGGTTGTAACCATCCTGAATGTAATCTTCTGTTTGCTCCTCCTAACTACTGGTATTTTTTCTTCATTCGTAACACGTCCCATTCCATTTTTCTATATAATCTTGTTTTTGTTTTTGTCATTACATTCATCGTCATTTTTCTTACGGCTAAGAAAAATGTAGTAATGTCCACTATCGTCTTTATTTATGTTGTTTATTTTCACTCGTAAAAGTTAATTTTATTAACAGTTTTGTTCATTAAATGTTTGGTATTGATCGCGGTTGAATTTGTGGAATCACGTTGCGTGGTTAAATCATTTATTTAAAACGAAACAATTTAATAAAATGACGTTGTGATACTATTTATTAAATTGTTTTATTTTAGAAACAAAACAGCTGCTAATTATACGTTAATTAAAATAGGTTCAGAAACTAACTGCCTTGGTTTTTGTTCTAGATAATAATATTTAATTTAAGTAACACCAAACTTTCGTGAATCTAGCGGCTTGTATGCGATATGATAGCTCATTATCACTTAAATAATTCAATTTAATACATATTTTTAGCATTAGTAAAGTCATGTTATTATTAGAGACCGTTTTATAATTTATTTGAATTATTACTTATTTATGAACGAGCTAGATATGATGCGCTATAATTCCTTTAAATGCTTGTTGCAGTTTCATTAAAATATATTTTAAAAGTAGCCATTCCTTATTTAGGAAATCTTACAAAAGTATGGACTTAATTTTAAACTTAATTAATTTCACAAAATACAACACCACATTTTGTGGAAAGTTCAAATTAATTGTAGTACTTCTCGGGTTGCAGGGTGGTTTTACGAAATATGAAAGTATATATTAAGAAAAATTGTCCAGTAAATTACTAATGTCATCTTTTTAGCAACACTAATTGTATCTCGAAAGAAGTTTTTGTATGTCTACGGATAAAATTATTCAAAATTTAAATGAAAAAGAACTAAAACCTTGGAACTGTTTCGTCGAAGTCGTCAATGACTTTCTAAGAATAAAAAGCAGAAAATACACTCATATCAAGATTGTGTCTAGAATGTCGCTTAAAATTCATCTACTACATTCTGATCTAGTCTTTTTTCCTAGTAATCTTGGTGTACTAAACGATGGACAAGGATAAAGGTTCCGTCAAGATGTGAGAGCAATACAAATAAGGTACCAAGGAAGAACACGGTCATTAAAGATTATTATTTAAATAAATAATTAATTGTATTTTTAACCTTTTTCTCGTTTTATCGGATTTCCATGTGTATATTATTTGATATCATTGTTTTAAATGGTTCTTTATTTAGAAATTGTAATTTTTATAAATTTGGTACCTTTTAGCATAATTTAATAATAAATTTTATTACATTTTTATAAAGAAAAATATTGTACATTAATGTTGACATCAAAATACAAAAAAAAAACAGTGAAAATGTTAACATTTAATTTTAATTTCGTGTCGCCAGGTTATTAATTATGTCAATTTTAATTAAGATACCAAATTTTATGCTTTAAACTCAAATAGCTAAATAGTAAATTTTAAGAAAAGTTTCAATAATAATTTCAAAGGTCTGCAGCTGCCTTAAATGAAACAGTTTATTGAAACTTTTCTTAAAAGATTTTAATGTAGAATTGGATCATGTATTGGAACAGTATTTTTGGATAGGTTATATATATTTCTCAATTATTTTAAAATACATTGCTTGTTATAGCATGTCAATTACTTCGTATATTCCAATATTGGCCTACAGACCGTTTAGTAATTATACATCTAAAATACTTTGCTCTAACCACTACTTTATTTATGCCGTATTTGTGTGAATATGGAACTTCTTTTTGCTGTTAAAGGTTATTTGTAAGCAACCCGATATATATTGTTGGAGAACTATCTTGTATGATATGGAATTTTATTAATAGATGTGTTTATGGAAAGATTATTAATTCTTCATGCTGTACAGCAGTCAATTCTTATTGCTTTGTGCATCGGCGTATTACAGGATACACAGACTATAAACTTTAAAGTTAAGAGATACCCATTCAAGGATTTTAATATAAATATGTGCATAAAATGATGAGCCAATAATTAAACAAAAATATTTTTCAAATATTCTTCTAGATTTTATTATTTCTGAAGAAAGCACCAATTTTGAGTACATAAATTGTATTGTATAGCTCTAATATGACATGTGTAAAAAGAATAAATGCAAAACCAAATGTAATTGTACTTTTTCCTCGGCATATCGTGCACGGCTGTAGCCTGTTTTCTTTAATTTAACACATCTCAGTATTCATCTTCATCGACATACAAGCACCAGGGTGTTGTGATGTTTTTTCTCAAGTAATAAACCAGTTCTCAATCTAATCATGGACGATACTATTGATTTTCTGATTTTTCTAAACATTCTATGAGATAGTCCTTGACTTCGTTTTTTCATTAAGGACAATGACCAAAATATATTTTGGCTGTTTTAGTACAATACATTTATTTATGACAAAGTTGCAATGGACTAGATGTATCGTTTTAGAAAATAAAACCGCTGTCGTTTTTGGCCAAGGTGTTATCTCGATAGCGTTGTATCTTCTCTTGTCTTGATTGTTGTGCTTTGACCATATTTTTCCGTGATCTTCATAAATATGTTTTGGCTGTTTGAGTATGCTATAGTTACAATACAAAGTCGTTTGTGGACTAGCCATTACCTCATTCGTGTTTTACTGTAAACAAACTTGGCTAGAATTTTTCATGATCAGCAAAAATATATCTTGGTTACTTTAATATGCTGAAGTTGCAATACACAATTTTCACTGTTAGCTAGCAGCTAGCGGAGTACTTCAGTTACCATCTTTCACGATCAGTAATAATATATGTATATAATTAGCGCCTTAACAATAATAAATTACTGCCTCTATCAACATGAGGAACAATCATCATAGTTTCTTTTATTGTGGGTTATTCTCAAACACCATTTTTGAATTTGTTGATTAAATTAAAAGGATTCACCGTACTTTGTTTCTTAGTTTTCGCTGCAGACCAGTCCTATCACAGACTTTTATGAGGTAAGATTCAAATTATGATCTAATGACAGTTTAAGCAATGTCTTCGTTAATCTACATGACTTATCCACATTTAATGTTGGAAAATAAATGTGGTGTTGCCTACATATACAGGGTGGTCCGTTACTAATGGGACACAGAGCAACAGTGAATTCCTTACATATAATTATTACGATTTAACCCAATTTATCTTAGTCCAATTGTTAATAATAACGAAGATACAGATGGTTAAAGTTAATACTTTATTTTCGTTTTTCTTTAATAATTTCGTTGTCTCTTACATTATGAACATGAAAATTGGTACATTAGTATTTTTTTAGACGATAAATAATAAATTGGTATTAGTTTTGATTTCTTTTTCAGATGGCGCTGTCTACCTTAAAAAACCACCCTTAAAGCAGTCATATCTTTTTCATCGTTAAAATTTTTACAACTCACATAACATAAAACAGTTTCTCAGACATTTTTACATAAATTTGGTATACCTATCAATATTCTCTAAAGTTCTCCGTTCCCGAGATAATCACTGTTTAAGCGCACATTGCAAAATTTCACTATGCTCAATAAACATTAGTTGGCGGTGAAAAAGTCTTTATTTACAATTGGACTAAGATAAATTGGGTTAAATCGTAAAATTATTACGATTTAATTCAATTTATCTTAGTCCAATTGTTAATAATAACGAAGATAGAGTTGGTTAAAGTTAATACTTTAATTTCGTTGTTTTTTTAATAATTTCGCTTTTTCTTAAATTATGAACATTAAAATTTTTATATTATTACTTTTTAAGATGATAAATGATAAATTAGTATAGTTCTGATCTATCTTTCAGATATAATTTAACTATCCACAAACATAAGTTGATGTTACAAAAATATTAACATAATTACTATATTAAAAATCGATTTTAATAACGACTATAATTTATTTAAACATTTTAATAATAATAACATCGAACAAAAAGAGGAAACAATAATAATAATTAAAATGAACTGCATTAGAGTAAGTGTTCAAAGTGACCACCGTTAGCTTCAATGCATTTTCCAATCCGTTTAGAAAATGATCTTCTTATGTTAAATAATATTTGTTCATTCCTAATGATATCCACTGCCTTTACAATTTTTTGCCACAGTTCCTCACGAGTTTCAGGATTGTCTTTGTAAACAAGGGATTTTACAAATCCTCATACGCAAAAATCCATAGGATTACAATCGGGACTTCGTGGTGGCCAAGTGTAATGACTACCTCGGCCAATCCATCTTCGTGGAAAATTCATATCGAGATAATCTCGCACTTGCCTGGAAAAATGGGGTGGTGCTCCATCTTGCATAAACCACATGACAGTCCAAATATTTAATGGTAACTCAGCCAACATATCGTCTACTTGGTTTTGCAAAAACTGTAAATAATTGTGGCCGTTCAAATTATTTGGTAATTCCCGCGGACCCAACACATAATTTCCAATTATTCCACACCAAACATTTATTTTAAATTCATGTTGAAAATGCCGTTGCCGTGTCATGTGTGGGTTTTCAGTTTCCCAAACATGATAATTTTTAAAATTAAAAACCCCACTACGAATGAATGTCGCCTCGTCAGTAAATAAAATGTTGGCAATAAACGATGGGTCAGAATTTTGCCGATTTTTGATAAAATTAGCAAATTCTAACCGAACTCTTAAATCAGTAGGCAGTAAGGCGTGTACAGGTACAAAATGGTATGGATACAGTCTTTCTTTTTTTAATATTCGTAGAATTGACGACTTGCTTAACCCGGTTGCAGCTGACAAACGTCTAGAGCTAACTTTTGGGTTGTTACTAACTCGTACTAAAACTTCATCTTCTTCATCAACGGAAATCTTTTTTGGACGACCTGTATTTCGTTTAGGACGAAATGAACTAGTCTCACCTAAGCGGTCATACAAATTTTTAAATAACTTGTGATTTGGTTGTCTTCTGTTGGGGTATTTCAATAAATATCTTCTGCACGCTTCCCTTCCATTAAACTTTTCTTGAGCGTATATGCACACCATATCACGCATTTCCGTGTTAGAAAAAAAATTATGCCGGGGCATTATTTCAAAGTAACAAATACATTGATTACAATAATACTGAGCGTAAAATGAAACTGAATGTCAAACTGATTGTCTAGTGTTTGACTAAATAAAAACTTTGTCAACGCCAACTGATGTTACTGAGATATTAAATTTTGCAAAGTGCCCTTAAACAGTGATTATCTCGGGAACGGAGAACTTTAGAGAATATTGATAGGTATACCAAATTTATGTAAAAATGTCTGAGAAACTGTTTTATGTTATGTGAGTTGTAAAAATTTTAACGATGAAAAAGATATGACTACTTTAAGGGTGGTTTTTTAAGGTAGACAGCGCCATCTGAAAGATAAATCAAAACTAACACCAAATTATTATTTATTGTATTAAAAAATGATAATGTACCAATTTTCATGTTCATAATGTAAGAGACAACGAAATTATTAAAGAAAAACGAAAATAAAGTATTAACTTTAACCATCTGTATCTTCGTTGTTATTAACAATTGGACTAACATAAATTGGGTTAAATCGTAATAATTTAATGTAAGGAATTCACTGTTGCTCTGTGTCCCATTAGTAACGGACCACCCTGTATATGAATTGAACCGAATTAGAAGAATTAAACTAATGGAGCTAATACGGCATAATAGTATATTATTCAACAAGCGTATAATGGCGGCTGTTACCCACGAAGAAGAAGTTGCAACACGAGCGAGCGAAGCGAGCGAGTGTTGTAATCTGAGTGGGTAACATCCATTATACGCAAGTTGAATACTATACTTTATCTACAACTATTTAATTTTGAAAAAAAAATCAAAAAAACGAAAAAAAAATAAACTTGATAGACATTTCAGACATAACCTCAATATAAGAAAGCTGTCATTTCTGTTAATATTTTATTTTTTGATTAGTAGGCAGTGTCAGAAGTGTGGAATAATGGCCTCATTATTCAACACTTTGTCTGTCATGGGTAATGAGTGTCATTACCCGTCAAAAATCAATTGTATAACGAATAGATAATTCAATAGTTGTAGATAAACAATAATATTAAATAGATTAGAGAAATCGAAAGCCAACAACATAGTACTCAGTCAACTTAGAACTGTGAGAAGCGAATATACTCAAGGTCATTTTAACATTTGTTACTCACAATGACCTTGGTGATTTCTCTCTACTTGGTATAAATATCGTATTTGTCAAGTTCACTTATCGACTCCGTTCCATTGACTACTTGCTATTGAATACGTAAAATAGTATTATAATACGCTGAATAGTACTATAAAAAAAATTTCTTAACTCCGTATAATAAGTAGGAGTAAAGAATTAACTACTTACAATACGCTTTGAAACTTACATTTATATTTACAACATATTACGTGTTTACTTCTTTTTCTCAGAATTTCATTTCATTTCCATTTCATTCTTCGATTAAAACCAAACTTTCACTTGTTGCTCCGTTCGGTCTAAATTTACTGCAATTCCTTGACATCTCTCTCCTGTTAAATATTTGCACTGATTGAATTCCCGCTCTAATTTTTTTAATTGCTGTTTCGTAAATGTAATTCGCTGTTAACTTTCTTTTCTATTTGGGTTTTTAATGGCAAGGTTTATTATCTGAAAAGGTTTAAATAGTGCTGAAGTTGATAATTATTAGACATTGGTTTATTTAATGTTACTGTTTACTTGAAACTGGTTAAAAGTTTAAGGCCTAGTTTTATTATCTCTTGATAAATTTATCCTATAGATAAATCCAGCTTTTAGCCATGAATGTGCTTAAAACCACTGTAACCATAGCAATTATTCCTTAGATAGTTTATCAGGAGGATGGTAAAAGTGAGCCTAAATATGCTGCTTTTACATTTGCTATTTCTACTTTAGATTCCAATATAGTACTCTCGCTGTTACCGAGATAAAAGCAATTCGATTACATTACCACAATAATAATAATAAATAGTTATAATTTCTTTTATCTACGACTGCTTGGATAAGTCATCATTACCGCACTCATTTGAGGTGATTTGAGTTACGTAATGAAGTTCATTACCGCACTGGTTTCATTACGTAACGCATTTTTAGCCTAATCAGAACAGACTTAATTTATTGAAACGAGCAACAATACAAATGAAAAAGTGCTATCTACTTACAGAGAAACAATACTATTTATTATAAACATTAATTGTTATGTTTTTACATTTCGAAACACTTATTCAAGATGAGTAAACATGTTGTTGAAACTGACAATTCAAAATTGTCAACAATCATTTCAAAATATTTTTGTAAATGCCAAATAGACTTTTTCAAAGAAATTGATTTTTTAGTAATTTTTAGCAGTCATAGATAAAATGCTGTATATCACACGTGGGCTACAGCATAATTACAGTACTCGTGTGATTAAACGACTCGGTCTACGACCTCGTCGTGCAATTCTCCACACTCGTACAGTAATTATGTTTCTAGCCCACTTGTAATATAAATAACTATTATTAGTTGTTACAATGATTTTATTGCAACGTACTCTAATTGTTATTGAAGATGTTCAAAATGTCGACTTGCAACATCAAGACAGTTTCAAGTTCTGCGTTGAAAGGAAGCCGTCACTCTTTTATAAATCCCGGCATTTTCACAAATCATCTGACCGTGTTCCATTCGTTGGCGAAAATATTCCAAATTGTTCACAGGTGTCGCGTACACTAACTTTTTAAATACCCACATAAACATGAATCTACGAGAATCAAATCCTAAGATCATGAAAGCAACGCAATGCGACTCCCTCGCTCTATCCATCTCCCAGTAAATGTTGTGTTTCATCTTGCATAAACTAGAGATTTGTCTCCGATTTAAAAGTAAGTCTTCCAAAACTCTTGGAAGAGTACATGGTGTGGATCCTTGTTACCAATATATGTATATAGGAATAATCAAACGTATATCTTTTGCTTTTATTGGTATTTTTATTGTAAACTCTGCCTGAAAAAAACAATTGACGCGCAAGACTGATAACAGACACGCCATTTCTGCATTTTGTTCGCTCTCGAGAAGAAGATAAATAATAAAAGAAATAAATAATCCAACCCATTTGTTATTGAAAACTAAAAATAATCTTCACAAAAAAATATTTTGACCTTAGCACATAAGAAGGAAACTAATATTTTGTAGATGTACCACATAACCTAACAAAACAAGACGAAAGCCTCCGAAGATTTCGTAAATCGCCGAAACGCGTCAGGCAGAGTTTACAATAAAAATACCAATAAAAGCAAAAGATATACGTTTGATTATTCTTGGAAGAGTGTTTTCCAGGAAATCAAGGTATGTATGGCCGTAATGGTTGTGGTAAAACAATCGATCCTAGCAACCTACCCGCTATGATGCCTAACCAAATATTTAGACTAAAACGCTGTTAATATCTTAAGTTCCATATTCACCCAAAAAATATCGAGCGAGAAGGGGAATTGACATTAACTGCATTACGCTTGTTTATAAAAGTATCTGTAACCAATTGTGGAATATATAATAAAAATTTAATAAAAAGCAATGCTTTTCTGGTCTTTTTCAGTTTATTGTCTAACAGGTTTCGGCTTACGCCATCATCAGGGACACTATAATGAGAATTACAATTAATATGGTATAAATAAACTTAAAATAAAATACAAGTACTTACTTAGAAATATAGATTGGATTTTAGCAACTTATTTTCTATTTAGTTGTGGAAAATAAGTTGCTAAAATAAGCCGAAACCGGTTAGACAACAAAATTGAAAAAGACCAGAAAAAGTATTGCTTTTTAATGAATTTATATTATATAAAAAATAACTGGTCAACATGGAGGATAAGGGAGTTTGATCTCCCTCATCTAATTTTGGAATAGGTGAATCTTATTGATGTACGAGAGCAAGAAATGCACTTTAAGAAGTTTGAAAGTTGAATACTATTGACAACTCCTTTCGCAATATGTCAAAAAAATTGAACAAACACCCCAATCCTTGTCGGGACCTATCTTACATTTTTGCAAACAACTCCTAAAGCAAGATGGCTGGAGAGATGTCACTAATATCGCAGATATTGTTTGTATAAAGAGAATACAATTTTAAACTTCTTGTATTTCCGAAACCAACAAGATTGGTACCACTTGTGGAAATTATTTTCCTGTTTTGCGTTGATTTTTATGCGAACCTCCGTGTATATACATAAAGTTTTAAAATATATCGAATACGAAAGGGAACCAGATTATATTCATTCATCCTGCTTTCTAAAAACATTATGTGGTATTTTTATTTGGCATAGTACATTAGATTCTTCCTGTGTACTATATTCGATTTATTTCATCAAGTTGTATCGATAATAAAGAAGATATTTAATTAAAGAAAATAAGTCGTTTTTTTCCCGAGCAGTTCTGAACCTTTCTTCGCATACATACATATAATATGCAATATGTTAATTAATGTAATTTTTCTTTCTCTCATCCTCATTCATCATTTCAAATATATTCTTCTGCACTGAGTCGGTTTACATTATGGCTTTCTATATCTTCTTTCTTATCTTCGATTTTAACTTAACCAAAGGCTTAATGCAGTAATGATAGCATCCAATATTGTTTTAAAACAATTACATTTTTTATGTCAAAATCAAAAAATTGCGTATGAAATTCAAAGTCGAATTAAGGCTATTTTGTCGTCAATCACGCGTTTATGATATCGTATAAGAAGGGTTGGTCACGAGGCACAAAACTTACACATTTGATTGGTCTGTTTTAGTCAATATCTATCGCAATAGTTAATATTTCTAAACTTACATTACATAAATCATATATATCGGGTTCAACCAACCTTACACCGCGACCTCAAAAATCTATTGTAATGCTCTTAACGAACCTTAATGTCTTGTTCGGTAAAAGGTCATGCAGATCCTTTGGGGGAGATAAACTGTGACCCAAAAATCGAGAATCTGATACGATTAACTGCAGGGCACTGGCATAAAATATGCTCAACCGTCTCCTCGTCCTCCGTGCATAGTCGGCATTCAACATCGTCGGCTAGACCCAACAAATTGATGTGTGCTTTCATCGGCAGTACCCATTAGAACTTTAATGCTGCTACAAGCAAGTCTTAAATATTCCAAGATTTGACAGTGGCGATGTTAAGGTCCACAGTAGGCAAAGTCTCTCTTGAGCCCACAGTCCAATCTTATGTTTGACCATCGCAAATGATATACCAACTACTGTCTCTGGCCCCACAAACGCTTTAGCGCTGCCCTCTCGTGCTAGCTCAACTGCCGCTTCATTGCTGGTAACCCAAGAGTGACCTAGATCAGAGAAACACTGTTATCACAACTCAGTGTGTTTAAAGCTTGGAGAGCGACTTGACTGTCTGAGAAATCGTACTGTTATGTTCTTCACCCCTCTCTCAAGAAGGATTTTAGCACCCATGTCAATAGCAAATACTTCGCCTGGAATACAGTACAGTACGTACCCAGGCTGTAAGCTTGCTTAATACGAGGTGTCTGGCGGTATGCTTCTGCCCCGACCCCTTCCGGCGTTTTTGATCCATCTGTGAACATGCAAATATCTGCCTGAACCAGAGAATTTTCATTTTCGATCCAGGACTGCCGTCCAGGCAGTACAATCTGGTATCGAGTATTAATCATTGGTAATGATCCCATCAAAAATCAAGGCATTGATGGCATAATATTAGTGCTTATAGTGTCTTTCGCAGCCCATTGGTAGTACAGTTCCAGCCACTTTCTCTATATGCAAATGCAAAGGAGATAGGCCAAGCAGAACATCCATTGTTAGAGTTGGCGCTGTGCTTATCGCACCAGACATTGCCAATCCAGCTATCTCGTTGAATTCGTGAAAGTTTACTGATAAACTTCTAAACTTAGATGAAGAGTTATATCTCCCAGAAACTGAAGCCGTCTTAATCAAGTGTAAAAGTTTTTTATCCAAGTACATCAAAAAGTCTGCCAAGACGTGGACAACATCATTAAATACCATCTGAGATAATCTGAGATGGTATTAGGTATTTGAAGGGTGCATTGACCAATTTTTAACGTAAGCACTGTTCAACCATAGAGATAGAGTCGAGACGACATTCTCAAATTCGAATTGTTAAGTATTTTTATGTATAAATGAAAAAAAGTTCAAATATAGGATATTAATAAGTAAATAATAGGTACAAATAAGTAGTTGATTTACTGGTATCTATATTTGCACAAAAAATCAATTTTTTTTTCTTTACGCGATGCTTATTTGATTATTTGTTTGATACTTATTAATTTATAGATATTCAGATTCATGTCACAATTAGGAATCATTTGGAAATGTTTTAAAACATTTTATGATTTATTTTGCTAATTTAGATTATCTTGTATACAAAGAAAATAATGAGTATAAATTTATTTGTTGAAAATTTTCGTTTAGTTGCAACTTGAAAGGAAAGCTTATACGTCTCGCCACATGACAGCAACGACGACCAACTCGTATATCGAGTTTCCTTGTCAGCTATCCAATATCCTCGAAGCGAGACTTTTTCACACCTTTCAATAAAAATATGAAACTCCACGCGACAGCTTAAGACGCTTACGCGACTGGGGATACCTTAGGCGTGGGTGCAGGCTACTTTATCGAGTTTTCCGATAGGAAATCTGGTCCCATTCGGAACGTACAGCATTAAATCCTTTCTTCCACCTGTGAGAAACTTTTTTAACCATTTTACAAAATAGAAAGTGAAAGTTGAACAGATGCACTTTCGGGATGGATGCATTTCAGGATTACGTAGAAAAGCCGCTCATGGGAGACGGTTGGCCCTCTTGGGTACGCGGATTTACAAGAAGAGTCGAGGAAAGGGGTGATGAAAGGGTAATGAGGCGTGATGATTGAGAAGAGGCAGTCGTTCGGAAACTGTATCTTTCCCGTGGTTACGATGGATGATCCCCCGTTTTGAATTGGGCGGGGTTTTACGTTATATGGCGTTGACATGGATTAATGTTACTCCGTAGCGAATTGCTTGACCTATTTCGCTTTTTCCCGAAGAAGTTTTTTTTTTGCTAGATGGCACTTATCGCTCACGCCATCCGTTATTAAAAAGTATTAATGGCTATCGATTCACTACGCCGGAAATTGTTAAGGATATATATGAAGACAAATGAGATTTTTTGGAAAATGTTTGCAAAACCAATAAGTACTACTTTGAAAACGTACGTTTAAGAAATTACATATGTTTATGTACGTCACTAAAATCACTTAACGGTTAGAAATTTATATCTGGTTTACGCGCCTCTTTAACATTGATTGTTTTAAGTAAGCGCAACGCTTTTATCAAGGCGACATTACGAATTGTAACTCGTCTATTTTGAATCCGTCGACGTCGTTTCGGCTTTATA
Source organism: Onthophagus taurus (assembly GCF_036711975.1). NCBI lineage: Eukaryota > Metazoa > Arthropoda > Insecta > Coleoptera > Scarabaeidae > Onthophagus > Onthophagus taurus. The sequence goes on from NC_091966.1 coordinate 26,519,109, forward strand.
CAAAGAGCCAAACGGGTATTTTATCACTTGTTGTTAGTTCGAGGAACGCGAAATTTATGTTTATTGAGCAATGCTTTCAGAGAGTAATCTGCCTTTGGTTAGTCGATCGACGGAAGATGAATCTTTTTTCTTCAAACATCCAACATTTTATATTTAGAATAGAATTTTAGTCGCTTGTAAAAAGTTAACGAACCATATGAAATCTGTCAATACAGCAACAAGTTTTCTTGGCATCATCTCGATTCTAGACACCAAACGTTCATAAAATTGATAACGTGGCATAAACAAGTTCGTTATAACGTTATAAATAAGTTTCTTATCATTCAATAATATACGGATTTTAATTAAAATTATTTTTTTTTCCTCTACGGATATGCTCGATTCACAAGATGTCAAGAAGGTTATCAATTTTGAAACGTCTTCGCCACTAATGATCTTTCAGTAAGAGGAAATATGTCAAGAGATATTTATGTATAATATAAATATGATTGTGGATAAAATAGATTGATACTATGTAAGTTTTTAATTAAAGCAAAAAATAAAATAAAAGGAAGGTTCCACCGAGATTTGAACTCGGATCGCTGGATTCAAAGTCCAGAGTGCTAACCATTACACCATGGAACCTGTTATTTTAAAACACTTTAAACTAATATTTCAGAAAAATACATATAAGAAAATATACAAAAATAATTCATATTAAGTTAAATATTAAGCTAACTCTACACCAAAAGGACACAAGGAACAGTGTGTTTATGTTGTTTGTTCCTGGAACTTGTATCTGGATGTTCCTTATTGCTTATGGTTGCAGAAACAAATGTTCCTACAAGTTGCGTGTTTCCGTATTTAGCGATTAATACCATTAGGAAATTTAGAAACATATGTAAACATTTTTGTTTCGAGCGCAGTGTGGACACGTTGCAGAGCTGGGCAGTATTGAATTGAGTGCATTGAATTGCATTTTTTCATTTCATTCATCTGATCTTCTTCATGATCTTCATCTAGTGCATGTCTTGTTTTCTTAATTTCTAATTCTTGAGATTCTGTAGCCAAGAATTCTTCTTTTCCAATGGAATTCGTTATAAGTCTGATTTTCGGGCAACATTTCAATATTGTATTTCTTTACTTATACATAGATAGGACCATGGAGAGTTCAAGTGATGCAGAACCAGATCATTTCCATAATTCTTCAGAAAGTGATGAAGACTATGTCCCTAGGACTAAAAAGCCATCCGTATCAGCTAAAATATCACACTATTTTGAAAATATTCAGCCATCGACTTAGACTTCTAGGGACACTGAAAGGATGCTTATCAAAGTTTCCGCTGTAGAAATAGTTTTTAGCCCCACTACTGCATCCACATCCACATCTTTATCAACTACGACTGTAGTAAGTGACAATGAAAACTACAAGAACACCCCAATGTTTGTCGGAATATTTTTCTTGGTTGCAACGTGTGACGAGAATTCGCATGTCGAAGCTCTGTGCCAGTTATGTCTTCCTTCAAAAAAGATTATTAAGGTTCTGCCGAAAGTACGACAAATGTTGTTAAGCACCTAAAAAGAGTGCATGGAAACAAATCCTACGATGACTATCTCAAACACAAAGAGAAATTAAAAGACAGCAAAAGCAAGTTAAAGGGTACTACTTCGAGAATTGGTCTAGCAAGTACAAAATTCAAATAAGCAAAATGGAATATCATGAATCCAAAAAGTGTGGTCACGCAGAAGGAGTTAACGACGAATACACTATTTGAAACAATAGTGTATTCATCGTTAACACTATGTCCGCTGTGTCAATAATCGAAAATGAACGTTTTCTAAGGTTGTTAGAATGAACGTTAATGTCCCTCGAAGAAGAGCTGTAATGAGACTTATTAATGAGATGTATAATTCTCATATAGAGAATCTTAAATAAAGAAATTCTACTATGACTATATTTGTAGTACCTCTGACATATGGCCCACCACACAAGAAGACAACAAGAAGTTTCATGGGTGTTACATTGCACTGTATAGACGCAAACTTGGAGATAAAGTCAGTAGCTTTAGCTTGCAAAAGATTCAAATACACCTAACAATAGAATAATAATGCTACCAGCGCATATTCGATGTACCAGTCATACGTTAAATGTAATTTCCACGACCGATTGCAAAAATGTAATTCAATCAAATGTTACACTGAGAACGAGACATACACACGGTTTTTCAAAATGTAATATCTTATGGGCAAAAGCAGATAGACCCAAAACTGCTGAAATAATCAAAGAGGTTTTGGAATATACTCTAAGTTATCCGGGAATAACAAGATGGAATTCCTATTTTGATTAGGTTTCCCAGATCTTAAATGTAAAAGCAAAACTTCCGTCTCTTTGCCATCGGCTTAACATTAAAAATTTTAAGGAAACCGAGTTGCAGTTCCTCGAACAGTACTGTATAGTATTGAAACTTCTTGCTTTAACAATCCACGTTTTGCAAAGACAGGATTGTGTTTATTATGGATACTTACTGCTGAGTCTTCTTTTTCTAAGGAATAAATGAGAAAAGTTAAAGTCTCCAGTGTATGAGGTTAAATAGAAGGTTCTCCGACATACTTAATTTGACGTCAGAGTCTGTAATTATTTCTGCAATTGTTCATCCCAAATTTAAGTTGCGATGGTTTAAGCTGGAATTTTTAGGATTCCTTTTTTTTGTTTTGTTTTTCAAGTTATTCTTTAACATTAAAAACTATTTTTGTAGAATACTTTGTTTATTTTGCTTTTACATAACCCAAACATAAATTTTAGCCAAATCTACTTTTTAAAAGTACATGAAAAGTGCCGGTACTTGTACTCTGAGTACTTTTTAGCAAGTAAAGTTCTTGGTACTCTGTACTCGTTCCTCAATTATGACATATACCCGGTACCCGTTACTCGAGTACATTTTCTCAGTACTCGGCACAGCTCTGACACGTTGTAACTTGTTTCCGAATCTTCTGTGCCGAGTAGCGACTTTTACAGCGAACACATCTGTTAAAATATGTCGTTCCAGTGTTCTAGTGAAAATATTATACATTTAATTGAGATACACAAAAATGCAGTGTGTTTGTGTAACCCACGGAATAAAAATTTTAAAGATCGTTACAAAAAACAACATTTGTAAAAATCACATTGTATTCAAATACTGAAACATACACTAACCTGATGTAGACGGAACGTTTCTTGTTGCGGCAACACGGTGATGAGCAACTAAAATGAGTTTTCTTGGTGTGGACAGAATGTTTACGATAAATTTGTTGTTGCTTCTGTTTCCTAAACAGGTTACGACAATCAGGAACGAAATGTTCCCCTGTGTTTCTTTGGTGTGGAGTTACTCTTTCTTCAAGTCTCTCTATCCTGCGTATCCTCTACCTTGAGTTGTTTCTCTCGCATTGCCTTTGCGATGCCTTCATTCCAGGATCTTCTCAGTCTTCCACGTTTCTCCCTCCCTGGCGGAACCCATTTAAGTAAGTTCGTCGGCCAGCGGTTGTCATTCATCCTCATCAGTTATCCGAACCACCGTAAACCTCTTACTTTGATTCTGTCTATCTGTGTTGCATTTTTGATACACTGGCGCTTCTTCTCAAATAGTTCATCTCGACCGCCTGAAGCCGTCTTCTTAGATCTGCGTTTACTACCCATATCTCAGTACCATACCCCAGGACTGACTCTATTAGTGTTCTTCCTAGTCTCTTTTTAATTCCTCTTTTTATGTTCTTGTCCCACCATAGACTGTTAAGGCATCCTATAATTTTCCTGCATTCAGTTATTCTATGTTTATTTATTTACAATTACTCTCAAATACTTAAATTCCTCAACTTAATTCATTGTTGTGTCGTCATTAATTAATATTTGAAATTTAGTGCTGTTAATCACTAAATATCTAGAGGAGTAATCCTAGACAAAACCCTCTCTTGGAATGGATATTTGCAGGGAGTTTTACAGAAAGCTAGACTATCCTTGTAGACTTGTCGTAGTCTTTGTGGAAAAATTTGGGGTCATACCCCTGAAAGACTATACGGACTCTATGTGACTGTGGTTAGACTTAGATCACATACGTTGCAGCAGCCTGGTATAGGAAAGTCCGACAGACTATCTATCGCGGTACAGTAGATCCTAAGGGTCGCCGTGTAAGGTTTGTTGGTCCGCCTACCCGCTATGTAATTTATGCAAATGTAAATGTAAGCACTAAATATTCCAACACTACCTGGTCATTCGAAAATTGTAGTGGAAAAAGTCGGTGGTTATTTATTCGTATACCCATCTCTTGGATGTTTCTTTCCACTCTTTTAAGACAACTTCTACATCTGCGTTAAAGAGCATCGGCGATATAACTACATTCTTATAGTATATCATGATGCTAAATAAGTTTTTAAATAATATTTTCTCGAATTTCTTAATAAGATAAGATGTCTTTTCAGAAAACTATGCTCAAAAGAATCCAAATGAGTATTACAGATTAAATTGCAAATTCGTTTTCTTATTATAAAAATTGTTACAAACACAATTTTATTTTTAATTTTGAAATTATTTATGTTTTATATAAGTATATTTTGATAGATAGTGTACGCTTTAGTGTTCTTGTTAGTTTATCAGTGTCATATAAAAATGCGAGAAAGTGAAGTAGTCCACTCAAGATTTTTTACTGTTTGCTCGCCATAGATTTGTTAGATAAATTCTGCTTCTATGATTATAACGTTTCAAAGCAAGTAATTTTATTTTAAATAATATTTTCTCTAATTTCTTAATAAGATAAGATTTCTTTTCAGAAAACTATGCTCAAAAGAATCCAAATGAGTATTACAGATTAAATTGCAAATTCGTATTCTAATTAAAAAAATTGTTACAAACACAATTTAATGTGTAATTTTGAAATTATTTATGTTTTATTTAAGTATCTTTTGATAGATGGTATAAGCTTTATTGTTCTTGTTTATTAGAGTCATATAAAAATGCGAGAAAGTGAAGTAGTCCACTCAAGATTTTTTACTGTTTGCTCGCCATAGATTTGTTAGATAAATTCTGCTTCTATAATTATACTCGTTTCAAAACAAGTAATTCTATTGTAAATTGCTAAAAAATTGCGAACCGTCTACCGTTTATCGATTAAAAAGATAATTAAAAAAAGATACTATGTTAATTTAAATACTCCTGATAAATAACATTGTTTACACCTACACTTTTTTTTAATTAAGGACGGATACAATTCAGATTTCTTAAATTATTTTCGCAATGAATATTACAAGTATAACTCAGTTTGTGGAATAATTCGTGAAGCGACTTTACGATATTGGATTAATTCAAAAAAATCAAGCAATGGGTTTATTGAACAAAACAATCCGTTCAAGTTTTCGTCCAGTGTGCTCAGTCGAAAACATTGCTGCTGTTGCCCACAGTTATCTCACAGTTGTCCACTCGTTATCGTTCTCACAAACTGAACATTTCTCACACTTTTTTCAGGAAAACTTTCCATAAAGACCTCGGTATGATTGCTTACAAAGGTCAATTAGTCCGAGAACTGAAACCTCATGACCATCCGATGCGTTTTCAAATCGCCCAATGAGCTGGAGATCGCTTGGCCAAAGATGAGCATTTTTACCGAAAAATATTTTTTTCAGATGGAGCCCAATTTCATATCGCAGATAATATCATGTCAATCACATATCGCATGTCAATAAACAACATTGTCGCATTTGGAGCCCAGAAAATCCCCCAAAACGAGTGACTGTATGGTGCGAATTTTGAGACGATTACATCATTAAGCGAAATTGAAGAAGATGCCGTTTGGTTTCAAGGAGAGGGCGCTACTTGTCACACAGCCAATGTAACAATTGAACTTTTGGGTATCGTTTTCGAAAATCGTGTAATCAGCGGAAATTCTAATGTCAATTGGCCGCCTCGAAGCTGTATCTTGATTGAACCCGTTTGACTATATTCGCAGAGAATCGTTAAAGAAAATTAAGGTAACCATCTAGAGACGATTGAGGCCTTCAAATATGAAATCAAAATTACCATTCACAAAATTCAAGTACAAACAAATAGAAAAAGTACTTGAAAAGTGGGTTGATCGAATGACGTACTGTTGTGTTTCATTCTTAAATGTAAAGATTCCATGTTTCTATATAATAAAATCATACTTTTCAAAAAATATTCATTACTTCATTTTATAGCTGATTCAAATTTCAAACGTTAGATGACGTACCCTTTATAGCACATGTGTTCACCATGAAAGAAACGAAACTGAAGACTTAAAACACAATACAATGACTGGAACATAAACTTTAGGAAATCGTGAAATGTTTCATTTTAGAACATAGACTTCAATTGAATACTTGAATACATACTTGAATATACTCTAGATGTAGGGATTCACACTTCTCTGACAAATTTTCTCCACTCTTTTCTGCTTCCGTCAATGTTCGTTGCTTATTTCCTAATTTTTCTCTTTCCCGTAGCAACCCAGCAACCATATCATTCCAGCACCTCGGTTTCCGTCTTATCAGTCTTGTTTTAGTTCTCGTATCCCAGATTTTTTTTACTCATTTTATATAGTCACAACATTTAATTTTTGCTTGAACTCACCAGCCTCAACTACTTCTATCTCTACTACTATCTTTCTAGCTTAAATCATACTTTTTTCGATGTTGGTTAACGTCCAAGACTCACATCCGAAAGTCAATACAGATCTAAATATTGTTTTAAAAACTTTTAGTTTTGTTTCTTTGGATAGTTCCTTTTTGTTGATAAAGTTCTTATACAGTATGAAGTATAATTTTATTGCTTTTTCCACAGTGTCCAGGTTTTTGAAGTATTGTATTTAATCTAATTTTACATTTTTCAATTGTTATGTTTATTTCAATTTTCACTGATGTTATAGGTAATTGAATGTATACATTCAATTTTTTAACATTTTAGGTCACAAAGGTCAATCACGATTTCAAGGATTGCCAAAAGAAGTTTCTAAAATCTGTTATGTAATATAGAAACAAGAAAAAAAGAGAGTGATATACATGATTGAGAACAACGAAGATAGGTATCAGATCGCAAAATCGAAAAGAACGTGGATTTAGAAACTGAGGTGACGTAATAATAAAGAAAGAACATTAATAAAGGACATATGTAGCCGCAGATGAGTGCAATAAAGAGTTACTGCTATTGGTGGAGAGTTGTTGGATATGGTTTAGTATGGCTTAAAAGAAGTAGGGTTTCACAGAAAGTGTACTGGCATTGTATAGTGATTACTTTCGGTATCGCGAATACATTTAGTAGGGTTTGGTTTCTAGAATCATGACGTAACTTATAAAAATACATTGTGTTAAGAATTTGATAAATATGATGAAGGAATTGTAAGTAAAAATAACAGAAACTATACCACAATACTGAATTCAATCCTGCACGGTTTATACTTGAGACCAGGGTTGTGTAATTGATGTATGTAATAATGAGCTAAACCGCGATAAAAATATTTAGCTAAAACTGATAAAATGCTATGCCTAAAGCTATACTAAACCCATTATTGGTTCGTCGAAAAATATCAGAGAGGGAAAGAAGCTTTAAATATTTACGGCGTCATAACTTTTTCATATGATAAGGACAAAACTATGAGACATTATAGAATCGATTGGAAATTCGATGATGTTAAAACTTCACATCCTCATTGCATGTTGTTTAAATTGGCAATAAATCACTCTTAACTGCGTCATTAATCATTTGAAAAAATTAGAAGTGCGAAAACATTTTTGCTTCTTTTATTGTAATTGCAACTAGAGCTTGAATTTATCATTAGCTGAGACGTGACATTGCAATAAGGGTGATGAGTTAACGTTGCAATAAAGAATCAAAATGACTCCCGTACAACGCTAATGAACCTAAAAATGACAAAGACTCATGTAAACAAATATGCACTGTATGCAAATTTTAAAAGTATTTTAACCAATCGTTGAAAAATGATTTGGTTCTTATGTTTTCGTTTTAAAACGAAATACCGGGTATTTAAAACACAAATGATACTAAAATACTGGTATTAAAATTTGGAACGGCATTACGAGCCGAAGGTAACAACGTACGTGTTTGAACCGAAATAAATCGACTTTTTTGTCTCGTTTTAGGTTACGGTCCGCCAGAAATTACCAATTTTTTCGGTTTCCGGTTTAATTCCCGTTCGAAACCCTGCACATAATCAAAAAAACGGCGAGTTATCCATAAATAACACTCAGTTTTAAAATAAAAACAAGCTTTATAGATTAATCAATAAAAATATATTTTCTATTAGCAACATTTCTTACATAATAATGACTTCAGATTAATAAAACAACACAATATGCTTACATATAAAGCTTAGATGTAAACGATACACGAACTGATTTGCCACTTCAAAGAAAATGTGCCTTTTTCGTACAGGTTCATTGAAATCTTGTTGTTCTTATCAAAGTGCAGTTTAGCGTTGCCTTGTTGAATAAAAATAGATGTACGACTATTAGACTGAGCTTCATTTAGCTTCAATTGCAGGCAGAAGTTTATTCACTCTTGGAAAGAGATTTTTACTTCTACGTTTGGCTGATTCTTGTTTTATAAATGGCCTAATTTCCTAAGTTACAAAAACGTAACCTTTGTGATGAATCTCTTATTTTTGCATGTTTGATAAGGTTCTATCTCATCATGAGCGAGCTAGTACTTCTTCGATGTTTCTTTAAATAAAACCATTTCTCATCAACATGAATATAGTTTGTCATATCCTTAAAAATAGGTACACCAGCAGCGATGCTATCAGAATCAAGCATTACCAAGCAGTACTCCAAACACTGAAATTTGTTGCGATCTGTATAGAATGGTTTTACTGTGTTGGAGTGCGGCTTCATCAATGCAGATGTAATACTTCGGTGAATTGTGCTTTTCGACATTCTAATAGTATGTGCTAGTGATCTTCTCTCGTATACTTATGTATATTTTTATGTTCATAAAACGGATTTGTTGTTATTATGTGGGTAAGTAGACAAAAATCCATTATGCGGTTCATATTTTTATTTCACTCACCTTCTCCAAACACTTTTATGCATGTCTTATATGTGCTGTCACTTTCTCCAACACTACTATTGAAGTCGCTGATTATACACAGATTTTCTTTTTTGTATTCTATTACTTCATTAAGTTGATCTCAAAATCTATCCATCACTTCTTTTCTGACATCTTTATTTGGCGCGTATACTACCACATAGTCTGATCTTGAAATTGAAGAGGGACTCTTGAACTTCCATAGTCACAGTGAGAGTTCATTCGGACATATCTTCCTATATTTGTATTTTATTTGCTATTCGTTAGTGTATTATAGAAGAAACACCGCATCAGAAGGTCAAGTAATGAAGGAAAAATGAGGTGGGTGACCAGAAATGATGAGAATATTTCCAGAAAGATGAGAAGATTTTATTCATAATGGAGAGAAGCAACGGGAATGTTCTAAACTTTGCGAGAAACTTTGAGAGATGTGAAGAAATGAGGCTTGTGGAAAGGAGACTGTTTCACATATCAATTAACCTTTGTCAATGGAATTTGACTTAATCAATTCATTCCACACATTCCAATAGTGTATGTTAGTAATCAAATATTGCTGCGGCGATGAATGGGTTTATCTTTTCTACATCTAGGATTTTTTTGCTTCCTGCCAACTTTTCCAGCTTTCCGCCAGTTTACATTTGTACATACTGAGCCTTCACGTAAGGATTGTTATTTTCGATGCCAAATTCAACTTAATTGGACGTCTTCGGTGAAAGGCTGCATTTTTCATCGAATCGTGTTTTAGTTTACCACTTATGTATACTTTCCTCTACAAAATAATGGTACACACTTTAGCGCATTTCTTGCGTTAGATTAGGCCTTTATCTTTATGCACCTGCAACTTCTTCACGTTCCATTATGTGGCCACATCGGAATTTTTACAAACAGTAAGATGACGCAAGATTTCTAAGTTTCGCGAAATCAGGAAATTGGACTTTTATTTTTGGAGATAGTTACTATATTTTTCGTAATTAAAGCAAACCTTTTTGTATAAATATTAACAAATTTTCATTAGTACCTTCGTTTATAATTACATGAATAATATTGATGTACTGAATAACAAAACAGATATAAATGAAAGTGGTAATAAATCATTCTCGGTAATAAATCATCTTGGTCTGTACATTATCACTTTTATCGTTCACTCAATCCGAAATAACTGTGTTGACACCAAAGCGCATCGCATCCTGTGGTTTTATCGGTTTATAGTTTAGTATGGTATATAGAAAAACAGTTGACAGTCTTAAAAGATAATGATGATGCGAGATGGTCGCGTTTTCAAATCAAACACATGTCAATCTTGTCGTTACATGTGTAGGTAAATACGCGAGATTTTCCAATAGTAACGTTTCGTTGTGGGAGTGAGACGAACCATCTATGTTTGAACACATTTGCCACACGGTTTGAATATTTGCTTAACTCACCGTCCTAAACAAACAGTAAGAGATAGCGCCGAGATTAAAAATTATGAATAACATATCAGTCTTTTCTTGAATTGACGTGTTTTATAAATAATGTGAGAACGAATTTCGGAGTAAATGACTCCTCGTAGATTTTATACTAGGATACATACGAAATCTTACACTTTACGTTGAAAAGTCTTAAACTAAATATTTACATACAATTACAATCGGAAATATATTTGAGTAAACTCGATTTAATATCATTCATTCCAACATAAACTTAATTTCACAATCTTTTAAGCAATCCATATATTTATATTATATCCCTAAAAAACTTATTAAAATACCTGTATTTAGATATAACTTCACACAATTCCTATAATATTTATTGACAATGAGAGTAGTATTAAAAACCGGATTTATCGCTAGGGGTAGATAAGCTACTGCACCAGGTAATTTTTTTCAATAGAAGCTTATTGTATGATGCTGACGAAGCGTAAAAGGGCGAGTCTATAAAAAATGGTTAAATAAATTACAAGTCTCGTTTTAGCGATAAGATATTTACGTTCAAACGACAACCGGATATTGGTGCACAATCGCTTAATTACAAAAGGATCGTGACGAATGGTCCATGAAGCGAACTTCCTTAATGTAACCACTCAATCGCTAATAACTCGTTTTAAATAACAGGTTTTACAGTTAATTTTAACGATGTCTATGTATTTTCTTATTACTAAAGAATTAACAATTTATATTTTATAATATGTTATTAAAGTATATAAATAATTCCTGTTTTATACAACCTCAATTTATCATAACTCACTTATACAACCTTTACGTTTTTGCAACTCCGATAATTAATTCTTGCCATTTGATACAAGGATTCTAACAAAGGCTAAAATCATGCCAGGTAGATGCCGAATATCGGCTAACTTTATTCCTGCTGCTTGCTTAATCCTTTAAAATTATACAACAGCTTAAAGTATACTTTACTTTATGATAATCCCGTAAGAAAGAAATATGTAAATTAAGAGACCAACAAGGCAACCTTACAACAAACAGAAAGAAAATACTTAGCATTGTACATGAATTCTATCAGACGCTATACAGGGTGTTTACAGTCTTATAATTTTATTTTCAAGAGGTGCTTAAACATCTCAAAAAACATCTATTTTTAATCATATATAACTGAAAGAGCTTTTAATATTCTTTTTCCATGGAATCCACTCTACACTAATTATTGTTCAAAGTTATCTACGTATCTATGAATTTACATAATTTACTAGGCCATGGTTTTTCCTTCGTATTGTCTCCACAGCTGCTTCATCCAATAGCTGTGCTAAGCTATTTTGCAAAAAAAAAGATAATCATTTCCAGTCAATCAATTTTTCAACACAAAGGTGCCAATAAGTTGTCCATTGAGTCCGGCCCAAACGTTTATCGAAAATCTGTGTTGAAAATGATTGGAATTTCAGCGTGTTTTTGTAGAAACTATTGGCAAAATTGTAAATGTAACGGATGATCTTCAGGTTATAAAACCTGTACTTTTTGTACATGGAAGGATACAAGATACAATTGATTCTAGCGCATTGTTCTTTTTGTGGAATAGGTGTTGCCTGTTAGGAAACCTCTCAGCGTATAATCGGGTTGGAGCAGCAGAATTCTAACGTACTCCCCATAAATCAACAACATGCAACGTATTATTCACTTTTGATGCGATGAACCAGTTTTGCTTTCCTTATTAGGAATTATTTGGAAAATTTATGCCAAACCAACAGTGCAGTAACAACACAAAAGATGTTTTTTTATTTTCGTTAGTTAAGCTATAGGCACTGGATAGCAATGGTTTTATGTTTATTGAATTAAATTAATTATTTAAATCAAAAAACTTTTAGCGGTAATATTTCTCTTATTATGCAACTTTTATTAAGACATTTATACGTTAATAACCTTCTTTTAAGATGTTTAAGCACCCCTTGAAAATAAAATACAAGACTGTAAACACCCTGTATAAAAGTCGGTATGAGGTTGACGAGAATGACGAGCCAGATTTTCTCACATATAAAAACGATATTGTCAATCAAGGATCAGAGGAAATGCCTGATATTACCTTAGAGGAGATAGAAATAGCCTTGAGGAAAACAAAAAACAACAAATCACCAAGTGAAGACAATGTGGTTTCTAATGCCATTAAAATTACGAGATCTTTTTAACCTCTGCCCCTACAATAACAGGATTCCCAATAAATGGCACAATTCCATAGTGTTCCTACTCCATAAGAAGGGTAATAAAGCTAGATTAGAGAATTATCGGCCAATAAGCCATCTAAGTCATCTTTATAAACTCTTCACAAGAATTATAACCACCAGATTAGAAAATAAAACTGATTTATATCAACCAATAGAACAGGCGGGTTATCGCCGGGGATTTGGACCACCTCCAAAGTATCAAGACACTTATCGAGAAGACCGTTGGTTCTGGCGTTCGTCGATTTTCACAAGGCTTTTGATACAATTGAGTTGATGGCAGTTTTGCAAGCAGTTCAAGACTGCAGAGTCGATTATTGATACACCAAACTTACATGTAACATCTACAAGAATGCTACAATGACGGTAAAATTGCATGAAAGTACTAAGCAAATACAAGGCGATACAATTGTTCCCCAAATTGTTTATCACAGTCGTGGAGAGTTCATTTAAACAACTGGATTGGACCCAAAAAGGCATAAACATTGATGGCAAATACCTCTAAGTAATTTGCACTACGCGAACAATATAGTTCTTATTTCGGATAGCCTTGGAGAGATGAAACTGATGTTGAACAACTTGCAGGAGGTATGTGCAAGAGTAGGGCTAAATATCAACGAGAAATCAAAATTTATAACAAATCTTACATTAACAGTGTCAAAGTAACCAAAGAGAGATGAACTGACGTAAATGATGTGGTCAACATTGTAGCATAGCTGAAGTGGAACTGGACAGGTCATATCGCGCGAATGAAGAATGAGCAATGGACAAAACGGTTGCTTGAGTGGAGACCCTGAGCAGAGAGACGAAGTAGAGGAAGGCCACCTACACCGTGCACGGACGACGTCAAGTCAAAAGAATGACCAACAATTGGATCCAAACAGCACACAATAAAATCGAATGGAATAGAATAGGGGAGGCCTATATCCAACAATGGACGCAGGGGTCTGCTTGATGATGATTATGATGAGTTCCATACCGCATATAACCTTACAGTTCGTATCAAAAGTAATCCCGCTGTTTAATTTGAAAACGATTCCAAATATGACGCTGCGAAGCCAAAACGACATAAACGACATTTACTTGATAAATTAGACTAATGTTGTAGTGATTGAAGTTTGTTTGCAGTAATGTCGTTATAACTGTTGGGTACAGATTTATTTAGTATTATAAAAAGTTACCATTTTGACGTTTATGCCGGTTTAGCTTGACAGCGACTATATCATGAGCGGAAAACATCGATTTTTATTTTTTTATTCGCCCAAATATTTTGGCATTAAAAACTGTTTATAACGTTTAGGGTCATCAAATATTGATTAATTAGTAGTCATTATATCTTGCGTATCTATTTTATGGTATTATTCCGTGTGGCAATATTCTGCAACTGCTGACTACTGTCTTTCTTAATCTGATGTCAATTTCGTATTTCTTTAAATGACTTTGGAAGTTGAGTCCAGTTTGTCCTTCATAGTATTTTCCACACTTTCATGACAGTCTGTAGATTCTTGGCCACTTTAACCTAGGAAGTTTTCTTTGTTGTCTACAATGAGTTCCGTAGCTTGCTGTCTGAAACAAAGGTAAGACAGATGAAACTCACTAGTTGCCTACTTATCGTATCTGTTATTAGTAGCTTCTTTTCTTTGTTGGCCCGTTGGACGTCCTTCGAAGTATAACCAATTAAATAAACTTTTGAAGCACGCACTTTAGCAATCGTTCTTCATTCTTCAAATTGTTTCGTCGCATAATCTCCAGGCTCTTTGGAAAATGGTGCAAATTACACACATCTTGTGTAATTACATTACATAAATGTATCGAGTAGGCGGACCAACCAACCTTGCACCGCGACCTTAAAGATCTATTGTACACCGATATTAATTAAGAGTTTATTGTATACAATAATCTGTCTACAATTCTACAATTCTTTACATTATTAATATATTATTTTCACCCTCTATCCTCTTCCTCCATTTCCACACCTTCGGCTCCTCGGCCCAATCATCCCCTCATCCATCCCTTTGTCTCCTCACCCCCACAACCATTCTCATCCATCGTTTCCCCTCTCCCCCCTCTCCTAAGATCTGCCCTCGGTCCAACTCCTCCTCCCTCAACTCACTGCACCCACTCAACATATGTTCCAACGTTTCCCATTCCTCCCTGCATAGCCTACACAACCTCTCCTCATCGGCCATCCAGTATCTGTTAGCTCTCTCCTCGTTTCCACAACGGAACCTCATTCTTCCCTTCCTCATCTCCTTCCAATAACAAGTATCTAGGAAGCCCCTCCGTAATTATGTCCCTGTACCTTTCGTTATACCTTCCCTCTTTTATTTGTGTCCTTCTTTCCTGTCTCTGCACATCTCGGTCCCTATCTCTCAACTCCCTCCACATCTGCCTACCCACCCTTCGTAATAGCATCGATAAATAGTAGTATTTATCTCAGTTACCGAATAGCCCGCTCGTCTATAATAGTTGTCTCTGTCTCCTTTCCCATATCTGATCTTGATTGTACACCGATAGATAACATTATCAAATTTCACCGTGCAGTCCAATGCTCTTAACAAACATTAATGCCTTGCTTGGTGAAATCCTTTGGGGAGATAAACTGTAACCCAAAAATCGATGGACCTGGGACCCAGATCAGAAATATTCTGTTATCACAACTCAGTGTGTTTAAAGTTCTTTTACAGTCATTAACCAGAGCCGACACCGTTTTCACGGCCTACAGCGTCTGGAGAGCGACTTGACTGTCTGAGAAAAATCATACTGTCATGTTCTTCAACCCTCTCTCAAGAAGGATTCTAGCACCCATGTCAATAGCAAATACTTCCGCCTGCGGAAGCTTGCTTAATTCGAGGTGTCTGGCAGTATACTCCTGCTTCGACCCCTTCCGGCGTTTTTGATCCATCTGTGAACATGCAAATATCTGCCTGAACCAGAGAATTTTCATTTTCGATCCAGGACTGCCGCTCAGGCGGTACAATCTGACGGCATTGAAAGCACAATATCAGTGCTTATAGTGTCTTCTGCAGCCCATTAGTAGTAAATGTCGGAGCAGTTTTGAGCATATTGCTTAAACCTGTAAATGGTAGTTCTAGCCACTTTCTCTATATGCGAATGCAAATGAGATAGGCCAAGCAGAATATCCATTGCTAGAGTTGGCGTTGTGCTTATCACCAGAGATTGCCAATCCAGCTACTTGTTGAATTCGTGAAAGTTTACTGATAATTGAAGTCTGTCGGTGGGTGGTGTGATGTACCGTATAGTAACCTGCATATAGAAAAAGTACCGAAGAGAATTAGATTGCAAAGACAGAGCTGAGGTCTTGCTGTTAACATTTCTTTCCAATGTGACGTATTCAAGTATGTACGATCTACTCATTTTTTCCGCGCAATTGGTATTCTACAATTACTTCTACTATGGTTGGTATAGTGTAGCTAAGGTTGATTCCAGGCTATGAAATGTCTTATCACGACGTCTTCTTACGTTCTCTTTCTTTCTATATTTATATTTAATTTCTGTTCTATTTACTTACAATTCTTCAGGAATATATGTATATTAAATCACTTTATGTGGTGTTTGTCGGCAAAGCTCTTGGTTTCGCATCCACTGTATGGAACACTCGAGATGTCGTTTGTATTAATTGTGTTCAATCGAAAATAGCTTTTGTGAGTGTATCCGCTATACCTTGGCGAATATTCTCTTTTAAGTAGATTGGGACCCTTGGATGAACTGTGTAAAGTATGGATTTTAGATATCCCAAAGAAATCGCAAGGGACTGTATAGGCCGAACGTGCCGGCTCCCATAGATTCCCCCTAAAAGAGGTCACCTGATGGGGGAATTTTCCCTTATCATGATTGTATAAACTTTTATTTATACAATACTTGATTAATTTATCTCAATTTAAAGTGATAGTTTATATGGAAAAAGCTTGGTATGTGTTTAGATAAAGTACCACTTCCAATTACGCGATTTGATTGAAATTATATCTCAATTTCTATCTCATTTTATATTAATTCAGAATGTATTTCATTATCGCGGTTAAAGGAATTGGTTTAAAGTTGATACAGGTCTACAATTTCAATGAAATTTATGACATTCAATGAATTTATGGCATTTGTGACCCCAATTTTTGATGTAGTACCTGCTCTAGAAGTCAGTCAGCGGTTTTCTGAATCACCCTGTATTTATAACAGATATTAAATATAAATATTTATGTTCGTTCTAGTTGACACTTTGTCAGTCATCGCGATTAATAGTATTATTCAAGAATTTTAATTTCAAAAATATTTTTTTTAAATAAAATAGAATTAAAAAAAAATTAGATTAAGTTAGGAAACTGTACAAACTGTTTTAGCACCATCTATACTAAATACCTTAAACTATATTACAAACGGATAAAAAATGTCCAACTTCCCAACTAAACAATTAAAATTCAAAACAAGACAATCACTGTTATAACACATTTAATATAATAAAATTAAAAAAAACGCATGTTTTTAAATTCTGTAATTAAATAGTTATCAATGTAATACTGTACTTAACAATTTAATTTACAGATGGCGCGGTTGCACGTAAACAAATCAAAATGACACAAACTTTTGTAACTCGTCAAAGTGACTTTTGAGGTTAAAAAACACTTACAAAATTACCTGTAATCACCGCCCACGTAACCATTACCCCGAAAAAACACGTCCGCTAGGCCCCGTTTTCCGTCCGATAAGAGTTAATAGTATCCGTCAAAATTGACCTAATACACGAAGTAATGGATATCCACCAAAAAACCCGACAGTTTTCGGGGCAATTGTATAAGTATACGAACGTAATGAAAGGGTGGCAATATCGATTCTTTACGGTAGATGGGAGCGCGGGGCTACTTCACTATTTCCTCTGTGAGGGTGAAAAACCCGAAGGATCTACCCCTCGTGGATCTGTACATTTAGCTGGAGCTGTTATTTGTCCAAGCGATGAAGACTCTAAAACTTTCACTGTTAACTGTGCTTCTGGAGATATGCTAAAGTTAAGGGCTGCTGATGCTAGATCTAGACAAGAATGGGTTAATGGATTAAGAGCTGTTGCAGAATCACATACAAAAGTGTGTATTTAACATTTTTATCACACTAAAAACCAGTTAAAATTTTTGTTGTAGGCAATAAGTGCTACAAGTCCACCATTACCTCCAAGAGAACATTTAGCTGTGCTAGATGCAATGGGAAGTGCAAAAACACAATTACAGAACACAGAACAAGCTGACTTAGCATTATGTCGGGTGTTAGAAGCAGCCGGAAGTACATTTATAAATGATCCAAATTTATTATTATTAAAAGCAACTTCAGCAGCATCTTTACATTGTTTATTGCAGTGCTACAACATCTTGCAGAGGAATCAACATCAGCCGGCGAGAACAGGGTTGGTTATTGATGACGATTAATCAAAGTTTGACAATATTAGACCGAAATATACATATTTTTTTCTTTATTTATACTTAAATAATTTTAAGCTAACTCGATAAATTTTAATACCTAAAGTCTATCTTAGATTAAACTTTTTTTTTTGTATTTATAGTTGGATTATAGGAGTGCCATAGATTTTAAAAATATATCATAGTATTTTAAACGATAAGGGAATAAAATTATGATTAGTGAAATTAATTAATTAATGTAATTCCATTTTCAGATGCCCGTCGATCGGCAAACCACAATTTCTAGTAATTTTAAAGATGATATCTACTAGGAGTTAAATTTATATACTTAGCATTTTTTCTGTCCTCTTTTTGTATATACTTTATACATGATATTATACAATCGAAATGTAAATAAAAATAATAGTAATTGTAAGAAAATTGAAATTGTTTGTAAATGAATTTGAAGAGGTGGTAGAAGTATTTTTATTGAAAATTATAAATAAGGAGGAATTAAAATCGACGAAAAGTGATTTCAACCAAAATTTGAAAAGTTATAAGTAGTTTATACTTAAACTAATAATTATATACAAATTGTGTATGTCAAATAATGTTTATAATATATAAATATTATAAAGAAGGAGATGAAAAAAATGGATTTTTACTTTCTCTCACATATTAGGGTATCAATTACCGAATTTTAAGAAGAAAATTTATGATTTGTTTTAGCTTCTACACTCTTCTTCATCACTATTCTGTTAACGTCGAATCAAAATATATACAGTGTGTTAATTAATTATCGTACCCGACGTCATCGTTGCAAGTATGCAACCAATATCACAGTATTGGTATTGCAATACGCAAATCGCTTAAATTATAAAATAAATTAATTTAAAATTCTTTCCAGTAGTACTTTGTTAGTACAATCGTCTTTACATGTCATGCACCATAGACAGAGACTCAAAAGGGGCTTTATCTGCTTCGACTTGAGCATCTCTGTCTACGATCTGTCTTGACGCATGACATGTGAAGACCTAGTCGTGACCTACAAAATTATTGTGATAAATAGTAAACAGGAATACCATAGAGGTTTAGGCCAAAGATATGAAGAAGAGTGGGGCGTTTAAATGGAGGCCTATTTCAGATTATTTAGTATTTATTTCAGTATATCGTCTGAAGAGTTAAATTTCTGAAGATTAATTTAAATTTACTAGTGTTATTTACTATATTTCTGTAGATATAGTCAGGTTGTGTTGTCTTCGTATTTTGTATGTTCTTTGCCATATTTTCAACTTTTGTTTGAGAATGTTGGTTTATCCTGTTCCTAAAACTAGCCCAGTTAAAGAGTATAAAGATTTGCGGAGCAATTAAGATCCTTTTGAGATACTTATAATATACTACCTAACAAATAATCTCGTTTTAGGAGTCAGTACAGCTGTGCCACAGCGCTACTTGACTTAACTGATGATATGTATAGAGCTCTTGATACTGTGCTTGTGTTACTTGATTTTAGTAAGGCATTTGATATTTTGAATCACGACCAATTATTGGCTATTCTTAGATTTGTTGGTGCGTCTGATTGTGCTGTTTTTTTATTTAATGCAAATCGCGTATTATAAAATAAATTCTGTGATATTGGTCGCATACCTGCAATGATGACGTCGAATACGATAATTAATTAACACACTGTATGTACATACAGTATTATGTATATTTTTGTATATCTTCAAAATTGATTCTTTGATTACTTCCATTATTAAACAATCCCTCCTTAAAGCTCGCACAGACTACATTACACCTACTTTCTTAGGCAAGCCACACTTTGGCAAGCTCGGGCAAAACGCTGACCATCTACACTGATGGATCAAAGAATTTCTCGTGATTTTCTCGCACGATCTCCAACTGCACCTTTCCACTTCGTTAGGATCGTATTGCACGACTGCTCAAGCCGAATTAACTGCTATAAACATAACAGCCGATGCGATCATCGACTCCAAAAAAGTCTTCAGGAACGTTGTAATCTGCACTGATAGCAGACAGGCTATGCTGGCGGTTGGTAGGCACCACACTGTATCATCGTTGGTGAAGTCATGTCGGCAATCAGTAGAGGAGGCAAACCTATAGAACAACGTCACGATAAAGTGGCAAAAAGGACACATCGGAATTAAAGGACATGATCATACGGACAGACTGGCAAAACGGGCGGCTAACAAGTCACCGATCTCCCCTAAACCGTTTGTACCACTAGCTGTTAACACAGCATCAAAACTGATAAACTCCATCTCCTATCGAGCTTTTGGCGGCAGATGGGATGGAACAGCAGCAGGTGTCTATGCTAAGAAAATTTCTCTACCCCGACCGGAAGAGATCTACTCAGTTTCTGGAAAAATCAAAAAGTGACTGGAGGCTTCTCACCCACATCCTGACCGGACACTGCAGGTTACGTAAGCACATGTTTTATATGAAGACGAAGAATTTTTGTGGTCAACTGCAACCCAAAAAGTATTTCAATAAAATCCAAAAGAAATTTACTAGTGTTATTTACTATATTTCTCTAGATATGGTCAGGTTGTGTTGTCTTCGTATTTTGAATGTTCTTTGTCATATTTTCAAGTTTTGTTTGAGAATGTTGGTTTATCCTGTTCCTAAAACTAACCCAGTTAAAGAGCATAAAGATTTGAGGTCTATTATCATCCTTTCGATTTTGTCTAAATTGTTAGAGAAGATTATAGCGGAGCAATTAAGATCCTTTTGAAATACTTATAATATACTACCTGACAAATAATCTGGTTTTAGGAATCAGTACAGCTGTGCCACGGCGCTACTTGACTTAACTGATGATATATATAGAGCTCTTGATGCTGATAGATCTACTGTGCTTTTCTTAGATTTGTTGGTGTGTCTGATTGTGCTGCTTCTTTATTTAACAGCAAAACTTGTTTAAGAGTTTCTTTGATAAAAGTTCTGATTCTGCTAAATTGGTTGCTGGTATTCCGCAAGGATCTATCTTTGGTCCTATCTAATTTACAATCTATACCAGTAAGTTATTCTCAAAGTTAAAGTATTGTTCTCATCATCGTGATGCTGATGATTCCCAATGTTATCTTGATTTCCTGCCTGGTGAGCGATCGGAAGCTTACTCTATGTGTGGAGATTAAGGGATATACTCTTTTGGTCAACCCTAACAAGACTCAAGGTATTTTATTTACTAAAAAGTGTAATTTGTTAATAAAGATGATATTAATACCAAAATGCGTAGTTAATACAAACGAATTCGTTTAAGAATTTGGGTCTTATCATTGAAGAAGTCTTTACTGTAGTAAGACGTTTCAGACCTTGTGATAAGCTCTGAAACGACTCCTTTCTGAGTCTTTTGTGTTGCCTCACTTTAATTATTGTTATGTCGTATATGAGAATTTAACGAAGGTTCAGGTTGTGCAGAATTCGTGTCTTCGCTTTATGTATAATCTTCGAATAGATGATTCGCCTTATCTTATCAAATTACGTTCAGAACAGATCTGCGGTACAGATTTTGTTTAAACATTTTTTCACATAGGCCTTTAAAATTTTAGTGTTCATTTTCTTACCAGGTTGCTCGTTTGCGTAAAGTTTACACAAATAACTAAAAGAAAAGACTTTTTTTTTGTTTAAGCTGTGATACAAAAGAAGGCATTATTTAATTTGGATTTAGGAAAACAATTTTCTGAATTTGCTATCCCGAAGGGGGAAATTAATCAAAATGGCAGTTTTTAAAATTCTTTTAATTTTCATGTAGAATTTAAGAACAATAATAATTTTCTGCAAGACTACTTTTATTTTACTTTCTTTTTATAATCATAAAAAAAAGTATAAATTTCCTTATTTAAGTAGCTGAGTGGATGGCTACAGACTACTACAAATTTAACAACTTTTCCAGGTTCTGGCGATTTGTTTTTCTCCGAA
This sequence comes from Onthophagus taurus, assembly GCF_036711975.1. Classification (NCBI taxonomy): domain Eukaryota; kingdom Metazoa; phylum Arthropoda; class Insecta; order Coleoptera; family Scarabaeidae; genus Onthophagus; species Onthophagus taurus. The sequence goes on from NC_091966.1 coordinate 26,541,163, forward strand.
TTCAAGGGGCATTGCCAATCCGTTGTGAATCAAACCTGTTAATTAGGTTGATGATCCAATGTAGAGATCATCACAGACTTTATACTGAGCTATCTCGTTGCAGACTTCAAAAAGACTTGATCATTATAGAGATTTAAATTAGATATGATGAATCTAGAAATGAATGTCTAAATTTTGACATTACCGCTTACCATTTTGGAATTGAAAAATAGCGCTTATTTTCCGCAAATACACCATGCGATACATCATTGGAAAGCTAAAAATATGCTCTTTTCACTAACATCATAATCAACTATAGTTTGTGTATAAAAAATACAACTATATGTTATACGTCAAAAATTATCAACTATGTTTAAAATTATTCAACGGCAGTATATTCTACTCAAACAAGTATCTTAAGAATGTATTAACCCCATTTCTCTAATTTCAAAAATAAACGAAATATGAGCATTTTTTGAAATCGCTAATATTTGACTTTTTGACTATAACTTAAAAACAAAAGAAGATAGAGGTTTGGTCTTTACGGGATTGGATTAGTCACGGAAAAAGAGACCGGGATATGGCACTTACTTTTTTTTTGTATCTCTTATAGTTTCTGAGATAGCATATAATAACACCCAAATTTGCCCACCCTGTACTGACTATTTAACTTGATAGAAGCAAGTTTTCACTTGGATGCCCAGATAATGTATTCTGTAATATATCTGTACTCTTTGATACAATTTTGATGCAAATTCGATAACTAATTGATGCAGATTCAATAAATATTTGATGCAGACTTCATGAAGACCGGACTTGATAGGAATGTATTGAAGTTTTGATGTACTTTATAAGGAATTACTCGACGTAGAGTTGACAAAGATTTTGCAGGAATGGTAAAGATTTAAAGTAGATCTTATATGGAGGCTTAGTACAACTATCAAGTTAAGGGACATAGGTAATTGGCGATTTAAAGACAAGATGTAGTTTGAATAAGCAAGTATGGACATTTTATGTCATGTTGAAGAAGTGTGTTACTGCGCTCTTAGTGCAGTATTGAAGCAGATCTAATAAAGATGTGGCATTCTTAATGTACTTTTGATGGGGACTTGTATCTTTGTACAGAACAAACTTGTCTCGGTTGATTCATGGTATAGATGAAGATTTTATACAAAATTTTCTCGATGCAAATTTGATAGACTTGAAGTAGGCATGACAGACATAAACTAGGCTTGACTATTTGACTCATCCATAAAATCTCATGCCTTTTATTAAGTTGGAAGCACAATGGTGATTTGATGCAGACTTCAAAGATTTAATGAAAGATAGGACTGAAAGGACTGGCTTGAAGCGGGCACTTGAACGCACAGCACACTTTTCTGAATCAGTATCGGTTATTTATGCAGTTTTTTAAAAAATTACTGCCATAGTTAATGAGTAATAATTTAGTCTCTCATTGACAAAAATTGAAGTAATTACTGTTAATTCAAATATATATAGGCGAGCTTTTACAGCCTATAGCCATTTCTCGCATCCCAACTTTCATCTTTTTCTATTTTGCCAGTTGCTTTCACTCAGTTCTTTGGTTCAATATTTACATCGATGTGGTGATGTTTGGTTTATCATTTCGATTCGATTCAAGAATTTTTCTTGAAATACAATACTTCCAATATTGTTTGATAATTTTGTAGTGCCTACAAAAAAGAGATACGTCACACGAAATGGAATGGGTTAAACAGGGACAGCAGTCTTCACCATCATAAAAAAGATGCTTCAAATCCTTATAATTCAAAGATTCCTACGTGTACCATTACATTATTAATTTTTATCAAAACTTACTAGCTTGTGCACGGGTATTGTACAAACGTACCTTTATAAATAAATTTAAGTAGACTTAACTCTCTCCTGGCATCAACCCACAATCAAATATATTGTGAGGTGCTAGTTAGTTTGATAAATATGAGTGTTTCCATGAAAAGAAATCATCAACATACTTGTTTGTGTTTTTTTTTTGCAAATAACGGTTATGATACTCTGTGTACATAAAATAAACTATAAATTCGATTAAAATTTGGGGAATACATTTTTAAAATATGGTCGGGAATTTATATTATTTTTTGTGATAAATTTGAAATGTACAGGTGTCCCAAAATTAAGATACGACCCGTAAATTAAAATTTTTCAATAAAAACCACCATTTTTAATTGCATTTATGAATTCTACGTACAATTCTGAGTATTTTTTATGCACCACACCCTATGTAGATATTCAGCTATCTTCATAAAATTGGCTATTAAAAAATGTATTCCTTACTTTATGTTCATAGTGTATATAACGGCATTATATACTATGTTTAACGATATAATAATAATAAATAACGATTTTTTAGTTTTGAGGAAAGTTTAACCTTATAACTGTTCTTAAAAGATGTAATTTTCCAAGGAAGAACGCCATTTTATATGCTGGGTGTCGTCGACATTATTCTGGAAATAAGAATTTATAAGAACATTATTATTAAAGTTTTTAGTTTTGCTTAATACTAAATAAAATAAAGTATCTACATTTATGGAAGTGTTAATTTAATATATTTTTTAATTATTGTTCTTATATGGTTCGAGTTTTGAAGGCTATCTTCAACACACCATATTAGACAAAATTAAAACCAATTAAAAATGTAGGTACTCTACCCAGTTATTTAAAAAGTTGTGATAAGATCCTTTTTTTGGAGCTTTATGATGCGATGGACGTCTACAGCAACCTGGTCATCATACCACTACAATTTTTGAAGTGTAAAGTTGCTAAAACTAAACAAATTAATTTATTTGTGGCTATAAATAACTAAACGTATATTATTTAAAACCGTCTCCATCTACTTCAAATCTTCAATGTTTTGGTGCAATCGAAAACGTTTTCTGACAAAAATTCGGTCGCGAAATATTCTTCATTTCTATGAAATAATTCCAATAAGAGTTTGAACTTGAATAATTTTATTTGACAAATTTGTTAAAAAGGTTCAAAGCTCTAGGTAATAAAAAATGTTTTTCTGGAAAAAAAAATTGAAAATAATTTTTTCTTTTTATGAAATATTAAACAAAGACTTTAGTGAATATATTATAACTACACCAAGCAGTACTTTACTTATACATCTACTATAACATTACATATCAACTAGGAATTTGTAAGATGTTAATTTTAGAAAACTTAATCTGCTCTTGGGGTTATTTATAACTTACATGGAATATAAATAAAATAGTATAAGACAAGGAAATTAAAGTAGTTTAATTGAAAATCAATTAAAAAAATCGTGAGCTACATAATTAGACCTTAAATTATTACCAATTAGATGAAAAAAAAAAAAATACATTCACATTAAATCTATTTCTTTGCAAAAGATATCTTCATGGCATGTGTAGGTGTTATTTTGAATCCCTGAAGTGCATCCTTTGCTGCACCAGACTGAAGTTCATTTTCAAACTCCACAAAAGCAATATCATGACGATTTGGAACTAACCTAACTTCTTTAAATCCAGGGAATCTAAAAATATATAAATAAATAATTTAATTTTAAATTAATTTTAATTAAATTATTTCTTACTGATTAAAAAGCATCGATAACATCATTTCACTTGTCTCATCAGGGAGATTTGTTAGGAAAAGAATTTGATTTGGAGGTTGTTCAGCATTATTTCCTCCAGGTATCCTGTTAGGGTCTTTATTCTTCTTCTTCTTTTTAGGAGCATCATCTTCTTTAGTTGGAGGTGGACGTATTTTTTTAGGTCGTTCTGAATATGTACCTTTCATTTTTGCTATTATATCAGAATCAGTTTTGCTGTATTGTATTCTCTAATAAAATAAGAAACCAAAAACATAAAAAAGGTCAAGATACATTAAATTAACTTACCATTGGCTTATCGTAAAAGGGGAATCCTTGCATTGATCTTAAAGCATTTGTAGAGCTTTGAATCTCCTTGAATATCACGAAAGCTTGACCTCGCATTTTAAGGGTTTTAAAAGCAACTATATCTAGAATTTGGCCAAATTGGGAAAATATAGCAAAAAGAGACTTTTTAAGCTCTTCTTTTTTGATTTTTTCATTGAGATTATTGATATAAATCGTATTATTCGGTCTGATATCCATGCTAAAAGTGTAAACGAAAAAAGTAAGGTTATGTTTTTCGGTTTCTTAAAATACCTTTATTTACACGTAGTTTTGGGAAAAATATAATGAATTACCTTGATTTGAATTAAACTAATCACTTTTTATACCTTCATATGGTATTAATTATCTAAATAAATCGATAAATAGCATTCAAAATACAACGCTTCGGCTTTTATCAATTATTACCAACCTAACCGTTACTAGATAAAATTTCCCTAGAATCTGAAATCTACCGTTTATGTACGAATGTTAATTGGGTTGCATAAATAACAATTAATTGAATTTAAGGGGGTATTAAAAAAGGTTGAGTTAATTAATAAAACTGGTAATGACTATATCTGATCCGGTTTGGTATGAGGAAGGCCTCGGCATTAAACGACCAAAGGCATAAAAACACCGTAAAATGAACCTAACCACCGCAATAACTCGCCGTTCATAACGATTGAATTATTTTTATAACTCAACCAGTTCTAACGACCACGGGTGCTATAGTACTATCTAGTCAGGGCGTTTTACTGTTAGCACCGTTTGCCGTAACGATTGCTGTTAAAACAGAAATGGGTTTCTTAGACCGAGGTACATAAATGATGAAGATAATCTAGTTTACCATATGCCAATGTAATTAAATTTTATCTATTACTCAATTTATTTCACCAATGCTTATTGAAGCCTTGAATTTTTCAAAAGTGGTTTTAGCCAAAAAATAAAAAAAGTGAATTACTGCTATTAGCGAGTTGACTGCGAAGGTTCAGTTTTATGTGGTACATGTTTATTTCCATAAATTGCAAAACATATCGGAAATTACAAGGAAAGATAAAATGATTTAGTTTAGCCAGATAGTTCAGTGTTCTTATTGCGACTTAGAGAAGTTAAAATGTGTCCAGTACATTATTGTATTTTCAATAGTAGGAGATGGCTACTTATTGTCAAATCATATTAATAATGAAAATCGAATCTTCACCATTTCGTGGGTGATTTAGAGAACGTGTCACAGTAAATTCAGTTTAAGTGCAACTGAAAGTGTTTCTACTGGAAAACGGTTTTGTAGAGGATTTCACGAAGGGAAATTAACTCAGACGTCTCGAAAAGGTAAAAACAAAATGTTACTGATCCTTAAACTGGATTTCATCTGTACCCAACAAGATTGTGAATGATCAGAAATCACACTAAGGAATACTTTTGAATTGCTGTAACAATATTTTCGCAGCTGCGCCTCCCAATGGCATTTTAACAAAGAAGTTAAATTTTTTAAACACACTAAAGAAATAAAAGTGTAGTTACTGGTTTAATGAACCTCTCGAACGCTTATGTGGCTTTAGCTAAGAACCTACGAAATCTTCACAGTCCAGAAGAGATGATGTTCGTTTAAGTTAATTCCTGTAAGTGGAGTTGTAGTATTTTGCACGGATGAAATGCAGGTTGCAAGTCATTGATTATATGATGTTTCTCAAAATTCTTATGTGCTTGAGTGTATACAACACGGTTGTGAGCATTATACAATACAGAAATAATAGATTTAGGACATAAAGAATGTCATAACATTTCTAGACACAAATTATGTCATATACAGGTGTTTCGAAACTCAACGTCAAGCGCTTACTGGGTGAGAGGCCAACCCAGAATTTTAAAAATCATTGCCGTAGATCGTATCTTTAAATACTACGGTTAGAAATGTAACCAATTTAATAGTGATTTTCTTAATAATATGATCCTTATTAACCATGCTACTATAGAAGTCACAAATCAAACTACAAAAGTCGTTAGTTTTGAGAAGAAAGTATTAGTTTCATTGAGTTAAGGTTGAAAAAAATTTATTTCTATTAAGTTTGACACACGATTTCTTAAAAAAAGATTACGACAGCACCCTGGACAAGTGATTTAAAAAAATTGGTTTTTAGTGGTTTTTAGTCAAGATTCCGAAATGGTACAACACTTATTGCCTGTTTTTCTGAAAAAAAAAACCCGTTATTTAAAAAATTCATGCTTTCGCATGCTATTTGTATTTCCTCTTTATAACCTTATCTTTGTTAGAATATGTGCCACTCAATATCTACGGAGAAATGTAGTTTCAAAAAGCTGGTTGCCCTTATGTTTTGCAAAAGAACTATTTCGAATAAAGTTAACTTGAAGACAAAACTAAACAAAAGGAATTATTAATTTATTGATTATTAATTTCATTGCATTACTTTCTTAAAACTAAAGCAAATGCTCAAATTGTTTGCCGTCGGCACTAATACAAGCTTTGCATCGATACAGATAAGATCTTTTTACTAGTCGTGCAAATCTCCTTGCATTTATTTCTTCTGCTGCTGTAAAAATATTGTGGCGCAGTTCGGCAAGATCTTCAATCGGTTTTGAATACACCTTATCTTTTATGTAACCGTCATAAAAAAAATTTTGGGATTTAGGTCCGGAGAATGAGGAAGCCATCTCATTCATCTTTCGCGATATTCTGTATTCAAGTAATCCCTTGCTGGACGAGCATGAGCTGCGCAACCATCTTATTGAAACCACATTTCTTCGTAGGTATTCACATCTTCAGTGGCACAGCTTTTAAGAAAGTTGATTAATTAGTTTGGGGGAAATACAAATAGCATACGATAGTATGATTTTTTAAATAACGTGTTTTATGTAGAACAACAGGAATAATATTTTTTATGAAAAGAAAAGTGGTAAGTGTTGTACCATTTTGAAATCTTGGCTAAATAGGCCATTTTTTACAATCACTTGCCAAGGGTGCTGTCATTCTCCTTTGTTTAGAAATCGTGTGTCAAACTTAACTCCCGTCTCCATCCGGTATACGCTCCCACTCCATACCTCCCTCATTTTCCTTAGCTATTATTACCTTATACTTATTGTTGTATCTCTTGCACCTCAGCACGCCGTTGTTTTCCACATCTCTATCTCTACCCTCCAACTGCTTCCTCAGTGTTGATATTTACCTCCTTCTTCTTTGTATTTCCTCTGTTGATTACCCTACTCTGAGATAGTATACCCTTCTTTCTTATTGTCCATACTCCCCGTCCCCAGTACTAACCTCCCTCCAATGAGATATGAAATATATTCATTTTTAACAACGACGTAGTTCAACCATTTTAAACTGTAACGTGCTCGTCTTTAATTTTAAAAGTTTAACTAATTTTTATGGTATTTGTAGAAATGTTCTACAACATAATCTGTCAATCCTATAGTTATTTTTTGATAAGATGGGCAAAACTAGTCAGACGAAAAATAAAAATTTTACAACCAGTTAAAGTACATTGAAATTGTCTTTCATTTTTGACCATTTAAAATATTAATAGTACTATGATGTAGTAGCCTTGTATCCATAGTAAATGGTCTAGTAAAACTCTATAACCTATAGTGCCTGCAGCCCATACGGTCTGCCCCTTCGTCTGTCTCATAGGTCTTTGATGGGGATTTCATATTGTTTGTGTTGCTAACCTATTTAATGCATGCATAGCATATGCATCAGTCACACTTTTTGTGCATGGTTAGTATATCCGATATTCTCCCCTTGGTAAAACCTAGGTAGAACTACCATTTGCATTATGACGACGTATTTCCTAGAAAGACATTTAAAGTTTATTGTCCTCTTATCTCTTTTTGGCAAGTATTGCCTTATTTGCTCGGTCTTTTAGACTTTTAGACTACTATCAGTGTGTATAATCAAGAGGTAATTGATCGCATATGCCAATGCTTTTTTATTTGCATCGTGACGTCTATTTTTGTAAGCAAATGCTTGATAAATAAGTTCCAAAATATCGATTTATAGTCCGATCTTCATGGATACCTTTTGTAGGATGCTTGCTGATAATATGTAAGTACCTATCGTGACAGTAGTTTTGTGGGACTTTATACAATTTTGCTAAGCAATTCAACTTTTTCGGTCTTTTGAAAAGAGTGTGTCACCATAAGTTATCAACAGCATCTGATGTGTTAATAAGGAGTAACATCGCACATTTGCAGTGTGGATCTGTTACATAATGTATACTTTTGTTAACCGTACGGCGTGGATGTTATCCATCGTTTGGCCGTCTGTGAATATACAGGGTGAGTTATTAGTATCCCAGTGATCGATAGTTACTAAACCGTTTGAAAAACAAAAAAATATTTTACACAAAAGTTGTTTGACTCATCACTTTCTACTACGTAAAGTTATTTTTACTTATACAGAGTGTTCCAGTTAAGCGTAACGGAGAGTATGTAAATTTATTTAAATGGAACACTCTGTATATTTTATCATATTATGAATACCACTAAATTTGTTTATACAACCGCATATGTTACTATTTCACAGCATTCATAGTTCCTGAGATATTCAATTGTTCTTCCAAAATGTGCCGATTGCAGGATCTTTTTAAAAACGATGTAAAAACGACATTTTTTCCGATTTTACCTTGAAACTACGTCAGAGAATAGTCAAAGTGAGTAGATAAATGATAGTATTCAAAGATATTAGATACACTAAATAAACGTGATAAAAATACAAAAAATACAATGAAATGGCAGAACAATAAATCCCTTTTTTAATTACTAAATTATTTGAAGGAAATGCAGCAACAAACTATAAACAATTACTAAACGTTGCTCAACAAGTAGGTATTAATTTAATTAACATTTAGAAATTGTTCAAAATGCCGCCCATTTTCCCTTCTATAAGCATTAATGCGCTGTATAAAAGATCTTGAGGTATCTCTTAACATGTGCCTCTTATATTCTCTAAGTCGTAAATTATATGGCAGAACAATTATTGCATATTTTATTACTTATATCTTTTTAAATCTCATAAAGTATCAAGTCGCATTAAAATTTGATATATGGCAGCAAAATTATTTTACATTATAAAATATTAATCAAATAATAAAAGGAAGAACAGAAAAATAGACAGAATATAATATTAAGTACAATAACGCATATTTTATTACACATTATTCTTTAAATTCTAAATACCAGGAAAAGTACTAAAGTTAGATATATGACATACTTATCATTAATTAAAGGTAACTTGATGGGCAATTCAACCAGCACACAATATACAGGTTCCATTTAAAATACTTATGAAAAAGCCATTTGAAAAACATCAAAAGTAACTAAGCTTTATGAACACGCTGTATAGCGTATCTAATATCTTTGGACACTATCATATACCTACTGGCTTTGACTATTATCTGACATAGTTTCAAGACAAAATTGGAAAAATGTCAATGGGCACATTTTAGAAAAACAATTGAATATCTCAGGAACAATGAACGCTATGAGTTTGTAACATATATGGTTGTATAAACAAATTTAATTCTATTGATAATATGATAAAATATACAGACTGTTCCATTTAAAAAATCTACATACTCTCCGTTATGCCTAAATGGAACATCTGTATAAGTGAAAATAATTTTACGTAATAGAAAGTGGTGAGTCAAATAACTTTTGTATAAAACATTTTTTTCTTTCTCAAACGGTTTAGCAACTATCGTCCGCCGGGATATTAATAACTCACCCTGTATAATATAATGTACCACAGATTATTATTTCTAGGACTTTTCTTGGAAGACACAGTTCCATGTTTTTATCATCCTAAAGTTTTCATGTGAAGTACCTGGAAATTTGAAACAGTTAAATGGCGTAAAGCCAAAACCTCCGGCACCCTTAAGAGTTTTCGCTACTAAAATCCACCATTGAATTTAAAGATTTTGGAGAAATTAGAACCTTTTTGTCAAAACCTATCTCATGATGAGCTGCTCGAATGTTGCTGACAAAGTAATAATGAATCATTCAGGTTTTGTGTGATCCATATAATAGCCAGTATTTGAGTCAGCCAGAGTATGAACTCGGTTACTCCATTTTGTTTGTGTGTGTTTTTTTGGAATATATTTTTTGGAAATTGAATTTCACGGTCGATTCGTCCACACATATTTGCCCGTCTGGTATAAAATATCCCAAGAACTTTGAATTGATATAGTCTAAAAAGCAAATTACTCGTTGTAGGCGTGTTCTCGAATTCGTATTGCGTGTTGAAAAGGTTGTCAAATGCAGAGTATTTAATTGAACATATCTCTTGTGAATATGTCTTGATAAAATTTTGGACATTGTTTCTTGATCCAATCTTCTTGTAAATTGGCCAACGGCTTTGTGCCCATATTAATTACAACACCAACAAGTACCTAGAATTCTGTGTTCTCCAAATCAACACAATTTCGCCATATTAAATTTGCGGATGACGTTTTCCCTTCCAATATCTTTTTCGCATATCGGTGAAAAATAGTTTCAAAAATCGACTGGTCCTTTTATATCTGAAGTTATACGTGGTCCTGTGGGGTTTTCCCTAGATATGAATTGCGCACCTGCCGGCACTCATTCTGAAATAATATCACTTTCGCCTTCAGTTTCGCCATTTACGATTTTAAGTTTTTTAAGATTAATTGTAACTACTTGTATTTCAAAGTTTCCATAATGTAAAAGTTATAAAAACTTCGCGTTTTTTTCGAAACAATATTGTGGTAATTTGTACCCACGATTGCTCACAATCTACTTGCTCAATTGTGCTCAACTTTGTATACAGTTTTGATCACATGCACACTGCCGATGATTTTTGTTTATTCTAATTCAAGTGTTACGAATCATTACCTACATTGTTTTATTTGTGTTGGATAAGTACTCATGGGTGTTGTGAAGAATGACGTGCTTTAGTGTTGTAAAAATCGTATTTTGAAAAATAGAGAAATAATAAAACTTGTAATATGTGCTTGCAATGTGTACTAGTATATAGTATAAAGTAATCTTAAACAATTTTGCATTTAAAATTAATAGATACCTGAAAAATTGGTTTCTTAGACCGGAATCCCCCCTAAATCTAAAATTTGTATTAGAATGACCTTTACACTCTAACGTCTGTCAAAATTATTTGTTAATTTTTTAAGAAATTTTAACGACATAATTTTTTTGTGAAAATAAAACAATATTTGTTTCAAATATATTACCACCTTTATACTCCTCATCTTCTATTTATTCTACTTCTTCCCTAATCGTTTACCCATTTTTACCCTAATCTCCTTCATTTTTTCTCCTCTATCTTACCTTCGTCTTCTCTTTTTAAGAGATAATGTACATGTTAGAAGACCTTAGATGAAACTAGTCATTAGGGATATCGGATTTGTGCTTTAGAAATATATTACCGTTATGGGTCTTCAAGAGGTTAAATAAAAATGTCCACAAATGACAATTTGAGTTATTTGCCTCACGGTTCCTTTTATCTTTAGGATGAACATAGAGGTCAGTGCGTGCCTTTGGTTTGTGGCCCCCAACAGTACGCAATAACTCATAAACAATATTCAGTGAAGATCGTACGTTTTGGGCCACACGATGTTCCGTTGTTGGATGAAGGAATTTCTTCTACGGCATTGTCATTGCGCCTCAATGTAATGTATGGCCTGTAAATTATTGCCGCGGAGCTGCACCTGTCTGCGTTCCCGGTCTGTTCGTAGAGATAATTATGGCCCCAAGAGGACCGTACGGCACCGATCCAATAGGTGTAACTATTTAAAGGGTAATATTTCGTGTCTGCGGAGGAAGAAAATGTTTGGTATGAAAAGAGGAATTGTATTTACTTATATGGTAAGAGTAAATTAACACATTTTCCAGGCCTTGATATAGGCGATGTTATTCAATTAGAACCTACGTTTACATGACTATTAATGACGTGGATATAAGATTTTGTTTTTATACGGTCGACGAAGTTATAAATTACGAATGCAACAAACTATAACGTAGTAGTCGAGATCAATATCTTGAAAGTGATACACATATTTTCACAGGAGCGGCCGAAGGTGATGTCCTTTAAGTTCTTTATTGAGCATCGAGTTGCCGCCGTCCAGCTAATGATTTTAAATATAGTTACAAACACATATCTGCATAATGATTACTCGCCTATCGTAATAAATTTATTGTTAACTCAAATAACCTTTTATTAAAACAGATTAATATCTCTGCGGCGTGGTTTATTTACAATTTTACGTCTTTTTAATAACATTTCATTAAGTAACCTGGTAATTTATTAAATGACACGTTTTAATTTGTAGCGACCTTATCGATTGTGGTTACGGTAACTATTTACATAATTTAATAACTTCCCTCTTCTCACTCCATATCGGGCCGACTCCTGCCCTGCATTTATAGATCCACTATCTGTTTGCTTCGGTCGTGTTCTGCAATTGCTTGGATATTGTTAGCTAATGATCCTCCAGCCGCGTTATAGATCCTTACAAGTCAAGATATCGATCGATATTTATTAGTATTAATATGGTAGTAATGGCAAGGACAAAGTACAATACTCGTAGTATGATCTTTAATAATGAAGTTGTTATTTTTCTTTTGCGATTGGTTTACATATGGTTCAAGAAGAAATACATGATTTAAAGCTTCAGATTTTATCTTATTGATAAAAGAAATATAAATATTATTTCCTAAAACTGTCATATAAAATGAAATATATCGATAAATGAAAATTAACCATTTTGTGGTTAACACGGAGTAAAGCACTTGTAATTTTGAAATTAGTTGATTAATTAGTACCTATATTACCAAATAGTATTTGCTTACAGAAAGCTTACATATACTTATACTATTGAAAGTAAATACTATAATAGTATGGTATATAGTGCTTGAAATGATGTTTTTAGTTTCAGGAAAAATGTAGTATATTCCATGTCTATAAAGTTGTTTTGCAAGACTATGAACTTATGATTTCTCAATAATACTTTTATGTGTAATAGATGTTACAGACCTTTGCATGCTTTGATATAAATAACCATTTCCTGAAAAAATCATACTATGTCGAAACTATTACTAAAATATACGGCTTATATTATTGAAATTATTTTATAATATTTAAATCTTTGTTTTATTACGTTAAATTGTGTTGATTTTGTTATATACATTTTTTAGACACATTTTCATACAAATGGCGATGCGGAAAAAAATTGTGCAAAAGAGTACGATGAGTAAATCAACTTCATGAACAACATTGTTTGGCAAATAAGATGATAATTAAAAACGAGACTGAATTAATGCCGAATAACTTAACGATGATTTTATTCGACACAAGTAAGTTTGAATAGCAAGGTTGTGAAGTTTATCATTAACGAGCCAATAGTTATAGATTGATAATATAATTCTTCTTTAAATCTTTCTTTGTCCAAAAAAGGAGATTATCACTTTAAAGTTCCAATAAAGAAAATTTAATCATCAGCTGTTTTTTTTATATTTATCTTATTATAATTATTAACTTTTAGGGTTTGTTTCTTAGTTATTCGGTGGCTGAAATGTGAATTATATTGTATTTTCATTAATATAGAATAGTTAACTAATACAGATATTCAAATAATGATATGATTTGGGAGTGAACAATTTACATCTTGACATTTGTTGATTAACAACTGCGATTTTTAGTATGCCACGATTGTCTATGATATACAATTTATCCAGAAATACCGACAAATTTTAAGAGGAGATAAGCTTCTATAATTCAAATAATAGTGAACCACAAATTTGAATATAGGTATCTTAATGACACTTCCTTTGTTTCGATGTGAGCAACATTATAGGTTCGATATGCAGCAAACAAAGAATCACTGTTTCTTTTTACAATGATCAAGTAAAAGTTTATAGGTAGAGTTTATTGGATTTATATTATGATCTGAGATAAGTCCTATTGTGGTTGGGATTTTTGGAAAGTTTTGATACTGATTGTGATACTTCTTCATAACTAGAAAATATTCACAATATTTTGAAATTTGAAACAGTTTCGGAAGATGTAAAGGCCGTATGTAAAAATTTCTAGAACACGTTTTGATCAAAACAGCTCTAACTCTTACATCATCTATACTACAGAGCGTTCCGTGAGAGTTATGATTCAAATTTGGGATAATTTAACTGATATAAATTTTGTTAATATAAATGATGAATTCTCAAGTCTCAAGTCATACAATAAATCAGAAGTTTGGATGATTTCTGAAAATTACGTTTGTAGTGCGTAAATACATTAGAGAATGTAAAGATACCTCCAGAATTTACATGCAAAAAAAACACAATCATGTCTTAAATAAACTCCAATGTGCTGAAACACCACATATACAGGAGTTATGCAGATGCTGTTACTACAGATTCCTGCGTATTTAGCTGGAATCAACAATAACAAAGAATTGCTTGTTACTATTCATGATGATGGTTTATAAATAACATAAAATTACTTTAGTTCCTGTTCTGTTATGCTCCATTTATCTGCGTTAAAAATCTTAGTTGTGCTTTCTTATGTCTTTTCGTGTTTGTTTTCTTTTATATTTGATGCATATTGCGATTAGCCTTATTCATATATAAATTTGATATGGTTACTTGGATTGCTTTATTTCTCATTAAAACTGTTCACATCCATGTTTAAAAAACTTTGTTTTATCGGCAACCAATCTGGTCTCGTTCAGAAGCTGAGATGGTGCCTCTTTCGTTACGAATGTATTGTTAAAGACAATAATTTAAACCGATTATCCACTGATTTTACAAATAATTCTATGTTCAATATGTCTGATTATGTTATCAGCTGAAGAACCTAGAAGTTGAATTGAACCTAAACACATCAGTTTTGCATCAAGAGTTTCTAATAAGATCTAAGTAATTCAGAAAATGATAGGGTTTAGGGTTTGACCATAACTCATGATCGTAAATCTACAGTCAAGGAGTACTAGTAGATCAGTACTTGTTTGTTGACCTATTGGCATCAGCCAATAGTCCAGCAAAAACTTGTGATTGATTTTGTAACAATTTTGCAGTAGTGAAAAAACGTGATAAGAAACTTCGTCTTTTAGCTCTCATTACAAAACAGTAAAAAAGCCTTAGATGTATTGTGAAAACTAATCCACATAAAGCCCATTTCAGCTAAAAAAGCTTTATTCAAAAGATAGTACGTCTAATTCTGGTTCAGTTTGTGGGTCTTAACACTTTTTTGTACATTTCTGTTATATCTCTACTAAAATACATGTAATGAAATGCAAAGTTGGTGTGCGTAAAAAGAGAAAATGAGTGCAATAACTGGTTTAAACCTGGCACAGAAGCGAAATTTAACGATACAGCCCTTGCTCCTGATGATAGAGCAGATCATTTGATGCTTCTAAATTTAATTTGTATTACTTCTTAAAGCACTCATTCATAGTGCATCGAGACAGCAACCACCCTGGTGGGACTATGATTGACAAATTGACAAAGAGAGAAAAACGTTCTAAACATTCGGATTTAGCTATATTATATGATGTAAATACATGTAATTTTTTGAGAGACTTTTTAAATGTGTAACCTTTCGTATCTCTACTACATATGGTTCAATATCAAGAAGAGTGTGTATAATTATTGGGACACCTTAGTAGAATATTTACATTGGTGCGAAAAAAATTTAAAAAATTTGGTATTGCTAAATCTATGATGTTAAGTCACATTTCAGTTGTCAGGATAATATCATAAGTAAATGGGAATTTAAGTGGTAAGTATTTTCTTTAGTATTCAAAGTACAAACAAGAAATGAAACTCATTGAAGGTTTTCATATTTCCATTCAACAATACATACATTAAATTTCGGTTTGAGCCATATCAACCAATAGAATATATTCATTTATGTGCTCAATGGTAAGTCCGTGTTGTAATAAAAATATTATCTTCAATTATATCGGTAAACAAGTTTGTCGCGTTAACTATCATTGTTACAGCAGTCACAAATATTCATATGGTCGGATGACGCCAAGTGAATATATCGCAAATGAAGAACGAGCAATGGAAAAGAGTAATATCCGACTACCCAATCATGCCAAGATTGAGAAGCAGTGCAGAAAAAATAATCCTTAATCAACTAATGATTGAGCAACTAACATTTTTAGCTAATATTGAATCATAGAAGGACAGGGATCAAGAAATTATTAGTGAAATGGGTAAGCACAAAACTGACGTTTGCTCATTGAGCAAAACACAAAGGATAGGAAACGAATTTATCATGGCGGCAAAGTATGTATTGTTCTACAGCGGAACCGAAAGATCTGAAATATAAAAATAATAGCACAAAAAATATGAAGATAATATTATTGACACACACTATATGAATTAAAGAATAATGATGATAACTTTATCTCTAAATAACTCTATACTGCATATACTGCTTCTATTAGATTCAATACTATAGTTTGTTCATCGAACAGATGCAGCGATTGGAAATTACAACTCGTCCCACAAATACGCCCAAATTTGAATAGAATTTTTCTATTGATAAGCCCGGTTTACAAAGTTCAACCAAGAACCGCTCTCTTTCTTATTCTTTTCCTTGTCGTTTACGTTTATTTTCTTTCTTTGAATGTATGTATTTTTTTGTGTGTGAAACTGGCTATTGGGTAATAGTGCTGGAAATAGGCGTGGCTTACATTAGAGGTTTTTCATTGTCATATCGGAAAGGATCTGGAATTAAGTAAAAATTCAATGAGGGTGACGTAAATGAGAGCGGGGAGGAAATGAGTTGGTGAGGCTAGTGTATCAATTCGACGTAACAGCTAAGCAGTATGATATGAAAATATCAACGGATAAAATGAAATGTATATTAACATCCAAAGAACCAAGACGCTGCGAGCTGCAAATTGAGAACTCGATAATTGAACAGGTCATGATTTTGAATATCAAGATATTGAAACTACAAGCCAGATCTTTAATAAAGATCTATGATGAAAAATTCAAGCATAAGTCAAAAAAGCGACACGGGTAGCAGGTTGTCTAAGGGATACTGCCGTGAACAAATATATTCTTGTAGAAGGAAAATAAAAATATTTAAAGCCATGGTGCGATCCATACTAACATATGGTACCGAGATAACAGCAGAGGCAAAGAAGACTAAGCAAAAGATGAGAGCAATGGAAATAAAAGTTTTAAGATCTATATTACATGTTACACTGAAGATAAACTAACCAACACCTCCGTTAGAGAAAGATGTAACACATAAGATGTAGTTAAATGGATAAAAATCAGAACAAAGAAGTGGAAGGAGCATGCAGAAAGAAGAGAATGGCAAGAATTTGTATGTGTGGTCTACCGGAAGGAAAAAGACCACAAGAACGACCTCGCAAGAAATGGACTCAGAGCACGTTCTCTTCGTCTACGGAATAAAACCCAAAACACCAGGCATGACAAACAGGGAATTGTTCCTAGTTGGAAGTATAAGAAAAAGAAGAAGATTCAGTCACTCGCAATGTTTGGTATCTACTTCTAGTGTACAGAGTTTCACGGTTGGGTTTGTTATTTTTTGATCAGGTGTTTATCTCGATCTCGGCTATCCCATATGTAGAGCAAACTTAAAAACTGTATTATACACCACCTAAGAGAAAGCGACTCATATTCAGGTTCACTCAAAGCCCTGCAGTATTCATGATATTTGAATAAATCAAATATGTATGTCATCCCACAAATACGCCGATTGACTAATTAATTTCCTGTACAGACCTCGTGTATCGTGAATATTGAACAAATGCGTTGTATTCTAAAAAAATCAGAAAGCTTTCCTTATTTTTTTGAAGAAATGAATATTCAGTATTGTTTATGAATAGCTTCCTTAAAGTGCTCTAAATCCCGCAGTATTTCATTCAATTCTGATAAATTAGATGATGAGACATCAAACATTGCTATAGTTTTTAGATACACAGTTTAGAAATGCTTATCCTTTTTATGACTTCAATCACTCAAAATTTATAATAACAAAAATCTATTCATTGTTATTGATAAATGTTAACTTTTTTATTAATAAAGGCTATTATTTATATAAGTAATTTGTAAATTTTCCATACAAATTTTTGAAATTGTGATGGTATGACTGGCAAAATGTGTTTGAACGTTTAGATTCATAGTATAAAGAACACTTCTTCAGATTAACGCAATCAAACTCAGCGTTTTCAAATTTTATTGGACGTCCGGCACGTTCAACAAGAAGAACGGCATCCGCCGTGAGCTCTAACCGCCAGGACGGGTCTTGGGCATCAATTAACAGCTGTCAATATTTTTTTTACCGCCCGTTTAATTTAACACCTATCGACACAAATTATACCTAGTGTACGAGTATTAAAAATGCCCGAACAGGAAACGTCCCGATTTATTTAAATTTAACGTTTTCTTCTTTTATTACACATTATTTTTCTCATTGTGTTATTCTTCTTCTCCACGGTTAATCGGTGTTTATGTGTGCACCTATTGTGTTACATCGTTTCGTTTTTATTGCTACATTACTGTAAAGCAATCCAATTTACCGGACCACCTTCGGTAAGGTTGCCTTCGTAAGGATTTAAGTCATCGTAAAAATGTCTTCTTCGAATCCGCCTTTGCGTGTACCTGGACAATCAAAAGATTCAAAAGGGGCGTGTTGTAAAGACATTAATTCAGCGCCAAGGAAACACGTTCACATGTGTACGTCTCTTTTTATTACTAATAACTTATTAGAGCGTCCTCAACAGGCATGATGTATTAATAAGCACCAGTGACGTTATTAATTTGTATATAGGGTATACCACGGACATTATCTCCGAACATCTTGCAAGCTAATAATTACCCATGGGCGTTACGACCGGTTAAAATGTATAATTAACTAAATTAACCGAGCTCAGTAATTGGTATATGGACGTGATGTTCTTGAAATCATCCTTTCTTATGGTGATATCACCACGCGAAGGATAAAATCGAAGAAACGACACATCAAAAAGTCGAACGAATTTGGTTATTTATAGAGGAGTTGATTTATTATCTTGTTATTACAGGTCCAAGATGAATATTAAAAGGTAGCCGTCAGATTCCATCATAAATGATTATCTAAAATTATAACACTAATCTAGAAATTAATAGCATTTTTAGTGCTATAAATCAATTATCAAAACTTACTTCGAAGTGATTTATTCCAATTCTAAAGATATAATCTCAATACCTATTCCAATTAAATAAAAAAAATCCAACTAGCATTGAATTGGAAACCCATTATCCACTTATTTTATTTTGTATACCCAGACACTTGTTACAATTGAAAAATATATCCACCTCGATCCTATCCCATGAAGACCTCTTGATGTTCTTATAGGTTGTACCCCCGGAAGAACACCGTGGGATAACCAATGGTTAGAAATCGAGGCGTGCTCAAACTCCGGGAGGGCGGTCTTGAAAATGATCGCACTGTCACGTAGCGCCTCGTGACGGTTGCAAAGAGAACTAACAGATTCAACTCCGGGTACAGGTGATGGGATGCTGTTCAGTACTTGTGCGACTCACGCGCTGCTCACCTGCCTCATCTGGGATGCTTTGCAAGCCGCTGTAAGGTCGGAATGTCGCGGACTCCGTTCTTCAGGAAAGGTCAGTACTTTTTATTTTCAAAAATTGATGCGTAAAGATAATTTTTTCCAAAATAAATAAGCCCAAATTTATAAAAATTTTAATTTATGGTATGTATTACAATATTTTTGAATTGGAGATTTCAATAGTGGATTAGGCTACGAAACAAATTCTCAATGATGGGTTAAGCAACGAACTGGATTTTCCGTTAGAATAACTCAAAAAAAAACATTTAAAGTTTTTAGGTGAATTATTAGAACGATGCAAAAAACGATGGGAATCCCAACAGATCACACACGTGATGAACCCGGACCTTTGTACATCAACGTTTAGGATGTGTTAACAGTTAAACAAATTTAAAGTTTTATTATTTACTTTTGGGTGTGTTGTATTGACTTTTAATTTTCCTTAGCTTATACAGGGGTGTCATCAAAATGTTTTTTTTTTGTTAAATTTCTTTTAATTATTATTTGAGTCATCGATAAGAAATAAAATCGCAATAAACCTTTATACGTTTCACGATTGGAGTATAGAGATAAAGAGAACGACAAAGCAGTATACTGGAGGAAACCGAACGTAAATGTAAATCTACTTGTTGAAGCGAGCTGGGCCGTAATTTGAATGGCTTGCTGTAAACCGGCAAACGAGCAATGTTTAATTAAATGTTCGACCGGATCGCGGCCAATAACTCGCAAGGTTCCGAGGCGAGTCTCCGTCGTCGTCGTCGTCGGGCCCTCGTTTCTGTTTTCAATGAAACCATAACGATAGAGATGCATTAAAGTGGATATCTGTATAATTGCGACCGTACGGTGATAACGCCCGGGCGAGTCTCGAAGAAAACCGGTAGCGATCGGAGATTAATTTAAAACTGGATCTATTCCAACGGATCTAAACAGACGACCAGAACGCGGTGCCATCTCAAGAGGAATGCGTAGGATTTTAGTGCTTTTTGAGCTATAAAACGGAATGCTTGACAAGAATATACCACGGTTTTTAGAACAAAGCACAAATTGGACACCTGTATATACAAACATACAGCCTACGTGTTTCTTTTATTAACATATCAACAAAAGTCGTTAAATTTTGAAATTGCAAGATATTCAAACTCGACAGTTGAAAGGTATTGAAACATAAAGTATCAGAAGTACTCAACCCAATAACGATAATGATTCTTTACCAATTTTATATGTTTAAAATAGTAAACAAGTTGTCATCCAATCGAAAATTTATTGTATAGCTTTCATGGAAATCGATACTAAAATATTATTTTCGCTTTTCTTTAATGAAAATAGAAGAGGGGAATTATTACATTATTACGTTTCTTGTAAGAGTCTAAATAAAACGAAGCAGGTCGAGCTATGGCACATTTCTTGAAGTAATTGAAGAATGACCGAAATGGCTCCGACGCTCAACTCAATTTTCGCTCCAAGTTTAGTTTGTAGGTCGTTTTGTAATCTGTCATTTCAGAAAAGAATAACATTTTCCCGCTGTGAAAGAAAGTCATTTTTTAAACGCTGCTTCTTCGTTTCTTCTTGAGTTAAATAAATAGAATGGATCAAGAAAACATAACTTTTCTGCCTTGATATATAAATAAAACAATAATATTTAAACGTACTCATCAAATTCAAAATTGAATACTACATTTAAGAAAATTATGGAATTTAATACTAATTTGATTGATTTTAATATTTTTTAAAATAATGCTTCAATCTCAGATTGTCAAACAACAAAAGACCAGATTAAATAAGTTGAAATCAGATAATGAACATGATAAATATGCAAGATAATATGATAAAAGAAACGAAAATCGAGGATGTCATCATCTATCAAGAACTTGAATAATTTTGTCATGTGTATTGGAAAAAACTAAATGGTTTTTGCTTATTTGATGATCTGACCTACAAATGTTACATCAAAATTCGATAATCATGAGACGACAAGTCGTAGGATAAAATATCTTTTATGCACTTACTTTTGTAAACATGTTAGTGCTTTATAACAATTAGATTTTTAGGTAACTATATTATATATTTTATTATTTCACAAAATTTTAGCTAAGGATTGCGTTGTATCTGTTTCGATAGAATTTAATTGATTGAGGATTCAGCTTTTAGTGCACTTATTCACTATTGAAAGTAAAAATCAAATTATAATCTGATAATAAAAATTGATGATCAATTTCATACACAACTTTAACAAAACTATAGCTTTAAAAATAGACATTCCGCTTTACACTTAACATTCTTTTGGTGGATAGTTGAAAGTAGATATTGTTAAGTGTTTAATAAATAATATTTGAAATTACTTTAGATAATAATATAAATATTTGAACTTACTACCAGAACAAAAAGAACATAAAAAGTGCTCATGATACATAATTAACCACTTCACTTCGGTTGTCTCTGCGCCAGGATAATTAAGGAGGCAAAAATATCACGTAGTTTTACTTAGGGTTTCGGTTAACCGATGGAGCCACCGAACGTTGGAGACGGACTAAAGACCTTCACTTTGTTTAGCCAATTTTTATAATTTCGTACTAGTAGAGATTTAATTATTTGTTGTTACACCCAAAGAACTTAGCAACTCCAGCAACGCTATCACGGTAGCGTTAATTAATAATAAACAAAATAACAAGATGGATAATACAGGGTGTAATAACAATAAATTCACTTTTTCAAATGTTGCACAAGAAGTGACGTACATGGGTTCCGCATGCGTAGTGTTGAATTAACACAACTATTAGAGAAACAATCAGCAGTGTAATGGTAAGTGTAATAAACTTTCTTCTTCCTATCTCTCTAGACCATCGGATCTGTTGTTCATTGTATGTATTGGACATACTTAGTACAACCTTAAGTTACAATTAATTTATCATTACTATTAAATTGTACCTGAATAACAAGCAAAGCGAATACGGGCTAAGTGTGCATTTTCCCATGATTAAATCTTGCTTAAACTAAATTTAGTTACATACTATAAAAGTTCGTGAGATTTAGTTATCTTCAATCTTCTGAGTTCCTATTGTTCAAGAATAGCTTCAACGTTGGGATTCAGGCTTTTTCATGCTTCACTGATAAATCTTAGAATAGTTCGTAGACCCATTTGATTTTGAGGTCATCATGTAATTCTTGCTTAATTATGGACTGATAAAGTAGTGTCTTTGATCGCTGACCAAGTTGGGAGCTTTTACCGACTAACCAGTATATTTTTCTACTTTGGAGTTTAATCTGCTCAGTCTAACATGATACTTCCAGTTTAGTCTGTCGTCAAGATGGATACCAATATATTTTGCTGATTTTGATTGAGGCATGGGCATCCAATGGTCCTAAGACACTGCCTTGTGGAACTCCAACCATGATCGGTTTGAATGTTGAGTATGCACCTTCATGCGACACTTTAACTCTCTTTCAGAAAGATATGATTCCAATAGTCGGCAGTAATTCCACCGCAACTTTTTGCCCAACTTGTAGTCAAGTCCATGGTACAAACGCCTGTGAAACACACTACAGGACGGTTTCACTCTACGCATTTGATGTCTTGTGATTACGAACTTCAAACTTGAAATTGGTATGTTGATGTGTGGGTTAAGACGTTTTAATAGTATGTCACAAGTAAGTTAACATGATGATTGCTTTTCTTTGCAGTTCTTTTAATAATCTAGGTGAAATATCACTAATTCCAGGAGTTTTTTTAGGGTTACTATTGTTATCGATTTCCAGGGTTTCACCATCTGCCATTGTTCTGAACCATATTGGTGTTCTTAATTCTGTCCCAACTGGTCTTACCTGTGAGTGTTCTCAGGGTCTTCATTTCTGCTACTCTTAACATGCTGTTAGTTTAGTTTATGTTTCGCGCAACGCTATAACTCATTATCAAGCGGATCATAAATTATCTTGTAGACAGCCTGAAATAGCAAACGCTTTGAGGGCCTGACATCTCAGGTCCTGTACGGTATCGTGAAGGCTTGTGATATGGACACCCAAGTAGGAAAGTTCCATGATTTGTTCGAGGGGAGTGTTGTTGACTGCCAGCTTACATCTTGTTGGCTCCATTGCTATCAGCTATCACCATGCATTGAGACTTGAGGTAGGTACAGCCATATTCAGGTTTCGCTCAGTTGATAGAACTTGTGTAGTTGTCTTTGTAGGTCATTCTCAGAGTTGGTGATTATGTAATTTTTTTTTGAAAAGGTTTAAAGTTATCACTTCTTCGATTATTTTGTTCATTAATAAGTAGAACAAAGATGGGTTGTGACTATCGCCTTGTCGGATGTACCAAGTATCACGATGTAACTAACCGAAGTAGTTCTTCCCCGGTCCTTACTCTATTCGTGTTATCAGTTTAATTTATCTATTTTGTTTATTGTTAATTTGTGTTTGTTTTTGGCCATATTAAAGTTTTTTGTTCAGGTTTCCGCTGCATTCTTCCTTACATCTTATCGCACAAATAGCTCTTGGGAGCAGACACATTACTTCCAAGATAATAAACGCAGAATTTGATTGTTCTGCAATTTTGGTTTTTGCTTCCTAAAATGTATTAGTTGATAGGGATTCATATTTACAGATATAGTAGATGGCGTTAGCAGTAAAGCGTGCTGAGAAATTGAACATGCTGGGTGGATTAGTTTAGCTGATGGTGTATGAAACTGCGAAAAGGTTACCGGTAACATTATTTCCATTCAAATAATATACAAAAATGTAAACATTATCGGATTATAAACTTATGAAAGCAAATATACATATATAGACCTTACATTAGAAAGAGCGGTATCTCGATTTTACGCCAGACTTGGAAGAAAGCAAGACCTTCTCTGTTACAGACGCTGCTACAAAAACTTTTGACGTTAATACATTTGGATTATAAGGTCATATTCTGTAGATTCTGAGTGAAACAATTCAACAATTTCGTATTGGAGAACAGCGTAGCCAGGATTACATACCTGCTACTATTCACATTCCTGAATGTGCGACTATGCTTTTTTCTTTTCCTGCAATTACTTTTGGAGTATGATTGAGGACTGTCAACACATTCGGTTCGACTATCCATCCTATGTATCCTATGTTCTAAAATACTTTTCTTTTCAACGATTGTCTGGAGATTAGTAAAAAATCTTGTTTTTTCTGACACACAAACATTCATATCATAACGCTTACGACATGATGCATTCCAATCTCTTTCAGCCCCTTTTTATAGTTGTATTAAATGAAAATTAAAAGAGTAAACACTAATTCCCAGGTAGTATTTAATGCAGCCATCAAGTTGTCTAGAGTTTCCTGCAAGTTGTATCCCCATGTTATGAGTGATGACGGTTTATATCATCATAAGGGTACTGGTATTGTACCGAACTATACATTTTCGAAGAATTACATCATTAACACCATTTGAACTTGCATTACTTCATCTACTTACTTTCACCTCTTTAAGTTTGTTTGATATCCTGCAGTAAAACATGTGTGAAAACAAAATTTTGGTCCATTTTTCTTGTTAGTTGCCTGTGTAGTGTTGTCTTAATCTAACAACGATAACTTTTAGTTTACCGTTTTGACCTTTCTTCACCGAGTAAGCTCATAAAGTATTTATCGCGCTGGAGCTGCTGATATAATTACTCACATATAATAGTTTCTCAATATAATAACTTGGAGCCAAAACGATTAATTATTTTAATTTGCTATTCTAATAACGTTTTTAATTTAATTTTTACTCAATTAAAATTTTAAGGTTTATACGAAAACATTGCTTCGTATTTTCTAGTACAATGTCATGGAAAGTTTCTTTGAATCTTCTCGAATGTAATAATGATTGATGTGAAAGTGAGGAAGACATATAAGTGGAATGCAAGGAAGGCTTTGTGTTTTAATTGAAATATATGTTTGATATTACTAATAAACAAGCGATTAAGTGTTTCTTAAAAAGATATTTAGTATGGAATGTTGTGAGACAGCTTGATTACTTACGATAAGATCTAATAACGAATATTTCCACTTATGAGATTTCTAAAATGAAAAGGCATAATTGAACTTACGAAAACTAGTTCGACTTACGGGAATATACAATATTGCGAAATGTATATTTATGCATAATCCGCAACCACATATATGTGAAGCTTTATAGTCATCAATTGCGAGTTATTACATCCAGAAGTTTTTAAAATTTAGAGTTGGTTGTAACTCCAATAATGTATTTTTCAATTATTTTGTAGTTTTAAAATAACAATTTGTTTTAAACCTTATGAAGTCGAAATTAAGAAAAAAATTAACTTATTAAAGTTTGAATTTCTAAATACCACTTTCGTACCAGTTCCGATTAAACGATTAAAATGAAATTTTACTCCTAATTACATACATACACACAGACAAAATGCTTAAAATAGTCGAAATGGATTATATAAATCGATGTATAGATTTTGCACAATTGTATATGCGAGAAGTACAAATGAAAAACTAGAAACAATTAAAATACATTCTATGGAAGTTAAACATACGCAGGCAGTAGGACAGTATCGCGATCTTGCCTGGATATGGAATTCGAAATGTTGAAGTGTAGTTATAGCAGTTTTTCAATTACCAGTTTTCTATCCTGATCAAGATTGTACGGGTGCGGTTGAGTCGATGTGGTGATTTACTTTGACGAATGATGGTCTTATGTCCTTTTCTCTACATCTCCGTAAAAAACCATTCAAAAACCTTGACAAACTTCTATTCCCAGTAGACAACATCTACTGATCATCTATATACAACTGATCAATGTTTAGTAAGTAGGAAACTCTTGACACTACACGAATGCTTTACGACAAATGTATTAGCTTTTCAATTAATGAATAGAATCTAAATATTTGTGTTTATGATTTTTTATGATTTGGATGGTTTTCACAAATGAATTCAATGATTTGCTGTACATTTTAAACTTTCTTCATCGACCATGGAATCGTAGTCCTTTTTTTATCATTAAAACTTTCTTCGTCATAAGGTTGGTCGTCATTGCTTATAACCACTACAAAACTCTTCCTTCTTTTAAACAACTCAACCGCACATTGAATACCATCTTAATCACTACAAATCCAAAACACAGACTGTTAGGTATATTTATAAGCAAACTGTAACACAAGGTTTTGCAACAATCTATATTTAAGGAGATATGCAGACCAAATTGCATTCGAATCTCCGATATATTGATTGTAAATGTACTCAACTTTATGTATATTTGTTCAAACACTTACTAAAAGTACAAATATTTGTTTAGTGCCAAAAAAGAGATGAATTAAAAAATTTAATCATAAATTGTGATAACCACAATTTTTCATGTTTTTCACAAGAACAACATATCCGACATGCTAGAGATTTCCTTCCATTTGACCAGGATAATAACTGTGTAATAGAGTTAACTGCAGCACTATACTTATCATGACTGCAATTCATCAGCTTAAGAAATCCGATCAATTAATAAATAGACAAGGTTTAACAGATCGTTTAAGCAACGGTTGAAAAATTAGTCACAGACCCAAGCAAACAAATTAAACCATTTTCGGTGGTCCGATATTAACATTAGCAATAAGTATACATAATTAAAGGTGAATTGCATACGGAAAAATAACTTCCAAATCAGTGTAGATTATAGACTGTATGAGATTATATTAAATGTGTCAATGCTCTCAGAGCTCGTTGTTTTGAATGCTCGTTGTGGTTTCGTTGTAACAGCACTTACTTCATCTAATTTATTGCTAAACGTTACAGCTTTGCTATTTTGCCATCATAGTCTCTCGATGAATGTAACAATGAATCCATTTAATGTTTGGTCAACGGCCTTCAACTGACCAAAGATCCCGTTTTATACCCGGACATAACCCCGGTACTACCAGTTGTAACTCCAACACATTTATCCCAGGTAATACCATGTTTGGAAACGAACTGATCAATGGCATTGAAAATGTCTTCACCATATATATGTATATATATATAATACAATTGAAACTCGCAAATAAATATAACGAAAAGTAGCACATCAATGATACTCATTCAACACTAGCTGTAAAATCTAATTATTCTGCATATTTTTCATTGCATTTTTATTCATGGAATTCTTGTTTATATTGCATTATTTAGAACAATCGTGATTTTGGTTGAACACCAAAGCTGTCAGCTGATTTTTGGTACCGATTGGTTTATTGTTAAAAAACTAAGAATTAAGAAAGAATTGTTCAGATATTACAAAAAAATTCGATTTAAAGAATGTTTTTGTGTTGACTGTTAACAGCATGTTTTATTTTTTATTCTCGCATAAACAAAGTATATATGACGTTTAAAAAAAGATAAATTATTCTACATACGTAGAGCACTCTTCAAAGCAGCAAAAAAAGTCTTTATTAACATAGCTCCACAAATCAGTTGTTTCAGGGACTATAGCTGATTAGTTGATTTTATATTCTCACATACAATGGTCGTCATCAATAGTCATCATGTTTTTTGTGATCTCCTAATAGGGGAAATTTTGGATTAAATAATATGTACCACTGTTTATTTACTAAATGCGTTTACAAACAAAATATTTGGAAAACGACTATAATTTAGTGTTTTTGTGAACACTTTTTTAAAGTTGATATGAATATTTATAAATTTGGTGTTATTTAAATTCAGAAAAGATTCAGAAATTAACTTGTTTTGATAAACAACGCCTTTCGTGTACGCATTTTATTGCGTACTATTAAATTAAATCACTCACATTTTATTTATAACCAGAAATTAGGGAATACCGTGTTTTCTTAATCAAACTTTCGATCGATGACATATACAACGTTATATATAGATGCGAGAAAGTTGATTGCAAACCACTCCGGTTTTTTAATAATTAAGAAAATAAAGTAATTTAAATTATATAATGACACTTGATGGTATTTATGAGATGTTTCGTTTATTTTTACCCTCATCATCTTATCTATGACCATTTTTTACTATATAGTGTTTTCCCAGTTAAATAATATTTTCTGATAATATAGAACGTAACAAGGAGAGATTCTACACATGACAAAGATAACGGCTAAAAGGGGGTAGAAAAATACGAACATCTGGGATCACGACCAGTAAACATGGCAAGGTAGATGAAAGAGAACACTCAGCATGGGTCGGAAACTTTGACAACGTTAGGCAGACACAAATTAAAAAGAGTTACAACAAAGATAAATTATCTGCGAAACATATTAAGAAATACAAGAAGAGTCAGAGAGTTTGAGTTCTCTAATAGAGGAGAAGGAAGATAAAAAGCTAAAATGGTATGGTCACTTAGTTCGAATGGATGAGGAAAAAATATCAAAGAAAGTATTTAATATGTAACCAGAAGAAAAAAGAAGACGGGGATACCAAGAATCCAGTGGGAAGACGTAATAGAAGAAGTGACATTGAAAAGGGGAAAAAGTATCGCTGGAGATAACCATTACTTACATGAGATGGAACTGAAACCCAACTTCGTGAGGTAAAATGGAGATTAGAGAAAGAAGAAATTCTTTTGGCAAATGATTCATCCATTTTAATGATTTTGAAATCATTAATAGAGGGTTTCATCTAAAAAAATTGGCTATCACTTTCATCTAACCTTGTAAATAACGTTAAGGAAAAACAAGTGCACAGAAGAACATACATTTCAATCATTTTTATGTAAAATGTAACGTTTTCTTGTTTTCTCTGTCGCTTATCTAACATTAAAAAGATCATTCTGTATAATATGTGGGTACTTGATTATTTAACTTTAAATATAAAAATTTGGACTCAAAATTTCTTAGATTTGTTTCTTATCAACAATAAAAATTTCATAGAAATCCAAATTTATAAAAAACTCACAAACATAATTCCACAAAATTTATTTCATCATTACTCTCACAAAGCGCAACTATACGTTCTAATACAGCTTTATCCTATCAACTCAAATAAATTAACATAATTAAACCTATCGGAATTAATAATGGCTTTCTATATATCACATTGCGTCATTAATTAATAATTTCTAAATACAAGATATTAACTCAACAAGAAGCCTTTAGAGTATCTTACAAATAAATCAAAATAAAATTTATAGATCAATAAATTTTCCAGTTAAAATAGTTTGTAATATTCAAACCATTTTTCATACATATAATTTTAATATATCATTTAGATATTTTAATACCCTATAAAGATCATTTAAAAGAAAATAGATAAAATGGTGCTTATAAACTGGAACGCTACTCAGTTCTATTAATAAAATAATGGATGATATATGTTATTCTACAAACATAATTTCAATACGGATCAGGTTGTTTTGTAACATAAACAAAACAAAGGTTACACATGTTACTTGAATTATGCGAAACACACAACAAAATTGATTTATCGGGCAGATTAAGATCTGTAAAAGTACTCTTTCACAAATACCTCTCTAATAATTTTTTCGAAATATAAATATAATAATAATTCTCGTCAATCACGAGATATGTAGCATGCTTCAGCACTGTATACATGTGAACTTACTTAGACCAATCTCATATAAAAGACCAGTGATGATGATTTACAACTGCATAGCGAGATGAAACATGGTTGAGATAGTTGGCTGCCCTTCGAGAGTTATCGGGTGTGAGCTTAATTAAGAGAAGTAGAGACCTTTTTACACACTACGTTGTGAAACAGAGAGTACTGTCATTTTTGGACGTGCAAACTTGAAAACAGTGGATCCGATTACATCTTTATTCAAACTTGATCAAACCTTATGTATTATGCGGTGTGTGTTTTTAATAGAACGCTACAATATATTGAAGGCTCCACCGCAACTATGTACATATAATTGAAAGTGCTGCAATAACCAGACGATGACAAAAAAAGCCGTGGTTAGCAATCAAAACATGAAGATAAAGTCAAAAGTAACGAAAATGGTGGCAAAGCAATATTTTGACACTTGGAAAGCTACAACGTGACACTGAGAAAGAATAAAGATAAACAACTTGTTTTTGTTCCATTTCTTTCGACGCTGTTATTTATAAACATACCCATCGTAGGATCAACATAATCGATAAAAGCTTTTTATAGATTTATTTTTGAAAATAACGGAGGTAGAGTTAATAGGAATACATTAAGAGAATTTATAGAACGTTAAATTCGAGAAGATAAAATAAAAGACGATATATTGGGAAGATAATATTTAAATTTGGGCAATAGACAAGATGATTAGGGTGCGAATAATGAAAATGAATAGTATTCTTGGTTGCTTGTAGGATTGATGACTACAATAAAAAAAGAGCGTCTAACGGAGTAATTAACAGTATTAAAAAAAAATCTCGCAATGCGATGATCCAGCTTATCAAAACCCTAGACGACTATATGATTCCAATAAATGCTAATAAGGCATCTATTAAGGCCACAATTTATAAAGAAGCACATTGTAGGAATTAATTATTTATTTTGAAATATACCGTAAAATAAATCATATTGACCAAAACTATAATTAATAGATGAATTCCTGCAGACGATTCTAGTCAGCAGAAGATTTCTATCCATAACCGCATACTTTTTGGTGTTATGATAAACTGCAAAATGTTCGGAAAGAATCGACTTTTCCATAAATGTGTTATATTTGAAACTGGCAGGAGCGTTTTAAATTGATTTAAATAGTCATTGCAGAGTCTTATAAAGAAGCAATTAATGCAACTGATTTTTGTGCTTTGGTCTCGCCGTTTTACGAACAACTATTTCAATTTTCGGTGTCGGTTTTCATATGATTGTCAATTAGAAGTTTATATTTAAGCTATAATTTTCTGTTAGTGTGAAATGTACTACAGGAAACTTCCAAAATGCGTTGATTGCATATTGCATCTTATGTCGACGTCTAATATGCAAATATTCAACGCAATCATTATCACTACGGTCATCAACTTACGATTTGGAAGTATTAGCTGATATGAAGGCCCACACAAAGTTTTGGGTTTGCTTATTTGAAACATATTTTATTAATAACAGATTTTGTAGCATTTACAGCTGCTATGAATATTATTGCTATTGTTAGAAAACTTTGATTATGTAATAGAACACCAACTTTGTTCTCGAATGAAGCATTACGAAGCATTCTGATTATTCAAAACTATATGAACTCAGGCATGTGAGTATTTAAACCAACGCCAGGCAAGAGATCAATGGACAAGATGTTTACCTATATTCACTGCGATTTACCACTGTACAGAGAGGTCTCTCTGATACGCAAAAAATGCACTGTGAGATGAAATAGACTTTGATGCCTATAACATAAAAACCTGTGAACAAGAAGAAGATGAATGTAAAGATTCTTTCAACACGAATGCCCAATAGTTGAGATATAGAAAATAGTCAGGACCAAATACTTCACGAGGGTTCAGGAGATAATCATAAAACAATGTAGACGTCCAAGTTGTTAAAATTATCAATTTGATAAGTTATGATTAATCAGGCAACTAACAGATAGTGAGAGCCTTGTCTCTAACTCTCTAAGTGACTCTAATGACTTTGAAGAACAGTATGAAGTGGCTTAAAGGTTATAAGGTTGAATGCCATACAAATACAGATTTTGATACAACAGAAATGGAACATCATGGATCAGAGTTTATTGAACTGTATAGCATAGATGGTGCCATAGGTAGTGCGGAAATATAGAAATTGAACATGTAAATCAAGTAATAAGTGTAAACCTGAAAAAAATATCATTAAATTTATTGGGAAAAATAATGTGTTTTGAACAGTTGAATCTAATACACTAAAATTAAAAACACTAACAACCGGGCGCCCTGTTTGACTTGCATGCCAATCTTGGATGTGCAATTCTGGAATGTTTTCTCATAGATAACGTCATACATTGAACAAAAAAACATTCATAGGATTACTATATTTTTCTTGAATACACTTTTTGTAGATGATGGTACAGATCGGGACATTTTTTGAGTTATTGTGATCTTAATATAAGAAATGGTTTATTTATATTTCATTTTTATTTTGAAATTTTGAAAAAATCTTACAGTATACAAGTATACAAGAGTATAATACGATTGTTATCAACCTTGTGTAAATATGATATAAAAATTATGACACTTAAAGATAGCAAAACGCTTTCACAAGGAGACGAACACTTTCACAAGGAGAACAACAATCTATCAAATCTAATTTTCGGTAATAATCGGAACGCTACAGTTGATAATTGGTAGTCTACCTTACGGAATAATTGGTGAAAGATAAACTACTTTATGTTGGAACCATAAAACAGGAAAATAAAAATAGAAAGTTTTATTAAACGTGTTATCTTAGTGTCATACCTTCTTAAAAATAGAAAGCAGTTTTGCTTATTAGATCTATGTAAATGTACAGCAACTCAACCGAGTGATGCATATAATGAAAGCCGTGCAGTTTACGGTACCGGGAAAAGGGCAAGAATATGTGTTTATACTTTACAGTGTACGTAAAGATAATTTATAATAGTGGCCTGACTTGACTGTACGAAGCAAACAAAACTTTATAGCAAGAACTTTATAAGTTCTTGTAACTTATAAAGCTATAAATAGAATCTGTTAAAGAATAATTTCATATCGGATATCAGATTTATTATAGACGGATTAGCCAAGTACAATTGTTCTATTATTGTTATTATTGGATCTTGTTCTACAGGATGATAGTGGAAAATTAGTAGAGCAGAAAAATGTTGCCTTTGTACTTTTAAAAATGGTAAAAAGATCAAGATTACACAATTTATCGTAAAACTATTTGTTTACAATATACAACATATTACATATGCAAGGAGTAAATACCAAATAATATGACTTCACTAACATATTTGAACAAATACTTTTTTGTTCACTGCATCCCGACATCTACAATATTTATTCTAATGCTTTAGAGATGTAATATGGAATATCTTAAAAACGAAGATAAATCGAAAAATACCTGTAACTACATTAGTTATGCTAGTTATGCTAATTAACTACTTTTGAAACATTCCGTTATATGGTTGAATGAATTTTTCATATAATATCTTAATGTAATTTCCAGAAAGACATGAATTTTGTTCTGTGAACGTTTATATATCTGCGAATGTACAACGATGGGTTGCATTTTAATTAACAAACGTCTTGAACCGCCGTGTGAAACCCATAAAGCGTACTTATACCCACGTGTGCACGACTTGAAACGCTAGGGGGTCAGGTGTCCACCCGTTTCATGCAATAAAATGTATTTAATTTTCCGGATTCTATTGCCCGCAATAAATAAGGACGCGTCCTCTCGACGATGCTGTTCGTAAAATGATTCACACGGCCGTAAACTCAGCCAATAAAACCTTTAGATTTGGATGTGTGATTTTCAAACTATATCTATCTCTGTCTTTACCATCACTTGAAATCAAAGAAGAAACCTGCAAACATGAGAAGTACTCAACATCCCGTTCCGATATTTTTGTTAATAAACATTTAAAGCTTTTAATAAGAAGAGATCAATTAGTTTTCTTTACACGACAAACCGCGCTGTTAGATAGGCTATAAAAAAGATACAGCAAGAAAAGAGATTCGTTGAGTCTTCACGTTCATGTTAAATGTAACGTACCTAATTCGTCGCCGCAATCGCTCTTTTTTATCGTCACCGCATATTGATGCATCTGTTATGCAGTTTTACCATTGGAACAATTGAT
The DNA here is from genome assembly GCF_036711975.1 of Onthophagus taurus. NCBI lineage: Eukaryota > Metazoa > Arthropoda > Insecta > Coleoptera > Scarabaeidae > Onthophagus > Onthophagus taurus. The sequence goes on from NC_091966.1 coordinate 26,575,334, forward strand.
CTACTGAAATAAAGTTAAACCGCAATTGTTAACCGCAAAAGCGGCAAGCTTTCTATTAAACGGCCTCGACAAATAGACATTTCCAACGTTTTCTTATTCATAATTTAATGCTAATATTATATGACACTTAATCATTAATTGTCATTCTATTAATTAATTTTTATTTTACTTTAAATTTTCAATTATAAATTATTTTATTAAATAGTTTTCGAGCATCAAAATGGTCGCACGTGTTATTAACACAAATAATTTAATATTAGACGAGAACTCTCAATTGTCATACATGTAACTTTAGTATTAATCCTAAAAGAAGCAAATTAATCGGCATGATTTTTTAGTTCTGTATGTTGCTCCAAATTCTTCTGAATAATTTTTGACCCTCTCATTGACCTCTCATCGTCGCCCAATTGCTCAATAATAATTCACTAGAAAAACAAGCAAAAACTCTAAAGTCAGGCACAACTATAAATAAGACACAGTTATATCACTACAATAGTACAATAGTGCAGTAGTATGTTGAGTCAAGGAGTTGGTCAATTATCAAAGTATAATAAGCATTTCACCATTCATATCATAGTGTCGTTTGTTCGATGTATAGAGAGGAGTTTTGATAAGCGAATGATTCAGGAAGTAATGGAGTGAAGTACAGGAGAGATAAACATTGTTGTATTTGGCTTGGCTTCGAGAGGGCAGATGTGGCTAGAAGTACTGGAGATGTTACAAATATTAACGGCGATCACTCTCTATTATCATATCTGAATGTTTGCAATGATATGTTTGAAATGGATGTGCACAGACCGTGTAAGCATCGGGGCCTATAAAAGCAAGAGTGTCCCATTTAGAAATTTCATTGTGAGGAAGAGTGTCACAATATCGTCTGATAAAACCAGAATGTATGTCCAAAGTTACCGTAATGCTAAAGACAACCGACAGTTTACGACAGTATATTAGAGTGTGCTTACTAACTTAAGCTTTAACGGGTCGGTTCAAAAGTTCAAAAAAACAAGTTCACTTTTAAACTACTTCCCGAAAAAGATAACATGACCTCTGAAACGACAAACAGTGATTTACTAGACGCATGGGATCCGGAACATAACAATCATATAATCGTTCATTCGATTTTACGAATAGAAAATGGATAAACACGCCGTATTATCTGCAAATTTTTAAACTTGCTTCCTTCGACCCACGAGAAATATAAGTTCCTGAGATTGTTTCACCACTTAATGTCATATTGGGACAATTTCCTCGGGATTTAAATCCCATAAAACAATCCTAGCTTTTCAAAAAATATAATATATAATTTTTCGCTGAAAACTAGGCGTTCCAAAGAGTTTTATTCGTGACATTGAAATATATTATCAAAATCGTTGCAGACTCATTGAAAAATCCATTATTGATGATTGTTTCTGACTCATATTATGACATCGTTTTACATACACTTGGTTGAAAAATGATTTGATGAGATCAGAATTCTTTTCTGTCTCTTAAACTGTGTCGACAGAAAGTTTTGTGAACACAGGCGCCAGAGTTAGGGCGGCATATAAATTGACAATTTGGATTTTGTAACTCTTCTTGTACCTCATATAATATATAAGTTGAAATTTATTTTGATAGTTTTAGTGTTTTACTGGTGAGTCAGATGGTTTACTAATAGTTGGTAGTATTACTTGTAGCAATTTGATAATGTCCGGAATTGCTTGAATACATATTAGGACATTCTATGCTCTTCGAAAAATATTTTGATGAATGTGTCATATTATGGGGATCTACATATATTCATATCCATACATAAAAATTGTTCTCTCTTTAATGTTTCTATTAAACATTATTATTACCGTAAATGAAAAGCTGATAACTCAAGACATCTTGATGAATTTAACCGTGATGCTAATAGATTTTGGTCTTTTGTTCACTAACCGAAGATGTCCTCACATAAAATATGATTGATGGACACTATATTTACACACCATCTCTGAGCATTGTCAATGATTTTCAATTCTTTGCCAAAACGTCTTGTGGTATAACAAAGGTTAAATAAGTTGATGAATCGCTTAGCCAACAATTTCACATGGATGATGATTGGGTAGCTTCTGTTTTGAAGTACTGTAAATTTATATTGGCGAGACCTTTGTGCTTAATTGTTAATAAATCGATTAATTACTTCCGTTGTTGTAAACAGTTAGACCCGCTTATGTAAATTAAGGAAGATACATATTTGACGTGTATTACGGTGTGAACCAAAGTTAGCAAAGGGCAAAGAAAAGGGCAAGAATATGTGTTTGTACTTTACAGTGTACGTAAAGATAATTTATAATAGTGGCCTGACTTGACTGTACGAAGCAACTCTTAATTCTTGTAACTTATAAAGCTATCTATTATAAAGCTAGCAACGCTTTTGTGTCGTCACATCTTGAGTGCTATGTATTAGTATGGTGTACGCATTATTTATTATCAAGTTGAACAATGAATTATATAAATGAGGATTTTCAAGGTATCTGACGTACAGCAGAAATGACGTTTGTCCTTGGAACGGGTGCAAGTTATGACAATATTCGACGTTGTATTACTGCAACTAATTGTAAGACCCAAAATAAAGTACAATACTAAAGTATAGCAATATTAAAGTACAAGTACTACAAGTAATTTCTTTGAGTGTATAACAGATTGTTTATTTTTTGGCATTTAAGCTTTTTAGTGTCGTGTTATTTGGTGTTGATTTATTGATTTAAGGATTATAAATTTTAAAAAGTAAAACTGTCAATTTCCGAAACATATAAAATGCAATAGAAATCTTATTCACTTATCTCAACAAGCACCGAGTTAAACTTAATACATAAATAATTTTTTCAAAGTGTTGATGAAGTGTACCTGTAAATAATTGTTCAATCACGATTGACATTATCTGCGAAGATAAAGGTTGTGTTCATTAACACTCACTATTTAGGCACCATTACAACACTTATATACACAGCCTAAGACATCAAAAAAGTGGGAGTCAGGGAACTCCATCTTATGTCAGCGTTGATCGCACTTCGCTAGTATCTTGTGTTCTTTCTCAGTTTTTAAGTTCTTACTTAAGTTTTTACTTTAGTTTTTTAACGTTTGCGTAATTGAATTTGTATTATGGCGTCGTCTTCAAGTAAGACATTAATAAGGAAACATACATTTTTTGCGATTAAAAGTAAAGTGAAGATTTTGAGTAAACTCGAGAAGGGTGAAAGTGGATTGCATTTGTTCAACAGTCAATTCAAGGGGAAGGTTTATTTCGGAAAGTTTTGTCGCAGAATCTATCCAGATCATTTTTTTTTTGATAATTTTGTATACAATAGCACCTTTGCTAGAGATGACGTTAAATTGGATAAATTAGACAACTCTGTCTCTACATTCTTAGCTTGCCGCCGAGAAATAGCTGTTTCAGGTTTTAATGTAAGTAAGGAACGAATTACAACGATAGGTTGTCTAAATGCTACTGGTGAGCATATAAAAGTGTCTGAAGAAATAGTGATATTTTGACATGCTGGTACAAAAATGTGTTCGTACCAAATTTGTAAAGGAAAAATATCTTGCAGGAGAGTGTTGCAATACATAGATAATGGGTCAACGCACCTGTGTGTTGAAGTGTTATATCCTATTAATGAAGAACTTCAGGTGATATTCCTTCCGCCTAATTTCACGCCACTAATTCAGCCAATGGATCAAGGTGTCATTAAAAAATTAAACGGAATTTATAGTAAACAAATGCTAAGCTTCTTTTAGCTGAAGATAATGCAGAAGGTGAACTTTCCAAAAAACTAAACTTGTAGGAGTCGTTCTATATGTTAGCCGGTTCACGGAACCTAGTCACTCAAAAAAGGATGGAACTAGCTTTGGCCTGACAACAAAGAAATTAAGACTAAAGTACATAAGAGGTGGCAAAGCTGTTCCAGTTAGTTCCTAGTGTTCATGATTGTGACGAATTTGATGGTGCGGAATGATCGGATATGGTCAAAAATGATCTGGGCTATAAAAGCTTCGATGACAACGGTATTGTTACCTCAATTGAAGTGTCTGGATATCACAACAGCTGTATCTTGCAGACAACAAATTGTCATGATCGTATGCTGAAGCGTTCAAGGCGGAATGTAATAAAATTCAACTTTTATTATAAAAGCAATTTAGCGACTTTTGCAGGTAGAAAAGAATTTCAAGGCTGACTCAGACCAAAATTAGTGATTTTCTTAAATGAGGTTAAATAATTTTGCTATTATGAACTAATTCTTTCTGCACAAGAGTCTTTACACTAGATCTTCATTTCAAAACCTAAGAAAATGGACAGTAGAATAAAAGAAAACGAAGACTATGGTAGAACACAAAAAAAAACAAATTTAATGTTGAAATTAGAACATATAGAATTTAATATGATCTTTATTCGCGTCATGGAGCAGGGTTATTTCCTTAATAACTTTGTTCAGACTTTCGGTTTCAGATACTATTTATTTTGGTATATAAAATTAAATTCTGGTTAATAATAATTAAATTTAAAATTTGTTTTAAACGGTTCATAAACGTTTAATCGATATTATATGATTGTTTCAAGAACAGTTCTTTGAACCACAAAAATAATTAATTTACTTTCATTTTAAAAAAACTATTCTAAAATTAGAAATCGAGAAGATTCTAGGTTTCAAAAACTGAGTTATTGTTGTGTAAAATTTTAAATAAATTTTCAATAAAAAGTCATAAATGTCTCTATCAAAATTCTTATAGCTTTAATAACTAGACAAAATCTTCTACTAAGCCCCGAAAGAGGTTGACATTTTCAATTCTTCAAATAAAATTATCTGTTTTATGGTAACCTTAAACCTAAAATTTGAACACACAATGTGGCAACTAAATAAAATTTAGAAATAAACAACCGTTTTTATTAGACACATTTACACGCCTAAGCGGCGGCGGCCGTCGTCTCGTTAGTAATCGGTTCACAGATGCCCAAAATCGACTCATAATTAAATGAATATTTAAATAAAACGTTAATTTCGATACGGATCTTCAGATTATTATCTCCAAATAGGAGCAGAAAAGGTGTCACGCGTATAATGTTTTATGTATAAGCGAGGTGACGCGTTATTTGAAAAATGCGTGACATGTACGCAATTTAGTAACTTTTAGATCGTAATTTAGTAGTTTTGTCGATTGTATATTTTCGGTTCGGCAGCGTTAGTTGGGAAATATACGAGATGTCCCATTTCGAAATGCTTAAATGAGAAAAGCGTGGTTTCATCAGACGACGCCGAAATGAAAATATTTGGAACACACCTGTATATTGTTAGAAAGAGAATATCGTGTAGGTTAAATATTATATAGAAAGAGTGGTTCTTTAAGGTACAGTAGATTCGTGCATTTACGATTTTTACCAACCCGTACCACTGCAATTATCGAAAGACGTGCCAGATAGTTGATGCCATTTAAACGTGCAATTTTTTTCCACTGGAAAAGAGAAAGGACGCCGTTCTTCTTCGGGCCGAACGGAATGCTTACATACGTTTCAGCGTTTCGAGTGATTGGTATTTGAGTGGAAGATTGATATAGTGCCGTGAAATCGTTTACTATTCCTTAAGGTCCGGCAAAATCATCGAGACTTCGTGCTACTCCAGAATATAACAATAATAACTTTTTTTGTCACCGTTAGAGACCAGCGGCCATCGCTTAAATGGCTGTTCAAGTAGTCATATCGCAGAATAGATTACTGGGCAACTCGTAAACCATCCCCTCGAGCGAAGTCCTCCTGACGACGTACTTTACGGTCAACAGTAAAACATAATTGCTCGGCCGCGAATCCCGTTCGCCACCTATATTGTTTACAATAAATTTTATCGACAGTTTATAGTGATAAACGTTGCCCATTATTGCACCGGTAGCGTCGCGTTCCATCATCCGAACTGCTTCGAGCTCCGAGCCAGTTTTACAAACTATTACGATCCGCAATAAATTACGTCCAGCCTGACTCGTTCGCATTCGTTAACGCTGCACTACCCCACTAAACATTTTCAATACACCTATATTGGATGCCTTTTCAGCTATTTATAGTCACCCACTGTTGTGGTATAGAAGAACCTTTGTTCATTCAATACATGCAAAACTCAAATCAACCTAATTCTTCTTATATCGTAAATCATTAGATGCTATGATTATAATTAGGACTATAACAGTCAAAAAGAAAACTGTTTTAAGCAGTGTTTCTATGGTGTCCAAAACATCATAATGTAAATAATATTATTTGTTCATATATTCTATTCGTATAATATAGTTATTTGCGTCGAAGTTTTATCCTTGAATGTTTCTTTAAGCACACAATCTAACACTCTTTATTATTCTCATAATAAAAGACTCTATAGTGAATGCAAAACACTATATTGCAAAACTTATTCTTATAAACAAGAGAATCTGTTTGGTATTAAAGTGTAAATTTTCATTTATAATTGTAAAGGCAAGATTATAGGCAAACATGATGGTCATTAAAGACCATCAGTCGGTTTCAAACGTCAATCGAAGAAGCCGCCTGCGTGCAGCGGCCAGTGTGCCGCCTTGGTTGAACGTCCAATGCGTGCCTTAATTACGTGTCCACGGGTTGTGGCGGAAGAACGCCATCAGTGGGAGCTTGGACGGACAATTGCTGTGGCGTACGCACCAGAAACGTGACAGTTCTGTACCGAGTCTGAAGGGTCTCCCTTTTGCTCTGCCAATTTAGACGACAAGTTCTAACAACACCCGCGCACATCTTATAGCTGTAATGACCCCATACAAAATGAACTTGATGATCTTTGAGTTTCTACTTTGTTAGTTATTTAGTATTGCGATTACTCTCTCTCTTTCTGTCTTCGTTTTAGTAATGTTGAACAAGTGAATAATGAACCACAAAGGTTAGGATTGTTTTTACGGTGGTTGCATTGAAATGAATGTTGAAAGTTACGATGGTACCTGCCACTTGTGTGAAATAGGATTTCGCCGCACTGTCGACCGCAAGAGGCGGTCTTCTTCAAGGAGGTTAACTATCCGAGTTCGAAAACGGAGCGCGGGTTTTATTTTCACACCTGGGTCAGGGTTTAGTTCAACGTTCCTGGTGTGCAATCCTCCCAAATGTGGGCGTTTCGTATTAACCCCGGTGGTTTAGTTCGAGAGCCGGACAATCGGCGTTGTGTTCTTCTTGAATGCACGCGATGTCTTTCCATTTGAGCGAGAATCTTGAACTTTACAGTACCAAACGCGGCATTTCAAGTTCCGTTACATAAAAGTCTCATATTAGGTTTCATAGAGATTGCACAAGAACGTCGACAGCGGCAAACAAAACGGACAAAACCATCACATTCCGCCATCGTTGTCGTCCTACGGTATTGTGTCGCGAAAAACTCGAACCAGCGAAACGGCAGTAGGTCAGCGGATTCCCACGGAAGTGTTGTTTTGAGGGCGATATTATATGCCGGAGAGCATCACTCCGATTCCAGGGTACCACTATGACAATAAGTGGCGGCGCGGGTAACGATATTCGTGTTCGACTCGGAATCCGTGCTACGGTTAAAGAGCTCGAACGAACCTCCTCGAACGTAAAGTGTTTACAGTTATATCGTCGGGAATCATATATTTCGCGCGCCGTAATGAGAGTCTGTGTCCGAGGAAATCAATTACACTTCTTGTTCGCTGCTCGGCGCATTGTGTTATTCGCGGGCGACATCTTTTTGCGTTCGGCCCGAACTGTTACAGCCGGGGCCGTTAGAGAGAAACTTAACAATGGTATGTGCTGAAGAAATACAATAATTTGCTTCATTTTTAACTAATTACTTTCTAAAACGGTCCTCGATCAAATAAATTACGTACCGTTGTAGTAATTGTTAAGAGACGTTCTCCAACAACTATTACAATGTATTTTCTAGAGTTGAAGGTCTATTTATAGTTACATACAGGTGTCACATCAAGTTTTATTATGCGTTATTATCAACTTAAGGTATTTCTCGACATACGCATGGAAAAGTTTTAGTTCGTGTTATAGCCTTTGGGATATGAGTATAAAAATGTAGTTCTTGAAATTAAAAATTATTTTCACAGATAGAAATTGCGTGTGAATAGTTAGATAACAATATTATATATTTTTTTATATTACATAGGGCCGGTTGTACAATATACCGATAAATCTATCTGATAACTATCCGGCCGATAAACTTATCAGGAGGATAAAGATATTCGCTGTTGCACAAACTGCTTTTGTCGGTAGAATTGCTATCGGTGAAATAAGAGTCGGTGCCGTGGGATGGTAACGCTAACTTCTGAATCATTTTGACAATAATAACAATTGTTAAAAAAATTTTTCATGACACAACGTACGTATAGGGTTAACGGTTAATATTATAATGATATTAATATTATAATGTTAACCTATGCAGTAACCATACCAAGTTTTTACGACAAATTTCACTGAAGATGCAGTATTCAAAAATATATTTTCATAGAAACCACGGCGTACCTATAAAGAAAAAAAAAATACTTACTTTGTCCCACATAAAATGCAACATGTCAATATAATTTGACGTTACAGTAAAACTTCGATACATTATAGCTTAATAAAAATATACAACAATCAGCTCTGAATAACAACTAAAACTAGAACTAACACTAGTACTAGACCTAGAACTAGAAACATTCCATTTAGCAATTAAGCTCTTAAGACGGCTAATTCTGAATGTTTTTAGTTCTTGGTCTAGTGTTAGTTCTAGTGACAGTGCTAGGTAGCGCTAGTTAGCACTAGATATCATTGTATTGCAAATTTTTATTTAACTGAAACTACTGAAAAAACTTTGGAGACGCACGGCTAAACCCGATACTTTCTAGTTCTAGGTCTAGTGTTAGTTCTAGTTTTACACTATCACTAGAACTAACACAAGTTCTAGAACTAGAATCACTCGGGTTTAGCCGTCTTGAGAGACGTGCGGCTAAACCCGAATGTTACCAGTTCTAGGTCTAGTCTTAATTCTAGTTTTAATTGATATTCAGCATTAGATTGTGGTATATTTTTATTGAACAAAAGATAGAATTAACACTAGACCTAGAACTAGAAACATTCAGCTTTAGCCGTGCGACTTCAGATGATACTTTCTAGTTCTAGATCTAGTGTTAGTTCTAGTTTTACACTAGCACTATCACAAGAATTAACACAAGACTTAGAACTAGAATCATTTGGGTTTGGCCGTCTTAAGAGAGGCACTTCTAAACCCGAATGTTTCTCGTTCTAGGTCACATGTTAGTTCTAGTGACAGTGCTAGGTAGCGCTAGTTAGCATTAGATATCATTGTGTTGTAAATGTTTATTTAACTAAAACTAACACTAGATCTAGAAATAGAAACATTCGGGTTTAGCCGTCTTAAGAGACGCACGACTAAACCCGAATGTTTCTAGGCCTAGGTCACATGTTAGTTCTAGTGACAGTTTCATATTTTTATTAAATTAAAACAAGAACTAACACTAAACCTAGATCTAGAATCATTCGGGTTTAGCCGTCTTGGGAGACGTGCGGCTAAATCCGAATGTTTCTAGATCTAGGTCTAGTGTTAGTTCCAGCTTTAATTGTTATTCAACGTTAAATTATGGTATATTTTTATTGAACGAAAAGTAGACCTAACACTAGGCCTATAACCAGAAACATTCGGGTTTAGCCGTGCGTCTGTTCAGACGGCCGAAAGCTCAGGGTTGTTATAAGGACGCCACCTTTTTCCAAGCAAAACTTTTCCATTGTAAAACTACCCAATGCCTGTACTATTAAGCTATGTTGCATTTTATGTGGGACAGTTATATGAAATTCCCGGTATATAAAAACCTAGGTAACCATATATAGGTTTCCCAAAAGTAACGGATAAATTCATTAAAACAATTAAGAACAGTTTATGGAAAAATCGCTGAAACGGGTCTAAGATTTAAATTTTTTTAAACGAGTAATGACGTCACCGATATTTTTTTCAAATGTATATTCTATTACGGAATATGAAAGAGGACTTGTTTCTGAATCTAGTACAGTCAATATTAATATTGGTTACATTAGAAAATTTTCGAGAAAAATTATGTTAAAGTTTCATGATTTTCCATTCAATTAAGATAGCAAAATAGCAGTAGCTATGCGTAACCATGGCAACCAACAGTTTCAGATATCAAAAATTAATCAGTGTCTTAATAAAATGTTTAAAACAACTGGTTGTCATGGTTACGCATGGCTACTGCTATTTTTCTACCTCAATTGAAAGGAAAATCATGAAACTTTAAGGCATTTTTTCTCGAAAATTTTCTTATGCAATTAATATTAATTTTGGCTGTACCAAATTCAGAAAAATATCCTCTTTCATGTTCCGTAATAAAAATGGGGGATTGCTATTTGAAAAAAATAGCGATGACGTCATAACTAGCTTAAAAATGGGGGGAAAAATTTAAATCCTTAGATTTTTCTATAAAGCGTTTTAATTGTTTTAACGAATTTATCCGTTACTTTACATATTACTTACGGAAGCACTGTATATCTGGCGGATATACACCGCTGAGTACACGATAAGTTATCGTCCCGATAATCTCACTGAAAGAAATATCCGTACATTGTAATACAGTATAAACTAACTTATCAGCCAGATAACGCTATTGGGAAGTTTATCGGTATATTGTACAACCGGCCCATAGTAACGTATATTCATAAAACAAATTTTTAAGTGTTTTTGATAAAAATTAAAATGATTTTATAATCAAGCGAGACGGATCTGTGCGGTTACGCTATACGTGTAATTAAAAATATATGTTGGATAGCATATACTTTTTACTACACACATTACATCATCATTATACTTAAGAGATAAAGAATAAATGAAATAAAATGAGATAATGTCACTATAAAAACGTTTTAAAAGTGTTTGTAAACGATCGAATTATGTTAAACCGAAGTGAGATTTGCTTGAGAGAGAAGATGGAGTGTGCGGGACCGTAAATCATCCGTTGCCACAATACAATTTCTCGAAACGCTTCCCCGTCTGAGTCAGACAACGCTAAATTATCTTTTTTTATTAGGCCGTGATAGTAAACCACGAGTTCCACATTGTATCCAAAATAGCGGCTGACAGTTTTTATTGGTCCATAGTTCTTCTCTAAACGCCCACGCAACGTAATTTTATGGCCGATGACCAAAGAGGGTCCGTTAGAATTTCGCAACAGCCTCTTTTGTATGTGTCCACGGCGTGTGAACGAAATAAAGCACCCGTCTTCATCAATTCTCTGTTATATTTGTCGGAATTAAGTCCGTAAAGTGTTGTTTCGAGAGTTGAGAGTCCGGTTTGCGCTTGGTCGAGACTTTTGACAAACGTGTTATAAATTAGCCGGTAAATAGCATATAATATGCTATTTATCACGTCGACGTCGTTCCCTTGAAATATATATCAAAATATGGTTTCCCCTACGCTGGAACGCTCATAAATCAGTCGTAATCCAACGCCGACGCGCTAGGAACCCGTGCAATTATAACCATACTTTACGGCAAATGCTACAATTTGTCCTAATCGCTTAACGCAGTGACATTTCGCTAAAAGCAAACGCAATAAGTTAGGGAGGAGACTGGTCGCGGATGCCTGCATAATAAATCCGCGCGGTTTTGAGGCAACAGGTGTTACTTTACAGATATATTGCGGGCAGGATCGGATGCCGCGGCGTCTACAGGAAGGATCGCTTTCAGAGAGGCGCAGCTTAGCAAATTGCCGCCGTCCGGAGTGGGCCATTTATAAATGAATACGTTTACCTACGGGTGAACACTACTTGTTTGCGTAGAGCCAGACGCAAATGATCTCGTATCCTGTTGCGAACGCGATTTTATGTCGGTATCGATTTCAATACCGCTGATAATATCGTAGAGGTTTTATCTTACTGATCGAATATATTTCTTTTTATATCTTTAAATCCATAATAAATTGCCAAGACAACTAATTGAATCGCTAAGAAGCAGAACGTTAATATATTGTTCTGTTAATAAATCGTCCCCATTAACGGCCCATGCAAAATGGTCCCATTATAAATAAATACGCCTTCAACAATACCGGTCCTGGCAGGAAGTCGCCGTATCTCCGAAATTAAATTAAATCGAACACGAGGCTGGGGCGAGATTTACAGCGGCGATTTTTCATCTTCTTTAGTCCGACCGGGAGATCGTTCCGAGAAAAGCACGTTTTCGAGCGCGGTAAAGCGCGATGCGCTCGAGCGAAGACCGACCAGAATGGAGTTACAAACGACGATCATAATTTAATCTCGAGATAGAGAGAAACTGGAACAAGTGTATCGCGGATACAAATTGCCCACGTTTCGTCATGTGTGAGCAACAATGGTCCACCTACGCCCGGGTTCCTTGGGCATTTGCGAGCGTACGTGCGCACGAACAGATACCCAGATATGGGATAAGATTGGACACGACAATAACACGTCTTTAGTGAATGTTATTGGGCGGTTAGAGCGGGATGTCTGATGGTAATGCGGAATGGCAACTACTATACGGGCAACGGTTAGGCGCAATATGCGACTCCAGTTACCATGTGATTTACTCACCATCTTGATGTCTATGCAAAATACGTTTTCATATGCTCACATGCTCGTTCAATTTACAAGATGTACCGTTTTATTATTTATGTTTCTTATATTTTCAAATGTAGTAATCTTTAATATTAATAGATAATATATTAACCTCCTGGGAATTCATGATTTTCTATAAAAAGAAATGAATTTTACCACTTACATCACAAGAGATTTTGAAAAAAGTTTTACAAATACAAATACTTTACGTTATATAAAGATTATCAGTTTTAAACATCAACTACAAGGAACTATTCCAAAGGTTAAGAAATTCCTGTTTGCCTTAAAAAGTATAACAGCCAATCTTGGACGACATGACAAGTTCAAGAATGGAAGCACTTCATATGGTCTTGGAAGTTCTAAATTTTTGAACTAGTTCTCGATGTCTGTTTTTAATTGTTGTGATCCAGATCTTGTAATCGTAATTGTTGGGTTATCGAAAAAGTATAAGATTTTGTGAATGAAAAGTTGCTTTATGGAAGTGGGGGTAGGTTATGTAAAACTATCGAACGTGAAAGTTTAAATATTTGGATCAAATAAACACTATAGTGATTGGAATATTTATATGGTTAACCGGGGAAAGCAGGAAATTGAGAAAAAAAAGTACGAATTCTCATGTCGGTAGAAGGAAAATTCGAGCAGGAAATATAGTATCGAAATGGAAAATTTATTTCTTTTTCTCACAACGAAATCCAAGCTTATCGCTTCCTGCTTGGTAACGTATAAGTGTAGAGAAAAAGATCGCGCTCTCCTAATAGAGGTAGGAGTACGTTTTTTTATTTGTACATCATTAGCGGAGCGGCGGAATCCCTTTGCTTGGAAAAAATGCGCACACACTCGCCTTTTGTACATAAGGCATCCGCTTAGACAAGAAGAAATTAGACCGCTCCATTGAACGGGAGGCATCGTTAAGCCAGAAGGAAAAAGCTGACGTACGGACCCGTCATGTTATAAACAGCGGCCTTAGGACAATTTTCCCCGACAATATTATCTCCGGCGCATCGTTTTCGAGCGCATTGCGGCCGGCGCAATCTCATTACATTCTTTCGCCTGTAATACACGCGCCGTCGTCCAATAAATTAACCTAAACGGCCCGAGCTCGCTTGCCGCTTTCTAAAACGATTGAAAAACTAATACAATGGCGAGACGCGTTGCCGATACAGTACCTCTAAGGACTTTTTCTCTTACGAAGGATAATAACGCTCCTTGTGCACTTGCCTCCCATTTAACCTTAACATTGGCTATTCTACTAAAATTATTTTTAAATATTTAATTCAAACAAGTTAAAAAGCTCAAAACTCGTGTAGTTTCAATTAATTACATTCCATCTTGACCAGGAACCGTTGGGTAGTCGTAAATCGTCTCGCCTCGTCTGATATTAATTACACCCTTACGTATCGGCATAAGTAATGGCGTGTTAAATGTGACGGTGTGCCTTATGTTCCTTCTTCTCTCGCTGTTGCAGATGAACCAGCTGTGCAAGGTGTGCGGGGAGCCAGCGGCCGGCTTCCACTTTGGAGCTTTCACCTGCGAGGGCTGCAAGGTCAGTAAAGACACCCACGCTAGCCTCTGACCCGATCCAATATGCATAAATAATAATGCCCATATATCCCTCGTTGGGTGCCCCGCGCGCTCTCTCGGATTGTTTCGTAATTATCCCACGCGTAGGCGACCGATTAACGAACCTTTTCGTTTTCAACGAGAATAATATACTTCAACTGGGTTATTATAATCAATAGAATTTGAAATTTTTATACTAAAGTTGCTATAAATCCAAAATGATAAGTGTTGATAAGTGAAAGATGAGATCGGTTCATCGAGGAAATTTATATAGAGAGAGGCACGTGAGCTAACCAGTTTGATGAGGGCGTCCTGGTTAATTATGCAGCGTTTATGGTCTCACTCCTTTCATGCGGAAATGGAAGATATAAATTATTCTCTGGCTTAGTATACGATAGGTATTTAAGTTTATACGCGAGGGTGCTAGAAATTATCTTAGGTTGAAAATTCTTGCAGTTTGAGATTCTCAACCTCTCTAGTCGAGCAATTATATTTTACAATCTGACATTCCTGTAGTTAATCACTTAAATCTGTACATCACCTGGGTCGGGAAGAGAAACAAGCCTTTTTAAATACGACCACATTCCTTACGGTTCCCGAGATAAGATTTTAGATAGGTTTTTAGAGCTCCGTGGGCTAGGCGACGTATCGCGATTTGAATCGTACAAATTTGTGTCCGTTCAACTTATCGTTATAGATATCGTCACCTCGTCGATCGTATTTGGAACGCGATCGGGTCCATAATTGGATTTCTAAATCGACGAATTCTCACGGCTGTCTGTATGGATATTTATAGGGCCATATACGACCAGGTTTCGGTATTCGTCGTCTTCTAATTGGTAGATGAGTATAAACGTTTCATAATGTATTTTGGTTTTGTAACCCGACGATGAGCGTAGGATAAATTAGAAGACGCGATAATTTTTGTAGTATCTACTAAACAATGTTTTCTCCGTTCTGTTGCGCAATGTAGACGCGCCTTAAGACCGAGTGCGTGCGGTGTTCCTTATTTACGGTTCTGTCCCTTGACACCGCACCGTAGATAAGGAGGACTTTTGCCTCGTAACTCCGGTGAAATTTCAAACACGATCCATTAGAAATGAAATGGCGAGCCTCTATGGCGAAGCCACATGCGGTTTTCATCCTACGGGCCTATTACCGCCTCGTATTTATTGTGAGACCAAGTCGCGGGCCTTCGTTGCATTTAAATTCGGCTTAATCTGCAATAAGCTCCGCGGAAATTCGGATTTACAGGCGCGCATGAATTATTTTACGACCGTCTGAAACCCATTCAGCGATTGCGATTAACGATACGACGTTTAAAGAAATCTAAGAGATTATTATCGTCCACATGAAGAATTATGATCGCTCGTGCGGGCGAATAAATGAAATGGGAAAAGCGCAAATCTGTTTGTTATTTGTGCTGTGCTCTTTGATCTTAAGAAATGCGGAGAACACAGTGCAGGAAACGCTTCTAGATTGACGCTCTCACTAAGTTGGTTATACCTTAAATCTCTATTATACGTGTTTATGGTATTAGGAACTAAACCGGCACTTCTGTGACATCTTCCTGGTATATACGAAGTGTCAACACACACAAGCATTTTAAGTGATTTTTTTTCTAACGGATGTGTTTAGAATAGCGTTGTGTCGTCTATAATACAGTTTAATGATTTGCTAATACCTTTAGGTAGTAAAATTTAATAATGACTTAAATGGACATGTTTCCAAGCGGATGTGCTATCTGTTATGGGAATAGGAATGTGAAAAAAACAAACACGTGCAGCCGATATAGTTTCACAATACGTCGGAGATCCTATCTTAATGTGACCACTAAGGAAACTTTGATCGAAAAGAGTCGGACGGACGGCGGATATTATTGAATTATTTGAAACAGGTTTGACACGAGGCAGAGTGAAGAACTCGCATCGGCATTTGCGTTATGTGCGTGGCCCGAGAAGCGTGCGCTTTCGTCCCCATACGGCCGTTGATATATTTCTAGCGAAGAATTGCGTCGGAAAAATACAAAGGCGCCGAAACGGGGCCCCCCGGTTTTTGGTGCCTTTCAGTTTCCTAATTGGTCCGGACGCCGACAAACGAGCACCGCGCGACGTTTTCCCAACAGCAGCAGATGCCGCGCTCCACTCTCGGTCTTCATTCAGCCTTCGAGAGATTTTGCTGTTGGCCTCCAAGAAAGCGCTACACCGACTTTCGAAGTCGTAAAAATGTTTGCAGTGAATGAGGAAATTCGCACCGACCGTATACAGCCGCGTCGTGTCACCGTACGACTAGTTTTTCCAATTCAGCCGGTTTCCATTGTGTGAATTGACAGTTTTAACATCCCACTTTGTATTTCTTTACTAACGCACAATACGGATATTGACCCACTTTAACAATAGGTACACAATTAAAATAGCTAATTTAGATTCATAAAGTATCCAAGTAAGGCAGACTAAATATAAATTTTGTCATCACTTAAAGAGAAAATATCATACTGTTTTCTCTAAAAATATTTTTGTAATTAATAGTTATGTACTATACTCTATTTTTTAATTCGCAACAGTGTTTTCAAATTGAAACGCCAAAAAGAAAGGTTGCTATTGGTCAGTTTTAAGCAAAAATTATACTAGGAAAATTCGAGATGTTGCAGGACTAGAAATGGGGTTGGTTTGGGTTGGGTTGGGTTGTAAGACGTACGGCTACGTCTCTCAGTATGGCTCCCCGAATGATTCTAGCGCTAGGTCTTGTGTTAGTTCTACTGATAGTGCTAGTGTAAAACCAGAACTAACACTGGACTTAGAACTAGAAAATATCCGATTTTCCCCCGAAACACCCGAAACTTTCTAGTTGTAGGTCTAGTGTTAGCTCTAGTTTTAGTTCAATAAAAATATACAACATAGTAATATCTTATGCTAACTACCCCTACCTACTACTGCCACTAGAACTAACACAAGACCGAGAACTAGAAACATTCGGGTTTAGCTGCACGTCTCTCAAGACGGCTAAACCCGAATGATTCTAGTTCTAGGTCTTGTGTTAGTTCTAGTAATAGTGCTAGTGTAAAACTAGAACTAACATTAAACTGAAAACCAGAAAC
Source organism: Onthophagus taurus (assembly GCF_036711975.1). NCBI lineage: Eukaryota > Metazoa > Arthropoda > Insecta > Coleoptera > Scarabaeidae > Onthophagus > Onthophagus taurus. Next base: position 26,592,603 of record NC_091966.1, read on the forward strand.
ATTCGGGTTTAGCCGTGTGGCTGAAGACGCACGGCTAAACCAGATACTTTCTAGTTGTAGGTCTAGTGTTAGTTCTAGTTTTAGTTCAATAAAAATATGCAACATAGTGATTTTTTATGCTAAATAGCGTTACCTACCACCTACTAGCCATCTTAAGGGTGCAGCTAAACGGAATATTTCTAGTTCTAGGTCTAATGGCAGTTGTAATGCTAGTATTAGTCTAGTTTTATTTATTATTCAGCGCTAGATTATTGTGTATTTTTATTAAGTTATAACGGACACTTCTCCCCGTATTAATCCGTTCGAGGATTAATACGATCTTTTCCCCACAGTTAATTATATATTTTTGAAAATCAGTAAGCGAGGTACACCTTAGTCAACCTTAGTTAAAATCAAAGAAACACAAGCTCCGAATATAGATGAAACTTTGGAAAGACCTGGTACTTCAAGTGAGCATATACCAAAATTGACCATTTTTGGATGGAAAAAATATTTATGCTTATCAAGATAAATTTCTAAATTACGGTTTTGCTTACATAAAAGAAAGTAACACTGATTGAGAATATATTGGCAAATTTATCATTTGGAAATTTTTGAGATATAACTAACTATAAGGATAAACCAATAGATTGTTTCTTAAGATAAAATAATGGTATAAAACAAGATAAATTAAATTTGGCAATGTTTATAACCACAGATAAGGAGATATTAAAGTGCCCATTTTAAAGAGCTTAACACATAACTACCATCTGATCATTGAAGATTTATTTATTTTATTTATTTACTTACATTGATTTGAGAAATATTTAAGACTGGATTAAGAATCACAAATAGCCAAAAATCGTACAGTTAGGTCTTTCATGAATTACTTTTTGGGGTATTTTGTTTAACAATTTTAACCGATACAGCTAATTATGTTCCATTTATGAACATTTGAAGCGTAATTGTACACATTTTCAACATTGGTTGCTTGTATAGTGGCTGAGAAATACGGTTAAAAAAATACATTGCCAACTGCAAAGGGAAAGTGATAATTAAAATAACTGGAAAACGAAAATCTCTAGATCTTTATGAAAGCCAACCTATTTTTGTATAAAAAAATTTGAATATGTAACAATAACCATAGCATTCCATTTAAAATAATGATTTCGGTGGACCGGAAGTTCGACACCTTGAAAATATTTTGGATCGATTCGAAAAGATCGGCCTAAACAAACATCCTATATAAACATAATTTCAAAAGTGTAGGTGGAATGGATTCAAAAAAGAATAGTATGTTGCTGACTTTTTTTGTGGACACTGTATAATGTAGCGTCTCGGTAGCGGACGGCCTTGATTTAATCGGGCGTATGTTTTACATTCTAAGATATCGAATATACGACGATTCATAATCGAGGTTTTAGTGTAATGTCAAATTATATTGACATGTTGCATTACGTGGGACAAACTAAGTAGGTACGCCCTGGTTTTTATGATGTTTAAACAAATTCTCTCTGGTTTTAAAGCTCCCGCTCACAAATAGCTTTGAAAAATTACAATGCGTAAACGTGACTTTTCATTTTACTCCTATGAATTAAAAAATAGTGTATAATATAATACTCGACGTAAATTCGAAGACACTATTGTGTAACCGCTTGTAGACGTTACATAATAACACACAAGGTAAATAGAACACTTTCACAGGAGCTTCGTTTCATTAATTGCGTTTCTGCTCATCGATCTCTTCCGGGAAAAGCCGATTTTTTTGTCCTAAACAAAAGAGGACTTAAAGTGAGCACAGAAGGAAATCAGAAATAGATGATGAGCTCGCGAGAATGAGATTGCTAATTTTAACGTCGCTGTTATAATTGTAATTGTCTAGTGCAAAACGTTCCGCTCCGTTCTGTAATTACGCTTTCAGCGCGAGGTTATGTTAATTACATAATCATACGCGAGATTTTAGGTAGTGATGGTTTTAACAAGAAATAAAAAAAATAAATATCCTCGAGGCGTTTTCATATTTTGTATATTATCATGTGTATGAAGAAGAATACAATAACTGGCATTGATTGGACGTGTTGTGCTAATAGCGCATTTGCAGCCGGCAACACCAGTTCCATTACGTTGATAAATGGGAATTAGCTCTGAGCTCTTCTCGAGCAACCTGTTGAGAACGGGAGGTTCTTGAAAAAAGTGCGAAAAGATCTCTTCGAGCTAAAGATTTAAACGCTTAACCTTTCACGATTTCGTAGAATTTTCCACTACGTGTCATTTATTTATTGCACTTTACATCCGTTATAGTTTTTGGACATAAAACGCATTTAAATATCAGTCTGGGTTAGACGATTTCAGAATTAATTTTAAATAAATTGATTTTATGTCATCATCGGACCAATATCTGAAGTCACTTTGCATACTAATGGCCTAGTATATCAAAAAACTGTTAAGGAAATGTTAATTGACATAATTAGAAAAAGTAGATTGAGACGGGGAGCAACAGGATAACGTAATTTGTTTTGACTAAGTGGAGTCGTTTAATGTAAATGTCAGATATTAATTATCTCTAGTTTTGCTTTCTAATGGATATAAATAATTTTCCTTAGTTTATAATGTGTTAGATCTAATTGGGAATTCCGGGTGCGTATATTTTAATGTGTTAAAAGCAACTTTAAATCTTTAATAACAAATTCTTAACCGTGACAATGTTACAAAAATATCGCTTACACTTATCCCTATTCGTAATCGGATTAAGATCGAAATAACCGTCGCACAGATAGAAAGCCTATAGACGGTAATGCCATTTCCATAATCTTCTTTACTTTCAAATGTTATGACCAAGAGGTGAGTCGCAGAAAGCGTTTATAGACGCATAAATTTGCGGCCTCGAACCTTTCGTACAAAATAACGGCGAGCATTAACGATGTAGAGCAATTCGCCCACACGATCGTATCCACGTCGTGGATCCCATTCAAAACTAAATTTAAGATCACCGACGACAATGGCCTCATAGATATCCAAAACACTTGAGCGCACCCACACCGCTATTAAACTTGCGCCTTTGAGTAGACAACTAGAACAGAAGAGCTCTTGTTTTCAGGTGCAGAGGAGTGACAAGTGACAGGGTAATAAAATGACTAAAGAGAATAAAAGTACCCTTGTAATACAATAATAATATAGTGGTTTTTATACGAAATATTTCTGTGTACTCCTGATAAATCAATTGAGATGAAAATTACCCTCCTGTCAAGTTACCTCTTATTAAATAATACATCAGCAATGGGTACGCGTTAAATTTGGCTGTCAAAACTGAATGATTTAATCGAGGAGGTGGAGATTTTACTTAGCCCAGAAAAATGAATCGTTTAAAAAATTTTAAAATCGTGTCGCGAATAAATCTCTTTCATGAAATCAGATTGCTAACTTGTGGTCGTGTGCGTAAAAAAAACATGTTACAGCTCTATCTGTTACAATGTCCCGCGAGTCCGTTTTTTTTACTGCGTAGCCACACTAATTGCGTCTACTGTCGTGATCATGTCGCCGATACATACAGGCCTATCTGATCTGATACAGTTTACATCATACGGGATAAAGTGTCGTACGGGGAGCCCTCTGCCATAGCCATGTTTAGTGTGGGCCGACAGAAAAAGCGGTTCGATATTACGAGCCAGTCTCCTGTCGTGCGACTTGATAGAATTTTACGAAAGCCACAGCTGTGACGACGACTATGTGGCCTACGTATGGAAGAAACAATCTAAGGAATACACAAAGAAAGCAACTAGGGCAATCCTTAGTCGTCCAATAGGTATAATAACCTCCTTCGTCATCGAGCCAGACATAAAACGTGTGCTGGCGCTTTCAGTTGGTTTGTTACCCGTAGGGGGCAGGACAATTATACGTTCTGAACGCGTGGGCAATAATTACACGGTTAAAATATTGTCACAATACGTGTCTGACATATTTGCATCGTTACTCTTTGTAACGGAGTCAATTAGTAAGTTGCAGTCGTCATAGTGGTAACTGATCAGAAAAAATTACTTCTTATTGGTATAAGTGTAATAGATACTTTCATGATAGGTTAATTGAAGATGCATATGGTATGTGGCAAGTCACGAAGTTCTTTCTTTGTTAGATACTGAAATGGATCATTGGTAAATGGCATCTATTGATAAATTGGCATATTTTAAATTTATCGATATGCAATAGTATAAAAAGATTAATGGTCCCATTGTAGCATATGTAACATGTCCGGTTTGAATATTAATGGCAGAGAATGAGCGTCACGTCCGAAGCGATTATCGTGTGCGAAATTGTTCCGCGCCAACCAATTACCCGCTAATTAATATGTTAGCGTTGCGAAACGTATAAAGCCGGTCATAAATCTCAATCGTTAAAACGGACCTGTATCGCGAATTTTATGCAAATGCCATTGCTCGGACAGAGCTCGTGCGCATTTGCCCCTCACGTAGACGCTTATAAATATGCTTAATTGCCGTTGTAATTCTTTCGGCTTTGTCCGTACAGTTAATCTCTTTCGCGTCCTTGAAATCTTCGACGATTATATTCATATTACAAAGCAAGAAGCATTCGGTTCGTCGACGGCATAATTGGATTCTAAAAGCATTTTATTGTGGTAGTATTAATTCTATTGTATGTCAACGACAATAACGTTTACGATGAATAATTACCTTATTTATACTTGGAAACGATGCAAAATTTTGTAGAAATAAGAAAAAATTCTAGGACAACCTAATTAACTCGATACCACTTATAACGCCATTTCCACCATACTAATTATTTAAATTTACCATATCGTTCGGGATTTCTTCGAATTCGGAATCCGATAAACCGGCTTGAAATGGAAATTTAGAAATTCTTGATTTAAAATATTTGGATCTGTATCGGATCTAACGGCACATCTTAACATTCTATGTCAAGCACCTTCTTTTGAAGAAGTTAGAAAACGATTTAACATTATTAAGACTCAATTTATTTTTTAGTAAACATATATTAAGTATTCCTTTAAAATTCAAATAGAAAATCATTCACACATTCGTTTAACATAAATATTTCGTATACAAATGGCATAACGCACACTCCTCTATGCGGATGGTGAAGCCTTGCCCACGGAAATCGGTGACATAAACGAGCTCGGCAAACGTGTCCATGAATAAGACAGTACTACACCCACATAGCACAAGGTACTTGTAGCCTGAGAAATAGGTTAACAGATCATCTCAAGCGGCCGGAACGCGCCGGTATTATTCATGCCCGACTTCTAATAGTTCTTATTGTTGGCGGCCTGTAAGCGAGATAAATTGATTGCGCTTTCATTTGGGAAATGTCACTGTTTATGTAACCAGTCTCTGTGGCGTTGGACAGATGCTAATCGTACCAGGACCATTTGCATCCGTTGAGGGGGGAATTAGCTCGAGTTGGTGCATACTAAAGCGTTAATGCCGAGACTTGAAATGATCCGTCCATGACGACGTAGAATAATAATGACGTATTATCAGCGGGAACGTCTTTCGGAGCTATACTCTATTTTTTAATTCGGAAGAGTAAAATGAAATGTCACGTTTACACAGTGGAATTTTTCAATGCTAACTGTAGTTATTTAATTTAATTACTTATTTGTTTAATCCGTTTTTGAGCAGTGTCCCAATATTGGAACAGCGACAGTTTTACCCCACCACTTCCACATTTTCGCGGTTTTTGCATTTTGCAGGCCTCATCTTGTACATTGTTAGAATTCACTCGTTTGCAAATCTCACAGAGTTTACTGTGATGCTGTTTATAGTGCAAAAATGGCTGCAAAGAAGTAAGTATTTTTTTGCAATTTACTGTAAATAATTTTAAATCGTTTTTGCACTAAAACATACTCTATTGTCTGTTGAATGTTTACTACAAAACATTTTGCCAAATTTGCATGTGTTTATTATGGTAATTTACCGTTATTTTCGAATGTTCCAATTTCGGAACACTGGGAGTGACTCTTTTTCTAAGTACTATTCTACCAAAGAGCTTATTGATTTGGTGGAAAGTGATGAGCTTTGATGGAAGAGACTCTGAGGAAGATAGAACTTCCCTCAGATATAAATCACTTGAGTAGGCGATAGTTACAAGCGCCTGCGACTGCAAAATTTAGATAATTCGATAAGACCAAGCTCACATCGGAGATACCGAAGACACAGAAAATTCTAGTGATGAACACAATTTACCTCTTTCTCGTTTAGTCAACACAAATTATAATCATCCGCCTAAAAGAGATTGGGCGAAATGTGATTTGACACCAACTTTGCCGCTATTTGTTTCACCAAGCCAATCTCGTACATACAACTTTACCGATGCTGTTTCTTGTTTTGAAAGTTTTTTTGATGAAGAAATATCCATTTTGAACCATATGTTACTTTATGCTCAGCAACATGGTGACCATAGTTTTGAGATTGATACTGACGAAATTAAATGCATCGTTGCCATTTTGTTCTTGTCAGGACATCTTCAAGTTCCTCGATGGCGTATGCTGTGGGAGACTGATAGTGATACATACAATCCAATGGTCGCAAATGCAATGAGAAGAAACAGGTTAGACATTATAAAGAAGTATGTACACTGCGCCGATAACACTTATCTATCTACAGGTGATAAATTTGCAAAATTGCGTCCTCTTTTTGACATGTTTAACAAACGTTACTTAGCACATGCAGTCCTAAATGAAAAACTGAGCATTGACGAAATCATGGTTCCTTATATTGGTCGACATGGAGCCAAACAGTTTATCAAAGGTAAACTGATAAGATATGGGTTCAATTTGAAACATATCAGGGAAAACAGAAGAACAGACTTCGCCTTAGCCGCACGTCTCTCAAGACGGCTAAACCCGAATGATTCTAGTTATAGGTCTTGTGTAAAGCTAGAACTAACACAAGAGCTTGGCCGTCTTGACAGACGTGCGGCTAAATCCGAATGTTTCTAGTTCTCAGTCTAGTGTTATTTCTAGTGGCAATGGTAGGTAGCTCTAGTTAGCATAAGATATTACTATGTTGTATTTTTTTATTGAACTACTGTACACTACATTAGCACTATATAAGCACTATTCTAGCGAACGAGAATCATTCGGGTCCCAAAATGATTCCCATATGTTTCTAGCTGGCCGGCAACATCTCGAATTTTCCTAGTGTAATTTTGAAAACACTCCCCCGAATTAAAAAATAAAGTATAGTATACTTATAACATAACATACACACAGAAGTACTGGAGATGTTTACGAGAAAACGAATCCCGTTAGAAAAAGCGTAAAAGTTAAAACCCGGTAGACGTAAACTTTTAATACATCGTGATAACAATAAAACCGTAACTACAAGAAGAGCAATTATTTTCGAGCTGGATTTATAGGAATTAAATTAAAATATAACTTCTTTTATGGGTGGTCTTCAACTTTCACAGGTTTTATTGTTTTTCTCGTAGAAATTGGAAACTATCTCAGAGCCATCCAATTAAATGGAAAGTGCCAGTTAAAAGCTTTTATATCATGATGCACGATGACGACTTTTATGGGAACTGGATTAAATGTTAAAATGCAAAAAAATAGTGTGTTAAACCATTAGAACCAACTGCGTCTTCAATGCGGTATGAAAATTGTTACCAACCTCAAAACGATCCGGTTGGAAAATAGCGGATGATGAATTATTGAACGGCCATTATGAGCCCGTTGAATTAATGCGATAACAACGACTCTATTACGTGCTGAAGCCGGTTCGATAACTATCGCCATCCAGCGGAACGCAACGACAAATTGTAATTAATTTGCACGATGGCGTTATCTCTCGATCAGACGCAGGCGCGTGGACCAAAAGCGAGCGATAATCGCCCGCATTGCGTCGTAAAAATTGTATCGCGAGCTTTGGATCGATGGGAAACACTATCGGTCTACAACAATTTATAGTTGGAATTGTTTCTAATTAAAAAAAAAATACTATAATTTTTACAATTTGATTTAATAGATGAAATTAATTAAAGTATCATAGAATAAAGCGTCGCGTATGGGAAGCATGAGCGTAAGATCTCTTCACTTTCTAGGTAGTTTCTTCTAAGCTTGGTATAGGTAATAAAATTGAACGTTAACCATCCGTGGGTATTGAACAGTTCCAATCGTAATAATTTACGACAGTCGATAAAACGCGAGAATTTGCTGATTGCCTCGAATAAGGAAAGCAACTGAGTATTTAAAATAATAGCAGAACGTGTGTTCGACGTCTTAGATTGGTTCGGGTCGATCTCTATCCGACGAAGTGATTTGTTCCAGTATTCCCGAGGTGGATGTCTTTCTAGAAACGCACTGATTGCCCCCCATAATAAGTCGTGCTCCGAGTATTGAGGCATTAGTTCCACTTAAGTCAACAGCGCTAAACCAGTAATTATCCGCTGGGGGACGCCCTCCCGCGGGAAATAAGGGCAATAAATCTGCGTAACGGGCGAGCATTTTAATACAATCGCGCCTTAATTCCCCAGGCAAGCCAAAACCGGCAACGAACCGTTCCGAACCGCGGAATCGCGGTCATTAGTGGTGATTAGCCGCGGCCCGTAATTAAAATCTTTCGTGGATGCGTCTAACTAGTTCGTGTACTTCAGTCGTGCTCTTCTTTCTCCTGTTGTTGCATCCCGACTGCAAGTTCCCATACGGTCTCACCTCGATCATTTGCATTATTAATTAACGTGTAATGCAATTTAAATTCATTTTATTAGGTTCGATGATGTTGGTTATTTATAAGCACATTTTAGAATCACTTGCCATCCAAATTTTAGTTATTAAAAAGAAAGTTACAAGACTTTGTTGGTATGTATTAGAACAAAAAGTTTCGATTAATCTAAATCACGGAATGAATATGAACTGCGTTTCGTCCTTCGTCATTTGACATTTGAATAGTATTCGAGGCGAGGTTAGTTACTTAGGTTAGGTTAGTATCCAGCAATAAGTAACGTTCTTTTTCGTTACGTCTGCATCCTTTCTATTGGGAACAAGTATGGTAATGAGGATTATCCAATTTTTTTGTTCGTACAATTTTTTTGTAATCAAATAAATTCAAAAGCGAAATTACTTCCTGTTGTGGTCTTTAGAACGGATTCTTACAAGGTTAACAATATGTGTTCGTTCGAAAGACAATGCCCAGCATTGAAGCTCCTAATTAAAGCGGCTCGCTGCGAAATGGGCCAAAGTAATCTCTGCTCGGAATGCGCAGGTATTGATTGCGATTGTTGTTAATTAAGGCAATCCGCGAATGCGTCCGTTCGCAAAAAGACCGATTCTGGCATCGGTTATTATCGTTGACCTACATCTATCTGGCATAATTACGTTGTCAATGCGATCCGATGGGAATCGAACAATCGTTTGCGCAATCGGCGTCACTTTCGCCACACGCGACTGCGTGAATATTCAGATATTTAAATCAAAAGGTAGGAATCTAGATCTGGGATAGTGGGCTCGAACGACTGCGGGTTCCATGGAATTTAGGTTACGGCGTAAAGTTCCTTGACAATTTTTCTCACCTTAACAACACCACGGCGATAATTAATCTATTGATTACCGTCTGAAGCCATAAATTACACATCTCGGCACCACGCGGCAACAATATCTATAAATAATAGCTAAATAAAGGCCGAGCTGCGATACAAACGGTAGTAATGTAAAAAAATACATGCGCACTTCAAAGAAACTTCAAAGAAAGATGATTTATTGCGCTATAGCGAAGCGGAACGCAAATGATTTCTTTTTATTACACACATCGATAATAATTAACCAAACAATACGAACAATCGTATCCCGGCAACTAGGAGCTAGACGAAGAGTTTCAACAAATGCACACAAGTACGCGATTAATTATAAAACTGTGAAAGCGAAGTAGTAGTGGCAATTAGTTTTGTTACTTCTTCCGTATTTAGTAATCGGGACCGTATTCGATGTATATCGAGCTCGAGCTTTGGCTTTTGAGAAAGACCGACCGTAAACCAATATGCTCTGCGCATTCCGCGATGTTAATGTGTTAATTGCGAAGGCACGCGACCAGCGCGGGCCATTTAATGTGATAGTTGCAACAGTCGCGGACTCCCGTATAAGGCCTTTAACCGTCGTCTTCGTCGTCGTCGCCAGCGTCCGGGAGTAGCGACGAGAGGACTACTTTTAAAATCTCGGGCAACACTCTTAACGCTATGCCCGCCTGTGTAGAGTATGTAGTCATCTCATATCGAACGAGACGGTATTATTCAACGTCGACGCAATCGCAGGTGTATTTCGTAATTTGAACATTATACAAACAACTTTATTCTACATGGGTACGTTTTACTACGTTGATAGATATATTTGTAAACAAAAAATTATACGTTTATGAAAATTACGTTTACGTGGTGTGTGTTAATAAACCGTGGGATTAAAACAAAACCCTATAAGTATAACAACATTGTAATAAGAGCAACTCACTCTTACTTATTTGAAATATATGCATCATAAGACACATCTCTAAAGTGTCCAATAAAAGGGAAACATATTAATAATGAAGTCATAAATAATTCATAAAACAAGCTAAAGGACATGAAAATAGGTCACTCATCACAAAATGGAAAGAATATAGAAAAAGATCAATCCATTGATAAACAAAAAGAAAATCGTGAATTCATGAATACTCATGATACTGATCAACACATATATCTTTGCAGATGACTACTTCGATCTAGTAGGGGCTAGCACAGAATTGACAGGGCCAAAAATTTATTTGATTTGCAAAGAAACAGATCTCGTATGAACTTAAAACTCGCATAATGAATACAGGCAACATATACAAATCGCACATTAAAAGAATCATGAAGCTTTGAAATAAATATGAGGCTTAGATATTTTCGGGTTTCTCTACATAACAACAGGATGTCGAAGAATAATAAGTGCGTAAACTGCAAACACATAGATTCATCTCCTTCAAATTCCTAAAATCTTAGCGCCTGAAAAATAAATTACAGCATAAGATCGGACTTATCTTCTTCTTCTTTCTCTTCCCCAGCGTGCCCTTATCGTGGCGTTGGGGGTTGCCTCGAATCCATCTTCTGAAGTTTTCCCTCTCTCCAGCAAGACCCATAGTCTTTCTTCGTCTGGCTCCCTATGGGTCGTGTATGGGCTGTTCCATACTCTGTCCCGTCGTGTCTTTCGTGCAACTCTTCGGAGGAATTTCATTTGGACCGCATTAACCCTAGTAATGTCCCTTCTATTTGCGGTTCAGCTTCAGTGCCATACGTAAGTATAGGCTCAATGACCACTTTATAACCGTTGCCATGGCTTTGCAGCTTACTTCATCCTTTCAAAACACAAACCGAGTCAGGGCAAAGCAAGTCTTGCCTATTCTGTTTCTGACCTCTTCAATAAGCTTGCACGTTTAGTGGATTGTTGTGCCCAGATATTGATAGCGCTGACTTGAGTGAGAAGTTAACCATCACATTCGATATGGATGTTATCCACCTGTTCCTCTGCACGAGGACAACCATAACGTGACTCTTCACCTTGTTCAACATCATCCTTTAGAGTTTCTGACCATTCGAGTACAGCCTGTTGCAATTTCTTCTCCGAGTGTGCGATGAGGACTACATCATAATAATAATAATAATAATAATCGCCTTTATTATCGAATAAAATAATACAAATAATCCATATGTTATTATAATACAACCTATCAAATAACTAAATACTCAATTATTGGAGAACCTCAAGGTGTAGTTCAGATGAATGCCAATGACACTCCCTTCTTACATTGAACCTTGCAAATTAAAGAGATTAAAAAAGAAAAATTAAGAAAATTAAAAAGGAAATGAACAGAAACTAAAAGTAATTGTAGTAATAATGGCTTAAAACTTTTACTAAAAACCTACTTAAGCCTAATTAATCCTAATTAATTCCGCAAGACAAAGAAAAATTCCGTATTAATTCCATAATATCTTAGCACTTCAATTCAAAAAAGGACTCATTGCAAGGGAAGTCCACGCCATAAAGTAGCTTATTTATTACTCGTTGAAGAGCAAGAGGAAAACAGCGCGTCTCAACGCTACCACACCCTTACTTTTAATTTCTACCGGCGGGTTATTATATTTAAAGTAAATGTTATAGCTAAAAGATCTCACAAACAAAGCTGTCCTATGGGCTGGAGGAGCTATCAAGTTTCTATTTCTAATGTTAATAGAGTGAATATCACCCCTAAACCTCACTTTCTTGAAAAGATAACACGGTTCTCCTGTCCGCAATAACCGATGGAAGAGAATCAGGGAAATTTTCGAATGTCAAATATATACCTCATACAAGCGTTCTGAACCCCCTGAACCCTGCGCACACACATCGAATCCTAACAAGGACCATAGACAAGCGAGCAGTAATTGAACAAAGATAACACCATACCTTCACACAGCACAGTTTTAAGCTTCACACTGAAAATAGAGGCATAAAGGTAAAGCAACTTCAGATTATAAAAAGCAGCTCCAATTGTTTTCGAAATATGAGCGCAAAACCTAAAACTGTTATCAATAAGAAGTCCCAAATTCCTCGCTGACGAGGTAACCGGAATGCGCGATCCACCAACAGATTTGAACCTTTTTTGTCGTTCCCAAAAAGTATCACTAAGCTTTTATCAGGATTCAATTTCAAGGAGTGCATTCGAGCATTACAAAATAAACTTTCGACATCATTATTGATCTTAACCAAAGCGTCATCTAACTCTTCCCGTTCAAAACTTAAGTATAACTGCGTATCATCCGCATACTATGAATATTACAGAAATGTATAGATTTCGGTAAGAACGCGGTATAAATACAAAACCCCTCTCCAACAGCAAGGGTAGAGATATACAATTCGGTAATTTAACTGACTGTAGACGATTTTCTAAGTATGAACATATAAATTTCACAAACGAAACATCACAGCCAATATGGTGTAAAATAGATAATAAAATACCGTGATGGACCATATCAAAAGCTTTACTAAAATCAAGAAGTACAAGTGCAATACATTTATTCATATCTTTAGCACAGATTAAATCATCAATTATCTTCAACAAAGCAGTAGAGCAGCGGCCTGACACAAACCCAAATTGACAATCAGGAGGAATGTTATTTACATTAAGGTACTGCCTTAGCTGAAAATTAACGATTTTCTCCAACACCTTGCTGATGGTCGGCGATATACTGATGGGACGCAAATCTTTGTACTCAATATGCACTAGCATCATCTGCATATATCAGGGCGTTGGGCATGATCGGTCTGAGGTTAAGCATGCATACCATTGTAGTTTCTATTCTTCTTTTGCATGTCTTCACCACATTCTCAATAAAGTCATCCATAAAAGCTACAAATAGCAATGGGGATAAACTGTCCCGCTATCTAACACCTTTTTCCACGACGAGAGATCTCCCGTTAAGCCTCACCGCTGAATGGCCTACTTCAGTTGTGGGACGTTTATTTCTTCTCTAGTACTTTCTAGACCGCAGAATGATTCCAAGATATCCAAAAAAGCCAGGTATGCAGGTTTCCCTCTGTTGATCTAATTATCAGTTATACAGCGCAGGGAGAAAATGAGATCTAGTGTTTATCGTCCTGGTCTGAAACTCGCCTGCTTCTCATCCAGTGTTTCTTCAATGCAAGTCCTTAGGTGCCTCTCGGGGTTTCTGGAGCATAGCTTTGCAATGACATTAATATATTGAACTGTACTTTTCATCGCATGTCGAGTCCCCTATCTTGTATATAAGGATAATTCTGATTCTTTGCCAATTTACTGGTATCAGACCTAGTCTCCATGCCGTTTTTAAGAGTTCTTTAACTTCTTCGGTCAATACCATGTCTGCTGCCTTGACCGTTTTTAGTACTATTTTATCTGCCCGGTGCCTTTCCACCCATCACTTTCTTTATGGCGTCTTGCACCTCCTCGAGAGTTATTAGCTCCTCTTCTCCATCGCTGATTCAGAGAATCAGCTGTCGGACTTATCAATGGTGAATATCTGGGTTAAAAAGATTTTTTGATAGAAGGCAACAGCAACTGAGCTGTTATAGAGGGATATGTTAAAGAGATTGAACCATTGAAACAAGAAGAAACAGGACAAACACGGTGAGTGTGTGCAACGAAAAGAGGAACTGAGGTTTCTATTTAGATCTCTCTCTAAAGTGTTACAGTTGAAGATTTTTCGAAGAAATTAATTGATTTATTATTTATTAAGCCAGGTTGAAATGGGCTAAGATGACGCCAGTCTTATGATTTGGACATACTAAGCTGCTCTCATTCTGCAAGGTTATACGTATTGAGCTGTACTTGTTATTCTTTCATCAAATTGTATTGGATTAATTTGTGACATATGATTTTAGATTACGTTTGAGGTCTGCAGTGATCCCAACTTATTATATGGGTTAATCTCATTACAACCTCAAATATTAAACATTAACTTCAACAATACAAGAGGAACAGCAGGAATTGCATATAGTTTTTCTGGCGAATTATATTTTTAAATTTCAATTGACTTGCTCATTCCCCGAACTATGGAACACATGTTGACCAATTTGCATACTGTTAGTACTTTCGAAGGTTCTTGAGCATGTCAATCATATCTTTCTAGCAGCAGCTTCTCTAACATTTTAATGAAACAGATTAAGTCGCGACGTTATTCATCTCAACAACTAAACTCTTTTAATCACTGAATATATCTTCTTCGTAGATGTTGTTTTAAAGATTTTACTTTCATTTATATGAGTTTTGGATTTTGCGTAAAAACACAAGTCATAATTAGTTCCATGTGTATATTATTTTTGTTGGAGTCAAACCGAATCGAAAGTAGATTCGTCTATAGAATGGTGGGGTTCGAGTTAAAAGAAGGATGGATGCTGAGAGAGCTACGAAGGTGACTCGAACATGATTAGGGTAAAAATAATTTGTAAAGGTAGAATTTCCTACAACACATTCGCGTCAGATGTATGCATCCAACGCACTTGATTGCTTTAAAGGAGTGGTCACCAAACCTTGTCGTCTTGGGAAACTAATTAATTTAAAATCTATTAAAATAAGTCAATGTCGTTTATAAAAACTATCAAGGAAATTTAAAAGAAGGTATTCTATTTTATTTATAATTAAAAGTGAATTAAATTTGAAACTAATAGCTAGAGGTTTGTTTGTATTTAAACAAAAATGATTTTTTCAAATAATTAAATTACATAAAATCACTTAATCAATATTAAAATATACATATAAATATATATCACAAAATTAAATATTAGTTAAATTATAATAAATTAGTTACTAATAAAATTGGTAGAGTATTTATACATCTTCTACCAGTAAGTTAAATGTAGAAAATTTTGTTTACACAAATATGTTCAGGATGGGATTTTAAATGTAAAAAATAATTTATAGTTTTAGAAATGAAATACCAAACAAAATTTTTCTAAACATGTAAATTATTTTAAATATGTAAAATTCGTGAAAATAATGTATTTATTTAAGGTTATGTCAACGTAAACAACATTTATTAATCAAGGTTAAGTTACGATATTAGCAAGTATATGTCGTAGCGTAGCCTCTACCACGTGTTTACTCTCGAATTCAACTTATAATGGTTTCTAAGCGTTAAAAGTTAGCATGTATACATGTTTTTGATTTCAATATAAGAAGCACAAAAGTATTAAAAAACATATCGTAAAAGCATAAAGTGTATAATTACTTAGGAGTAGAACTAACAAGCCCTGGCGGAGAAGAGAAGGAGATCCCAAGAAGTATATTTACTATCAAAACAAAATTTGCACTTACAAGTATATTTAAATTAAGGACAGCACATGGCTGTGAAATATGGAGTTTAAATCAAAACTAAGAAACGATAGTCATATATTTGAGACTAAACTCTTAAGGAGAATTTTAGATCTAAATCAAGAACTGCGACCTGGACCACCATAGAAAAGAGAGGGAATAACGTAGGACACTAGTGTTAAGTCTCTAGTAAAGAGTGATTGCACATTCAAAACATTCTTTGGGAAGTCCTTTCTATATTTCCGCCGAGTTCTAACTAATGTTAGTCTATTATCTACAGTATTTTCTGCAAGTGTGATGATTTGTTAAAATTTTTACAACTTTCCTAGGTAAACTTCTAAATTATATTAACGTATTTGCCGGACTTTGTTGGGCCCAGGATTGATATTCCTGGGCCTATAAAAGTTTGACATACTGGTTTTGATAAAGATATATTTGTCGACGTCCATAAATTAACTAGATAATCACAAAATCTTCCTATTAAAATTAGTATTGCGCAGAAATTATGCATTTCCGTAACATGCTTGCAATGGTTTAATTAAATTGTCTTCACGAGTCTCATTATGTTTGCTTATAATTTGCTCTTTGAAAGGCAAATTCTATAATGATTTCAAAAATTTCGCCGGATATACATAAAGAAAAACAATTCAGAATCGAATCGATATCCTTGCTTCTCATTCGAAATGTATTCGATGTGTATTCGAAATGTAAACTACAAATACTATATTACAACGCGTACGAAAATAAACTGAATTGAAAAACACACCGCAATTCGCATGAAAAATATGTAAACATTGTATACCAAAACAGGGTCACAGCTGAGCTATGGCAATAAAATGCAAATTAGTCTTGAAGTGAAAAAAAAAACGAAATCTAACGCTTTGTAAAACGGAAGATGTATCAAGCAGAGATCAGTCAACTTAAAAGGAGCAACAATTCACATTTTGGATGACACACCGCAGTTTTTCTCATGACTTTCTAACCGATACCCAGAAAAGAGTTGTTATACCGGATGGGCAATAGCTTAAAGATGACCATATAAAAATGCAGAAATCCCCTCTATATAAATTTTCTACGATTTTTTTCCTAGAAAAACCTCCGTAAAATCAGGAGAAAAATAAAAAAACAAACTTTCTCAACAGACAAACTTTTCTATTATGAATGTATATGATCACGTAGGAACATAAATAAATCTTCACTCCTTTTCACCTTATTTATTCTACACCTACACCTTTTTATGTTATTTTTTAAACGTTTTTTATCTTTTGCATTTTTTAAGAAATTGTAAACTAGAAAGCATATAAAATGTTTGATTTACTCGTCATTGTTATTCATAAAATTTGCTGGTCTTTTATAACGATTTTTCTATAAATATAAATGTAAATTTTCTTTAAATAATAATACACTTGTACCTAATAATGATTTTAGAAGATTTTTAACTTCTACAGTTAGTATCAATTTATGGCGTTATTGGCAATAATTCATCAAATTTCTCTTAATTGGAGATTATCAAACTTGCGGTTGTTTATTTTCAATTAAGAAGAGCTATAAGATTTTTTTATGTTACTTGAATTTACTGCAATATAAGATAAATACAATTTATTTAAAAAAAATACAAGTCTTACATTGAGCATTATAACATTGTCTAAAAATTGTTCATTAAATTTTAATTAATAACTGAGGACATACCTAAATACCAATCAAACTTTATAATCCACGACGAATTTAACTGAATTAAAAAAGTAATCTTATAAATATCTTGATTTTAGGCGCGATTTCATAATGTTTCTATTGACGTCGCTGATTCTATCAAATATTCAAAAGAAAGAAAAACGTATTTGGGGTGATTTTAATAGATTAAAAGATCTATTTATTTTGTAAAAAGGAATTTGTTTCCACCTAGAAATAATTTAAATTTTTTATTCTCTGTACGTCCTAGAAACGAAAGACCCGTTAGGTTAACACTAATTTTGTGCAAATAAATTTATAGATTCCACATGTAGAGGACGCGAAGTCTTTTAGGCTCTAAGGAAAGCCCCGAACTCGTAAAAAGGTTGTTCAGAAATCGATTTCGAGCAATTTCAAAATCAAATCCGACCCATTATTCCACTGCGCGGCGCATTATCAATACATTAAGCTCGCCCCGATCATTTCTTAACATGGAACCGGCAGCCGCCGAGAAGGAGTCGACTCCATTGGAATAAACAGCGCAGGACCGCAGCAGGAGCAATATACATGTCTTGGGTTCGTTGTATGTACACTGGCCCATTGCTCGAGCACACACACACACCATCATAGCTCGCGCATTGTATAAATCGTTCTGGCACAAACAGGACGTGCCCGTGTGGAGCTGCTTCTGCGGGCATGCGTGTACACGCGTGCTCTGGGCAAATGGACAGTCGCAATTTGTCAAGCAGGGCAAAGAAGGCGAACAAGAACTGGTCGGCTGCATCGATTATGATAGGACATCCGTTGGTACTTTTACGTAACGGTAGGCTGATTCAATTCGTACATACAAAAGGAAACGACTATTATTTTTCTTTATTTCACCTCTAAACATTTCAAGAATAAATTTGTGCCAAGTTACAAGACGTTTGAATAAAAGTTTTTGTTTGGTTAACAATTTTGGTGGAAGCGCTGGTATCTTAACCCACTTTCAATAGTAAACAACTTAAGACAAGTTTTTATTCAACTACAATTACACAACAATCATAAATCGACGCAATTCAAATATTGCGCAAAAAACATACCAATAGTAGTATAAAACTTCGCTTCACAGTGGCCGTCAGGTCTAATTCTCTATTATTAACTTAAACAATCGTTAACGACTATTATATGGGCGATGTAACCCCGTTCGAACGTTTATTGAAGCCGAATGAAAAGCTCGGTATTAAATTCCAATGCGGTGTATGTATTGAAATAGCAACTTCAATAAAGGCCGCTTTTTTTTTTAATGTGACCTATCGTTATTGTGCGTTTTGTGCGCATTTATATGCGTACCTACTGCGTATAGTGAGATGTATCACGAGCTTGTATTGAATAGAGAAGAACTTAACAGCCCCTTTCATTCAACCAGAATGGTGCAATTATGGGCTAGTTTGTGTCCGTCGTACAGTGTCGAGCAAAAGTGGTGAGTGGATATTAGAAATCCGATTTCTAGAAAATTACATTTAAGTGGAAATTGGATATTTAGTGGTATGGATTATCTGTTATTAGACGTAATTGAAACGATAGTAATCAATGTGAAATAGGCATTGTTGTTTTTTGTTGGGGATATATGATGAAAATAGTATCGAAATCAACATTAAAAAAATATCGTTTGTTTGCTTCAGTGTGGTTTATTTATTTTGGTTTTTTTCCAAATGATTTTTAATATGTTATTACGGATATTAGTTGTAACAGCTTAAATGTCAACTAAAAACTTTCTCACTTGTGTATATAAAATTAGATAAATTTGTTAATTAATTATGAAGCCATCAATTAAAATCAAATTAAAATGAAAAGTTTCAACCTTCAACTTTTGAGGCGTGCTTTTCAAATGATAATAACTGAATAAAAGATTGACATGAAAAAGTAACGCTTGCGTGGTGCAATACAGGTATTTATTAATACGAATACCTGTAATACCTGTATTATATTATAGTATGTAGGAATGATGATGGATTTGATATATGAATACGAAATCATCAACTATAGATGATCCTAGCACCTGGTCCGCAGGCGACCTCGGCGGTTTGAAGGCAAATATCTTCTTATCCGATTTTGTATTTCTACGAAAATATTGCACCACGCGCAATACAGGTATTTATTAATACGAATACCTATAATACCTGTATTATATTATAGTATGTAGGAATGATGATGGATTTGATATATGAATACGAAATCATCAACTATAGATGTTCCTAGCACCTGGTCCGCAGGCGACCTCGGCGGTTTAAAGGCAAATATCTTCTTATCCGATTTTGTATTTCTACGAAAATATAAAAAGAATGATTTCGACTCAAATCGCCGAGGTCGCTTGCGGGCGAGGCCCTGGATTTGATGATTTGATATACAAGGTGATTTATTAGCCAATTACCAAAAAAAAATGTTAATGAATGATATTTATTTATTTATTTATGTACATAGGACACAGCACAGGACGAACCCAATAAAAGACACAAAATAACATCAGTAGTGAACAGTAGTAAAAAAAAATAAAATAAGATAAGTAAAATAAACGATCAAAAATTCAGATTGAAATTAAGGAAACATTCTATAAACAAGTAAAAAAATAACAACAATAAGGAATTGCTGATTGTAAGGTTAACAATGATAATGATACGGCATACTCCAACAGCAACTAAGATCGATTTTTTTAACAAGCTGATGGATTCATAAGCAAATATATCGATGGACAGACGATCAGGTGATCGAGCGGCATGCAGCAATGGGGAATGTTGATAAGTATTAGTGCGAGTTGTAGGAGTGAAAAAGAGAAAATCATACCTCAGCGTTCTGGGCGGAACATGCAGAGACGTAAGCGAAGTCGAATTATAGATATTATGAATTAATTTATAGAATAGCAATACATCACTAGCAAAACGAGTCAGTCGCAGAAACCGAAAGGATTGGCACGAAGAGTCTTACTCAATATAGGTGATATGAGACTTCCGGCATAAAAATCGAACGCTGAGATAATCTTTTCACGTACATGTCATATTTAGGATTCCAGACGACAGAACAATAATTTAAAACGCTGAATACGTACGCAAAATAGAGAGTTTTTATGGAGCTGATATCAGTGAAATCAGTCGTTGATTTCATGACAAATCCAAGCATGCGAGAAGCCTTGCTGACCACCGAGTTGACGTGCTCATTAAATAAAAGTTTACTATCAAAGGTCACCCCCAGATCTTCAGATATGTCCTATTTCAATTACATATTTACGAAATTACAACACTTCAATCTAACAAGTTTTAATTTTTATATCATAATTAATTCCTACATTTTTTTATACACATAAATATTACAAATATTGTTCAAAATAGCCCCCTTCTGCTAGAATACATGCTTCACAACGACGAATTAAAAAGTTCTTCAGCCAAATTAAAACGTCTCGTTGTTTTCTTATTTCAGTAGCAGCCATTTGTATTCTGTTTAATAACTGTTCTCGTGTGTTAATTTCCACTTGATACACAATTTGTTTCATTTAACCCCATAAGTAGAAATCCAATGGATTAAGGTCGGGGGATCTAGGTGGCCAAGCAAATGGACCATTAATACCAATCCACTTGTTTGGAAAATATTGGTTTAACCACTCGACAACTACTCTTCCGCGATGAGGTGGGGCACCATCGTGCTGGTACCACATATTTTGAATTACATTAAGAGGTATATCTTCAAGTAAATCAAAAAGTGTATTGTTCAAAACAAAATCTGTAATTTACAGCGTTCAAACCTATGTCCATCAAGTACATGCAAACCTAGTAAATTGTTGTTAAATATTCCACCCTAAACGTTGATGTTGAAACATTGCTGAAATTTTCTTGGTCTAATCACATGTGGATTTTGTAATGCCCAGATATGTTCATTATGGTAATTATTTATACCATCTCGTGTAAAACATAATTCATCTGTCCAGAGAACATTTGAAATTAAGTCATTATTTTGGGCATGTTGCTGTAATAACCATTCACAAAATGCTAACCGTTGCTGATTATCTCCTGGCTGTAGAGCTTGAACATTCTGTTTACGATACGGATGAAGGACTTCGCGGTTCACTACGCGCCATGCAAAATTTTGACTTACTTGTATGTTGTGTGCTATTCTTCGAGTGCTGATGGAAGGATTATCAATGACACCATTAATTATAGTTTCTTCGTCCTCTACATTAACTACATGCGGTCGAATAGCTTTTGCTGGAGCAGGATTACCTGTTTCTCGAAGTCTTTTGAAAAAATCGCTAAAAACTGAATAATATGGTAAATGACGCTGTGGAAATCTTTCTTGATATTCTCGTACTGATTGTCGAGCACTTACATTGCAAAAATCATACACGAAAATTTTATCAGCATACTCTTCAGTACTATAAGCGTACATTTTGAGTTGCTTCTTGTATGTAATAATTAAACCTTACAGCAAACTGACATATTATTATTATTATGTATTACAATGACAACTTTGTTTTTGTTGAATGTTTGATTTTACTGACTATTAATAAATTCGCTGCAGAAAACTTTAGTGTTGTAATTTTGAAATAGGACATATGTTCGTTAACATTTTTTTTTGTAATTGGATTAGCTATCATATATCAAAGTTTGATGGTGAGCTAATGAATCATCCTGTATAAACACGAAATCATCAACTTTGGAGGATCCTAGCGCCTCGTCCGCAAGCGACCTCCCTTTCGGCTTCTTATCGTAGATGATGCATATCTGCAAAGATATATAAAGAACGATCGCCGAGGTTACTTGCAGGCGAGGCGCTGGATTTGATATATGTATACGAAATCATCAAGTTTGGAGGATTCTACCGCCCCACCCGCAAGCGACCTCGGCGGTTTGAGGATAAATGTCGTCTTATTCGAGACTTTGTATATCTACAAAGAAATATAAAGAAGGATTTCGCCTCAAATCGCCGAGGTTGCTTGCGGGCGAGGCGCTAGATTTGATGATTTGACATATGAACGCGAAATCATCAACTTTAGTTCAATCAATTCATGATTTCAAATCAAATTAAAATGAAAGGTTTAGTTTCGACCTTCAACGTTTAAGGCGTACTTTTGAAATGATAATAACTGAATAAAAGATTGACATAAAAGATTAACGCTTGCGTGGTGAAATACAGGTATTTATGTAAAAATTTAGTTTGAAATAGGTATATGGCAAAGACATTCGGACGCAATTAATTTTCTAATTACTATTGCGCAAATGAAATCGTTTTCCTCGTGATAGGATTCCTTCCCAGAGTCTTAAAATCGGCAATTTTACTTATAATGGATCCGATTTAATTAACAATTAACTGTTTTATTGCTTCATCGGAGACAGCGCCTCAACTTGTATAGGTCTTGTCAGCTTGCCGTCCAGGTAAGAAGAAAACTCACGGTTTTTGTTTGTGACGCCATATTTAGCATAGTTTTATTAGTGTGCCAGCCAGGAAGGAGAGGACCTTGTTTTAATTAAGCGAATTAACCTTTAGTGCCTTCCCTGCCTTTTACTATACTCGCACAGAGTAAATTAACTACTGTCCAATTACGCGATGGTTAAATTAATTAATTAGTGCGGTGGCTTTCGAACGCGTCACGTTGATTGACTCGTCGCTAATGTTTTTATGATGAATCCCATGGGTTTTATAACATACTTTCTAGATTTTGTGTACACGACTTTCAT
Organism: Onthophagus taurus; assembly: GCF_036711975.1. NCBI lineage: Eukaryota > Metazoa > Arthropoda > Insecta > Coleoptera > Scarabaeidae > Onthophagus > Onthophagus taurus. The sequence continues at coordinate 26,615,761 of NC_091966.1, forward strand.
TAATTGTAAAGGATACCGACTCGACAGAAAAAAAACTAAATCAATCAATTTGTTTTATTGTTTACCAATTCGTTTGCTTCTATCTTACGCCCCTTCTTTCACATTATAATGATATTTAATTATGGGTACTATTCAATCTCTCGTTATTAATTATCCAATAAAGGCCATATGGTCTATCTCGTTGTAAATCTAATTTGTCGAACTCAATAGGATCTAGATCTAGAGGCCGCAAATTAATTCTTTAATAGCATCTGACGCTAATTGTTTCTATGCTACTACTCGATGTTCGTTTGATTCTATTGACACGTTATATTATAGCCCTGAGGATTTGAAAGTTTCTATATACCGTTATACCACTTGACATTTCAATCGTTATATATCGTTTTTTTTAATATTCAATGAAAATTTAATTCATCTTCTCTTACATAACGACACTGTTGTACCAATTACTTTTCTCATAATACAAGTTAAATCCTTTCAAGTATAGTTTGCTATTAATATTATTAATGGATAGCCAAACTCACCTATAATTAAATAGCGCTTATTTATTATGGAAATGGTTTAAAAGTGCGTACTTTGAGAGGCCGTTTAGTGTTTTTAATTCGGCACTGAGACGGTTAACGTGTAATTATTTCAATATAAATCAATTTGCTAACGCGGATGGTGCATTAGAGCAACGTCCACGGCTCGAGGAAAGGTCATCGGAGTTCGCATGTCCCACGTAATGCGCTCAGCTCCTCTTTATACTTTTACTTTTACCTAATTTTTGCAAGAAACCGAAATGTTGAGGCGAAACGGCCGCCTGTCTTGCCAAACTGCCTTAATCGTTGCGAAAGGTGTTCTGCATGCTCGCTTCGCGTTAATTATTACGAGGTTAATATACGGAGCGACGACAGCCAAGGATGCGATGAACTGATGCTCCGATAATCATTCAGGAAGCAGAGGAATTTCTTAAAAAAAATAATAACAACATCGACCGCAATAGAATCCGAAGCAAATATCTCACACAACTGAGCAGTAAATAGACTTTCTAATAACTATAAATTAACTCGTCACCGTCCTACACACATATAGCGTTGGCGAGCAGGAAATTATGTCAAACATTTTAATAAGGTAAAAAAGCTGCTCTTCCCATGACCGTTAGCTATAACCAGACAGTTATGGTAGACAACGGACGCAGACCATCGTTATATCCCGAGTGCTATTGGTGCGTATATCGCCACATTAAAATGAAATTAATTTTTGGACGAGTCAATTCTGACAATGTTGATGCGTGTAGGTGTTAATTTAAGTCCAAATTTTATAAATATTAATGGTACATTAATCATTTTGAACGCGTAGCTAGATCGAATAATTTGCTTCGGAAAAACACTTATATCAGGTAATTTCCAGGTAATTTATTTCGATGAGTTTGATTCGGGACGGGCGATGATTGATGACGAGGGATTCCCCCAGGTAGTTCTTCAAATTAATAATTATTTGAGCTTATGATTATTTAGGAAATTATTAGAAATCCAAGGTTTGAACTTTCCAAAATTTATAAGAATGAATATTAAGGTAAATAAGTTAAACATTTATCTTTTGTGATAACCTAATAAGAATATTAATAAAGTAGGAGTGCCATTTTGTATATATGTTTTTTAATGATGGGTTATTGATAGAAAGTTTAAACCGAATTTAATAGGATGTATTAGTGTATGTCCTTGTATTTATAATAGAAAAAAATCGTTTCAATCGCATAGACTCATCTCCCTTCTTCATTATTAAATTACTTCGCGACCATTAACGTTCGAGGACTTGCCAAATCGTCGCCCGTTTAATTACAAGCTATAAAAGGCTTTCCAATTTGAGCGGCGTAATTACTCGCGGTGCTTTATTAATTTCGTAATTAGCTCTAATTTTCGACTATCTTAGGTCCGACCGATAATTAGCTTTTGCATCTAAATCTTTTGAGCTAAATAAAAATATCAATATTTCACAACATAAACATTTTAAAGTTTATATGTTAAAAAAAATCGGTTTTTGATGTGGCATACAATTTTTATAACGATTCAACTTTTCAATACTGGTGAAACTCATCGAAGTGAAACTCATCATTTAGCTAAATTCTTATGGTTATAAACAATTCAAGTCAAAGCGAAATTTCGTTTTCAAAAGGAACACAATTGAGAAGTTACATTTAATGAAAAATGAAAATACGATTTTGATTTCTTTTAACATGTCATAAATATAAAAAATAAAAGCTTCATGTACTGCATAATACAAAATATTATACGTATATTTTGATCACAGCTTCAGATCAAGATGTTGTTATATGTAGAGGTTGTCACGAAAATAAACAGAGCAACAAAAACGGTTTTTACTAAAACAATTTCTTAGTCTGGGCTGTGAGATGAAACATTATAACTAATATGTGAGTGATGATGTTTCATCGCACTGATTGTTGTTCTATATATCTAAGATTGTCTCATAACTGTCCTCAATAACTTGACCTACGGGCTACGGGTACATCTAATAACAATCTTCATTCGGCAACTTTTGTGATTCTTTTTCAATTCTGACAGAGTTGAAGATCAGAGTAAATCGTCAACAATTTATCAATATTCTTCGTTTGTCCTGACACTAGGTATATATAGATATCGTGGTTACATTGTGGATTTCGTCACTGCGTGAAAATCACTATCTCTAACTACTGCCTATCTACCGTAATAAAAATATCGAAAGTTTACAATGCCATTAAGAATTTCGGAATATAATAATGGATGCGAAGATGCTTCCTTTTACTTTAATTTTCGCTTCCAACCGTTATCTAATTCACAAGTTTCAAAGTTTCAAGCCTATTGCATGACAACGTTATTGTGAATCCGAATGTCCATACAAACCCCGATAGATTTTCAATCAATACCAGAAATTAATAAAGATTTTAGGTAATAGGTAGAAGTTTTCTGGAAATCCGCATCTCAAATAGTATCAGGAACTCTTAGAAATCCCAAGCAGTCGGAAATTTTGGAAAATCCTTATATTATATTTGGAACTGAATGAAAATGTCTACAGATCGCTACAAAACATTAGTATTATCACTGATATTGTGTAGAAATGTTGGTATCACCAAGAATAATCTCTTGAAAATACATATACATCTCAATTCTCAAGAACAAAAGCTCTTCTAGAAAATATCCGGAGTATGGTTGAAAATCTATTCCTATTCTTCTACAAATTCTTCAAAACATTCTAAATATACGATAAGTCAGATGAATTCCAAATAAATCTCCGAAACCCTTTTAATTTCCCAACATACATTAAAAATCGTTGAAAATTCTTGAAAATATTGTTAGAGTACATAGAAATCTTCATAGATACTTGTATTCCTTATATTCTTATGTTCCTTATATTTTCAGGATATGCTTGGAAATCCACTAGAGATCCTTGAAATTTCATATGGTTTTCGAGTAAAGCTCAAACTACAATTTTCAAGCTGTTATTGATTGAATTTGAGTTCATCATGATAGCAAATTAATCCCTTTGATGTCTGGTGAAATTACCAAATGTTGTGTCGATCTTAAGGCGAGGTCGCTAGCGGTGGAGCCATTACAATTTTGAAGCTAATACTGATTGAATGAAAAGTAAACTTGTCATGATACGTTAATATTTGGTACGGTTGCCAAGTATCTTTACACCTCGGCTATAACGTCATTGTATAACAAGCAGAGCTTGTTTGCGGTTGAGGCAATGCAACTTTGAATCTGAATTAAATTATAATACGGTAAAAATCTTAGACGATGCTTGGAAATCTTTGAAAACTAGCAGAAAATACATCCAAATCTAATGCGAATGTGCCAGGCAATCTTGGTATACTTTAGTGTTATTTCAAATCTCCTAAAAATTCTAGCATTCTTTAGAAATCGTTAAATATTCTTCAATCCTTAAGAAGTGGTTGTAAATATACACGATATAATTTAGATATTTTTTTAAACACTCCTGAAAATCCTGAAATATTCAAATGTAACAAGTCCCAAAACACTTAGAATTCCTAGACAACCATTGTAAATTAGTGAAAATATTCTAGGAATGCTGCTAGATGTCATCTAGTAATTCTTGAAAATACTCCATTAACTTTGATTTATCTAATTCAATCATACAAATCATAAAAACTCTTTAGGAAATGTTTACAAGTCTTCAATTAATCCAAGAAACCACTTGATATTTTAGGTAATACTTAAATTTTTTTTAGAATCGTTGAAAATATTCCAACAACTTTAAATATCTAGACATCTCAAATAACATTAGAAATTCTTAGAAATCCCAACATTCCAACATCCGTGTAGATTACAAAGAAATTTGGAAATACTCCGAGAATCCTTGAAATTCTTAAGAATAACCATTACAAATGTTGGATATCCTTGAAAATCCTCTGGAAATGCTTAAAAATCTATTGGTAATCTTCTAAACATTCTTGCAAATATTCTAAAAATCTTAACTATCAAGATGTATGTAAAATAAATCGTAGAAACTAAAAATTAAAAAAATATTCAACAAAATTATTGAATGTCACATTATTTGTTATCATTTTGGTTTTATTTCTTTGACCTATAATGGTCGAAATCGTCATATGACGCATGATATTTTTGTTAGAGTAGATCACAATGCTTTGATGTCGATTGATGAAAATGGTGGAAGCGTCCAGAATACTATTCATACTTCTTTACCATGTAAAACATCTGTGCACTTGGGCCGAAAAGCCTGGAGAAAAACTGAAGCCAATCGACGACCAACTGCTATTAATCCGCACCGCGATGAATGATATGAGTTTAACAGATAGCATCAAAACAGTTCAACGCAGATTAGATAAAAGGGGACTTGTCGGAAGATTTGCTCGGAAGAAACTTTTTGTGTCAAAGAAGAATCGAAGAGTAATACTAAACAACTAAAGACAGGGATAACTAAATTGAGAAACAAAAAGTGGGACATTGGCCCGCATAAATTTTTGACCTCAATCCAATTGAGAATTTTTGGTTTGCTTGTAAATGTGTTGCATATCATTTAGAAACTTTTTGAAATATCTCATAGCATCCTTAAAGTTATTATATCAAGTTATTATATTAGATAATTACTGTAAGTAATTGAAAATATTACAGAAATGATACTAACAGAAAAGTTATAGAAATTTTTAGAAATACTTCAAATTATTATGGATCTATTAAAAATCTTAGAAACACGCAGGATTTTTCATGGATGTACTTGGAAAGCTGTAAAATCCTCTTATTGTTAGTAATATATGGAAATTTATTAAAAATCGACTATAAACTATTAGAGATATTCCCAAATCCACATACATCTGAAGCAAACCCTAGAAATTGTTAAAAATCTATCGTCAGTACATGTTTGAAAATCTTTTAAAAATTCATATTGTCTCAGGAAAAGACTGAAAATCTTCCAAAAATTCTTGGATATACTAACGACATCTTGACGTATCTAAATCAATTCCAGAAATCTTTAGAAATCACTGCCCCTGATTTCAAAGGATAACATATGTACCAAGAAAACCTTAAAAAACTCCAAGAAAAGCTTGGAACTCTACAGGAAATTTTCTTGAAACATTTTACATCTAGACAGCTAGATATTAAATAAATTTCGAAACACATTAAAAGTTTAAGGCAATTGTTAAAAACCTATTTTCTGTTTAATAATTGTTATAATTTGGTTAGGTAAATAAATAGATATTTATCATAACAATATCATAGCAGGTATTAATCTTGATTCCCGACGAACATTTTATCTATTTGTGCAAGGTGTTTTGTGACACATCGATTCCTTTATTGAAATAAATGGTGTAGTACGAAATATGCCAAATATAATCATTTCATTGCACGACAAGTCTCTTTCGAAGATGGAATCTTCCACATTTGCACAATATGCCTAAAATTTCATAAACTTAAATCTTAATAACTTGAATAATAAAGACTATTACGCTAATTGTAACCAACGGTAGATTGAAAGTTAACTGATCTTAATTTAATATGATAGTTTGTTTGAAAAATTTTGACGATTTAGACATACACATACAACATTAATAGTTGACCACTACTTAAGGGGAAGCTTTTATGTAAAAGTCGAAACGGATTTAAAGATCTTCAAGATCGATTTATTGCACAATTACAATAGATAAGTGTAAATTTAAAAAAGCAATTTCAATTTATAAGAGATTAAAAAAAACATTAATTTGTATATTAATTTCAAAATATATAATGTACGGTTGTAAAGAATACCAATTAGTGAAGAGATTGAAGGTTCTGTCTCCGGGTTACCGAAGTTGTTCTTTGGCACACGTGAATCACCTGTCACGGGTAGGCGAACGTGTGTGTGCACGGAGTACGTGTGCCCTCCTAAACTAGGCAATCTCAGCATTAATTTGACCGGACTATTTGAAATGAAAGTGTGCTATGTTGTTATCGTCTGACCCACGCAATTCAATATGTTCCGTCTCTGTCGAGGTCGTGGGAACCTGTGCGCCCGGCGAAAGAACCGTAATGTACAGGTTCATAGCCAGCGCCCAGCTCTAGCTCTCTGCGACTCCGCGATGCTACGACTAAAGCACATAATGACATCGAAGAAACACAGATTCTATTAAAATTATAATTTACTTTATAAAATAATTCATTTTTAAAGGTATCCATTTTATAGATGAATATTAAAGATTTTCTTGGTGAAATGTTGACACAACAATAAAAACACCAAAGTCATTATGTTTCTTAATGACACTAGAATTATTACACAGCTATAAAATTTGATCTATAAAATATAAAGATATACGATTAAGAATGTTAATTTATGTTGCAACGTGGTTATACACAGAAATGTAATTCAGTAATTCAATAGTCTTCCTGTATTTGTGATGAAATAGCCAGATGTGGAATTAGGTGTTATCGTGCGAAATTGGATTTGAAACTGAGTGTTATAGTTGTGTTGTAATGATTCTTGTCAGAGTGTGCGCAGTTAATAATTAGAACGTAAAAATCGGCGCCATTAGGAAGTGGCACCGCTCTCTCATTCTAATAATATATTGAGCGCGTCGTATTAATAAATTTCCGTGTGAAAACCGCCTCCGTTTGATAAATTGCAGTCGGTTTTTCAACGAGGCCGACGCGGAACGCGGCAAATTGCACTACTCCTGTTTGCTAAACCCGAGAGGAGCCGTACGGATCCGCTCTCTCTCCGCGCTATCATTTCTGGTCAGGAGGAAATTTATTTCATGCTTAATCTTCGTCGTCTCCGAGGCATCGATGTGCTCGAATTGGAACGCAATTTTATCGATAGATTGGACGAACGATTTTTTTTTTCGCTACGATTCGAACATGGCTGTCAATCGAATGAGCGCACTTCCTCCCTTTGGCCACAGAAAATCAATTACTCCTCTAATTGTATCTGGGCGTCTTTTAATCTGTAATAACGTCGCCGACGTGAAGCAATTACATAATGTTTCTTCGAGGTTGAAACCTGCGATTGTGCGGTTTCCAGTATCAATTATACCTACGTTTATATGGCGACCATAAAGCCTTTATAAGTACGTTTGAAGACTCAGTTCGAATCAGGAACGAACGAGTCATTGCCACGATATTGCGTATACACACACGTATATCGTTAAAGAGAACCGAATAAATACCCACACTCCTCCAATTAGTGGTGTCTGACGCTCGTCAATTTTAACAATAAGAGTGACAATTAACGGGGACGAGCCCCAAGACCATTACTTAGAAATTAATTCACTCGAAATATTAACTAATTCCAATCTAAATAATTAATGTCTTACATTTCCACAAAGACCAAACAGCGAATTGACGCGGTTGACGGCTGATCACAAAAAATGTTTTCACACCGGGCCCATTTAAATGACAATGGGGATCGTGGAAATTTCGTACGAACAGCGCCGAACAGGTGATTGATTGAGAAATGTTTGCCGCCGCCGCACCGGTGCCGTTTCTTGGTTGTACGAGAGGCGAGAATTGGCCGAGTTGGGTGTCGCGGCGGGATGAGACGGAAGGACGGTGCACTTAGCGGCCCCGCCGGAGAAAATGGGAAGCGTAAGTACAACAATCCATTAGATTAATTGCCGAAGCTGTCAGCTGGCCGCGGCATGCGTTCTAATAGTGTTCGACAACAGTGGGAAGTAAATTGTCATCTCGGGAAGTGGTGTGCTTACGTGAAAGTGAAGCACAACCTACGCGGGAAAGTGAGCACAATATTTATGTGCATGTTAGGGACAACTATTGACCCAAAATGGTTTACTCACACTCAAGACGATCTACATAATAAATTTCTATTTATGCTAAAAAGAAAAAGTAGTATTTAACACTTTTTTCATTCCTATTCTTCAATAAATATAAGTACGAAAGCTTTCACTACCTGTGTTAATTATACTAAAACTTTGTTAATACTTTAAATCTAGTTCAACATAACCATATCTATAACTCTAAAGCTAGGATACTCGACTGCGAAGTAACTGCAGAGCATGAATCTCTAATGTTTCCATCAAATAACATCGTTTTAACTTCCATAAAGCGGACTTCGTGGATTATATGACGATATTAGTCATGTTGTCTGGTCTGATATATTGATGTACTCGGATATTAATATTGGTGTGGAAAAATTTTACTATAACATCTATAACGTTATTGAAAAGCATGTACCCAAATATTGCTTATCTATGGTTTACTGGAAGTACTAAACGTCTATTGAAAGTAAAGGAGCACTTCTATCATACTACGATGAATATGTTAGGTTGCGTCGTTTATCCAAGGTTGCAATTGATTCTGGTTATAAGTCTTATCTCGTGAATACCGAAAATTGTGTATCCACCAACCCCAAAAATTTCTGGTTTTACGTGAATCAGAAATATATTAAGTCGCGCATTCCAGGCTGTATGACCTTTGCTGGCTCCGAGATCTCTAATCTCCTGGGAATAGCGCAGGCCTTCTCTGTCTTGTTTTCTGAAGCCTTCAATCCTGGACCTACAACTATCTATAACTGTAACCAGCAAGTCAACTGTCCTACATCCTTCTACATTACTCCATTTTCTGTCGAGGAGGTAGAAATAGGTATCAAACGATTAAAAAATGACTTTACCGCTGACGACGACGGTCTCCCAAGTTTTGTTATTAAAGTTTTATATTTAATTTATGCTTAAAAACTAAACTTTTTCTGCTATATGGAAAGAAACTCGGATAACGCCGGTTCTTGAAAATTGGCATTTTGAACAATTGCCCAAAGATCTTCGAGATGTTGCTATACTCCAGAATGAGTTACTGTCTTCGCCCATACAATGCGCGGCAAAATTATGGAACATATTCAATAAATTGATAACAAACTTTTTTTTTGCAAAAATGGCGAAACTGGTCAATTTTGGTTAATCATAAATCATAACACACATTATGACACCATATTAATTTCCTGATGGTACCTTTCTGCTCGTGGCACATGTAGTACAGATCGCTGAGAAAGTTGATGATTCGCTGCAATTTGTCTCGAATTACTATGGGGATCACCTTCAACAGTTAACAAAATATTAAGTTTCACGTTTTCGTTGATTTTAGGACGTCCAGCTTGTGCAATGTGCTTAACATGTCCAGTTTCTCTAAATTTCATCTCAATTTTGCTAACTGTTGATCTACTAATAACTCTGCCAGGGTACTTTGCATTAAACAAATTGCATACCTCTCCACATCCAATAAGAATTAAAATTTCTATGCGTTGGGTTTCACTTAAATGAGCCATAATTATTATAAAATAATTAGGGAACAAATGCTCAAAACCGTAACAACAAATCCTCAAAAATAAAAACAAAACAGTAACAAATATTGAACAAAACTGGACTAATAAACACAGAACACGGCAAAAAATAAAAACCAATAAACAATCTCAATCAGCATATAACACAAAATAACTAATACAAAACTAAACAACATAAAACAGGAAAAAAAAATACAAACAAACAATTACAACACAGAAAACAATGCAAAAATACAGAAATTAATCGCTATAAAAATTGTTTCAATTTAATCAAACAGTCACAAAACTAATTTTGACGTTTTTGAACAGACATTATTAAAACTAAACAAAGCGTTTCCATGGTTATCCATGGGTAATGGTATTTTTACGTTCTAAAAAAAAAATTAAATTTGTACCTTTAAAGCTAATTTTCTCAAAATTTTCTTTATGGTATATATTATTCTTATTCGATATGGGTTACATATCGATATTTACATCGTTGGTCGCAGAAAAAAATATCCTTTCAGATTTTGTAAACAAATGCATATGGTGCCGTTTAAAAAAAAAATGTCGATGACGTCATAACTCATAAAAAATGACTATCAGGAAGTGAATATGGTGTCATAATGGGTATTATGATTTATACCATTTTTGCAAAAAAAATTTGTTATCAATTTAAGGAATATGTTCCATAATTTTGCCGCGCACTGTATATATCTGATCATCAGCACGGATTTATGACTGGTTGCTCAACTATGACTTAGTTGAGAGATAAGATCATAGAATACTTCTTTTTAAACTCTGCAGTAGATTTAATTTCATCTTATCTCTCCAATAGACTTTGCTATGTGAGCTACAACGGTTTTAAATCTGATACGTTCACTGCTGGCTCTAGTGTTCCACAGGGTTCCAACCTGGGTCCCCTTCTTTTCAATGTTTGTTTGAATGATCTGTTACGACGACTTGATTGTAATGTGCTTGCTTACGCCGATGACTTAAAGATATTCGCTCGTGTAACATCCCCTGAAGACTGTGTTATCTTACAGCGCAGTCTAAACATTATCAGTTCCAGGTCTGTACAGAATGAAATTGATCTTCATATAGCAAAATGCGTTGTCGCATCTTACACAAGGTGTAATAAGGCAATAACGTTTAACTATTGTGTGGGAGTTTAAGCAACACGCAGAGAATGCGCTATTCGAGATCTGGGTGTCTTATTCGATGACCAGTTGCAATTCAAAGACCATGTTGACGCTATAGTAAAGTCAGCCTCTGGTGCATTGAGTTTTATGTAGTATTAACTATGAGCATTAACAGTACTTTTCTATGCGTTTGTTCGTACAAAATTGGAATATAGTTTTCTGGTTTGGTATCTTTGTTATACTTCTCACCAGTTCATGCTTGAGAGAGTGCAGAAGAGGTTCTTAAAATACTTACACTTTAAAACAGTTGGTCAGTATCCGGAGCTTGACTTTTTATCTATGAGCAATCGTAGAGAAGATGCTAGTAAAAAATGTTTATCGAACATCGTCAATTGTACTGTCGACTCGCCTTCACTTCTTGCTCGAATTGGATTCATTATACCCAGACCTGGCATCAGAAGTACATACCGAGGGCTCATTCTTTTTTCTTGTTTTTGTTCTGAATTTACTTGAATTTTTATTAATTTTTGTTTTGTGCGCTTCACATCTTACTTTATCTTTTTTTGTACATTGTCCTGTAATTGGGTCTTCCTCTTGGATAATAAAGAGATATTATTATTAAAACTAGAACTAACACTAGACCTAGAACTAGAAACATTTAGGTTTATCCGTACGTCTCTTAAGATGACTAAACCCTAAAGTTTCTAGTTCTAGGTCTAGTGTTAGTTCTAGTGTTAATTCTAGTTTCAGTTTAATCTTAAGTAAATATTGTACATTTTCTTAATAGATAAGCACAAGAAGATAATAAAACCCGTTAGATATTTCACGATATCTCTGGATGTATGAATCGTTTGTTATGTAATAATCGCTCTTAACATTTTCCTTTTCGGCATAACAAACCAATGAATAAATAAGCCGCGTTGTCGTCGACTACACGGTTTTCAGCTTGGTGTATCGTAGTCTTTATCGTCTCCGTCCACGGCGATTTTGTCACAGATATCATTAGTATTCCTTTCGGTCCGTGACGCCTCGTTTTTCTAAACGGGACGGGCAATAAAGCGCCGCTTTAAGGCTATCTGCCCGCTTTCGACTCTCCGAGGAAGCGACGCATAAGTCACGCGCTACTCCAGTCCGAATTGTAAAACTTCCACTTTCTAACGCAATCGAACCGCGGTTGTAGGACAGCCCCGTTCGAGACGACGACGACGGACGGGTAGAGAAGAAGAGAGGTGTCATAGGTCGCGAAGACCGTGTATTTTCGTTATTTTGAGGCGCGCGCGTCATGTCCGACACGTGTAAGAGAGGGCCGGAGCTGCGTCAACTTCGTGTTCGGCGATGTCGACGCCGTGTTAACACGGCCATAGGTGTTAACGCCGCGCGCTCCGAATCGGGCGAAGGCGATTATAATGTGTGCCGCGGAAAACAAAGGCCGCCCCGGGCGCCACCTAGAGCCGGCCCCATCGATTTATGGAATCCAATTAAAATGTAAACGTAACATTTGAGACAATGGGGTAATTGCGTTTAGACGACTCGGCCTAATATTACATTTGAATTTATATTGGTTATTGTCTTATCATCGTAAATATCATACGGATTCGCATCATCAACCTACGTAATCTATTATTTATTAAGATCAACTTTTGGTTATTAGACCAGTTTTTCTAACGCATATTTTTATATAAAAGATGAACAACTTTCATTCCCACAGATTCAACATCTTCCCAGCGTTTCAAACTACACTGAGGTTATCTGTATAACTTACATCTTATAGCCGTTTTGATGAATACATGAACTAAAACAGAAAATTTTGTTAGAAATGGAAAGGAGTACTAACTTTATTGGTTGTTTGAAATATTATTTACATTTTGACCAAATACATAAAATATCTTAAAGTACTTACCTACATCAACTTATGTTCTTATATGGTTTAGTTTTGATGTAATTTTGTGGAAACATTCCAGTTTTACGTACCGCTATATGCTAGATGAATCTCGGTCGTGCACCGTAGAAAACTATTATTAAGATTATCTCGCGCATGTTTTGAGTCCCATTACCACTATCACCGTCGACAATTCATCCGAGGACGCTGAAACCGTATCAAGAGTATATGGTCCCGTATCGTAAAGTACGGGCGTAGATGCGTTACGACTCGGTAATAAGGCATGTCGAGATGCCTTTTCGCTGTACAGATAAACAATAAATGTTCGCATTTGAATATACGGCCGTGGACGGTCGTTATTAAAAACATAAACGCGCCCGACATCGCGCGTACCGGAATTACAAGCTGCCGGAGCAGTTACCTTGGCTCTTGTCCGAGCAAATTTTACAAGCAGTTCTATCGTACGTTCGAGTGCTTTATGGGAACCGGGAGGCCACAAAATTTCAACCACTACACGTACCAGAACCCGCGAGAACACGAACGCAACTCTACCACATTATACACTTTTATTAATTCCTTCCTATCATACAATCAAGATTTAATCATCTATTACAAATCGACGTCATCAAAATAATCTATACTGATTGTGAATGAATGTATTTTACTGAAAATAAGGATATTAAATAAATAGTGACAATCAAAGTATATTTTCATGTACAGTTATAATAAAATAATATAATGAATAGGTACAGGTAATAACATCCTTTTGGATCGATGTGTATCATTGAATGGGTTGGTTTTCTGAGACGTAGTTTGCAAAAAGGTGTAAGAAAACCGTTGTGTATCTAATTTGAAAATCTATGTGGTTTTTTAGTGAATCTACAAATAGCGTGTGCATGGCGTGACAAGGCGCGGGACCAGATCGCATCCGACAATTAAATCCGCACGTTATCAATTTACCCATCCACGCTAACGAGCAAAAAATGCTTGGATCTGGAATACCGATCGCTGTGGACGTCGACAGTTCAATACGCTACCGGCAGGCGGCAACGTCGTCGGTGCCACTTTTAACCAATATAATGAGTAAAAATATTTAATAACGCCTTACAATACGCCGTTCGCTAATTATCACCGTGGTAAAACTGCATCGGATGATGATTAGCGTCAAGAGTGACGTGCGTAAACGCGAAAAGTAGATCTAGTTAACGGTAGTGTAAAAATGGCGACCAGATGATTTATAATTGTCGTTTTTGCAATACCTGAATTATAATTACTTCTGCAGTCTTGAGGCTTTCGTCATTAACATTTATATTGGCTGTCTATTCTATTTCTATTGTTCTTCTTGGACGGCGATTATTTTATTTACTGCTAACTGTTCATCAAGGATAATTGCCGTCAGATGAACGCATGCGCACAAATTTCCAGAACGTTTTCCATAACATCGTTGCACGTTTGAAACATTTAAGACATTTTACCGGTGAAAACCTGTCGATAAGTATCTGAAGAGGAACGCGCAAGATGTTAAACACAAATACGACTGGTTCACTATCCGCTTCTACGAGTCGCGCTTGTAACCGGGCTAATTGAAAAATTCATACAACACCGTCCATTATTCAATTCGACGTGTCGTCACCGGGCGATGTTAGGCATCCGTACGTTATGTCCGATGAGATCGCGTAACGCATTCGTTCTTGCCGGGAACGGCGCAATATTTTACCGTGCATTTTTGCGAACGCGCGGTTCCGCGACTGCCGTCTTCTCTTCTCCGTCGATTCCTCTTTGCTCTTGTGTCTGTATGTGTGTGTGTGCTACGAAAGCCCGTTTTATTAGCGGTCCGATGCCGTTTACGGCATCCGCAGACAAATGCGCATTGCTGACGTTTGAATGTAGCGATATTCGGACGATTCGTCTCAATAAAATCATGGCGAGGAACGATTTTCCTATTGTCGCATCTACTTCCGTGTTCTTAGAATACGCTAACATCTATTGCATCTCTGTAACAAAACTCGATTTTTAATTTTATATTTTGCAAATGTATACACAATGTTAGAGTAAAACTGTATATGAGCAACAGAATGGATTTAAGGTATTGCTAAAATCTAATGTTGCATTATTAATGTCTCTGATGATGGCGTAAGCCGAAACCGGTCAGACAGTAAATAAAAAAGACCAGCAAAAGTATTGTTTTTATTTATATTATAGAAAATAACTGGTCAACATGGATCAAACTCCCTTATCTAATTATAAAACTATAGTAACTGATGGTTGATTTTATTCATAGTATTGATTGAATGCAAAGCTTTTCTGATCAATGTTTGATAAAGTATCTTTAATAAAACCAGACGTAATCATACATTTCTTGAGTACTTTGTTGAAATCGTAAAACAAATAAATGAGGGTTCAAAGTCTCACTTTATAATACACAACATTAAAAGGAATTATCGGAGGAGATAAAGGAGATATTACACTCATGAGTGAATCGTCCTACAAAATTTGCTGCACAAATTCATTGCAGTTGTCAGTATTAAAGAAAACCTCAGAATGTAAGTCTACTACATTTAGCGAGGGCAGAATGTAATAACGATAGGGATTATTTTCTGTTATATAAACAAGAAGAAACGATGAATTAAATGAGAAACGCTAAGTACTTTTGTGTATAAGACCTCTACATACAACGATCATTATTAATGTAAACGAATGTTATTTGGATTATGAGAAATACAAGGCAACAATGCATTTGTAAAAATTCACGGAATATTGATTTTCTAAAGAAATAACAACTGGCAAAGAAAATGTCTATAGTTAAAAGAAGTTAAAGCGATCTGAAATTACAACCAACTTCAATTCAAGAAAAATGCTATAAAACTCAATTTTCAATTTTTTGTTGCTACAGACATTATTGACTGCCTTGCAGTTAAAATTAATTTGAATGAAATCTCTGCTCAACTCGTAATTTGACAAATGTCAAGAAAATTAGATTTTCCAAAGAAATAACAACTGAGATGTAAAATTTTCTTTTTATATTTGTAAATAAACACGATAAAAACATAATGCTATTGAACTTAAATTTGCACATCATTTTCCAATGATATACAAAGAGACAAAAAAAAATCCTTTCCTACTTTTTGAGGAAGAGGATGAAAAATACAGTGCTGTTAAAATTAAATTAATCAAAAAATTTGAGAAGCTTGAATTTTTACCTTCTATAAATTATTTTCCAAGCTAAGTTTCGTAACTTCGTTTTTTGTAGTAAAAACCTTTGCAGTTCAAATTATAATTTCCTTTTCATATTTCCGCTAAAAAACTATGAAAGGAAATTCAACGAATATGTATTTTCAATCATTGTCATTTATAGGCGAAGATGTTTCATTGCCAAGTTTCATGCACGATGATTGAGTTAGTGGAACTTAGTAATTTATGGAATTAGGAATGCACTGAAATTGCTGACACCATATAAGAATCCAGTAAATGCAATTAAACGATTGTATATGCGGCGCTGCTTCGGTTAATTGAAATTAACTTCCGATTTCTAATGTTGAGATGACCCATTTTATTGACAGAACACTCATTTGAATTAGAGTATAAAACCGTTCGAATCTGAAATATAAATGCTCTAACTTCGCTATATGTTTTAATGGAAGAAATTATGAAACCAAAAAGAAAGAGGTTTCGTAATAAAGAACGTTCTATATTCTGCCCATCATGAATAAATAAGTGATCAAGGAAAACAAACAATTTGACTATTTGACGAAGGAAGACAATGATGAGGATTACTACCAATAGAGTATGTTATCATGATGTGTCACAATATACCTTATGCAGGTCATATGGGATCGTCCAGAAAATAATAAATAGATGTCAAAATGTTCACCTCTTCATTATTTCACCATATATCGTTGGACTGCTTGTTAATAGTTATGTTTTATTTAATTTGACGATGAATATAAAATTTGAATTACCGTTTATTAATAATTCATTGCAATTAATTTTGAGGGATTGAACTCGTGGTATTTTATTAATTCCGATACCATTTAATAACAACAGAGATTGACTATTAGCGACGATCTTTCTAGGTCAATATCATAGCAGGATTTCTTGGGGCATGAATGGTATTTTCTCAAAGAAATATGTAGCTGTAATTTAAAAGCTTATATTAGATTATTGTAATGGTTTCTTTCAGCACTACTAAGCACGGCCGAGTCCGCCAAAACGTTATTTTCAACTTTAAATTGCGGACTTCTTATTATTCGGGCATCACTATACGTCCTTTAACGACTTTCTTGATTCTCATTGATGTTTCGGGTAACTTATCAAATTTTTAGCAGCCGTTTTAGAAACCAAAGTACTTCTGGGGTTAGGTTTTCTAAAGCTGTTATTAAACAACCAGATACTTTCGAAACTCTACTTTTCCGTTTCATCATATTAGCTTGGGGATATAGAGAAATCAAATTTTGAGTCATACAATCAAACATATGTTATATATTGCATGATAATACTCACAAATATGTTATTTATTTGGGCGGTAGTATTAGTGATTTCATGCTTCAGTGTTGGTTATATGGTTTTAGTGGTATTCATTCACTTCTTCCCTTCATGCATGTTGATTTAATTACTGAGTAACCCTGTCTGTTAAGGTCTTATTGTTACTATTCTTCTTAATAGAACTTTCAGTTATTTTCTAATTTTAGTCCGTATGTGTGATAATTACGGCATACTTCTTCAAAATACTTACTCAGTTTCTTGTAATCGTCTTCAGATACCGGTTCGATAGATATTCTTTAGATTAGTTCTACTTTTGTGTATTGTTTTTCTTCTTTTCAAGTACATACTTACATTTTTATGTTATTAATCTTGGAGCAATTTTAAGTTTGCGTTTACCAAGTTTTCATTTTTTCTTCTTCGGATCAACTCCCGTTAAGGCTACATATCTCCAATATCTAATGAATAGCTTTCTTTTTTTGTTATCATGTTTATTGGCACTATTTCGTACTTGATTTTGGCTATTCTTGCATTCCTTTCTGTTTGTTTTTTTTTGGTTACTAACTGTTGTAACTATCTTTTTGCTCTCTCCTGATACTTCTTAAGCAATTCATATTTACTGCTTCCAAACATTCCATTTTCTTACTGCTGCGGAACATTGTTGTTCTTGGTCACTCGCTGATTGCTATATTCACTAACTTATAGTCATCAGAGATTTCGGGTAACTTATCAAATGGATTAGTTACAACAGCAACGGTGTCCAAGTTTTGAGGAAAAACAAGTGTCTGTAGTAAACGAACAGATTTCTGGTTGGTTGCTTTATAACTTTTACACTCTATATGTTTCGTAATTAATGGTCACATAATGTCGTAGTGTTAATATTTATACATCACTTGTTTCTTATCGTGTGTTGATACAGCCATTAAATAACCATGATCAAGGTCCAGTCCAATAGGTGAATTTGTACATTACTGAAAAAGGTATCCTTTCCAATCTGCAGTAGTGATCAACCCTTCATGTATTTCTCATGAAGACCGTCTCCACAGACTCACAAAGACTCTTGTTACTTTTTTTTTCTATAAGCTTATCTATTATCAGTTTCAAGTCCGGATCTTTTCTTTGTTAAATACGAACATTTTCAAATGATCGATTTGGTAAGTCAATAGCAATCACACATATGTAACAGAAACTGACTCTTTATGGTGATAGAGTGGTCTTGATAACGTATCAGCATTATATATTCCAGTAGTGAAGTAATCGATCTATAGGAGTCTTCATAGTTAATATCCATCTTAACCTTTGATCATCAGGGATAACAGTGGTTATAGAGCCTTATACTCTTGATTCATATTCAACAAGATATTCATCTTCTCTTTCCCCTCGAAGTAAGGTCCAAAACCACAACAATTGCACTATTGCAAGTTGCAGAACATTATTAAAAGTTACTTAAGAGTTTCAAGACTTTTTTTAATTGCCCGAATTTGTCAAATTTCTTTGTTAGGTCTTTAACGGTTTCGTCGTTTGAGTAAATTTTGGATTAATACTATCATCCTTTCGGTTTTGTAACATTGGAAAATCTACCATAGTATACATGCAGTCTTTGAAGAGTTAACTGTCGTAGATATTTTACTACGTGGCATTAAAAATAACATTTTCTCTATTTAGTCGCAAGTCGAGATGGGCATAAACGAGTAAATATCAATCCTAAGTCATTAACGTGGATATCAACACTTTCATTCAAAATATGCATATATTTCAAATACGCGAATACCAACACATCATCCAAACTACTGTGCCAATTTTATACTCAAATGGCATATGATGAAATAGCAAATATCAAATGGGGAAGTACATGCTCTCTTAGAGCAATCTGTTCCAGATTCGAAATCAATACTAGTTACGAATTTTGTCCTTTAGAGTGTGTATAAAGTTGTCGTATCCTTGGCTATCTTCCTTTCGACAGATATAATGATTGCTCATAAGCAACGTATTTAATCTTGACCACTTTTTTGACTTAATGCGTCATTATAAACATTCTCTTAACCAGTGTTGTCGTTTTCTATTGTCACGGTTAGATTTTACTACTTGTCAACAAATTAGAAGATGTGTTAATTTTGGAGGGGAACTTTTCTGTAGTTTTATTAAGTAATAAACTATAAACCATGTCAAGTTAAATCGTTTTTTTTACGTCACCACTTGGTAATTATGTAAATAACGGTCTCGCTTTACAAATAAAAACATCACTGGGAGTATTTTTGTCTTGTTCGGTAACAAAAAATTCTCGGTAATTCTTATAAGGCTTTTCCACCAACTCAACGCAAAAACATCCAACAACATTGACAATCCTCGAATACATTTACACAACCCTTATACGTTTCGATAGCATCTATAAAAACATCTGCATTTTTTAATACACTAAATTCAGACAGCTATATTGAAAAGTCTCGCGAAATTATATAATTAGATTTTGGTCAACATTTTGGACGTGATCATTTATTCTGTTTAAGCTAAGTACTTCCTCGGAAATTTATTAACTCTAAAATTAAGATTAGTTATTATTTATTAATACAAAACTTATTAATTTTTAGATATGTCATTAAACTACTTTGTAATAATTCTTAATTTCTTTTTTTTGCAGTCATTTTTTGGACGAACTTACAACAACAGATCCTCAATCTCGGAATGTAAAAACAACGATAAATGCGTAATCAATAAGAAAAATCGGACGGCGTGCAAAGCGTGCAGATTACGAAAATGTATTCTTGTGGGAATGTCCAAGAGTGGATCCCGTTATGGGAGACGTTCGAATTGGTTCAAAATTCATTGCCTTCTCCAAGAGCAGCAGCAACAGGGTGCTACAAACATTGCGGCCGCTGCAAACCTCCTCAGGCCGCACCCTTACCTACCAATGTTCCGAAATCCTCAGCTTTCCAGGGACACGAGAAGCTCGGAGTCAGATAGTGGTGCTTCATCGGCGGATCCCGAGGATGATCTTAGGTCCACGAGTTCTTTGGGGTATATGAAACTATCTTCGTCGCCGTCGAGCGAAAGGGATTGGTCGTCGAGTGGTTCTTCGAGTAAAAAAATACCGGCGTCGGTGAGTGACACTGAGTGCTTCAGTAGACGAAAGTTCGTGGGTTCTTTAAATAATGTGCCACCAGCGTCGCCCTCATCCTTACCAGCCACGTCACCGAGTGGAATTGTTCCGAGATGGTTACCTCCGACTCAAACCACCGCCGATCCTGCGCTTTGGAGAGACCTTTGGATTAGAGCGCCGTTAACAATAGCAACTCAAGCTCTGAATCAAGAAGAACCTATAGATTTATCATTAAAAGACAAAAAAGAACCGACACCTCCTTCGAGAGCGCCGATTGACGGCTCCTCGTCTTCCGAACTAAGCATAGAAGTATGTGTTGAAGAATCGGTGAAGTCAGTGCCTTTAGATTTAACTTTAGACCGACAAACTGATCCGTCGTTAGTTACAAACTAGGATTAACAAAAGAAATTTTTAAATCAAAAATATAAAGTAAATAAAATAAATAAAACGCAGGTTGTGATCGATCGTAAATCAGATTTTATTATTATATTTTTTTACAAAAAAAGAACAAAATAGAAAGTTTATTTTTATATAAATATATTACCTTTATATTGTATTTGTACTACGTAATTGTAATTATTGGACCATGTTCCTTTTTGCAACTCGACTATGTATTTTTTTTTAACGGAGCTCAAGCGTGAAAGATGCCAGTTTTCAACTTGCGCGGCAATTTTTACACTTGCCTCGTAAGAAAATCACGTTGATGTGAGTACCTGATGCGTAAAGTGCTTGCCTAATAAGATTCCTTCTCGAAACTGTTAATAGTAGCAGATAAACGTATTTATTATATTCTACTTTTTTATACTTTAAGGTCAGTTATGGGGTAATACTTCAGAGTTTATTATTTTTTTTTGTATATTTTTGCTGTTATCGTGTATAATACTTCAATAAAACTCGTTCGACATTTTCTATAATTCTCCAATTGCCATTATTTTTAAATAAATGTGTCTAAAATCGATTGTTATAGTATACCTACGAATGATTTCCAGAATTCCAGTATAAGTATTAGTTTACTGGCCAGTAAAAAGTGCCTTATGTTATACATAAAATATTTTTGCTTTTTTGTAATAAAAATGTTTTGTTAGAATTGATGTTTTATTTCTTTACTATCTATCAAAATCATTTAAACAATTAAAATTAAACTAAATTAGCCTTAAACTACCACAAGAAATTAAACACCTTAATTATGGTAATTTAAAACTCATTACCTCACGGTTAGTTCTGGATCTGGATACACTAACTTACTCTTAGAAGTGTTGCGTGAAGTGGTGAAGAGTAAACGGCTCGCTAAAGCGATAGCCGATTATCCGGACGGTTTTCTAAGGCCGGTTGCGTGACTTCGACGCCTTGGGTGGTTCCATGCTACAGTTGTCGGACGCCCACATATCGCCGATATCACGTGTCACCGATATCGGGTACATATCTCTGCTCACGCGATGCCGCGGGCGTATATATAAACTAAATGAGGCTGCATTTGTTTTACGGCTTTAGCGACCATCCACTGTTATCTACGCGGGGCATTTTTCACTTTTGTCTCGACTCTTTACTCGACTCCGGACTTATTCTTAAGATAAATTGAAAACGAAACTATCTCTTCGAGGAGAACCCTTAAATGTAAATGCGCTGTGATTGTACAGATGGCATGTGCTCGCACACGAAGATCTTAAATGCCTCCTGAAAGCTTTACATAAAGTATAAATTCGAGTTGGAGGAAATAAAGGAATAGATTAAAGAAATAGGTAGGTGTTTGTTCTAATAAAGTAGTTTTTATTTTTCTTAACACGAAGAAAATGTTTTTTTTTATATTATAGTATAAAGTGTAAATTTGCTGTCAGCATTAAATTTATAGATACTATTTTGTATATGCGTACTCGGTTGTGGGTGTGGGAGTAAAATTCCAAGAATCCCCATACATCCAACCGTGTGTAATTCATTGCCGCATTAAGTGAGACATTAATATTGAAATTAAACGTAGTTTCCTCGGAATAAACTCAAATTGATTGTACATCAGATAGCGACTAGGATTATAAGGTGGCTAACCGTAAGCTGCGACGCGGAGGGCGCTCTTTTTCCACAATTATAAACGACCCGCTATAAATTCACTTAATCACCCGGCGATTTTTACCGCCTGAGACGCGGTCGGATGGTCGGTCGTTCGTAAGTCCTGTCAGTCTGTTACCTACGCAAGGCCAACAAGAAGAGTGGTATTGTAAAGGTATCGTGTTTGCGGAAATGCGCGATATTCCGTTGCTTTGTACGAAATTTGAATCTCGCCTGTCTCTCACGGTACAGAGCTGATTAATTTATAGGGGGAGAAACTATACGATAAACAGACAATATAAGAGCGTGATTTAAATGTTTTGATTTCAATTCGAAACGTTTTATATCCTTATTTCTCTTATTTCATAGAGGTTTCATGAAGCTAAAGTAGAATTTTCAGTTTCTTTAATTTTCAGTTTTCAACGTGTAAAAGAAAAAGTTGGTTGACGACAAATTTGAGACGTTTTTACGATTGTAGCATGAGTTGTAAGTTGAAGGCGCCGCAAAGTTTTTCTTGAGGACGCTTGCTGTAAAAGGGTTTTGAAAATGGTAGTGTGCCTACTTGAAAATTCACACAGGAGAGTAATTACCGGTTTCGGTTTGAACGTGAAAATTAAATATTCAGTCCTATTTGGAATCGAAACATTTCAGCCTATAAAAGCTTAAGCGTATTCAGCGAAAAAACCGAATGGTCTACCATCGGTAGACGCGCGACGGTTTTTTCGTCGACGATCCGCCCGTTTTCGAGCCGGGGGTAAATTAAATAATTCATAGAACGTGTTTTATGACATGTCTTCGCAAATGTTAAGCATACCGACGGTGCACGAAGGCATCCGTCGGTATTAGCAGTCGTTTGCGATCTGAGCACGCGCCCGTTCTAGTGCCAAACATCCATGTACGCGATGTTTTTGCCCGAAATGCCGGCGAGTTGTTAGAACTTTGCCAATTTATCGATAAATAATTGTGCGATAGATCAAAGACGGAATTCGGACCGCAGGACGTTACGATCCTTAGGCATTTCAATGCCAGACGGAAAGCTTACTATTTGCACCGTTCACCCTGTGGAATACTAATTACAAACGGTCTCAACCTACGTCCGACCAACCAGACACGTACAGACCGAACCCGCAATCATTATTTGAATAAATAATTTAACCGCTGGAAGTGAGTTACGCAATCGAAGATGCGCAGTCATCTCGCAGTACATCGGTATTGTTACGGTAAACGCATTGACGATAATTTATGGAATACATTAGTGGACCTATAAAGTACCTAGCGTTCGGACAATGCCGACGTTCTTTGTATTGTCATTTCGCTTATGAAACGCTCTTGGTACATCGGTACTGATGTATACGGGAACAGGTACACGCTGTGATCAATGAGAAGTGTGGCACGCACCAGGAATGCCGTACAGAAGAAGTATTCCGATGTTAAATGCCAAGTAGGGTTGGCCATCCTATTCGAAACGATCATTATTAATAACTTTATTATCCATTGAGTTCAAATACTCGATTAACAAAAGCATCAGAAATAAACTTTTAAGTATATTTAGAATTTGCGGAACAGAAACGAATTACACTTAATTCTATATCACGACCCAACAATACACTACTTAATTAAAAGCACGTAAAGCTTAATGGCCAGAGTTTAGACTCGCTCCAAAGGTGTAGCATTAGCGACGACGAAACCGTGGAACGCTTTAGATAACGGACCGCGATAATCAACGGCGTAATTAAATTTCCCGATCACAAAGGATCATCGAGTGGACTCGCTCGATTCATCATAGTTCAAACCCCTCGCGAATATAATAAACAAATGGCTCGTAATTGAGGTAGTAATTAAGGATGAACGGTATCGTTCTCGCTTTACGCATGATACGTGAATTACCGCCACTATACATACTACTACAGTCCAAGAGGGATGACGACTCTTTTAGTAAACTGCTGGTGCTGCTTGGTTCTCTGTTAATTAACATGAACGAATTGTGAGGCAAATTACCACAATGAGAATATATTTATTATAGCCGTTTGAATGGCATTGCGTAAAGGCAATTAGGATTGAACAGTGTGTTACTCGATTGTCTTTTAGTACTAAGGTATAATAGGAGGACAATTTTAACATTTCACACCAATCATGAATCACGTAATAATAGCACTTTCTTAGAGTAAGGAAGAAGTTTACAACATTTTTAAAGATGACACTTGATTTTATTATATAACCTTACCTTAACACTAAAAATGTTTGCATTGTTTTCTTTTAGTATGTATTAGATTCATTTGTGGCCTTAACGCATGACAGTTTTTTCTTACTAGTCATAAAGTTAACGCCTTGGAAACTTGGGTATCATATTTGACACTTGTAATAAAAATTTCTTGACAGCATCATGTGTTATGTAATTTTGAAAAATTTTTGTTTAAGGCCAAGGACAGTAGAATCTAACAGGACTGCAAAACATAAAACTTCAAAAACAATATGAATAAGTCTAGGATATAACCTCTAAAAACACAGCAAACGCATAGACCATAACAACAGCTGGGCGTGGAAAATGGTGTGACGTAGTTTGCGGGCAGGTTGTCACAACAATGGATATAGCAGTCCTGTTAGATTCTACTGTCCTTGGTTTAAGGCATAGAATAGACCTGTAACGTCATATAACTACAACTCTCGTCATGTAAAGTGCTTTAGCTTTTAATTTATAAGGTCATTTTTTCACAAATTTAAAGTTTTTGCCTTAACTTCACATAAGGGTATGTAATTATTAAGTTGTAGATTTGAGCAACCCTGTGGAAGGTTGTGATAACCAATTCCAGTGGGAAGCAGTGTGAGGAATAACGAAGACATGAGAAATGGACCTCCGAAAACGGGATTGACAATGAGCCGACAAACCGTTCCATAAAATGAATAGTCGGTAAAATCGAAATAGAAACCACCAGACATACTCCAATGAATTGTCATAATCGACGAAAAAGGAATAGGAATTCAAGGAATAATGAGTTAACGCAGTGGTTCTGGAACGTGAGTTCTCTGTATTGGAGCAGAACTATCCAAACACTAGGATATCCTGGCAAAGTACAAGGCTAGGATACTTGCCATCTAAGAAATTAGATGGACCAGGCGGAGCCATTTGCGGAAGAGGGATTACGACATTTCCTATAGCTGCTATGATAGCAGGCATGAGTTCGGTACTGCCTTTGTCGTAAGCAAATTTCTTAAGAAAAAGATAATTGGTTTCGAACCATTAAGTTCCAGAATGTATAGTCTAAGGGTTAAGGGGATGATGTTTATATTAGCATTATTAAAATGCAGAAGAAAAGGATGTTATTTTACGAAGAGCTGGAAGTGGCACATGACGATGTTCGAAACTATGTATGACATATAAATCATAATTGGAGACTTTGTACTGGAATTGTAAGTGGACTCTGAGTAGGTCAATATTTAGCATACGTTGCAACTATGTAATATTATTAATACGATGTAACGTATGAAAAGGTGGAGTAGTTGCTCACATGTGGAAACAAGGATAATAAATAAAAGTAAACAATTTATTCTTTAATTTAACCTTTCACCTCAATCCAAAAAGGAACAACAGTCATTACATGGCGATCCTGCCAAACTACAGACAATAATTAAAAAAAAATGTAGTGTACCGACGAGGGATACGAATTAAGAACAGAAGAAGGAGTCTTGTAAAGAAGAAATCTATGGATTTGTGTGTTCTATAGAAAAAGACAAATATAAATTTATAAGAAAAAGAATGGGACAATCCAGATCAAAAGAGGAAATAATCATTGCCCAAGCAGGCAACAGTGGTGGAACAACAAACGGCTTTCCAGAAAAATACCATATGGGAGAACTAATAGGCTTTGTGTTGGCATCAGGGTTTGCAATTGGAGCTGTTTTATCTAATTCAAACAACAAACCAGTTGCTTTTGCTAGCAGAACTTTGAATAAATCGGAGAAAAACTACTGCACTATAGAAAAGGAACTCCTTGTTATAGTGTGGGCAGTTAAACATTTTCGACCTTACTTGTTTGGAAAACATTTCAAAATTTAGCCGATCATAAGCTCTTGGTTTATTTGTTTGGGACGACTAACTCATCGAGCCGTCTCACAAAATTTAGAATAATACTGGAAGAGTACGATTTTGAGATTGAATATTTGAAAGGTGAAGAAAACATGGTAGCTGATGCTTTATCACGGATAACTTTAGATAACTAAAAGAATTGACCCAAACAGCCTTAGTAATGACTAGGTCTAAAACAAAATTATTAATCGACAGTGACCACGAAGTATCACTGCTACTTAGTAGTTGTTGGTAGAGTAGTTGTTGACATGTGGAAAGAGAAATAATAAATAAAAGTAAACAATTTATTCTTTAATTTAAACTTTCACCTCAATCCAAAAAGGAACAACAATCATCACAACTTCAGCGGAAAAATAGGAAGAGAACAGCTGCACCATGAATGAAAGTAATGAGAACGGAGTGCGAGTGATAAATTTCGCAGCTTGGAGGAGAACTACGGAGGAGCAAACATTGACTTAGACCATTTTCTGCATGGATTTTAGAATATCGGGTGCCAAAAAATTGAAAGGAGAAATAACTAGAAAACTGCTGCAGTACTGTGATAAAGCAATTTTAAGAAGAGCCAGCGATAAGCCTATCAACTAACGAGGACAAGACAGTACGAGAAACAAGAATGTTATACGGCGGACTCAATGAAGAAAGAAAGGGGTTGAAATCCAAAACTACGTTGTGCATGGATAAAGATAGGAATCTTGTGTGGGACCCCAACTTAATATTAAACAGAAAAAACAATGTTTTGATCAGCTGCTTAGTGAGAATGTAGACGCTGACATGGCCGCGGAGAATCGGAAAGGAGTAAACGACAAATAAGAGGAAGCACCAACCCTCATAGAGATAGAAGAAGCCTTTCAAAAGCTAACAAATCCACCAGCGATCAAATCCCTGCGCAATTCCTTGAGCAGTGAGGGAACAACTGACCTGTCAGTTACCCAAATCCATAAGAAGGGGGCTCGTTAAAGTGTGAAAATTATAGAGGTATTACGTTGTTAAACACAACATATAAAGTGTTCTCCAATGTACTATATAAAATACTTCCTTAAACGAAAAAGCTTCTAGAACAGTACCAAAGTGGATTCCAGCCAAGTATATCAACGACATAGTGACGACGCAGTGGTGTAGATCACTGCGGGTTTACGCGAACGACGTTGACATCGTCTCTAAAAATTTGTTGCAGATGATAGGAATATATATAGCACTGATAGGCTCGGCCAATAGCTATGGCGTACAAATAAATGAACAAAAAACAAAAGTCATGCCAGTAACTACCTCGATGCGTATTATTCATGACTTCGGAGAGAATCTTACAATCAGCGCTGACACATGGATAATTAGCTGGCAAGACGGCGACTAAATATGAATTAATAAATTCAGTTATCAACTGTTAGGAAAACACGAGGAACCAGATGTTAAAACTAGAATAAAGGCCATAATATTGCAATAGGCAGCTCATTTGGAACGTTCACCAGATACATATGTGCTGAGGAGGATCATGCGTGACCACAAGCCATAAGAAAGGCGGAAACAAAGAAGGCCTGTATTCAGGGGGGAGGATTGGATAACAGAAGACTTGACCAAGGTTAGATTTAAAGGCTGGAGGATAAATTAAACTGCATACAGATAAATTGAAGAGTAAACATTGTAGGGCCAGGCCTCACACAGGGTTGTGGCGCCGCAGATGATGATCACATGTGATACTTTGGGTACTATTGAAAATAATGTTACTTATTTACAATGATTTCAGGTTTGTCTAATGAAGCAATTCCTCATCTATTAGTGAATATTAATGTCTCTGAATATGGAAAGGAAATTGAACGTGAAGACAACAGAAGACATAGAAAAGACGTATGTATTGAGATTTATATAATATTGAGGAACAGTAAAGTTTGCAGGAACCAAATTGTGACTGGGATTCCTCTGATTATGAGTCGCTTCAACATCTATCCAGTTCAACGAGGAATTTACGTAGGTCAATAAATTTGAACGATTCAACGATTTAGACCCGTATCTGTCTAGTTTGTCTAATGTGCGAAGTCAATACAATATTTTGTGGAAAAAATCTGTTAACACTACTGCTGTAAAAATTCAATGCTTTTTGGTATAGCACGATTATTGGTCTATGAAATATGCCAAGAATCAAAGAAAAAAAGATTTAGAAACTAGATGCGACTCATTGGCTTCTGCTATGACTAGAAATCATTACGCTAAAGATTACTACACGAAGATACGCTGAAGGTACTTGTAGACGTTGGAGTAAAAAACTTTTCACTTTGTAGGTTTAGTAGTTTGTAGATTTAATCAATATAGTATTTTTTCTATGTTTTGCAAAGTATCATACGATACCACCTGACAATCCTGAAATTAATATTTATGTAAAATTTAATCGATAGGTATACTTTGTACTTCAGGTCCCAGAAGGACTATACAAACCTTTTGACATTTCAACAATTTTTAAAGATTATTTCTTGTCTTTCTTGTCTTCTTTGAAAAGTCTGTTAAAAGTAAAATCACGTTTATAACTTTGCCCCATAAACGTTCTTACATTATTACCTTGAGTGTACTCATAAAGGTACTCTAGTTTTACCAAATGAAAACACTTTTACTTTTCAATCACTAACTTATTCATTGGTGAAACTTGATATTTATTATCCAAGTGGTCACTTACACTGCAATTCAAATGAATATCTAAGATATTGTTTGGCGATAACAGTCGTAGTTGATACTGACGTGTAGGAGTTTATGTGCACCTATAAACTTTAATAGATGCGTAATTTAGTTAACGTTGGCTGTCGTTACGGGTAGAATAGGCGTAGGTGATCGAATGCGTCATCTAGATCCGGATCGCAGTTAATTATTCCCATCTGCTCTCGAATCGTCTCGAAGGCGAAGATTTCTGTATATGGTCTTAAACGTGCCTGGACGGCCGCCGGTTCTTCTTCCCGGCCGATTACCAATTCAATGGCATTTGGAACTTTTACGACTTTGACGTGGCATTCAGTGCGGACTTCTCGGTAATTGTTAGCACAACGGTTAATGCGGTGAGGTCGGAGTGAAGGGGAGAGGGTAAAAATCGGTGGCATTTCGTCGCGGTAGCCGAGGATGGATTCGCGCCGCGAATAGGTTAATCGAAGGCGTTTTCATCGAAATTTATTCGAGCACCGCTAAAGGGACGAAGAAGGACGGCGCATTCGGCGCAAAGGAAGGAGTAGAGGACGAAAGTTACGACCGGGCAGGCGGCACTGGTAGGTATTCTTGCGCACGTCTCTTATCGTCCTTTGAAACCTGCAGCTTTCTAAGTAATTGCGAACGTAACCGAAGACGCACAACCGAAGCGTGCGTGTTCTGTTACCGGGAACCTACGGCCCGGAGCTCCACGTCCTCACCGCCAGAGGCCCGCAAGATCGTCCATGCCGTAGATATATCTGGATTGACGTACAGCCTCGGGCCAGATGCCTCCTTCTCACATATACATATCGGTTTGATTGTAATATATTGCCGCATTCATAAACCAATAAAAAGATAATCACTCAACACCAGTTTATGCAACTTCACCACGACATGTCATCGAATTATCCAAACTTTAATCGATTTCACTCAAGTTGCTACATACAACTTCCCTTAAAATTGCGTCTTTCTTATTCATACATTGATGTAATTGTTGAAATAGTCAGTTAGCATACCAAGAGTTCTTGTAAGGATAAATCTAAATGTACCAAGTCCTTTGAAATAGTCCGCGACTATTCACAGCATACCAAATGTTGTTGCATTTTGTGTGGATGGAGTGGAAGTTGGAGAGACATAGGCAGTAGTAATATGGAGCGACTGTAGCGCTTATACAATGGAGCGAGGACGTCGGGAGGACACGACAGGACAGCGCACGCACCAACGTCACCTTTGTGAAGATCCGCCGGCGATTAAAATTATTCTAAACGGCTTGCGGTCCGTTTAATTTATAACGTTGAATGGCCGCCACGTTCCTCCTTTCAGCCGTTTGCGGCATTGCATGGAAGACAACGAAACGAACGAACGAGACCGGAGACGATGTCGTATAAGAAGTGGAAAAAGAAGGGGCGCAAAAGAAGGGTCGAGATTCCACAAAAAGCGGCTGAAAATTCCGATCAGGACGAAATCCGTACATCTCCAGTGAACTACTTGGGTGGCACAGATGTTTAGCCGCCGTCTTTGACGTAGTCTTCGCCCGGGAGAACCTTGGCGGGGGTTCTAATAAAAAGTGGCGCGCTGTTTTAATTAACGCATCTTGTTAGCGCTGCCGCCGTCGAGAGCTCGACGATCTAACGACATGGTCCGATGGCCTGGGGAACGCGTGCTTCGAACGGACGCACGCGGCGCTCCTCGACGCAAAAACGAGGAAAACTCAATGCTCGCTAATGTGCTGTTTTCATTCGATTAATGATGCATTACACATGTAATTCGCATGTTGCCTCGCGGCACTTCTACGTTCTATGAGATACGACTCAATCAACCCCATCAATATTCAATACCACACAACTATTTTACTATCATTAAACGTTTAAGCTCTCTTTTAATGTATTATTATGACATATAACCACCAGGATGAATTAAAATACTTTTTTGGAGCGACACTTCAACTACTTTAGTTTAGCTACAAAGTTATTTTCTATTACAACGTAGTCTAATAAGTGTTTATAGCAATATCTAATAAATGTTTCACATTTTAAAGACATGATTATATAACATACAATGTCGCGCCGGAAGATATGCAAAGTATCTTGGTATCGTTGAAGACGATCTGCAAATAACCGTCGGCACAGAATAGTTTCGTATGGGTAACTGTAAAAGCGGCGGCGTTGCGGTCGCAAAAATAAGTTGTTTCCAGGCAGGTGGATAATAAATAACCGGAGGATTCCGCGACACGTCGAAGGGCAAAGTTGGAATAACTCCGAAACCTGGATTATATATCAGTACCGAGCGGGTTTACAGGGCATTACACAGGGGAACACTCTGCGCAAAAGAAGAAACGGTTCGGACGAAGCAGACCGCGCGCTCCGAAATAATTCGCGGCATTTATCTTGCTTACATGCCGCGGATTCTTTTACGAAACCGACTTGTTTCGACATGACCGGTGCCCGTGTTCGTGTGCCTGTACGAAACCTAACTTGGTACACTATTTGTTACTGTCTGTCCAACTGAATCACTAGTCTACAATACCAGAATTCTTTTTACCACATAAAAGACGACAATATTAAAAAAAAAAATAGATTCAACACCTACCTTCTACATAGTATAGACTTTTTAATTTTTTTGTCTTTCAAAGTAATACTTTAGTTATCTTGAAGATTTCTACGATTCCTTACGATCGAACGGACACCCACAAAAAACAAGTTGTTTTGGAACGATCGTCTCGGGAGACGATTTCAGCGAAATTTTTGCAGAGCTCAGTCGTTTCGGAGACCCCGAAAACGACCACTCTTGTCTCGGGTGCGATACCTTTCGGACGGTAAGTACGTAATTTTTATGCGGCGAAGTCGTGCGACCGTTGAGAAAAACAGAAATCGGGGAACAGGTTTTCGTTGGAGATTTTCGGGCCCGGCTCCAGTTCGGCATTTGAGGTGACACCGAGCCGTATAACCACGTGAGATATGCGCGGGCATTTGTAATGGGATCGGGGTCAGAGGACACGGACGACATCTCTGCGACGCCGGTGGTCCACGCCGCTCTCCAACTCTTTTAAAAAGGTGTACCTGGGAGTGCCGACATAACTCATATACTTACGCCCGGATCTGTATTACAATAATATTATTACAAGCATTTAGGATTCAGCTACTGTTCTGATCCTATCTTGTCACGACGATGGCGACACAATTAAGTATTGACGCCTTGCGGATTAAAATCTTTAGATTTGATTGTACCAAATTTGTGCAGGATACAATTTTAAAATATTTACATTTATTAATATTTATTAGGGGTTTGGTTAAATCTTAATATCAATAAAATATAGAGGTGTCCTAAATCATATCTACCTTCAACTATAACATTACTATCAACTTACTTTCCTACTTTCCCTTATATCTCAGTTAATTTTTTTAGGAGCGAATAGTGGTGAAAGGTGTAAGAACAAAATTTCCATAAGGTGAGGTCAAACATTTTTATAAGAAGATAATTCCAAAATAAATGAATTTAACATTAGGTTTTACCTGAAAGGTTTTATTTCGAGAAATCGCCTTAAGAGCAGAGAAACCTGAGAATCCCATCGAGGTCCTTTCACTATTCTAGCTGAAATTTGTTCTCGTGGAATATGTAGATGGATATCGTCGGCGGACAACTGTTAGACGCAACTGTCGCGCAGAAATGCGCGCGCATTTCTAGACAACGATCGGCCAATAAATTGAGGCCGGAATCATAAATAGGTATAAACAATGCCGATCGAGTGACTGAACGGTCAAGATAAGATTAGCCGCTACTGGAATTCCTCTTGGTGTAGCTCCTCGCTGGAGGACGGAAGATGCGCGCCTGATAACGGCCGCGAGCCGATACAGCGCATTCCACGCTAACAAATATCACATTACTTTTAAGACATTTGTGATACTTTCTGCATTGCCAGTCTCGTTCGTGACTAATTTTTCTTCCGGCGGCGGCGGTCCGAAGCGGTCTTAGTTAAGTTGTTGCCGATAGCTGTTCTACCGGGAAGCAGTAAAGCGATTCTTGCCTATGACAGTTTCCCCGCTAATGGCTTTCAAGGTATAGCGTGAATTAGAATTAGTGGCAAATTAGCGAGAAACGTATCGAGCTCGGCTATTTGTGATACGTGCCATACCCGAAGTGCACATCATTCGAAGCGGTTCAGCTTTTCCCGATGACGTGCTAAATTGTTCCTTTTGGCCTAATGGCTACCTACAAAATTCTTCGCGCAAAGTTCATCCGCAATATATGGCCAGTAGCGCACGTGTACGGACGCGTTGCGACCATCTAGTATCCGCAACATCCAATAAACGAGATCTTACTGTCCTTTTCAATCCTATTAATTACGTTATTAAACTGTATATTGAACTAGTTTAAAACATTCAATTAAATCGCGAGAGAGACTTCGTTGAAACCGGTCGAAATATAATCGTGACTTTACGTGTGTGCGCATGTAATGTATATTCAGTCTGGATTATGCATGCGCGATTTTAGCGGACACATTGCGACAATGGCGTCCTTAGATGGAGACGGCGTTAAATCGGCCCGCGGCGGACGGAGACCGTTACTAAAGCCCGCGAGGACACCGCCAATTCACAACAATGCAAATGATATGCATTTATTGCTCAAATTGTTTACATAATCCATTGAGGGACCCACTTAAAGTGTCGTCACGGTGCCCGGTACCGTTTGTAAGCAAATGAACGGGAATTTCGCGTAGAACCGAGCATCGCGACTAGTCATCCGCAGACGCCCACCGGGTGGTTTTCTCTCTCTTCCGCTCTTCTTCAACCTCCTCCAACTCACAAACTTCCTTTTAACAAACCAAAGTTTAGATTTAGTATGTTAGTAAAGTATGTTTAAAGAATTATCCCTTCGTCAATTAGATACCATCTTGTTTGACTGTAGGGGTGATTATAATACAATAAAATTATCAACTTTTAGCATCGCTACTCTTCTTCTCTGCATAAATATTTAAATGTATACGCTGTACGTCGACTTTACGAGATTGGAATTGTATCCACCGTGGACACTAAATAATACACCCAAAACAAAGATAAAATAAAATCTGTTTTACAGTAGAAACTAGAAATATTATAGACAAATTTTATTAACACTTAAAAAATTGCTGATAATAGCTGTCTCGGTACAAGACATAACATTAAATTATAAATATTTAAGTATATACGTATTACTTGGTAGGTACTTGGTAGGAGTGGGATACTTGGATATATTTTGTTAAAATCACGTACCAAAAACCGTCTGTTTATTATTGTAAATAATTTTGATTTAATCAATACAATTGATGGCAACGGACTAATATATAAGTAATGGTTTAATGCTCAAGTATTTGGTAACTACCTATACAACATTATAAAAGTGATTGGAAGCTGCACTGAGGTATATTAAGTTAAAAGTCTGTATGGTCAGTAGTTTCCTGAAAAGCATGGTGGTGATTGAAGCACTGTTAGCAAAAGTCTTACATACTAAGCGATTGGGAAAACCTGTCAGAATTATAGGATGGATGGTATGTAAGTAAACAAATCACAACCTACCCATTCTCTTTGACTTCCTCTTTTTCTTTGTGCATCAGGGTGCGTCAACATTTTATGGTGTTTTACTTTATACAGATAACGTTACAGATGTCTTATTCGCATATAGGGATTAATATTTGATTTTCATCTCTTCGTGACATTGCTCACGCTTTTAAGGCGTATAGAACTCATTAAAATTTTGCCTGTTGTAATCATTGTATTTTTATTAAATGCCACTTTTTGAAGTATAGAACTTCTTTCCATTTCCTCTCTTGCTCGCTTTTATATAATCATAGTTTTTAATACACGAATTTGTGCACCTGCTCAAAGAATTTGCAACCAATTTCAATGGTTAATTGCATATATTTCTGCTATGGATTTCTGCTGCCACGTATTTTCTTTTTCATTGGTTTGTTATCTCTTCTGCACCTTGCGATCACATCTACGTCATCCACATAGGCAGTATCAGCACTGATTTGAAAATATTATGTTGAATTCTTAATGCCCCTTTGTCATGTAAAAATGTGGTTCAAATATTATTATTAATTCTGACCATACTTTTTGCTGCGCCATGGTTACCCTCATTATCCTTATTAAGCTCATTTACTCGTTTCACACATAAATTTATTGTCTACTGACATTATTATATGTAACTTGTAAATCCATAAAGAGATGTATAAAGTATTTGGCGCAGTGCAAATATTTTGTTAATGGTAGATTTTCGTTGTCTAAATCCGTTTTGACAAGAGTCTATTTGATGCTATGCGTATAGGGCTAAATGGTTGAATGTTATTTTTGAGATAACCTCGTATACAGTTTAGTGCAAAGCGATTTCATGAAAATGTTGAAGCAAATTGTTTTGCCTCTTTCTGCAGTGTAATTTGTTTGCAATTCTCTTGCTAGGACAGGCGTTGTAAAAAGTTATCGGTTGTTAGATTTCTCCCTAATCCTATCAACGTTTCTATCTTATCTAAAGCAATATGTTGGCCTTAGTTACGTTCAGACTGGTCTTCTATTTTCCCAGTGTATATTTGCTGAATTAACTGTTCATCGACTGTTTCACAAGGTAAGCATCTTGTAATGTGAGTAGCCATAAGCCAAAGAAAGTTATAATTAGTAATAATTTGTGTATCTTCATCGAAACGAAAAGATTATGAAATTAGTGAACCTTAGAAATAAAAGTACAACTACAAACTTCCGGGTTATGCTGCTGAAGACAAATTAAATCAACACGTTGACTACTTACCGTAGCTGGTATCTGTAGCATCTTCCTTGTTGGCTCATTCATCTTTCGATGTATAGTTCATCTAGAGTACGTCCTTTAGAAGTCGTTCTTCATTCTTGAAATTTTCCCTATCGCATAATCTCCCGGGTCTTTCGAAAAGGGTGTGAATTATGCACATCTTCTGTTGTTTAATCTTAAGTAAGTCGGTGATATGCAAAGCTCGTCCAAGTTCTGGGATGTACCTCGATAATCCATTTGGTATAATTTTTCGCCGTAAATCTTCCACAGCATCTTTTACAGGCACTTTGGTAAAAAGTGATTTCTCGTCGAACCTGACTAATATGTCCTGTGGATCTAGGGAAATGTTGCCACTTAATAACACAAAGATTGATGAATTTTTTAAATCCGTGTTTCTTGCTCAAGATCAGTAGAACCATGGATCGGTCAACAACCAATGACTCCACTGGCAAAGACAATTTTTTTATTTTTTTGTATTCAACGTTCCAAAACGTTTCCATCGTTATTCTATACCTTTGTCCTAGTCTTGCATAGATATCGATTTCGAAATTTTAAGGTGTAGTCAAAACAGTTTTTCATTTTGCGGTTTTAGGTTCTTGAAGGACTTGTGTATTCTTTCAATTGGTAAGGTTTATTCGGTCTTTATTATTTCTCTCTGTATCTCCGTAGAAATGCGAAGATGTTAGTAGACTTGGTGTTTAATGTATAAATTGTCTAAATCTTTGATAAGTTGGAAAGAAGTTGTAAACATAAGTTCATAAGCTTTCAAGGCGGTGTTATTAGAAATAAAAGTAAAACTAGAATATAAAAAATATGGCATACTAGTGTTTGAATAACTGCATGACATAATCTGCAAGCTTCAAATTTTAGTTTTACTTCTAATAACACTGATTGTGGAAACTTACGAACTTACATGTAGTCTAGAATTCTATATTACAAAAATTCCTAATTCATTCTTTATAGAATTAGTAAATTCTTGCCAATGTTAACAAATCAATAAATCGTAGAACCCATCTACATCTAGCTTTCGCCATAAAGCAGCGTTTTTCACGCAACCCTTTGCATTAGTTCACTGAACGGTGTGGTTGATAATGTTATCTCTAATAAAAGACGAAAACTATTCCAAATTTTGTCGACATTTATCTTGGGCTATGCTGTAGGTCCTCATACACCATTTACTATATTGTGGTTTTCGATCTCTTTGGTGATATGGGCTCCTTATAGCACTCTTCATTGATTTCAGATTTTGTGTCAGATGAATTTTCGAGGTGGTATTCTTAAAAAAAATATTTTTCACTGCTGTCCGCTGAATTAGCAGTAACATCCTAAACACCTTTATTATTATTATTTTTTTTAATCACTATCATAAAATACCTTTTGTACCTTTATCAGTTAGAGGTCGAGAGAGGATCGGTTCTTCTTCTGGCCATGATTTCTGAACGAAATTATTTTTAATTGTCGTCACGTTATGGCAGTATGAGATGACATGGAATGTCTTTTAACAGAGCTCATATTTACAACTCCAATAATTTCGTAACAGCCTATGTGATAATAAAAGGTTTTTTTTAGATATTCTATGCACTCATAGGAGACAATGACTTTGAGGTGTAACATTTCATAAAGTTTTTAAAGTGTTATAAAGTATTTCATAAAGTGTTTTGGCAGAAAATGACATTGCCAATATTAAAAACACATCACTAAGTTTATCGTAAGTTTCTAAAGCTGATTATTTACGTGCCTCAAATAATTTTACTAGTCCAATTAATATAGTTTTTTCGAGATGAATATGAGGTTAAGCAATTATCCCAATTCTATGTTTTAAGTGCTTAAAGTTTGTATTGATGCTTTAGTTTTTGGTCGTAGTTCAAGTAAGTCGAAGGTTGATTATCTGGTATATAAGCAGCTGTCAATAAACATTAGTTCTATTTCAAATTGAATGTACCACATTTTTAGTCATAAATTTATATCAGTCATTAACAGAAAATTTTTGAAAACATTTGATAAATCGTTTTGAAAATTTTTGAGTACTTAAAATCGATACAAAGAAAAGTGAATAAAATAAACAAAAAATTTTCCACTTTTATTAACAAAAAAAATCTTACATCTTTGTTTCTATGAGAATTTCCAATCCTTTCTGGACAAACCTCTGCGCATATAATAACACCTTTCAAATCCATCCGAATGTTGGGGTCAAACGGTTCACCAGTGAGAAAAGCGTTCGGTTGTACAAAGAACACGCAACGGAATTGAGACGTCAGGGTAGAGATCTCGAGAGACGGATCGCTATTCATCATTGCCCCGTAATATAATGTGATGGGCATGTAAAACACGCGTTGTTAAAATCAGTGCGATCGCGCGATGTCGCAACCTGACCGTCTCTCTAACAGTCTGTATATCCTCTTCGATGATGGTCGTGTGAAATAAATTTATTTGGCCAAAAGTAATTACTAGCATCGCGTGACGAGTTCGCTTGTTTTCGCCACATGGGGTTCGAACCCAAAGATGTATACGAAGATGGTGTTCTCGTCTAGAGATGCTTAGATGTGTGACGTAATATTAAGCGCATTAATCATCGGTCGAACTAATTTCCTATAGAGCTCCGTATTTGACATAATCTTCGGAGATTAATTATTATTATATATTAATAGGTCTTTTGGACGCAATTATAAAAAAAGTGTCCGAGATGACGACACGCTTTGCGTGCCGCCTATTCAATAGACTTCGCAGCCTTTGAGGTGTTTTGTTCTTAATTGCTGCTATTATGGCTAGATGGAATTTATTTCGTAGGCACATGAAGGCGTATCAATTGACTGTCTTTTTTATTGAAATCTTTACAGTTAGATTGATAAACCCATTGTTTATATTTATTTCATTTACGTTGGTAGTTACATTGGCCCAGGAAAGCATTACTTCAAGTAGAGACAAATTAATTGTTCTTAATCGACAATTCTTCGGTAAATACGATCTAGATGAAACTCAACTGGCCGGTATCCGTTCGCATTGAATGCAGATTCATTTTCTCAGAACAAACCGATTGGTGGCACATGCCATAATGGTTATATTACCCTGCACTATACAACGCTTAGACGTATACAACACCAGGTGCGGTCGAGATGGAAGGAGGCAATATTTATCAAGAGAAGATACCGACCGGGCGGCTCTATTCGATTCTTTCTCTGGAATATTTTAGCAGTTAAGATGACGTAATGCGACCGATTATCAAAAAATTCGTATTACAATCGCTCATATCCGTCGATCGGACAATGCGGCGGCATTTGCAATGTAAGTACTGGGGTCCCATCAGGACAGAACGCGAATTCCTAAGGCAGTAAACGACTTAGGAAACCGTTCGCGTCCTGAAAATTATGATACCACTAGAGTTAAGCCGATCCTGACGTACGGAACGCTGTATTAGGATCGTTCAAGTATTTATTAATCTATTCAGAGGAACAATAAGGGCAATAGCTTATGACGGACCTACCGCAATCTTTTTCAAATCCCTTAATCTACAATACATAACCAGTATAAAGTAGCAGATAAAAACGGAGATGGTTCATTACAATAACTCAACGCGATATATTAATGAGCTCCAAATTAGGAATTTAGAGAATCTTGCTTAAAATACAATTCAACTTGATACTTTAATAACCAGGATATACTATTACGATTTTGTATCTTCAGGCGTCGAAAGATGCCATTACAATACAATTGTGAACCTGTTACCCAAACGTGAACGTATCCAAGGCCAGTCGTGATCCCGCATTCAAACACGAAATTTCTGCATTCCGATTCCGACTCGTTACAATTCTAATTGTTGTCTAATACAATGAGAAAGGTGATGCTTCAGTGATCGCACAATACGGGAATCCATTGGAAAAATCGCCAGCATTCCTTCAGTTTTCTCTTTGGAAATCCTAACGAATCGGGGATACTATGGGAAAGTCTTCTTTTAGAATTGAGATTTACTTATTTGCTTATCGGCGCTTGGCATTAATTTATGGCTTTCCTCTTTTGCGTTGTATAAAAGTGGACGGAGGACAGAGTCGTCAAATCTCTGTTTGTAATCGATTCGTATCAATTTGTATTCGTTATGCCGCCCGGTCATACCAATTTACATGCGATACGTTATGATGTATGCTGTTAGCGGGATCTTATCTTGCATCTAATCAGCCCATTACTCATCCGCCATTAAGATATTCAGATTAATTACACGCTAACTGTTCGTGGCGTACCCCGCAACTTCTAGGCGATTGAAAATAAAAATAATAATCGCATAATGAAACGGTTATGGTTTCTCCCCTCGAGCGCCACGCCACGGTAACACCTTAATGAACCTAATATACATATCGAGACGTATCAATTTGAAGCAATGCCGTGTTTAACATCTTTATAACGTAATGACACGCAAAGTAAAACACGTTCTATTTCGATGATGTAATTCAATAATAGTTACTTTTGAACAAACGAAGCATACAATGTATTGCAGTATTTGAATTTGAGAGACTAGTAAAAGAAAGGCTTCATTTTTTTCGTTGGTGTATATTTCGGTGATTTGCATATTTATAGAACAATAACAACGATGCGTTGGCGTTTGGTTATGTAAGAAGCGACATCACGCTCCAATTCCGTGGTTCGCGCCCAATGCAATCCTATTGTTCGTAGACCTTGGTATATCCTGTTGAGTCATCCGAAATTGGATCGATTCGATGGCTATTTAGTAAACTCACGGTGGAGGTGAATCTGTTACATAGATGTTCTAAATGATATTTCGTAAATGTGGAATGCTTTGTTATTGATGTGCATGTTATTATTCTTGGTTTTACCAGTTTTATGGACCAACTCTTTGTTTAGCATATAATTACTAAGTTAATTATTAAGGAAATTGCGTTACTTAAAAAACGTTCTCAAAGAACTTAAGCTGTTTGTAGTACTTTACCTCTAATTGAGAAAACAACTAACAATAAAAATTATAAGGCTTTATACAAATGCAAAACACGTTTTATTTTTTATTAAGACTATAACCACTTATTGTCAGCAAAAAATCTAGAAAAACGCTCGTTCTTTAAAAGTATATTGAACAAAACATCAGTAAAACACAATCTATCATCACCTTTTTTACAAATAGCAAGGTTTATATAAAAACTATGAAATTGCTCAAGAACCCATTGTAAACGTTTTATTAAATAATTATAGTTTTTCTTTATTACTTGCCTTGTGTTGTTACCTGGTATGGATTTCGAAGAGATTTCGTGATATTTGAGGTTTTAAATTCTTCATTATTAAAATTTAACGTGCAAAAGACTGCTCTTGTATCGCATATCTGGATAATTGACTTTTCGGTACGTTGTGAATTTTTAAGTCTTAAAATAAACCTTCTCCTAAGTTCCAGTTGAAGGTTTTTTAAATATTTAATTCAGGATGTACAACTTACCTTTTACTTATTTAATTACTTAATGAGTATCTGGGTAGGATTGAATGTGTCCTGAAACTGCAAGAAGTTATTCTGGTAGTTTGTGGCCATAACTAATTTTCTTCATTATGATATTGCGGACAATTATGTTAGAAAATTTTATAGTACGCAATATATTTTTAATTACATATGCTGTTTAGATGAAACATGAAAATGTATCTAAAAAAAACAGTTAATTTTCACTGTATTTATTATAATCTTTGGATCTACGATGTTCTGTCCATTTTGACTCAACATTAGAGTACATTATTACATATATCCTATATATATTTTTTTATATTCCAGTTTTTCTCTTTATTGCAGTATTTAAAAAATCCCTTCTGGTTATTTTGCGAAATTATGTCAGTTTTTCTACAGTTTACTGCTTCATAACACTTTATATAAAATTTGTATTCATAGAGATAAGTTACTTCACCACACTACTAAATGAGTATGTTACGGCAAACGTAGGCGGTATTAGGGAAATGTGCACATTTACCGGTAAATGTAAATATCGAATTTATAATATGGAATATTGATTTTCAAGCAAGCAGTAATTAATTGATAATTCAATAACTATTAAGTCATATACTCGATGTATCGTTCTTGAAAAGATCTTAATGTTTTAGGATAAAGACCTATAATCTTCCATCGTTTTATTCAGTTTCTCCCTCTTTATTGGAATATGTACACGTTTTCTGATCATGTATATTCACCGTAACTGATATATAACACTTTGAAAATTAAAAATATTGTCTATCAACAGTGCTAGGGCTTACGATTTGTATTACCACAATATTGAAATAAAAGAGTAAAGTTTAAAAATGTTATTAGCTCCATATTTGCTAAAAATGGAGTTAACACTGTTTATCTTCAACTTTCTATGTTTTAAATTCTATTAGTATTTACTAATTTTTGACAGAAGTTTCGTCTTATATGAGTAGATTCATCTTGCAGAGACCATCCCCTTAGAGTGACGCTGTTCTTAAACTTTGATGCGTACTTTTGTATTAAGATTGTCGTCCCTACTTTTGTTTGTGTGGTATCTAGGCTATTTTTGATAAAAGTGTCTGTTCTTGTGCATATTAGTAGTGTAATATACAGCTCCTCTTTACAGTCTCTTGAGTGTGACGTCGATTCATTATCTGCATGCATCGCGGTGAGTACTGACTTAATGAAGATTGAATTCTGCAACCAGACAATCGTCGGCAGAGTCGGCATGTGGTTGTAATATGTCGGGCTTCTTTTATTCTCATTTAATTATAATATAAATTTTTATGTTTACAGTCATTCTCTGAATTTCCACTCCAAATGATAATTATGGCGTTATAATGAATTCTATTACCATTATTCTGGTTACTGTTGGAACCGACAATTGTTTTTTTACGAAAGAATTCATGTTATTTGTTTTTCTGTTCACTATGCTTAACCGTTTTTGAGCTCTACAGTCGTGTTATCATTAAGCGATACAGATATGTATATAATTTACCGCTCTGAGATATTCAGGAAGTTCTTCTTAGTACTTTGTCTGTTGAAGTATAGTATAGCTGTTTACTGTCTACTCGGTGTTAGACTAAATTTTCCAAGCATTCTCCCAACTTTCCATCAGTTTGACCACTTCTTCATATCATTTGCAAATTGCACTTCGTATTTGGTTTTCGCCATCGTTCTCGGAAGATCATGTGCGGATGTATTATATAGCAGAGCGGGTAGCAAAGGATGTTGCGATACACCTTTTTTCATTCTTCTTACTTTGCAAACCTGTATATGTACCTATTCTTCAAAAAGAAAGAAATATTCTTCTCAACCATTCATTCTCTGATTAGCATCAATCATCGAAATTAGCAGACCACCTGGAGAGATGAGACAT
This sequence comes from Onthophagus taurus, assembly GCF_036711975.1. Lineage (NCBI taxonomy): Eukaryota > Metazoa > Arthropoda > Insecta > Coleoptera > Scarabaeidae > Onthophagus > Onthophagus taurus. The sequence continues at coordinate 26,658,998 of NC_091966.1, forward strand.
CAACCTCATTCACATCAAGCTCACACAAGCTAATAGTTCTGCTTTTTCAGCTTAGAAACACTTTGGTTTTAGCTTAGTCCTTATCTTCTTTAGGAGGTTCCATAGAGCTCCATAGGATGCCATCCTTTTGATTATGATTGTACGAGTGTTTTTTGCTCACATTCTCATGTATGTACCGCTAAAATCACCATATTCTCTTGTTGTGGGTAATATATCTAGTATTTGTCATTTGGCTTCCCCAGGATAGATTTTGTCCGTTTAAATCGTGGTCTTAGATCAATATTCCATAGTTATCTATTTCATGGATATTCTGCTTTTTGTTCCTTTCCTGATTAGCTCGGATTGATCTCCAATCTCTTTGCTTTTGGATAGGTAGAATTTTACAGCGCGGCTGTCATATTTTTAGGTAGGTACTAATTTAAGGCATATAAATATTGCACTATGCGGCCGGTTTTGGCCGTTTGAATCGTGCCGCATTTCCTTAACAAACGTTGTTTCAAATAATATATCTTTTCCATTAACGTATTTATGTATTTGTGTTTTACTATATTCTTTGTCCACTTATTCATGTCTACAGTCGGCTATACAAACATCAGTTAATTGAAGTTGTAAACAAAACTCTGCAGCGTGCGATGACTCATAGGTGCCAGGAGAGCAGTTGCGTTACCTTATTTATTTTTGCGGTTTCAAGTGGATTCGTGCACATTAAATTTCCTTTTTTTACGTTAGCATTCTTCGACATGTTAAATAATCAATAAGTTAAATAGGAGCGATATAAGACAGAAGATGAATGAACTTATCGCATTGTCCAACGTGAACAATTTTAGGAAGTTTGTAAATGAATTTAGGAATAATTTGGATCTATATTATACATTGCGGAAATAATATTGTGTGCAGTGAGATAAAAGCCATTTAATAAGATTGTGCCATTCTACTCAGGCAGCTGTTGCAAATTTAGACTATTTGTTTCTGACATTGAGGTGACTTTTAAAAAAATATTTGCCTGACACCACTAAATAGTGATCGTAAATGTGGAAACGGGCGCTCCATGTTCCATAATCTGGCTAAACTGTTTATCATCAACATACTGCAGTTCGATGGCATGGAGAAATCTTAATTGCATTAACCGAGTATACACTAAGTGGGCACTGGATAGATTGTTACACTAGCTTTCGCCAGTTTTATCAAACAAAATTCTAATAAATTTTACAAAGATTTCCGTTAAACGTATTACATCAAAAACATGAAATAACAATCTTGATAACGTTTTAGGAATTCCAGTTACTTGTAGTTACCAATTTGCTACATGATTTGAATTGCCATATTATGGGTCTCGAAACATTCGAGTTGTTTGATTCATCTATACGGGGTTTCCCAAAACTCCTAAGACGGAGCTATAAGTTTTGAACGAGTAAAGAACAAAATTTGAAAATTTGGGGATCACTAAAAAGTCATAAAAGCTACAAGCTTTTAAAAGCTACAAGCTTTTTAAAAGCTACTTCTTAGATAGTTTAGAACTTCCATGCAATGTGGAGTTTTTTTAGGAGATGACCACCCCTACATTTTTAAATAGCAACCCCTGTCGAGTTTTACCTTAGTTTAAAGGTAATGAAAAAAGAAACACAACCCCATAAACCAAAACCCGATATTTTAATTCTTTCAAGAATTATGAGGGGTTGACTACCAAATAGGAAAATAATGTTTTCATGTTTTTTTTCACGTTTATTACGATTTTTATAACAAATGTTCAAATTGTCGACCTTCTTCGGTCTAGGAATGACCTAAACGCTCATAGATGGAATTTTGAACCATCAGGAGCATATCCTTAATGATATTGGTGGTTCTTCAAGTATGCGATTTTCCAAATCATTTATTGATTCTGGTTTTGTTGCATACACTCTACTTTTCAGAAATCCCCAAAAGAAAAAATCGAAAAGAGTGGTGTTATATCAAGAGATCATGGTGGCTACTCAATTTCACCTCTACTACCAATCGAATGGTTTGGATACGTACGGCTTAAAAAGTTTCGGACTGCGCGACTAAAATGTGGAGGACCACCATCTTATTGGAACCACTTATTGTCAATATCATTAGGGCATACAGCACGTACTCTTGGAACCACTTGATTTTCTAACAGTTGCAGATATCTGTCGCCGTCCAAATTTTCATTAATACAAAACGGATCATTTACATTCTCTCCCATAATACCAGCCCATACATTAATTTTCCGCGGTCTCTGAGTATAACGTTCTCTTATTAAACGTGCATTTTTGTCACTTCAATAACGACAATTGTACCTATTAATCATACCATTCAAGTAGAAAGTAGCCTCATCAGAGAAAACAACGTTCAAAAGAAGATTTCTGTCAACATCACATTTTTCACGTACTATTTCACTGAATGTGAAAATGTTTCGAAGTCACCTTCGTTCAATTCTCATTTTACCATTTGGTAGTCAATTCCTCATAGTTCTTGAAAGATTTAAGATGTCGGGTTTTGGTCTATGGGGTTGTGTTTCTTTTTTCATTACCTTTAAAATAAGGTAATTACCTATTTAAAAATGTAGGGGTGGTCATCAACTAAAACAACTCCACATTGCATGGACGTTCTAAACTATCTGAGAATGTAGTTTTTATGACCCTTTAGTGATCCCCAAATTTTCAATTCTTTTTCTTTACTCGTTCAAAACATATAGCTCCATCCCGGGAGTTTTGGGAAGCTCTGTATATGCCTTGAAACAATTTCCCTTAAAACAACTTTATAACATCAATTATGTTTATTTCTATATATACAATGCTGTTCTAAATCTTTCATCATTTCATGTACATTTCATGTCTTAATATTTGCTTCTTCTGTTCAGGGTTCAAATGGAGAACAAATTTCCTTCTCTTACTTGTTTCACTTCTTTATTTATTTCTTCGTTGATTTCTTTATTTAGAATATTTATATTCTTGTGTGGCTTTAATGACTAGTCTTTGATGTATTTTAGATGTTATGGTATGCCGGATCAACTAGACTTCCTTTATAGTTATCACATTTCCATTTTTGTTTCTTCTCTAATAACATTTTCCTGTACTTATCTTAATTTACGATGATAGATCTTACACCACATTTTACACCGTCATCAAATAGTTGCTTTCCGGACATTTCCCACACGTTCCACTCATACTCATAGATATATTTTCCTATTTTCTACTTTAATTTTCCGGTTAATTTGTACACTTTTCACATGTAATAAGCACTTAAACTGTTAATTGCTAATTGCTAATTAACACTTTTTATTGACTTGAATTAGAAATGGTAACTACTTCCACTTCCTGTTTACCGACATTATTTGGGAGTCGAATAAAACAGCATACTTCGTGAATAAGAAAGAATAATTTGTGCTATGTAAACTTATACAATATGTGGGACAGTCTGTATAAGTCTTAAATCTCTGTAGTTCTTGTATCGTGTAACTTTTTGTATTACCATCTGCATGAGCAGGTAAGTAATGGATTAAAGAGCGTTCTACTTAGTTGAGTTGGTTCGTTCCCTCATAAATCTCCGATCACAATCAGACAATCTACAATTAAAAGAAGAACACCTAACACGTATATAATTTATGTACTCATTGTAAGGTCTCGTGGGGTACGACGCACGCGGCGGGGCATTTTGAAGAAACTGCGTGCGCCTATCGTTACAACCCACATAAATTGGACCGAGCGAATAAGTACGGCGAAGAAGATGAGTAAGATAGAGAAAAGAGATATTATTCGCGTTTATTTTTCATCCCTCCCGCGTACGAAACGGGGCGATAAGAGCAATTTAGAAGCGCTTTGTTCAAGTTCCTATTTAAACATTATAATCTATTTCATTGTCCGGCGCTCCAAGAGCAATATCGCGCGGTCGGCTCCGAGCCACCCATACAATGGGCACTTGCGAACCGCCCACCAGTACGCGTACCGTGTGAATATTCCTGCGCCTCAATAATGTTCACACACACACCTCGCGGGATCCCTTCGACCTGGAGGTTTATGAATGCATAGAAGAAGAAGAACAAGACCTAGATGACGTGGAGAGGGAGAATTGTAACTTACACATCTGTTGCATTTGACTATCAATGAGTCAGACTTGGGATTTTGCGACAAAATGTCACAAAAGAAAGACTCGCGCCAGAGAAACAATAAAACGATTAATTAAATATCAACATGAAATAGCATCTAATTATGTATTACCAATTACAAAATAACCTGTGCGACGAACATAAATCGGTATTATTAATATCATTTAGTGGTTGGAACAATCGGCGTAACTCACCTTATATGGGAGTTGTAAATTAGTTTAGTCCCTGTAAGGTACCCTTCACGATAGTCATAAATCCTCTAGTGTTTTCTCGCGGATAATGTAATGCCAATGATGCGCTTTCTAGGATGGGCATATAGTTTATTCGTTTAACATTTAAGGGGCCATCTTTCGACACTCATTAATGTTTTATATAAAACTCGTTTTATCTCCAACCTGGTGTATGTATATAAAACTAAGTATTCCTATTTCCATTCTTTAAGAGTCATTTGAACCAACGCACTTTCATTTATTTTGTCCAACTTGTTTTACTTATGGAACACATACCCAACGAGGATTACGTTAGGAAACACCGTGAGTGGACTTAATTGCAGCCCGCGAACGCTCATGACATATTACTATAATTACGAGCATCGTATATGAGGTACCGAGAACGTAAGGTAAGTGATGCATCTCTTCCGAGCGGATACCCGATGTCTGACCCTTTGGTGCGAAGCACTTTGCAGGTTGAGCGTTGTCGGTAATGATCCAGAAGTCAGGACAAGCAGTAAGAACGGCTAACGAAGAAACCCCGGCATGGAAATATTGCCAATCTTCAACCGGGACGTTCCGACGGATCGAGTTGGTACGCGAACGTATCAATTTAAAAACGCGGCATTTATCACGCCCGATGCTCATGCGGTTGGGCCCCTGGCCTTAGTTTGCAGGCAATTAATAAACCGAGTTCCACAATGCGACAGGGCTCGATTTATGAGCTTAACGGTCGTTACAAATGATTGCCGGTTTGTGTTCGTAAAGGTTAGTGTAGATTGAAAGATTCTTTTTTAACACACCTTTTATATGACATCGAGATTAAGACTTTATCAAGTCTTATATAAAATATATTTTTTATGAAAAAAATTAAAAAATAAAGTAGTTTAATTAATCGAGTGTTGATTCATCCTGTATAGTGATAATCTTGGTTAAATTGTTAAATTGCAACTAATCATTACATTTTAAACAGAAAATAATATTATCTTGTGTTTAGTGATAAAATTTATTTGCATAACGTGAAAAGTTAACGATTGGTTTAATATCAATTACGTACACGTCTGTGTCGGTATAAACGAACCCTGGGCGAAAGCGATTCTCGGTACCAATAAGAGCAAGCATTAAGCTGGGCTCCCGTAGTTTATACCTCGCAACTTTGAGGATCGCAGCGGGATTTACGATGCATTAGCCGGGTCGTTCGTCGAGTTTCGCAGCAATATAGCAGTTTAGCCTTCATTACGGGCCGGTTATTAATATCGGTATCGCGGCGGCGTCTCGGCTCGAAGCCCGCGGAGTTCTTTTTTAGTTGGGGCCCTGAGCGGCTGCTTTTGCCACTATTAATATTTTACGGCGGCGGCTACGCCGAATCCATAACAGTTAAAGATCGCACTCCAAACGGCGCATTGTTCGTAGCCGCACGGAAAACGCGCCGCCTCATTTTCTCATCGCACGAACCCGTTCGTTACTAAAGGGATCGCTATTACACGCCTAAGTTATGTCCGTTTGGCAACATGCGCTAAATTGCGACCGGTTCGTGGAAGTTATGAATGGGGCTGGGGTTCATTCAGTCTGATATTTTGTTGCAACGGAAATTGCCGCTCCCATGTCCTTGTACCCACATTTTCACCAACGTATTTCGCGTACAACTTGGGTAGCGGAATAGTTGTTCTTCCTGGAAGGGTAATTGCTTGCGCGTCCTGTTTTGTATGCACGGTGCTTCGAGATTCTATAGATCCGAAAGTAATTGCATTTTTCCTATTCGGCGGTGCTAGCGCCACGAGATATCCCGATTGGGAACTGCAGTCCGCGATAAATTCTACTCGCCGATCAATAAAACGACGATAAGCAAATTCCTGCTGGCCTTATAAGCGCCCCTGCGCGAACGGAGTCTCCAGTTCCAGTTTCCATCGTATTAGTAAATTTCGTCCCAATATAGCAACACAGCTCGTACAAAGTCGCGGAGAAGTGTGTGAGAACAAGCCACGAGCATCCATGTCTGTATTGATGCTTCCCTGCTTGTTGACAATACCATATCAAGAAGACCATAAAAAAAATCAATTTTTTGTTTAATCATTGTAATTCATTTTATAGGTCATGTTGATCTTTTGAATTATTATGTTTCGATAGAATCGTCTGTGAAATTGGCTACCTAAATATTCTCACAAGATCGCGACGGCTCAACAACGGTCAACAAAAAGGATAGTGGGCGAAAGGATAATGACAAAGACGATCGCCTCCGGATCTGACCACCTTATTAGAGACCGTTATTCATCCGTCGACCGCGTCGATAGAAAGATTAAATCTTGTCGATATACCCCGTAATTAGATATTAAACCGTGTATCGTCCTTGGCCAATTCATCAATGCGCAATTTTTATCGACCATTATCTAACCTTAATGAGTGACTGTGCAATACACCTGCCGTTAGCGAACAGGACGCTCTCGTTCGGACGGATGAGTGTGAGAACTGATGATATAAATACCAAGGTTTATAACAACACCCGCAATTAAAACCGTTTGAATGTCATTAAGCGTGGGGGCGATTGCTGCGTTCGCGGTGCTCCGGATCGTGACGCGCCGATCGCCGGAGATCGCATAAATGTTAACTTAGGAAATACCAACAATTGACCACTTACCATTTGCTAATCAGATGTGCAGTTCGCACGCAAAACGCCGATTTCGACGTGAAATCTAGTACAGGAGGTCGGCAGTAGACCTCCGACGATCCTCGAGGAATAATAATATCGGGAAGGCGATCGCCGCGGGATTTACGTCAGGCATTATTAATTCTCAAATATCACGAAATGTAATGCATCTTTAATAGCCCCGTTGCGTTACATGTATTAGTGATCGGTTATAATAATGTATGATGCAAATTTATCGACATCACCATAATAAGCTAAATCTTTTTTAAAAACGTGCAAAAAATATTCGAAGCTTAATTTTAAGAATTAAGAAATGATTTATATACCTAAACTAACGCCAAAAGAATTTATTTTACGAGAACTTAGATAATTATAGCTTCAATATATTACTAAACTAAAACTGCACGTCTCTCTCATCTCTCCATTTCATTTCAGTTTACAACTAGAGGCGTTTTGTGAATACTTCGTTAGGATATGATTTGTTTCTTAATTCTTCCCGGATATAAATCATATAAACACCAGTTATTTACGTTCCTGTTAAACTTGAAACAGTTGAAATATTGTAGAAATACATGAAGAGTCGGTCTCATCGCGTAACACGTTCACTTTTACGTTCACTGTGGTAATTATAGCAGTTTACGACGCTGACGTGAATCTCATCAAACGTTAAACTACTGCATTGTTGCTTAACGCCAAGTTTATTTTCCGTTGATATCCTCCTTGCTTTCGGCTTCAACTTCGCGGCCGCGCTAACGACCGACGAAAAAACGTGAATGAGAGTAAAAGTAGAGAACTTTTAAGCGGCAACGATTGCGGTCAAGGCGACTCCGTGTGGAATCCCCTTATAATAGGGATTAAATTCGCAACAGCAATTTAACTCATATTATAACGCGCGATTGGATAATGCTAATGTTTCGCATTACGGTAACCGCACCAGCAATATTTCAACTATTCAACTAACGTTTTGATGCATTACCCGTATTTCTGTAAAATAGATTAACGTTTTTAAACGTTTAGTGGTTAATTAAAGAAAATCCTCCGAAATCGCTTCGAAAATCAATGTTACATAGTGGACGTTAATGAAATACATAATTAGCCGTGATTTACACCCGCGCAGATTTCCTCGAGGTAGGTTTTGCACGAAGCCAGAGCTCGAGATAATAAGCTATATGTTGGACAAACCATTGCTCCGTAATGCATTATTCATTAACGAGTAGTCAATTATTGTTACGCATCTGATAAGAGAAGGTCGGGATACAGGTCCGGTATAATTATCACGTGTTCCCTTGCAAGTAGTACAAAGAATTTGCATATACACGACCTAGCAATGTAGTTTACGTCGAGTTCGCTAGGAATGGATCACGCGAATAAAAACTGGGTGCTTTGTTCGAAATTCTTCGTAGGTTATAGGATTCCCGTCCAAGTTACATCCATCAACACACATCAATTATAACCTTTTAGAAAATTTTGCTTACACAACGCGTAATTATAGTGATAGAGGAGGTATAATATAGGAAGTATTGTACCGTACGGTTGAGTAGGAATCTTCTGCCCGCAGTGTGCATACGGTATTCATCGAAGCTTAGGGAGGACCCGTACCTGCTCGTACTTACTATTTGATTTACTATTATAGTCGTTAATGAACGATTTTGCCGCATGAGCACCGGGTTAAGATGCCAGACGGTGAGACACCGTGACATTTGCGAGCCGCGTTATTTATTGCCCCCTCCTTTACGACCGCGCCATTCCGAATGCATAACTCGGGTGGGCATTGTTCCGATTTTTCCGACAACTTCCATCCCGTTCGAACGGGAACGTCGGCGGCGACCGCGCTATCTTATAAGCCGTACTTCATCGGGAAGCCGCTCGATTTGGACGCTCCTCAACTCGGGCAGGTGCAAAATAAAACAAAAGGTAATTACGTTTTACGACTGCGACCGTGTGGCCCTTTATAGTAAATCTCGAGTACGCTAACAGTGAACGGGCGATAATAAAAGGAAGCGGAGACTAAGGAAAAAGTGTATCAGGAAGATGGCGGTACCGCTAATGGCAACGGACAAGCACCCGGTACCGTGGTAAAGTCGCTTCTAGTAGAAACCGGCGTTTGAAAAGACTCTTTTCAGATCAACCGATTTACCAATAAAAGTCTTTTACTCATATAAGTGCAACCGCTTCGAATAACTGAGATTATATATCCTATTCGTTTACCTAATCTGGTTATCTTTGCTTTAAATGACAAAAATGGTAAAATTCTTAAATGTGCTGGTAACGAATAATTTTTTTTACGTTCTAGGTATTGATAAAGATCTAACCATGAAACAAAATGTTTCAATGTCCGTTTTCACATGGCCTTCAAATGCTTTTGTGATTCGTATATTTTAGTCTTTACAACATTCTTAACAGTTTTAAAGTGAAAAACTTTAATACCATTGGGTTTAGGTACCTCATCAAAATATTCAAGTAGTATATAATTGCATCTTTTGCATCTTGATTACTTCTGCTGATGGCATTATCATTATCATTATATCTGATAATCATTTTCTTTCTAAGGACATTAGTTAAATCCTGTTAGTTAAATGTTAGGAGATCTATATCGATAGTCTAGCTCAGCTAGGTTCTAATCGAATTGAATATTATGTCAGGGATGCCGGTGTATGTCGGCGAAAGTAAAAATTATAAACCAATTAGTGTTCTTCCAATCTTCTCCAAGGCATTTGAAAGGTTGGTATACAATTTATGATGATTAGTATAGACGAGAGTTTTGTGCAAGTATATTTCTGGATTTATTGCAGGCTGTCTATAGCGTATCTCTTGATATTCTACTGGAATAACTTCTCTCAACTTTTCGCTTTGTTTCTGGCAGTGTAGCTCATCGGTCACGCAAGTGGCAACAGATAAAATTTGGGGTTAGAGCATTGCATAAACTTCAATAACAAAGGTGTCCTTCAGAGTTCCCTATTTGGCTTGATTATTATATATATATATATATATATATATATATATATATATATATATATATATATTATTATATTACGAGATGGATGATGTCATATGAGGTCATAAGGATGTTATAAACTCCGATCCCAAATTCTTGATATGGACTAAATGGCAAAATGCAATGCACCTTATGCATCCTTGAAATCAATCCATATGCAATAGACTTGAGCTAGTTAAGCTTGTCAGACTACACATTAGGAACAGAGTTAACCTTTGGTAGTATATTACAAAGAGATGCACTTCCCCACATTTTATTAGATTGTAAGTCTAAGCAAAAGAAAGCTAACATTTTGAGATAATAATTTTTGAGTTATGTATGCGATTTCTCATCGAACAATGATGTTTAAAGTAAATTTTTGTATAGATTAATAAATTACAAAATTAATAAAGAACAATAAATTTTTAAATTTTTTTAACATAATAAAATAAAAATAAAATACAATAAAATAAAATTTATTGCTCTATGATTACACGGTGATCCGAACATCCACGTAAACTATTGCTTTTCCTATCATGTTCGAACTTGTAATGGGACATGAACAACTTTTGGACATGAGGTATATTTCATTATTCTTAGCTTCATAGTTTTGAGGATCAGTTTTGCTGCTAATCAACCACAGCTAGCGAAATAAGTTATCGAAACATGTCTTTGACTTTTCAGATTACAACGATCAGTTCAACGGCCTACCTCTTAGAAAAGTTTGTTTTATACTTCGCCAGGACCTCAGTCCAAACTTTTAAAACCAGTAGCAATTAAACGAATTTATTAGAGATCTCTCCAAATTCAACGAAAAATTTCCACTTTTTCAGATATCGTTATCATCCGTTGCTCAATATTCTGACTTGTACAGCAAGCACAATGTCTAGACCAGCTCTAGAATTACGGGTATTATACTGGAGCTTATATGTGTATACTGGAGTATATTACTATAATGGACACTGGACATTGGTTAAGATTATTCTTACTCCTTGTGTTATTCTGCCCCCTCTTACTATTTTAGCAAATCTAAATATATATTAAGCGTTTTATCACCATCCCTTCTCTTTATTGCATCTGCTCATCCTTGTTCTTCATTCTTTCCACTTTATGACGCGAATTCGTTCCGCATATTATCTCCTACATATTAGTCCTGTGCTGGGCTTCCATAATTTGTCTAAATCAGTGTACCTAGGGTATCGAGTTATGACCTCCTATGCTGTGTCACCAGTGCTAATTTAAATCTGTAAACGCGTTTTTCTCAAATCAATATTTTTTGAACTAGTTGACACAATATCTTTAGAAATCAAAATCACATTGAAATTCTGTATATACGTAATTTATTTACATAAAATTATCTAGAGTTGAGTGTACGGATTGGCCCTCTGACAAGACGAATCTTCGATTTTTTGAACTTTTGCTTTTGATCAGCAATTTTGACATCAATTATTATTTTTTAAATCCGATACGCTTAACTGAAGCTACATTATTAAAGATTAAGCAGTGCTTCTCTTTTTATTTTCAGATCATTATTAAGCGAGTTATGGTGACAACCAGCAATGGGCTTCTTTCCTGCAATGTGTTCCAGCTACCAATATAATTGTACTTTAAGATACATATTTGTTTGTACATTAATAATTCCTAAGCGACATTTAAAGTACCACTGACTACGACATTTCTACAATGTATGAGTGAGATTTAAAAAAAATATTACATTGTCTGTTTTTCACCGCCTTTACACTTTTGTTCCCCCTTAAACCGAGGTCAAATTATCTTATAGTTAATAAAATTAATAATAATAAAGCTAGGGCTAAATAAAACATATCATATTTGTTTTCCTACACTATAGCAGTAAACCAAGCAAGAAGTGTCATTGAAAAAAAATGCAGAAACCGCTAAAATCAGTAGAATGGACATGCATTAAATACCTCTATTAAATCACAAGATGATTATCGCATATGTTAGATATACGCAGTATTAAGTAGATGGGGACTCGAAAGGCTTATATTATCAACTGTAAGTTATAACATCCTACACTTAAGATAATCAAAGTACAAAAGAATATACCACATTGAATTGCAATTAATTTCGTGGATAACCTGTAATATCAAATTGTAACGGTCTGATTTTTTGGTAGGTCTTTAATGTATTGTTTTGGTGTAAATTTGTTTTGTGTTGTCAAAAAAGGAAGATTTTGGGTTGCATAATACGCGTAACGTAATATGTTTATTTATTTTTATTGTTTATTAATACATTTATTTGTTTGTATTTTTTTTTAGCAGCGTACTTCTAGAACTTCCTTAATTTTCCATTTTTATATTCCTCTTATTTCTAATTTCAATTCTGTTTCCTATTTTCTTTTTATTTCTCTAATTCAAATTTTGTTTATGCGCACGTTCATTTTTTTTTGTACAACGAGAGTATTTTTACAAGTCTTCAGAGACGATTCTCGCTCTCTTTAAAACCAACTTTGATACGTGCCACACCTGTGTGTTTCGGAAATTTTTGGTGATAGCCATTTTGGTAATTTTTAAATTATTTGGTAGGAAATTTCCATTTTCCTTATTTGGAGGATTTATCACTTGTGTGCGAAATAGTTTGAGAAGTGATTATTTCATTCCTGTTTACGGTTTATCCGGATTTTCTTCGTATCATATTTTAAAAACAAAATTTTTATCCTGGTTAAGGCCTCGAAGATCTGAGGTAAGACTTTTCTTTTAATCCTTAATTTAAAACTCTTTAACAATCTTTGCGTTATTTAACAAAATTCCTTTTTTTTTCTTCACACTTCTTTTTCATTTCTATTTCTTTTCCTAATTTTCTTTATTTTCGCTTTAGGCCTTTTGTATTGGAGAGCATTTTCTTTGGTTTATTTACATTTCCTGTTGGAAGAAAACACATTATTAAATTTTATATTGGGAATCAATTTTTGGAATCCAATACTCCATTTCTTTCATCAATATCCATCCTTTTCTAAATGGTGGAAGGCGTTGCTGAAGAAGAAGACTTACTGGATTAGGTTCATCACAGTCAAGGTCAGATAAAAACCTAAAATAAAATAAAGAATTAGAAGTTAAAAGTAATATATATATAATTCAGTTATTTGTTTTGTACTTACCGTTTTGTTTTAATCATCTTTTCAATTTTTGCGAAATTCTAAATTTAATCTTTTTGTTGTTCATTTTTTTTGCTTTTCGTTCTTTGGGTATTATCCCAAATAAATATTTTTGCAACTCAAATCTTCGACTTATTTTTTTTGTTTGTTGTTGCATTTGTTGTTTTGTCATTTGTTTACAACACACACTCTACCAACTTCACGTCACAGTTCGTGGACAATACGGGAGCAACTGTGTGGTGCCTTAAAGAAATTTTACCAGACCCAATCTCCAATTGAGCTAGGCGAGGACCCGTGTTGTGTTTGTAATTAAGGTGTAACAAAATATATGGTGAAAAGTATCACCGATTTCTTATATTTGCTCTTTCCAAACACACAACACAACAGACTAATGAATTTTGTTTTGAACGTTATACACATTACGTAGAAATTATACCTTCTATTATAAATGAATGTATATTACCTTAAGACAAATTGAGGACACACTATAAGATGTAATAACATAACAAAAAAAATTTTGTATATGTGTGTCTAATGTATAGATATATCTTTATACATGATTTTCAAACGACACATTTAAATTCAACAAAATAAATCATTGAAAAATAAACACGGTCCATCTCGTTAAATAATAATTTATCATTTTTTGTATAATTGACACGTTAATATATGCCGAGGTGGACCGCACGCATATACGATATAAGCTAGCGCATTGTCGATGGTATCGCGCCGGTATTTCCCGCATGCCCATAAGCGGAAGGATAAGACCTCGCCACGAAACAATTTCTTATACGAAAACGCGTACTTTCGTAGCGTCGCTTATAAATTAACTATGCGCGTTATTAGTCGGATGATTAAGTTGTGTTGTCAGACGGCTGACCATTACCTCTGCCGACACTCCGAGCTCCTTTCTCTGCTGGGACAATGTGAGCATAACAAATTTTCCGCTTTTATGTCACCAGACGCCACCGAGCGGCCCGAACCGGATCGTAAGTTAAGTCTCAGAAAGCACAGTTAGATCGAGGAGGATTCACCAAGACGTCGCGTCGTGTCGTTTAATTAATTGGTAATTATTTATAATGAACGATAACGTTTCATAAGCGGGAGGCGCCGTGTGCGCGCACGTGTCCGGTATGAAAATTAGTTTATCGAAATCGTCGATATACGGGCCACTATATTTGTTTTTCTTTATGGACGTGTCAGATGTGAAAAATTACTTTGGATAACTCTGACATACGCAAATACATACATAAATAGTAATTAATATTATATTCGGCAATATATCATTTGATCGAGACGATAATAAAACATTTAATATCCATCCGTGTTTCATTCTGTAAGTATTCCGCTAAAACCATCCTCTAAATCTGTTCTTTGATTTATGGAGATGCGTCGAGCACATCGAACGAAATTAAAACCGTTTATGAATAATGCAGCTCCCGTCACGGTCGGGCGTGCACACATCGCCATATCGGCGCGATTATGATGGCTTAATTTTCAATCTGCCTACATCGAGAGCGGTTTTAGCCGCGCCAGCTTCCATAAACACAACAATTACGCGTACACCCACCTGAGGCAATTTCAACTTCTGATTATGCACATTACTCCCTGAGCGATGACTAATGGAAGGCGGTGATGTCCTTCCAACCACAATAGAAGTACGTTCTCCTCATGATTACGCGAGCACGGAAAAATTGTGCAACCTGAAACCGATGAGTTGGCGGTCTGGGAACACAACTTCCTATTTAAGAACGGAAGAAAATTTATTCGAATAATATTACAATATTCGACAATTTTAATTTCTTCACTAATGAATCTGTTACGTCTTGTTATATAAGATGAGGTCAAGCAATGGACGAGTGCACGTGCTAAACGAGGCACAACAAAAATACAAATTCGTGATCACGTTTCGCATCTCCTTACCAAGCGGCGCGTGATATGTATAACACAAGCCAAATAATTGGCGTATAATAGAGTTGGCATTCGAGATCGTGTGAACGTGGACAATGAGTCTTTTGAATAGGTGTCCGTTCTCACGGCTCCAGTATGATAACAGCTATCGCCACAACGGTCTACTCTGCAATATCGGCCGACCCGAGACCAACTCCGTGTTCTTAAGGAATCGGATAGCACTAATTTCGTATTGCTTTCAAAGACACGTACCTAAACAGAATGTTAGCATAACCATGAAATGGAAACGTTATTGTTATAATAACTATCATTAAAATCTTGTGTAACAAAAACACAAATTTCGGCTGAATTTCAATTTTTGGATAAGACCACACAGAGAAAGAAAAGTCTTCAGAATGATGAAACTATGGTGACAATGTGCTATGACAAGAGTCAGTATGTTTCCCTAGATTGTTTTATGTACTTTTTGCGTGTTACATCACAATGGAAGATTGTAAACCAAAAGGGTCAACAGTAGTAAATTGGAAAGGAAAAGAATCGACAAGAAAAAGATGAGCAATTTGTATCGCGAGTTCAATTTATGATGGGAATCTAGCGGCAGACGGTTATATATTTTGCGATCTGTAATTATAAGCGACGATCGAATTCCGTTTAGGAATTACGACCAATAATTGCGGCATTATGTCCGCGCGGAATCATTGTAATCAATAAGTCCCGATAAATCCCTTTTTTCGCGCGCCGATTTACGGCCATTTGCGACAGGACACCGCGTAACTCAGCCGTTCTTTTCGCAAACTGGGAACTGGATTAATTTCAGTGACTTCGTCGGTGCCGTTTCTTGTGCCATGTCGGCAACTAGCAGCGGATCTTTCTTTCTGTCTACCAGGTGCTTTACGACGATCAACAACGTTGGTTACTTGACAAATATTGAAGGAGCAATTTGTTCGTCTCCACTTGAACTATGAGGCGGTGGAGGATTAACAAATGGGGGAGACGCTATAAGTCTGAATAGCCTGGCCTCAATGTAACTGTAAAGTGCATCTTCTTTAAGTATAAATTAAATAGCAGCACAATAAAGCCATTAATTTCTCCGGCGGTGTTTGTATTGCGATGGACTTTTAAATATTTGTTAACGATAAGATCTCTAAGTTGCGTGCGATTAATTAAAAGGTATGCGAGCCGTTCAGTGAATTATGAAAATTGAGTTTAGCCCCCAGAGGTTAAAGCCCCATTGTCGGTCGATTCGATGCTTTCTAACTGTACTCAAGCTCGTGCAAACTTTTGCAATGAGACCTTTTGGGCGTAACTTTCATAATATATAAATTTATTCTCCGTTGTTGTGAAACAGTATTTACTCTCAATCATAACTTGAAATATTATAAATTAAATAGCTTATAAAAATGTAGTTCAATAAAAATATACTACAATCTACCTTTGAATAGCATCTAAAACTAGAACAAACACTCTCGTCTACAGACGCACAGCTAAACCCGAAACTTTCTAGTTTTAGGTCTTGTATTAGTTCTAGTTTTTTTTAGTTTATTTCAATAAAAAATATACAACAAGCTAATGCTAAATAACAACTAAAACAAGAACTAACATTAGCATTAGAACTAACACTAGAAACATTCGAGTTTAGCCGTCTTAAGAGACGTACGGCTAAGCCACCGTCTTTGATTTATACATTGTATAGACAACTAGGAGAATACCCCGAGTTTATCTATGAACATGGCATAGAGCAACTTGAGGAATAACCCGAGTTAGATACTATCTATGAGCGCTAACATTTATATTTAAATGTATTAAGCTTTTACCAACTTTAGTTAAAGTGCTTGATAACTTTAACTAACGGATAGCGCAAAAATTGGGTTTTACCACCATATTTATCTTGTTGATAGCGTTAACAGGTAGATATTCTCGGTCGATTCTTACCTACCGGTTTGGACTTCGGTATAAAAATTTACCTATCGGATAAATTGGTTTAGTCATTTGTAACTAGATGGCGTATCATTTAAGTCTAATCTAAAATCATAAAAAACCCTCACAATTCCATAATAGTGATTAACACGGTGCTCTTGTCGTCTTATAACTGTGTAACAGAGCGATTGAATTAAAAAACTATTACGATAATGGATTTCGAACGGATTGAAATTGATGAGAAAGAAGTCTTTGAGGAAATTAATGATCTATTTTATCATTAATTCATCGGAATGTTTTCAAAGGAATGTGTTCACCCACAAATTAATAATGACATCAAACCACGAACGGAGAGGTATTATATATAGTAGTCTTTATCAGTAGAAGAATTAATAATCAATTTTTTTTGGAAATTTGGCAATCCCAGCTTCAAATAGATTGTTGCTCATGTTAAAATTTTTGCCATGGGCAATATTATGTTATTGGCTGTAGCTGACTTTTGTGGAATCAGCGAATCGTTTGCTTCAGTCATAATAAAATTAGTATCAGTAGCTATTGCCATTTTAAGACCCAACTATTTAAAGATGCCTAGTAATGCTGATGAAGTTAGAAGAAATCAGGTGGAATTTTACGAAATTGTATGGTTTTCACAAGTAATTGGTGTTATTAACTGTACTTATATTAGAATTCAATCACCAGATGATGTTATAGACACGATTTTTTGGCGGCTTAAAATTTTGAGTTTAGAAATACGAGTGGCAATAGATAGGTAAGCATTAATTTCCGAAAGTATGCATCATCACTTACTAGGTTTGCATTTATTAGGATACAACCAATCATTGTTGCTACAGCCATTTGGCATAACATGTGTATCAATATGATTGACGTTTTACCACCTGAAGACGATATACCGTTTGAAGACATCCAGGATGATGTCCAACGAAATGCTGAAGACATAGAGGTCAACAACAAAAGATTAGATTAATAATCAATTATTTTCGCAATTTATAAAAATAAACTTTATTACTATCAACGATATTGATACATATACAATAAAAAACGCTATTTATACTGCACCATATAGACAGATAAATTTGTGACAGATACATAGTAGGTTAGTTACTATTTTGACTGTACCTTTAGTTTCTCTTGTTGTTCGCAAAACGTTGGCTTTGTGTTTCCGCAAATTTTTTGAAGTCCATGTGCTCCACATATTTTCATGTTCTTCTATACCATTAAGTACTGGTGTACCAACAGATGAGGTAGGTCCTCCCTCTGACTGCAATTCTGCTTCCACACATACTTCTAACGGAGCCCATTCCAAGGAACTACCTATTGTTAGGAGTTTCTCGGACTGAGGCAGTGATCCATTGTCGCCATTTAACGCCAACGATGTCATTGCTGGAGAAGTATGTGCGGAATCTGAATTACATACACAGGGTATACACTAGATACTTAACTGAATTAATCCTACAAGGTACACAAATTTATTTAGAATTAATTGTACATTATCGGCAATATAAGTCCACCTCTAGAACCCATTGCGCTTGGCGTATATTTGCTGACCGTGCGATTTTTTAAGCTATCATATTTCATTTTTAATGCTTTAGTGTCCCGCGAAACATCCGTGGTAGCTGTTATCTCTCTTTCTATTATTTCCCATGTCTATTACACATAAGATGTTATATTGTTTGTAGTGTTTGCTAATATAAATCTTACCTTTTGTTTTTTTCCACGTAGTAACGTCGCTATTGTCGCCAAGTCCACTAAAACTGTAATTTTTTCAGGCTTAAAATTTGCCCCCCGAATGCGCTTTTTGGCCTGATTTGCGGTAAAGTTAATTGCCGCTAACTAATCGCTGACAGATTTGTGGACCTCTTTTACACGTCGTCACCAACACGTCATTACAACATTCCCCTAGATTTTTACCTTAACCACCAAATAGCCTTATATAGAATAAGTTTTAGAGTTAACTTCAAAATAAACGTTGTCTGATAGTTAGACTGTCGACCAGTTTAACTAGAGGTGGTAAAGGCAGGCCTAAATAGATAATATTAATAGTATGACTTAAAAATATTTTGTTCGTTATATCCGAAGTCCATTCGAACAAGGTCCATTATATCGAGATTTTACTGTACTTATGTACATAATTTTACATTTCTTTCTATTAGATTATTTACTCAAATATTGATATACTGGTATATTGTACATAAAAGAAATTAATATGATATCGTAAAAATACTTAATAAACTATGCTCATATATACCAAATACTGTTCATTGTAATAAGAAGAATTTTAGTACTGCATTAAGTCAAGATGTTACTTCGAATGCCCTTTAAGCATATACACTCGTGTAGCAATTTACATAACGACGTTATTTGATACGTATAGAGGCAAAGGGACATTATGAAGATCTTGTCACCAGATAAATCAACTAATGAGATGCCCGCAGCGTTCTGGACTTAATGAATCGAAATCAATGAATGAATTAAGCACACGCACGGTAAGAACACAATGCCCCGTAGGAATTCGCGAGTATATATTCCGGGAACGAGTCGCGATGAGACGCGTGAAGTGTTGTTAGTTGGATGGTCGGTGTAGCGGGAAAAAAGGAATACCAAAATGCCACAGCACGCGCCAACGCGTATATATATATCGACGCTAACACCTTTATTGGTATCTTGAACTAGATCATCATTGCTAATTCGCAATTTAGAAAAAGTCGCACCGGTACAAATATGGTCGTGTCGGGCACAGCTTAATGGATCATCTGCCGATATTTAGCCACCAGGAAATAACTCGTTCCTTTCTTTGTCCATACCGCACATACTGTGTAGTTCTCGACGTCCCACCGTGTACGTGACGTTAGCCGCACGTTAGATAACGTGACGATATTGTTCCTGCTTCCACTAAGCGGAATTCTAAGAGTAGGTATTTATCGGTGGTGGTGCCGATGTTTTGGTGACGAGAAAGTCGGATTTGCAAAAGCCTCTGCTTACCATCTGTGTGTGGCGGTATATCTATGCTCTCGTCAAACGGGCTAACATCTCTTTAGGCTACTGTTGACGCACCGGCCGATCTCGGGAGTAATAGCTCAATGGAGCTATCGTTGGCGGAAGACGAGTTTCGGTATGTAGCTATAGTTATGTTGAGCTGTCGCGTCGCTAAGACGGATGGCGGAATAAATCTCTGCTTTCTTCTGCACTGGTATCACGTCCGTAACGGTGTACGGGTAGCCTTTTGATTCCCTCTTCGGTACCAAAGCCGGATCGGCCGTAGAAAATTCCGCGAAGGCAATAAATGTATTAATGGGCGCTCGAAATGCACAACGTGCAACCGTCAACATCTATAAACTTTTCTGTGGCGAACCCATATCCATCGGAACCAAATCCATATTTCTTTATGTTAAATCGTTAGGCCGATGTACCGCCAAGATAGTAACTTAAAGATAACAGTGCGTGTTTATGCGAATACAACCAATGGGTTCGATCAAATCAAAGTTCACGCATTCCGTTAAGAGACTACTAGCATTACACGCACGCACGTCCATCTGCGCCGGCAGAGAATGGAAAAAAGTCGGCACTGCGCGATCTTCAAGATAAACTTGCTTTATTGACGCGCACGGTCGATAAAAATAACTGTTAGTGGACGGGTATGCAAATATTTACACGGATTTCAACGGATCCGCGCTCATTTGTAGTACGCCTGTGCGTTTAGGCGACGTCGTGCTGAGCCGTATTAGGCACTTGCGAAAACTACCTTATCCGGTGAGCGGGGCAGGCATCGTTGTCGCAACCAAAGGACTTTTCGCATGAATGACTAAATAAACTTTGGGTGAGGAATCGAGGATAAGATATTCAAACTTAACTTTAGCTTTCTTTCCTTTCTCTGCAACGTTTTTTGGGACATTTTCAAGTTGAATGAAATAGAGAAAGAGTCTTTATTTACTAGTATTAAAGGTTTCTTAGTGATCCTCTCTTCAAAACGGTACGTTCTTGGGAAAAAAGTGGTTTTGTTGTTCCAAGTGATCAAGTAAGGACAGTAAAGTAGGTCCGGAACCAGTAGCATCGAGTCGAAAGTACGCCAGCCGAGATTTCTTGTATTTGTTCCCATGTCAGTATTCTAGTTTAAGTGCCTAGCCTCGGTCACTTTTCAATCCCACAGCGCCTAATGGAGAGCCGGCGGTCTTAATGAATAAGTCATCCGAGATCGCCGCATGTAGAAAATGCACGGCTCCGTGTCATCATATAAATTACACGAACACTATTGTACAATTTCTTTCCCGGGCGGCTCGTATTAGAAAGTGATTGATACCGTGAGAGTCCTAGCGGATAAGGCCTCGGAACTCGCGAGCTTGGCGGTGATAAATGAGATATCAGTTTGTGCCGATGTGATTCCTACGTTTTTTTACCAACACCTGCCGAGCACTTGTACTCGAACAATAATTAATTATTTAGGAATACGCGCAGTGGACGACGTGCGGTATTAACCTATGACACCATGGTATCTAGGACGGTTTCAGCACTTCGCGCACCATTCAAAACTCTCAAGATGTAAATTATAACGATACATCACAACGGCGTGCATAGAATACTTGACGCCATTTTCAATACCGCATTAACTTGAATTTATGTATTGCAATAAAAGAGATATTGTCGTGGAGAGATAGTTAAACGTAACTGTTGTTCTAACAAGGAGTAAGTGATGGGTAATCATTATTTTCTGGACGATTTCTATCGAACAATACTCTCTAAGTATGTCGATTCTCAGAGCTATTTCTGTTTATTTTCAACCTGCTTGTTACCTACATACAATTTAATTTCGTAATAAGTATGTTTACAAATATTTTACAACGTATTCGTAATTTTGTTTATGGTTCATCTTCTCTAATATGTTTAAACAAACATCTTTGTGAACGCATCGAGATAGTTTATCCATTCTTATTAATCCTTTTTTACAAAAACAACCTCTATAGCATTTACGTGCACAATGCGGTTTAATTTTATTACATCTCTGGGGACAACTACCACACCTTTTATATGTTTCATCTTGTGGACAATCTACAAAAATAATAAACAATTCTTTATATGACAACTATATCAAGGAAATCTACCTGTGGAATCTATATATTTTGGTACAATCGTAATGTTTCTCCTTGTTACAGTTTGAAGGTCAAATGAAGAATTAGTCATCACCAACATATCTGTAATATAATAATATAAATAGTATTCACATGAGATAACAAAAATTAACGTTACCAAACAGTGTTCTTGTTTCGTTTATTACTATGTTAGGAATAGATACTGATTTAGTTGAAAGTGTCTCTGTAGTAATACACGTAAATAAAATCACCAATCGTAACATAACTGCGTAGATTAACATGTTAAATCTAATATTTAATGTTCTACCGTCGCCGTACTTTAAGGAAATGGGTTATTGTGTATTGTAGGCACGTTATCAACATCATCAAACGCTATGGTATGCTGTAATAGCATTTTTTAGAACATTAATGGCACAATAAATCGTAACGAGATAAACATGGACGTAACACAGGCGTTTCTTAATCAACCGGGTACGTTCGCGCGTAAACAAATTTAGTTTTTGCATAGATTCCCGACGTATAGAGAATCTCATCTACAGTTAGTTGGCTCCAAAGAAAAGCCATTTCTGACTTATTATAATATCCTTAGCGGACACTAAAGGATTTCATTTAGGAATTCCTTTCCGCAATCTTTATTTTTAAACAAGCGTATGTACCAAAGTATTTACTTCAACTGAACATTACCGTTGCGTTGATACATCGGAACGTGCGATAAACCAAGAACTAATTGACACTGTTAGATGTCAAATTAACTCCGGAATTTTAACACAAGAATAAAATTCTCTTTATGACATTAAAAAATGTTGGCTAGACTTGGTACGGTTATTTGACGGGTTGTTTTTATGTAGTACACGTTTACCACGATTGTATTTTAAAAGAAATCGTCTCCAGAGCCGGTCCTATTCTATATCCGGCGTCGGAAATCACGGTATATCCCCACGTTGGTAGCAAAAGAATTAGAATTGTATGTCCGAGTGGTCAACTCCGGCACGCGGATCGTTAAGGTCGCTAAAAATGTCCAGCAATGCTCATCGGGTCTAGTTAACCACGAAAATTCCATTACCCCATGGAAGTCGTCACCAAACAGGGCCTAATCGCCGGCACGGCATCGTTACGGGCAATGAGTGAAAATGGCACAATTCCATAAAATCACATCCGAACTGGAAACGGGCTCGCTTCTGGGAGGCAGACGACAACCGATACGCCACTAGAATTATAACATAAAAGCCAAGACCTGAATGGAAGGTTGTTCACTTAATCTGTCCTACTTAAAGACCTTAAAGAAATCTTAAAAAAAGACATAAATATACATGAATAAGTAAAGAACAATACTATTTTTTTTTTCATATTTACACAAAAGACGTGTTAGAACCTGATCCTGTATTTGGTTATTTCCTTACACAAAAATATCCTACCTAGATTTTGTTTAACTTTTGTTATTTTATTTAATATATTTAGATTATGTACATTCCACAACAAATTTCGTATATAATCTAAACAACCGTGTACGAAGAGTTGCAAAATAATTTAGGTATATCATATTAAATTATATTTGAACTTACTCTTTGAGGTGGTTCGCTATTCTTTTCGCTATCAGCAAAAAGACTCTTATGCAAATGCTGCATTTTGTCGTTTGCTAATTGTCCTATGTATCACCACACCTTACCTTCTTGATTGTTAGAGTATGCGTGTAGGTCTGGGTAGGCAAAATTGATAAAACCGACAAATAGATTACTTGACTTATCTGTCATCGTCTTTTGCCCCTAGTTCCCATATTTACGGCAGCAAGGCCACATAAGAAAATATGTACTTTTATGTTTGTAACTATTCCTCCTACTGCGTAACGAGAACTGATGAAGCTAAAATAAATTAAAAGTCAATACTCAATCGTGTGAAAAACCGTTTCATCCGAATATTTAAATGATTTATTCATAACGAAGACATTTAGCACTCAATTTCAAACTGTCTTAAACTTTTAAATATAGATGGCGAATATGTAGAAATGTTCATAAACAGAAGCCGTTAATTTTATAACACCTCCGATAGTACAGGCATCACAGAACACATAGAAATCGAGCCTTAAATTTCCTCATATACAGTTCTGACGTAAGTACGTGACCTAAACTCAAAATTGCCTTAAGAAAATATTACATAGATGGAATCGACAATAATGTAATGTAAAACATTTTGTAGAAATTCTATAAAATAGCGTTTTTTTCCATTAAGCAGAAATGGAAACTTTACTTACACTTTCCCAAATAACTCCTTACAAACACGCTAGTAAATATTACGTAAATACAGATTGAAAAGCTTTCCCGATATATTCTAATCATTTTAACTATGTAATTTGTAAATACAGCCAAAGTCGCTGAAGATGCAACAATATCAATTGCAAAATTGGTAGGACCGATAAAAAATGTAATCCAGCCGAAATGCAAGAAACAACACTTTTGTCATCAATTCTGATTTACTGATAGTATAATATTAAATAAATCACTGCAGAAACTAAGTCCTAAATACTTTTCCGAGTAGATATAACTCACTATCCCTCATTATTTATAGTAACGTCTTAACCTTATTATTTTTAGTGTAACGGAAAATTCCAAATTTCCAGGATAATCTGCTTAATGCAAAAATGTGTACTACCTCGAAGGTAACTGTGCCTCAAGTGACCGCCTTTCGTGTTAACAACTTTGATCCATCGAAGAGTCAGGATCGTCCTTTAAAAATTAAGTTTGATTAATCGAACGTTTCTGGGGAGAAAATTGCGTCACAAAATGAATTTTATAGGAACGTTAAATTTTAGCTTGGTGATCATCGTCCATCTAGTGAAAAGGATTTGATCACCGAGTCCATTAAGGGTATAACCACCATCATTCCCACGTTGTGGAAATGAAAACTAGTTGTGACACTTGAACTTCCATTCATTTGTGCTTACAATTGATATTATGCTAAATGAGACGTACACTACGTAGAGCTGCATAACAATCATTCTCCATTGGATGTTCTGGTCAAGTCCTTGTTCTTGTATATAATTATCAAAGTTCTGATCATAGCATGCTATATATGGATATTATGAAAGTCAACGGTTTTTATGTTCGATTGTATTGATGATTTAGATGATAGGTCTGTATTACAATGTCTCTAATGTATGCGGTCAACATTTTCACCTTGTTAACATCAAGAATCTATTGTTTTAGATTTTCTTGGTATAATCTCATATCTTCATTCGCAAATTCGCAAAAGATTCTAAAAAAAGCTAAACACTTGTTGATTGTAAATGCTCCTAAGGACATATAATATATTGCTCTAAAAATTGATAGACTTCAAAAAATACATGAAGAGCTTTTGCCAGTACCTTCTGCCGGGATTTGTCTAACAAAACAATATTATTGACTCCTCTTGACTTTGGGTGATAATCGCTTTATATATTTTTATGTTTACTATCTTGCCAAATTTGTTAAGAAAGTCTGTGCAAATAATAGGTTTAACTACATCTGCTATGGTGAAGACGTGACAAAAATTTCGTCTTAACTGTAAAGTTAATATAAAAAGTTTTTTACCATAGGTTATTATTGGCGTACCGTTAGCAGTAAAAGTCGAAGTTGTGTCTCTTTTGTGATTTTGATAAAATTTGGAAGGAAGTACAGAAATGTTAGCTCCGATATCAACAAGAAAGTTGATAGTAGTTTAATCATCATAGACGTAAAGACGTGAACTAATATCATTTAATGAAATATTAGATCGTCGATTAAAAGAATTGTTGAAATTTTGAATTCTTTCCATTGCAACTTTATTAGGTTTTTTGAATCTGAAGTTTTGGTGGAATGACTGTTGACCTGAAAGGAGTCGACGAATTTGCAACTATTGCCATCACACTTTTTCGCTTTGTCACCAAATTTAAAGTGAAAACGACAAATTGAATGTCATTGTGGCGAAGAATGTCTAAATGTTAAACGTTGGGGAGAAGGATTTCTCGAAGAAAAAGCTGATTTTTATATTGATCTGTTCGGGCAATGATTGGATGAAGTTGTTAATTCATTAAATTAAGAATTTAAGGAATTAATATACGTTTATATCTGCAGCTGCCATTGTAATATTTGTTGTGAATTGTTATTTACAGTTGTTGTGTCGGACAACCTCTCAATATCTTAAACCAAGAATATCAAAATATTAAAGGGATTCTTCTTTGAAAAAGTGTGGTGAGAATGTTCTATCTCAGCTTTATGGCTCTGTAAGTCATTTGATTTGTTAAACACCACACTTCGGTGTAAACAAGACATTTATTGCAGAAGTTGTTGATTGGGATATGTCGTATTGTCTCTCTGTGTAACACTATCAATTTTAAAAGTGACTCGGGGCGTACCATGCTTTGTTTTGAATACAAAATTGAGCTTATAATTGGTAACTTTTCTACATTGAATGATAGGTACAATAACTGAAGGCCCAGATTGAGTGTTTAATTATAGGCAATTATGTCGGTTACACCTGTCAGTGTCTTTGAGATTGGCTTGGGATTGGTGTTGAAAGACAAAATGCGAACACGATAACGTTCAGGTGACGATATAACTCTTGATTTACTGGTGGATTTTCTCTACAAATTAATTTGCCTTAAAGCTTCTATCGATAGGCTATGTTAAATATTAGTTGTGTATTTTTTTATTTGTATGCCATATCGTTCGGCAGCCTCCATTTCCAACGGTCCCCGAAGCTTTATTTCCATTACAAATTAATCGTTAATGGTATCTAGGTCAAATGGAATAGCTCAACGGAGTCTATTTGTTGGGCATTTCTGTTATTTTCTTCTGGATTGATTTATAGTATTTTTCAATTTTATTTGCATTCTGATTTCAAACTACCGATTTTATTTTTTCTACAAACGATATTTTCAGGTACTCAAAACGAAAAGAAATAATATTATTTGCATATTGAGCAACTTTAAAGTTATTGTTACACACACACACACTATTACACTACAGCCCATTGTGCACCTTGGCCTTTTTTACAACACACCTCCATTCGTCCTGATTTTGGGGTAAATTTCCTCAGTTCTGCACCTGCAGGTCGCTCAAATCCTTCTTAACATTGTCCATCCATCGCCCCCGTAATCTTCTTCTTGGTTGGCCCTCTGGTGTTTAAGTGAATACTCTGCGCGGTACTATCTCTGCCACCATTCTCTACACGTGTCCCAGCTAACTCAGTCTCTGGGTTTAATGACAGTTCTGGTCTTTCCTGCAGTTGTCTTATCTCGCAGTTCATTAATTGTCTCCATCCTCCCAGATTTGTATCATATTATGGCCCACATGTCCATGTTTCAAGTCCATAGCTGGGCGTATGAGCGTCTTGTACTGCCTATCTTTACAGCCTCTTGTTAAAACTTTGGATCGTAGTGGTTTGCCCAGCGCAATAGCTGCTCTATTGCCTGATAGTGTTTGGGCCTTTATTTCCCTATCGATATTATATTTAAATTCTCACCACTCCAAGGTTGTTACCTTCAATCACGATATTTACTTCTCCCTGTTGAGGTAATCCTGTTAACATAGATTGGCTTTTCTCTTCACTTGTTTGCAGACCCAGGTGTTTTCCACCATCGATTTTTTGTTCAAGGGCTTCCTCTACCGCTGCTCTGCTTCTTCGAACCAGTGCTACATCATCCGCATACGCCAGTACTTGAAGTTGACAATTGTATATCGTACTTCCAGGGTTCAGTACAATTCCTTGTATGGCCCTTTAAAAGATGAGATTAAACAATAGCAGAAGGTTGCCTATTTTACATCAACCCTTGGTTTCTTCCACTGCAGCTCTTATCAGTTTTCTTTTCTTTAGTGGTATTTGAAACTCTTCCAGAATTTTCTAGAATTTATCTTAATATGAATATCTGATCAACGGTGGATCGATTACTTCTAAAATCAGCCTGGTAATCTCCTATGATCGTTTCTGTCACTTAGGTTAGCCGCCTACACTGTATGTGCATAAACACTTTATACATAACCACAAGCAAGGTTATTTCTCTATAGTTCGAGCAAATCAGCTTATTCCTCGTTTTAAATACAGAACAATATATGCCGTTTTTCCATTCTCCAGGAATCTTTTCCGTTCTCCATATCTCCCCATAAAAATTATCCATGCACGAAATAATTACTCAGAACAGGTTGTGATTATTTGATTTTACTCAAAGTACGTAGTCTGCATTATACATTTACACGCATCAAAAGTAAATAAATTTCATGATAAACTATTCTGAACAAATTTTTATAATTACGTTAATTAAATTAACATTATAAAACTTGTTTATAGTCGAACTGTATTAAGGAGTTAACTACACAGGTGGTTGGGTGAGTACCTGTTAATCCCGACATTCGTTCGTATTCATTAAAAGACGACGGCGCTCCCAGCAATAATCGTTACTATAAAGCGTTATTGGCGCGTTTATATAATGTGCCCATTACCGAAGCCCGGTGCTGTATTTTCCCCGTATATTGAAATCGAACCGTCACAATTATCGATCGTGTATGTTAAAGGCCTTATTAATACGGCATCAAAGTTCGTGAAAATATGTGCATTACGTGTGCGCGTCATTAAGGGCGCGATTTGCACGCGAACGACGTAACGGGTGTGCGATCGTGATTAATTTTTCCAATTGGTTAACCTGAAGAAATAGGTAAATCGCTAAAGAAATACGTTTAAGTTATGACGTTTGATTGCGTACAGTGGATAATAAATATAATTGCAGATTGCTTAAGGTATGGATTATAGTAGAATATAATAAAGTGAAACGTAAACAATATTTAAAGACGGGAGGCCTACCCGAAGGCCTCACAAATAATACCCAATTAAGCGGTCTGTTAAGAAAAACTTACTTTAGATGTGCGAGACCTATTATAACCGATTGTGACGGTGCTATTGAAGATTAACCTTATACGCTTAATTAATAATTGATTCGACTTAATGAGGTGTGTGATAGCATACTGCGTTATGATGAAAGAATTACATATCCTTCACTTCTGGGTTTTAACAAGAAGCAAAATAAAACTATCTACTTATAATATTCATCCACCTGTTTCGCGTAACCTCCCGCAGTAGTAAAACAAATTGGCTTGATGTAATTGAAAAGCGCTTTATTAGATATTTCCCAACGAGGAGACATAATTGGCCGGCGGTGCATGTAAATTATTGCGCCCGTAAATTGATTAACAGCATTAACGCCACGTCGCGCACATGCATCGCAAAGTCCCGGTTTGACCTTTTCGGAATATTAATATTAATGGTCATGTTTAAAAACAATCGCGTCTAATTAAGCGGGTCGAAAAAAGGAAGATGGTGCTGCCGTCGAACGCGTTTCTTGCGCAAACGTTCGCCAGAGCGCTAAAACCGAAATTGCATCACTTTGTTTTAGCACTTCGTTAAACGGCGATTAATGAGGCGACGTCGCAAAGCCGAAACATAAATAAGAGGACTTTTTAAGTCTCCTCCTCTGGTTCTTCGTCTTCTACTGCGCATCCAAGCCGCGCGACGCGTTAAGTCACCGTTAATAAATGTCTAGTCGGGCTGTAAATTTAGAAAGTGTCAATGTAACGCACGGCGTTTTTCCACGCGCGGATTAGTAATTTATTCATTAACATTTGAACCCGGACCGTCCGCTCAAGACAGGTCAATACACGCGGAACGATAAATACACTTACACACCCAGTACGCGTTCAAACGGTGTCAAAAATTAATTAGGAAACTACGATTTCCACATATCTTAAGACTCAAAATATTGGGATACACTAAAAAATTTACATTATGAATAAAACATTACACAAAAAAACTTTTCTCAATAATCTTGTTTTATTTTTCTTTTTAAAATTCTACATGTATTTGTAATTTTTTTTTGTCACATTAGCAATAAATTTTTAATTATAAATCCATTTTTCAATACTTAATCTTAAGTAGAGAATTTAAATATAGTAAAACCTCGATATAACGGGTTAATACGGGAAATGGACTGCCCGTTATAGCCAGAAGTCCGTTGTATGCAAAATTTGTCATTTGCACTTTCAGTTGTTTGAATGATAATTTGAACGCACACAAATTCTAACAGCTATCCACACCGTTGAGTTCTTTATTAGTTAGTTCTACTTTTAGTTAAAAAAAATATAAAACAATCTAGCGTTGAATAATAACTAGAACTAGAACTAACACTAGCATTAGAATTAACACTAGACCTAAAACTAGAAACATTCGGGTTTAGCCATTTTAAGAGATGTACGGGTAACCCCGAATGTTTCTAGTTGTAGATCTAGTATTAGATGATACCGCAGTATGTTGAATTAATTTTTATGTATTAGGATCCAAAGAGCTAATAGACTTCCACCACGCTAAGGGTTTGACATTATCTGTTAATAGTTTTGAAACCATATACACCTTAAATGGTGGATTGTTTACCCGGAAATATATGATAGTCGGTAACACTTCTGGAAAATACATCTCCAGATACTCCATTACACTATCTAGTTGTCCCTGATTGAGATTTGCTCCTCTAAACCGATGATCTGTTATATTGGCTTAATAATAAGCAGGAGTTAATACCATTTCTAAATGTCTTGAACTTCCTGTACATCTATTTCGTTAAATTCGCCATTAATAAGTTGTATATGAAGCGGTGACCAAGATCAATTGGATAATTTTCACATTTATTTGAATAATTTACATAAAAACCTTAATTTGACTCTAGAAATTGAAATTAATAAAAATTTACAACAAAGTGGCATTTACAAAGTCAATTGCACACAATCTCAATCTTCATATACAGCGTGTCCCGTATCTTCCGCATCAGAGCATTATACGGTTGTAGAATACATTATTCTGAAGCGATCTTTCTAATAAAATTTTTTCGAAATGTTTATAATAACCGCACGGGAACTGTTTAACGACAACCAATAACGGACAACTTTGATTCATCGAAAAAGTTTAATTCTCTTTCCATGACGAATCTATTGGTGAGTACACGTGGGAAACGAGTTATCATCGGCGTAGCGGACCGGCCGAGGGTGGCACCGATTACCTGAGTCTGATTTGCGATCTGCTGATTGGACGAAAAACAGTTCCTTTAAACAGTTCCCGTGCGGTTATTATAAACATTTCGAAAAAATTTTATTAGAAAGATCGCTTCAGAATAATGTATCCTACAACCGTATAATGCTCTGATGCGGAAGATACGGGACACGCTGTATAGGACAAACGGGACGCCAACTAGAGATGCGCTTAAAAGAACATAAGAAAAAAGAAAACTCTAACATCTACAAGCACATTAACGAAACAAATCATATTATGGATTTCGAAGAAGTTTAATTAATCCACACATATGAATAAAATGTTCGTATGGACCTTCTGGAGATGATGGAAATATGTCGGCACAACAATCAAAAAAACACCAAACTACTCAACGACCAACTCGAATTTAAATATATGTCTATACATATTTACATGCTTAAAGTTAATATAAAAATAAATTTTATTTTAAATTTATAGAATTATGGGTTTCGATCCATACCAAAGAGTTGTAGTAAATAAATAATTTAAAACTCTTTTTAAAAATCAAAACGCAAAGACAGACGTGTTGTTTGGTTGATTGCTTATAATCGAATAAATTTACATCGAAATATCAACAAAATGGTAACATAGCAATTTGGGTAATTTGATAAAAGTTATAATTTCTATGTGAAGGTAGGCTGCGTACGCTACAGTTAGTTGTAGTAAATAAATAATTTATCCTCTTTTTAAAAATCAAAACGCAAAGACAGACGTGTGATCTGGTTGATTGCTTATAATCGAATAAATTTACATCGAAATATCAACAAAATGGTAATATATCAATTTGGGTAATTTGATAAAAGTTATAATTTTTATGTGAAGGTAGGCTGTGTACGCTACACATACAATAGTGCCATCTCGTAACATTTCGTAATATCTGTAAAAACAGGTCTTGTTTTTCGTGTTTTCATGTATCGTCTGACACACGTTTTAATTGTACGTTTATAAGTTCGTGTATCTGTGTTGTTTTATAATTTAGTTATTCTATTTACATATAAGGGTTATTATATTATAACACTAAACTCATAAAACACTTATGACATTTCACGTTCTAAGAAGAAAAACAAATTTTTCAACTTGACTGTAAGTATTTTATATAAAAAACAAAACATTGTTCAACGAAAAAACAAATTTGTAATTATTTTAATCATAAATTCGGCTGATGATGGCTTTATAAGCCGAAACTAGTACCGAGTAAATAAAACAAGCGAGTAAGAAGTTGATCTATATTCATTTTCTTATTAATTCAAATAATCTCGCAACATGAATTCCTACATTCAAAATTAATAAGTTCGTCTTTAAATGACTTTATTAATTTTATCCAAATTTCAGTAGCTTCGCTTATAATACATGAACTTCTTTGTACACGGTCTAGTGCTACAGCAATATGTTTAAATTTTTTGAGATAATCTTGAGTGGCTATCTTTAAAACTGAATCATTTACAAGTTTGATAATATCTTTATCAATTGGTACTCTGTTTGCCGAACAAATGTTGTATAACATGAGCCGGTTTTTTAAATAACTTGCCAAGCAGTCCACCAAAGTATTCCACCAGCTTCTTTATATTTGGCGTTTGCGAAATAAACGTTTCGAAAATATTTGCATACTCTTTTTGTGTTACTCTTAACTTCTGGAATTATTAAATTTCCTTGTGTAAGTCACGCGCTAGCAAACTAAATGTATGGACACGACAGCCATAAGTTATTATGTCTTTTTGGTAAAGTTCCTTGAACAAATCATTTCTCATTTTGACCATGTTTGCAGCGCTATCTGTAACTACACTAGCGACGTTACATTTATACTCATCCTGACATTTCTTTAACAGATTTTTTTTAATAATTTCAGCAAATATTCTGCAGTATGGCTGTGTCCACCTGTATCTACAGAATCTATTAAGTGAATTCGTTCACTAATGAATTCTGTCATACACACTGTAATTGGCTCGTTATGTACATTGTTCCAGCCGTCTAGTGCTAAACAGATGTTCTTGTTAAACAAATTTTCTTTAACTTTTGCCTGGATGGAAAAATAAACGGCATCCAATAGTTGACTAGAGACATCATACCTATTTGTCGGTGTATAACCAGATCGTAGTATACTTAATAATGTTTTGAATTCCTTATGTTCTACTCAAGGCCGGATTTGGAGGTGTGGAGGCCCTGGGGCAACGAAGGAGCGGAGGCCTTTAATTATTTTCCGAATAAAAGGAACAATTTTTTTCCGTTAAGTCTTTAAAATATGCTGAAATGTAGCTCCCGGAGTAAATCACTTTCAATACTAAGTAGGGTTAGCTTCGATAGCCGGTTTTGTCCCATTGTCGTTCTCCAGTGCAATTCGAGGCCATCAAAACCAAGTACATTCTTAGTATAATTTCAATGTTCGGGAAAATAGAAAATCACTCAAATTTTGATTTTCAAGAATGCGATAGTAAAACAGTTGACAGTTCCTTAGATTGGTCTTTTTCATAGTCTTTTTTGTATAAGTCTATCAAAGATACAAATTGAACCAATTCATTACCAAGGCTAGGTTCTAAATCGTCTTTGTAAACTTATACCAATTCCTCTGAAGCAGCATACAAATTTGCAGCGTCCATCTCCTCTAGGTGATTAAGAAAGCCAAATCTCGAACGAACAGCTTCGTATGCATGTAATCTTTCAGTGAGAGAAACACAAAGTTGATCAATCATTGGAATAAGACCGGACACTTTAAATTTCTCTCTTGGAGACAAATTTGCGTCTTGTGCTTTCATGTAATCGAGCGGATTCAACTTCACATTTCTTTTCCTGATGCGTGATTGTACGTATTTGTCAGTATTTGATATTTGTTTAGCTGCTTCTTCGTATTTATCAAAATCGTCTCATTTGGATTTGAAGAATGATTTTAACGACTCCAATCTTGTTTGTTGCGTTGAATCGTTCCAAAATGGCGTTCCAAAAGATAGCAAATAGAGCGATTTCGAGACCACTCATCTTATATAAAAGATGTGTTGCTTAATTTCTCACGATATCTTTCTGCTCCTTATCAAAAGATATGCTAGTTAAAGCTTCTTCGATTTCAGAATATCCCATGACAATGGCCTTCGTGTCTTCAGTTCTATATGACCAACGAGTATCGCTAAGATTTTTTAAAACATATGTATATAAAAATGTATATAAATTCTGAACGAATTCAAAGAATTGAACTGCCGGTGTATAAGAGTTAGCAGCTGTCTTTCCAACTAAGCTAAGTGAGTGATCACAACATGGTACAAACGCTGATAAATGATTTTTCTGCAAAATAAGAGCTTGTATCCCTTTGTATTTGTCACTCATATTTGCAGCATTGTCGTACGATTGACCGCGGCAATCAAGGATATCAATTTGATGGTCACCTAAAAATTGTAGTAAAGCTTTTGCTGTGGCTTTACCAGAATTGTCGCAGTTTGGTAAGAAAGTAAGAAATCGTTCCTTTGGCATCGATCCTTCAATATAACGAACAACTATAATAAGTTGAACGATATGAGATTTATCGGGAGTAGATTCCACTGAAATCGAATAGTATGTACCTTGATTTTTTAATCCTTGATACGATTTCATTGAACACTTATCAGTGATAAGTGTTCACCCATGGAACTTATCAGTTCTTTGCAAATCGTAGAGGAAAGATAATTGATGTGACTGCTCCCTTTGTTTACATGCTGTTTGAAATGAGTTGCCAAGGTTAGTTCGTACTCGGCTAGTAATTCCAAAATTGCCATTTCTCGGTGATCCTATTATTTCATCGTGTCCTAGGAAGACTAATCCGCGTTCAGCAATGAATTTAATTGTGCTGAAGACAATTCTAAGAATTTTTCGCCAATACTCAATTTGTTGTGACTCGTCAAATTGGATATTTTTTTATCTCTATTGTGGGGGCCCCTCTCTTGTGGAAGCCCGGGGCAGTAGACCCGCCTGCCCTCCCCCAAAATCGGCCCTGGTTCTACTGCTCGAAATGAAGTATTTGTAGTGTATGGCTATTTGAATATCAAGCTTTCTTTTTTGGATTAAGTTAGTCCGCACCATGAGATTTTCCATATCAATAGTGGTAGATGGGGCTCTGACAATAGATGATGTAGATGCTGAAAATATACCAATAGCTGTGCTATAAATTATAATGCATTTGCTAACCATACTTTAAATAAACTAATTGACGAAAGGAGAACTATTTAAAAACTATTAATCATTCTTGAATATTTTAAAAGTATACATTATAACGGTTACCCACGTTCATCCATTTTAGGTTTTCAATTTAGGCATATCTTATTCCAATTCATCATTGGATCTGGAAGTATCTTCTACGTCACACAATCTTGCTTCCACCGAAACACATTTATGTCCCACCATATTTAATTCACATTTATTACATTTAGTTCTTACTTTATTTCCGTCCTTTATTTCTTCTATATAATATATTAATATAATATTAACAGTATGAAATAGAAATAGAAATATTTTATCCATATCTAACTTCGATGTAATTAAAATTAAAATTAGTTAATTTCTTTTTATTTTATTCTGAACTTTTTTCTTATTTTGTGTAATATTACCGGAATAAATATACGAGACTTCATATATAACAAAAACTAAGAAATTACCTAACATCACGGCTAATTCAATTACGCACGGATTTCACATTGAGATGAGTTAAAAACGCGGTAAACACATATTCGCAAATTGCGGCATCGTTCGTCCGTAATTTAACTTATTTAAACGACCCAGCAATTCCGCCAGAACCACCCATTACATCCAGATGGGGGTAATTAGATTTAATACGCCCTTTAGTATTAAAGGATGGCTTAAAAATACACATCGGCTCCTCGACCATAGGAAAATTGTGCAAATCCAGTACGAATTGCAAAATTCGATACGAGTCTTTGCATAAGCTAAGCCGGTAACGAACGCAATTTACGGCACAATTTGTTGCAAGCGGAATCGCGGGGTGTCCGGTACATGTGTATCACAAAGGTAATAACCTTAATGACCTCAAATGGTGAGTGGTGTAATTATCGTTTACCCTTTGCAAAATAAAGATAACTGCGCGGTCGTTAAGTTAAGCGAGCCGGCAGAGACCGTGCTTGGCGCTAAAACGATTCGGTTATGCCCCTCGCGCTCTCTTGGTATTGTTTGATTTATGGCTGGACATAGTCGGTTTAGAATTTTATTGTAGCTGTTTAGTGATTTCTCACCGTTTTTTCTCTACCCTCTCTCGGCTAATGAGTGCGGCTCCGTCGATTATTCGCAGCGTAATGCGAAACGTAAATGTTAGAGATACTTTACTCCGAGAACAAATGGTACCAACTAAGGAGATAAATTGATATCATCAATTTAATGAAATCATTGCACATCGTAGTATTACCTTTGCTACTACTGCCTATTAAAACAATTACAAATTATTTTTTAATTTTTATGGATATAACGCAGTTTTTAAGGGAACGTCTCTGATATGTGATATTCATTGCTAATTTGAGGTCTATCTGTATAACGTTCTTAGGGACATATTTCGTCACCTTTTCATCAGGGTAGAGACACTAAACATCGTCAAACAATTATACGACCAATATTATTAATAGTAGCTGTGATTTAGGTGATTAAACTGCGCTCGAGAGCGTAAAGGCGACATCGGCATCGCTCGAAGCGATCATTAAACCGACGTTTATAAAAGCTTTAATTGAATTTCGCAAATTTATAGTCGGCATTAAGTGTCACCGCGATGGAACGCCTCTGGCATCGAGAACGTTGCAACTCACGTCTTCGAGGGCGAAGCCTTTAATCCGGCTCTGATAACGCTGTATCGGTAACAGTTTTTGCGGCGTTTCGGAGGTAGCCAAGCATGGCTTGCATTTATCGAGAGCGCTTAGGTCGTGTGTGGTCTTCGCAGTGGCGTACGTCTTGATAGTTTTTATATTGAAGAAATTCGCTCCGTTCTTTGAATCTCAATTGATCACTGACAAATTGATCATCGAAGCACCTAAATATTCAAGCGCTTCTACAAGAATGTTATCTGTGATAGTGATCTATCCTCGGCGTTTGTTTATGGTATCTTCGTTTGTCCCCGCTCGGAACGATTATAAATTTGGACCGGGCTGCGTCATCTGGTGCACGGGCCACAGTATAAATACGCGGCGTCGCGTCCTCCCAGAGGCTCATATAAATAATACGGATTCGTCCGAGGCATGTGGTTTGATAAAATTTAAATAATGCGAACAACTCTTTTCTCCTAGATGGACTATAAAAAAGACTTGACATTCCATTCCAATAAACTACGTCTACATTTGAAGCTCGCCGAGTAAACATATCTTAAAAGAATACGGGGTACCATAAATTAGCACGATTTACGGTGAGCAGGACCGGCGAGTTCCTAGAATTAAAATGTATCTTGTAATGTTGGACTCGGAGCAGCGATTAATTTTTCTAACGAACCATATTCGTTATCGGAGGCTGCCTTAAGTGCGCTTCGAAGGCGGTCTATAAATTATGTATCCTGGGTAGCGGCGTTATGAAATTAACGTAATGCAATCACATTATAAATCCAGTTCAATTACTTAACGTTTCGTGTAGAGCATAACTAGCTGTCGGTCGGCTTGGTCGCGACGTCCGGCGAATAAACGAGCGCCCCCTCCATGACAGGATAATATATAAATTGCGTCTATGTAACGAAATACGACGCATAAACTGTCTCGACGTTTACCTTGCTCTGGACTAAATCTGATAAATTTCTGCATTTCAAATATATCGCGTTGCAATGCGCGCAACTGGTGATTTATTTCCTTGGATCGCCTGCTCTGGCCTCGAAAACACCACACACGCAGCGACCAACCAACCCGTTTACTCACATCATGTTATTTTATTTTTCATCTCACATGAGTGTATTTATTCACTTTATATTATTATCTTCATTGAGAAAATACTGTTAATATATCAATATAGATATATTATGGGAAACTACAATATCTTCTGAATACCTGAACCTTTTTAACGAATGTAATTTCGTATCAGTAATTAATGGGTGTACTCGTATCCAAAATACAAGCAGAAGTTGTATACAATTTATTAAAAGTTCAGAAAAACTCGACAATACATACACTAGTGCTACTGTTGATCTGCATATAACAGATCATAAATCAACATTGTTATACATAAATCTGGAATCCGGCGGTGAAAGATACAAAGAAGTATCCGTAATAATACAAATTAAATAAAATCAAAAAGAGGCAATGAAAGACGAAGTAACTGGATAACACAGGCTCTAATAAGATCCGTTAATGAGAAGAAAAGATTTCATAAATTACAAGCGAAATCTCAATGATACCACAAGAGAAGCTTTCACAAAATATAGAAACAAATTGAATAAAATTATTATAAAAGCCAAAAGAAAATATTACCAAAGAGAAATAAGTAAAAAAGCTTGTGAGAGATTTGTGGGAAGTCTTGAGTCAAATGCATAATGCGAATAGTAAAAAAATATACAAGAAATAATGCATAACGATAAAAAAGTTACAAACAAACAAGAAATAGCTATTTAACGATTATTATATAAATGTGCTGGATAAGCAGCTTAAGCATAGTCGTATGTAACAGAAAGTGGATCGTGTCCAAATTCTTTTTATTTAACACCCGTAACTGAGCATGAGGTAAAATCTGTAATCTAAAAAATAATAAATCACCGGGAAGAGATAGTATAAAAGCTGAAACACTCAAAAATCTATGTGAAGAAGTAAGAAAACCCATTACTGCGCTTATAAATAAAGTATTTGAAAGTGGAGTATATCTATCTCATTTTAAGCAATCAGTAGTGATCCCGGTACACAAGAAAAGGAATACAACATCGCTTCAACACTAATTATGTCGGTAGGTGTCAAAAGAGCTTTACCGAAATTTTTTGTCTTAGACGGCCTCTGACGACACAATTACATAGTACATGTTTAGCCGTTTCTATGTCGACGTTGCAAAGTCAACAAGTTTGATCCTCAGCTTGTCCAATGTGGAAGAGGTGGTATTTTAGGAGAGCGTGGCCGGTCAGGTAACCTGAGAGCGTCCTTAATGCCCCTTTGCTGAGGCATAAAACCTCTTTGGTTTTGTTTTGCGACGGAGTTATCATACTCTTCGCTTGTCTGTGACCTGGAAATTGTTTCCAGCGTAAGGCTATCTTTGAAGCTTCCCAACTGTTGATTATTTGTTTTAGGTGGCTTTCTTGTAGTCTACAGTCCACAACCGGGTTGGGGTCCAATGAAGGGCGTTTTCACTGCCTCTATGGCCACCTTGTCCGCCTTCTCATTGCCCTCAATGTTGCTATGACCTGGAACCCACCATAGACCTATATCCTTAGTAACGACATTAAACAAGATATGCGAAAAACCTTTATCCAACAAAATCCAAAACTATGTTGAAAAACTTAAGTTAATATCCCCCAAACAATTTGGGTTTATAAGGGGTGTATCAACTGCCGATGCCATCACAAACCTGACAAAACGCTTATACTCTCTGCTCGGAAAGGGCTCTCCAACATTAGCAACATTCTTGGATCTAACAAAGGCATTTGACTCAGTACACCATCAGCGATTGTTGATGCCATAGGAATAAGGGGTATCTATAGCCAACTCTCTAATTTACAATTATTTAACGAATCGAACACAAACAGTCAAAGTTGATTATGTGGATAGTACTGATCAAAGTATTAAAAATGGAACAGTTTTGGGACCCTTGACTTTGGAACTTCTGACGTTGCGTGGGATATGACATGCTTTGCTGATGATACTGTTATCGTATACTCAGATGCAACGTGGGAAGGGGTAAAAGATAAGGCAGAGAATGACGTAATTAAAATATTTGATTGGCTCTCTTATAATCGTTTGACAGTGAATGTGGGCAAAACATTTTTCATGCCATTCTCGACCTATAGTAATCAGCTGCCAGTCTACGATGAATTGTCTGTTAACTTGACAACAAATAGCTTATGCATTAAATTCACACATAGTTTTCGTTATTTCGGAGTGGTAATTGATAGTTACTTGAGGTGGTACTGCAACGTTGAAAGTGTAGTGAGAACTTTACTGTATAAATTCAAATATCTAAGCTCCATACTCAATGCTTATCACTTAAAGATAGTGTGTCATTGTTTGGTAGAGTCGTGACTGCGCCATGGAATTTTGGCGTGGGGTGGTCTATACCCGGCTCCTTGATAGTCCGAGCTATTTATCAAAATTTGAAATTTTTCGCGAGCCATAATTTAATACTTAAGTATATATTAAACCGGTATGCAAAAAAAACTATTAAACATATTTTTTTACAGAAATTATATTAAATATACTAAAAAAAGGAACTCGGGTATATTTATCGAGAGCCACAAATAATTCTTCAAAGAGCCGCATGTGGCACGCGAGCCGCAGTTTGGCCTATGCGATACTCACTTGAAGCCATTGGAGATACTACAGCGTAGGATTATTAAGAAGATATGAGGAAAGGAGAACTTGTACCCATCAGTACACCTATGTTTGGAGTTTTGGATGTCGGAAATTATTTATATTCGAGGTTATAACTTATACATGCAAAAATAGACCCGATATAAAAAGGAGTCACACGTGCTTCAACCTAAGTTTGCTAAGAAAATATGAGACTCGGTTTTACTGTACAAAATTTTTAACATACTGAAATGTACAAAATATATGTATTGCATTTCCACTCAATTACATTTCTGAAGGGAAGGATCAAGTCATTCTTGCTACGATGTGATAGATCACTTATTGATGAGTTGTTTTAATACCCATTGCGTTGTACCGATCTTTGTTAATTTGTTAATTGTGTTATTGGCGCATTCTTCTTGTACTTGATATAACCTCATAGAGCCAAATTTTTGAATTAATTTGTTAATCGTATCCGCCCCTAGCACAACCACATGGTTTTTAGGGCTGAGATTGATATTGTTTTTATTTTCTACGGAAGATATACCATTCTTTTCTTTACATTCCGATTTTCAATTTGTGAGTGATAATTGTAAGGATTGTGAGAATTGTAAATGATATTTTTAATGTATTATAATTATTGAAATCATGAAAAATAAAAATTATTACTATTATTAATATAATAATAATAGTGCCTTTTTCATGCCCATTAATGCAACAAATCAACAATTTTACTAAATACATTAGAAATATAAAATAAACAATAATATAGCATATAAGGTAAGAAAAGGTGAAGTTCAGTGCCTAAGCAAGCTTAACCTAAAACTTAAAGCTAGATACTCGTATAATTGTAAAGAAAAGAAAAGATTAAAAAAGAAAACAAAAGAAGCAAATACGGATATTGAGTCGTACCTTTAGCCATTTCAGCGCTGTCATAAGTCGCATAAATAAAAGTTGATCAAATAAGTAACCAAAACCATGCTTTTTAAAGGTGGATATGCTAGCCAGTTGGATTGTTTCAGGGAGTGGATTATTGTACACTTTTACAATTTGATAATGAAAACTCCTCTTAAATAGTTCAGTGTGGTGAAAGGGCGGTGATAGAGTCCCCCTGAATCTCAAATTCAAATTGTAAATATCAGTACGATACTGAATTTTGAGGCACAAGTATTCGGGCTTTCCCCTCCGAACAATATTATGGTAAAATACACAACTGTGGAGTCTCCTATAAGTCATATTTAGCTATTTAAGTTACTTTAATTTATATGAAATTCTTTCAAATATCTTTCAAACATATTTGAAAATAATAAATTTAAATGTAATCATTATTACGTGAAAGTATAATAATGTGTCCTAATGATGTGTCCAAAATTCATGAGAAGGATAGATTTCCGCGTTGGTGTACAGTTGGATTAGTTTCCTTTGGTCGCGCCGCGTCCGTGATAAGCGAACGGAGCAAAAAGAGATTGTCGGAGAGCCGAGAAAGCGCCTTAATGGGATTTTTTCGAAGCGGCTCTCATCGCAGATATCGTTAGCGGCATCCCGAGGGACGGCGTAATATGCGACTCGGGCACGGGACACAGAAAGGAATCAATAAAGTGTTGTCGGAAGTATCCCTCATTTGCAGATTTGAAGAAACGCGCGCTCGCGGACGCCGACACAAAAAAAAACTCCAAATGGTTCATTTATTTGCCGGTAACAAGTTGGCGGTTGGCCCCGTTGAGGACTGAACGCCAACGGTTGTCTCCAGTGGACGATCCGCTACGGATCGCTTTGAACTGGCGCAGCGGCCGCTGTCAACGGCGCACCGCTAACAACCGCAATAAAGCTTTAGCATTAGCTGCACGTGGCCGAGGAGAGCAACGCTACTTTTTATGGGAACTACTACCCAGCTTAATATAGCGAAGTACATCATTCATCTATAAGTCGAGATCCATATTGCCACCGTATTCGGGATCATCTGATGATGATTGCGCCTCTAAGTGCACCGTTTTACCGGGATTACTCTTAACGCACCGTATTAACACCATGAAATTCAATAAAAGGAGAAAAACCAATTAGTTTCCCTAAATCGTAATGGTCCTATTTTCAGAAATATATTACAGGTCGAGTTAGCATCTAACGGATTAACGCGATATAAGAGGTATACATTATTCATGTTGGTAGTGTGGAAACAAATCTTATCATCCGCCATCAATCGTTCAACCTCACGGTACTGCGCGGCGGTGTTATGTTTCAAAGTGTATTGCTGCGAATCGTTCCCAAGCAGAATTTCCGTGGCGTATTTACGGGCGGAATTTAATTAGGGTTGTCAACGTGTTAGCACGCTCCTTGTAATTACCGCGGAATAATTAATTTCATGATCTGTTAATTATTTCCCGGAAGGTACCGTTCGGCCGCTAGGCGGCGTGCCGCGACTCGGCTCGTAATTAACCTCAAAAATTCGCCCCACAAACGAGCGTTAAAATCAACGGACGAACGTGGGAACTCGGGATCGGGGCCGGTGAGGCCGTGCTTTAGGACCGGGAATGACAGTTGACAGGTGATATCAGTCGGTAAACATCACTTCGTGGTCTCCCGCCGTGCCTGCGAGGTGGCGCTAGCATTTTACACCGCCCGTTCCTGACAAGACCAGGTAACGGCTGCCCTACGCATCTGATATCAGCGTATCAACGGCACTTGTAAGCGTATCTTGTTAACGATCGTCACATTCTTCTCCAAGAGGTGGCTTCCACCACCTCCTGCAGTAGATGTGTCATATTGTTTCCATACATAAAATTAATGAAGTTCATTTCTACCATCATC
Organism: Onthophagus taurus; assembly: GCF_036711975.1. NCBI lineage: Eukaryota > Metazoa > Arthropoda > Insecta > Coleoptera > Scarabaeidae > Onthophagus > Onthophagus taurus. The sequence continues at coordinate 26,702,271 of NC_091966.1, forward strand.
ATCAATTCTTACTCTTCTAGGAAAACCCGATATGTAAACAAAAAAAACAAGTCCTCGTTCAATACATAAATAAATCAGTCTCGATCAGCACTCTCTTTGTTCGATCTAGTTATCTGGAAGCCACCTGCACCTCGTGCGTACTGCTTTTTTGCGTCGACGACGACCACTGCCATTTAGAACGAGCGTATGCCCTTAATATTCTTCAACAGCCTCTAGCAGGATATTAGTTGTCGGCACGACGGACGCCGAGTGCTACTCCGATTGACGTATGAACTGGACGCTCGGAGATGCAAAAACCTCTAATAGACAAAAAGAATCCGCCGGCTGTTATAGAACGACATGATGGATCGGTAAGCACCGCGAGCAAACAGTAGCGGAAACGGGACGCGCGCCGAAGCACGTCGTGTCACCGGCAAAGGAGCTGCCCGCTCATTCTGCTTCATCTGGTTCAGACGCGTTACCTGACAGCATTACCACAGAACCGTACTAGCATACATGAAATGTAAACTACCCGTCTATCAAGTAAACATTATTTCAAAAAGAATATAAACAGGTTTTTCTTAACATGATAGAAAATTGATTTTGAATGGAAATAGATACGAATATTTGCAACGCAAAGAGAGGTATCAGCTGAATGTCTAATAAAGCGGTCACATGTAGTCGTTGAGACACGGTGCGCTACGTAGTGGACGATGATATATTTGTTTCTTATGGATTTATATAATATGGCGCCGTGCACGTTAATAAAAATATAATTTCAAGGTTCAATTCGTTAAGCAGAAGATATATAAATAATAATCAGTAAATAGAATTACTTACTTAGAGTAGGATGAAATTAGTGAAAGAAAATCTGTCGATTTATATCGGTATCAAGAGAATTATGAGACAGTAGTTGAAGTAGTACTATTTAGGGATAAGAATTTCATGAAGCATTATATTTGATTAATAACATTAAGCAACATCCAATAGAATATGTACCTAGTGTTGTAAAATGATTAGTCTAAAGTATCATTTCTCAAAGTTACTAGTATCGTGAAAAAAGCGTTTTTAATAAAACGACCTAACTAAACCCAAAAAATGGAATAAAAATGTAAGGACTTTTCATTATAATATTCTAATATCTATAAATATAATAATCATAACTTATTATTTTAAATGGGCACTCTTTAGATCTTTACATGAAAACATGGAGTAGGTGGCTAGTGAGGAACCATCGTCCAATAAATACTATGACATCCGAAGTTCTAAAAGTTGTATCATAAATGCATCTTAAAGGTAAAAAAAGGTTACATATTGTACTTCTGAAACTCATAGTTAAAGACTAGCTGCTGAAGTATGTTTATGATTCACTGGGATTCGCTTATTTTGATGAAGGAAATGTTTCTTCAGATTAAGGATTGACCTTTATGGTTAATGCGAAATTAAGTACTTAGATGTATAATATAATAAATATAACGTAGATAAGACGTAAAATTTTTTTTGAACTTGTCAAAATATCGTCAAAATGTTAATAACATAGAAGTAATAGAAGTAGTACTCTGATATGATGTTGGTCAACAATATTCCTTTCTCGTCTCGGAATAATACCAGTTCTTTAGGTAGCTAATCGCTGAGCTAATAGACACAATCACTTTATGTGGGAAAATAATTGGTTCTGCTTTGACTGTCTTGAAATGAGAATACCAAACACAGCATTTCTACTAAACGATATCCTTTTGTGGGATTAACTTTATTGTGAAACATGCACAGAGAGAAATATATTCTTGAACGAAGATTATTACGCTTGGCTCAAGCTTATCATATTCTTATATGTCCACAAGAAGATCATTTTGTTGAGTGAAGAAAAACCACATATTCTTAAAGCAGGTATACAAATATTCTTGATTCTCAAGAAAACGAATTCTTGGTAAAAGTAAATCAATCATCTTGAAAAAGAGTATCTTAGTGTTACGTCAACAACCCCATTTTCGTATCGAGAATAGATTTCTTAAGTCAAGAATAACGTATCTTTGTTTGTAGACGTATTAAAAAGTCCTAATGCAAAGTATTATGGGGTTGATTTTTTCATCCTCTTGTAAAAACATATTAGGCTTATAAAAATCGTCAAAAAATGTCACCTTATATTAGTAATACTTATCTGCCAAATTTCATCCTTCCAAATTCCTTCATCCACTATGAAGGAAAACAATCTTAATTTTAGACGGCTGTAACCTGGAGGAGAAGTGGTTTTGACCAAAAAGTTATATGAAAGTTAATTTTCGCTGAAAATTCACCCCTTAAAATCTTTCCCATCAATTTAAATACATCCTGTATCACGTGTTATTTTGTACGATCCAAGAGCCTTTATATTTTTGCGTTTATTTGCCATACTTTTAATTTCCTCTTCTGTGATGTCTCTGTATTCTTCCCTGTACATATCTTCCTCTTTTCGCACACCACGCCATTTCCGCCTGGAAACAGTTTTTTTTAATTGTCATCATATTCTTTTTTCATTATCTTACAATTCATTAAACAATTTCCTCACGTTTCTTAACTTATATTTAACTTCTTCCAATTTTTTGTCCACTTGCTTATATATATGTTTGTTCCATAACATACTTAAAGGGTATACAACATGGGCTCTTGCCAAATAGTGGTGCGATCCACAATCTACTCATACCTTACAATGACCTGAACGGGTCATTCATCCTTCATCCTATACGGGCATTAAAATCACCCGTTGATAAGTAGCTTTTATAAGTAGTTTTCAATTTGTTCGTAAAACTGGTCTTTTTTTAGGACGATGGCGTCTGGAGCATAGATTAAGTCATTATTCTTTCATCTACAGTATTCCAATCGAATAATTTGCTTTTAAGGTTTTTACTGATTCCGTAAGAGCATCAATATCTTTTCCCTGCTTCATAGTTTTCTCGGCCTCTTCTAATTTTGCTCTTAGTCCTTGAATGTTCCATGTTACAAAAATAGATTCCTTATGTCGATGCAGCTGTCATTCTGTAGTTCCATCTAAATTCCGATGATGATTACTGAGATTTTTGCTGGTCATAGCTTCAACTCCTAATCTGGAGGATTAGGTAAATTGTTATCAAGGTTGCCTTCTTCTAGCTTTTGATGAATAAACATATAATTATGAGGAAGTAGCTTCGCCCTCTCCTGGAAGGAGCCCTTACAGGGTGCTATCATCTAAGTCTGGTGAACCTTGATTTTTTAACTGAACACGTTTTTTTCCGGTCCTGTCTTCAATAACCTCAGACCTAATGACGAAAGCCCAGCAACTGAAACATTTTTGGACCCCAGCTTTTTTCTAGCTCACATCTCGTACTACAAATCTTAATAAATATATCTTATGCTGTTTTCTTCCTTCCCTACTGGTGAAGATATGAATGATCTTTAACATGGACTACCTTTGTTTTTTCCAGCATATTGCTGTCTTTTATGGTGATCAATTCTATGGTATTTTTAATACTTCATATGTCCTCGCTTATTTTTAGCCTATTATAAAGTGGTCTTCGCTTCATTACGGGTTTCTAATTAAACCTCTGAGTGCCTTTTATTATCTCTGATTGCCTTTACTCCCAACCACAAGTGCATAATTTTTCTGTTTGGATTTCTTTAGATTTTTCTTCCAGCAAAACGTCTTCTTTTTCAGGAATATATTGCACCACATTCGTGATATTTGATGGAAAACAGCATTGACCAACTTCCTATTTTTAGTTTATCAAAAGCGACCCATACACTCTCTTTACTTCCTCTAGGGAAAGTTTCATTGTATAATTTTCATTTAACATAACGCAACATTTAAGTTAATACGACATTTCAAATAATTATAAAATAATATTATTGGATGGCATTGTTATAAGATTTATTGCTCCGTATATAGAGTTGGAATAGGTAGTTTCATACCGGTTAGAGAAGTTAGTCTAAAGGGAAGTCGGCTTAGTAATAGAGACGTGGTTTACTGACATCGATAAGCAATCGAGTGGATCGTGTTTATGCAAATTCCGGCGAGCGGTATCGGAGCAGCGGCCGGTAATTATAAAGTGGTGTAGTCCTGGCCGCATTGTACTATCAGATGTGCTCCGGTAATTGACTCATTACATTATGGACCGTCCTAGGTGTGCACTAGTAAAAAAGTTCTCGCCGTTAAGATAAGGGCCTCGTCCGTGGAGCTTCTACGGAGCGCGCCGGGCCTTTTTTACCTTGTTACCGCGGTCCGGTGTCGCACGATAATCTAGATATACCCGTTTGCGGAGCCGCGCAATATCGCAGATGAATAACATAGATCACGAACGACCGTTTTTGCCATAGCAGGTTCTAGCAACCGTCGTCTAGGGTAAATTATTTCCGTGGGGCCGTAATGACCCCGTCATTCGATGTAGCCACCGTATTTTGCTACAACAACAATATCACCATATTGGTTTATACATTTCTTTTTGGCCACTAAAATATGTTTAATAAAATATTTTTATATAGTAAGAGTAGTGAGTAGTAAGTTTTATTAGATCTTTTTTATAGTGTATTATAAAGAATAAACAACTATCATTTAAAAATGTTGTGAAACGTTATTATACTTGGAGTTTGTCTCGTAAGAATAGACGATCAGAATGAATGGGTTCGTGTTGGTCAAACGGCTGATTAGACCGTATCGGCAGCGAATCCGATCCCTTTCGAATAATTATATGTATCATGATGAAGTCATTGTAGTCATGGGGCCGCAAGTCGCACGATGTCACGGCTGAGATTGATCTAAATAGGGTAAAGTCGTGATTGAACCTGTGCCGTTACCGACCTTGACAATTAGCAATGAAATACTGTAACTCCTCCGCGGAAAGGTTAAAGCGGATTGAAATTGCGCCATGAATAAACATAAGTGTTTTCGTTTCTCGCGTTCCTCTCCGCGATCTGTCTGGATCTGGACGGGTGATTGCTGGTAATTAGACCCGTGAGTGATATGATTGACAGGTTGCGGATTTTGCTGTATCCGTCGTGTTTGTTCTTCGTTGTCTTGTTGACTGAACGTAGGTAGAACTAGGTATACGGAAATGTTAGTTATGTATGTAAACTACTGCTTACTTTATTTTAACCCTGTATAATCAGCAGTGCGTCACGAAATGTCATGGTTAATAAATTCTCAATGTATATGAGGAGACGATAGTTTTCACTGCAATAACAATAATTATTAATTATGGCGCACCGGCGGTTTGTTTACGTTTTCAGGGACGTTACCAGCTGATGATCAAACAATCGTTTCGAATACATTAGCGGTCCGGTCGCTAATTGCGGATGATATCACGGTGCATCATTGCGAGCGAGATTATAAAAGCGGAGAACCTTGAGAAGTACGAAAACACTGCAGAAAGATACGTTATAATAAATTAAAGAGAAACATTCTACGTCTCGTTTTAAGTTCCGCTTTTAGAAAAATCTTATTTAACCTTGATCAATGTCATTAAAATCTTTACACCTATTATTAAACGAACTTGCAAGAAAATTACCACATTTATAGCCTAACTAATCTGAACTGCTTTATTGCGTTTACATGCAACTTATACATAAGACTGTTTTATTTACTTTTTTAAAATTATAAAGGTATGATCGTTAAAGGTATAAAACGTGGTTTTAAATTGCGGTAAATATTACTAGAATGGGGCATTTTAAACGGTACAGGCCGTTCCTCCATAGTCAATTTAATTTTGAAACGCCCGGGTCAATAAAGTGCAACGTTATCGGAGTCGCGCGGTTTATTTACGGCCGCGTTAGTTGCGCGGCGTCCGGATCGCAAATAATTCGCAATAAACAAAAGGCGGCGTTCCTAATGGCGCCGCAATTGTGCAAAAGGTTCGAACTGTCCGATAACGGCGCAATAAATCTTCGCGATTGCATTGGGATTCCGCGCGATACGAAAAAAAATGCTTCTTGAGTCTTATGAAATTGTTCATTCCAACAACATAACATTTTAATCACCTGGGCACCGATCCGTTGCCGACCGCCAGAGTCTCTCGGTGATGCAAATACCGGGCGAAGTATCCGACTGCATTCGGACCTCGTCTCTGACACACTTAGAACAAAGAGCACAGAAGATACGGGGGGAGTATCTTTTATTATACAATTGTAAAATTATATACGTAAAATTGTACGCGTGAACCTGCTGACGGCCGAAGAAGATCTCTACAAGATGCGCGTAACTGTTCCTTTCTGTGTAGAACAATAATAGCGACATCTCTTCAAGGTCCATCTTTACAAGAGATGGTTACTATAAAACGAATCTCACAAAAAGTCATTTAATTGCAACTCACGATAACAATAAAACGTCCTTTTTCCATATAATAGCTAGGAAAAGAAACTAAACCAATCGTAATATTTAAACCGTAAGTTTTACATACAATGTTGGCAGTTATATTGCTTATAACGTATAGGAGTACCAAGCATAAGCAATGGCATCTATTACGGCGAGCAAGTGTAATTCACACGTGCAATTTAGTTGAAATTATGGTCATACCAAATATGCAAATTGCCAGAGTTATGCTCTCCGTTACTGACTTATAGCGTTATCAACGCCGTTTCGCGCGACGCTCGCCCGTCTTGCGTCTCAGCGCGTTGTAAAGTCACAATATTCTTGGTATGCGACGTTAAGATCCGTTTATCTCGAAACTATCGCGTAAATAGTTTGTGTTCCCGACACTGACGTGCGCTAAGAACGGTCTCTCGTCGAAGTCGTATTATTGCTAATATACAAACTCTTTAAAGATTGGCAACGCAAAATCTTCGAGATCTCCGTGGAACATATTTTCGCACATTTATTCTAATGTTACGGTACATTTCGAGTTCAATTTCGTGTCGTAAGGCGTAATGTCCTGGGAACTCATAACACGAACCACGACGTTATTCCACTTTCGCCTTTTATCTCCACTTGATACCGACGCTAATACGGCATAGTTAGGGCCAATGATATCCTCGTCCCAAAGCAATTGAGACCGTGGCAATTATTCCCGACCGTTGCGACCCGGAAATTGCACCTACGGCAATTTGCGAGCTACCTACGCTCTCCTCGGTATTTCGATACGATTCTTCGGTATATTGCAAAGTACTGTCGCCGGCTACCGCGCGATATCGACGTGATTTATCTCCTTCTAGAAACGATGCCCGGTTAAATTGTAGTGGCTCTTAGCCTGGCCTACAATTTACCGAGACGTTTCGCGTAATGACCCGGCCATAGAGGCGTAAATGTTAATACGCGACATTGCTATAATTTTCTCATAACTACTCAGGCTCTTAATGCAAGAAAGTAATTACCATTTAACACACGCATGTATACACGTAGGAGTGGGTAATTAAGTTCTTTTTATCTTCTTCTAATCGCAAATATTGCGATCCCTTTTAAACACATACCTATTATATAATTAACATTATTTAACATGTATAAGGTAATAGTTTTAAGCAGTAGTAGTTAAAAGTTTATTTTAAAAACACATAAACACTTGAAAAACTACCAAAGTTGCAATCTTAATAAATTAACTTATCAATTAAGTTAAATTTAAATAATTTAACCAGATTTAACCTCAACAAATGCAACAGTCTGTAAGATTACATTATCTTAAGAACAACAATGTGTACGAGTAAATGTCAAGTCGAGCATTTACGATTCACATATAAGGAGTTTATGAAGCATAATCATATACATAAGATGTCGATAATTGTGGTATTGTTGAGGCCCGTTAACCGTACAGTAGTTTCTATGGCCATCCATAACGCACCACGTTGACGTACAATGTTGCAATCTTGTATTAGAAAGCCCATTTGGTTTGTGATAAAGCGTCAGGTTATTAGGGTTTTAATAGTTGTTAATAAATTCGGTGCCGCACACAGTTTATTATGTCGAATGACCCATGTTATTTCAAAACGTCCTAAACCATACTTAAATTACGCATTAATTTAGTCAAAATGTCATTAGAGAGCAACATAAATCGATCAATTCGTTATTAACGTAGCTATAAATTTTAAACATTTTTGTTATTTTTTTGTCGCTGATTTCGTCACGCTAGATTCTCCCAACCAGCCAATTAGGGTCTTCTAATCGGAAAGCGCGTCTTAATTAACACCGCGGTCATTAATTGACCGCGAAGGTAGAATTTGTCAGGTGAAAAGGTCAGGAATGTAAAAGTTTTACGATCCGCAAACCGTAAAATGCTAAAACGAAAGCAACATTCAGATACGGGCACGCGTTCGTTTTAAAACGACATCTAAAGCGCGTCGAAGAATAACGCTTATCTATACAGACAACCACTTATAGTTCACATCAAGAGTAAAGCGTAAAATAATGCTTGCTTTTCGTCTATAAAGTCCGTACTTGTACGTTGATCTCCTTATTTTACGATGAAATTACGAACGAAATTTTACGAGAACCGTAAAATTTTATCTAGATCCCTCAAATAGGTCGGAAAGTAATTGTCGTTATGATCGATAATGTTTAATACATTAAACGAAGAGTGCACGTTAAATTACGAGCATCGTGTGCAGTTGGCATTGAAATTACCGTGCCCAGATGATGGCCTGATGAAAGTATTGACTGATCGCGGATACAGATAACTGGTGCAATGTAAAGGTCGCCAGGCTCCATCTGCTAAACGAATGCGGATCCGTGACTATCGCATACTGCTGCCCACTTCTCCCATTTAAATGTGATCTCGGAACTGTTTTGTTACATTCAACATCTAACCGTATACTTGAAACTCTATAGTTTAAGATTATCTACATTTAAGTATCTATCTATTCTACTATTTTAACTCTATTAAAACAATTTTGCATTTTATTTATAAATAAAAACATTTTAATATATGTCTTTATTCTGTTTACGATTTTAAACTTTTATTTAATTAAATGAAGTGTATAAAAACGAAGAGGCAAGTTTTGGAATCAAAAAGATTTGAAAAACTGAAGTACTAAAAGTCAAGGAAGAAATTTGATGTGACAAAAAGGTATGGAAAAATTCCAAAAAATAAATGAAACTTACCTCATCTATTAGGGTTTTGAAAGATTCAGGGTTATCAGTGATTTTTGCAATATGCTGTATATTCTTATTACTATATTCGTTTTCGCTAAACAACATAAATAGTGTATACTGAAAAATCCAAAACATTTGAAATAATAAACCCGGTCAGTTATTGGTTTACTCATTGCAACCACAAATTTGTTTTTTTTTCAAATATATGTCACAATGCTAACGTGTTCTCGAGAATAAACACACTTTTCACCGTATAATACATTTGTAGAGGTTTAGATTGACTTATTTTCAGGAATATAATCTCAGGTTTAATTTTTGAGGGAGTATGAGTAGAAAGATATCTAAATGAATTAAAGTTTATTCAGAGAAACTTGTGAAGTCCACAAGTTTCTTTCAGTACACAGTACAATTTACCAAAAACGTAAAATTTTAACGTACCTAATCAAAATTTTAACGATTTCACTGGACAACGTCATTCTTTTGGTGTAGTTTTCTAGTGTCTTTTGAACTGTAGACATGTAAACATTAATAAATAGAATTTAGTTAGATAGAATTTTCGTTCTTTGGGTATTATCCCAAATAAATATTATTGCAACTCAAATCTTCGACTTATTTTTTTGTTGTTGTATTAGTTGTTTTGTCATTTGTTTACAACACACACTTTACCAACTTCACGTCACAGTTCGTGGACAATACGGGAGCAACTGTGTGGCGCCTTAAAGAAATTCTACCCAACCCAAATCTCCAATTGAGCTAGGCGAGGACCTGTGTTGTGTTTGGTGTTGTAAATGTGTTGGTTATTATATGTATTTTTTTGTTGTTGTAATTAAGGTGTCACAAATTCTTGAAAGACGATGAAAATTGTAAATTTAGTAAATTGCTTCGGTGCTACATGTTTCGACAATACATTGTCTTCATTGTGCACGATTTCAAATTTGGAAGAATACGAGGCTGAATTGTAAAAACTACGATGAAACGATGAACCTAGAATCAATCAACAAAAAAATGTAAAACCAAAAAAATGTAAACATTAGACCATGTAGGAACAGATTCTTCATCTCATTCCACGATGCATCCATGATGTTATTTCTAGATACTCAGAAACGTTTACTATTCGGGTAATCATTATTTGATGCTACCAGTATGTTTTGATTTTCTGAAACAGTCTGCTCTGAAATAAGTACATCTCCGTAGTCGATGACGGCTCCGCATCGGATGACTCAATGATGATTGGTGTATAACCTAGAAATGAAGTCAGAGTACAATTTGACCCGGGATTGGCCAGTTCGATAATTTCCCGATAGATAAGCACTGCCAGTGTCTCTCCTTACATCTCACTGCTTTTCCTATTAAGCTCTGGAAGATATTGTTGATAACAGCTTTGTATAAATTATCCAGAGACATAAAGTTGATGAATTTTCTATGGATTTCTATACGGTTGAGGATTTTTGATACATTTATAACCGTTCTTATTCAGTAGTCTTTTTCAGATAGTTAGGCGCTGTCACTAGTAAGTTGGAGTTATGCAGTTTAACTTTGGGAGATCTTGCCATGATAGGCTTGGTAGGTTTTGTTAAAGGCTAAGCAAAACAAATACAAAACATATAGTATCAAATATGTCTTCATTGTTAGTTTCTTAAATTACGTTATTTTATTTTCTATACATAACGATCCTTGTCGTCGAAGATCACTATCGGAATCGTCGTTGTTACTACAAATCACAAGATTAGCACCTATTTCCAAAAAATCGTCAACGGTGCTGATTTGTTGAAGTGATTGATCTATATCATCACTGGGAGTAACTTCTTCAAACAATGTTTTGATCTTTGAAGCCACAATGACTTAAACATTTGCTTATATACTCATCTGCAATAAATTCTAATAAAATGCTCCAACTGTTCTTCAACAGCACTTACACTTTCAGTTTTTATTTTCAGTTCCCGACATTGACTGACTTATTGGTGTACCGTATGACTGTTGTATGGCCCATAGATAGTTTATACTCTACTAGTGATTCTTTTTTGTAACATAATAAACCATCAGGTGTTGCACGAATCATCTGAATTGTATAGATTTAGTAACTGTGGAATGTTTTCACATTTCTATTATGTAAGGGTATACATTTGTAGTGTATCTGCGCATCGTGTTATCGTTGCGTATCAGTGTATACAGGGAAATGTACACACTGATACGCAAGATATGCAACTAGCCCGATCGCCTATTTATCGGTATTTCGGTGTGATATCAAAGAAACGATACGATATGGTGGCCAGTCGAAAGCTTTCCAGAAATAGGGTAGCACCAACAGAGAGAAAACAGTACGGAGATAATATCTGAAAAACTACATCAGAAAATACAAAACGTCTTAAGCGACCAGCAACCTCCAGAAGTATTCAGAGAGAAACTGAGAACGACAGACAACTGTTCCTACAAAATTCTTAAAATATAAACGTTGTCAACAAACACGCCAATAGACAATACAACTTCGGCAATTTAGTGACATAAAATAACAACAAAGAAAACATTTTACCATTCCGTGACAATTCAGACGATTCCTGTCCTCTCTTTCCATCCACCTCCTTATGTTCATAATCCCAAATCCCGAACTCATGACATCCACCAAGTATTACCATAATCAGATACACTACTTTTTGATCATTTCATTAAGGAATTGGCAAAATGCGGAAATAAATACAATTTACCTAAATATAGTTTTTTAATAGTTGAACTAAAACTAGAACTAACATTAGAAACTTTTGCCGTGCGGCTTAAGAAAAGGTTTGACGTTTCGGATGTATTAGTGGAGAAATTAATTAATAATCAATTAACGCTAATTACAAGCTAATTATTAACTAATTGCGCCGCGTCCGCTGTGAGGCGGGAGGAGGTCTTCGTGTTTACCACCATCTTCCATGTTTTGCTAAACCATCCATGTCGATGGATCTTTATAGCTTCTCTTGTCAGTATTTGGTAATATCTGTTGTCCCTAGCCAGCACCTTTGTCTGTTCGAAGTCTATTCGGTGTCCCTCTGCATGGCAATGTTCCGCAACCGCCGACTGCTGGATTTTCTTCAACCTTACATCTCTTTCATGCTCCTTGATGCGGCATTCGACGTTGCGTCCAGTTTAGCCAAACCTTCCCACTACTACACTATAGTCGGTAGACTCCCGCTCCTTTTAATGGAGTTAATTTGTCCTTGGCTATTGGGAATGTGTTCCGAATTTTGCTGACTGTCCCGTACCGCACCATGATGTCGTTTTTCTTGAGGTGCCTGGCAATTCGTTCCGTCATACCTGAAACATAGGGAAGACGAATAAATCCAAGTGGTTTTGTACTTTCCGCGTCCTCTTGCTGCTTTCGCTGCTTGATGGCCCGGTTGATGTCCCTCGAAGAGTATCTGTTCTTCTGCAACACGTCTCCTTGAAAGTGTTGCTCCTTCTTCAAGTTATTTCTTTCACATATTCTCGCTGCTCACTGAAACAAAGTACGGATCACGGATCTCTTCTGTTGGGTCTTCTTCCGATATACACCAAGTTCCATATCTCCATTTATCGTCCTGGTGACTAACACATCTAGGAAAGGTAGTTTTTCGGCAGTTTCTGTTTTCATAGTAAACTTAATCATCGGATGGTGAGAGTTCAAGTGATACAAGAACTCTTGGACCCGTTCTCGACCATATTGCCATATTACAAACGTGTCATCCACATATCGGAGCCATAGTTTTGGTTTCCACTGGCTCTTCTTCAAAGCGTCTTCTTCGAAGAAATTAGCTATAACTGGCGATAATGGAGATCCCATGGCTAACACTTCGAACTGTTCGTAAAATTCTCCTTTCCAGCTGAAATAGTTTTCTTATACTTCTACAATAGCACCACATACTTCTGGAACGATCCCACTCATTGCTTGATTTGATATTTTAAATTAACAGTCAAGACTGTATTAAAAATCACCAATACGCCTAAATACGAAAGGTTGACGTGACGTTTTTTTTTAGAAATTTTGTGAATAATGGGTGACAACAAAAATTGAAAATCAGTGGATGACTGCTATTTGCTTCGGTGTACACATTGTTTATGGAGAGGTACTGGAATATTTTAGATCAGTATTTGGTTCGTATCGCTTGAAATCTTGGTGTCCTAACTTACGCCCAAATTCTTCTGCTTTTAATTTTATATATGTTCTAATTGAGGTTGTTTTCATTATTTGTACGTTGTCTTTCCAGGTCATCCTGATATTTAAGTAATCGACTAACGGACTTTGCAATGTAGTTTGTAATTTGTTGGAGCACATAAAGTTTATCCTTTAATGATAAGATTAGCATTTAACTAAGACATAAACACAAAAAAATGAAAGGGTATTACAATCATAAAACTACCCGAAGAAAGCTGCTGAACGTAAAGCCATGCCGGGACGTCGCAACAAGGTGAACCAATTAACCGAATTATTAGAGCGAATAAGCGAATGATAAATAAGTATAAAAAGTTTCGGTCTTCTACGTTTTGTCCCGATTAAGCGGATATTCACATTAAACGTCGGGAAAAGCGGAGTGAACCATATTTGTTATATACTATTTTTGTAATTTATGTCATTATATTTTGTATTGTATAAATCCTATAGAAAAGGACACTCTCGCAGTATTTCGATCAATTTTTCGTCATCCGTTTCAAAATCACACAAATTACATAGGCATATACAAAAATACGTCAGCGAGAAATGATACACTGATACTGATGCACGAATACGACACGGAACTGACAAGAAACTGAAGTGTTAAATAGGCTTTTACCTAGTGTTGTGATATCACTGAACCCATCGTATAATACGTTATATGAAGTGGTTAGAAGCAAAAGGGTACTGCACGAAAGGTAACGTGGAGAAAATGAGGCTTGAAGTTTTTTGCTTTTCAGTAAAACCTTTATAGTAGGGTTAAAAGTAGTTTTATATGAACGTTTTTCTCTTTGAATATAAGACTAAAGTCATCATATTTAAAATGTTTAATAATACTCTTCAAAAGTAATTAATTTTCAAGAAAATTTCAATATCTGAATACTTATGGTCTTCATTGTGAATGTACGTAAAATAGCGGCGAATTGAATTCCATACACGTTCCTAGCTGTAAACCATCATCAATATCGTATCTTATCACCATGAAGTGGTAGTAAATAAGAATTTAATGGCCTTTATTAATGAGGATAATTAATTTATATACACGACCGATGGACACAGGTACAAGTATCGTTAAAATAAACATTTTGCGATGCTTGGTTACAAAATATAAAAAAGGAAACTATACCTGCGTATCAAAAAAAAAAGCTGCGTAACCAAAGTACATTTAAGATCATTTTAAACGTCTATCAAATCATCAAATATTACCATTGATTATAGGGATGATAATCCGAATAGAAAAAAAACACGTTTTTTATTAATGGGAATCGCTCGAACATTCATCTCTTTTCGAAACGTCGTTCAAAATTCAGTGCCTCCCCCGTAATTACCGTTAATTTGAACGGCACTCGGTCGTGTTCAGAACGTGGCGTTGGGTTCGTGAATTCGAATATCATTCGTTCGTGCCGTTTGGGATCACCGCACGGCGATAATAACCGTTGCGTAATCATAGAAGACGGGCGCAAAAATTGCCTAGAAAGTGCGGAATTCGTCGCCGGTAAGTATAGTGTTTACCTAATGACCTTGCAACGCAAAGGGTTGATTATTACCAAGAGTACGTGCGCACTTCCAATCAGTTCGGATCTCTGCGCGAGAGCGTGATATGTATAACACGACCCCAATAATTGCACCGTAATAAGTCGTTCTTTGCTCCCTCGTCTTCAACGGGCATCATGCTTCTTCGACGTGTAGAAGACGTTAACGTCCATTTAGATTGGAAAATTTCAAACTCACGTATTCTCACTTCAAGAAGAAAATAATGTTTACAGTCAAAATGTTGAAAATAAGTGTTTTGATGATTTTTAAATCGTTAAATCCTTTTAATACATTTTACAAACAGTTATTATGGTGAAAACGAACAAAACGGGAAGGTCTGTTTGTCACGTTTAATTGTGTGGAATTGTTCGTTTTTCTTCTAAATATATCTAATACCGTGGAAAATTACTTTCCTTCGTGGCGAGCATTTCTCTTCACCATAACGGGTAGGTGATCGCGTTCGGCTTACTGCCGAGCTAAACGCAATCGGCGTTTATGGTCTGCATCATATATCACGTTTCATCGGTCTCGGATATCTCGCAATAATTAGAGCAAGTTTTCCCGTAATTGAAGTAGTGATGCGGTAATCAGCACGAGCCGCAAAAAAATAATTACACGGCCGGTCGGCCGAGATAAAATTCCAAACGAACGTAAATGGAAATCGCGGCAAACGCTTATCTGAGCTTGTGATTTTCTCCAGTTTCGATTACGAGCCCGTTTAGTATGGCATTCGCAAAACAACGATTGCGTAAAATCCCTATACATATAACGCGTACATTGCAAATTGGAACACTTCCTAAGATAAATTCGTAATATATCTATCTCGGCGATCAACAATTACGATTGACAAACAGATTAATTTTGCGCCAGAGTTGGATTTATCTTAATGATTTCGGTGACATTTAAGGTGCTTGTCGCAGACGTGGTACGTGCGCCTTTGTGGCCTTTTCCAGACCATATTAAGAGATATTGTCGGTACCTAATTAATATTAGTCTTAATTAACCTTAAAAGAGTGACACTAAGCGGCGATTCTACGCCGCGTTCCCATGAATATTCATCGAACAATGCTAATGGTCGTCTAATGGTCATAAACATGGTTGACATAGTTGTACCGGCTTTACAAACTATTCTTATCTCTTTGTTTGACGGCAAAACAACCAACAACTTGCCAACTTTGGATTACGATTAAGCAATTTCTCTTATTACTTGCGAATACCACATCAATTGTAGAATAATGGAAGAAAATCGTCTATAATGAAACATTAAACTTAATTTACTTACTGACTAATATTTATATGTTGGCATTTTTTATGGGGATGTAAAAATTTTGTGTGGGTTTTGTTGCGCTTTAGTTTAATTAAAGTAAAAAAGTCAGGAGAAACTGAAGATGTAACAAAAACGGTTTTATTGTTTAATAACAACTTTTACTATTGTATAGTTCAAAAACCGTTAAACCTAAAACTCAACCTTTTCTTCCCTCCAATACCATCAACACGCGAACACTATTTCTATTCAACACCCTCCTTCAGACAATCAGAACCTTGTTGAAAAAAAAAATAAATAAAATCAGTTTAACATTTCTTCTCTTAACTGCATAAATCGAAGGCCATTCAATAGTTTAGTAAATATATCAGCAAATTGGTTACCACTATCAATATACTCAATTTCAATTAACTCTGTCATCTAATTGGTCTCATTCTTCTGATTGGTTGTCTTTGTAAATGGTCACCTTTGAATTTTGCCTGTCTGTTATTTCATCTAATAATCTTTTAAACCAACGAGTTTTTTAGTTCATTTTTTATTGCCCTTTTCCACTCATACGCGTTCTTACTGTTCATAGCTTCTTCGTATGTTAACTCTATAATCTTTTAATTTATTCGGTTCCTTTATTTCTCGTTTAGGCCTCTCTTCTCTCTAAACTTCTACACTTTCTTCTTATAAAGCATCACCGTATTTTTCTTCTTCTTCTTAATTTTCCTCTGTCCCCTCTTCATTCTCCTCTACCTAACTTTCATTTTTCACTTCAATCCAATCTTACAATTTCTTCTATCTCCTTGTTCATTGGTTTCTTCACTTTCTGGTACATAAATTATCTCTCTTTCTATTGTCACAGTTTCTTTATCCATTAAATAAACATCCATAAATAAAAATCTTTATTATACCACATTTGATTAGGTGTTTTATTTTCTACTGGACTCGTTCCAGTTCTATTTATCAATTACAAAGCCATGTTCGCTGCATCAGCCCAAAATTTTTCTCCATCTTTTTCTCGGCCAACATCGTTCTTGTTGCTTCTATAATTGTTCGAAACTCTCTCTATCTGCCCTTCCATTTTATTGAGGGGTGTAAGGTACAGTGAGCTGATGTATGATTCTATATTCTTTTAATAGATTTTTTACTGAAACATTTACAAATTCTTTTCCATTATCACTTCTAACGATTTTTACGTCCCTTCCTATTTGGTTCGTTAATTCAAGTATGAACTCTTTTAATTTTTTACACACCTCATCTCTAATTTTTAAGAAATAAACAGTCTTATAATTAAAACAATCATCTTTTAAGAGAAACATACATTTTGAACCACACAAATCTATATAAATAATTTCTTGTCTGATCTCGATAAGCACCACTGTCTAAGAACCAATCAGTATTTATTAATGCTTCGGTTTCTGACAATGCAATCAACGCTAAAACGTCTTGTTTCTCACCTTGTTGTTGATTTCTTTCGTTGTCTTAACTTTTCTTTTTTTTTTTTGGTAACAATCCTTCATTCTGTGCCCTTTTTTCTTGCAATAGAAATCAATGCTCAATGTAGGAGGGGATTCAATTTTTTGATGCTGATTTAACTCACGAAGCAACTGTAAAAAGAGGATACTTTAATTAATAATATATTTCCACAAGGATCCTTCAAGAAATCAATTTTATAACGAATTCTGAATGTTACCGATGAAAATTACAACATAGAAAATTTTATCAAAACTTCAAATATTGTTTTCTCAAAAACAAAGTTATTTTTCAAAACGGGTTGGTTCATTGGAAAGAAGACACTATTATTAACACTTTGGGAAATTTTCATACTCATATTCCAAGAAATGTATTTTACACGAATTTTTAAAACTTAATCGGCGGAAATTGCAAAATTCGAAAAAATTGTCGATTATTTCAAAAATTTATTTCTGAAGCACTGAAAGTGATTTTTGAAAACGGCTTGTTGCATTAAAAAGAGGATACTTTAATTAATAGTTGGTGATATTTTCACAAGGATCCTTCAAGAAATTAATATTATGGCGAATTTTGAAAATTATCGATGAAAATTACAACATCGAAAATTTTATCAAAACTTCATATATTGTTTTCTCAAAAACTAAAAGCTATTTTTCAAAACGGGTTGGTTCATTGGAAAGAAGACACTTTTATTAACCCTTTGAGAAATTTTCATACTCATATTCCAAGAACTGGATTTTAAACGAATTTTTAAAACTTAATCGACGAAAATTGCAAAATTCGAAAAAATGTTCGATCATTTCAAAAATTTATTTCTCAAGAACTGAAAGTGATTTTTCAAAACGGTTTTTTACATTAAAAAGAGGATACTGTAATTAATAACCGAAAGTGATAACAGCGATAGTTCTGTTAGTAATGAATGTGATGATGAATTCCAAGCGAAGAGAAGAAAACTAGACGAAACTGCAACAAGAGATTTTATATATCGTATTGGTATTGTTACAATGAGGTTGCTAATGACAAACCCGATATAAATAAAGTTGTATTCAATGAAAAAAGTCCTATTGGGGTTGAACTTGATTATTATCTGCAGTGTCCAACACCTGAAAGAGATACTAATCCTTGTGAATGGTGGAGTACTAAGTAATAGGATTTTAATATCCGGCCAAAGCCGGATATTTGGTAACTATCTGGTATCCGGCCGGATACCGAACAGTGGCCGGATATCCGTTCAATCAGTTCTGTTTCATTTTTACACAAAGGTTAGAAACTCTTGTTACAAAGTCATTTATACTTCCTTCTTCAAATTTTAAATTATAAAGCTGCTCAGTTAACAAATGCAAACCAATTATCGATTTTCTGTCATAGATTTCTTCCAGTTTTGTCCACATCTCGTATCCGGTTCAACATTGCATAATGTACGAAAGTGGAGTCTCTTCCATACGAGTTACCAAAACCTTCTGTTCTTTTGCATCATTCAGTTGCCATGCAGCCAACTTTTTATCATTCTCCAAATAACCCTTTCGCCATTAAAACAACTTTTATTTGAAATTTCCATACATTTCAGTTTTTTACACACAAGGTTTCCGATTGCCAACTTAGTCTCTTACAAAAACCCTATTTCAACATGTTTAATAAACTCGTAGTACATGATTACTTATTCCGGTATTTGTATATATACGAATTGAAAACGAAATAATCACTTCAGGTCGCCTTACAAAATATAAACGTCAATCTCGAGGTCTAGTGGGATGATATACGAACGCATTTAACGGCCGAACGGGTCTACTGCCAATCAGAAAAACTGGCACAGCGCTTAATATAATTTAAAATATTTACTTTTTGCCCATTACTAATTACCACCGTCCGGCCTGCTATGCGCCTCTTTATAGACCGGGCTTACGTGCCTATCATACTGACAATTAGTAATAATAATAATGAGCATCGCCGGTGCATGTTCGCCGCAACAAAATACCGTCCGAGCTACCGGGAATGCATTTAAGAGGTAATAGACGTTGGAGGCACGCCGAAGAGACGAGTTACATTTTCATGATTTATTGCCGTTTGAAGATGCGCATTACGCGTCGTTTTGACGTCAGTTTAATTGAGTTTGGGTTCGAGTCGTTTCTCTATCTATCGCTTCGCGAATTCAAAACGAAAATTAAATTGATCCCACGTAACGGGCCGATTTAATCGTAATCTTATGGGTGTGCCTATATGGATACGTACCCGATCGAGAAAATACACGTTTGCGAGTAATTAGTCGAGTTCCAGACACGGAACGGGTTCGAAGGTCAGCCATATGATATAATGCGTTCGTTTAATGATCTCCCTCGCGCAAGAGACTAGTAAAGAACCAAAGTGACCGCCTACGCCGGGAGCGTCACCTGTTCCCCGCGTCACGACGAAAAATAAAAAGGATCGTTCAAGGACAGAAAACCAAGATGAATCACGCGCGATGTTACAAAGGGAAAAGATTGTTGATGTCCGTAACGCTTCTATTATTAAACTCGACCTGAACCAGAAAGAGCTCTTAAAATCCAGCGCTGATGAATGTCTTAAATCGTTGACTAGACGCCGACCTATGTCTCCTCCACTTGTAACACTGTCCACACATTAGCGGCTCGTCGTCTCTAAACAAACAAGTCCGAAATAAATTAGATATCTCGGACGTACACCAAACACATTTTTAAGCTGATATCAGATGCAGGTTCTGTATCAATCATCATGTCTCAGAGAGCAGCCGATCTACAGCGGACTTGTTTCGAAATGTGTTTCACGACGTGATAAATTCTTTGTTTATCCCTACCACTCGTATAACTAATTTTTACGACCACGCTTCTTCTAATTATAGATAAAACTTAACATTTTTGATGACACTCATTTATTACAGTTTGATTATTTTTTCTGTAATTTCTTTCAATTCTTTCAGTTAACATTTGAAGCACGAGCTACTTCTACTCAAGAACGTTTTTTGCACAATCTTCGTATGTAGAGACGTGATCCATCGTTGCATTTGTCAATAGACTGTCATGTATAACAGCGGTCATAAGGGACTGACGTTAATTTGACGTATTACTCCTGGCAAATGTACATACATTACAGTGGAAAGCGGTAGTAATTCATTATGGGAGGCTGACGTTGGGCTTGCGCAAAAACGTGACTGATTGGTGCAGAGCAAGAAGCTAGAATTGATGAGAAAAACATGATTTAGTACGGGAAGTTGTAAAACTAATTGAAAGTGATCCAAATTGGCAATACTCTGAGTATAGTTTTTACGATTGAATTTCTTTGTTACTCATTTATTTTCATTTATACTCTAGCAACTAGATGTATCTAATAAGTAGTGTACGGGTAATTAGATGCTTCTCAATTTGGTATTCAATTTATGGAAAAAAATAATGGAAACCGTATCTGTAACGCGTTCACAATTAGTCAAAGGAAAAGGCAAAATAGGAAATGGTCAAGCGCGTAGTACTAGAAGTAGCGGATGAACAATGAGGAACAAGATGTAATGGTTAAAGGAAACCACTTTTCGAAGAACACAATGAGAAAGAAATGCCTTCAACGAAGTTTCAATCACGTTTTTTACGACGAGACAAAAAGTGGGCGCTCGACAAATAAAATAATATCTTACACGCCGGTTAAATTCCGGCTTTTTTCTTCGATTGACACGTAAGTGTCGCAATGCGAGTACACACCGGAGGCACTCCGGTATCGTTAAAATAGCGAGAATCGCACGCGATTCTTGGAAGGGCTCGTTCCGGGCCTCGGTACGCCAACAATGGCAATTAACCTGTCAAATTGATTTGTTTTTCGCTCGAAATAAAGCGAGCCGTTCGCGCTATGTTAATGGAACCAGGCGGACGAAAAAGCGGCGCCTTTGCGTTTTTGTCGTATACAATTGCAAATGCAATGCATACTCTATCATTACGGGTGCTGGGCGACCACCGGGCGGCTACCATCGCGTTAGGATCCCGGTAGCAAAAACTCATTTCGAAAACAAATTGAAACTAATTTCGCGTCGATCACCTGAGATTAACTGGGAGGAGAATCATTTCTACTCTGCTCCGGCGCTCTCTGAATCATCATTCGAAATGATCTGATTTTTTTTTCTTAACGGGCCGTGAGAAGTGAGCTCATTCCAAGATATTTTCATGTTCCCATTCGTAGTGTACGATCCAAATTGCTATTATTGAACAATTTCGTTCGAAATTAAGTTCATACTTGTAATGAGTTATTTGCTACTTTCTAGTAGGTAACTGATCGAGTAAATCAAGTAGTCGTTCATTTTACACATCATTCTAAGTAGTTGGACTAGATATATGACCCCTACATTTACAATTAAAGTTGATTAATTGCTTTTAAAGCAACATGAAATACATTGTACTTCTTTCCGTTTAGAATACGGTTGAGTATTCCACACCTGGAATATCTTACACATATCGTTAGACAAACTATATTCCATGAAATCGTGTTCTTTGAAACCAATAACAGATAGAGTGGTGTTTCCGCATGCACAAAAATGGATCATGACATATGTTAAGATCGTAAAAATGAGGGTCGTGTACCGCGAAGTCAACGTCGTGATGGTAGCAGTCCAACGTGCACTGGGGATCACATCATTACTCGTTATATTTCATACTACCGTGGCCTGTGGTTTTACTTGCAAAACGTTGCCGCTGCGGTTTCCGGGCGTTTCGGCCGTCGCTGAATTCATTTGTAACGTTGAGTGCACGCGTTGTTTACACGAACCCTCGTAAAATTTACGGCGTCAACTTCGGCAATATCTTCGAGGCATCGGTGCCCTCCGATAGCGAAGCAAGCGCGATCGAAGACAGATATCCATCTGAGGTAACCTCATATTTCATGCCGCGGGAGCTGGGTGAATAAACGAAATAAAAGGGTTACCGAGCGGTGGCCAAAATATATTGAATTATTAAAATGTAAAAGTGCCCATCTCGGAGACGATTTATCATGTCGCAACCGGTATCTCACACCGGCCGCGCCGGATATCTCATTTATCACGCGGAACCAATCACTCAGGCTTCATGCTCCATCGGTCTGGCCGCGTCTAGCATCAATCACAATCCGGCAACATCGCATACATTAACCGGCCCTCTGTTAGATGATACCAAGACCTATTTCCTATAAACACCTTTGACCCGTTGCGGACCATCGATGTCGCTTGTTGCTCGTGAAATATGATATTGGATGGTGTAGGTATGTGGAATATGCATCTCTGGTATGTACCTTCAATGCTCATTTGTTTCTACTCGTTTTGTAAGTAATGGTTTAAATATAACTTTCATACGCTATGAATGATGATTATACATAACTGATTCCTAATACTACACCATCACAGCTCGTTCTAAGAATTTTAATTAATTGCTCTCCTTTCATCATTACCCGCGTTTAGATTCTTTAGTCTTATGGATTGAAAGCATCGTGGATCTTGTATACGGGCCACGCTGCGGACCGTTATTAGCTGCATCCTTCGATGGTTCGTTACGTATTACTTTGATAGCGGGCGCCTCATTGTTTTCAAATGGGTCATAACGCCGAGTCGTGACAAAATACTTTTAAAACCGATAATGATAGGCTTACACCTGCCGTAAATTTTCCCATGAGCCGTGCACACGCGAGACTTCGTCCTCGCCACTCCGAACAATGCCAATATTTACGGAGTCGACTTGAACCGTCGACTGGATTCGCACAATAATGCGCGGCGAGTGGATCATTCCAACGCATGAACGTCGCTAGTTTTAGAAAGCGCCGTGCCCCTAATATGACAATAAAGGGGTGCATTGTTTACAATTAGTCGGAAAGCGTGGTATCATCGTATCATTACGATCATTGTCAATCAATCTAGCGTTGAATTCCCGCCGCCACCGTACCCTTTTCAAGTTGGCCAACTTCAGACCTATTGCGTCACGTTCATGCACCGCGATAATATTAGCAATGAGTGACTCTCTAAACAACCGCTTGTTTTGATTCGCGTTTACTAATAAACATAAAGTATTCTTTTGAGTATATTAAACAATTAATTGTATTGACATAACTCTTTCAAAGTCATCATTCTTTTTTAAGGTGTTGCAACCAAAGTTCAAATTATCATACATATATAATTCCTCAAAATCTAACAAAATAAAACTTTATTGTGTTTTAATCACACCTAGAAACATAGATACTTACTATAGTAGTGATATTAAACCTAGAAAATCCGTGTCATAAATATTTAAAAGATTCTTGTTGTTATATAAATATGAAAAATGTAGTAAGTTTATGATACAGGTAACGTAATTTCTTTTATATAATTTTAATGAGACATGGATAATTTATTAAATTTGTTAAACTGCGGCAATTAAATGGCTTATTGGGAATAATTACATGCGTTCTATAAGGTTTATAGCATGCACTAAATTTGATTAATTTTAAATTTATATCTTTTTCAAGGTTAAATTTAGAAAAGAAACTCAAGTTGTTTTCTTTCCATTTTAATCCTATTTAAATAGGATGAAATTAGAGGCAGTGCTACTAACTAATGGAAAGAAGTTTTAGTACTATAGCCTTCAATCTTATTGTTCTCATCAAGGTATGGGTATTCCAATCTAAAAAGGGTCCGCTATCCTAAACGATGTTCACAATCAGCCCAATTACATATCGGATTAAAAACTATATCATTATGAAGCAACTACTATGCGTTTATGTGATCAAAAATAATTTGCTACCATTACTCCAATTTGGATTTCAGCCTGTGTTTTGTTGTTTTATGATTTTCCTGAAGATCACTGATGACTTCTGATACTTCATGCCTGATGAGTTGGAAATGAAATAGAAATTGGCGTTGGCAATATTAAGCTACTTGGGATTATCTGAAGTATTCGGCAAATTATATGCTAGTTATTTGTGTGATCCATAGTTGGTCGCAGTAGATTACAGCTTCCAAGAACTTTTTACTTCTTTATCTAATATGGCGCAGAGATCTATTTTAGCTACTATATTATTTCCAAACAAGTTAAACATTGTTTCCAATCTATGTAAATGAATAACATTCAACCCAACAACACAAGCGTCAAACTCAATAGAGCTCTAGAATCAAAATTTAGTTATTGAGTATAATATTATAACTGTGCATTATTATGACTTGCAAGATTCACTAGATCTTGCCAAATTATTCCCAAATCTTACATATTATCTTATATTACTTGTGATCTCTACATAACTTATTTAATATCGTAATCATTTAGATAACTCTCTAAGAACTGGTGTCAGAAAACAAGTGCAATAGACATCGATTGGAATAGTACAAACGAGGTTATTTCAAAAGTCATGATGTAAACCAAATAAATGATAGAATAGAAAAATGATAGGAAAATTCTGATCATCACAACTAATGGAAACAATATTATAGTTTCTGGGAATTGAATTGATTTTAGACACTGGTGTACAGAATTTCCTACAAAGATAAGAAATAAAACTTAAAGCTTCGTAAATAAAACTTTGTCGCTTCGAACTTGTTTCTGAAGAAGGTTGCAGCATGGCATCCAAAACGTCAAACACTTTTTCAAGAAACGCAGGACTTAACCCGAAAGTTTCTAGTTCTAGATCTAGTGTTAGTTCTAGTGATAGTGCTACTATTAGTTCTAGTTTAACACCGGCCGTGAAAGCCTTCGTACTTATAAGAAAGTTTCTTATGTAACCTATGCCATATTTATTCATATCATATTTAGATACGAATAAATTTGCCGTTTGAATTGCAAATTTCTGTGACTTGCTGACATCAATATCTCAGCCACTGGAAAAAACTTGAAGACTGGTATGCAGGAGTCCTATTAAATGTAATTTGATGCCAGTGATTTTGGATGAAAAACTGTTTTAAAAACAACTATCTGACTGTGTTGCCATAATTTCTGCTTTTATACTCATGGTTTGTAGGTCCACAGTAATTCCAATTTTAACTTAATATAATCACTTACACAGTGAATTTGTTCCGAACTCGTCCGAAAATTTGAATCGCTGTATTGTTAAAGTTGCTAGTTGTTGCACCACGCAAGTAACATCTCTCTGCAAAATGCTATCTAAAACATGTTGTGTCTAATTTTCAGTGTATTATTATTAGTTAAAATTGTTATAGGCACTAAAATATCTATCTATTTCTTATACTTCTATTGGTCTGCAGTACTTGATGAATGGAGGTTTTGCAAAATTATCGATTTCTCGGTCATATTATATCCATACAGCTGAAGAGGCATGTAAAAGGCACAAGTAAAACAACGAAAGACATTAGAAAACAACTTTTCGTATAGTTTTATTCTGATCAAGTAGGTACTTAAATTACATTACTGATGATGTAATTTCTGTATGGTGATCCAATTTTCTGAGGATGCATACGTTGGATATACACTATTCATTTGCTTTATTGATAGATGCATGAGTTGGAAACATTTTTAAATCTACTGCTCCAGTTTCTTTTATTATGATGTACTACTGTTTGGACAATTTCGCTTTTACTGTGCTTTGTCTTCATTTATAATGGCTACTCTGATGATATTCTGTGTCTTATACAGCTCGTCGCTGAAATTGATGTAACATCTTACACCATACATGTTGCACTTACATACAAACTTTTTTGTGTAGCATATACAGCGTGTCCCGTATCTTCCGCATCAGAGCATTATACGGTTGTAGGATACATTATTCTGAAGCGATCTTTCTAATAAAATTTTTTCGAAATGTTTATAATAACCGCACGGGAACTGTTTAACGACGACCAATAACGGACAACTTTGATTCATCGAAAAAGTTTATTTCTCTTTCCATGACGAATTTATTGGTGAGTACACGTGGGAAACGAGTTATCATCGGCGTAGCGGACCGGCCGAGGGTGGCACCGATTACCTGAGTCTGATTTGCGATCTGCTGATTGGACGAAAAACAGTTCCTTTAAACAGTTCCCGTGCGGTTATTATAAACATTTCGAAAAAATTTTATTAGAAAGATCGCTTCAGAATAATGTATCCTACAACCGTATAATGCTCTGATGCGGAAGATACGGGACACGCTGTATAGATTAAATAATCGAACAGAACAGAATTTATCAATTGTCCACCTATTGGAATATTCACTATTTACTAAAAATTTTGATGCAAGTCTTTCAACGTTAAATATATGACGGGCATGTTCAGAAATATTTACTTCACCTTCAAACCAGTTTTACCACAGTAAATAAATTCCTACAGAAAATACTTGGATAATTTTTAATACACCTTAAAAATGCCAAGAAAATCTAAAGTATTTGTGTATGAATTTAGAAATTCTATTGTAAATAACCAAGAATTTGTTATGTATGTTTGTTGCGCTAGTTGTTCTTGAACATACTAGAATACAATTGATTCGTAGATGATTATGAGCAGAACTATGGTTATGTATAGGCAAAAACCCATACGTTTTTTGAACCTCCGTTTTTTATTAACTCTAACAGATTCAAGGTGTACCTGTCCTGTTCACGTGAGTTTAAATCTAGGTGTTTCTTTGTTTGTAATCTGTGAGTATTCTAGAATGTTAATCCCCACTTATAAATTCTGTTACATGTTTTCTTTTATTTCTGTGTGGAGCTGCTATTTTTATTGAATTTGTGTAGCTATCCAGCAGTATTCTCACGTAATTTTACATGAATTCCAGCTCTGCCAATATTTAAAAAGTTGTAACGGTGGCAGTATGAATGCTGGATTAGCTTGATCAAAACCACTTATATGTCGGTACTCATACAGATATCTATCGTCTGTTTAAACTAAATATTATAAAAGTCAAACGCTATGGACAGTTAAATCAGTTCTAATAATAATCTGAAGTCTAAACGGCCTACAGTAATTCACTCATTTTTTAGCTTTGTTGAAAAGGTTAGTTGTGGACTGTAATACTAGAGATAAACAAAAGATATAGCTACCTCGACCGTTGATGTACTTTCATAGTATTTCATGTTGGCTGCTGACACCATCTCAAAAAGATGTGTCTTAGAAATTTAGACATCCATTGTCGTAACACTAATGAATTTTCCGACAAACGTTGTGAAGATAGGTTGGAGGATGGAGGAGCAATTTGCGTCTTTTTAGAATCTCTTATTTGCTTTCCAGTACTTCTGTAAATATTATCTATGAGAACATATTCTGAAACGTTTGAGTATGTATTTTGTGTTGGTTAGCACTAATCTTGATAACAATATTTCTTTAACAAGCTTTCATATCATAGTTTAAACAAGTCTATAATAATTGTATGTCATGACAGTTTTCAATACCAAGTATGCCGAAAAAATGCCACTTAATCCTAACTAAACTATATTAAGGAATATCTGCATAGAATATGTCACATCTAAAGGGCTGAATTTTTGAATATGTATAAGTTGTTTATCCAACTTATTTTAGTCTCATTAGCCTATCGACGTTAAACAGCTTTTTAAGAGATACTTGTTTAGATCTTAGGCAGAAAAGGGTACGTTTTGTGACCAAACTATACAACATTTTTTTCCTAAAAGGTAATTTTGGCTATTCAGATACAAATGTAACAGAATACGCAATATTGCAATTTAATTACTGCGCGTTGACATCTGATAGGCAAAAAAAGAGTATTTTTCAACTTATTATACTTAATTTTTTGTAAGACAACCCATTTAACTTTAGGTACCATTATAGCAATGATCCTCAGTTCAAGTTATTCTGGATAGAAATACGTTAATTATATTTAATCTTTAAATGACAACATTGAAAGCAAATCATATCGTGAAATAACTGTATCAATGAGTATTCTAAAAAATTATGTATTGCTAAATAATTTATGTTAATCGCTAATGGAAATGCATTCAATGCGAATTATAATTGTTAAGAGAGACAATGGAATCAGGAATGGAAACAGAAGTGGAGGTCAGCAACGTGAGGAGATCGATTTTTGCCGAATAGTAAATGGGTAATGACTCTTCCTGGGCGATCCGACCGCAACCGCTACCGGAGGACATAATAATTGATACCGACAAAGGCAAGGTTTTTTATGTGATCTGATTGCACCGCGTCTCGCGGAATCACACCAAATTGCGGTCGCACGGAATTAGCAATAATGGCGGTCGATCTTTACCTAACGTCGTCGCCGTCGACGTCTGCGGGTCCGCGTACATCGACGAACAATAGCCCGTTAATTCAAGCGTGCATCTCGAAAAATCGTAAAGCTGGTAAAGGGGATGAAGAGGAATTCCACGGACGCGCCAAGAACCCATTGAGAGATTAAGATGAGACAATGCGAATGCCCTAAGACAAACAATTATCTCAAGATTGATTATTAAGACCACTAAAGAAACAGAAAAAAAAGCGGAAAAAGGAAGTGGGGTTTTAGTTTTCATTACGGTCCTGTATTCTTCACCGAAACAGTGGTGAAACCCACGTAAGTCCGTCCATCGGGTTGGAGTATAAATCATGTCTAATTTAATTTAAATATAATGTAAGTATAATGAGGAGCGCCCTCTAGGGACAAACCCATCTGAGTCACACCTGTAGGTGATATAGTTGTTAGGAGGTGTGAGAATCGCTGCGGCGAAACAATACGATTAAGATTGAAACCCAGTCGCCTTTACGATTGCTCGATGCGCATATATGCATACGCGATGACCTGATGAAAGCTCCTTTAAGAATTAATAAGGTCACGACGAGGACCGATTGCTATGGTGATTGCGACGAATCATCCGACATCTCGTATTCATCCCGATTCTTCGCATTCAAGGTCGCTCTATGTTAGCGGTATTACGCCATGTACTATCTGTCGGATAATAACTTTCGGGCTATGGTCGATTTGAGTGCGGGAAAGTGCAAACACCTGTCGTCAGCCAATTAGCGTTTGCTCGGGAAATATTGCCGCCGTTAAACCCCGATTGCGAATTGCAACCGCAAGGCGAATATTTTAACCAATAAACGCCGTCGGCGTTTTATGTCGTCCTATTAGCACCTCTTCAACTGGTCGCACCTTCATCTTTACTCCTTCCGTACCGGTCGCAATCACCTGACGAAATTTAGTGGATCGGGTGTGGTATACCTAACGGAAGATGGAAATAGTAATATTGCGTGGGTTGACGTCGGTTTCCCGTACATTCTTAGAATAATCACAGCAGAAGCATCGTGAACCACACTCTCTTTGTAAATTTTATTTAATTATCGGCGAAAACCATATCCGGGCAACCGATCCGGTGACGATAACGACTACACCTGAACTGGTCGTAGAATGTGGGAGAAGACACCCATGGGTAACTTCTTGTCTTGTTCAGGAAGTCGCTTTGTTAATAACAGTTATACACCTACTCTAACATAAAATGTTCAAATAATAGCTATTTCAAAACTAACATTCCTTTCAGAATGATTCAAAAACATAATTACATTTCAAAATGTGTTATTTTTGTTTTAATAGTAATGGTAATTATAGTATCTGATCAACAATTATTTTAATCAAGAAAAGATATTACTACATGGACATGGACGACATAGAATAATATTAACAATGGGTTTTTCGTAAGAACGATCTAACTCCATGATTAAATAAACTACCATTAAATAAAGTATTTATTCAAACTCAGTCAGTTATTCTCGTTGTGTATCAAGTTATAATCATTCAGATAATGATAAAATAAATTAGTAAAATAAGTTGCAAAAAAGCTGCTCGTCTACATGATAATATCATTAATGATGGTATTAAAATAGTTATATTATTATTTGTAACAATATTTTATATTTATGTTCTATCGTTTTACGTTTTTGTTACATTATTATTTAATTAATATCAGATGAGTGTATCCATCGGAAATATTAAACATACAGAAATTTGATGAAAATATACCTTGAAATAATCTCCTTCCTGTTAACTAAGAAATACAGAAATACGGGAATTATGAAAATACAAACGTTTTATTGCTAAAACACCAATTAAATTGTGATTTAATATATTTGTGATTTATGATATTAAGGAAAAATATAGTAGCTATATAAGTACGTATGAAAGAGTTATACACAATAACATCAATTTCTTCCAGAAATAATAGAAAATAAGCAAAAAGTGCAATCACAAATAACGCTTTACGACTCGGAGTTATAACTTCAATTACTCGCCTATAAAGTAATGTAAAAATTGATCAGTACATCAAACCGTTAGATGACCAAACCGTTCCAATCAATTTTTAGAAATAAAATACTAAAGAACATCATAGGTATTTATGTGTACTGACGCAGTGGAACAAAGGTCTTAAAAGATTGGTATAAAATTAAAATATTTCGAATAACATTAAATATCAGCATCACAGATAATTGGGTCCTCAAAAGTTGTATATCTCAAGAACGAAAAAAGACATAATCATTGGTATCACATTCACTAGTATAATCAGCAAAGGTTTCCGAAGGAGTAAAATAAATCTTGAATGTACTTATTAGTTTTCCCCAATATACATTTTATTGACAAATGATTTTGAAAACTCTTAAAGTCTTTATTGCGCACCTTCAGTGCCGCTGCTGTTAGTTGAGCAATACGAAGAAAACCATGAGATATTATTTCTGGTCCATATATTAAATATTTATGTAAAGTATGTGATATTTAGTAGGACACTTAGCAGTGCTACCATTTAGCTTGGCAGTGCACCCATTTAGAACACTGATGACTATCATTTGTTGAGTCAGCGCATGACTCAATTGACTTTATTATTTGAGATAGCCTTTTCTTGTAAGCTTCCTCATCAATACCATCATCATCTTGTCCATATAGTTACCTTACATAGTCATCGCGTCCATCACCTTGCTTTTTCTTCTTTTTCAGTTACTCAATGCTATTATTAAATTTAAGTATAGATTTGATGGAATAATCTCGAATTAATTGTATGGAGTTGATTAAGCCACATTCTACAAACATCGACAGGGAATGCTATAAAGGGCAACAGGTAATTCGTGGATCTTTTAATATTGTTAAGAACTTGTGAAATTTGCTTATGATTTTGTGTTGTCTCAGTCAAAATGACAAAGACTTACTAAATATGATAAAACCCGCAATTACCAAAAAAGATACAATATTGAGACAGGCTATACCAACGTCTAGCAGTAATATTGGTTAGAAAAATATCTTTCATGATTCATTTATACCAAAAATATATTTTAAATATGTCTAAATGTTTCTACAAATCGTACAAAATTGCATCGATATCTTGACTCTCCGTTGCTGACGTTCTTGGAGACGACGTATCTGAAAGAACATGGTGTTTAGAAGGAGATGTGGTAGTTGCAGTTTGTAGATAATGATACATTGGTACTGGCAATTAATACTGCAGACGTTAAAAAATAGTATCATCATATTTGCCCATTTCTGCCTCAAACCATGTCATTACTTAGGTTGCACCATATATCCAGCAACTGAGGTTGTTAACTTCTGAAGCTTGGTGACAATCTTATCCCGAAATATGCCGAACTCATCTTTTCCTGCCTTCTAAATTGTATTAACCTCATAATGCATATCGCTTCGTTCAAAGGTTACTGGGCATGAAAGGGTAGGCCAAGACATTAACCAGCCATTTTTGCTATTTCACGAATTTTGAAAAACGAATGAATATTTGCCATACGAGTGCATGAGAAGTTTGTAATAGTGTTCGCACGGAAGATAACAACATATGTTCAAGATTTCAAGATGTTTTAAATGACTATGTGTTTCAAGATTTCTAGCCCTCGATCTAGAAATGCAGACGGACCAAATTCAAATAATACAGGCCCCTCCTGATTCTGATAAAATTCCGGTGTACAAGCCGCAGAATTGTTATTAGAAATGAGGAACATACACCCTAATGTTATGTTCTTTATGTGGGATGAACTTATACTTTTTTAACGATCATACTTTAACGGACAATTCTTTCCTAGATATGTTGCAGAATTTCGTTGCGCACAATTTTCTTTTTTCGTATCATTATTTGTTGATACGTTCAGTGCCAGATCGTTTTTAATATATTTTAAGTTCGGGCCGGGAACATATTTCATGTGTGGACTAAATTCTCATTTTTAGCGCATGATGCGCAAAGGTAGATACACGACCAATGAAGTCCCACGACAAAAGTTTTCAAATATTTATCATCCCTGTAAAGATGGATTTATTATGTATTCTGGATAAGATGATCCAGTCGTTGCTGCGGTTGTATGTGTTAAACAGGGGAAATAACCACTGTTTACCAGATTTCATTTATAATTTTTCAATGAAATAAATGTGGATGTACTTTGCTTCCTGGATCGCAAAAATAAAGAATGCAAGAATGTTTCAAGACAAGTGTCTTGACTGGATGCCCATAAAGATTATAAGAATCAATAAATATGCAGATGTCCTACATGAGTTTATATCAAACAAAGATTCATTTTGGAGATAGTCGATTATGTGGAAAAATTGTATATCACGTGGTTTTGTTAAATTATATCCTACTTATATGAACAAAGTTGTCTCCAATTTTAAATATCTCAACAAACATTTTTAAATCACGAAACAGGTCCAGTTTCGTGATTATTTTAATGAAGACAAGGAGTGTATGGCTTTTGGGAGTATACGTCGATAACAAATTAAACTGGAGGAAATACATTTCATAACAAGTCCAAAATGGTGTCGGCAATTTATTTAATTAAACGCCTTTCACCAATGAGTAGTCATAAAACTGTAAAGTCGGCCCACTATATCTTTTTGCAGTCACTGGCGAGTTTTGGGTGTTCTCGTTTCTTAATTAATGGGGAATTTCACACCTATGAAGATAGTACAACAAATTGCAAATTCCGTATAACAGATTATTCACTAAATAGATAATAAAGGAATATTTGATTTTTAACAAAACTATAAAGTACCATTAAACAACATTTTGAAGATACTAATACTATTATTTTTGCTATCGAAGTAAAGATTTAAATAAAGATTTGATTCTTTTTGTTTCATTAATTAATGCTTTAATGTTAGTTTATTTAACAAAGATTTCAACATTATATCCAGTATGTTGCAAAGAGAAACGTTTAGAATCAAGTTAGGTGAAGAACCTCGCCCATATAAAATCTCTTGAAAATTAAACGTTGCAATAGAAATCTTTACTTTATTGAAACTGTTCAAAATTCATGTCCGAATTAAGTAATTTTTTGGTTCTTTTCACACAAAAAGATGTATCATCAAATACTAACAAGAAAATAGGTTTAAATTTAATAAATGTTGTTTTTTACATTTTATCCGAAATCATTGTAATCTAAAACATTTAATTGAAACTAATTGAATTGCAAAATATGACACTCCCATTATACTTACTTAACGTATCTTCTAATATCATCAATGTAAATATTAATGATCAATCTATTAAGAATTTATTAGTACGTTAATTTAAGTTATCTGATCAGGACGTTAATTTAGAATCAATGAGGAATTGCCTCGGGAAAACTATGGTACGATTTATTACTCGATATGGATCGTAGATAGAAGCATGCCGCTGCTTGCAAGGTCGATAAAATTTAATTTATATTATACATATAAAGGCAATTTGCGGTTACCTTGTTACACAAAGAACGTTAAAGAGTGGTTTTATCAAAATGAAAATTTAAGCTAAGCACGTACGTTGCAAATTAAAAACATGATTTAGCACAATAAGAATTTTATATTTGCCATTAAAAATTTATAAATGCACGTTATCCCAGTAGTTTAATTTATTTTTAATACTATTTCAAAACGGATACAAGCGCTGGAAGTAAGAGATAAGTTCGTAGAGAACAACAATAATAATATGAAGAAGAGTCTCAGTAATGGTAAGGTGAGATGAAAGAGACCGCTAACTTTAAGAGTTCACTCGGTGACCTTTAACCTGCGCGGGTTAACATCTTGCAGGCCGCCTCCGCCACGGAAATGTATACATCTCCATTCCAGCCGATATATATATTGTCTTATATTGTCCACGGTCACATAGTTCGCCGACACGTGTGAAATATGTGAACGTCGACCAAGAGGGAATTATTTTAGGAACTTTAGTGTTTCCGACTCCGACCAACATAACTCACCCGGACGACAGATTTCATTAGCATTATCGCGGCTCTTTACCCGTTAAAACGGGTCAAGGCGAATTAATAAGCGTATAATTCTCATTATGCCCGAGAGAGATGGGCGCGTTTGAATTAATTAGTCGGCGCGTTATTTATTTAAACGACGTAGCTATATGACTTGTAAAGAGGTAAATAACTTATTTCGTACGTATTAAATACAAAAGTTATGTGCGTTGTTCCTCATTTATGTGTCGTAACTGTTCAAAATTCCCACAAAGCATTTGAATGGAGGTTGAATTCTTTTCCCTATTCGGTTCCTAGTCACTCGAAGCCATTTGCCATAAGTCATACGAGTTTAATAAAAAGCCCGTCTTGCTTCGAGGCAAGAGGTTGGCGTGTCGAATGACAGGATTTATTACGTTTGGACTATATCTACTATCAATCAATGTGGTAGTTCTGTTATTAATCCAGATGTTAGAGGTTAGATTATTAGTCGGTTCTTGAGTGATTTTGAAGTGTTTGTAATCAACGCTATTAGTGTTAGTTTTAATATTTATGAAATGAAACGGTTAGATCTCATGAGATTTTCTCTTGCGATCCTTATGAATAATGGAGTGACGTTCAGCGAGCAACGTGAAGCTCGCGAACGATTTGTTTGGAGTCAGCAGGCACGTTAGAAAAGTATATCGCTCGGATAAATCTGGTCGGACGGGTAATTATGTCCAGCCAGTCGGACTCAATTAAATCTCCGCGCTAATTGGAGTTAATCGAATTAACATTTTTATAATGGGCCGTCTTTGCCGTAAAGGAGCTCGCAATGCCGCCATAAAACCGAATCGCCCGGCTTTATTTAGCTGGGCACTGGCCGTTTTCTGCAATTAAAATTTTTAAACGGAAAATAAAAACATTTATGGAATGCATTAGGTGTTGTAATTTTTTTTCCTCAGAGAAGCAGTCGGTCGCCGATCTGCACAGACTGCCACACACAGACCACACACGGCCACACTTTTCTAGGCACCGATAGATAAACGCATACAACAGCGAAGACACGATACCATAAAGAAACGGTACCGATCCGGGAGGCTACTGGAAAAAGTTATTTAGCACCGAATTCTTTCGCTTCTTTTGGATTTTTCAGAAGCAAGCTTGTGTTGATTCGATTTCTTGCACGTCTAAATACAGACGGTGAAAAGATTAACTATTGAGAAACAATCTTACTAAACAAATCAAGTTGAAGTCTTGCTGAGAATTCATCTGATTACCTTTTCCAATAGAACAAAATCACTGTGTGCTATAAGATTCATGGTGAAGCGAAATTACTATAAATTTAACTTAAAGGTGTGAAAGTAATTGTTTTGACTTATACAACCTCCGCTTCAATTTTCTTAATTATATAATCCAAAATATGGTTTCTCAACCGAAAAAAAAAAATACGAAAAGACCACACTTAAATTGACGTTCCAACATCTTCATTACCATATTAACACGCATTCTGACGAACGCACGAATTCGAACGAAAATCAGATATGATTTTCACTTCTTTTTTTACGCATGTTCTTTCACCTCGGACGTGATGAGGCTCCGCATGCAACCGCAACTGGATCCTTTCTATACCTCCTGCGATATTGCGCAATATATTAAGACCATAATCTATTGCAAATTTACTCCGAAAGGTAACCGTAACAAGACGCTCTCGGAGCAATTTTAACAAGTTCCTCCATTCCGCCATCAATTGCGACACGTAAGTAATGGTTGCGTTATAATATGATTAAAATATCTCCAGGCTCGTTAGGCTCGATCCGTTGGATTCTTTACCATTGTCCTACGACGTGAAGGGAAGTCCACTTTTCGCCAGATTGCGTCACATTTATCAATGTGAGAACCGCGGATGTGGACCGAACGTTGTGGGCCGAAAGACAAACGCGTCTATTTAAAACCAACAAATTGGCCACCTTTAAAAGGGAATTTGTCGTGTAGGCCATTTGAATAAATCGAGGCCATATCCGTCTTTGGACTGAGTGATTTTCTAATCGTGGTGATGAGTTGCAACTCCTCCTCAAATTATTTTATTTGAAACTACAAGCTTTTCTATATTCTCTCAATTAATTTTTGTGACGAAATCGTCACAAATCGAAGAAAAACTTTATCACCTATGATTAATACATGAAATTAAAGCTTAAAGAGTCTATTTTAAGATGATGCATAATAATCGCTATGTTGGAAATATGAAATTTTGAGACAAATAAAAATATCGAAATTGAGATATCGAAAGGTTGAGCTTAGGACTGAAAATAATTCCATATAAAAATGGTTAAATTTCAAAACATTACCTTAGTTTTGAGAATTAAGTAATGACTAATATATGAAATTAAAGCTGAAAGAGTCTATTTTGAGATGATACGTAAAACTCCATTGGTTGCAGGTATGATATTTTGAGATAGAGATATAGAAAAATCGAGTATAGGACTGAAAATAATTCTGTATAAAAATGGTTAAATTTCAAAACATTACTCTTACCTTAATTTTGAGAATTAAGTAATGATTTATATATGAAATTACAACTTAAAAAGTCTATTTTAAGATAACGCATAAAATTTTATATGTTGTATCTATGATTTTTTGGGATAAACAGAGGTATCGAAAACAACCGTTTACGACTTAATATAAGTCGATATAAATATGGTTAAATTTCAAAAAATCGCTCTTTTTTTATCTTTGAGACTTAAGTAATGATTAATATATAAAATTAAAGCTTAAAATGTCTATTTTAAGATGATGTATAAAACTCTATATGTTGCATGTATGAAATTTTGAGATAAACAAAGATATCGAGAACTTGAGTTTTCGGCTTACTATAATTCCACATTAATATGGTTAAATTTCAAAAAATCGCTCTTATCTTATTTTTGAAAATTAAGAAATATAATATATACCTGATTTAGGCTAAGATTGTTTATTTTAAGATGATGCATAATAATAGTTATGTTGGCTAAACGAAATTTTGAGAGAAATAAAGATACTGAAAACTGAAAGTAATAATGTTTCGATTTAAACTTTTTCGCCCAGAGTATATGATGAAGTAATAAAATAATGAATATTGATAGACAATTCAAGATATTTTATTATTATGTCATCACCTGACCATTTTCAACAATACTTTTTATTTATATTGTTAAGAAGACTTGAATTAACAAGGAAAATTAAATGCCTTAAGTGTCGAAAAGCATCTCCTTACGTTAATCGTGACTCAGAGGCCGTCAGTTACACGAGCAATAAACCGTGTAATTTGTCAGAATTAAAATCATAACAGTGTCAAGCTGAGGGCGCAGCGTTGGACGGTCAGCACGACGAGAGCTCGCCGCGGTTCCCGTTTTTTAGCGTCTTTCCGTTTTCGCTCTCACTTCTCCGTTCTGAGAAGAGCGAGGAGGAGCCCGAGCAATTAATATGCTAACGAATTTTAATCTGGAACGGAATATGAAATCCATTATGCGTTGAAACTCGGCACATTGTAATCGTTACTGCATTGTCATGCAAATGGAAGCAAAACGACCGCTTTGTTTATTCATGTGCAAAATGGGTCTTTAGCGCGATATAAATTTAAATGTTATTAGTCGCCAGTGTGTGACTAATTATGTAAGGGAACGCCCCAATGTACCACCTCGGTAAATGTTTAATTATTTTTATAATTTCGGTCGGTTTGTTTAAAAGCCATAAATCCGAGAGACATATTTTACGGAAAGAAACTAGTCTCTGACACTTATTTAATCAAGAAGACGGGCCGGCGACTAAGGCTTTAATTCCTAACAGCGTTAGGCACCATAGAGCACACGAGGATGCGTTAAGCCGACACACACATAATTCATTAACGTACACTATCTGCCGTCCCGGAATTAATCATAGTTATCCGGGGAAGCATAAAGATCACACCTTGCACACATGTTTGGCGTTTTTACCCGGACGCGAAACACGCTAATGTACTTCTGAAGTGGACAAAAATGTTGGACTATACGAGATAAGTTACACCTAGACCTATGTCGCGGTTATAAAGCAATTTATATGGTGGCTTTTTATTCGCACTTCGGGGTCCACGAAGTCGCCTTATACTTTCTGACTAATTGCGCGACCCGTCCGGCCTGTTATGGCGTTCGGATTAGCATTTCCATGTACCCTACGTCGACAATTGTTTATGCAATCAGCGCACTCGACGATGTCGCACCGTTGCCAATTTGCATTCGAGGACCGCCAGTTCATATAATTCAATTAAAACTTCCTTCGCCGACCCCAACGTATCGGTTGTCACTACGTATTCAGTTTCATTGAGCCGTTCCATTCATATATTATCGTCTGTTAACGTTACGCTACGTGAGCTGTTTCACAATCCCTATCCCTTTTTTTATGGTCACATCTTGAATAATAAAAAATTTAATTAAACCGTACGTCTTTTGATAAAACGTTACGTTTAATGTTACAGAAAGAATGCCATTTGAGGAATTTCTTTCATTAAAAAAAAGACTTTTACTCAGAAGATTCGAGGTTATTTCGGCTGGTTTGCGGAGGGTTAATGGCCTGATCGTCGAGTACCGAAATTTACTACCGCAATTTAAGTACGATCCCAATTTCAAGTGCTCCTTAATCACAATAACCCCTTTTCAGCGCGCGGCCCATCGATGGGAGTACACTCGCAGGCAATTTATTTCTTAATTGGACCATGAATTCTGTCGTTAACGAAGTGCCCCCGCTGATATACGGTCACGTAATAATCACGTTGCGTATATGTGTATCAGCCGAGGAGGTCGTGCCAAGACTGTCTTCTAGTTAGACGATTAAGAAAAAATCAAGAAATAAAGAGCATCGGGCGAAGGTGAAGTAAAGACCTTTTAAGTTCCTAGTTTCCCAGTTAACATCTGGGGGATCTATAGGGTTGGATCGATAGAAACACACCATTATAAGCGTTTTTTTTAAGATGATAGATCGGGACCGACGGCTAATGTGGGCAGCGTACTAGAGCTACCGGCCGATTCCCACGATCACATACGAATGTCCCACTGGGAGAGCCCACATTACTTACGG
This sequence comes from Onthophagus taurus, assembly GCF_036711975.1. Classification (NCBI taxonomy): domain Eukaryota; kingdom Metazoa; phylum Arthropoda; class Insecta; order Coleoptera; family Scarabaeidae; genus Onthophagus; species Onthophagus taurus. The sequence goes on from NC_091966.1 coordinate 26,741,813, forward strand.
GGAGGAGGCATCGCGCACGCCGCGTGCATGTGCTGCCACGACGTGTGCTACGCTCTTCTACACTTTCACCTGGTGACCTGATCGCACCATGGCACTCCCACGAGGATGGCACCTGCGTCGACAAGGAAATTTCGAGTATTGCACAAGAGGAACTCCACGCCCTATCAATATATCCTCGGATTATTTCCAAATAGAATAGGATTATAAAACAAATTTTGAAACATTTTTAGTAATATAATTAGTTATTAATAGGTGATTAAAGAACAGTATTATAAGCTAGTGATGTAAAGAAAACGTTTATTTTTTTTTAAATAAAAAAAAACTTGAAATAACATGTTTTCATTTGTGAAAAAGAAAACTACTGAAAATGAGGTGTATAGAAGCGGAAATTATTTTTAGTGATTCATAGGTTCAAGATCTCGATATCGACGTAGAAACAACAAGTTTCTTCATCATTTACGCACAAAATAAGTGGTGCCGATCAAGCTAAGTCCCATGAACTTTTGCCTACAGCAATATATGCAAGCGGGGCAATTTTCCATCCTAGAAAATTCATATTGGATAGCTTTTTTTGAATTCTGTTTGTCCCATATTAAAGCTCCCAACACGGCATCAGCTTTCTGGTCCGTTGCTGCAAAAAGAGTACAACTCTATTAAAACCTTTGTTCAATAGTAAATAGCAGCTGGTCACTCTGTGGCCACAATTTACGATGGATGGAGTAATGTCAGAAACGAGTCATATTATTAACTTTGTGGTGTCCACTCCGAAACCAATACTGTATAAAACTTTGTCAACAGGAACAATATCATATCCGGCCAAGTATATTGCTAGCTACTGTAATTGAAAAAAATTGACATGAGAAAAGTTTTCGGGCTGTTCACAGACAACGCGACGAATATGAAAGCTGCATGGAACCTATTAGAAAGAGAAACGTTTAGCTTTTTTGCAGATTCAGAAATATCTTGAGGAGTTTAATTTGATTAACAAGTTCCAGTCTGGTTTTCGTGAAGGGCATGGTACTACTACAGCACTGATTAAGATCACCGATGATATTAGATCTGCTTGTGATAAGCGTTGTGTTACCTTGCTAGTGTTACTTGATTTTAGTAAGGCCGTTGATTCTGTGGACCATGCCCTCCTGTTAACTAGGCTTTCTGCTATTGGTTTTACCTCTTCTTGCGTATCTTGGTTCCAGTCCTACCTTTCCTATCAACCTTTACGTGTGTGCGTGGAATCTGTACTCTCTTCTCCTATTGACATCAAATGTGGAGTTCCCCAGGGCAGTGTGCTGGGTCCTTTGCTCTTCTCAATTTTCATAAATAGTATTAGTGATGGTATCTCGTGTAACTATCATTTGTATGCAGATGACCTTCAACTTTATATTTGGTCAACTGTTAACAACCTCTCAGATGCTTTGTTGCATCTTAACAACGAACTCTCTAGCGGACTTGACTGGTCTAGACGTCATGGACTTAACCTGAATCCAGGTAAAACGCAACCCATTGCATTTGACACTCGCCCCTTGCTGACACAATTTAATTCCATAACTACCTTTCAACTGAGACTTGGCTACACCGTTATTCCGTTTTCTAACACGGTCAAAAGTCTTGGTGTGGTAATGGATTCGGCGATGTCTTGGCGGCCACAAGTTCAGGGAGTCTGTAAGAGGGTTTACTTCTATTTCCATACTTTGAAAAAACTTCGCTGCTACTTTCCTCCTGTTGTACGTCGTAATCTTTGTCATTCTCTCATTTTCCCACACATTGATTATGCCGCGTACCCCGATCTGTCCGCAGCCCTTCGGGGTAAATTGGAAAGAATTCAGAACATAAGGAAAATTTCAGCACACTACTCCATATCGTAACAACCTGCAGATGATAACTTGCCAGAGTCGTAGATCATTTCGTATGCTTATATGCTATTCATATTTCCAGTCCATAGTACTGAAATCTACCGCAGATCTTTTACAGTACAGTCAATGCGTTGTGGAACGATTTGCCTGCCGTTGTTCGCAATGCAGCTAGTTTAATAAGTTTTAGAAATGCCTTGAGGCGCCATCTGCTATCTCTTTAACTATCTTCCTCTTGACCTATTCGTGTTTATTTTCTTCTCTAGTCTGCCTTTCATTTATCTTTTACTGCACTTTATTTTTGTGTCTATTTCCTTCCTTGTAGTAACTGACTGTCGATCCGTTACAAAACTCAAATATGCTCATTCGCTCAGTTTTATGAGCACATCATTTAGTATTACTTTATTGGTAGCCATAATTTATTTATTTAAAATATATACACTGATACCAGTTGGGTAACGTTTGTCTTGATATCTATATTTGTTATGAATGTATATATTTATGTAAATATTTGTTTTTGATTCAATAAACATTATTATTATTATTATTAATTCATTGTCTTGAAAGTCTTCATTCAATTAAACAAGCAATTACATCCTTACCAATAGATGAACGCTTACAAGTCGTACTTAAAAACCACCTGAATTTTAAAAAGAATGCCTCGACGTCATTTTTTGCGATAAAGCTAAAGGTTATATTGTTATTGAAACTTGTTGGTAATGCTGTCTAACATTTTGCTACAGCTCTACCAAGGTGCCCCCTTTTGAGAGAAGACGAAGAAAGTGTTACACAAATTATCGCAGATAGAAAAGAATTTGCAATCCATAAAGTAAAGGGGCTCAGATCTTAGTCCTGAAAAACAAATAAGCATTTCGTGATATAAAACAATTTGTGTTCTTTAATAACAAAAAGTAGTAGAACAATCAGAAGATATAAAATTAAACATTACATTGGTATTTTCATTTTGATGTAATTTAATAATTAGTAATTAACGTAAAGTTTCATTTTAACTTGTTATCTTTTTAACATAGAAAATAACTGTACTATAAATTTCATAAATAAGCAATAAAACTATGTATCTTTGTTTTATAGTCTAGTCTAGGTTAAGAATTTATAATACTGTGTGTTTTAACATTTCAGACTGAAGCAATCAAGTAGATTTATGAAACAGCTAGAAAAGTACGAGATGTGGATGAAAAGCTGGTGTTAACTGATCCTGCGAATTTTCAGGAAAAGAATAGGTTGTTTGCTAAGCAGTTTTTATAGGAAACTTCATTGGAGATCTCGCCCATTGTATGGTGGACCTGTTTTTGAGAGCTCTCAAATGTAGCTGTAAATTTTCTTCAGCTACCAGCAATATCAGCGACGTGCGAAAGAAGTTTTATCGCTTATGGGATGCATACGTCTAAGCGAAATAAATTATTAAACCAAAAATCAGCCAAAACAGTTTATATTACCCATAACCTGAAACAGAAAAAAGATACGTGCACAAATAATAATAATAGTACTAGTATTGTTGATACTGCAAGTACAGCTCCCATTGAAATCACCAATACCGACTAGGAAATGCTGAATACAAGTGGGTTATCAATACTAACCAACAGAGAGATTACAGCTACAGTTATCATAGATGTAGATTACCTACATTACAGTTCCGATAATTATTTGTCAGGTACTTCTGAAGAATTTGAAGTTGATTCTGATTAAAAACAAATGTTTATAATTTCAATTTGTTCTAGTGTCCTCCAATTAAGAAAAACACATGGTTCTTTAATTTATTTTATAAATTAAGAAATTAACAAATATTTATCAACAACAAATATTAATTAAGTCGATGTTAAAAAAATTAAATAATTATATTAATCAAAGGTCTTAAATTAAAGGTCCGTTAGATGGTTTATAAACACCTGCGCAGTTAATCTGTATACAATATCAATCGGCAAGAAAAATTTCTATTTTTAAAAGGTCTTCTTCATTCTTCTCGACTTAAGTATCCGCTTATGCAAATCTATAGTCGTTTTTCATGCTCTCAGGCGAAGAAGATATTACAGTTATCCAGCCATTTATTTTAATTGTATCATTACTACTCCATGTTATAGAGTCGAAGCCGTGCGATATTTATTAGGCTTTGTCATCGATTGATCACGAGCGACGCGATATTACGACTTCTATCGGCGTTATTATTATTATTAGTATTATACTCTGATTTTTTAGCGAGCGAAATGTTCTCGGTCGTGACGCGAGGCCGTGTGAAAAGGCGGCCGTTTAATGAGTTTCTTATTGCTCTATTAGAAGGCCATTATCGTACGGCATTATGCGTCGCCATTTTTTACGAAAATGACGTTCACAGAGATACCATCTTCTGCGTCTTGCACGTAATTCGATAATTTGAGCCACATTGCCGAAGTTTTGCCGCTTCACTTCTAACGACGCGGTCGTAATTATATATTAGTACGCGCTAAATAGAGCCCTATTATTACCTCGGACCCCCTTTGTCGTGCTCTTTTTTTCTACTCGTAATAGCTTAATTCAGGAATATAATGAGGTTTTGGTTTTTTACCCGGAAAATAATGATATGGTTTGTTGGAAAAATATTGATACAATCTCGAGGTAACGGTTGTTATAGCTTTATGCCGCAATTTGTTACCTAAATAGTGGTTCATAGATCATCGAGCTTAATCTGAAATTATAAAATAAACAATTATTTGCTTTGGTTATGATTATTTTTGAATAACAAAATTTTTCGGTGGGATCCCTAATGATTGTATGGCGTAATACAAGATTGACTCTGATCCCATTTTACGAACGGAAGGTTCGCGGTATTATTATAAAAGATACGACCCACTTTCACCGTAAATAACCTAATAAATTCCAATATTTACAGGGACGTCGCAGAATAGAACCTGATCGTAAAATTTTAACTTTCGTATAAATCACATTAAAAGAGACGCTTAATTTACGACGATCTCATGAACGGGGCTGAGCTCGCTGGATTTTATGATTGAGCCTGAGCTGTTTGTTTGGCTTAAATATCAACAGGACGCAGTTAAACAACGGGGGTATCTGATATGTGTAACAGGCCGGAGGACGACGACAACGGCATCGAAAAGAATTTTAATTTTTATCGTAGACGAGCCCGCGCTCCGATCTTTTATAAGACCCCCGCTGACCCGCGTTTTCGTTTTATGTTACTGTCTTCTTGCAAAGGGGGCTGTATATCACTTACCCGAACCCGGCCGTCAGAGAACGTTACCGTTGCTACCATCGCCTCACGGCCCATATGGTCCAAATACGTGCGACATAAATCCAGAAATAATTACGCAAATTGTGGTCGTTATTCATAGCGATCGCCTACATCATAACTTTGCCGAAATTACAGGACTTGAGTTGCCACTCGGCAATGAACGTTCAGAACTTTACGACGTCGGTCGGGGGATAATTGTGTGATACATTTTCTTAAAAAAGTTTTGGTTATTCGATACTTTGTGCATAATTTAAAGACTTCACTTTTTATTGATTTCTTTTGTGCTATACAGAAGATGGAACGAGAAGGACGAGGGGATAAGGACGACATTAGATTCAAGTGAATATACCATAAATAGAAAATCACGGCGAAGCGTGCGTGAAAGGCCACACTAATCAGATGAGGATCAGTGCGAATTATCGTGGACCGATGAAAAGCGCGCGCATCGTTCGCTCCGGCACATAGGTGGCGTTGCGCGCTGGCAGCTTCAACGGCCTCCTTGATCTCGAGAACGCGCATATTCGATCGCCAATTTAAGGGGAACTGACGAGACATCTACTTCGAGATTTGTAAGTATTTTACTCGAAGCATTTTACTTTTACTTGGGTTTATTTTACACGAAGCTCTGTGTCCTGAGATCGAAGCGCAACTGCTGACAAGATCAAACGCCGATACGTCGCCCGCTTTTTCTTACTACCCGCCAGAGGGCAGATACGTCGTGCTTAAAGCTTCTCGTCGACAGCTTCACTGCTTTTTGTTACTCTTTTTTAGTCCCAAGATATGTTTGCATGTGTCGAACAGGAATCTCTTGGTTTAAACTTCTTTTTGAGATAAAGTTACCATTTAATTCTTTATGAAATTTAAGTTGTAGGTTTCAGAATCCAGGAAGAAGAGGATCGACAATGTGGTAGAGGATACCGTAGTCTTTACCCATGGGTGTTAATCTGGATTCTGCGAGGATCGCGGCGGTTCTCTCCAGTATCTCGGCGGCCAACAATGTTATCTGCCGCGGAACGTGTGCATTGTTGCGAGCCAGCCCGAGGGTCGAAGGTCGCGAGAACTCACTGACCTGCAGCGCCTTGCTGGAACACACGTCGGCATGATGTTTTCGCAGCAACACATGCCCCATCTGGAGGCGTACTGTTACGCTAACATCCAAACTTTTTCTTCCTTGGTGGTGTATCACTCCACTCACTTAAGTACACCGAAGATTCACATCAGAATGAATGCTGGAAATGGAAGGATCATTAGTGGACTTAATCGACGTCCTTTTAAACGATAAAAATTAATACACCTTCTATCAAACTACGTCCTCCTTAAAGAATTCTAAAGACTCGCATTCGACCTCCATAAATGTCATAATAAAACTAACATAGTGCACCACAGTAGATGTAAAATTTAGATAACAACGATAGATATTATCTGCGGTGGGTTGTCGTAAGTCGTCCGAGTTGTTTTGTGCTTAATTAGACGTTTCATTTGCATTCAGGTATAATGGGAATAAATAATCGCGCTCTGTTACGTAAATTAATAAAACCAGTTTCCTTTTTTGTCCTCTCCCTCCTTCTTTTCCAATTTGAAACTAGAAAGTTTTTCTCGCCTGCCCTTATATTACATGTGTCGCTCGGTCAATATGTTACCCCGGTTAATGTATAGAACGTAACGTCGCACAAAATAGTCACCTTAAAAGCTTGACTTGGCACTTTACGGCCAATGCCTACCTTAGAGAGACAATGGCTAATATCGTCGTAACAAAATTACCTCCCTTAAAACGCTAACGAGGCGAATTTATATATTGGAATATAATTTGCATATCTTTGCCGGCGAAAGGAGTATACTTTGCAAACAGCTATAAGCTCGGATAGGTTACAATATACTATAAAGAAACGTTTTTAGTATAAAGTGGTTTTCAGTAAAAATTCCCACAAAAACGATATCACAACCACTTAATGGTATAATTTTTTCATGTACTCTTTGGTAACGAGAAGAAAACTTGTTGCTGCATTCCGATTACTTGCACAATGATTGGATTTAAAGTAGGTGTTAATTGCAGTGTACAGTGTTGAAACTAGCTGCCGTTTGAATCTTCTGCCACCTTCTGAGCGGAGTTACGTGCGAAAAGGACCGATTAAAATCTGAATGCACCTCCTGAAACGAGCCGCTAATTGTGCAATATATCTTGGTAATTACAGAATAGAAAGTATAATAAACTGTATGACTCTTTCACGTTGCCCCCATAAAAATCATATAAAAACATCTAATCAATCAAATATGCTATTGACTTCGCGATTACATTGATTTCATTACTCAATTTATAGCCTAAACTAAGAATCTTGTATGAACCCAAATTCAAAGGTGTATAGTTGCGATGAACAAACCGGAGATAAATGGCCCCATAAATCACAAAAAGTTTATATGAAAAGCAGCGTTTATTCGCGGCTCGTCCCGCGGAATGGGATTAAGGTCAAAGGTGTCGTCCTACTTCCAATCAGCGCGCGGGAGGAGATGAGGCGATATCAAAATATACGCCTAACGTTTCCTCTGACATTTGACCGCGCGCGGATGGCAGTGAAAAAGCGGTTAAATTTCATTAGCGTTTCCCATCGCCGCATTGCTCAGACGAGAAACAGTATTCGCATTCACATAAATCGTTTGAGGGGCGTTACGGGCCGATCGCTTGCATGCTTGAGACCCATCAATCTGGATATACACAGTAACGTGTGCTGTGTGAAACGCCTGCTGTGATAGTCTACCAGGAGCGGCAAGCTGTGTTTGATGTTGCATACGTATACGGAAGGATTCAGGCAGATTAAATTATTATAACTAAAATTAAAATACTTTTAATGATGTTATACTCTATTTTTTTAATTCGGAGGAGTGTTTTCAAATTGAAGCGCCAAAAAGAAGGGTTGCTATTGGTCAGTCTTAAGCAAAAATTACGCTATGAAAATTCGAGATGTTGTCGGCCGCTTAGAAACATACGGATTTAGCCGCACGTCTCACAGTATGGCTAAATCCGAATGATTCTTGTGTTAATGTTGATTCTCTTCATCTCAATGATAATATTATGAGCCTTTCCTGTTTTAAACAAGGCTCTCAAGAAGGACTTCAAGGAATCAAAATATGTTTTCGACTTACCATTTTTACTTTCCTGCGTAATTCAAAATGATTTCTTAATGCAATAGTTTCCCCTTGTCTTCTGTATCCATATACCGTTGATTATGTGTGATTCTTATACCGTTTGAGATGTCTCCTCAAGGACAAATGAATGCTTATTATCCCTTCATCAGTTTTGTTCTGCCGTGGGTGTTTGATTTCTGATCAAAATAGTATAACACCAGTATATAACACTTATAACAACCCTTATAACACCAGACTTTTTCCCGTGACCCCATGATATTATAAGTGTTAAGGAAATTTTGGTCATGTTTACCACATATGATTTATTTGAGCCTAACAGCCTGGTAACTTCCGTCGGATTCTTGTTTCGTTTCATACCGTATAATAGTTTTAACGATCTAGTTTTATGTTTTTTACGATTTATTTTCTTTTATTCTCCGCTTCCTTCAATTTTACTTGAACGTGATGATTAATTCATGTCAAAAATCAGTCAAGTTTTATGGCCGTTGGTATTTATCATTTATCATATACCAATCATGTGTTGATAATCTCATCCAATTACCTGTGTTCAATTATACCGTCTACTATGTCCACTTTTCCATGTGGCGGTATATTGTATGTTGTACTATATGTGGTCTTATACTTTTTTTCGATCATAGCTACTTATCATTATTACAGATTCTATGCCAATAAATGAAGAAGTGTAACTGTCTTATAGCCTTTCCAATACGTAATACTGATAGGTGTTGACAATCTGCCATAAATTGATCCGCTAGAACTTTGCAATATTTGAAATAATAAGTATTTTATTGAGGTAGTGCTAACTTGACAGTGCGAATCTATGGTTTAGAACCTAGATAACAAAAAACTAAGGACGTCATTAATTGTCGCTTAATTTGTTGTAATTTGTCGTAAATTTTACAAATTTGTCGCGTCCTTTTTTATGAATAATTTTTGAGGTATTAATTAATAAGTCCCACTGTCAAGTTAGCACTACCTCAAAAATGCAATATTTCAAATATTGTTTATAAAAAACAAATTTAAGACAAGTTTAGACAAATTTCTAAACTTTACGACAAATTACAACAAATTAAGCGACAATTAATGCAATAATTTTTTTTATTCAAATCGCAAGATGTAGTGCCAACTTGACAGAGGTATGGAATTTATTACGTGTTAAATAATTTATTGTCAAATGAGATGTAATAGCTATCAAAAATAATCCATAAAATTCGCGAAACCATGACACAATAATATTACTGCTAGATCCTAAACTCTACTAATTTGACGTGATTGGATGCGTTTATGACACAAGCTCATCCGATGAGTGTATCTTTTTCATGGAAAACATGGCAGAACTTGAATAAATGAGTATCATCAATTTATGAAGCTTATCGCGGGATGTATAAATCATTGAAATATAAATTGCATGGAATTTAATCAAAACGCTTTTGACTCTGCATAGCGTGCAATATCTATCGCTACTGATTTGATTTGAATTTTCAGAAGCGTTATATTTGATAATTTCCTCCACTATTCTATCAATAGAATTATTTCAAAGAATTATTTCAACATTTTATTAAGCGCGTTCATGCCTTTTATATCGCTTGGATCTGCCCAGTAAACGTAGATGGACATTCATTAGTGCTGTTTTCTCTATAATAAGTTTGTCTTTCCTTTATTAGGACACGTCTCAATTACCTTTAGAAATATGTGTAATGACAAGTATTTGCAGAATGCGGAAGGTGTGTTTATGTGTGAAATTACTAAAAAGTTATGGTTGTTATTTATATTTAACCCAAAAGATAAGAAAAGAACCGACAAGAAAACTAGATTAAAAAACAATCTTCGTACAAGTTTTAAACAAAATGATTTATTACAAAAATAATGATGTAAAAAAAAACAAAAAAATTAATCATTTCGAAACTAAACATGAACAAATAATTACCAAATATTTTATCTTTACGTGATTATTAGTCATCAATTGGGAGTAATAGTTAATCTATTAGCCTAATCTATAGCCGTGCGTCTTCAGACTAGTTTTAGTTTTAGTTCAATAAAAATATACAACATAGTAATATCTTATGCAAACTAGCGCTACCTATCACTGCCACTAGAACTAACACTAGACCGAGAACTAGAAACATTCGAATTTAGCCGCACGTCTCTCAAGACGGCTAAATACGAATGATTCTAGTTCTAGGTCTTGTGTTAGTTCTAGTGATAGTTCAATAAAAATACACAACATAGTAATATCTTATGCTAACTAGCACTACCTACCACTGCCACTAGAACTAACACTAGACCGAGAACCAGAAACATTCGGGTTTAGCTGCACGTCTTTTAAGAGGGCTAAACCCGAATGATTCTAGTTCTAGGTCTTATGTTAGTTCAAGTGATAGTACTAGTGTAAAACTAGATCTAACACTAGACCGAGAACTAGAAACATTCGGGTTTCTTCTGCGTCTTCAGATACTTACACTGCGTAAACGTGACTTTCATTTTACTCCTCCGAATTAAAAAATAGAGTATAGATATAAAAAGTATTTAAAATAAAGTTATAGTGAGTATGTAAATTCAATAAAGAAAGGTAAACATCGTCGTAACGGACTTCATTGGTTAGGCGAGCATTGACGTCGTATATCATTGGTTAATTTGTCTCTCTAGCATCTAGTGAAATAGCTCGGAACTACGAACACAAATCACGGTGTGGAAAACGTTGGACGCGCGAAATTTCATGTCCCCGCGATCCCGCATACATACCTCACACATAAAGAATCCCATTTCAAGGAAGATTCAGACGGGGCGTGTGACAAGAACATAGAGAGTGAAATAGTAAAGAATGGACGGCGCTGTTTAGAAAGGAAGAGGTAAGAGACGGAGATAGGTTGAAGGTGTGGGCGTACAGGGGTATATCTCTGTAAAATAAACGGTCGATGGTATCGGACTGATGTTAAGCCACGGAGCGAGCAGGTTGACACGTTGTTTTATTGCCTTTTCACCTGCGAATCGCGCGCCATCCTATTCCTAATGCGCGCATATTAAGATTAATAACGACGGTCTATATAGGCACGGAAGAGACTCATGCCTTATTCAGGAGAAAAGAGCTTTTATTTTATAGTTTCGTGCGGTCGCTATCAAAGCCGCCCGGCCCCTCGTGGGTGTAAAATATCGTCCGAGCCAGGCAGAAGAGCTGTGATGACCGGCCATTTATTATACGACCCGATTACGGTGCATCGCGGTAACAAAGTGGTTGCTTAAATTCCACCAGGGCATCGGGTAATGCACGTTATTTGCAAGGACCGCGTTGAGTGAACCGTTTTAATGCGCCTCCATTACATAAACAATACGGTTTCGATCCGCGGCATTTAACGTATCAGGTGTATCCGGCCAAGTCTGCGCTCGTTATTCCAGCCGTTCCCCGTAATGGCGATTATTGCGTAATAATAATTGTGTATTTCGACTTAAACCATCATCACCATCTTGTAGTACGAAAATGAAAAAAATTTCCATCGCGTTTAAAAGAACTTCCTGGTGGCTTCATTGTGTTGAAAATTTTGTATTGGCCAATAACAGGACAATAAGGTGTCTTATTAGAAACACGCCTCAACGCATCAACTCTTCTGCTGCATCAAAACCTTTGGCACCGCTTCCAACACGTGAATAGCGCTATTTACATTATACGATCACGATTATTATTATTCTAATTCGACGCGTCCATTACGTAATGACCGACGCGTTCGGACAAACGTTCTCAGGCATAAATCACTCTCGTCTGATGGACCTGACGAATTAAAAGAACAAAAAGGACGAGCCTAGGCGGCACGGCAAGAACGAAGATATGCCGACGCACGGGCGGTCTCTCCGGTCGCAGAGGTTAATAGGGGGATACGTGCGCCTAATGCAGTCGTCTTGGCGCACATGACTGCATTACCGTTGTTATAGGGTCGTTGGTACTATACCTTTTTATAACGGATCAAACCGATTTGCATATCTAACTATCATCCAAGATATCTAACACTTTTGAATGATATTCAATTAACTATGCTAGCAAACTAAGTACCTAATTGAAAATCTTAGTAAAATCTAATTTTACCGTTTAAGATAGGATACTGAAGGGGAATACATTAAGAAAATGATAAAGTGGCTATAAAAGAAAAAGAATTGAATAGAATGGCTGAAACTTATATAGATTAACTATTACTACCAACTGATGACTAATAAACACGTGAAGATGGGATATTTGGTAATTATTTATTCATGTTTAGTTTCGAAGTGATTAACTTTTTTGTTTTTTTATATTGTTATTTTTGCAATAAATCATTTTGTTGAAAATTTGCACGAAGACAGCAACAAACTTTTACTCTTTTTTTCACCTATTACATCTTTTGGGTTAAATATAAATAACAACCATAGCTTTTTAGTAATTTCACACTTAAACACACCTTCTGCATTCTGCAAATACTTGTCATTACACATATTTCTAAAGGTAATTGAGCCGTGTCCTAACAAAGGAAAGACAAACTTATTATTGAGAAACCAACACTAATGAATGTTCATCTACGTTTATTGGGCACACAAATTATCCAAGCGATATAAAAGGCATGAGCGCGCTTAATAAAATGTTGAAATAATCCTATTGACAGAATGGTAGAGGAAATTATCAAATATAACGCTTCTGAAAATTTAACGAAACAATTCCAATTCAAATCAGTAGCGATAGATATTGAACGCAATGTAATGAGTCAAAAGCTTTTTGATTAAATTCGACGCAATTTATATTTCAATGATTTATACCTCCCATGATAAGCTGCATAAATTGAGGATAGTCATTTATTCAATATCTGCGATATTTTCTATGAAAACGATACTCTCATCTGATGAGCTTGTGTCATGAAGACATGCAGTCACGTCAAATTAATAGGGTTTAGGATCTAGCTGTAATATTATTGTGCATGGTTTCCCGAATTTCATAGATCATTTTTGATTGATCACTATTACATCTCATTTGACAATAAACTATTTAACACAAGTTCGTATTCATTCTCTTGGAACCGTACGACGTAATCAAATTTCATACTGCAAAGTTCTAGATCAATTTATGGCAGATTATCAACACCTATCAGTAATACGTATTGGAAGGGCTATAAGACAGTTAAACGTCTTCATTTGTTGGCATAGAATCTGTAATAATGATAAGTAGCTATGATCGAAAAAAAGTATAAGACCACATATAGTACAAGACACAATATACCGCTACATAGAAAAGTAGACATAGTAGACGGCATAAATGGACACAGGCAATTGGATGGGATTATCAACACATGGTTGATTGGACTCACGACCATAAAACTTGGGTGATTTTTGACTTGAATTAGCCATCACGTTCAAGTAAAATTGAAGGAAACAGAGAATAAAAGAAAAATAAAACAACTGCAACTCCTGTATTGCCCAAAGGAGTAAAACTAGATCGTTAAAACTATTTTTCGGTATGGAACGAAACAAGAATCTGATGGAAGTTACCAGCTGTAGGCTCAAACACATTATATGTGGCAAATATCACAAGAACTTCCTTAACACTTATAATATCATGGGGTCACCAGAAACAGTCTGGTGTTATAAGGGTAAACATATATTGGTGTTATACTATTACTTTGTCTATTTCATTCATATCGTTAACAGCCAATAAGAAATCGCGGTTTTCCGTCAATTGCGAGTATTTCAGCGGTTATTTGGCCGTAACCATGGAGAACGATAATTAATTTTATTAATTAATTAATTTCGAGACATCCATGCATGTTTCCATAACAATCAATGTAATTTATTAAAAAAATATAAAAATTCTCAAAATATGTATATTTTTTTTTGTCTTAAAAAACACCACTCGATCTTCGGTCTCGTGGTATTTCAGGCAATACGTCTCGTATTATCGAGTATTTTCGATCGTCTTGTTGTAATATATGATAATAGTAGAAATGGGGTTGTCAGATCCCCTAGCAAGCGGCTCCTCGGGTGGCAAATAGGGGAATCCCTCGAGATATAGGTGCTGCTGCACAAATCAAACACCCACGGCAGAACAAAACTGATGAAGGGACAATGGTCATGCATTTGACCTTGAGGAGACATCTCAAACGGTGTAATAATCAGACATGAATTAAAAATTCATTTCGAATTGCCCAGGAAAGTAAACATGGCAAGCAGAAGACATATTTTGACTCCTTGAAGTCCTCCTTGAGGTCCTTGTTTAAAACAGGAAAGGCTGACAATATTATTATTGAGATGAAAAGAATCAACATTAACAATCTCGGTGTGAGCGAAGTAGCAAGCAAACAGACATTGATGACTATATGAACTATATCATGTACAGTCAGAAAAAAAAGAGATGCGTCGACGTTTTTTCGTATATGCCGTCCAAATTACACAAAATCCCACATACAGTATGTAAAATGAACCCCGAATATGTAATTTGGACGGCCTATACGAACGAAAGTCGACGCATCTCTTTATTTTCTGACTGTACATATTATACATGTAACAACCACCCGCAACACTATAATGGTGTCGCAATAATAATGGACAAAAATGGCAAAAGATCTGTTAAAAAGTTGTGGTGTACTTATATAGACCGAATTACCCTAATACAGATAAAATGCTTCCCAAAATACATAATATGATTCAAAGCTGTGCTTCCACGAGTGAGAAACGCGAACATGAAATAAATCTCTTACAAGAATATAAAAAACCTATGTAAACATAGGGAAAGAAAGAGTCGAAGATTTTTGGGGACGTTATGGTCTTGATGAACAGAATGAGAGAGGTGATATACTGGTATAGTTCTGTAACGAGATAGTGTAACGTAACAAGAAATCAGATAGACTATATTGATAGATAAACGATATAGAAACGGAATTAAAGTTGTGATTGCAGTTCAGAGATATAGATATAGGTTCTGACCATAATCCCGTGGTTGGAAAACTTGAAATTAATGTAAAAAAAGTACAAGGAAGAAAACCGGATGAGACCTAACATTGAAAAAGTGAAAGAATCAGAAACAAAAAATTCTTCTATTCAGTAAATTATACAAAAATTTAGTTTCGCCCATAAATGCAAAGTGATTTGGATTCCTCTTCGGGTAATGTTTTAGCTCCTCTAGACAGAATTTCAGCCCAAAAAGTTAGCACCTTCCCTTTCATGATGCGTATAAGGGTCCTCATATGTCTCAGTATGTGCTATCTGGCGATTAGCGGCTACCATAAAGTCTTCATCTCTAATCTAGAAGCCTGTCTTCTGGAATCTATCTTTAACACTAAATCTTCCAAATACTTGCTATTTATATCATTGCATTAAGCGAAACATGTTGAAAGTACAATCTCACCAATATACATGCATAATTATCATATACAATGCACATTGTTGTAAACATACGTAATAGTTATGAAAGTGTTTCAGCAGCTTTTAATTGAGAAAAATATTTACGCAAATAAGTGATCGTTATGTATCATACCCCACTAGAGAGAGCAGAAAGTTTTAGTACACTATAGAGTCTACAGGGTAATTCAAATTCGAACCCCACCTTTGGGATCTCAGAAACCATAAGAGACACAGAAATGGTTAAATAGGGGCAAAGTTGCGTATCTTAGAGCTCATCATTTTTCAACTATGTTTTTGGATCTAGCCATTTAGTTTTTAAAATATGGCCGAAAAACAAAAAATATTACTTTTTCGCTTTTTGCCTATAACTTCTTAATTTTTGGTTTTTCGTGAATCTGAAAAAACACTCCTAAGGTAACTTTTCCAGAAGTTTCTACGCATTCACCAACGACTATGGGAAAATGGAAGTTTTAAAAGGAATAATGCTGATAATGGGCGGCCTATGGAAGTTGCAAATACCCATGTAGAAGAGGCTGCCCTCAACGAAATTGATGAAAATCCGACCACAAGTACCAGAAAAATTGCTCACAACTTAAACTTCACTCAACGGTTTGGAGAATTTTGAAAAGGCAACTTTTGTATCCCTACCATATCCAAAGAGAACGAGCCTTATTGCCAAGACATTTTCCGCCAAGATTGGCTTTTTGTACATGGATGCAAGACAAAATAGCTCAAAATCCTGAGTTTGGAGCCGAAGTTCTGTTTACCGATGAAGCATCTTAGAAGAAGGATGGTATTTTCAATTTTCACAATAACCATATATGGGCAGAAAAAATCCACATGAAATTGCAGAAGTCCATCATCAGCAACAATTCCGTAAATGTTTGGGCTGCCATCGTCGGTGATCATTTGATAGGCCCACATTTTTTACCGATCAGATTAAACCGTGCAGATTATCGACAATTTCTAGAAGAAGTACCGCCGGAACTGCTGGAAGATGTACCGCTTCAAGTAAGACAAAACATGTATTTTATGCATGATGGAGCTTCGGCCCACTTCATTTTGGTTGCTCGCCAATACTTGGACAATACTTGGCCAATACTTCTCCCGAACTTAATTGTTTAGATTTTTTTCTTTTGGGCCCATCTGAAACCCTAGTTTACACTACTACAGTTGAAAATGTTGACCAATTAAGAGAGCGCATTGTTGTATCTTGCGACATAATTCGGAACACTCCGGGAACATTTACAGTTGTTTGGAGGAAGATCAGCTAACCGAGCCAGTGTGTAGAGTTAGTTGTTAGTCGCTAGTTGTTCATCAACCCTGCTGTTTTACTGACGCCTACAGGTGTTGATCGGATAAAATTTCGATTTTGATAACTCAAAGTGAATTCTTTTCTTATTAATAAAAGCCTTTCTAAAACTCAATATCAGCTGCGCATACACATGAAGTAGTAATTTTGTGATGTTTTCCGTATACAATATTCTATATTTTTGCTGCTGTTCATATTAATATATCAAGAGGTAACAAAGAAATCAACGAGGAAAAATCAGTTGTAAATCATGTTGTAGTCGCACGTGGTAAAATTTTCCACAGTTTTTATGTTGCTATATCAATAGTTACATATTATTGTTTATCCCATTTTGTTATCTCATAAGTATCTGTTTACTTACATCATGAATTATGTAACAAACTCTTAACTATATTTGCATTATCCATAGAAATACCCAAATAAAGCGATGGAGTTGCCAAATAAATATGTACATCTGCGGTATTTTCATATATGGAACTACATATACTGTAGTATTCGATAACATTTTGTACCTACGTAATATGTCATGAAATTAATTTGTAATTCACTCACTTAATATAACCGTTTTGAGACCGGTTACGAGTTTCGCTTCAATCTTGTCTTCGTGGATTTAGAATTGTTTTATTTAGTTTTTCTTGCACTCTACATATTCCTGTGATAAACATTTTCTACATCTGAAAGATTAAAAATGATGAAGTACAACTTGTTAACCAATTTTTAACGTCATCATTAAAATACTTCGTAGTTGTTTGTTAGTAGGTAGATACATAATACGGTTACAGAGAACAAACGAAGGAACAGAACGGCGTTGCTCGGCGTTCTCACGACCTCATCAATCAATCAGATAATCGAATTTGAGCGGGCTACACGGCAACGAATTTATAAAACAAAATAGCCGGCGTGTGTCGTGACACGGCCCGGACCTATCGAACACATCGCCCATGACATGTGGCTTTCTGGAGCCCGGGAACCGGCCGCTCCGCCCGTCCCGAACTGGAAAAAAAGCCCGTTTTGCCATTTCACCTTCGCAAAGTTCCCCGCCCTTGCAATGTAGCCGGGCGGTGATATCTGCAAATGTCATGATGGCAACGTATCGATTGCCGACCCCACAAAGGAGTACTTTGTTTACACAGACTGAAGATTTTTTGATGGTCTCTTTATAGTTGTACAAACTCGATATTTTACTAGACTTATCGAGATGTTGGTCAGACAAGATAAGATTTCCGTTAGAACCTACAATTTTTTTTCTAATCTAATACACAAATTATGAGATCTGGTCCAATATAGGTAAATTTAATTCATTAATCTTGATTTAAACATCATGACTTCTTTAAAAAATATCTTAATAAGGTTCATTCGGGTATATGTAATAATGGTTCAATAGAAATCCCGTTCGATAGATGCTGGGAATGAGAGATAAACGTGGAATACCCAAAGCAAATGGTCGTTGGAATAAGCACACGGAAGAGAAGAGAGAGAAACCGCATGAATTTTTAATAACTCTCAAAAGCAACGGCCGCAATTGTCCACCATCGGTGGTTCTCACGAGATCTGGAGCACGAATTCACCGTCGGGACGTTGATTAACGCCGCTGTCGGCCCCGAAAGGGGGCCTACCGCTAAATACTCGGACGCTACGCGTTACCGAAAACGTGACTTACTGTGTAATTTACTTTAATCGGCGCCTAATGGTGTGAATTCAACAAATGACCGACTGATTTATAATTCGAGCGACGCCCCGGGCGCCGTAAAGCGCCGCACTAATAGTTTTTCACGTTTCAACCCGTGACAGTCGACGGTTTCTTTCAGACTATCAATTATAGGTTGTGTATATTGGAGCAACAGAGATTTTTAAACGTTTTCCGCAGGGGTAATTTAGTAATTTATTTTTTTTAATTTCATCATTTGTAACACGCACCTAAACTAGTTCTAAAATACAGAATTATATGAGAATGCAATAATAAAGTACCGTTTTGTCCGTTATAGACAAAAGTCAGCTATATGAAAAAATTTTAATTTGCACTTTAAACTGCTTGAATGAATAATTTTAATGCGCACAAACACTAACAGTTATTCAAACCGTTGCCGTTGTATTAGTAGAGTTCTACTTCTAGTTCAATAAAAATGAACAACAATTTAGCGTTGAGTAACAACTAAAACTAGAGCTAACACTAGCACTAGAACTAGCACTAGACCTAGAACTAGGAACATTCAGGTTAACAGTTTGTCTCTTAAGACGGGTAAACCCGAATGTTTCTAGTTCTAGGTCTAGTGTTAGTTCTAGTTTTAGTTCAATGAAAAATATACAACAATCTATCGCTGAATAACAACTAAAACACGAACTAATACTAGGATTGGAACTAACATTAGACCTAGAACTACAAACATTTGGGTTTAGCCGTATTAAGAGACGTACGTCTAAATCCGAATGTTTTTAATTCTAGGTCTAGTGTTAGTTCTACTTTTAGTTTAGTTCAATAAAAATATACATCAATCAATAATAAAACTAGAACTCCCTCCTTGACTTATACATCGTATAGACAACTCGGGAAATTCTCCGAGTTGCTCTATAGACATGAAATAGAGCAACTTGGGGAATAACTCGAGTTGTATTCTAGTTATGAGCGCTAATAAAATATTCTCTGTATTTTAGACCGAGTAAGATATAGGGTGTGTAACACCAGAGTGACTACATAGGTAATAAATTTTTAGTTATAACAGTAAGTAGAATATTTTTTGTATGGATAACGACCATAGAATATTTGAGGTTTTTTTGAAAAACAAATCTTTTACAGAATTTCCAAAAACTGTTGGAGGAAATTCCTACTGACGAAGAAACATCGAAATTGCATAAGGATGACAAATCACACTAGGAATCAGATAGACAAGAAAGACAGGACACAGATAGTGGATCTGAGCAAGCCATTACATATACCAAAGAGGAAGTGACTCACATATATAGGAATAGATAAAATCACCCGTTGGAAGAAACACCCATTACAGCGAAGGACTATAAAAACGAAAAAAGAAAATATTATGAAAAATCTTCCGGGACCTTCCAAACAGACAAAAGAACCGAAAAAGATATGGGAATATTATTTTAATGATAAAATGATAAACATTATTGTGACTAATACAAACAAATACATAGATATTGTAACAATCAACTACTCTAGAAGCCAAGATGCTAATCAAACTAAATAGATATTCGTGCATTAATCGAACTTATTTGTTTGAGTGGTGTTTTCTTGAAAAAAATCTTGAAATGTTTAGATTTCTTCTCCTCGTAATCAGGTTTGATGAGAAGTAAACTCGAGATGAACGCAGAGCAACTGATAAGCTTGCGCCAATTCGTGCTATCTTTGATATATTTGCAGCTAACAGCGAAAAAGGATTTCAACGGTATATACTTACATACAGTATATACTTGTATACTTACTTACATACGGTATATACTTACATACTGCTCGGATTGTTTCTTTTTGAAGGGTGAAGATGCGTACCGTATTTTCATTCTGCTGATTGTGTATATCCGATTATCCGATATATGTGAATGCCAGGTGAGTTTGTTATCTACGTTCAGTCCTAAATACTTGATGTTACACATTGTTGGGTCATTTCTTGGTGCAAATTTTAAATATTGGGTTTTATCAGTACTGATTCTTAGCTTATTATTATGGAACCATATTTCTGCTGTTTCTAAGCCTTTGTCGCTGCACATTTTCACTTGTTGTTCCGTAGGTATTGTTGTTATAAATGATGTATTATCAGCATACAAACATGTCGCTTTGGATGTTATATTAACAGGCAAATCATTGATATAGATAATGAACAGCAGCGGATCCAAAACTGATCCTTGTGGTACTCCGTTCATGGGTCGCCTTACTGGGGATCTATCCTTGTTCACTTCCATCAGTTCCTGTCTTTCTTTCAAGTACGATGTTAATAGTTTGTGTGAAATGGCTCTAATGTCATAATAGTACAACTTTTGGAGTAGTATATGGTGATCGACAGTGTCAAACGCTTTACTGAGATCAGAGCAGGTAGGTTCAACATATTCTTTGTTACTGCATTCAATAACAAAGAACAACATTCAACTCATTAGTTTAAAACAGATTCTATTATATCCATCATGCCTGTGGTAACCGATTTTTTCTTTCTATACCTATATTGTTGTTCAATAAATTTTCTTCAAAATATGTTCTGAGTCTAGATGCTATTATGTGTTCAAATATTTTCGAACTTGTTGGTAGTATGGAAATAGGACGATAGTTGCTTATTATATCTACATCTCTTTTTTTGTGTACAGGTATTATTTTTACTACTTTCAATTTTTCTGGAAAAGTACTTGCCGCAACGCATTCATTAAAAACATGCGTTAGCGGATGTATAACTTCTTCGATTATTGTTTTAAGCAAGCTTGATGATTGTTGATATCTTTTGTTTTTTTTTTGTTTTTCATGTATCCTATTGTTTTCCTTGTGTCGTCATCGCTTATTGGTTGGAAGTAGAAAGATTTTGTATTACATATATTTATATTGTTCATAAGAGATGTGATATCTATAACTAGAATTGTATTGCCTGACATATAAATACATGCTTTAACGAAGTGTTCATTTATTTCTTTAGGATCAACTGATACCTTGTTGTAGTTGTGCTCCTAATACCAGAAGATGCATCGGCCATCTTATATCCTATCGTATATCCTATGCTGAATTAATTCAAAGATTGTGTACGATGATACTAACGCTCCTTCCAACTTGTTGAGAAAAAATTTTTTAAGAAAATTGGTCTATGACTTGGTTTTATCAATAATGAAACAACTTGTGACTATGACAAACCTGCCAAGAATATTGACTTTCAGATTTCTATGAAACATTCAAAATGACGCTATACCTACTGCAGATATTAGAAATGGAAGATGTACATATTGTGATTGGGAAAAAATCCAAAAACCAGATATTTCTGTTTTAGGTGCCAGAAGTTTATGTGTCTGGAACATTTAACTGGAATATGTTGAGACTGTTGTGAAAACATTCCCGGAGCGAATTTTTAACCCAAGTAAAGTTATTTTGCTAGTCCGTTATATCCGAAGCCCGTTCTATGGAGGTCAGTTATATTAAGGTTTTACTTATTGACTTTCTACTTGTGCTAAAATTTGTAATTTTTGAGTACACAATATTATTTAGCATAGTTATTTTGTATAGGAGTTAATAATAAAAAAAATGATCCGGTATATAATTTCTTTCCATATATGCTTCGATTAGTTGAGTGAACGTAATAGATTAACTCATATATCTGTCAATTAGTGACAAAATGGCATAACGCGTGAGGTATAGAATTTCCCAGCGCTACGGTCGACTCACGATAGATGGTGCGGATAACGCTCTTATTAATATCGGGAATTCTAATTGCGGCCTCATGGGTAACCCATTCGTAATTGCGGCGTAGAATTATTCTATATTTGGCTACTTGCCCGGCATGACCATTAATTGGAGATTTAAAGCGGTCGTATTTCACGTCCTGAACTTTACCGTTTTACCGTAACGCAACGACGTTCGCAATAAATAACGTTCGGATTCGAAAAGTCGGGGAGTAGGATGAAATAGCGTTTGTTCAGATCGAATCTGCCGGTTGGAAAATGGACGACAAAAAATCTTATATCCGGTTAGAAAAAATTGACGACGTTCGATGTTACGTTGTTGCATGACCAAGGCATAACTCGTCTCTTTACATCAAAAAACAAACGATCTCGCAGCAGTATTTTGACAGTTTCCGTCTAAGCCGTCCGGGATTTCTATTCTCTCTCACGTTCTAGATGTTTGCACGCGAGCAAAGCTTCTCTCGAGGGGGCCTAATGTGCAGCGGTAATATGGCGTGTAGTACACTACGTCCAGTCTTAATTGAGCTATCATGCCATTAAGGTGCACTATTGATGTATCGTTTTTTACCCTTCGCTCCGCCTATTATACTTTTGCGTAATTATATAATTTCGACGTGAAATTACCCCATCACAACCGTAACTTGAAGCACTTCTCACGAATTTCGAACTGGCGAAGAATACGGCAAGGTTTCTAAACGCCACATTCTAATTTTCTAAAAGAGTGGTTATAAAGACAACGCTGTGTGAATTTTAGGATCGTTTTAACAACGATAACGTTTGAAAGTGCCTACTTTTCTAATTATCGAACTCCAGTCCAAGCCCGAACACTAACGGGTTTCGAGTATTAGCCTCGCCATCGAGATAATATTAATGTGCGAGTTGTGGAGGTTAAAAGGGTAAAGATACGCGCTTATACCGTGGAGGTTGTGCGGAATTCTCGAATAGAATTAATGAGTGATGGACAACATCTAACGCCTTGGAGTCGTTCAGAGCTGTGGCGACGGCGTTATGCTGAAATATTAACATAATCGCGTTAAGTTATTCTCATATTTACACAAGTATACACTCAAGTGGCGTCGTCGTTACCACGATCCCTCCTAAGTAGCATAAATTAAAGTTAGATTAGATGGTATTTGTAACGCTAATTACATTTTCTATGTTCGCGGTCTTATAACGGTAATCGAACCGCCACTTTATAATACCAAATATTAAATAATTAGGGGTCTGAAAGCTCACAGTTTCGTAAAATCCTATCCTTTGCCATAAAACCGACGCATTCCTTTGCTAGATTACACGTAATACACCAAAGAAATCTATAATTGCAATGAAATCAACTGAGTGCTTCTATCGTCGCAATAAAACCTATTAAAACTAAAATTAACTTATTATAGAAAAATTACTTTTTCTGTTACATTCTCTTTAAAATATTAGATGTAGTGAACTTTGAAGATTATTGCTTCATATAAGTACTCTTATCTCCGTCAATTCATACCAACTACGAGAAAACCCACTTTTTAAAATATTGCAACAGAATTAATCTACAATAAAGAAAGAAATTACAATAAAATTAATGTTGATTATTTATTTTGAAGATAGCAACTAAAACATTTTTTCATTTTTATACGGAAGTATATAGTAACTGTATTAGTAATAGTATATAGTAATAGTCTAGTATATTTATGTAATCGTAGAGTAAGAATGTAATAACACCGTTATAAAGAAACAATCTTTCATTGTTGTACATTTGGTCGCTTATCACAGACCAAATGTAGGCCTGGTGCGATGTTGGCCATCGAACTAGAAGATGGTCTTTAGCTATATTTTACATCTCATGAATATTGCAATCGACGCTTACATCATTTTCAACGATAATATACTTGGAAGAAATTCTCTAGGCGTGAATTTCTAAAAAAATAGTTGCTGTAAAGTTGGTGAAAAGCCAAGGGACATTTGGTAACGCATTGTGTCGAAATTTGGTCAGCATGTTCCGATAACATCAAGCATCAATAAGACAATAAAAAGAAAACGGTGCAATATTTGTCCACGCTGTGTTGATATCAAATATAAAAATTTGTGCAATTTTTGCGCGATAACTGCGAAAATTTTACAACATTGCAACAAATAGATTCTGCAAACTTTGTAAATTTAATCATAGGGGTTACAGGAGATACCATGTGTCGACTTGCATAACTAGGAGCGCTCAGCAAAGGATTAAAATATGTTTTCTAAATGTATCATAGTTTAGAATCGATTAGGATGGTGTTGTAGTAAGCGAACTTCAGCAGACAGGGATCTCCAGGGATCTCTGGAAATCACTAAGGCATCTGAATGTTATCAAATCGAAAGAGCAGGTACTTCCACAACATTTGAATGACGTTGATCGCTGATCCAGACTTAGTTCAGGCTCATACTAGTGTGGGAACTGGTTGTGGTAAGGAAGGGTCTGGAAGGACAGGTGGTGGGAATAGAAGTTGGAACGACATGCACCGACATGCACATTAGAAGTTGAGAAGCAGATGTGAGAAGACGACACGCAGAGAAGATAAGTTATAGCATAAATAAGTGAAATAAACTCTTTAAAATGGAAATAATATTAATAATAAACTAGTTAAGGACAAGTGGGGCTTTTGTTTTGTTTCCTATTTAAATAAAACCCTACACTACTACGAAAAAGTCTACTTTTAATGAATTGTTTGCTTTTTGCCTGTTTCGGTGAATGTCTCCATATTGAACTCTCGGTTGTGATGATACATTACTCTTGTCCTTTCATCATTCCTTACGTCACACGTATTATTGATATTTACTTATCTAGGTCAATCTTTCCAAAATGTTGGCAGAAATCTTTGGTAACACCTTTGGTAAAGATTAAAAATCCTATGGCATTTTCGGTCCTGCGACCAATTAGTATTTTACCTGTTTTGTCTAAAATATTAGAAAAAATTATGAATGATCAAATTCGGGAATTTGTCGATAAACTTAATATTTTGCCTAGGACACAGTCTGGATTTCGTGCCTTTGCGGCGGATCAAACTAGGATTACTGGATTAGTTCTAGTTTCTAGTTCTAGTTAGACTATAGTAGGACCTTTGATACTGTCAATCATAGAATGTTATCAGCTATCTTATCCTTTATTGGGTTCAATGATTCTGCTGTGAGCATGATTTATAGTTATGTGTCGGACAGACAACAAACGGTTAAATTGGGGTTCTATCTTGGAGCCTCTACTGTTTTGTATCTACACTTCTAATCTTTCGAAAGTTTTGAAATATTCAGAATCACATTTTTATGCGGACGATTCCCAAATCTATCTATCAATAATCTGATAGCTGTATCCACTAAACACTCGTTACGGGTAAATTCAAATAAATCAGTGGTTATGCTTTTTGCTAGGCGGGGTGCACGAGACTCTCTTGCAGAAAATTTTAAAATCAATATTGGTGGTAAATGTATTGGTGTTAGGGAGTGTGCTAGAAATTTAGGATTACAGCTCGACTCGAATTTTAGGTTCGAAAAGCACATCCTGAACAAAACAAAAATTTCATTTGGTGCTTTGAAGCTCATATATAGCATGAGGAATATTTTAAATCGCAGCACAAAGGATATGCTTTGCGATTCCTTAGTGATGAGCCATTTTAGCTTTTGTGATGCAGTATATCATAGTTGTCTGAACTCAAAAACATCACAAAGGATTTAGCGTGTTCAGAATTCATGTCTCCGAATGATTTTCGGGCTTCGACGAGGGTGCCATGTCTCACACAGGCTGATCGATCTTGGGTGGCTGAATATGTTTAACCGTTGCGTATACCATATGGTTTCATTTTATCATAAGTTACTGTTGCTTAAATGTCCATCTTATTTGTATGATAGCTTAAATGTTCGAAGCAAGGGTATTGTCACACTACCGTTACATGTTACTACATTATTTGAGAGATCATTCTCTTACAACTTACCTAAATTTTATAATAGCTTACCCCAATCATTGAAAATGTTGAGCTTGCCGTCGTTTAAAGTAAAGATCAAAAAATGTTTATATGGAGAACAATGTGATCAGATACAGGGTGGGACACGTGAAATGCGATGATTTAGTTTTGCTTTTTATGCAATTGTATTACCATCTTTAAAAACCTTTTCTTTCGTTTTATTTTTTATTGGCGCACTATTATTATTATTAAAATATCCTCGGATGACGCTATTGTTACACTTTTATCGGATTTGTTAATAACAAACTATTTAATTCTAAAGCGGCAAGGGAAGGCCCTTTGCAGTAAAAATATGCCATGATTTTAATATTTATATTTACAACACCGAATTGAGTAAGATTAAAAAGTTAGGCTATAAAATTTTAATCACTTTTACAATTAATATATATAAAATAATTGGTGTTTCTAAACGTTCTGTTTGTAACGAAATATTGACATACTTTTTTTAATTTCTTACATAATTGAAATACGAAATATTGATACTTGTATAAGATTTGTTTTTCAATTCAAGTAATACTGAAAGTCTGTACTGGTGAAGAATAAAGGTGGAGTAATTTAATTTTAATTGAAATTATCTCGTCTATAGGCGATCCGATCGTCGGAAGCTGACCCGGACGGTGGTATAAAAATTCATGTCGATGTTGAAAGAGCGGATCGTAGAATTCTCATGACGTATTATGGCGAATTCAATGGCCACACGCGCATAAACGCAAAGACGCCGCGGCAATCTGCCCTAATGGCCATATAGAGAAACAAATAGATTCGCAACACTTAACTGCCGAACGTTTATTATATGGAAATGTGTATCGACAACTGATCGACTCCTGAATGCCTTCGAAACGATCGATATAAATCGACCGAGTTCTCGTTTTTCCTCCTGCGTACGCCCGTTTGGCACTTCATACGATTTGCATACAATATAAAATTCCCATAGTAGTATAAACGGTTTGAGATTAAACACAGATGACGGCGATTTGAATGGAGTCGTAAAGAGCTCTTACTTAGCATTGAAATTAATTAACTTTATTGAATAAATTTTGAGTGAATTTTCAACGAATTTCTTATAAAACGAAACGGGTATAAATGATGACAATTAAACATCGAGATGTTTTTATTTCGCCATTTGCGAGTACAAAACTTCCCATCAACCTCTCGATTAAAGCCCGATTGTCCTCTCGGATCTAATTTAATTGCTGCGACTGCTTCGTCCATTGAATTCGCGAAGGTGCAATTAACGGCGAACGATGACCGAGCCGAAACATATACAGGCGTATATGTAACAAAACGGCTAATTGTACCCTCCCCTCGCCACACACATCGAATTAGACTCGCCTCTTACGAATTGTGAACGAAGAGAGAAGCGAACGTGAGTGGACTATTTTAACAAAAGGTTCCTTGTGTTGCCACAATTCGCGCGTCATTCGTAATTTCGTATGAAATATATATAGGCGAACGCATGGCAGATCAAAAGAGGCGCTGGAATAAATCAGCCCAGATACAAATTTAACGACTCCACTTTCTCGAGAGGAAAAAATTGTAATAAAACTGGGCTCCGAAGTGGAACACTGAACGTAAATTTGGAGATCCGATTTCTTTTAGACGGTACCGTTTCTTTGTCGCCGTCGCCTCCTCTTTAATATCTCAAGAATGGAATGCTCCCCCGACAAAAAATTTATACGCGGGATTACGTAACAATGTGGATCATTTGGTTTATATTCGGCTTTTATTTCTCCACTTGATATATTTATGACTTCATTTACAAAGGATACATTAGTGCCGGGTTGGTAATAAATTTCGAATTACACACCTGAGATCTTATAAAAACGGGTTCAGTTCATAAAATGTCTGTACTATAATAAAAAGCGAAGAAGTTAAATATTTAGAGCCACTCAGTCAAGAAAATTACAAACAAAAATAATAAAGGAAAACTTTTATAAACATTTTCTAATCATATACAACATCCCGAATCAATTCATAGCAAACATAAATTTTGTAACAGTCGTTAATACTCGTTTACACACCGTGTACAAAAGATCATACCACGCTGTACCAACTTATCCGTAGCGTTTACATTAGCGAACACGTCGCATTTTGCAAGCGCAATTAAATCCCAATCCGTTCCCGTTTGCTTTTGCTTGTTGAAATATCCGAATTCAATGAGCCCCGATATCCAACCGTGTTTACAATGTCTAACATCGTCGTCATCTGTTATCCGTTGAAGTTTCCGTGAGCTACTGGGTGGCATCAGTAATGACGGCAAATTACGAACAAATATCGGTCATTTTTATTCCGCCGCAATTCGGTCTAAACGGGACGATTTATCGACGGTTATGGGCAATTTGCTTCAGACAAAGTCGTATTGATATTAGATTGATTCGCCTCGATCTTCCTCAGGAGAAACCACATAATTACGGGGTTACTACTGTTCTCATTGTCTTTTCAGACCACACAGATATAACATCTATTCCCCTATCATTGAACATCTTAGGACATAGGATAATAAATAATATTATATTTTTAATTATTAAAAATAAACTGTAAGATCACAACACAATGATAACTCTGATACTAGAAATTAACATGAAAA
Source organism: Onthophagus taurus (assembly GCF_036711975.1). NCBI lineage: Eukaryota > Metazoa > Arthropoda > Insecta > Coleoptera > Scarabaeidae > Onthophagus > Onthophagus taurus. The sequence goes on from NC_091966.1 coordinate 26,770,659, forward strand.
TTAAGAATAAAATTAAAGAGTAAATTGTTTTTTGAATTCATTTCGGCCAAGTTGCAACTGGCCAATTTAGAAATTGTATATTGTCTTTTTATGATAAAAATGCTGGTCTTTCTGTCACAATTTACTTTGTAATTTTCTATTTGATGCGATGTTGAAGATGTGTGATAGTCATTCGACCATTTTTTTATACTGATCTTTATTAAGATAATATATTATACGCGTGCGAAGCTGATTTACCATTAGCGATATTTACCTCCAGGTTCATCTTTATAATATTAATTATATGTATTGAAAAAACAATATTTCCTTTAAAAGATGATACTTTATTTTTTAATTATCGGTGCTACAAATTTGTTTCGGTTATTAAACCGTCATCAGGCACCACGTCTAATTGTCAATAACAAGTTTTGATAATGTAGGTGGAAAACACATATCACGACGAACCAACAGTTTCGCTTTTTTAAACAAATAATTACGCGTTCTTTTAGTAAATAAATAGATCACAAAGATACACTAAACACACTACAAATTGAAAAGTACAAAGTTAAAATTATGAATAATATTAACATGAACAATAAAAATGTGACACGTTAAAATGGAGACTAAGAAAACCTGATTTACCAGTCTAAATGTGTCCATTAAGGAAGCGTGAAGCATGAGAATAATGAAATCTTTGAAATCAATGTACCAGTACTGAGCATGATTCTTCAAATGTTAGCTGTGCATCTTTGAATGTTTTTCTCAGATGGATCATTTACTCATTTTTGGGGTTATGTTTCTGCATTTCTTGAGTTGTAATTTATTTAGTGTTGTACAAATAATTGTTTCAATCAATTTCAACAACATATTGCATTAACCTGTTTCTTGAGAATATATACTTGAAACATAAATGCCATTTTAGTATTCGGAAAAAATCTTATTAAAATTTACAACCACTGACAGTATTAATAATTATAACAATTATCAGGATTAATGGTTATTATTACATTCGCTCAACTGAAATTTATTAAATATAATAAATTTGTTAATGTTACATTTATCTAATAATTTCTGTATCTAATATCTCTTTTATGATTCAATCAATGCCATATAAATTATAACTATACCTTAACGGTAATATAACCTGCATTGCTTGGTATCTTTTGGTCGGATTTAATTTTTAATTTTTAAATTATTATACAGATGTCCCTTCTGGTGGAATCCTCTGTTCATAAATACATTAAACATAAAAATAAATAATATCGCTATCTCGTATTAATTTATATTTGGATTAGTACAGTATGTAATTGTATCTTCGTGTGATTTAATTATAGAGCGGGACAAAGAGTTTTGAAAAGTATATTTGACGTCATAAATACAACCGAGCCAGTGTCCAATTACATATCTTCATTATTTACTCCACGGAAATTGAATTTAACTGTAATTAGTTCAACGTAGCTAGTTGTTTTCGTCTTCTTGATCATCACCGGATGTGGTATGACCCGATTCACGTACTTTAAAGATATTTATTAAAAATAACCTGTACAATAAACCTCTATACATGTATAACCTATATCAGAACAAGTTGTTTTTGAAGAAGATTGCTTGGCTATTACTAAAGTTAATTTTAAAAAAAATGTTGAGCGCTTTATTGTTTCGTATAATTTTTTTAAGATTATCCTAGGTTTTTAATAAAGATAATGCTCATGGTGATGTTTAGCAATGATCAAACATTGCTTTCTATTGTGACCTTTGCATACCAACATATTCGATTCTTCATGAATTGAACGTACCCTAAACTGTAGCTCCGTCAACGTGTTAAAATATTTTCAACATCCTAATTAGGACTCAACAATAATTTCCTGGGGTTGACTAAACCGAAGTTTACTTGCTCTTATCATAAAACTTACAAACTTTCCATAATTTTGTTGCAATAAATTTTTGTAAATTTTGGTTTTCACTATAATACCTATGCCATAATTTCCTCGCTATTCCGGCCCATATACAAAGGCTCTTTTCGCCCCGCAAGCAGTTTTCTTACCAGCACTGAGCCAAGATATGCTCAGATACAAATGAGTAGGGGTGCCAATGGACAATATGATTCAGCAACTGCGATTTAAGACAATGCAGACAAAACTTTGTCTATCGTTATAAAACCGAACTTAACCAAACAGCAACAGGAGATCATATGGAAGAAAGTAAGAGTTGCAGATTTAAATATATTTACAACTTATGTACCTATCAATAAAGCAAAAGAAAGATGTTGATCATGACATAACATAGTATTGAGAGGGATCTTCAGGCGCTGTTAAATCACACTATATAACGTATAAATAGCTTTCAATCATAGTATATTAGAAATTTTTTCTAAAGAAGCATCATCCATTTACAAAAGTATTATGAACGAGAATTGTTAATTAATTGTATTAGATTTGCTGGTAAAACTAAACGAAATTTCACAAACAAATTTGCAAAAATACCAAAGCTTACATAAATATGTTATAATTAGTGAATAGAAATTTGACTACCGCGGATATTGTCCTTTTCGTGTGTTTGTGGCATCAAAACCGGAAAAATAGAGGATTAAAGTAATCACGACATTAATCCGTACATGCGATGCACAAGACATAAACCCCAAAGAACTTAACTACCTTTAGCTTAAAAATATGTTAAAAAATTGACAGTCCTAATTCATGATATAAATCGAAACGTAGGTTTAGCTACTTTGATGCGGACGAATTATAAGTTAACAGTTGCAACTTAATAAGTTATTAGGAACACTGAGAAGTGGCAAAAGGGAAATACCTTCTAGCTTTCTACTAAGGAGAAACAAAGAAATCTTGTCATCACAATTTGCTTTCGATGAAAATTTGTTAACAATTGTTATAATTTTTTTATCAACCATGCACCATTCAAAGTGCATTAATCCTGAGTCGTAGAACCTGTTGTTACGTTTGGCCAGTTGGTACATAATTACCCCGTAAGGAGAAAAGCTTTAAAATACTGGTAAGAAAAATTTTATCAAGCTTGTGTAAATGCCAAGGTACTCTGTAGATGTTTAAAACACTTACAAAATATCGCTAGACGGTGCAGTATAAATCTATGATCCTAAGTTTATAGGATCGAAAAATAAAGGCATTTTGTGCTAAGTTATCAAAGCTTGTTTAAACTAGGTCTTATAATTAATTAATAATATTTTACGAAAATATTTGTTTGACACATACAAGTATACATTCGAAAATAGTAGAGATCAGAAATTTATGATATTACATATCATATACATTGACCAACCAAAACGTATTGCCATCCCAAATGCTAGATGTCAGAACACTAAACTTGGCTAACATGGGAAATGATAATAAGCTGTTATTAGGAAAGATAAGATTGAAAGCACTGTGAAATGAATCTACAAATCTTCTATACTAACAAAGGTTAGTGGAAAAAATCAGTACAAATTCGGAAGCATTGGAAAACGATATAAAATCCTGCTGAGATAAACTCAAAAGGAAATAAAAAAGCTGCATTAGGAACTCAAAAATTAAAACTCCGTGGTTCAGAAAACAAATTATAGTAAAGAGAAAAAGAGGGCTCACGGGAATATAACATTTTTTAAATAGAAAAATTACTTGAAAGATACAAAAAGATTAGGAATGAAACACAGGATCTAGTGAGGTTAACAAAAAATGAACACTGGATAACTTTATTCAAAAGGCTTGAATCAGATTTTTACAGTCTAGAGAAGCAAATGACCTGAAATCTTTGAAAGAAATGATTCAGAATTGACCTGAACCATGAAATGAAAGCTTTGATAGAAACGAACCAAATAGAGGAAAATATTTAGATAAAGTACCTAGCAGAGTGTTTAAGGACGACAACATACACGAAGATAAACCAAATAATATCACAATAAATGACTATATTAGAATATCATCAGAAAATGTCAGGGAAACGTTAAGAAAACTGAAAAACCGAAAATTACCAGGTCACACAAGATCCCGAATGAGTTATTAAAATATGAAGAAGAAAGTTTAATAACAGAGGTAACATCACTGATAAACAAAATCTTAAAACAATAAAAGATACCAAACGCTTGGAAAACCAGTACAATGATTCTATATTCAAAAATTGAGTTGAAAAAGTACCAAACAACAACAGAAGTGTAAACCATGTTTAAACTAGTAACTAAGATTATGACAACCAAAATTAATTCCATTACAACACTGACCGAAGCACAACAAGGCTTTAGAACAGGAAGGTCCTATATGCTGTTTTCGTAATGAGACAAGTCGTATACAAGTTAATAGTATATAATAAACCCGCATTTTTGATTTAAGATCAGATTGAAGGATGTTATAAATCTGATATACAACCGTGGAATATCGAGATATATCGTTAGAACCATCGAAAACATTCGGAAAACTGCATACTAGCACGGACTACCTGGTAAATACCTGTACATACTGGAATTTGACCAGGGAACTCATTGAGTCCACCACTATTCAATATTGTGATGGATAAAATCATGAAAAATGCAGATGCAGAATGTACGATCAGGAGTTTAAACCTCTGATAAGGTGATGATGCATCTCTTTGCGTAAAACGGCAATGACCTATACAGAAACCGACAACTCTTCAACAACATAGCAAAATAATTCAACATGTCCATAGTCACTCAAAAAAGAACTAAATGCATGGCAAGAGCGAAAGACTTACTAGCATGTAAGCTGGAAGCGAAGCAGATAATAATAGAATAGGTCATCTCATTCAGTACTTAGGAGTTGAACTATAAATAATCTTGAACTATCAAGGTTGATACTGAAAATGAAGTATTCCAACAAGTCAGGAAAGCCAATAAATCGCAGGTTGCTTAAACGACACTTTGTGGAAGAATTAACCATAAGACCATTAGAACCATAAGAGCAGCACCATAAGACTGATCTAAAACAAAACGGATATAAAAGAAGATACTTTGCAGACTTACTTGTAAAACAACAAAGTCAAGGATGTCAAAAAAAAATGATGAAGCGATTACTTACACACAGAATAGAGAGCATCATCGATAAAGAATGTTCCATGTCTAAATGGAAAAAAAAGAAAAAGAGTAATAATGTAATAATATTAAATAATTGTAGCCAAGAAATTCAGAAAGTTTATTTGTAAATTATCACCTAAATATTATTTTTGCTACTAATTAATAGCTACTGCGAATAAAATAGGTACTGACAAGTTCAACTTAATATCCATGCTGACCGAGAAGAAATGATACTATAAAAAGATAACATTATAAAGATCCACATGGGATTTGTATGACACTTTTTGGTTCACGACCATGATTATAAACCAGACAAAGATGTAAAATTGTTTCACAAACAGCCTAAGGGTAACAATAGTATATTGTTTTATATGAAAGAGAAGCAGTGTTTTTTATGGCGTGGTCGTTTAGCGACCAACAAGTCGCTAATGACAGATGAGCCGTTAAAATTGTGGCGTGTCTGACAATTTTCCGGACGAACGAAATGAGTCCGGCAATGACGGACCAGCCACAAACGAAACTGCTTCTCTTCATAACGAATAATCGAAACTGCATATTATTGGAGACTTATAATTTCGATGAATTCAAAGATCTCGACTATTTCAACGACCAAACACAACTACAAACAAGACCATTATATTCTACGTGGATAGTAACCAAAGACTAAAAGTTGAGGCAATGAATGCAAATCTTTTATCACCCCTCCTATATTAAAGTTATATTTTCTCCTTTTCCTAAGATTATCACCTACAAAATGATTTTTTTAATATCCTTTAGAATAAAACTTAAAATGTATTAAAATCATGTGTTTGTATTATCTTCTACTAAGTTGATCCCTTTCCATTTGCTGTTCAACAATAGTCATCATATTTATTTCAAATATGATCTTACAATTACGAAAGTTGAATAGATGTAATGACATCTAGTAGAAATTGAATAACTTTTGTTTTAATTTGTTTTCAATTAACTGTTTAGGTAATGTTTTTTTTTATTTCATGGCATGTTTCTGTAACTGCAGATTGTAAACAGTAACAGGTTGTAAAAATATCTGCTAGTCTGAAATATATTAACGTAAATAATAAGATCTTATACTGAAAGATGGCACATTTTTACAGACTTCCTGAATGTTTGTTGTAGAAAAACAAATATGTTTAACCTAAGTCAAGGTTACAATACCATGTTTGTTTGATGATGTCACGCCATGCAACAGTTTGCATTGTGGGGACATTAAGGCCACCCCAAAAACGTTTTATAGGCGGCGTCCCACGTAGTCAGGGTCCTGTTTATCATCTGGTTGGCTATTAAAGGGGCATAAAGGGGCCCCTAAATCTCGCGCGAAAACACGAGAATAAAAAGTGTAACATTAGCGGCGGCGGCCGGACAATGCGGACTCTCGGTCGAGAACCGTGGTCTTCGCATAAATACTCGTCGCTCAAATGCGATTACGACCGCCGTAAAGGCGACTTGGCCAGTGAAATATCGACACTCATAAATACGAGGGCTAAGCGCACAATAACTTTGATCCGTAATTGAAAACGGAATATTTACAGCATAACTTAGTATAAAACGGTGCGCGAAGAAGACTGAAATATCCCTATCCTATAACGCGCGATTTATCGAGACGTATTTTAAACGGGCGGTCGGGCCCGCTGTAATTGGTCTCGGAGGGTGTCCTGTCCGTAATATCATCGATCTTGACCATGTCGTTCCGCACGCACCATTATAATATCTGTGTCTAATCGCCGTGAAATACAACCATCATGTTAATGATTCAATTCACATATTTTTCCACGTATATATTTCAAAATTAATTTTCTATCTAAGAATTTAAGTACACCCATACAAGAAGTTACATTGCGGTAAAATATATAAAATTTTAAAAACTTTTTGTTTTCTTTCGTTTCACCTTTGTTTAGCGACGAAGAACTGCGTTACGGTTAAAAAAATGTCACGGGGACGTCGGTAGTCGTCAGTTTTGTCGGACGATGCGACTTGACGGTAGATTCAACGCGCCGCAATTACCGGTAGATAATGCGACATAAAAGTACTATTCTGTACTAATAATTTTATTACGAGGCACATAATTTCGCATTGTCGGCCGTTTTTCCAATTGAACACGTGACCGTGGGTCGACGCGGCCGTAAAACCGACGCCACACACGTCGAACGATAGAGAAACGGCGTGCACATTACTTGCGGCGTTATCCGGAACTAATAGTTGTATTGAAGCCACTCTTTTTACTTGTGGCGCTCGTAAAATTTAGATGCAGATGAACTGCTCTAGGATCGTCGCGACTCGAAACGTCCGTGTCCAGACAATTAACTTAATTAACCGAAGCAATATTAATGAACGTCCGTCCAACAAGGAAACGATTAGAACAATTCTCTTTGGTTCGACAACTCTTGAAATCGATAATAAGATTTCCGGCTGTTAATGCAGTAAGAACTCTACTCCTTGAGGCTTCATATTAAACACCTATAAAATATAAAATCAATTCAATTGATAATTGAATTTTAAATGATGTATACATAGAGTTTACACAGGTTTATTTTATAGGTCAGATTTGAATTAGTAATATTGTCAACAAAATTTTTCAGCACAAGAGTATATTTGTTAAACAAGTTCGAAGTCGCTTCGAAGATTTTTTCAAAAGACGCACTGCTTAACCAGAAAGTGTCTAGTTCTAGGTCTAGTGATAGTTCCAGTGATAGTGCTAGTGTGAGTTCTAGTTTTAGATAAATTAACAGCGGCCATGAAAGTCTTCATACTTAAGAGTATATTTAGTTTTGAAGAGGGAAATTTATGTTACAATTTCGCGTGTGGTGTTGCAGTGGGGTAAATTTTTCGTACCTACACGTGGAGCTCGAGCGCACGTACTGAATATTTATGGATGGGTGTGCGGTGGGAAAATGTAGCGCAATTCGCAACTAAGTAAACAGTTTATTACGTGTGTTACACAGATACGCCGGTCGTGATTCACATTTCGTCGTTTTTCTCGCACGGCTTTCCGATCGCCGGGCGTCGGCCGGGCCGGGGAGTTTAGCTCGTGATCTACGACGACGAGCAGACTCTTTCGTCCTTCGTCCTGTATCGCATCGCGGCGGTTAAGGAAAACCCCTTTCGAAACCCCTTTCGTCTCTTGCCTCCCTTTCTGCACTGAACTCAACGAACGGCTTCACTGGACGCGAAGATAAAGGAACCGTATTTCGAATATGCGCGAGAGTTCGAGTGAGAGAGCTCGCCTCGTGCGTGTATTATGTTTTAATTACACGCTACGATCGCGCGGCATTATTCATGTACACGTCGTTCGCCGTTCCACAATAAGTTCGAATTACACGCCTCCGAGTAATTGCACTCGTTCGCGTTCCGAGAACGCGCGGACGCTTAGTTACGAAGGGACGAGAGAGCGCCGAAGGACCGACCAACGGCCAACTCTCGAGAGATCTACCGCCCGAACCCCGATCTCTATGTCCGTGCACAATATATCGTGAAATATTAATAACGCCTCTCTTTCTAGTCCAGTGACTCTCGATGGAAAGGGCGAGAGAACACAGATGCTTTGTTATAACGTCTTGTGAGTTACAGAACTATCGGAACTGCTCTACCCATGCAAAGAATACATGAGGAATATCATTAATTGGTACAACCTGACATTAATAGATTTTTGTTAAGCTATAATATGAATAAAAACCAATCGTTGTTCTTAAAATATATTTTTGACATCTAACCTCTCTAATTATCCCTTTTAACCCAGATATGCCCACCGTACTACATATAGTACACGCAAATACATGTCTCAATGTGTCCGAACATGAGTCGAAGTGGCATTTCGGGTGCACACAGGCATTCAGTAAGAAGTAGTGGTTGCGTAAAGGTGCATAGGTTTGCAATTAAGTGTTAATTACTCTCATTGTTATTTTTAAAAATTTGTGATATATCATTAATGGCGGAATACGGTGTACGATTTGTTAGGTAAGTAGTTTTTCATATATTGTATTATCTATTTTTCTATTATTCATTATGGATAATAAAGCAAAAGTACCAAGTTTTAGATATATTATCTCCAAATTAGTTTTAAAATTTATTAGAGTATTGTTTCAACCCGATTTTTTATGTGTACTATATGTAGGACGGTGGGCATTCGGATACCTCTTATTTTTTCTATTATTCTAGAGGTTTTTCGTTAAACGAGGCTTTGGCAATGTTAGAAGATGACTACGAACTGGCAGAAAACGACGATTCTTTGACCATTTTTCCACCAGAGAATGCTTGCGGAGATCAAACCGATGAAGATTCTGGAGAGGAGGATGCCACAAACCTAAATAATTTACCTGAACCACAACTTCAAGCTCCAGCTGAAATAAATTTCCGAAATATTGACTGCCAGAATCAAAATCAAAAGAATGATGACGATTTTTCTTGAGACGACGAAATTCCTCTTTCAGCCTTGAAGGTAAAGAAAGCAAGGCTAGAAAAAAAAAATACGAAAAAAAGGAAAAGTTATAAATGGATGAATAAGGACTTGGAGCCTAGTAATATAATTTTTAATTGCCAAGTAGATGAAAATGATAACGATATAAGTCCTTTGGAGCTATTTTCACTTATCTTTGATGATGAAATACTGGATTTAATAGTAATCGAAAGTAATTGTTATGCAAATCAGAAGAATCACCACCTAAGAATAGAGAAAACAGAAATAAAAGCATTCATATGTGTACTATTACTCAGTGGATACATGCAAGTATCAAGAAGGAGAATGTACTGGGACTATGAAAGAGACAGTCAAAATGTGTTGGTGTCTGAAGCAATAAGTCGAAATAATTTTGAATATATTATGTCCCATTTTCATCTGGCAGATACTACTAAAATAGAAGCAAGAGACAAATTCGCAAAGGTGAGGCCTTTATTCCAACATCTGAATAAAATTTTTTTAGAAAATAGTATATGCGAGGAGATGCATTGCGTTGATGAAGCCATGGTACCATACTTTGGTCGTCATGGCTGTAAACAGTTTATACATGGCAACCCCATCCGGTATGGATATAAATTGTGGGTAGGGGCAACGCGACTGGGCTATGTGAACTGCCCGAGCCGTACCAAGGCGCGTCAACAAATATCGGCACTAAGTATAGTGCGTACAGTGCAGATCCTGCTGTTGTTTTAGAATAATAATAATAAGAATGAACCAATCCACTTTTTTTTGACAACTTCTTTTCCACCTTGCCGCTGTTGGAGCGTCTATCCAATAAAAATTTGAGAGGCACAGGCACCATTCGTGAAAACCGTATACCAGCTAGTCCTCTGATGGATTCTAAAAAAATGAAGAAAGAGGCAAGGGGATGCTACGATTATAAAAAAGTTGATGGCCAAAATATAATTGTTGTAAAATGGCATGACAATAGTATTGTCAGTTTATGTTCAAATTCAGCAGGAGTGAATCCAATTCATTCTGTGAAAAGATTTTCTCGAAAAGAAAAGTAAATTATTCTCGTAAATTTGAGCCTTTATCGTATATATGTCCACAACGCCTGGCAACTACATAGGAGAAGTGGTGGAACACTAGATCAGCTAAAATTTAGAAGAAGAATTGCCACCACACTGCTATTGCAGAATAAAAAACAAACGACTTCAAGAGGACATACGTCACGTAATAAAGGTATAGATATTCATTTTGATCACAGGGACCACTACGTCATACCTCAAGATAAGCAGACTAGATGCGTCCATTGTCATCAGAAGACCACCACTAGATGTTTGAAATGTGAAAAGGGTCTACACGTGAAGTGTTTCCTTTCATATCATACACAAACTAACAATTAGATTTGTTACTCCTTAAATGCCCACCGTACTATATATAGTACGGCTTGAATTTTGTATTTTTCAAAATAAATTTTTAGTTTGCTTTACGAAATTTGTTTATGTACAGCTTAAACACTAACCTCTCAGAACATCTACTCATAAACAACCACCAAATTTGTATGGGCATATCCGGGTTAAGTCATACGATACACAGGGCCTCCGGTTAATTGGGACACCAAAGTCTCGCCTAATGTGTCCCAATTAAACGGTTGTTACAAATAGACGATCATAGAAAAATCTTATGTTGGAGTAAGTATAAAATTTTCTTCCAACAGGGGGTTTTGATCTTTGAAGCTACAATGACTAAAACCAATGCGTATGCACTCACGTGTTCACTTTCAAGCTAAGCAAAAATTTTTCTCGATCTTTCCTTAGATTTCGCTCCCAATCCATTAACGCATTTTAAAAAATATCGGTGATCTGGCATTCTATGGGCAGTGATTAAAGACATTTCTTTAAAACATGAAGGTTTTACTGTTATACCAATAACCATTAGTTTTTTCTATACAGATGATGACATATTACAACGATGCGACAAATTGGACCGATTAACAGAATTATTGTACCGAATAAGCGAATAGAAAATAAATATAAAAGGTTTCGGTTTTGTATGTTTTGTCCCGATTAAGTGGATGTCCAACTCTGTCTGAATCGGAGAGTGAATTTTAGTAGCTTATCAGCTGTGACTGCTGGTCCAAAGGCCGGATAAAGGAGAAGGATTTTCAGGTAATGTTAGCCGCTTGCCTGGATTAAAAAAATTTCAAAATGGATAGATAAAATAAACTACGACCCATGGTATGAAAACGAATAAAGAAGCTAAAACAAAATACCGCCAGAATAGTGTCCTGGAATATAACATCATGGAATGTTAGAAACCAGGAAATTATTATTGAAGTCAAGAAGCACAAAATGGATATTTGTGAGATATCAGAAACAAAAAGAAAAGGTTAAGGAACATTCAAGTTTGAAGATTACATTTTACTGTATAGCAGAAAAGCGAAACAGAACAAGCAGAGTTTGGAATCTACTTATCATAGCACAAAAAATATACGAAAAATATCGAGGAGGATGAATAAGTAAGCGATAGAATAGGAAGGTGTCCATAATCATTATTCAAAATACAACAAATCTCATTGGCATACATTTGGCTGATATATTTAAGCCATAGGGGGTCAGAGAATTTTTATCTGTAATTACAAAATTCCAATGGCAAGTTAAATAACAATCATAAAAGCATGATGACCTCAATACAAGGAACGACGTAATTCCTAATATAAAACTAAAATATAAAGAGACAATTATTAATAATAATGGTAAACTTTCAGTCAATTTTTGTACCAGGAATGAGATAAGAATAAATAACACCTTCAAACATAAAAACAAGGCACAAATACATTTTTTACACCAGGGGACAACGCTTCATGATCGATCTTATAATAATAAATAGAGCAATCAGCTAACTTAGCAACTGATCACAATCGTATTTTGTGCAAAATAACAATGGAATAACTCATCAAGATTAAGTAGGTACCAAAATATATGGAGAAAACAACATGGAATCACTGTTAATGAAAATATACGGAAAATGTACGAGAGCATGTTAGCACATAAACCAACAACAACTTAAACTTTTACTTCAACACTTTTACTTGTGTATAACAAGCTGTTTGCGAAGCTATATAAAAAAGTAAAATTAACATAAATGCAATAAACCATACGGTGGTTCTGTGAGGAAGTAAGAGAACTTGCAGTCATAAAAACGAAAAGTTATTTAAATTATAAAAGCTCATTAACAGAAGACCAACTGCCAAAAACATGGAAGTGTTACTTTTAAAAATAAAAGAAAAATATCAAACAACATAGAAAATAGCAATCGGTGAAGAACAGCTGGAAGAAAAACTAAAAAAATCAAAAAACAGAAAAACCGCGGAAGTGGACACCATAATATATAAAAATAGAGTAGAGCAATAGGAATTTAGAACGAATAAGCCAACAACAGATACTTTATTAATTAACATAAATTTCAAGTAAATGTCAATAGAATTTAACAAACCCCTTCAATGCAGGAATCATGGTGAATACGGAAGATATCAGCCAATTATATGCAAATTTGTGGTAGAAGACATAGACTTGTGTCTGTCGAACAATATAAATTCGAAGGCTTTCACAGCCGGTATTTATTGAACTAAAACTAGAAAGCTCTATCACCAGAATTAAGAGTAGATCTAGAAACGCTCGGGTTTAGGCGTGTGTCTTTTGAAAAGGCGCTTTACGTTTTAAATGCCGTGTTGCAACCTGACAAGTTCTAAGTGACGAAGTCGGTTACAATTTAACAATATATACGTGAAGAAAATAATAATTATTTAACACTAATTATTAACTATATGGTTTTGTCAAGTCCGCTGGACGAAGACCTCATCGAATTAACTAACTACCATTTTCTGTGTGCGACTAAGTTCCTAGCCGTCTTCTCTATTCATGTTTTTCCGTCTCTTTTGCCATCCCTTGGTAGTAATTTCCTGCTCTGCTTATCATCTTGGTCCTATCAAAATCTATCGTGTGTCCATTTGTATGGTCACGCTCCGCGATTGTCGACAGTCGACGCTAGTACATATGTATAGTTAATAGGTTGATGAAATTGATCAAATTGATGAAATTAAATTGACAACTTGATTAACCATAAGAAAACTAACATACATAATTAAAACAGTAGTAAAGTAGATAATGTAATTGATACACTATGCTCAACGCCATACTATTTGACAAATCTTGAAAAAAGCATTGAACCTTAATAACTAACACTAATAATAATTAATAATAGTAATTAACTTCATATCAGAACCTCAAAACTTCAGAAACCTACGAATATTAAAACAGAAATCAAAAAGAATAGCTAATTACCGTAGGAGCTAATAGTGACGAATTGTTGGTATTACTGTTGATAGATAGCTATTTAGACAATGTTTCATATTTTGTGGAGACATTTATGAGAATAATAAAAATCACACCATTTTTTATCGTTCAATCTTAAGAAACTAAGAATCCTAAGAAACTAACTTAATAAACTAATAAGTTTATGCAAAACTTTCAAGATTAACATAATTATTTGAAACCTTATTAATTCATGATTTTTATTTTTAGCAGGACTGGGACAAAATTAAAAGAATAACCATACGGTAGGCAGGACGAGAGTTCCAGAAGAGCAATAACAGTTTTCTAGTCCTAGACAAGATTTCTTAAGAGTTTGATTAACTTTCATCAGAAAGAACGAGGTATAATCCTATAACTAGATTTTGTACAAAAATTTACATATCAAAGACCGGTTAGCAAGTACTAAAGACAAATTAGAGAATACTGCAGAATTTGAACTTCCATTCACTTTTCTAGATTTCACGATCTTTAGAAACACAATGGAAAAACACTTTTCTACAACTACAAGCAACAAAATAATTATATATATTAATGTAAATAAATTAATGTATAATATTAATGAAAATATGTAAAACATCGTTTCAAAATTAATCATTGTCCTTCAACTTTTGGATACTTAACATGCATAGTCCACTCAGTCGTTGCAGGTCTGATCCACATCTGCACTCTCCTCAAGAAAAAAAGGTCTTTGAACGGAACAAGTTATTGACAATAAACATAGTAAATAATGATTATCTACTTCAGACAAAAATTCGTTTCTTTCAATGCTATATTAATATTGTAGTCATGTGTTAGATTCTTCACTAAGTTTTTGAATAGAATAAAAAAAAATGGATCGCGACATGTTACTCTCGAATGTTACGAAAGTATTCCTCTGGAGATCTGGTACCTGTATTTTGATTTGATCTATATTTTTATACTGGATTCTTTGTTTTTAAGAACTGCTCAATACGTCTTTTTCTCAATGTCAGCAAAATTCCTACAAATTCCCAAAAAAGCATTGACGATAGACTTTATTTTCGAAGTATACTTTGCTATTATGGCCACGGCAACAAATAAGTTTGATTACAAGGCTATCAAATATAGCTAATAAGATTTCGTCTTTGTAGCTGCATAATACCCTTGATTCGTAGTAATATCTATAAGTGCCTTATATATTTCGACGGTTTTCGTAAAAAAAAAATCGAATACGTATATCTTCTTCCGACCATCTCATTTTACATAAGAGAGGTAAAATTGCTACTAATCGTTTATGTAATACACTTTTTTGAACAAAATGTAACGATTTCCTTATAATTTAAGAACAATTTTGAATTGCCCAAACTCAGCACAAGTCGTTAACAACTAAATTCAGTCTGCGTGATGCGCAATGAATAAGTTTGCCTTGGGGTACACATCCATCAAACCAAAGACGATTTTGACACGAGTTTGTCCATGTCCAATCGAAAATTAGATAGTGCGTTTAGGATCGTGACAGTTATCGTTTCGGAGACAATGTTTTTCTACTGGTTGAAATTCTAAGAATTCTTTTTTCTGACCTCATCGAATTGTTTTATTAAAACTTGGATTAGAGTGCAAAACCATTATTAATAATAGGCGAGGGCTAATGAGCGTACGATTTTAGTGTAATGTAGATATACCAAATTTCTGTAGCACATATAGATTCGTTTTTGAGTTATCGTGTTTACACACATTCGTATATAACATATCTTCGTACATACATATTTAGGTAAATACAGTATTCTTATTTAATGAAAATCCGCTGCTGCAGGTACCTATGTGAAAAACTGAAAAAGACAAAGACTTATGGCAAACACTGGCCGTGTGTCGATTTTAACCCAAATTTACAACTTTAACAACGGCGGATTCTCATTAAACAAGCACATGACTGTAAATACCTGCAAAGGTACAAACAGTAAGAATGCTAATAATAAGTCGACATGGATTTATGGTTCCTGAAAATATAAAAATCCATGAAAATCCATAAAAAGTTTATGTTTTTATGACCAAAATACTATTTTATTAATTATTACAACTTCTTCTTAGTAATGTGAAAGTAATCAAATGTTTTAATTTGCTGTTAAACCATTTCAACAGTTTCAAAAGTCTTAAAAATAACTTTTAAACTAGAGAACGGCCATGTTCTAGGAAATAATACTCTGCTAACTGCCGAGGTGCACACAGAATTAGTTATCATTTTCGCGCAACGCACTGCGGCGCCACAGTTGAAATGAAAATGAACGGCGGTTTATTTTTTCCGGCAAGCTCGCACAAGTACGACAGTTTCTTGCGTTGCTGCGGCGTCAGGCTACTTTATTGATACGCCGTCGATATGGCACTTTAGAAACGGATTGACATGTATCTCTGGCCGGCATCTGGGTTTTTCTCATGGCGATTAGCACTCTTCGGATGCGAACGTCGCGCGGCTAACTCTCTTGCCGTCCTTCTTTGAGATACTGAGCTTGGGGTATATTAATTGTTCGCGGCTCATACATTTTAATGGCGAAAGCTGCGCGGACAGCGGCCTATGATATCTCCAGGGAGCGGAAGATACCGAGAAGAAAACGTGTCGGATAAGTATCGTTGGGTTTTAGCTTTTTTTTTTACCTGAAATGGAATCTATTTCAACTGTATAATCGTTACAACCTATCATCGGTTCTTAGTAAAATCCTTTCGCAATATCGTCGGACGAAAGACCAGTTGTTTTAGACGCGCCCAGATGCTGATTGTGTTACGCATCTATGAATCCCGATTTGAATTTCATTTCATTTATTAATATCAATGCGATTTTACGGTACATGGCGCGACCATAAACGATAATTAACGCCCGGGCATTACAAATAGCTTTAATTAAATTATAGTATAATTCATTTCGTGATACACCTATAAGAAAGATCGGCTTGAAAACATACCATTTCATTGTACAATCTCGATCTTTTTAGATCAATTACGAAACAATTTAATTACATATCAAGTAAATTGTTTTAGTATCTTACGTAAAATATGTACGATATGGAACAAGCGTGAAATTTATGGATTTCTTGACCTTACTTGGTTATCGTCGCTCTAACACGATTTTCTTTAAAGTTCAATCGGGTAAGCATTGAACCCTAGTAGCGTATTCGGAAAAGACATAACTCATTTTCGTTTTACTGTCATCACGACACTACCTTTAGCGCCGAGCAATCTACAAGTGGGTGACACTTTGAAATATATTTGAAGTATAGGAGATATGCTTATGTAACCTATATGTTTGAAGAGAAGGGCCCAGATTTATCAACTGCCTCAAACAACATGAGTTATGCAATGAGAGGTAAGCAATTGTTAATGCAGGAGCGAGTCGTTAAACAATAACTACTCGCATTTTGTTTCGCTACCTAATAAATACTTTTTATTTATTGCTTACGTGTCGCCTTAAGGTATGTCGATGAATTTTCATTAATTTTTCTATACGGGTTTTTATTAGCGGCGTACTGTATTTGATGTTGTCTTTAAAACAAGGTTACCCAGCGTTAACATTAATTACTTAAAATTATTCATATAATAAAGCCCAATTTTCAGAACAAAATCTTATCAGTAGAAATGAAAATAGGTTATCAAGAACTTCTTTGCAATTTGCAACAAAATTTTTCCACTTACTTTAGAAGCCGATATCTTGGTTGTCTTTAGACATAGCGAAATATTCAATACACCGGTAGAAAGCCTGATCTTTTCTTCATCTAATAATTTAACCCTGTCAATATCATGACATCAACAGCGGAAAAAAATACGTGTACAAATTAAAAATTATCAAACTTTAAGCCCGTGTGTAGCCGTTCTGGAACCGAATTAAAAAAAAATTTCATCAATTTGAAAAGAACACACTTTCAACTATTTAAAATATCTATCGGTATCGGCCAAAAAACACGGCTAATAAACAGCCCTACACTAGAATGGGTATATTGACATTTATCAATAGTACAACTCGTTTATTTGGTAGGAACAAAAAACTAAAGTATATAGGAAATTTTCTATTCTTTCTATCGGTGTATAACAAATATCGAATACAAGATTTTAAAACCATTTCGTTTTGTAAAAACAGCCTTACCGGCACATTTTGGAGCACGTTTGGGATAATAACTTTCTTACATGGTATAGACAAAATTCCGAGATCATATAGTATATATTAGAAATTTCCAGTTCTATACAGTGATATATAACTTTATTAGATTGCATACTTGCACAGGCATTTTCTACCAAAAAAATGCAAAATCCGTATATGATTACCATATATGTATAGGTAAATGTTTGCCACGTCATAACTTTCTTATATAATATAGACAAAAGTCCGGGATCATATAGAATCTATAAGAAATTTTTCGCTCTATGCAATGGTATATAATTTTTGTAGATAGCATGGTTTCACAAGCAATTTCCTTTCAAAAACTGCATAAATCGTGTATAATTACCGTATGTAAACGTTAACGGCGTCATAACTTTCTTATATGATACGGACAAAACCCCGAGATCATATAAAATCAATAGGAAAAAATCTGCTCTATGCAGTGGTATATAACTTTTGTAGATACCATGCTTTTACAAGCAATGTCCTCCCAAAACCTGCAAAAATCGCGTATAATTACCGTATGTAAATGCTTACAGCGTCATAACTTTGTTATATGATACGGACAAATCTCTGTGAAAATATTGAATTTATAGGAAATTTTCTGCTCTATGCAGTGCTATATAACTTTAGTAAATATTATGGTTTCACAAACATTTTCCCCCCAAAAGCTGCAAAAACCGCTTGTAATTGCCATATGTAAATGTTTACGATGTCATAACTTTCTGATATGATACGGACAAAACTCCGAAATCATATAAAATCAATAGTAAATTTTCTGCTCTATGCAGTGGTATATAAATTTGTAGACACCATGGTTTCACAAGCAATTTCCTTCCGAAAACTGCAAAAATCACGTATAATTGTCGTATGTAAATGTTGACGGCGTCATAACTTTCTTATATGATACTGAAAAATCTCTATAAAAATATAGAATTTATAGGACATTTTCTGCTCTATGCAGTGGTATATGTTATATATATATATAACTTTAGTAGATAGCATGGTTTCACGAACATTTTCCCCCCAAAAGCTGCAAGAACCGCTTGTAATTGCCATATGAAAACGTTTATCTCGTCATAACTTTCTTATATAATACGGACAAACTCCGAGATGATATAGAATCAATAGGAAATTTTCTGCTCTATGCAGTGGTATATAATTTTAGTAGATAGCAAGGTTGCACAAGCATTTTCCCTCCAAAAACTGTAAAATCCCCATATAATTACGAATGTAAATGTTTACGGTGTCATAACTTTCTTATATGATACGGATAAAACTCCGAGATCATATAGAATCTACAGGAAATTTTCCGGTCTATGCAGTGATATATCAGTTTAGTCGGTGGCATAATTGTACAAGCAATTTGTCCTTGTTGTTTATTAGGCCGGCTTGAAGTTTGATAATTTTGAGGTGTATTCGGTACACGGCGACGTTCTTTATTTCTTTCCGCTATTGATATCAAGATATTGACAGGACCAAACGGTTTTAAGAAACGATCAGGCTTTCTATTGGTGTATTTAATATTTCGCTATCTCTAAAGACAACGAACATATAATAGGCTTGTATAGTAGGTGCAAACGCAAGGGTAAAAGTTTGTTGATGAGAGATTTGTTGCTGGTGTCGCTAGGATTAAACATTTTCGACAAACATGTCGCTAGGAAAGAAGAAAGTATTTTTGACCTCTGAGTCTCTAATTTTTCCTGGCAATTATGTAATGTGGTATGAAATCTAATATTATGGATGTTTTAGCTATATGATTCATATTAATATTAATCTTTTATAACACTTTGGTATCATTGAATTAAATCGATAACATGTAAGAGAAATAATATAATGAAATGTTAGTCAATATATAAAGTCTGGTTGTAAATCAGTACAGCGTGATTCGACGCTGTGAACAATATAACAATTAATACCGGCCCACGGCCGCATTAGGACCGAAAAATAAACATTAGATAATCTGTAATTATATAGGAACGGGCAGGTTTAGCTTTATCTACGGATCTCGGCGCCAATAGAGTCGAGGCGGCCAACATCGACGTGTGCGCTCATCCCGTTTCTGCGCTCTGTCTCACATTCCCTCTGGTTCTCATACAAGCACGTACGAACAAGCTCGCGCAATTTGTGATCAAATAATTAAAGTTTCCGCTAGATTGACCCTATCGCGGTATATCTACACTCGCCTTAATAATTAGGCTGTAATTCTATTGTATCTCGTTAAATTATCATCTTCTTAATGGTAATCGGTTATGCGAGCGTCCCGCACAGGAAGCACACCAGCAACAACCACATATACCAACATACTACGTACACCGAACGGTGACATTGCATAAGTTTATCGTACAATCGACAAACGATATTAACATGGTAGTTGTCGCAACCGAACGCCGGACCTGGTGATTGATACGTAGCTGGTTTTTAACGCCTCCGAAACGAATGCTTTCGATTTGCATATATCCGTCAGGATCCGAATGAATATTAAGTCCACCCTCCATTGTGTTGTAGCATGCCGTCTGTTTCAAGGATATCGGAGACATTTCCATTTCGAAACAATTACAGGACACCCTCACCACCCACCGGCTATCGTGGGACAAAACACGATCGAGCTACGTCAAAACAAATGAGCGAATATCAAGACGAAGAGGTGTGGTCGTCCGAAAAGGACTAAGAAAGTTAATACTTACTTATATCGTCCGAGAAGAAAGATGACAGTGAAAGGATGAAACGATAATATACGATGCTGCGGCAGCAGATTAGGATTTGTTACATTTACAAATCTTTATGGGGCCGGGCTGTAAATTCGTGTTGAAATATCGGCGTTCGCCGTGATGTACGACCCGAATTATGTAACCGCAATTATAGCGCGCCTGAATTATGTGCTCAAGGCGTAGTTATTGATTAAGACAATCGGACTAGCAGCCGGGGAGCGGCTCGGCCCCTCGAAAATTTCACATGAATCAGTCCCGCGATACAAAATTAATGCGCACGTCAATTACGATTCTTCAATAATCCATTTACAAGTTGTTCGTGAAATAATAAAACCTAGGGAACGTACATTTCTTGACCTGTAAATTCAAAAAGGTTTTACTTTTCTCACACACACTTTACAGTTTGTTGTGCAATTAATCACTCTTAAATCATATTTTACCATATCAAAATTAATATTTCTATTACTTTCACTATTTGGAAACTCGACGTTCATGTATTACTAAAAGTAAATAATGCATTTAGAGAATAAATTCACTTAAATCCTAATCCATTGAAATCCCAATGGATCTTTTTTGCTTATATGATTCTAAGTACAATTTGTGTTCTTAATTGAATAACAAATTGTAAAAGAGATACCACAACCAAAGTCATTACTCTTTTGGTTGGTACTCTATAACAATTGATGTAAGAATGAATGTAGTGGACAATTGAAGAATGTAAATGGAAAACAATAGTTGGAGGTTTGTTATTGGGTTAGGTTCGAAGGTATTCAGAAGCTATTTTGTCAATACACCGATACGGACCCGCAATACAAATGCAAATGGAACACACGACGAGCCGTGCGCGCTCTGAATAAGAATCTGCATCGGGGGGCAACCGTCCGAGGAACATAAATTAATTCAGTAGCCTTTTGTTCGATATCAAAACAGCGTGTTATCAAATGACAAACGATGGCTTGATCAGACTAGCGCCAGCGTTGTACCGCGGTCGTGCTGAATATCAATTGCTGAACGTTAATATGCGGTCCGCTCGCGTACGCCATTACGCCAACCTTGTACCAGTTCATAGAACCAAACCGTATCGGAATTTTGAAACCGGACCTTCACCGTAGTCGCGTACATGATCCAGTTACGAAAACAACCGAAAATTTATGTTTAATAATAGACGAGAAACGAGGGGCGTCTCAAACCGTGTGTATTGTATACAATGTACCGTCGAGGAACATGATTCCGTAATGTAGCTGAGCCGGCCAGATTTATCACCTTTCACCGCGTTACATCGGCTAGTCCATAAATCTAAAGCACACTTGTTCTGTTAGCTACGTATCGCGAATGTAATGGATGAAGAGGACCGGTGTAATAAGGACTGCGAACAAATTTACGTGATTTATGAAGAGACCGGGGATGCTGCGGTAATTGGAGGTTTTATGTTGATAGTGGGAAATGAAAACTGCTTTAACCTTCGGTTCTATGCAATCTTCTGATTGAGATGCTCTTTTAACCAGGTAAAAACCACTTTGCTATAATGAAAATTAAATTTGAGAAATATCATTTCAATGGCTTAACGCCATTTCATTTTTAATGTAACGCTTGAAATGGCACGATCGAACCGTAGCAACGTGTTCCTCGAAGGAGTGACTATGTACGTGAGGACGAGTTCTGTATGGCGGCGAGGGCGCACGAAATAAATTGTATAATTACTACCCACCGACGAGCCAACGGAAAGTGATACATTTTCGAATGCGATAACATGTTTTCAATTAAGTTTTTTTTTTCTTTCGTTCAGCGCCGGGTCGGGCGAGGCTCGATGCTCCTCGCAATACATCATACAGGAAAGCTAAACAAACAGGGGGCCGAACAAGATACGCCGATAAGTGCACGAGGAATTGGAGAATGAGCCTGCCCACCCAGGAGACGTTCGACATTAGTGCCCGGTAATTTATAGTTTATTGGGAAATAGTAATTATTACATATCCTTTCACGATGTTATTCTTCCCGGCCGCGCTCGTGGGACACGCACTTATTAGCTAATGTTATAAAGGGGCAGTTTAAAAATCGCATAAATTACCGTGCATTAAATTAGCTTTTATCATTGCTTTGCAATAAATCACCGGCGCTTGTAAATAATCCGTAATGATTGGTTTCGCGTGCACTATCTTATTCCGGATCAATTATCATGTACCGGTATAAGATACACCTTCTATACGATAGATTATCGATTTACAACAATGACCTAAGTTATTCTGAAGGCTTTAATATTACCACCGTCTGTTTATAATTGTTTTTATTAAAAATAATTGTTTGTATTTGCAGTCTCTGGCGCAAAGTAAAGATAAACTTTACTCGATAGAGATAGAGTATAGAGAGAAAATTACAACAAGAGAAATCTCTCCTTAATAATTTAGTTCTTAAAACAGGGCTTGCAGTCAATTGTCAGTAGAGTGTTGTTACAAACTTGAAATATAACTATGGCTTTCAAAAATAAGAAATTTCCATTTAAGAAAAATCCAATGATGTTTAATAACTAATAAATTATTAAGGATGGATTGGTGATTTTATTTAATTATTGTTCAAAGATAAAGAAACCTTTTTTTAATGGATAATTTTTTTCTCTCATTCTGATATGATTGCGTTTTTTACGAATATTTCCTCCTCCAGTCAACAGGAATACGTAAAGATTACATTAAATTAAATTCAAATATTTCGCAAGTGAAGTATTACAACTGCAATTAGCTGATTTCCCCGCAGGGTCGCGTAATCAGGTTCAGGTAGGTATTTTTGTAATAACTACGTTTTTTTGAAGTTCTAGTCAACTATAGTTCGTTTTGTCATTTCCTTGGAATTTCTAAAAGAAGAACTACATTTACCTAAAATAATACCAGTGTTGTACGATGAAGCTAATTTTTCATAAATTAAGAAAAAAATTATCGAAGCATATTCTCAAAGAACGATAATGCTAAATGTAATATATTTATTAGAAATTATTAGATATGTCGGTAATATCAAGAAAATCATAGATGTAAAATGCGCGATTTCCTCTGCAGGCAACGATTTATAAATGGTATTATAGGTGGTAGATGACATCATTATAATGACTTAAGAGATCTTAAGAAATGAAATCTTACGATAAATGGCAGGGTCACTTTAAATCAACAATTTTTTAATAATTTATTTAATTTTTTGTTTTAGGTGAGCTCTGTAATAGATTAAGCTTGGTGATTTTAGAAATCTATGTCTCTAGAAAAATTTCATCATTTATGTTTCATCAAGTATACTTACAGAATTATGAAAGAAAAATGTTAATTATTTTGTTTGATCTGATAGATCTAACGAAGTATATAATGACATAGAAGATAAATTAGTATTAACCTCTATTTTTTCTTGTGCTGATTTCAGTTTTGAGTTCACTATAAATTTGCCCATCTTTTCATTTCTGTCTAATATCGTTTTATCTTGATCGTTTTACATACCTCAACTATCCCCGTTGAATTCGAGTGTTGTTTGCGAATTGCGCATTATAATATATATTTTTTGCAAACCTTGTTATTGAAAAACCATGATTTTTTTAAATAACCATGTTTGTGTTTACTAAGTTCGCAGCTTCACTATTTATCCCATTAATTAACCTGAGCTTGTCACTACTTCAACCTGTGTAGAAAGCGGACGCGCAGCTATTTCTAATGTTTTTATTGATGCGCTAAGGAAGCCATAATTTGATGCAATGAAAATCAAGTGTGATTTTATTGTATTGTCATTTACGCAACGTCCTCTTCATCTAAATCTAATGCATCAAACACATTCCCAATTATTTCGAAATTAGTGGCATAGTAGTTTGCCACTTCAATCCATGTTCCGCAGCGAGTAGTTACCGGTTGTGGAGGAAAACAAGGTGCTATTTCGTTAAAAATTGCTACTCTTGACGGTGCTTTTAGAAATACTTTTTTCACATTGACAATAAGCCGGTCAACGTTAGTGTACATGCCTCGAATTTGCTCACAAATTCGATGAAGTCCGTGTGCAAGACAAGTTAAGTGTGTCACTTTTAGACAAAACGGTTGTATGGCCTGAGCTGCTTTTACCATGTAGGGAGTAGCATCTGATATAAAGAGTAAAATTATGTCTCTGTTAAAAGTCTCAACCAAAATCTTAATAGAATCATCGAAAAGCCTTGCAATGTTTCGCTTTATCAAGCACTGCTGTATTAACAAAAAAATTTGTATAGCGGTCAACTTATCATGATCCAAAATACCAATAATGACATCTGCTACATATCTGCCTGTTGTTTCGTCGATTAAAATCAGCAAGAAGCGATCGTTGATGCATTTCTGTATGTGGTCTAGTCTATGGTATTTTTGTAAAATTCCTTAACATAGTGTGTGCGAAGAGTACTTTCCGATGTACTTTGTACTCTGTGTATGATTCTAGAAACGACACTATTTTATGTTGCGCATTTTATATATTAGTGGAAATTAGTGTTGATACATAGATCTTCTGCAAATTGAACACCTTTTGACTTGCATGTGGAACATTCAGCAAAAAAACCTGAGTAGTTTTCTTCTCATTATTTCTTTTCTCCAGTTCTGTGTGTTTTAAACTTGCTAGATGTTGTTGGCTGACACATATTTGTTGCACACTGGAACTTATTAGAAACTATATAGAAACTTATTGCAAATAAATTATTGAAAATATGCATTTAATTCGAAAAAAGTTATATAATTCGCCAATATGCAATACATGGTCGTTTAGATAAAATAAGCAAAAATTTGCTCTAATACAGCTCAAAATTCATAGTTTGGTCTGAAACAGACTTCTGTCTAGTCTATTCTTTTATTGGACGTATGAAAAAAAGTATAGGTTTGAATATTCTTGGTTGCCCTAGTTATTACCATTGATTCAGTTTTGATTCCGAATAATGGTGACATGTTAAACCTTTGGACGTTGTTTGAAATTTATATAGATGTCATTGCAGATAGCTTTCATTCTTTACCATTATGCCCCATTCTACTCGCACCTCTTTAATACTACATATAAAACAATTTTAAAGAGGCTATATTAAACAGAGATGGACACAGACTGTCTCCCTAGCAGATTTCTGTAAGCACAGGTACTTCTCTTGTGAGTTCATTATTTGTTCTATATCGTGTTGTGTTGTTTTTGGTCAGTTCTTCTATAACCCTATGTAGTTAGGGCTAACATCGTGTTCTTATAGAATTGTGAGTACATCAGGAACTCTCATAATGTCCAAATTTTTTTTAAATCTACTCAGCAGAGGTACAAGGTTTGTCGTACTTTATCGACTTCTCAATTAATTATCATTGTATGCATATTGCATATACGGTCGATCTTCCATTCGTCGAGGATTTGTCACAAAGAGATAATTTTTTGTCCGTGGGTTTTTCCTTTTTTTAATACTTTTATTTTCTTATATACTTCTTTTTGTGTTGTTATGATTCACCTCCTCAGTGAACTATGGGTTCTCATTTTTTTCTGCTATTTCCAATTACTTTTCTGATTCCAAGTACTTCATTTGCATTTTCTGTTATATCGTCTTTTATTATACGTGTTGAGATAATTTGTTCTTTCTTTCGATTTTGATACTATATTTTCGTACTTCGTCTTCGAATTTTTCTATGTTAAATTTTATAACAAAAATTTTTCGATATTTACAGAGGACCAACCTATGGTGCATCCGTACATTCGTAGAGATGATGTCAAAGATTTGAGTGGGTTTCTCCAATAAGTAATAGTATAGTCGATGGTTGAATTCTTGTTTCTTGTGTTTCCAAATGTGTAATTGTCTTGACATTTATGTTTGTTGAATATATTATTCGCAGTTGTTAACGGCCCTCAATTCTCATTGATGAAATCATTAAATCATTGCATTATACTTAGGATAGGAGTATTTTCAATTTTAGAGTTAAAATCTCCTACTATAGACTATCTCTTTCAGAAAATATAGAAAAAATAGATAGGAATTTTATTTTTAAGTTTACTTATCATGTTTTCACAATCAACAGTCAGAATTGGAAGATAACAGTGGACATAAGTCCTTAAGTAAGTTTTTAATTAACAAATACTGATAACATCTGTTAGAACATTGTTTGACGTTTCAGATGAATAAGTGAACTTTTCAACTTTTGAACTTGATTCTCAAAAAGATTGCAACATGGCATCCGAAATATCAAGATTGTTTTAATATGTGCAGGGCATAATACGGAAGTTTTTACTTTCAATTTTATTTCTGATAACCCCAGCTATGAAAGCGTTTTTGATTTTGCGTGGAATATCACACATGTTACATTGGTGACATATTCGTGATAATTAAGCACCATAATTAATTGTACTTACATATTTGTATTCATATTAAACATATTTCATAATGTTGTACTTTTATGTTCTGCTCCGAATAAAACATAACCGGTTTTTTAATGTTAGACTTGGTACACCAAGTGGAACGTATATAAACGCACATTTTTAGAAACGTGTTAAAATAGAGTACATAAAAGTACATACAATTATTTTAATTTATGGGATGTACGTTTATAAAATAAATCCTAGTAGTAAGAATTATAATGTTTGTTAGAAATTGCACCAATTAGTTCTTTCGTAAAGCTCCTACGCATTTACTGTCGACGTTAAAGCGAAGTTTATATTCACCCAACAAAGCATGTTCTAGTTATAAGATTCGAACGTCCAGTATAATTTCCGTGTTATTCAAAGCCCGGCAATTACGAAGAAAGTAAGGTAATGACTGGGCCGCAGCTGTTAATCTATATTTCGAAAAGTTTCGTATAGCTGCGTCAAATTGAACGAGCGCAATTTCATACCGGAATGTGGGTTGTACGAGTGAGATACCGCGAGACTTCAAGAAGAAGAATATACGGGGGAGTCTCAATCCGCCCGAGGAAGACTTTCCATCCGATGCCATCCTTGTATAAGACAATTTTACGGTTTATTAATCAATTCGAAATGTTACAATACGTCGTGGTATACATTCTCGGAGTATACCGTCGTCCATTTGTTTCCCATCTAATTGTGGCGCATTAACTCCGGTCGACCCACGGGTCGTCCGGAACGCGCGGGTCGGCCGATTCTATTCGGACCAGGGCTGGCCCATTGACACGCCATTAATATAATAAGCGCCGAAACGCATCGATCATTTAAACGCTCGTTTAAATCGGCCGTAACGCACCGTCTACGTACGTATATGTAAATTTAATATAAGGCAGACCGCACACGGGTTGATAAATGGACGATTCCTGGTGAGTTCAGTCGGAAATGGCGCATGAGAAATGCACCAACGATCAATAGGCGAAGCGACAATTATCCAAACGATAATTTTTTTTTAATGAAATAATGCCATATGATTTAAATTTTCTATGAGAGACATAGAATATCTATTTATAACGAAATTTTTCAAATTTAATGATGAGAATACAGTCATAAATCAAATCTTAATTACGTCGTATCTAAGGGTCAGACAACTAAAACAAAACAATTCCAGTGCAGTAGCTATCTACTTCGTTTCTTAACAGAGATCCCAACTGATTGTCTGTAATTATCCCACCTGAATGATATTGATTGTGAGTAATGAACGATGCAGGTAGTAGCAGCCGGTCTGTCACGTCCACGTCCACTCCAGTTGTTCCTTATTAAGGTTTAGACTGATTGAACATTGGTGATGATGAAACGAAAAAGGCAACCCAGTATTCAACATCGATCTGATAAGAAATCGACCGATGTGCGAATTCGGGTGGGTTTCTCGCGAAATCCTCGTCCAAAATTCTCCAGAATTCGTGGCACTCGAATGCCATTGTCGCAGCCAGAATTTGTCCGGACAAAAAGATCTGTTATCTGCGCCCCCTCGTCCGTTATGCGCGACGTAGCCGACGGTCGTCGGTGTGAATAAAACATCGGTAACACTCTCGACTAATTTATGGGACGCTAACGAAACGCATTGTGGACGAAAAATAACGGCTTGCTCTTCACAGATTCACGCAACGACGCGATACGATCTTCTCTTCCTCCAGATGTCAGAATTGGTTTGCACGTTCCTCGTACTACTCGAATGTCGGAGGCGCTGACGCGTCTGGGAAGACTTGGTATGTTCAAAATGTGCCACTCGAAACACTGGTCAAGTTACGAACGTGCCGCACGCAACGGATTGAGATGTCGGTTTGATATATTTCAGTTGTACTTGCCTATTTATCATCTATGTGTGGTTTTATCTTTGGAATACATGTGGGACGTGAAAGATAAATTTATTAGGACAATTGTAATTGCTATAGTATCGTGAATTTCTGTTGTAATAAAACGGTAGCATTGAAACTTGATTTATTCATCTATTATTGTTTATACCCACAACAAACTGCGACGTTCGTAAGAAATAACTCTTGAATTTAGAGTTTAACATAATTTAATTTAATAACTTTTTTAACATGTTTTGCTTTATAACTTTAAAAAATATTGGTGGTTTGGAACATTCATTATAACATTTTAAATATAATAATTAATTTGGTTTTGGAATAGATACAATATCACATATTCAAAGTCAAAACATTTATCATAGAAGAGAACGCTTCGCTTCATCGTGTATGAAGTGTTTTCTTGGTTCTTCGGCATCTGATTTATGTCGGCGTGAAGCGGTTCG
The DNA here is from genome assembly GCF_036711975.1 of Onthophagus taurus. NCBI lineage: Eukaryota > Metazoa > Arthropoda > Insecta > Coleoptera > Scarabaeidae > Onthophagus > Onthophagus taurus. The sequence goes on from NC_091966.1 coordinate 26,799,923, forward strand.
TATTCGACATAAATAATATGTCCAGTTCGCGGATAAATCGTCGCGGCCAGACCGTTCATTATCGTCCGGCGTTTCAAGCGGCGAATTAAGCGATAGAATCGCGGTAGTCGAACGTAAATCATATTTATCGGAAACAAATTCGAGCCCCTGAAGCGTCATGTTTGTGCAGGAGCGAACAATTTAACGTAAACGTTGTTTTAGTCCCAATTTAAAGCTGTTAGAAGTCAGACACATAAATCACCGGGTGAACTTGTTAAGTTCAGGCTCGATTCACACAAATCGAAAATTGATTCCTTCTGGTATTAAAAGTTTGTTTTCCTACAATTAGGTTTCGAACACTTTTCGTTTTGATTTGTATTATTAAGTATTTGTTGCTTGTAGTTATTGTCGTAAATTTCACGTAGTTCAAGTACGAATCCACCTAAACACCTACACCTGGTGTAAGCCACGGCACCTAGAAATAACGTTGGCACGCCAACCATGTACGACAATGCTCCCTTATCTCCGCATCTAGGCGACAACGGTAACGCTACTGCACAATGGTGTCCTAGAATCCATAATAATATATACCCGGTCATTACCGATCGCACCCACGTCCAATGTTGACGTAGATTTATCAAAATCCGTCTACAACAACTTAACAAATCGGGTGATAGTTTTCGCGGAAGTCTTTCTATGCAACTTCTCTAGGTCGGGTCTCAGTTTTCGATTCCTAGAACTATTTAAAAGTAACTCAGCAGATTATTGTTCTACAGTTTTAGTTTTTGTAAGTGTGAAACACCCATGGGCTAAATAGAAACGAGGTGAACATTTTCTTAAAACGAAATTACGAATATACAACGATTTTTAATTATAGGTATCCTGAAACGACCTAACCCAAAACAAAAATAAAAAATACCGTCGTGGGAGTGCCCGAAACTCCAACCAAGCGTATTATCCTGCCCATAATTACGCTCTGAACGCTATAACTAAGACTGCTCTTCTGACCTTTTCTTCCGTAATTGTTAATTTGGACTGTGGGCCGCCGAGCATAAATAATTCAACCAGCTGTGTATCGTCGAAGACGAATCGTGCCCAAACGAGAACGCGCCGCCGCCGCGTTTACCTTCGTAGAGTTGGGAAACGTCTGCGGAGGAAAAATAGCTAATGGTGAAGGTTGTGTCGCTACTAACAATCGCACATTTGTGGAACAATATGATTAAATCCTCCCATGGCCGTCCCACATCTCGGGACGTGCCCGAGTAGGTCCCGGTGACTTGGGCAACCGAGGATGTTGCATGCGCTGCATGAATCATAACACCGCACTTATAATCAGATGCGTCGCTATAAATTCGCGATCGGAATCGCCTTTTAAGGAAAACAGTGTTTGCGTAAATCGAAGAGCATCGGATTCGCGGGAGGGGAAATGCTAGTGAGCTTCAACAGGAAATTGTAAAGGTCCACCTACGGGGTGTTACAAAATTTACACACCCAACAATCTATTTCCTTTATTTTATGATCCAAGTAATTGCTTAAGTAATATGTACATTAATACTAAAAAAATTATATTAGAAATTTAATGAAGGTGGATGAGATAGTGAAAGTTTGATGAAAAGTATGAAATTATGTACATAAATTTAAAAATATTTAGTTTACTAATAATTTAATTAATGTTAATTTCTCTCGATGTAACAAAAGTTAGTTTTCAATGTGAATTTTTGTTATTATAAGATCGTCAAAGATCGAAAGTAAATAAATTCAGCATTAACTAGTTTTCATCTTTTGACTAATCAACCTTAACCAGGCCTTAGACATCGGAGGGCCACGGGCAAGATATTTTTTGGCGCCTCAATTCTTACTGTTGTACTTGACTTTTCTTGGTGATCAATATTGTGAGCAGAATAGGCGGAGTTATCCAGGTGTTAAGAAACAACTCTTAAAGTAAGTATTTTTAATTAAATTCAAAACTTCGGTAGGAATTTTCTTTCAGGTAATATTGCAGACTCAAGATTTCGTCGCACAATAAGTCTCCATTAATATCCGATTTAGAGTTGAATGTTAGTTTTTTTTTGCAGAACAATGATTGAAAAAATGCAAGTTTCAGAAAAATCTTTAATCTTTAGTCTTTAACAGATTTAGTTCTGACGCTATTTCCGTTGCTGTTATAACAGCTTGTTCGAAATCTATTTGTCGATAATTTTCTAAATATGAACAACAATTTTTTACGCATTTCTGTAATACGAACGAAGTCGATATTGGGTGGATTGAGTTGCTTAGCTCACAACATTGACTTGAAAAAGAACATCGTACCATGTTACAAGAGAAATTATAATGTTAAAGTCTGTCAGTTATTCTGTAAGTGTTGTCACTCCGTGTGACGTCATAGGATCTTTTGGTTTGGTACCTTCAGCCAAAGATGCTAAAGCATCATAAACTCCAATCGCTAATATCGAGATTTTGATCAACCAATATCTGTAAAATAGCTTCCGTGAGATCTGCACCAGTTGTATCATCAATTTTCAAAAATGTAATGAAATATTCTTTAATCGTTACGGCATCCTAGGTTATGTCAGTGCACATAATGTTAGGGAGAGTTACTCTTTATGCCTTATATCAGGATTACAGTCAGCTATGATTGCAAAATGCCTTCAATTCTTTACGTGGCATAATATTGTGGATTTAACTTGAGATGCCATAAATTCTATCAATTCATTCTGTATATTTTTGCCACAATAATGGTCAGCCAACTCACCTTTCATTGCTAGTTTGGCATGCTCCTTCATGACAGGGTCAAACCTTGCCAATAATTGTACGAGCCCTAGAAATTTCCCATTATTTGAGGTAAATAATTTATCAGGAGACCATGTGAAAGCCAGAATAAATATTGTATTTAAAAAAGCTGGCATTGCACATGCCTCAAGCACATCTTCATTCGAGTTTTCCTGCGACAATATCTACCGGTGTTATGAAGCAATTATGCTTGAAACACATACCTACACACCGTTAAGTTTTTTATTTGACATGCTTTTAGACAAAACTAATTAGATACTTCAGGATTCCATTTGTCTAAACAATTAATTTTGTTTGATTTTTGAAAATTGTTGAAGTTATTATAATATTTATATCTTACATTTAAATAATATTGAAGCAATTCGATACAATCCTCACAGCAAATGTTGATAGCGTGGTCATATTGAACGCTACTAAACTTCTACATCTGCTGCGTACCTGAGCTTATTGGTAGACTAAAAATTTATTGTAATTTATATCTTCTATTTTGATAAGAATAAAGTCGTTGAAGATTTATTTATTTCTATTTGATCATCTGGATCATGTTACAAAAGTCATATTTCTTTATCTGCGCGTTAACTTGCTTTAAAGAACTAATCATAGTTCTTGATAAAGTACTAATACAAGATGTTTGTGGTTATTGAAGCACATTGAAGGATAAGGTGAAGTTGTACTAAAAATTTTAATATTTACAACAAGTAAAAGTTTTGATTGTATAGTTCTAGAAGTTGAATTTCTGGAAGATGTCAGGGCTTTCAAATATTAATTCCTTTTTGAAACTGATATCCAAGGTTCGCACTTCTTTCCATGAAAGGTATCTTAACGTGTATTTCTCATGATATATTGATGGTGTAGTACGCCCACCCTATCTTAGCCACAATTATCATTAAAGTAGCCAATGCAAATAGCATTGAAAGCAATGCTTTCCCCTTGTTTTGGAAATCAGCAAATATTGTTTCGATTCCTAACTTAAATTTTCAACCTGTTATTCCAGTTTGCGCTCAGTAATTTCTTGCCAACAATTTCATAAGTTATGGAAAGGGCTTTAGACAAACTACTAAAACATTTTATCGCACGAAATAATATAACTTCAGAGTTAGCTTCAGTCTTATTTCAACTCCTTACATAGCAATGAAACTGTAAAACGTTTCACGTACTTGAACGTACTTGTTTGCGTCCATTAGAATTTCTTTCTACAGTCAGCAAATTACTTTCTGCTCTTACTGATATGGTTTAATGTTCAAAATCATATCAGTGTAGTTAGTGCAAGAAGCCTTTGTAATATTATTATTATGAATAGTCATTTTTAACAACAGGTTTGTATTAACTCAAAGTATGAAAAGGAACTGTTGTGACTTACTTATGTTTTCTAAATTTTATTCAATCCATAATGCGGTACATTATGACAGAGCTCAGAGGCTATAAAAGGCTTGTTAAGACTTATTTATTTTTAATTTCAAATTAGACTGGGGGTGTTATTTTTGACATAGACTGTACAATGTTGCCTCGTAGATTTTTTTATGTTGCATAGGTCAGCTTAAAGAACCTTAAAGAGAACGTCACTTTTTAGTTTTTACTCTCTGCCACGCTCAGTACTTTTCGAAAATTCTGCTGCAGTTCTTCTAATTTTGGATATAGATTGGCATAGCTAGGACAGTTTTTATCACCGTCAAATATTTGTTTTATTTTTATCGGAAACCGATTAAAATTTCTGAGTGAATTTTGCTCCGTTATTTTGAATGTTGAAATATTTATTGCATGAGGCATCGTAATAATAGTAATAATACTTGTACCGTCCTTCAAAGTATACTGTCTTTTCTTTCCAATACATAATTTCAAAGAATTCCCTATGACGTATCATAATCCAACTCAACGGTTTTATTCTTGCCATAAAAAATAGTAAGCTTGTTATGTAATTTTATTGAAAAATTTTATAATGAAGTTATTTTTCAGTCACATTTGTATCAATGCTTTTATATCTAGTCTTCCTTTTGATTAGCAACTTTCACTTCTATATCATATCAAAATTAACGAGAAAAGTTGTTTAAAAAAACTTTCTTGAGTGACGAAAGGAAATCATACAACATACATTTATATTTCACAATTTGTTTTTATAGCCTTTTTATTTTCCCTATTATAGTTGTGTACTAAAGTTAATTAACTTTATAAATAGTTACAGCACATAAGCTGTCGTTTTGCGCTTAATTATTTGAAAACAACATAGAATCCAAAACTTAATTACCAGCGACGTTGTAAAGAATAGTAGCTGAAATTTTCTGCAAATTAAATAGTCAGAGCTTAAATGTGACCACGATGTTTTTAAAATTTTCTGTTGTGTGACGCTATATTTAAGACAAAAAGATTAACAAGTTTAACAATGTCAATCACGTCATAAGTAATCAAAAAAAAAATTGTTATTATTTCAACCCATTACGCTAAAGTAATAATACGTTAAACGACTCAAATCCCAATGCTACTCAAACCGTAAAAATTAACACGTTATAAAATATACAGTGTACCCATAATTTAGGGATATTAATGATAAAAACATTACGAAGTTAAAAGATTTATTTTATTTACTGTATCTTTAGAGCAGTCAATTTTTCTGGACATATTTAAAAATTTTATGACGTTATCTATGTCTTTTTCAGATACCAATCCGTTATTTATTGCAAAATGTGACACCTTTACTTTACAGCTATCTCCATACGAATATTTTCAGCGTAATGGAACCTGATAACCAATTAACTTGTTGCAAAAATAACTGCTACTTGGCCTGAGTTGAATTAATATTATCAAGAAATCTCAGCGTTATGGAAGAATTAGGTCATATTGTGGAAAATCGAAATATTTGTCGTTAGTTAGAGTACCTAAAAAAGGAAGGGTTCAACAAAGATCCCAGTTCTATTTATTGGTATTGTTTATTACACATACATTTATCTTTTGCAAATATTACGTGTAAGGTCTTTTTAACCAACGTGGATTTTGATAGTCTATTTACTTATCTAGTCAATGTAAATGTTGTCCCCTCAGAAAAAGAAACGTTTTTGAAAATATGCCACATACAATAATTTTGCAACCACGCAAAGTTGTTATAACTGCTCACAAAATTGTGGATGAGTTTTACTTAATAAGGATGTAATTTTGCAGTTTTTAATAACTTGTGAGCAATACTTATAGCTTCTTGCTCCGCTTAAAGCACGTTTTGTTGATTCTTTTTCAATAAGTTTGGTCAAATGAGATTTCTGACGATTTCATGATATGTCTAACATTTTTAAATTTAGTCACATACATTCATTAGGCAAAGGTACCATACCTTGTAACGATCAAAGTATAGCTCACGATCAAAGTACGTTGTACTAAAGAATTCAACTACTTCGTTTTTAAGTCGGATTTGATCTCCAACCCCTATCATACGCAGATTTTTTTGCCCGTCCAGATAAAATTTCTAGTTTAATAAATTAACAACGAAAACAAATAAATTCAATTTGATCAGTCATAAACACGATACAATAAGTGTCTAAGTAAGTTCTCTTATAAATCAACTTTTAGTACTTAGAAAACAAATTTTATGAACTTACATAAACTTTGATGTAACATTTCTTGAAAATTTTACCTCGAATTTGTATTGAATATGTAGTTTGTATGCCCCTAAATCTATTGTTGATATTGTATAAAATTTTGCATAAGTTTTATATAGAAGCTTCATCAATATAGACATTTAGACATAAAATTTTAAACAAACTGCTTGACCCGACTTGTACTTTACCCGGAAGTTTCGGTTGTGTTCTGAAGTAAAAAGTAATTACTTTTTAAAATTTAATCTTTTATCAGTGTCGATGTGTTTGACCAAATATCTCTTCTTTCTGTTGCTACACTTCATTCTACATATTCATAAATATTAACCTTGTTATTTGTAGTTTCAATCAAATAACAAGGTTGTAAGTAAGAATGCAAAGACAATTCGAAGATTTTTGTTTCTTGATCATATTTTCTGACATCTTTCTAGTGTCTACATATTACATAAATGAAAACGTATATTAAATAAGTTATAAGATCAACAGATCTGGAGTTTTTCTGCTATTGTGTCGTACCTCCTATCAAAATAACAATTAGTTTGTACCTGCAAAAAGTAAAATTGTATTACAAAATTAAAAATGAATTACACAAACGCTGAAATGTGAGAAATGCATTACCTTTACGGAATGGCGTGCGGTAATTCGACAGAAGCAAGGCGGTTGTATCAAGAAAGATATCCTGATCACCCAGTATAATAACTTGGACCATAACTTGTTTCTACGCTTTCACCAACGACTATGGGAAAATCTAAGTTTTAAAAGCAAGAATACTGCTGATAATGGGCGGCCTATGGAAGATGCAAATCCCTAAGTAGCAGAAGCTGTCTTCAACGATATTGATGAAAATCCCACCATAAGTACTAGAAATTGCTCATAACTTAAACCTATCTCACTCGACGGTTTGGAGAATTTTGAAAACGCAACTTTTGTATCCCTATCGTATCCAAAGAGTACAAGCTTTATTGCCAAGAGATTTTCCGCCAAGATTGGCTTTTTGTACATGGCTGCAAGACAAAATAGCTCAAAATCCGTAGTTTGGGGTCGAAGTTCTGTTTACCGATGAAGCATCTTTCTCGAAGGATGGTAGTTCCAATTTTCAGAATAACCACACATGGACAAAAGAAAATCCACATAAAATTGCAGAAGAGATCATTTGATAGGCCCACAGTTTTTACCGAACAGATAAAACGGTGCAGATTATCGACAATTTCTAGAAGAAGTACTGCCGGAACTGCTGGAAGATGCACCGCTTCATGTAAGACAAAACATGTACTTTATGCATGATGGAGCTCCGACCCACTTTAGTTTGGTTGCTCGCCTATACTTGGACGACGAATAGCCAGACCGTTGGATCGATCGAGAAGGTCCGCACCCTTGGCCATCGCGATCTCCCGAACTTAATTGTTTAGATTTTTTCTTTTGGGGCCATCTGAAAACCCTAGTCTACGGTACTCCGATTGAAAATGTTGACAAATTAAGAGAGCACATTGTTGTATCTTGCGACATAATTCGGAACACTCCGGGAATTTTCCTGCGTGTTAGACAGACAGTCAATGCGTCGAAGAATTGCTGCGTGCATTGAAGCTAACGGCGGACATTTCCAACATTTAATTTAACTGTGTCTGATTGTATTTTTTATTATACTATTATAATATTATTATATTTATTTGTATTATGAAGTTAACGTTTGCTTTTGTTACTTGTTCTAACGTTTTAGTAAAATAAAATTTTTATTTCAAAAAATTGACCATGTTATTCAACATAAAAATTGTTTTTTCTCGAAAACGGTCAACTTTAGAGCTTGTGACCTTCAGTATCTTTTTTGTGTAGAAAACATTGGCGGTTCAAATGGGCGTCTCAAAACCGTACTTTTTCCAGTGGCGTAGAAGTTGGAGAGAAAAACAACCACTACCCCTTCAAAATCTTCACCAATTATGACTTTAAAAAGCTTTTTCTCGCACAAAACTTAGCTTATTATGAGTAGAAAATGCTGACAAACGCTGTTTTCTGTACGATAAACGGTTCTGGAGATATTCGCATAAAACGAATTTTTTTTATTAAATTTCAACACCTTGTATTTCCAAAATGGTGCATTTTAGAGGGTAAGTTGATACAAACTTTTTTTCAAATTCTTGGACAAGCTATCACATCCTGAAGTCCTGCGCATATATTATGAAACATCCTGTATAAAAGGTACAGACCAGGAAATATTATAATACGACGAAAACGAGGGATTGTATATGATATTGAAGAAACTTTATTTTAAAAAGGAGAGAGTTAATTCTTTCCAATGGTCACTTTAGATTTTATTAGAATAATGTGTTTGTTAACATAATGATTCTTAGGATGAATTCTGAATATCTATTCATATCTGACAATAATCCTAAAACTTGCTAAAAAACGATATTTTCTTTGTAAAACAATTCTGTATCGGAGTACCTAATAATATTTGAAATACAAAAAGAATTGATTTGATACTAAAAAGATGAAAGCGTAAAGTGTACCTAAAACCATTTTAAAAGCAGGCGCTTTATAGTTTGTTTCTTCGAAATGAGTCGAAGTTGTCGTTAAACTGTTTTGAAATGAAGTTGAAAAGGGCCGCCGTCCATTGAGTTTGGTATTGCGTGCATCAATGTACGGGAACGTGTTGTCGTCAGCGTAACCGATACGAAACAACGCAGGGTGCGTTAAAGTTAAGTACAAGTAGAGAAGGAGAGGTAAGTAAAGTAAAGCTTTTATGCGTTAGTCGGTTTATGGGCGTTAGTGTGAACGTGGCCTCTCGGACAATGTGCGAGCGGTCGCGATGCCGTCCTCGGCCCTATGAAGTAATACGTCCCGCGGTACCGGAGCGCCGTAATTGCGGCGATTGGCAATGGTTATTGTCCCGGGTCAAAGGTCGTGCGAACTGTCCCGCACGGTGATTTGTCGCAGCCGGAGCTCGCCGGTTGGGTTACGGTCGGAGTCGGAGTCGCGGAGCTCCGGCCTCGGAACCGTCTCCGCGACCGTCCATACAAGTGTCCGAAAGACCTCACCTACCACACCAGCCTAACGGTGATAAATAATAACGCAATTGAATGTGACTATCTTGTCCGTGCGTTTTACTGTCATTTGTAATAATTTGTTACGAAACAGATCGTATCTGCGCGGTCGTATTCGCGAAATCGACCGCGCGCATTACATAAATAATATCCGATAATAATTTAACGAGGCGCACAAACCGCTCTGCCATGGGACCGGCATCGTACTATTTTCTAAACACGACTTTGCACAATGCCCGACCATACGGGGACGATACAATTTCGAATGAATGCCGGGCGCCGGCACGGCCTTTGCAATGGATCCTTATAAAGGATCGAACGATGAAATGAATGCAATGAGTCCGCGAACGGAAAGACAATGAGCACCGGGTCGATTGACGCTAAAAACGCGTCGATTAAAATCTGAACTGTCGAATTGAAAATGTCAACTTCTCACAGCTTTTCCCGTTAAATAAAGTTTAGTATTAGTACAGATAATAGGTAGTTATTTTTTATAAAGACAATAAAAATGTGGTTTATAGCGAGGCAGTAATGAATTTTTATTGTCGTGTACAAATTTATATTTAGTTCTTGAACATTTTTTATAACCTTAGCTTAATCTTAAGAATTTTGAGAATTTATAATTAAATGCTTTTAACCCACACAATATTATACATTTCATTCCATTTATGTTGATTTTATGGGTTTATCATTTACACATTAGAAAAGTATAATGTTGAAACAAACTTAAAAGCTCAAAAGAAAGCGTAATTAAAACGTAAAGTGTTATTACCACCGCACATCAATTCTCATTATGTGGTAATTCGTCGATTTGTACCCAGCTTTTAGTGCGGTGTGACGAAAGCTAATGTATCTACTTGTATACATAGACGTCCTACATAACACACACTGTAGCATTATGTATTTCGTCAATACGTTTACAAATTGAGGGTAACGCGACGGTAATCCGTTTACGAATCGGTATCTTCCTCAACGACATAAGGATGTTACGTCACGAATTACTCATAACTGCTATGTGTTGTGGTCACGCCATCTTCGTCCGGTGGGTCATGGTTACACGACATGGATTCACCATTGTTATGAAACTCTAGATTCTATTGTTAACTAGCTAAACGGCGTTTAACAAAATTATAAAGAGAATATTTTTGTTCTACAATGTCTCTAACAATAAGAATAACTCCGTGTGGGGTAAATACAACTTAAATTCTTTTTTAAATTTTTAACAAATTAATATAATTTAACAAATTTTTATACAAATATATACTTATTATACCTAAAGCTATCTGGAACAGCTATTATTTTCATTAGAACAACTCTATAAAGGACATTTTACTCTTTCAAAATTAAAGTTTTTGGAAGTTTCAGTCAGTAATTCTTTCATAAGTTCATAAGTGAGTTTTATTAAGGGGCTTTGACCGCGTGTGCATAAGTATAGGGAAAACAGTAGTTCTTACTTTTAATTTATTATTTTTTTTTATTTTTTTTTTGCAAATTAGCAACAATTGCAAAAAAATGTGGTTGTGAGGCTAACATTAGCCTTCAATATGGAGAGTTGCTGTTTATAGGGACAACGAATGGAGAGAACAATAAAACAAAATTAAAAACAAATTGCAGAAGCTACTGAAATAAATGCACAAATGTGCATATATGTTTATAAATGAGCAAAGTGATGTAACCGTATTGGTCCGTGATATTAGTTTATTTACCTGATTTAGATTATTTAGTTATAGTTTACTTTAGAATAAGTTATTGTACTGATATAGTAATACTGATCGAATAGTTATTGTTTTATTTGTTCTTTAAGTTATTTATTAATTTATTACTTAGTTTATACAAAATAAAATACACGTTAAATCGCAACTTATGTTTTATTATTATAAGTTTAAAGAGAAAGGTGAAACTTGTGATTTTTAGAAAATTAGGATGGTCAGATTATTCCATATTTTAAAATTTTTTAAAACTATTATTATATTAAAAGTTAGTTTCACTGATTCAACAAAACCTGTCCGATATCATAACAACTCAAATTTAAGGTTTTTCTAGTGAAAATAACAGCTGTTCTGAATTGTTCTAATTGTTGTAAGTACTAATTTTTAATATGAAACTTTAAAAATACTAAAGCTACAATGATTAAATAAACATTTTAAGTAACTAGAACAATTTAGAGGAACAAAGATGTGATTTTGCAAAATTAATGTGCGTGTAACCAGAAAAACCTTTTTTTTCCTAGTTTAGACATAAAACATACCTAGAACGATTTGAGTCAGCAAAGTTTGACTTATTTTAGATCGTTATATGTTTTTTAATTGTTATTGTGTAATTTAAAACCTCTCACGTAAAAATTACTGACTGAAAACCTCCAAAAACTTCAATTTTCAAAGAGTTTCCTTTACAGAATCGTTCTAGGGAAAATAATAGCTGTTCCAGATTGCGTTATATATCAAAAGTATATACAGGGTGATTTATTAGCTCACCATCAAACTTTGACATATGATATCTAATCCAATTACCAAAAAAAAATGTTAATGAACATATGTGCTATTTCAATTATTTACGAAATTATAACATTTTTAGTTTTTATATCATGATTAACTGCAACATTTTTTTAAAACACATAAATATTACAAATGTTGTTCAAAATAGCTTCCTTCTGCTAGAATACATGCTTCAAAATGACGAATTAAAGAGTTCTTCAGCCGAATTATAATGTCTGGTTAATTTCTTATTTCAGTAGCAGCCATTTGTATTCTGTTTAATAACTGTTCTCGTGTGTTAACTTCCACTTGATACACAATTTGTTTCATATGACCCCATAAGTAGAAATCCAATGGATTAAGGTCGGAGGATTTAGGTGGCCAAGCAAATGGACCATTATTACCAATCCACTTGTTTGGAAAATATTGGTTTAACCACTCGACAACTACTCTTCCGCGATGAGGTGGGCACCATCTAGCACCACATATTTTGAATTACATTATGAGGTATATCTTCAAGTAAATCAAAAAGTATATTGTTCAAAAAAAATCTGTAATTTACAGCGTTCAAACGTCCATCAAGTACATGCAAACCTAGTAAATTGTTGTTAAATATTCCACCCTAAACGTTGATGTTGAAACGTTGTTGAAATTTTCTTGGTCTAATCGCATGCGGATTTTGTAATGCCCAGATATGTTCATTATGGTAATTATTTATACCATCTCGTGTAAAGCATGATTCATTTGTCCAGAAATCATTTGAAATGAAGTCATTATGTTGGGCATGTTGCTTCACAAAATGCTAACCGTTGCTGATTATCTCCTGGCTGTAGAGCTTGATCATACTGTTTGCGATACGGAGGTAGGACTTCGCGGTTCAATACGAGCCATGTAACATTTTGACTTACATGTATGTTGTGTGCTATTCTTCGAGTGCTGATGGAAGGATTATCAATGACAGCATTAATTACAGCTTCTTCGTCCTCTACATTAACTATATGCGGTCGAATAGCTTTTGCTGGAGCAGGATTACTTGTTTCTCGAAACCTTCTGAAAGAATCGCTAAAAACTGAATAATATGGCAAATGACGCTGTAGAAATCTTTCTTGATATTCTCGTACTGATTGTCCAGCATTTCCATTGCAAAAACCATATACGAAAATTATATCAGCATACTCTTCAGTGTTATAAGCGTACATTTTGAGTTTCTTCTTGTATGTAATAATTAAACCTTACAGCAAACTGACATATTACAATCACAACTTTGTTTTTGTTGAATGTTTGATTTTACTATTAATAAATTCGCTGCAGAAAACTTTAAAGTGTTATAATTTCGTAAATAATTATTGAAATAGGACATATGTTCATTAACATTTTTTTTGTAATTGGATTAGCTATGTATGTCAAAGTTTGATGGTGAGCTAATAAATCACCCTTGTAATATGGAATTGAAAATAGAAAAACTATGGTCACAGCAATCGACTAGACATTTTGGCAGACAAACCTCTTTTTAGTTATAACTTCGTAATGCTGTATCTCATAATTTTGCTTTTTTAGAACAATAATTAGAAAAACTAGAATAACCCAGAACAACAAAGAAAATCAGATTTTTCCAAAAATGGGGGGCTAGCCAAAAAACCCGTCTTTTTCAGTTTTTCTCGCCGAGTTTTTATTTTTTCTATTTGCCACTTTGGAAAAATGTAGAACAACTCTAGAACAATCTAGAACAACAAACACAAATTTAAAAATCAAAATGGGGGGGATAATTTCCCGCACTCTAAAATGATTCTATTTAGTTTGTATTGTAATAGCCTTCATTTAAGTTAGTAGTGTGAAAAGAAAAGTTAAGAGGTGTCTTTATCACGATGCGGTGTTGTAATTAGAAGGGACTTTATCGGTATTTATTGGCATGATATGATGGTACTTACGTCATTCGAGATATGTAATTGCTTTCATAATCTATTTAAACTGTATTTTGCAGTCCGGCGAACGCGGAACGTAATCGGCAAGTGGCCGTAACGTCCTGGGTCACACGCACGCACCGGGACGAAATTAAAAAGGCAGCTTATCTTAACTATTTTCTGCACAGCCGCAGACCGAAGGACTTATTGCGGAATAGCGCTATTAGAAGCTGTTCGCTCGCAACTTGTCGCCGATGGTATCGGACGTGGAGAATCACAGAACGTGACCTTGCAGCGCTCTTAACACCTCCGGCAATCTGGTCGTCCGCGGATTTATATATATAGAAAAAAGAGAAACTCGGCTTTGCTAAGAGAAGCTTCTTTCCACTTACCGGATTTGCGTAATACAATTGCTCGGCCGGGTAATAAGTTTCGGTGCAATCGCTTGAGCATCTCTGGATACACGCGTTTGTGGACCATCAAAGCGGGTAGAGTCCGCCTCGGAGATGCTTATAAATACGTTTTAATTGTGGCCGCTGCGGAGACTTCGTGTGGTCCATTATCGTAATTTTTAGATAAGATCAACAATGTCCACACTGCTTTCAATTGAGAATTTTCTCAATCACTGAGAAAATTTCCAATATAATACCCGAAGGTACATTTAAAAAGTTTACTTCTTATACAATTTCTTTTCTAAGCGACGTGAAATACTTGACATGCCAACCATACCTGGTCTGCAAAAGATTAAAACCAGGTATACATTTTATGTTAGTCATGCTTACCACACACGGTTATTTTTATAAATTCTCATTTCCGTCCGCATTTCCTGTCGTCCTCGCCACGGCCGCGGTCCTCAGATAAAAAAACGTGACACCTTTACGAATCGTTCGATAACATCGAACGGCGTCAAACGAGCCGAGATTATTATCATTCCGCAAGGGAACCTACGGGACAATTGTGAGGATGTCAATGTACAGATTACAGATCAGATTCAAATTTGCGCGTAAACAAGTTTTTTGTTCGCACCACGGCGAAGGGGGCGATCGCAGAAAGGAAGTGTTTAATGCGAACAAGCGTATATATACTGCCGTAAATGAGGCAGATAAATCCTTCTGCGAGCGTACGAGCCGTTCGTTTGAGACGCATACCTGAGCCGAATTAAAGCCGCTTTGGAATAAGTTCACGTTTCCGTTCCATGTCTCGGCAAATTAATTAGCGCTTAAATTCGACACACTAAATTCGCCAAAACAAATCGACTGTGAAACTGACTTGTCGCGAATTCCGAATTCTTAATGACCACTGTTGTCTGCGTGTGGCATTTCTTTTTATACCCACTACTACCGACAAACTTAAAACATAAAATAAAAAAAATAATTTACAGAAACCTATAAAATAAATTCATTTTATTTATATTTTAGTACACGCAATAAACATAAATAATAAATTGAATAGGTATTTATTTAATTGTAAGTAAACTTGTTGTGGTATATAGGTCAATTGAAGTCAATAGAATGTTAATTTGTCGATCCCAGTGAATCAATTAACAGGCAACCAGTTGTAAGAGCCGTAATTGTGCTGTGACATTTATGTAACTGTAAATTATTAATTAAACGATTCCGGTCAGGTCCGACAGCTCGCCGAAACGGGGCGTCGTCGATAAAAAGTCGATAAATATGACAAATAGGTTCCGATTCCATACGCGAGAGACGAAGAAAAGAGAAGTTTCGCCCGGCCTGCCGCATTCGTTATACAAGAGAGGCACGATTTCGTCGAAACAGAATCGAGCAATTAGTCCCCATAAATACAGGTCCCGTCCCGCAATAATAACTGTTTGTTTGATACTGAATTACAACCCAGTTTTTGCTGCGATTTTTGATTTAACGGTGGCAATCATGAATAAATAATACACCCGGATCAATTTGTCGGACCAATAAAACGAAAAACATCCTTTTCACCTTTTACATCGAACGATTGATTAACCACGTCGACTCTACTGTATTTCAATGACGTATTAGCGAGCAACAGTTACGTTACACAACGGATTAATGTATCAGGTGTGCCAATACATCATACACAAGGCGCAGGGACGTGTGCTGTATGAGGTGAACACAAAGAACCATAATAGCCACCACAAGGTAATTGTCCATAGTGTGTTTCATAAAAGATTAAATAAAAGACAATCTAGTTGATCATAAAACATCTGTGAACGTATACAGTACTCTACATAAATATTGACACAACGATAGAAGATTTCTCAGAATTTTGTATAAAGCTTTAGGTAGCCTTTATCGTTGGTAAGTCAACTTTAAACCTAAAAGAAATCTAATTTTTCGCATTTATGTTTATGTGTGATGCTGGAACACACTGTAGATACAAAATAAAATGAAGGTCTAATAATAACACAGTTTACACGTGTGAACGTCCGTCCTACGTTAAAAGCATTAGGTAAGTTTGAAACCTCCGCACGTACTAATTAATTAGTAAAACACGCTGGCAATTAATCACATTGGAATTGTGCCTTATTATTTCAGAGACCCTGAATTTATTATTACGCATTCCCGAGCGGTAACGCGGTATGTATAAATTACGTCCGGGAATAATTTTGTGTCGTCGACCTGTTTATTATTTTTTCATGCCCGGCATTTCGGACAATCCGATATTAATAATTCAGAAGAGCGATACGCTAATTGGCGATGAGTGGTGACAAATGTCTTTTGCTCCCGGAACTGTGGCTGTTTTTTTCTTGATCTTCTTCGCTCCCAATATGCCGACTACTTCAACGGCACGACGTCGAAGACGGCGAAGTACAAAAACCGCTGACGTAATATATGTTCGGGAAGTAATTGTAGCGCATGCGATCGCGGCCGTAAATCATTTTTTCCCCAAGAAGGAAATGATACTCTTCCATGCGGCTACCTTAAATTACTTTAAATTGCATCCGGGCGTAAAAACTGTCCCGGGAAAAAAATCGGTCAGTTTTAAGCTACGTTCACATTTAAAAGAGATATATTTTTCCGTTTAAAAACGTTAAATTAAATTTGAAATTAATTTATTGCAAAGTGTGATTATTGTGCGAAAGCTTCATTTAAATTAATTTGTTTAAAAGTCAAGTGAGTAAATATTATTTTATAAGATATAAATCAAGTGTGAACTGTTCTTTTAAAATGTTACCCTGTCCTGTGTGGTTCCATGTTTGGCGAACTCGCTGCCGGCGGTGATTTAAAGCCGAGGGCCAATTGATTAATGCCGCGGGTAATTTATGTAAGACCTCACACTGTACCCGAAATTCTTGGCACATCGGGGTCCAAAGCCCTGCAATTTCCGTTGAGGACCGGCCTAAAACTTATTGCAAAAACGGCCCCAACCACCCGTGCGCTTTAAATTGCAATTTTCCTTGCGCCGACGCTCAATTAATACGCACTAATTGGGATACCGCCTAAATTATACGTTATTATGTTAATGCTCGCTAATTGGTACATACAACCAACCTATCAGTTCCCTATACAATTTTCGAAGAGATTTTATACTAACAACTACTATATTCAAAATCGATTGTGAAATATTTTCGAATTTATTAACAACTTTCAGAAAATATAAATCGATAACTCTGTTAAGTTATCTTTACTATCTTAACTCCTAACATTACAATACGCTTATATTTTAAATTTTTCGCTCAGTATTATTAATTTTGTTAATTTAAAATTCGAAAAGACAATAATAATAATAAGCGTAAGCTTAAAATACTGTCAACAACAACAATTTTAATTTTATATAAGTATAAATAGTCCATGTTCAAACTTCAGACTGATATTGTTAATAAAATTTCTGTGCGCAACACAAGGCTGACGGCGTCTAACAGATGTAAGAGAAAACAGACAGAAATACTTTGCAGTATTTGCATCTTCTGACTTATTATTACAGCAAGCCTTAAACACAGGTATTTGTTTATTGAAAATACATCATTTGAATTTATTTTTTTATTTAATTAATAGTTTTCAATATGACAACTGCTGCAGCGTAGTCTACTTGAAAGGATCCTACACGAAGCTATCTGGAATACATCTCTAAATACATGTAAACCATTCTTGCATCTATTATAGAAAATTCTTTTGTTCCATGTAGGTTAGATTTGTTTCGAATGTAGATACTAGAGCTTATGTAACTCCTATACTTTTTGCAAAGTACATTAATGTTTCTGCAAACATAATAAAAATTGTCAAATATAATCTTTTCTTTGCTCATTTTTCATTGATTTTAGTCAAAGTAAGTTTTATGCATATATACCGTCCAAATTTGGGACAATGTGCATCAACCTTCCTTTATCCATTGTAAATCTGTGAATCTGGACATAAATAGGTTGATTATGGTTATGATGAATAGCGAATTGTATGTATTTAGGGGAATGTGCACATTTTCATACTGTTGTGTCAAATTAACTGCAACGCAACGTAAGGAGGTGTGGAAATAAAAGCAATCTTACCAGGTCAGTTTCCACTCAGGATCTAGGTACAAATGGTATAGCGACGGAGGCGAACTTCGGAGGTCTTTTTTATTTTCCTTTTATTTCGATTTTTTATACTTTAGCCATGGAGCAGTCTGAGCAGAGCTCCCGTCAACTCTTTCGTCAGAAGCACGCTACTGGCACACTCTACTAAGAGACCTAACGGTATCGGTTTTCGATGGTATCGATGAAAAAATGCGAAGATCAACAGCAAGATAAGTCATGAGTAAGAACCATCCGGACCATTAGTAATCACTGTATATCGCCGAACCACCGAACAAAGCAAGGGGCGCAACTTCAACGAAGCTTAACATGCAGCTGTATTTAATAAGTCAGCCGAGGGAACGTAATCTGTGGAGATACTTCGCAAAATAAAAATAACACGACGCTGCAAGAAACAGATTCAATCTTAAAATTGGTTCCCGAAACATAGGGTGATTAGGTCCTCTTGGTATTTACACAAGACGCCAAATACGGACGAATTCGGTGAAAAAAGCCGGCTAGATACTTGGCGAGCAGGAACCGTTACAGCAGTCCAACCTAAGACAACTCTGAAAATGCTACATAATGACTAGAAGCCATAATTAATACGTGTTCTATGGGATGTTGATTCCTACATAAATATTAAAATAAGCTATAAAAAGAAATATTTTAAACCCCGGAAGAATCAACATCAACAGGGTAAAAAGTAGAATAAACGTTTCCTTTGTAACGCCACGCAATATCCGACGGACTTGGAGTTGTTTCAATTTTTTACTTCATAGATGTGGACATCATTGAAATGGCTGGTTCTGGGTTTCATATTCCCAAGATACGCTAAGTCAGAAACACATACTGAAAATGAGCTACTTTTAAAGTTTCATCGTAAATTTGACTGGGTTGGGACACAATCTGAGAGACCAAAGGAAAGATATTCGTCGGCTTCAAGTTGAAATAATCTGCCACGAAGGCCTGCTACAAATGCTAGAAGAATGTTAGAAATTAAATGAAACCGGTTTATCTAAAGTGATATACATAAAGCGAAATGCGATAATAAGCATCGAAATTAAGGGCAGGTGAAATCTCTATGTTCAAGAAGCTACTTTCTTATTAAAACTCGTAAACAACAACGTGTTGGTGGCCTAATATTGCAGAACTTTATAAATCTTCTTTTGCTTCGTTCCACTAGGGGTAGTACCTGTTTGTCTTGCCTCTTCATTCTCTAGTTAAATGTAGAATAACGTTGAACGGAAACCCTGATGCCTGGGATCAGGGTTTTGGTCAGGCATCGACTCTGGCGGGGTTTACTACCTGGACATTGTCTTTTATTATAGACGATTTACTTCCTAGTTTGATACTATTTTATTTTGATGATCTCGCCGAGAAAGTTTTTTTGTTAACGGAAGATAGCCAGGTAAAGGTAGCTGGATTCATGAAGAAATAAGCGATCTGCAAGTAGGACGGAATTCCAGGGGCCATCGCTACATGACCGAAAACACTCATAGCATGGTGAAGGAAGGAGTATTTTACGATGAATGGCATAATGAACAAAACCTTGTCGTTATGCTTCAAGCCTACTTACACATCGGCCCCTATGCATATTATCTGAAAAACTTATTGGCATTGCCGTGGAAATACTACTTACCTATAATAAAGCGCAACGCATTAATCTTCAATCCTTGAGAAACGCCTCCAATTCTGCTTATTGAAAGGAGATCTTTGAATCTCTAAAACAGAATATTGAAATTCCATATTCTTCGCAGTGAATCATAGGCAACTAATTAAATATTAATGGCCTACTTACTTAGACAACGTGGAAGATGCTAAAACTAAGAGAATAAATTTTCGAAAATGTCGCCTAGAATACCATTTTTTCCGACACAATCGTCGTTAGATTGTCCGATGTGATAGAGAACCACTACAGATAGAGGACCCTGGCTAGAACCGATTAGTCATCCCCATAGGGATGACGAATTCCATCATATCCCTAAGCAAATGTCTGTCGGTATAGAAAACGAATGCAGGAACAAAAAAATCGATTTCACTCATCGAAGAAACTATTACATTCTTAAAAATAAGCTTGTTTTATTGACATTCCAAACTTGATCAGCTCGAAGTTTGTGTTTTTTATAAATTACGGCTGCATAAGTGAAAGACTTCAAATCTCTCTCCTTAACAATTTCGAGTTTGTAACTTAACATACCTTACCTTTAAGGAGCTGATATAGGATGTTGCTTTGGGTTGCTTAAGGGGAGCCCAAGGCTGGACTTTTATGGCATTGCAAAAACTCAGGTAAACATTTCGATAAAGCAATCCTGGTTTCTATTGAAATTATTATTAATATTAATACAATCACTGCCAATTGGCGAAGAACTCTATATCTTCTGTTGTACCGAAGAAAATACAGATTTCATTTTGAAAAATATACCTATTTCGTTTTCTTGGTCATTCGGGAGAACACTTTTTTAAAATGACCTGTATACATATAGAAAGCTTAATTTTCAACAATGGAAAGAAAAGAAAACAACAATAAAATAATTGATATCTGGTTGATAATTAACCGGCGAGACGATAGCAACAAACCACTCAGCAACAAACTTTTTCCTTTATATTTCCACCTATTTCTAGGGCCCATATCTTCGTTATCTAGAACGATAGCGAAAAACTAACCACACGGTTGGAAAGCTTGGACTTTTCTCTATCATAAACCGAGTTTTGCATTCAATTTACCTCAGAATTACCAAACTTCACGGCCTTGTGCAGCCGTTACCAGATGGAAATTCAATAAATGGCCTTTGACTGTCTTATTCCGAGTTTTCGTCCGTCAATATCTGTAGGCGTCTGTAAAAAAAACGCTCCTGAAAAAGAGCCTACAGTTGGCAACAAACTTTACCTTTGAATTTCCATCTACTTTTCGGACAGATATCTTTGTTATTTATAACGCTAGCGAAAAACTAAGTACACGATTGGAAAGCTTGCTCTTTTCTCTATCTTAAACCGAGTTTTTGTCCGCCGATATGTTGATAATAAGAGCAAGAAAAAATAAGAAACGTCTCGCTGCATTCAAATTACCTCAAAATTATCAAACTTCACGGCCTTGTGCAGCCGTTGCCAGATGGAAATTCAACAAATGGTTAACATATTCGGAAAGAGCTGACCTTGGACTATCTTATTCCGAGTTTTCGTCCGTCAATATCTGTCGGCGTCTGTAAAAAAAGCGCTCCTGAAAAAGAGCCTACAGTTGGCAACAAACTTTACTTTTGTATTTCCATCTGTATACTTTTCGGACGGATATCTTTCTTATTTATAACGCTAGCGGAAAACTAAGCACACGGTTGGAAAGCTTGGTCGTTTCTCTATCTTAAACCGAGTTTTTGTCCGCCGATATGTTGATAACGAGAGCAAGAAAAAATAAGAAACGTCGCGCTGCCACGAATTTTTGCCGCGGCTAAACCACGCTTGGGTCAATAACTCTCTTATATGACGGGGAGAAAACTCTAGAACTATATTCATCTTATGGGAAATTTTCTGCTCTTTTCATCGGTATATAACACATCTCAATCACACGGTTGCACAATCGTTTTTCAGCCCAGCAACAAACTTTTCCCTTGTATTTGCGTCTACTTTTCGGGTCAACATTTTCGTTATCTAGAAAGATAGCGAAAAACTAAGCACACGGTTGGAAAGCTTGGTCTTTTCTATATCTTAAACCATGTTTTCGTCCGCCGATATATTAATAATAAGAGCAGAAAAAAATAAGAAACGACACACTGCATTTAAATCACCTCAAAATTGCTCCACTTAGGCTGTGTGCAGCCGTTATCAACCTACCGATAGCCTACAGACAACCTGCAGGTAGCAGAACGCAATCACTTCTTATCCTAACTTTCTTATTTGATGAAGGAAAAATTGGGACAAAGTTTTACCCGAGAGAGAATCCTAACTTCATTTCATGTTGACAGATAATTTTTCATTCACTCTTAATTTATTTAAAATCATTTAAAAACATATACATAAGTACGAAGGCTTTTACGGCCGGTGTTAATAAAATGTTTGACGTGTCGGATGTCATATTGCAACCTTCTTCAGAAAACAAGTTTGAAGCGAACCCGAAAGTTTCTAGTTCTAGGTCTAGTGTTAGTTCTAGTGATAGTGCTAGTGTTAGTTCTAGTTTTAGTTTTACGTTTAGAAACATGTTAAACTGTTCAAAACGGAAAGATTATTTCATGTTACACCTATATTATCAGAATCTGAAATTGTGTTTTGATGGTTTTGAATCTGATAACGTTACCAACCTTTGCATTTTAAGTTATTTAGTTTATCAATTTAAAAAACGCGTATCAAATGCGTAAGCGAAGTGCGTCGCACACCCTTGGAAAGAGCAGAAAATTTCCCATAAGATGAATATAGTTCTAGTGTTTTCTCCCCTTCATATAAGAGAGTTATTGACCCAAGCGTGGCTTACCCGCGGCAAAAATTCGAGGTTTAGGTAGTTCATAGTCAGAAAAAAGGATTGTGTAAACGTGTGATCACGGTGTTTCACACATCGTTGAAAAGAGCAGGAAATTTCCCATAAGCTGAATATAGTTATAGAGTTTTCTCCATGTCAAATAGGAAAGTTATTAGTGCAAGAAATATTTGCGTGTTTTCATCGGTAGGGGCTTTTTCAGGTGCGTTTTTCTTACAGACGCTGATAGATATTGGCGGACGAAAACTCGGAATAAGATAGTCCAAAGTCAGCTCTTTCCGAATATGTAGGCCATTTATTGAATTTCCATCTGGTAACGGCTTCGCAAGGACGTGAAGTTTGGTAATTTTGAGGTAAATTAAATACAGCGCGACGTTTCTTATTTTTTCTTGCCCTTATTATCATCATATCGGCGGACGAAAACTCGGTTTAAGATAGAGAAACGACCAAGCTTTCCAACCGTGTGCTTAGTTTTTCGCTATCTTTCTAGATAACCAAAATGTTGGCCCGAAAAGTAGACGGAAATACTAGGGAAAAGTTTGTTGCTGGGCTGATAAACGATTGTGCAAACGTGTGATTGAGATGTGTTATATACCGATGAAAAGAGCAGAAAATTTCCCATAAGATGAATATAGTTCTAGAGTTTTCTCCCCGTCATATAAGAGAGTTATTGACCCAAGCGTGGTTTAGCCGCGGCAAAAATTCGTGGCAGCGCGACGTTTCTTATTTTTTCTTGCTCTCATTATCAACATATCGGCGGACGAAAACTCGGTTTATGATAGAGAAACGACCAAGCTTTCCAACCGTGTACTTAGTTTTTCGCTAGTGTTATAAATAACAAAGATATCCATCCGAAAAGTACATAGATGGAAATACAAAAGTAAAGTTTGTTGCCAACTGTAGGCTCCTTTTCAGGAGCGTTTTTTTTACAGACTCCGGTAGATATTGACGGACGAAAACTCGGAATAAGATAGTCCAAGGTCAGCTCTTGCCGAATATGTAAACCATTTATTGAATTTCCATCTGATAACGGCTGCACAAGGCCGTGAAGTTTGGTAATTTTGAGGTAAATTGAATGCAGCGCGCCGTTTCTTATTTTTTCATGCTCTTATTATCAACATATCGGCGGACGAAAACTCGGTTTATCAGCAGTAATTTAATAAAATACTTAACCCTAAGTAGGTATTCCTAGTATACCCTTTGTAGTTAATGTAATGTCAAAATTTGTATATACATACATGTACACACAAATTAGTAGCTACAACAATTTTATCTAACATATGTTCAGAAAGCACTCGTCACAATATAATAGTGAGTTGCTATGTTTTGCTTCTCTAAAAATTCAAGACAATAGTAATAATATTTTGCTTATACGGACACGGTTAGAGGAAACGTGTCTCTTTCATTTAGTTCTAACACTTCCGTAATAATAAAATTAAATCTCGTCAAATTTGTTAAACAATACTTTACAATAATGTGCAGCACCACCTTGATATTATGTAGAAGTTCCACATTGGTGTTAGAAATCCATGTTTTGAGATCTGTTTCTTTTGTGAACTCATCTAGACACTACAACTACTATAAATTCGAAATTATTTCTAAAAGGAACTTACACGAATTAACGTTTCTTTCTCAAATATGAGAGATATACATATATAAGAGACATCTGTATTTGCCTTCTTAAATCAAAATTTAAATAATATCTTGATGTTAGGTTATGTATAAATAAAACATTGTATGTGTGAAGTTTTGAGATGAATGATTGTTTCCGTTCAGAACGATATAAATAACAATTGTCCGTGCACGAAGAAATTTGTAGACTCGGCGTGACGCGTCCAAAAAAAAAATAAATCAAAGGGATCGATATGTCAAGAATAAAAAACGCCAATCTATATACGTACGTGTATAAATGTTGACCATAACTCATCGTCCGCACCGATCTGGTCGGGCCAGTGATTGCGTTATTGACCTTATCGTCGGCGTGAAGAAGATGGATGCGCGAAGACCAAGAGGGTGTTAGAAGCACGGGACCGCGACGCCCCCCATCGTGCCTCCATCCATCAATGGAGTAGACGCTCACAATTCGTCTCGCAATTTCAGAACGGCTAATCAAGAGAGAAGACGAGAGGTATATAAATTTGCGAAATGTATGTAGGCACAATGTTTAAGTCCAACAGGTGGACCCCATTAGCGCTGGTAAGTTAGATCCGCTAACTGAATCTAAAATACCTTCGAGCTTTTCTTGTGTGTATACTTACCAAGTCGTATGCAAACGAAAATTATTGGGCTATAAACATGACCAGATCAGTGAATTTACTTGGTGTAATTCGAAATGAGTGTGCGTAAGCGTTGTTTATCGGGCTCTTAGAGGTACGCGTACTCGGACGGGAGTGAAATTTAATAAATGACAAGTGCTTTCGTTGTACTTACACGACATTAAAACGATTTACGGTTTCTTAAATCAGGCTTTAAAAGCACCTCTGTATCAACTTATCGTTACAAAGAAATTAAATAACGTGTCAACTTTGATTGAAAATTGGTTCTTTGCAATTGCAAAGAATGATGGGTGGTCTAAGTTTTTCTATAGCTTTCATTATACACTGAATAACCCGACACAATAAATAACATCACGAACCGTATCAAAAAGGCTACCTACGAAAGCTTCAATTAACGTCCTTTTATCTAGGCCCGTTAATTACAGCAGAAAACCTATTTAAGTTCTGAACACGTAATTAGATTAAATTCAATAGGGTGGTTTGAATAATTGTAATCCTATTATGAGGTAATTATGCATCAAGATTTTCTGCCGTACTCAAGATGATTTAGTTTGGTGAAAAGGTAATCTGCCAACTAACGATTAATTTTCCTTAACCAAACCCTTCGTCGAATGAGAAGTGTTACTCTGATAATTAAATTAATTGTAGTCGGACGTGAACGTAAATAAGGTAATACTTCTTCAAAGCGAACCAAACGATAAGAACTGAATTGGATAAAACGAATAAGCGAAGCGTGAAATTCTATACACACGTCTTTGATATAAAGTGGTGGATACATTTTAATATGTTTATTAACAAGGATTATCTCCGAAGACTAATTACCCGTCGGTAAGTGGTCCGAGATTACAGGGTAATTTACTGCGCTTGGATTTGCGTCCAACAGACAACAAAGCGGTGAAAGGGAGGGATTAATTATTTTTACAAAACATCCTTCCGTCGCTATATAACCTACAATTTGCAGTAAACAATATCGCAATGTAACAACAATGGACGATAAAATCGTGTGCGTATTAGTCTTCTTATCATTAAAAGGAAAGGTCGACCTATTCTAGATTAGTAATTAACATCCCTTTAGATCGATATTATCAAGGATTGAAATAATTATTTACGGATTTAAGCCTTTGTTCCTATTGGAAAGATATAACATATTATTAAGGAATGAACTAACATCGAAATTCCATTTAATATGTTTAACGGTTCGCAAGTAGACAGTCGCAGTAAAACTTTATAGCTGTTAGTAGGGTTTTACCTATCCTTCATCTTGAAGCGACGGCACTCGCAATAATCTACGAATTAAAGTCCGATTAGTTCGTGAAATTGCAAAGTGTACTCGGGATCTCTAAAAACCAATTAACTTTTCTTGTAAACAACAAGCCGCTTGGTATTGTTCCTTTGACTTCCGCGGCAAATTTTAGTTTTTCTATTTATTTTATGAACACTTGACATAACTGATTCGGATTCCAAAAGTAAATTTTTTAGTTTAGTTTCAAATTAGAGAATTATTGTTTCTATGTATATTAAAAGACCTAATTTAGAATTATTAAGTTACACTACTGTACCGTAAGTTGAGCAAGTTTGACATAACAGTTGCAAATTATCTTCTGAAATTATCTTGTCTGGTCTTTTCAGAAGTTAATATCCAAGTTTTTTAGGAAAATGTAGCCAAAACTCCTCTGCAATTAGTAATATGAAAGTAATAATTGGTTGTTTGAAATAAAAGAGGCAGATTTTACTATCTATCTTTTCTTTATGAATATTGGCAGGTTAAAATTGCATCCGAATGGTTATCCCAAATTTGTATGAATATGAAAATTATATGAAAAAGTTTGCTATATGGTGCCGTAGCCATCGTTGTAAGATTTAAAAGATATATTAGGATATATTAACAGTAATGTTAGTAGGAGATGATAATCCAGAAGTAGAAGATGCCATACTGAATTTGTTACAGTATCAAAATTTTAAATTTTTTGATAATTTAGACACTGCAAAAGTGCGATATTATGCCGAAGTAATTCATAACAAAAATGCAACAAAAGCCAAGTGTTAAAGATTTATTAATGAATCAGCTAGGTAGATTTTCAGATCATCAAAGCAGTAAGACAAATGCATCTCTGGACAGATAACTGCATAAAATATCAATTCGTCACATGGTGTGTCTGGCCAGGGAAAAAGCATGTTGTCGATATGTTTGGAGAATCAAATTTATATCACAAGCTAGAGGAAATGACATATACATATGGTATGGTAGGGCGATATGTACTATACGGAGCTACTCAGCTCATTTAATAAAAGAGTATTATTGTAGTCATATTTCGAATTCTACCAACATAGAAAGATACCAGAAGGTTATTTGACAACAATTCGTTGACTTAAACGAAAACCAGTAAATTGTAATACACTTGGTTATATTGCACTGTAACTGCATACTATTGTAATACAGTAGCTCCTTTTAAGAAGAGTATTTGGGATAATGTTTGTATAATTTTATACAATAATTAAGTTTATACAACATTCATAATTCGCGCCTCATTTTAGAGATACTATTTATATAACTGTCGTGAATGATGTCAGATAAATGTTAAAATCGCCCAATAAAATCCCATTAGCAGGCATGCGCAATGTAAGCATGACTATTTTAACTTAATATGGTAAAACATTGATAGTTATAAGGTTGAACTTAGAAGTTACGTTATGCGGAGATGCAGCAGTCAAATTATGGGTTTCCTTATTAAGGCTGTAGCTTAAACGAACTGGTAATAACTCTGTAATATCTTCCAGGTAAGCTATTTTTAACAACTGAACCCGTAATCATCAACAAATTCCAAGTTTAACTGACAAAGAAAAGGAACGACGAAACTACACAAGGCACTAAACTTTGTTTCGATCAAACGCAGGTACCAATAAAAGAAATTATATTTAAAGAAGCGGCAGACATATTCTAAACCTTAAGACATTCGTCAAGACGTCTCAATAGTTTTAGAAACAGCTGAAATTCAAATTAATGTTTGATGAATGAAGGGAAATACGTGGACGTGATAAACATTCGAATATAATAGTTAGAAAGATGAAGAAGTTAATTAACTCACTTCACATATAAGATTCCGAAACACACCGCGACAGTTATTGTACTTTACAGGAAACACCATTTCGTTTATTATAATCCAATTTGTTAGGAGTATTTTGTTGGATTCACAAGACACGTTACTCAGGTTGGACGTAACATCACTTTTTACCAAATAATAGATGCCCAGGATACCGTGAAGGGTCTACGACAAAAAATCATAGCTGAGGTCGTAAGACAGTTTGCACTTGTACTTCCAATGACGACTATTAGCTTCTTTTTTTTGCCTGGGAGATCAAAACTGTAAAATTGTACGCTGTAATGCTAAGAGCATGTTTTAATTTTCCAGACTCTCCGACGGTAGCAAGATTATCAAGTTTTTTCAAAAATTGGTTTGATAAGAATTGTAATATTATAAGTTATCAATTAAGTTATCTTCATATAATAAAAGCAATGTCAATATATTTCCATTCAATTTAATCTTTCTTTGCAACATATATTTAAATAAAATTTAAATACATACAGTATCATACCAGCTTTCTCTTCAAGAAACAAAATTGGTCAATTATTAATAATCAATAAACATAAATTTAACGGTAAAAAGTGGTATAGTGGCATGTTCAAGATAAAATATAACGAATGCAATAATATTTCACATAGGTCAAAATTTAAGTACAAGATATGTAAATCATATAACTTACATATAAAACTTAAATTAAAGGAACTGGTAGTAAAATAGTAGACAGAAATAATAGTAACAAATAAAATTTGATATTTTATATTTATTTTTTAATTGAAATTTTTATTTTTGAAACTAGAGCTTTTAAGGCTTGGTTTCGTTTCATGACATTAGATTCAATTATTTGATTAATGTATAATATAAATAAATATATGGTGATGACAGTGACCGATTATGGTCACTCTCTATTATTCAGTTACCACCCATAATGTCCCAAATATGCTCGATTGGTGAAAGATCGGGAAGTTAAGGTGGCCATGGTAAGAGATTATGGTAACATTATCCTCTGCAAATTGGTCGATGATCGTCATGACCGTCCAGCAATATAGGGACGAGCATTATATTGCTGAAAAAGTGGGTCAAGTTGGAGCACCCCAAACCATAATCTCCACATGGTTCGGAGCATCCCTTATAACAGAAAATTCAACATTGCTACGGTCCCCATGTTTTCATCCGACCCTGCATCCTTAAACAGAAACGGGATTCATTCTTGGACACCACCTTATGCTACTCTAGATTCCAGTACATTTGCAATACGCCACTTCAAACGTTGCACTCAGTGTTGAGCCATTAGTAGTAAATCTAGATGTGGTTAATATGATTGCTCAAACCTTTGATTCTGCGATAAACTGTACGAAAGGACTATTTTCATTGCCTAACCATTGATCAATAATCAATCTGTTCCTGCCGATTTAATGAGTTGTTATAATAAGTGGAATATGACGATTTTGTATCTTACTTGTTCTTCTTCCCTTCATGGTTCCTTTTTTGGGACTTTGCTACCCTGCCCAGTCTATATCTAATCGTAGCGGATGATGGTGGATCGGTTTTGATTAATGCGATTTACAATTTTTCTGAACGAAAAACTACCTTTGTGCTAACCAACATTGCCCCCTTAGACAAATTGCCATGATTGGCGATAATTATCATGTTGGTGAGTACACAGTAGTAGAACAATAGGAAATTCTAGAAAATCTCGCAAGAATCAAGTTTAATAAAATTGTACGAAAAAGCTGAAAAATTCTCATTGTCAGAGAAATCATGGTTGAGCCATATGAAGGAAATTTTAATCAATTGCTATATTTTTAGACGTTACTACTAAGTTAGATCGAAAAATTTCTGCCCTTTCTTGGTGTTGCGATTTCCATGTCATTGGGTATAGTTGTAGTAATTTTATTGTGCCCTCAAGACAAATTGTCCATTTGCAGATACTTAAAAGTAAAAAAAAAGTTCTCTAATTCGCAAATAAATTTGGAAATTAGTTTTATTTTAATTTTTAAATAAATGACATGCACATTTGTTTATAAATAGTATTGTAAATAAAATAAGAGAGTTGAATGGTCTCTGTACGGCGGTCAGCGTCCACTTTTGTTACGAAGATCATTAAACGTCGCGTCTGAGGCCGACGTCGGTCCGAGCTTAATTGTAATTCCGGACATCCACTCCCCCTGGCGTTCGGCGGCCGCACTAAGCAATGAGTCAGGCTCTCCGGCTCATTGTCTGGTCCGTGTATTAAACGGCTGCTCAGGTCCCGATCCGGACACGCTGGATCTGTAGCGTCCGGTCTCGACGGTCCCTTGCATACGATATCACTTCGCCCACCACAATATACATTTTCGATGCATCCTGTCGCTGGTTATAACGAATAATCTATATTCCTGCTGTCGCGATGCATGCTCATGCGCCTCGACTCACAATTAATGCGCTCCGAACTGTACGTGCTCTGCCGGCAAGCTCATTTTATATTTATACCTGTTGACCAATTACTTCGTAATCAGTACACAATATCTGCGAGATTCATCAGTTTCTCTACCTTTTTCTCAATTCAATTTATTGTGACCATACATTTTTTATTAACACTAAAAAATATTAATAAACGAAAGTGAAAGTTATCACATAACTAAACGCTAATGTCTAAAGCACTGGGACAACGATGGCGAAAGTGAGGAACACATAGTTACGGAGTCATGAAAATCAATGAGGTAAACTGAACGCTATAGTTGGCTAAAACCAATTAGCCGGATAATAATGTTATGAATATTAACTATAGTCTTAACAGCCTCTTTGCAGTAAACACCGTACGGTGATACAAGATTTCGATTTTATTTCTAGTTTTATTACTGAAATCATCACAATTAAAATACTATAAACTATGATTATTTTAACAAGAAAAAAATAAGATACGGGTACATTTAAAACCTGCCATAAGCTGCATGGTTTCGAAAACGACATATAAGCTCTGCGTGGCGACGCCTGTGGCCCGTGTCATGACGTTAATCCGATGATTAATTTAATAAGATACCGGGCGGAGGCGAAATTGTGACAAATTAGATCTGATTTAGATAAAATGGTAATTTATGCCGGTGGCGTCTTTATTATGCCGGGTGTCCGACGGCGTCGTGCGGGCCACCGGCGCAATCAGCCGGCGCTCAGGGACGAGCTTTTTCACATAAATTCAGCGTCCCAGTGAAAAATTGATGCCGTTTGTGTCGTACCGGTTCCATAACAGTATGTCACGAGCGCGTACGCAATTCCAATGCTTTTGTACGATGTGGCGTCGCACGAAATCTAATGGGATAACATTGTGACACTAATTTTTACGGTATTTTATGATCCGTTTCACTATTGATTGTGAAATGAATAATAAAAAATCAGTTAATATTTTTTATGTTTGTATTTGATTGCCGATTATTTGATTATTTTTATCTAACAATAAATAAAATAGATGTAGGAATTAAAGGTAGTTTTTATGAGATAATTTTTAATGAATACAGAATAATAACAATAAATTACATAGAAACAGTTATATGGTTACGTAAAATGTACGTTGCTTTACAATTACGAATTTTATTTTAGATTTTCTGTAGCGGTAAAGCTTATAAATTAATGCAAGTTTCTTTGCGCATACCGAGATCTGATGTTTGTATAGATTGTGAGGTCACAAAAGATTTTGCAACGAGAGAATCATAATATGCAGCAGGTGGCTTTTGCAAATGAAGAAGAATGTAATCTTCATAAAGGCAATGCTATAAAGACTACTGATAAATATCACCAGGACAATGTTGTACCAGTAAACGAAAACGAATGAATATTAGGCTTGTAAAAATTGATAAAAATGATAACAACTATGCTTGCCATATTATAATCATTAGTTTACCTTTTACTCGTTAAAAAAGTTTAAATTGAATAATTATTGAGGCGATGTGATCTTTAAAGTCTTTCAAGAAGAAAAGAAAGGATTGTAAAGAAAATATTGCCTTAATATGATTTGTAAAACAGAATGGTAGGCTAACATAATTGTTACCGTGATTAAATTTGTATCTTCAATTTGCAAAGTTGAAACTTTATGTCCAAAGATAAAACATTTTGAAAGATTTCTAACAGTGCCAAGCAAGAATAAACACAACTCTCTAATGTTGCGGTAACGTTAATATCTCTGCTCGTTGTATAACGGAATGTATTTTTGGAGTAAGCGGTATTAGTTGATAATATTATGTTTTACATGTCATGGTATGAAGTCTGACCGTCTTTTATGTGACTCTAGATGCTTTATGAGTTGGTAGTCTTCTTTTGTTGCACTACAAAGTAGCATTATAAAAACCCTGATTTTCTATATGAATGTGCCTACGGTTCTTTTGCTGTGTATACAAAATGATTGTTATAAACTGATTGCATAATATAAATATAGCATATTATGCACTTTTCATATGTACCACTTGATAACCCAGGTGTTTGCTAAAAACTAATGCATATGGCTTACGCGTGGTTGGGTTATGCGAATTTTAGATTTAGAAATAATTGTTGATTTAAAAGTAATTTTATTTTATGGTACACATACAGGGTGTCAATCAATAACCTGCAGATATTTGGGGATTGGTAGCATTGAACAAGTTAAGAAAGAAAAATTAATAAACACTTATCCAAAAGATATTTTTTCGTTAATGAGAGTAACCAACAATAATAAATGCCGAAAATGAAATTCAAAAAAACAATTTTTGACATAAAAGGAATTATAACTAATTGTACGAGATGTCCCCGGTAAAATACTGTTTTCAATCAAATGTCAAACAATTTGGAAAATCATCCCCTTTTACATTGGTATGAGTACAAATATCAAGACATAATTATTAGTGGCGAATAAAATCCGCAAGATATAAATAAAGTTAGCAATATTAATGTCAGACTCGGAAATACACTAACAATTCCACGGAATCGCATAGTGATTTTTCTTTCTAGAAAACCATTCAGCTTTGTATTAGTATAGGTACAAATATCGATACACGATCATCAGTAGAAAATAATGTCCGTAAGATATAAATAGATAATTAAGATTAGTTATTAATTAATAAGATAGTTCACAATATTAATGTCAGACTCAGAAATGCGCTAACAATTCCACAGAATCTTATAGTGATCTGATACTAAAAGACTTTTTTGTGTTGCGTAATCACTAAGTACAAAGTGATTCTAGATGATTTGAAGTTCTTTACATTTGTCACAAAATACATTTGTTGGGCCTTTACAACCTAGTTTATGCTGTCGACTTTCTTGGTTAATTGGAAAATGATGCACTCCATCTAATCTTATTTTTTATAAACAAGAGTAGCTACTGGCCCCATTTTCATCCTTTTTTTTATATCATTGTTGAAGTTTTGAGGATTGTAAAAGTTTTAGTTGCTTTTTCTTTTTAATATAAGGTTTCTAGTACGTGGGTGCGAAATTCTTAAAGATCCATTTGGTACCTTTTTACTATTCCCAAAAATTCGCATTCTCTGCGGTAAAGTAGCTATCTATTGACAAATACTAGGTCAATGAAAAGGTGATACTATTTTCTTGATCTGATATGGATTCAGTTGTATAATACGAGAGCACCTGATATGTTCACACCTCACGGAATTTTATTAGAAGTTTTCACCATTTGTGGACAATGGATGCCTTTAAATTTCTTCTATGTCCACATTAGAATAACCGGTCTATTGAACTACATGAACCGGTCTGTTGTCACACCATTTTATTGTCCTTACATAAATATAAATAATTGTTTTTTATTATTCTCCAAAAGTTCGTATGCCATTCTTTCTCATAACTGAAGCTTAAGAGAAAGTTAGCTCGGAGAATCTATTAATATGAATTGTGCCTAAAACTGGAAATTAATTTTTGGCCACGTCAAAAATTAGTTTTTGGGAACAAAATCCGTTGTCGCAAAATATTAGGTTATTTATATATTTTCTAACGTTTTGTACTAGCTGAAAAACAACATACGGGTCTGCATCTAAGTCTATATGTATGACAAAAGTATCATATCGTTTGTAAAACCATATAGTGAGGTACCTATTTCACTCTTCTTATCTGGCAGAAATTTTTTCAGAATGTCTCATTTATTACTTTTAGCGTTCTCACATAAGTAACCTTACGCTTTCTACGTCGTCAACAACTTGAATTGGACTAAATCAGTTGTCTGCAGCTATATTTCTATTACTATTTCAATTTCTACCAACAACTAGTTGACATAGTTGCAGAACTGCTTGTGTAGGAATGGATAATTTCTTTTCTTCTACCGTTAATTTTTTACCATCATTACCTTTTCCGATGTATATGTAGCCATTGTTTATTTGACAAGTGCCTCATACTGCGACTATCCGCATTGTAAAACCTTAAGTGGCATGTAATAGTTAAATAGTTAAAAGGCGTTTTAACGACATTATAGATCTAAATATATATCTGCCTGTGCCATCAGTACTAAATAAAGTATCTAGATCTTCACTGTTAGATTTAAAAATGGCAGAGAAGTACATTAATCCAAGAAAATCTTTCAATTCCATGATATCTAGGTTTTGTAATTCTTGTTTATTGATAGCGTAATTTTCTCTGACAATGACCAATCTGGAATTTGTATGAGTTTGTACTTCCTGGAGCATATCGTCAGTGAAAGTATAATTCCAAATGGCAAACAGATCGGCCTGGTTTCCAAGACCTTTCATTGGACCCTTCTGGGGAGTTCTAGTTTATTTAGTAGGTTCTGTAGCAGACCACTTGAAACGGTTTTTGCTATAGAATGCTTTTCTACACAAATCAACAATAGCATACTTCTGCGGATATGCCAATTATACAAGCATATAGTGGGGTCACTCTGACCCCACCTCACCAATTAAGAGTAAATCTTACTTTATCCAATTTTTCTCGTGTCTGTTTCGAAATTGTGAACAAGTCCGTTGGTAATGCAAATGACTAATATTTTATAGCCCCATTTGCATGACTTATTAATCACATGCAGTTTCAAACTTGAATTGTACTATTTGTTTGTCGATACTATGCATCTGTTGTTGCGGAATTTTCAAATATTTTGATTACAGGTGATTGACTAATAGTCAGATTGTGTATAACTTATCTCGTTGAGAGTTTGTCCAGGATGGTTTCATAGCATTATCATTCAAGTGCAAACTTTTTTATTTCTTTACATCTATTTCTGCTAATGATAAGTTATCTTCGAAAACTTAAAAAAGACATGTAAATTACAGTTCCACAAAATTGTTCAATATCAGTTCTATTCAAATTGAGTATCTTGCTTGGATTTTGTTGTATAGAATATACATATAGTATTGTGTTCAACAATCTGCTCTAAAATTTTATCATCAAAAAAATTATGTAAAAATTCAATTGGCGGTTTCAGTTTTTTCGCATCAGGAATACTGCACAAACCAATCAAATATACTTCTAATACTTTCATTTCCAATCACATCCTTCCATATATTTTTGGTTTTAGAACATTTTTTTGTCTGTGAATATTTGCATCTTTCTCTATTTCTTCAATTTCTATTCATCTCATTTTCTGGTCCCTCAACATTTTCTTCCAAGTTCATTGTAGCAGCATTAGTTTCAAACACTAATGGATTGTATTCTTAATCAATCTCTCTCGACCAACGCCCTTTGGTATCAAAAAACATTAGCATCTAACAATAGCATGTATTATTGTTATGGTTCAGTGTCTCGGCAGCTGAAACATACATTTTATGTTTCAGAAAGATATCAATTCGTCATTAGTTGATGATTGTGACTGTAAACGAAATTGGTAAGTATTACATCTATTCGGGTTTGGTATTCAAAAAATTCTCAAATTGCGCCACATACTGCTCATTTAGTATGTGGTACCTCACACTAAACGACACATCGCCAGGTTAAGTTACGCTATTACTTACATTTCAGGATGGTCCAAGGTATCTACTTCGTGTTTTTTAATCGTTTTATCATTTACTTCAATGTCATTATAAGACTTGCTCACTGGCATAAAATAATACATGAATAGTTATGGTACATAAAATGATTCATCTGTCTAAATACATTAAACACCTTCTAATAGTACATTTTATAATCAAGTATAATTAAATGATTCATATCAAAGCTTTAATATTAGTTCTGCCCCTTTCTAAATAAATCATATTCAATCTTCATAACTCTAATTGGGTTGGTAGTTGTTTATTTATAAGCTAATGATAACAATTGGTGTCTCATTTGACGGTTCGCCCAATTACTGGTAAGATGAACCAGATTCTGACGTGGTCTGAGTCGATGATTCGCCAGTCATGCAGCCAAACGGTCATCATCGATTGGACGGCGTTATATGATTGAAGACCAATTACGGCTTAATTATAATAATTCCAAGCTTAGAAAGCGGTTAATGATGCAGCCGGGTTCGGTGCACGCCCAGGCGCGTCAAATAGGCCGGTAATTGATTCTTAAACCGGGTTAATTTCAGAGCGATAAAGTGTGTAATTACCGATTTGGAGTCCCCGGCTTGTTAGCTGCCGATTAGACGGGATAGGAGAGTTCGTCAATTTGGGATCGGGGGGCCGTGACGGCGCCCAACCCAAGCCAATAGCACGGAGGCAATTAGATTGATGGTGTTATAAAACGTTGAATAGAGACGTTTTCACCCGTTAGCTTTTAATTGACGAAAAGCGGTAGTTGGTGTCTTAATTTCCCTTATTAAGTTTTTTGTCGTGTTGCTAATTCGCCGTCAATCGTTTCTTATCGCGGGACGAATGGTAGGTGGGGGTTTATTACAAGAAATTATGGCGTGCCTTTATCTGTTTCTGTCGAGATTTAATTGCGAACCAATTTTGACAGAGAGATACACTTGAAACACTAATTACGATTTGAGTAAAAATGTGCATAGACGGTTCGCCACAGGTTCGCGAGAGAAATCACACGTGATCCCCATTGTCACGTTCACTCGACATGGCCGAACCCGCTAAATTGCGCCAATCTTTCGGTCTACGTGTACCTTGTCAGGGGTCACTCGATTAGCCACGGACCATGTAAGGTCAGACCGGCGAGATCATGACGAATCGTGTGTCGAATAGAGAGACACACTGACGATACAGAATATATGGAATTGTTACATGGGAACGAACGAACACCGCATCGTTGTCGTCTCCCGGCACAAGAAGATCCAGTTCTGGCTAAATGCCAGACGACATTATGACATTGAGGCTTCTCCGCGAGATCGAAGATGCGCCTCGTTCGATCCTTTCGCTCCATCCTCGCGCATAGGCATACTGCGCCAAGTTTTTTGCGAAATTCAAGGTTTTTTCGAACCGTGCATAATTACCATTACGGATAAACAAGTAATTATACCTCCGCGATCGTCCGGAAAAATGCCAGCCAGTTTACCCTTCCCCATTCACGGAATATCGAAGCACCGTTTTTTCTTTCATCTTTGTAATAGGCCTTCATCGTAATAACAACGTTTCGTCACTTTCGATTACTAAATATCGCGTTCTAATCTAGTTTCTATACAATGGCTTCATTTCTACATCATCACAAACTCCACTAAATCTTACTTAAAAACAACTTATAAACCGAACAACGATCTTAGTAAGTATAGCAAGTTATTAAATTTAGTATAAAATAATTTTTCAATTTTATAGCAGATATGATTATGTATATCTGGCATCCACGTAGTTTATGTCATACATGTTGCAATATAAATAGTTAACTTCAAGACTAACTCGATGAGTGTAAGAGATTACTTGATGTGTTAGATGAATGTTAATAGAAACCGAGTGACTACTGCTTTTAACGTTGTACCTTTTTCTAATGATAAACTGCCGACATTAACAAACACTTTCAATGAAATTTCAAGAACTTTGTATCTCTTATTTCCCACTTTATGGAATTTGGAGGTAAGCATGTAATATCCATGACAATGCTAAAGAATTTGTCTGTTTGGGTAACTACCTTGTAACTCAGCGATATAGCAGCTGAATGGAGTTCAAGGGGTCGTGGGATGAGTCCCACTCAGAAAACATTTTAGGATATTTACAAAGTTGACTCACTGCATTCTATGGGATTCATCCTCTCTTTTATCCAAATCTTCAACCTTATTGGAGACATTTGGAAATTTACCACGTGTTCTCTATTTTTGCCGTTGACATTGTCTGAGGAACATGCAAAACTTTCTATCCCAAACATCCCCACAATTTGGTTAGCTCAATGCTATGTTATAGGACTTGATATTGAAATGTTAGCCGACATTCAACTAATAACACCTTAATTCCTGTTTGTAATAGAAAACGATAGCTGATGCTAATATGTAATTTTATAAGGTTTGATCGTAGAATAATTTCTAATTGTATGGAAAATCGTTTCATGGCAAATAATGTATGGAATTTTTAGTTTGAAACCAGCGGGAAACAGTTTGACAGGCTTGTGCGAACAAGCCCATATACGTTTTTAAGTACAAAATTGCCACTGCTACGTAATGATTAGCACAATTGTTAGAGCTGATTCTATAGACTTGTCAGCCTAAGAAAATAAAAATTGTGTTGAAATCAATCAACAACTCATTGAATTAAGCAGTTAAATATAAAAACAGTTAAAAGTTTACAGTTAAAAATTCAAAAGGTCACACCTAGCAAATTAGAATAAATGAAAAACCATTGTAATGAAAAACTTGAAACCGTAAAGCGAATATTTAAATTTATGCAAAAGTTAAATTATAATAGCGTTAAAGATGAGAAACTGCTTTTTTTTTGTTACTGCTGACAATGGAGTTGATGTAGTCATTAAGAAAAAAGATATGTATGGTAATAAAACTAAACATTCTTATTTTACAGGTAAGAATGAAATCTCAATTAAAACGAAAACCGACTCGAATATATTGAAAACGTCAATGTAGAGCTATCAGAAGACGAAAGTAAAAAAAGTTATAGGGAACAAGATTAAAGGATAAAATCAACAGAACATCAATTGAAAAAAATGATAACCAAGACTGAGGAACAGAAAGGCAGAAGTAAACGAAATTGTAAAAATAGACACAATTAACAACAAAACATGGGAAGAATACTTTCAAAGCAGCGGTGGTCGAGTAGGGTACTCGATAAGGTGATTCTCCATTACTTTTTAGTCTCATTGTGGGCAAAATCATAAACAGTTTGAAAAACATGAATGGTTCTAAGATGGGAAAAGACAATTTGACTATCTTATGTTATGCAAACGATGTGGTACTAATTGCAGATGCTGAGGAAACCTGCACAGACAAATATCGATTCTCAAAAACGCCGAAAGGTATGATATACTAATATCTACAGAAAAAACAAAAAAATTATTAGACTTTAACTAAAACTAGAACCCTAAGCTAAACCCGAAACTTTCTAGTTCTTGTACTTTGTGTATTTGGTGGTTGAAACATCGAGTGAATAGAACAATTATAAAGCCTGAAGAAAATGAAACGATCACATCCAAAGAGCAGAAAAGACTAGGCTGATCAAGA
The DNA here is from genome assembly GCF_036711975.1 of Onthophagus taurus. Taxonomy (NCBI): domain Eukaryota; kingdom Metazoa; phylum Arthropoda; class Insecta; order Coleoptera; family Scarabaeidae; genus Onthophagus; species Onthophagus taurus. The sequence continues at coordinate 26,839,478 of NC_091966.1, forward strand.
TAGAAGGCCAGTTGGGAGAAGACATTCTGAGAGCATTAAGGAAATGGAAAGAAAGTTACAATAATTCATTGTAATAACAACTATTCAGACATCACTTTCTCTGTATAGAAACTCAACTTTTGAATTTTTTTGAGATAAAACTATCACACATTGAACAGACCATTATGATCACGATAACCTTTTCGAAGGAGTTTCAACCGTATTTTGATATTATCTATTATACTAAACAATGCAGGTAATTGGAATTGTAGTGTATAGGTGGAAATCAAGGTGGATCTTTTAAAAATGAGTGCAGTGTACAGGCACTAGAAGTGCCAATATTGAAATAAAGGTTGGAAATCCGATTGAGAATTGATATTAAAAGAAACAGACTTGTGAAAGGTGTTAAGATAGAAGAGGAGGCCAAAAGAATTTTAACCCAAAATAGAAACATTTAAAAAAGACAGAAAAATGGAGTCGCACAGGACAATGATGGCTGGAAAAAGTTTATCTAATAGTGATAAGAGAACTTACATATTTCTGAAATTGTTTAGAACCAAATGTGAATGTTATTTATAAAGCTTGAGCAACCTCAACGTCGTTACAATTCTATCATTTTATCAGTAGAATTTGTCAAAACTTTCATCATTTTGCAGTATTTGCCGAAATAATGTCCTTATTCTTTGTATGGCCTGAAACAAAGAAAGAAACAAAGTTCTTCCTGTATCCATGTTGATAGAAGAAGTACTTCTCAGCACTTCGAACGCATTCGATAAAAATCGAAGAAATATAGAAACTCGAAAGTTTTAAAACTCTGACTGAAAAGTCCACGCAGCGAATAAATCCTTGCTCCAGGATAACTTGTCATAATAACTCTTGATATCAGGAACGGCTATAACACATCGCTATGGAACGAGGTTCCGCAAGCTTTGGTATAAGTTTTCTTCAACACCCATTTGTTTAATAAGGATATCAAACGATTCTTTCAATGATAGAGTAACGTGCAAGGTGACACAAGGTTTAGCACTCGGTTCAGAACTTTGAAACATCATTTATTTTGCTAATCATGGCGAATGTAAACCAGCTTGTTGCTTGTATGACATGAATAATTATGTTGAATAAAGCTTAGTTTAATCTAGTATTTCTTCAGTAATATTTGTCGTACTAATACCTTCAGAATATTTGATTTTATCCCACTCTTAACTTTCCCGCCATATTGTAAATGCTTTCTTTAAAAGAATTGGTTGTGTTAGTCTTAATATGGTACTTGTTCAATTACTGTCAATATTTCCTGTCTTTTCAATTTTTTCAATCTTTGTCAATTAAATGGTTTTATTTTTACATCATAGTCCAAACTGATTTAACATTTTTTTTATAAATATTTGGAAGTCCGTCAATGATTTTGCTGAGTTTTGCATATATATTTTTTATATGGTAGAAACATTTTTTGTTTCTATAATAATAATATCTATAATAAGTAGCAAACACTACTTATTTTTAATTTTGTATGTTAAATGCGTATGCCTAAGTGTTAATTTTTTAACTTTCTCAACTATGATTGAAGTTCTAAAGTCTATTTGATTCCCTAATACTTAAAATGTGTACGCAGTACTTGACGTGACGTCAATTTCGATTCTTGGATCGCTTTGAAGCTTACCGCTTCTGTAAACGTCACCGTAGAACCCATCGCGAACAATAGGCCTTAACGTCCGAAAGCGATACTCATGTTAAGACAATGCAAGAGAAGGATCGGATAACATATCTCACCTGGAGGGTGCACGAGGCGCTGCTTAATTGAAACCTTTTGTTCGCCCTGTCACTTTCGGGAACCTTTTCATCTCTCGAGAAGAGGCGCGTCCGCGCCTGACACCGGCCCACATTTCTTTTGTGTCGAGCAGCATCTACGGTGCCGTGACGTGATACACATTTCGGGGCCCCGTTCATATGCTAAACGCCGCGTGCTGTTGAAAATTTGGACTTGACGCCCATTGTTATTTAATTAGGACTGATTTAAATCGCCAGATCAAAGATATTGAGATTTTATGTGGTCTTTTTTCATTCTATATTAATGCTGTATCATTGAAGAAGAAGGCATAGGTGTCAAATTTGATGTAGTGAATAAGGAGACATTGTGGGATTAAACATATTAAATCGAATTTTCTTGATTTTCAGTTCAATATTAAATTTGATTTAATTCATCGAATTTATGAAAATTTATTTTCGATTAATAATATGATGTTAAGGCAGGTTCTTTAAATGTTAATCCACCTTCAATTTAGTCTTCACTGACGCAACAGCAAAATCGTCGGCTGTCTAACGTCTGACAGATCGTCGTCGGTTGGAAATTAATAGCGCGCTCAGAACAGTATCTATAAGGTTAATTGTATGCAATAATAGAGTATGCTAATCGTATAGTTTTTTAAAAAAGTTCCCTTTAATCGGTATAAATTAAAACGTTTATCACCGATCGTTAGCATAAAGGGGACGCCTTTATTGTTCTGTGGAACGCCTTGTCAGTCCTGGCAAAATGTCAGTGCGCAAACCAATTAGCGATTTGCGTCAATCCGACGATGTACAGGTGAAGCGTCGACGTTGTCGGCACCGTTTAATAAATGTAAAAAATAAATAATTGTGGGCGAACGCATACGTTTTCATAATATCATTAATGATTTATACCACGAGTTATTGTACAGGTGACAGATTACACGTCCTCGAACACAATGCAAAAGATCGAGTTGACAAAACGATTTTTCTCTTTTTCGCTTCACGAACCGGTCATCCCGACGGTTTTCTTTTCGCCTAAGTAGGTGTTACACAAGAGCGATTCTCTGGTCGCACCTTAAGTGGTGATTTATCAACCTCTAATTTCACCCGCTACGGCATGAACGCGGCCGATAAGGATATGCTAATATGGGCAGGATACACTTATTACGCGCGCCGTAAATAACTTTCTAAAACGATCCTGGGTTATTCCTTATTTATTTAATAAGCGGTTATGAATTATGCGTCGCCACCCTGACTTGTTGGACTATCCACATTGTCACCAGATAAAAGCACAGAGACAACGCAGACACGCACCACGTGGCGCGTGCGTAAATGAGTCTCAAAAGATTTATGAATGACTACGACATGTATGAATACGTATGTAAATAACATATGTTTAAAGGGTGTTTTTTAATACAATTTATCATCATTTATGTCATGGGAGATGTTTTTATTTTTATTTCTCTTTAGTAGTGTCTAGTCAAAAAAATAGTGAAATTTTTAAGCCATCGTTATATCAGAAATTTTAATGAAGCTATAAAAGTTATACGAGGTTTGTAGAAAAAAAGTGTCAACGTTTATTCGTACATATATCATTTAAGATGTGTTCGGAGAACGATTGCTGATTGATTGTTCACTGTATCGAATGTCAATTAGATTGTGTCTGCGGTAGACGAAGATGTAATTATTGTAACTGCGTCATATGTTCGCAGTATTTCACTGGCAGATTTCTAACTAAAAGAAAACCGTCACAAATATTTATTATTTAGGCTAATTACTCCGACAAAATAACAAATTACGGTCCACAATTTACTTTCAAATCAAATTATTTTGTTTAAGTTTTAATAAAAGTAACATATAGGTTAAGTAATCTATAGCATAAGATAAAAATATAATAAGACAATCATTCATTATTTTTATTACTCTACGTTCATTATTTTTAATATGCCTTGATAGTCACCGTTGAATGTTATTACGGAGATCGATCTTTTGCTAATTGATGGCAGGCATCTCTTAAACTTGATGGATGTGAGAACGTAAGGGGAGCAAAGATAGAGTCCGATCACTATCCTGTTGGGGCCCGATTACATGACAGAGTCTCCAACATTAAGAAAGCAACAGAGGAGCGCCAAAAGAAATTTAATATTGCACCCTTAGAGACGATACCTCATTTAAGGTTGAAGAAAGGCAGTACAATTAAAAATATGTGGGAACCTTGCAAAACACTAAAACGCAGGTAGTCGAAGCAAAAGTGGGGATATGAGAAATCACAGGCCAGAAATGAATGGTTTGACGAAGAGTGCCAAGAGGTCACAGACCAGAAAAGTAAAACATATCGAAAGATGCGCAAAGAGAGAAGCTGAGAAAGCATATAGAAAGCTGAGAAGACAGGAAAAACAGATTCATAGAAGGAAAAAGAGAGACTGGAAACAGAGAAATACAAGAGCTGGAAATAGTCCAAAATCAAGCCAAAAATGGGAAATTTTATAAAAAGGTTAATGCCATGAAGAGTTTAACATGTGTATGAGCAAACAGCGAAGCGTACTCAATCACCAGAACGGTGGGAAGGTTATGGAGTAGGTATATAGTGGTCCAACATTTTTTGGAATTTTTGCAAACGAAAAGAGAACAACCGGTGGTTGGTATACATCGAAATCCTCAATAAAACTAATGTTGAGTAACCCAATATAGATAATAGAAGAAGTGCAATAAAAAAGCTACGTAACCATAAGTCTTTGGAATGGGATAAAATAAGTGCAGAACTTATCAAGACTGGTGGAGAATTTCTAGAAAAAGCGATTTTCGACAATCGAAAATATGGCACGAGAAACGGATGTCAGATGACTGACACATTGGAATAGTATGCCCAATACATAAGAAGGAGGGCGAAAAAAGACGTACTAACTATAGAGGGATAACGCTCTTGAATACGGCGTCTAAAATATAGTAGTGAGATCCATCTGGACCTGGGGATGGACACTGTCAGCCAGACGATCAACAAATTTGCCAAGAGCCATGAACAGCGGCTCTTAGACTACGTGAATATTGAGGCCATCCAGCTCCTCGACAACACCAACCAGACAAGAAGAGTCAAGAGAACGAAACCTTTTGAACTAGTTGTTTGAGTGCTAAGTGTAAAAGCAGAGCAAAGTGCGAGATTATGCATGTTTAGTGAAGGTGTTTATTTTTATTAGTACTATCTAAGAAACTTCTACTGAGTAAGACCCCTAATTTTAAGGTACTCGTAGTAGGTTAGGTTGGAATAAAATTGTTAATTGATCGTATTAATGATCAGATCACAATAATAATGAAACCTTATTGTTTTATTAAAAAAAATCTTTCGTGATGAGTATGATTTGTTATTCCATTTATTAAGCCTAAGTAAAGTGAAGTACTCCATGATATGATCTACTCAAGACCTACTACCACATGCGGTGTCATCCTGAACATCTTGATTTTACAAATAATTTTATTGTTTTCTTTATTTATTACTTTTCGCTATCGCTTTCGACCAATTTTATTTTAGACTATTCCGTTAGATTTGATGACATTGAAATTGGTTTGTTTTATTTTTTCAATATACATATGTCAGTTTATATTCTTCTAAATTTTCGTTTAAATGATCGAATTGAAATTAAAATCAAATTAAAATCATAAATCAATGGATGAGAAAATAGACATCTATTGTTTTCTTGTTTAATATCCAATTTATATAGCAGCTACTTTTAATTTTAAGTTTAGTATTGTTCTATAATTGGTATATCTGTTGGGCAATAAACATTATTATTATTATTGGTACTAACTCTCGAATATAATGGTAAATCAATGTGTGATTGGTATTGCATTTTACAAGAATATCTTCTTTTCAAATATATTTCTTTTAACAATTAGGTCTGATGACTCCTCTTGAACAGCTGTTTATTGATGAATAAATTCATTAATATTAACCGAATTATTAAAAGTTTGTTGATTTTCTACTCTTATTCAGCGGTTTTGACATATTCATCAAAATCAATACAATCAGATTTAACATTTAATTGTTGAAAATATACCCTATATGACTTAGGTAGAAGATGATTTCATGAACGAGGAAGTCACGATACTTGAAAATATCCACGCTGTGACGTTTACTAGACTCATTCAAATCAGCATACATTTTGTCTGCTTATCAGTTTTTTAGTGCAAGCCTTATTGGTAATGGAAGTTCAAAATAAACGCGTACGATGGTGGGAGTAACCGATATGATAAAAGTATAACAATAACAAGATCTGTTTTAAATAATCCTGTAATTAATAATTTCCACTTCTATCCTAACTAACACACCACATTGTTTTCTGCTGGTTTACAATTTTGTATTAAATTTGCAACCAGCACAGCGTCACATAACTAATTATGTGACGCGGTTTATCTGCAATGAAATAAACAATATGAGCAAATACAACCAAAATATTTTGCCAAAAAAAACATATTAATGTGAAAACCAGAAGAATTAGCTAATATTGGTCAAGTCTTATAGGTCTTATATAATACAATTGTTTTCTCCGAAAAGATGATAAAAATGTACCTAGTTTCAGAGCTGGTCTCTGAAACTAACGTCTGTTGCTACAATTCGTACTACAATTCGTTGATGAAAGGATTCACGGGAGCAACGCCTGAAACTGTTCATCACAACGTGATGAGCTTTTGCCAACTGATTACAATGTTCAAACTTTTAGATGATATGCGCCATAAATGTCAGGGTGAACGTGGTTGTATTAATATTTTTATTGCAAACATAATGTCGCTTTACGTATCCACTTTCAAAACAGATAAAAATTGAGATTATTCTATGAAATGTTTTTCCATATATAATTAGTGTTACGCACTATAGATAACGCTATGGCATAGTAAGGTCAACGTTATTTCGCAGTAACACAGTGAGTTACGATAGAATTTCACCTCTTGATACGTCGTATTTTCTTCCATACTGCGCAAAACAAAAAAAGACCAAAAATCTTATTAGATATAAAACTTCTTACTTTTTATATTAAACTTTACCATTGGTTGAGAGAAATAAAGTGGAGCAGCTAAGATCAACTGGTGAATATAATAAAAGATCGCCGAGACGATCACGTATTATTGGCAATAGGAGAATTCACAAGTTTTTGTATATCTCATGAACCAGTGAATTAGGGTTTAATATATAGAATAGTTCATTTAAGTTAAAATGCAGCTCGAATAGTGTTAATAAGTTGCATTTTTTTTCTAGATTACATACGAGTACATATCAAAAATTGAATTTTGTCTGTTTGAATAACGAAAGCTCGAACACACAAATTGTTTTCAAAACATGATATAACAAATTTCCCAGTTAACCAATTCTTGTTAAATAAATGTATAGTAGAAATTTATATTCTTTTGTACTGTTGATTGCAGATAGGTTATTGTTACACCTTCCAATCTGACTTTTATTATAATTAATGATCACTAATTACTAGAAATCTTAATAGTTGTATGCCTGAAGATCAAATGATTGATCGAAACCGGTAGTACAAGAACAATAAATATTACATCATAAAATATATCTATTACATTTCGTTTTCTCTTTATTTATTTCTCGCCGCATACCTATAGGGAATTTCATTAAAATTATAAATTACTCTTAAACCAGTTGATACAAAATATTTAAAAAAATTCTGTTTCATTCTTGCTATAGATAATAATAATCATGTAAGCAATAAAGATTTTTGTAATTGAAGCTCGTTTCGCAGAACAATCGATCCGGCGAATCAACCGCTCGCAAACCATATTGGAGATGACGTTCTAATATTTGTGATAACCATCGTATAAGGGGAGAGGAGGCGGCTTCTTCCCGACTATTTAGTGAAATGCCTGTAATCGTACACCCATTACTTAAGAACGTGTAATCACGCATCTTTTGGGGCGTTCTTAATGTAATGATACACGGCCACACAGAGGGATACGCTTCATATTCGACCTGAGAGAGCGACCAGTGCCGACAAAGAGGCGCTCCTCGCTCGATCGTGCGAGGAAACGAAAAAAGAGTGGAAAAAGATTACGACCGGGGATATATCCGCGGGTTCTTCTTCGCAGAATATCCCCTTCATCTAAACCGGGTCACCTATGCCGGTCTCGCTTACATCGGTTTTCCTATACAACATTGATATACGATTAAAAAGCAGATGAATATAGATCGAACCCGATACTGTAACGATTTCGCAACAACCATTGTGAGCAATGGACGTGATCGTTCAATGGAAAACGGTCCGTAGTTGTTGCGGCATTATGTACACGGTTGCGTTAGTGTGCACAGGTCGGCATCCGCACTATTCGATTGTTCTCGCGATGATCTACATTGATTATTGCAATTAACACGAGGACGACCGAAAGGTCAAATCATTACTTTCAATGATACTGGATATGGTCGGGTTGGTCATAAATCCTCTATTACGGAGGAGATCGTGGTGAGGACGTACTGAAAGGCTGCCTGCCTCTGTGTGTTACTGCCTGCTTTTCTAAACCAACATCTCCAAGAACGAGATGTGTAATGCATGGAATGTAGCTGCGTGATACTATTATCGCCGTTTGTCAATGCTTCAACCTTAGAATGTCACAACGTCTCACTGAAACGTGACCTCCTGTTATCGACAACGGTTTTATTTAGAATTGAGACCTTAAATTGTTTATGATTATCGTGCAATTTCCTATGACATGGAATTCAATCTTAAATTCTTATGTGACCATCAAATTTATAGTCTTTGAATCCTTATACGATCAACATAAATTACGTACCTGTTTCTTACATTAACTGTGACATTTAAAAATACTTTTCAAATTTAATTTAAATTTGATAATTTGTCGTTTTGAAACGCTTTCACTTTTATTCCGTTTTAAAAAATATCTTTTAATGAATCTCTTTAATAAATGGTCTATTTGAGATACATTGTTTAAATGTGTTTGAAATTATCAATCGATCTAATTCTTATAAATGATGAATCATTATAGATTCCAAAGAATCGATCAACGATGCATGCAACACGATCATTCTAAATATAGCACAACAATATGTTAAAGCGAAAATATCCAATAAAACAATAATTACTCATCTATTTATAAGACCGTATAATAGAGGCAATTAAAAAATGATTAAATGCCTAATGAAAACGTAATGCAACTGGCGAGTACCGTCGTGGCTTACATCATGACGCAGCGTCGTAGCAGGTTCATAATATTTTTTTTGCAAAAGACTTATCCTTCTGCGGTCTACTTCCTGGTCTTAAAGAAAAAGGATTAATAATATAAACAGTCGTTAGCGCGCGAGGTTCGTTTAGATCCCCGACAAAAGAACGGTGACGGACGTGTTAGCGTGATGCAACGCGATGAGCAAATACACCTGATGATATCATTAGCTCGTCCTCCTATAGAAATCGATTTGTTTCTTCATTTATTTTATTAACTCACTTTTGCGGCGAAGAGGAAATACGCCTTTGGTTGACCCTGAGCGGGCAATTCGTTGAATGCGCATTCTTCTTTGCCTGTGTTTTAACACACCAAACGAAATCGTTTATTGTCCAGGAAGTCAATTATTGCGTTTTGATTGTTGCATGGTTTTACAGGCTAAATCGAAAATTAATTGAAAGTTTGTCACTACATTATGTTGAAATTGACCTTCAAAATTCTTATAAAGATCCTATCACATGTTATTAGTTATTATTACATCTATGTTCGAATGAAATTATGTTATAACTAAAAAAATTTGAATAAAGTTATAATATAAATCATTTAAAAATACAAGAAAATATTTGTTAATACTTTTTCATCTCGTGACGTTAATTAAAAACTCAACAAATCAACCAATACTAATTATGACGTCCTCAACTTCATTAATTAGCCCGACTTTAAAGAACGTTCTCCGGGTACGTCCCGTTTTGTGTATTCATCGTCTGTTAATCTATTGGCCTTGATGCGAACGAAAAATAAATAAAGAGCGCGATCGACGACGTCACGTTTCGACCTGGCGCGATTAATTAAAATATAACATTCGGAGCGTGAAGATAACGCAGTTAGAGGATCGATTGTGAGGACCCCGGAGCACGAAAAAGGCCAACAAGGCCGCTTCTTCGAGCGCCAGGTTCCGTGATTAATGACAACTTTAAATGGCTATTAGGCGCTTGAGAACTTCATTTTCGGCGGTCGTTACAGTAATGAGCCCGCAAAGTCGTCCGTATGTGATGGATGGCATTGGAATAATTGTGGTGTAACGGTTACAAAAGTCAATCGAATTTTGGCTTCTGATAATAATTTATTCAAAATTCTATTTATTTTGTAATAGAAGAGAAGTTATACATACATTTCGTGAATGGCAAAACTTATGACCCCAATTAGTTTATTTCGATGTTGTAAATACAGTATTAAGAATCTACCATTGTATCCTTTTGAAATAATTTTTGTGACAATCTAAGTCTCTTATGGTTTTTGGAACAGGGTGCCCACGATTTGCACACCTTTTCGCAAGTGCCCTAGCCGCAGCAGTTGCAATATCAACTAATACTATTAACATATCAACGTAATTTCGATTACAGTAGTAAACTCAGTGTTGTGTACTCCATTTGCTATGATTCCGAACACTATCTAGTTCATGTAAAATGTAGGTGCAGAATTAACTGCAAAATACAACAGAAAACGCATAAGCAGGAGAAACTTAATCTAAAGAGATCGAAGGAACCAATTATACGGGAGAAGCTGAGGGAGGAAATAGACAGATGATTACGTGAGGAAGGCGATGGGATACGATCGTTGGATAGAGAATAGAATGGAATGAAGACAGTGATGGTAGGGGCGGCAAACGAGCGAGAGAGAAGGAAACCATTTAAGGAGGTAAGGAGATCCGCTGACAGAATCTGTAGACGAAAGAAGAAGGTATGACGATGACCAAATTTCAAGGATAACAATACAATAAATGCATATAGATTTATAAAACAATTAATACACGGATATGAACCCAATACGAAAGTCTGTAGAGATCAAACAGAAAAACGGAGAGGATCTTTTAATCTGCCTATTGACACAATCTACTCCAAAATATATGGCAAGAGGAAGTGATACCATCAGAGTGTTAAAATTATCGTGTAAGAATAACCGTGGAACATCTCTCTTGAAAAATGGATATAAAATATTTACATACATAGAAAATAATAGAAGAGTATAAAGCAGGATTTCGGAAAGAAAGATCCACCATAGATGAACTATCTACAGTATGGACTGTTTGAAAATATGACGTTGATGTGTATAATATACTTGTAGATTTTCGCGAGGCAAATAATTCCATTATCTGGGAGTACCGGCTACTGAGTGAGTTTAAGATATCAGTGAAGAAATACGATAAAACTTGTAAGATTGATACGAGCAACATTAAGTAATACACAACCCTGCATACCCACTGAAGGGAGTAAAAACGTTCAATATTCCCAAGGAGATGGGCTGGCACCAACGTAGATTTTTGTAGTATTAAACAAATCAGTACAGATAATCAGCGGTGGTTTATACTATTAACATCTAAAGAAGGGATGCAGAAGTGGAAAAGCCGGTGGGCCGAAAACAAATACAGAGAAAACGAAAATAATGATGAAGATTAAGGCTGAGTCGTAGGTGGTAACACGGAGAATGACATAGAGGTGGTCTCGCACATCTTATCTCGTGTATAGGGTAGTCAGACTGGGGGGATATGAAGAAGAGTACTGCTGACCAAAAGATTACTTCAACGTTTGCTTTGCAATAGCCCATAAATGGAACATAATGTCCCAAATCTATAAAACACTTTTAAGACCTATAATGATATATTGCTGTGAGACTTGGACACTAAATCGGAAATTGGCAAACAGCATAAACGTCTTCGAGAGGAAGATCCTGAAAAGGAATACGGAACCAATATATGAGAAATATATGAAGAATAAAATATCACCACGAACTATGCAGCTACTATAAGGAGCCAATGCTCTCAGAGTACATCAAGATACAGAGATTGCAATGGACATGATGAAGGAGGGAAGGATACTGAAGCAACCGCTTATCAGCAGGATGGAAGGAGCGGGACCTAGGGAAATGCCGACAACAAGATGGGAGGGCGAGACTGACTGGGATACCAGGGATATGCTTAGGTCTAGAAACTGGAAGTGATTGTAATGAGCAGGACATATGGTTAGGATGAAAGAGGGAAGGATACCGAACTAACCCCAAGAATATACTTGAGTCCAGATGCTGGATGAGGGAGGTCAGGAAGATGAATATACCCTCATTACATCACCAAACCGAAATATATTTCTTACAAAACCATTTCAATAGAAATCTCCCTATATTTAACATTATGTCGTTCTTCTCCTCTAATTCGAAATTTACAGTATCAAGTTTACTTTATTACTTAATAATAATCTTGGCCAAGGTGAATTTAGTGTGTATACGTCATTAAATGTAGTCCCCACATTTAAGGGCATATGTGTTGGCCAGATTGGTCGTAATATTATAGAGTAAGTTGATAGTTTGACAGTAAATGTTTTTCTTCTGATTATTTTTTTACATCTTTTTTTATAAAAATATTACTAAATGTGTTTCTCCTCTTTATCAATGAAATGGTTAATTGCAACCATCATTTCTTTTTACTCGTAATTTCTTTCACAAGAGAAAAATCAACTATTTAATAAGTTTTCTGATATCCCTCGATTTTTATGAGCTTTGCACAAGTTCTGCTGCTTCAAGAGAATATTTTAACTCATACATTATTAATATCTTCAGACCTCAGCCTGACTGGTGGCTAAATATGACAAATTGGGCATCAGAAACGAGTTGAGGACTATGGAAATTACACAATTTTTTTAATCGTTTCTTTTTCTCGTGGCCCATTTTATTGGACATCAGGACTTGGTCGAAAGGATTCTCTAAACCAGTATTGCAAAACAACTTTTTGTAAAGTACCTAAACTAAGTCGCCAACAAACTTATAAATTATTCTACATAAAATTTTATATGAAAATCAAAGAAAAGTCTTAAGGTTTCCTGGTACTACTGCTAAATGCATATTTTTCTTTCTTTTTTGAAAAGATATAGGAGATGGATCATACAAAGAATTTATTGTTATGAGAAGAAAAGGTATCGTCTGATAACTCAACAATTTCAGATAGATCTGCTTCTATATTTGTCTTGACAAATATTGCTAAAATAATGTAATTAAAAATAAGAGTAAAAAAATGTCCATTTAAATGGCAATCTCAATTTTACATATCCTTCTAAGAATATTAGCTTTCACTTTAAAACTAATTAAAATTAACTATAACTAAAAGAACTTACTTTTAAAGTTGCATGCTTAAACGCGGATATTTTATAACCTGTACAAACACCTTTAATTGACCCAAATCTTTACAGATGTTACTGGTAGGTATTTATCATAATTCCATTTAAATGAACAACGCGGTTTTACTCTAAAAAAGACGTTCATAAGAAAATTAAAACCAAAAGCCTGAATTTTCATTTAAATGGACGCTGAGTTTGAAGGGATTAAGACGATATAATTTGCTTCGTCTCGCTTCTTAACATCACAGTACTCTGATTAATGGTAATAATTAAGAATAAGTAAAAAAAGTTCAATATGAACCTAGAACAACGATGAAAATGGGGTAAACCAAGAATCCAGTGGGCAGAAGTATTAAAGGCGGTGGCATTGAAAAGGAAGAAAAGTATCGCCGGGAATACGAAGATTGGCTAGAGATGGGAACCTACAGAAGATGGATCCGAGGCTCAACACCATAAGGTAGAATAGACATTAGAGTACCTACTGGAAAACGCGTAGAAAAACCTTCATTGTCACAAGAGTACAAGGATTCTCAAAAATACCGAAGTTTGCCTTTCGACTTAACAATGCCGTTTTCAACAATAATAGTTATAATGTTTGATTAAAAGTTACTCACTATTCTTGAAAAGTCCCAAAAAAGTGGAAATTCCAAAATAACATTTTTGATTGAAACGTCAGCATTTAATTGCACCTTTTAACGTTCTAGTGTATAATTAAACTATTCAGAACAGTTAAAAATGATGTTAATTTTTTTTGCATTTTAGACATAAAAATGGTAAATCCCATTTTTAAGCATTTCAAAAACTGATAACCTTCAGCACTCTCCTTGAATAGAATTAAGATTACATTTATTTAGAATTGTTTATTTCATTTTTCATTGAGAATTAAAAATTGATCACGTAATAAATTTGACAAATCGTGAGAATTCACCTTAAGAATAATTATTACAAAACTTGTAATAATGTTGTTGTGTACTTAGACTGTTATTATTAATTGTTTTAAAACGTCGGGACGAACTGTTGCGTCAAGGCACGGATATTTCTCATACAAGATACCATCATAACCGTGAAAGTGCAATAGTAACCTTGGACTAGTTCCCTGTAATTCCCTGGTTCACCTGTAATAGCGGCACGCATCGGTTATTGCGGCGTCTCCCATTGAATAGGAGACATAAAACTCGTTATTTTGCTTTGATGAAAAGAATACCAAAGAAACCGAGGAAAAAAACGTTGATTGTCTCTCCTATTGCTTACATTACCATTGACATTCACCGTTCAACCGCTCAATAACTCCGTTAATATCTTTATTATAGTTACGTTTCGGTTACGTAAAACAGTGCGGGAGAGTAAAAAAAATAGAATGTGTGTGAATCGGAACGGTTTTTTTAAAGTAGTCCAAGTGTAACCGTGCAAGGTCTTGCAAACTATTTTTTTTTGTTAAAATCGTTTGCTCATCGTCTTGTCTCACTTTGTTATGCCTTTTCTTCGTGACCGAAAACGCGAAGTCCAGACGTGCCGACTATTAAAGAGTTGTTTATTCTTAATTAGTCCTACTTAGCGGGTACCGAATGCGAACCGTTTTCACCGAACTCATAACATCCGTCCGCAAATTTGCATAATTCGCAGATCTAGATTGGCGCGCAAGGTCGTCCCGGTGAGAATTGTTTGCGAAATCGTTTTCGAGACTGACAATCAGAACGATCGGTTAAATCTTTGATGCTGAATCATCTTTTTTTCACAGGAAAAAAAAAGATGAATGAATGTTAGTCGTGATTAAATAATCATTCTTTGAACTAATCTAAAATGATTCTGAATAGAAATGAATAAAAATATTAATTGCTTTTTATAACAACGATGTGGAAGGAAGTTCTAAAAGGAACGTCCACACTCACGCGGCTGTCATAGCCAAGAAGTCGTAGGCGGTTGTGAGCAACGTGAGATATGTTCCCATTAAGATTCAATCGTGAATGAAACTCGACCGACAAGTGATTCATAAATCCCCTGCTCTGGCCCAAAGGTGAATAATTACGGCGTTTTGAAATTTATGCACCCTCGGTCTTAACCATTAGCTATAACGCTACAGTTTCACCTCCACAAATTAAAAGACCCATTACTTACTAAGCTTATATTTCTTGTACACGAGCATATATAACCTAAGACGTGGTGTTTTGTACTTATTGCAAAGTTATCATCATAATAATTAATTTCTTCGGTGACAGAACTTAACGGAATAATACAAACAATAAAAATATGATTTTCAAGTTAAATCAGAATGCACAACTGTCAGGGTTATTGATTTATCTATACTCAGAGTTTTCAAGAGTGCAATAAATATTTAAAAGGTTTGATTACTCTCAGAATTCGAATTGTGTGTGATGTCTTTATCCTTCATCTCACAAAGAGTTCAAATAAGTTTTGTCGAGTTTTATTACTTGCAAGTATTTGCTTAGGCAACAATGACCAGTTATTAATTCTATAATTGATCTACTATACTTGATTGAAAGTCTACAGTCTGTTCAGTAAGAATGCATTGATCTCACACTCGAACTTCATTCCTTATTCGTGGTTTACTTATTCTAACCGATGGTTTTGATACAATATAAGTAGTTGAAAAAAACAATTTTTGCACTTTGACAATGAAAATTTTATTATAACTAATTTGCTTTTACCTGTTTCGCCTGAACAACATCCTCAGAAAGCTTCCTGTTAACAATTAAAACAATTAACATACAATTTTTGTGTTCAATTTTTTTATTCAGGTTTTAATGTGTTCATTTAGACATTTGTGCATTGGAAAATGTTCTTAATTTTCTTTATTTTATAGTATTCGAGGATCTCCATCATGTACGCTTTATTAATTTTGGGCAATAAATTAGTATTTTCATTGTCGTCAAATTCGTGTTCTATGTTGAATGTCAGATGATTATCGAAGTTTGAATTTTGGTTGGTTTGGGTTTATAAATTCTCTGTGCCAATTTCATTATCAAAGTGCGAAATTGTTTTTTTTTCAATTCTATATGATGGTAAGCAAAGAAAATCTTAAAAATATAAATAGTATCCTGGTTAGATTTGTTGACAACGTCTGACAATCGATAATCGTGCGACTCGTATTCAAGTAATAATAACAATATTATGATTCGAAGTAAATAATGAATGTGGCTTCTAGTATGGCTTGAACAAAATCATGGCTTCTACAACATTTTTAATGGCATCTGTAATCTTTGGTAACGAGATATTATCAAAATTAGTTATAGTATGTCAGGAAAAACAACAAGTGTCATTTATTGATCAGTATAATCATTACTTTGAATATTATGTACATTTCCCATATTCAAGAGTCATCTTTAAATGACCTAAATGCAGCCAAATCGAAAGGTTGCAGTAAATAGATTGCGCTAGTTGTTTGAGTGTATAAGTAGTTGAAACATGTCCAAAATATATAACAACAATTAATTTCTCATTCTAAACAAGAGGAATAAATGTTTTCAGGGAATAATTTCTAAGTTTCCATTAGACCATTGGATTAATTTCTAACTTTTAATCCATAGCAATAGTTGTATTTGTTTTCATAGTAAGTATGTTAATCGGTATACAAGTTTTTAAGCATTTTTAGATAAAAAGTGGCGAGGTAAATAGTCGGTAACTTTTCTGTATCTTGAACGACATTCCATATTTCGATTTAAAGACACTTTTCTTTTTCTTTTTGGTTATGCAATACTGTAAAGTAAGAGCATAGATTATCTACTCTGATTCCGTTGTCCATTTAAACACCATCAACATTTTTAAAATTTCTTATGGCTGATCTGGGTCAGATTTTATTTGCCCTATAAAACAGATTGCATGTTTTCTGAATCCGAATTATAAATATGTCGTTCCATCCTGGCTGCGCAGAGCGAGTGTTTTGAATTGGCAGAAGAGATTGTCCTGAAAATTGGTTAGGATGGCCACTCCTATAGTTGAGTAGATAGAATGTTGAAATGTTGGTGGTTTCCAGCGTTCTTATTTACGTCCTTACTCTAAGAGTTTTTCTAATAGTTTTCCCAATTATCTTTGTGTGGAACACCTATTTCAATAGCTATATAAAACTATTATACTTTCGCTAATATGTTATAAAGTTGTCTGAGACAATTGTTGTCTGAGATATTCCAACCGTTAGGATAACCATACATGCCTACGCCTATTTTATATTTACAATATCCTCGTGATCCATTAATCGACCAATTTTTCCAGTACTTTAAACTGAGGTGGTTGTGAGGCATCTTATGGCAGATACGCAGAGTTTCAAACTAACACTCGGTTATCTCAGAACTTTATAAACAGTGGAGTATCAGGACTTGTAGTCACCTGAGTACTACTAACTGCACTTATAACACGTTTTTTGACTCCAATCTATACATGGATTGGCATCAAGTAAAAATAACCCTTCTTATATTAAGTTTTTGCCAAGAAGAAAGCAGGCACCATTGATTGACCAGTTTTTCTACTTTTCAACAGGAATAAGTTGTTCTTTACTTTTGTATGAAATAAACATCGGAAGACGTTTTTCGTTTGATTTCCGAGCATCATAAGCAGGTAAGAGTTTTCAAAACAACCAAACTAGTACCACATTTTGAAAATCAACGATTGTGACTTCCATACACTCTTTCCGTTTATTCGTATAAACTCTATGAATGCTTAGTATGTGTAAAATTGTCATAATAATGTCCATGTGCCACAATTAGAGCTTCTAGAATGTACACAGAGTCTCACATATTTAGCTGATACCTATGAAGCACTGCTATTAATTTTAAAGTTATGAAATCTTTCCGTATAGATGTTTTACTTGTTCTGGGTCGTGTGTCTTCGATCGGTGTTAGCAAATTGCCTCTGAGTCAAAGTTTTTATTAGAATCAGCTGATAAATTGCTTTGTAATGGTTCGTAAGATAGTGCCAAAGAAGTTGACACACATTTTGACGCACAGTTCGATCCTCATAAGATACAGTGCAAAAGATAGAGAAAAGCTTATATAGTGCCTGACTGTTTCCAAAGTTATAATGCGCTTAAATTTTATAGAAGAGAGCTGAACAAAGAAATAGCAGAGATAATTATTAATATATTAGGACGATGTATGCATTACATTGCTGAATACCGCATTGCTAGATGTATGTAGCACAGCAGATCTTCAAAACGTACGATTCATACAAAAGATATACCTGGATGTGTTTGAATTCATCCAGGTCGTGGTCATCGTTTTCGCATTTATAATCGAGCTTTGAAATAAACTAAACTAACAAATGTGTTATTCCCATGAATACAATCGTTAATATTGCATACGATACATAATATTAAAACACCTGAAGACACTTGTAATCTTCATTTAAAATTACCTGTTCAACCATCCAAAAACAATTTTTATTACAATTCTTTATGTTGTTGACCTTTGTTGCCATATCAACACACAAACATTTCTGTTTATTTAAATACTTACAGCAATTTATCACAATTTTATATGAAATCATAATAATAAACCTTGTATTAGAAATATTATTGAAAAAAATTGTATAGTTACCCTGACTTATTGTTATTAAATATAAATACCGGTAGCAAAGCAATTATCGGAAATAACACAAGGCCATAACCGTTCAATACACCGATATAACTATAATAATAAATTAGTTGTTAAATATGTGGAGATAGTGGCCACCTAACGATGGCGATCGGTGACTGTCAAAGCACTTGTGTGCTTTTGCTTGGGTTTACAATCTTATGCCTTTATGGTACCCCGGTCGTTTTCCTAGATGAGTTTAGTCACGAAAAGCCTATAAATTCACACCGATTCTCGCGGTATGATATTTTAACTCCGATAGAAGAGGAAGTTGTTATGTAACCGCGGTAAAAAGTACCTTGAGAAATAAAATAAGTGATTGGCGGAACAAAAATTTTTTGAGACATTTTATAAACAGTAATTAAGCGTGTTTAAGTCGATACTTTAATGTTAGATTTTGTGTCAAGAGGAAGGTTTCTGTCTAAGTATAATCTGAAATAGTGTAAAGTAAACGATCGCAACCTTGGTTCGGTCGTCACGGGGCATCGATCGCTCTGAAAACGGGCATTTACGGTTCTTGAATTTGCAATTCGACTTATCACCGGAATCAAGGTGAGTGTGTAAAAGTGTAATTCCGCGTGCAGACGTTGCGCAACCGGAGGCGTTCTGTACTCCGCGGAAACGGATCAAGGACTTACCGGCCGTGAGAATCTAGGATGATCTCTGTTCAAACCGTTAACCAATAAGAAAGATGCTTCGCAAACAAAATTAGAAACAACAATCGATTCTGTTTAAGATACAAATGAGATACGCTTGCAACCGTTTCAGAAAGAAAAATCCGACCATCTGTTAATCTGTTAATCTTAATTTGACTAGAATTTTATGTAAATAAACTCGGCATAGTCTGCTTAGAAATGGAACGTACTGATTAATGACTTTAAAATGTCGGCGACATCTTTATTGGAACTTGTACACAATCGGGGAAATTTCGAGGAAAAATATTGCGCATAAAACCACTTAACATATCTCCTAATCGTCTTATAGGCTTTGTAGACGTCGTTTGGTAATTTATTTCCATCGGGCGGTAATTAATAGTCTCGAAGCAATTTTCGAAAACCGTATATTTTAATTAGTACCGTCAGGAAATAGATATTTCCAACGTTAAGACTAAAATTTATTCTCGTAGCTCAACATTGTTTCAAATACTCCATTCTAAACTGGCAAAAACGAGGGAAATTCCAGGCGCGTTCTCATCGATTTACGTCGTCACCGAAGCCGACAAGTTACCTCTCGGAAAGCTGAGAGCCCGACGACGCTAATCTAATTTATCTCGATATGATCTGACTAATAGTGTTTACTAATTGACGTCTCTCTAACGTAGTTATCGTCAGCCGGACCGCAGGTTTCTTGTAAACCAACCTGAAAACCGGTAGACGATGAACGATCTACATATGCAAGACGCTTGCGAACCTATTGAATATCCGAGACGTTTTATACCGTAAGATAACTCAGAGAAGATTAAAAGATTATCGGATTCACGCTCAGTGTCGTTAGCATCAGATGCTATCTTTTAGTTAATAACATTGTTAATAAGATTCTGTTATCTAAAATTCAATTGGAAAGATCTTTACAAAAAAAAGTATCTTACAATATGCGAAAATATGTTGATAGTTTAAAATGTCAGGCGTTGATTTCAGTATTACTTATTTCACTTTTATGATAGAATCACAGTTAAATAAACAAGACTAATATATAACCAAACTAAATAAAGATATACATATAAAAATCATCACATAAAGAAATCTTTAAAGAATAAAATTTGTTGTTACGTTTCATGTAAGTGTAGGTAATATAAAGAGAGATTGATAAACTTAATTATATTGCGGTTGATAAAAATTGAAGTGCAACAATAGTTCATGAAACGTTGATGATAACCAGAGGTATTAATAAATTAAAAACGACTTGTTGTATACATAGACATTGTATACATAGTAATCATAAAATGGCTGCATCCGCTAGATCGCACGATGTTCAATGTTTTGAAGGATACGGACATTTTATTCAAGCGGGTTGCATAAAAGCTTTTAATCGAATCCGATATACTGTAAGTATGAAACTTTAATATTCAAATTCTCTGTCTGAAGGGTTGGCGCAAACTATTCAATTACAGTGTATCGCCACTTCCTCCGCCTCATGCCTACCAACACTGCTGATTTTTGATCGGATTTTTTGATTGTTTGAAATATATTTGAACGTTCCACGAGTAAAAAGTGAGGTTTATACTCTGGCGTTTAAATGCTTCTATTAAATGTCCTGCATAATGTGCACGAACACTTAAGCATTTTTAATGGTATATGTAATTTGATTGAGTATGCAGATCACTCAGATCTAAAAATCTGCGTGGGGTTCAAGCTGCACAATTACCTTTACAATTAACAGTTTGTATCAAGTTTGGTGAGCATCTAGTATTGCCAGCAGTATTTCCGGTTAAATTTAAATTAACACTTGATACCCTCCATCTTTTGAAAATCCCATAGAAGCTGTATGCAAGAAAATCAACCCTGCATATTACCACGTATAGACTTCGATGAAATACTCGCAGATTATCAGGTGACCAAAAGTGACTATTTTACTAGTTGATAAAACCAAGTGAAAGTGAACCTTATCTGTCAACATTACCGTTGACAATAGTCTGTAGGAAGAAGCCTTTAAATCACCATAATTTTGTAAGGGTGAAACTTCACATGTTGTTCGAAATATTCATTACACTTTTGCGAGGAATTCGGAGTGCTGGAAAATGGCATCTGGTTGACCCGGTGGGACTCTGAATGAGAGACATTCTTAGACGATCTAGTTTTCGTGTGTGGCCACCATTCGAGCACTTCTTCTCTTCTTTAACTGCATACTAGCATATGTGCGAAAATCATGCCCACCTACTTCAGAATTATCTTACTCGAAAGAAGCACATGGCGTAGCGCGACGTTGAACAGACGACAAAACGCACGCCGTGTAGTTACGACACCGATACTGCACACTCCAGTGGCACATGACAACTAAACTGAACGAAAATTCCAAACATGGACTACAAATTGAGGGGATCCCAGTGCTCTATGTACTATCTTCTAATTCTTATAATATACTGGTATGAGGTAATGCGACTGAGTGCAGACACAAAAGCGAGTCATTAGATAGTTGTTTTACTTAAGTAGTAAGGAATAGTATAAAGATGCTTAATTCAATATTCAATTTACTGACAATTTATTTATTGAAAGGTTTGGATTATGAGAAGACTAATACGACATATGTTGTGACTATTCATAAATAGCCGCATTAAATTGCCTCTCAGCTCGGACATAATCATTTTACAAGCAGAAGTTCTTGAATTCCTGAAACGAACAGAAAGGTGCATCCATAAACATTTTCACAAACAATCCTAAAGGCACTTCAGGCCTACACACGTGACTGCGCACTGATCAGAGAGTGTACCAGCAACCTAAGAGAACTCGCTAGGGGCAATGATGTTACTCTATGATGGGTTCCAGGTCACAGAGGCATTGAGGGCTATGAGAAGGCGGACAAGCTGGCCAAAGAGTCAGCGAAAACGCCTTCATGGGATCCCAACCCGGTTGAGGACTACAAAAAAAGCCACCTAAAACATGTAATCAACAGTTGGAAAATCTTAAAGGTAGCCTTGCGCTGGTAAGAACTTCCAGGTCACAGACAAGCGTTTGATAACTCCGTCGCAAAACAAAACCAAAGAGGTTTCAGAGAGGCCTCAGCAACTTTTAGAAGGCTGAAGTTACAATAGATAGGTTGCGGTGACGAGAGGGACTGCTCCCCTCAGTCCAGCAGCAATAATAATAATGAATCATAAATAGGGTAATCATCACCACCGCAATAACGTCGTTATCCCCCAGAACATCAACACTACATTTGTGAGAATAATTTCAAAGCGGTTTTGAAAAAGTAGATAATCTGTGTTTTTAGGTTTTTGTCTAAACCCAACAAGCATAGCAAACATTTAGCATTTGCACATAGCAAACAAGTACATTTCTTCTTGAGTCAGATCTCTTTAGCTTCATCATCATTCAGCCTCTAAAGTACACTGCTGGATGTAGACCTCCCTTGTTGACTTCTATAATTCCCTATGTTGAGCAATTTGCATCCAGTTAACGTGGATATGCCTTAAATCGTCATACCATCTTGTTGAAGAACGGTCTCGGTGATTTCCACTTCAAAGTAGTTATTCTTTCTGTGCCATCCGTGACTTTTGTTTTGTCTCGTACTTCGGCATTTGGTACTTTGTCTTTCATAGATAGCTCCCAACATCTTTACATTTTCTTCGCTTAGGTTTTCTGAAATACATATTCCACCGCCAATTTTTTGGGTTTTTGACATGTTGATTTACGATCCCATTTCTTCAGAGGGAGTGTTAAATAATATATGCAAATCGCGGTTTTTGTCAGATTTTTACTATTTATGTTTATGCCTAAATCGTCCCATTCTATCTATTTGCAAGAGTTTGCAAACTACAGTTTGGAAGTGATTGGTTAAGTGTACTATAGTTTATTTCACATACGAATTGATTTCTTTTAGTAAAGTATTCATAGATTCTGCATCAATCTGTCTGATAATCTGTAAGAAGCAAATAAATCTTCACCTTTTGCATTACTTATTTCTTCATCCAAACCAATGTTTTCACATTAAACATAAAGCCTTTGGCTGCTCTAATTATTATTCCCAAATCCGACACAACGTTCTGCTCCTCACACACCTTCATACTTTTCAGATTTTATTACTCGTGTGATAAATGTTCTATTTTTCTTTACATATGTATCTTACAATATTATTACATATTGTATCTTAGAAAATACAATTTGTTTACCTGAAAGTTCACGATGTTTTCAAACAAAACATTTAGACCAGGATAAACATTCAATTAAATAAATCATAAAGATTTTTATCTTTTATAATCAAAGTTATAATATTTAGTTTAATTAAAATTACAAATCACGATAAACCTGGAAGCCATTTTGCACATATTTGTATTATGATTGAATACTTTTGCGTTATGGTTGTCTATTAGATTTTAAAGAAAATTAATAACACTGAATTGGTATGATTTAACTTTAAGCCATTTATTTGCTGTCGTAAATTTGAACGACCCGCGGGCTTATTAAAGTCGTAAGATATAACTGTACACAATTTCATGTGATTAGTACCAAGTGTTACGGTCAATCAATTGAGTTAAGTGATTATCATTAAATAAAGGCTTGTTCGCGAAGTCTTGTGTTTATTAAAGTATCAATGAAGTGTAATTTTCCCACACTACGTATTAATATTTTGTTTACTCTTATAATTGATAGTTACGGTTTTTAGTTAATTTTTAATTATTCATCGAAGAACGAAAACATATCAAGCTTAACAGGCTCGATAATAAATCGCTAACGAGCCCTGCCCACATACGGTACGTACGTTTATGTAAAACGAGTCGTAACGACCCGGGGGCAACCTCTGTCTATCAATTTAACAAAATATTTATTGAAAATTATTCACACGTCCGCGGCGTAATAACGGGCACTTTGCGGAATTATTATCGGGTATTAAGCGGATCGAGCCCGATGCCGATCTATACGATCTTGATTAGCTGGACGGATAAAAACGCGACTCGGATTATCATAATCGTGCAACAGCGGCCGGCGGCTATATTGCGCTCTGTAATTTATCGTGGTGGCCGGCACGGCGGTGTCGGCGGCGGCGCGTTCCCTTCCTCAGCTTATTGCCACATTGTTAAACAGTATTTATTTTCGGCCCGATCTCCGACTTGATCATCGCCACTTACCAGATAAAACCCTGTCACCGACTAGAGAAGTCGTGTTTATTGGACGCACTCGACATAAACTTACCTATTCTAGCGGTCGGTCGTTAACGCTAACTTTGTACGCGCGTCTTCGAAAAATTACACAACGAAACGTGGATGCACGCGAACAAATAGAAAGGCTATAAAATTGATAATAACCGATAGAAACTGTTTGGTATGCTAAAAGTATTCATCTTCCGTACTGTCGAAATAGAATATTTTAAAATCTTAATCAATTTTATCTTGAAAATCGATTGTATATGAAATTTATATAGCATAAAATGTAGTGTCCCAATTTAAATTATTATTGTTGTTATTTTAAATTACTCCATAAAACTTGACATTTACTAGTCAAACTACATCCGCCGCCACAAATCACGACATCTTCACATTAACCTCTAAGCACATAATAATGATACTTGCTATTAGCGTCAAATTAGGAATCAGTTATTAAGGAAAATATACGAGCAGTATGTGCCGGCTGACCGACATCTCATAAACCTCTGCAGGTGCACGTGAACTATTACAACTACAAGGACCATTACGGTTCAGTGGAGATTCAAAAGTGTTGTTGAGTTTCGATGAAGGATGAGCGCTCGGTTTTGGGCTAATTGGCCGACAGCTTATTAGGTCAACATATTTAAAATAGGAATTGTATAATGAAAGGAGTGAAAAAAAGGTGGCCGCGGTATCCTAGTCGTAAAGTAATTGTTAAAGACCGTGAGAAACTTGTATGAGTAATTTGCTCCGGTCTCTATTCCTGGCTCCAAGCACAATCATTCGTAGGTGCATCACGGTTTAATTACGGCAAGAAGTGTTCGTATCCTAATCGCGGTTTTTGCGATAGTATGTATACAATCACGATTTCTTGCTGCCGTCAATCTTCGTTAAGACGGTAACGCGCGGTGAGGTAAACGGTATAAATATAAATCAATCACGCTGCTCTATGCTAATTATCCACTACGCTTTCCGGTCCGTTCCAATTGCGGAGGCGATGAAGCAAATTTATTCGCCGAAAAGAATTTGCATGTAATAAGGAAGTGCGCGGCGGTCGCCGTGCTGTGTGATCTTTGGCTTGATAGCGCGCAACCTTTTGTCTTATAGAGGGGGTTGAATTCGGAATGAGAGTTTTGTAACGTTTTTAGATCGATGTTACACGCCTGCCGAACTTATGGGACAGCGGGCCGTGATTGTGCTCCACTAAGTATGCACATATTCAGAGACCGGCCGATACCCGGTTTCGAGATCAACACAGATAACGGCCGCGGACATGAGAATTATACAAATCACATCATGTCCGCCAAACCCCGCTGCACGATGAGTATAACTTATTTGTTTTTGCCATCAGCTTTCTATAAAACCATAAACAAATTTACATATTACGACAACCAAACACAATTCGAAAGGAAACACACGAACAAACATTTACTTAATACAATCTTATAACAACTATTTAATACGAATTTATTCGAAAAACAATTCAACTTTATGAACTGTAAATTCCCTATCTTACTTAGTACTTACTTTTTTGCAATAATTTTAAAGAATACTGTTTTTATAACAGTGCACTTTGTATACAAGTGTTAGCGCGTTAGATCATAGGGATTTTTCTCAGTATTGTTTAAAAATAATGTTAATCTTTTGATGAATCTCGCAAATATCTCGACTGGCGCGAATTTCATTGTCGTTAACTTATTTTATTAATTGAGAACTAATGTTTGAAATAACTACCATAAATGACACATTACGTAGTACATATTTATTTTTATGATATTTTAATTGAAAATATACAAAATAAAACATATTTCTTAAATTTGTATTCATTATACAATAGTAATATGGAGGTTTTTCAATTTCTTGGTACAATTGATTGAAAACACATGTTACCTCCTTAATTTCATTTATTAATTAAACGTCGTCAATTATGACGTTTCGAGAAACGATGATGGGAATCATCACATATAGGACTAAAAAAGGATAATAAAATAAAATATTGTACATATATGACATAATTAACATTTACAAAATTAACTAACAACAATACTTTCTTAATTAAAAATATTTTAAACGTGATTCTTACCTTGAAATTGTTAACATTTAACATTAAATTAAATTACAAATATAATTTTACTTTTATTATGAATCATTTACGCACGTTAAACTTACATATCTTACGATCGCCATTGTCAAATTTATACGAAAGGAGAAACCTGTTCAGTATTAAGAGCATCTGGAAAAACTAGTTCTATTGAAATGATTTGGCAATTATATAAAATATAAAATTTTTTTTCTCCTACGTAAATATTATATTTATGTAGAAAAATATCTCTAAACATTAATCTACTTATTATATTTTTAATTTATTCAAAATATTGGCATAATGTGCACCAACTTTGCCTACATCTGTTTTAAAGTTATCTGCATTGTTTATATTTTTCGTTATTTATATTGATTCTAAGTTTTTTCTAGTTATAGTATTTTTATGTGAATCTATTATTTTGGGTTTTTCAAAATTGAATTTATGACTAAGGGTAACCGAGTGTTGACATAAGGGAGTTTTATTTCGTATCTTGATTTGTTTTGTATCATATTTATATTGTTATATGCGTTTTTTATATGCTGTTTAGTTTCTCCTATGTATAGCTTTTTATAATCTACACAATCCAGCCTATATATTGTGTTGATTTTATCTGTTACATTGATTTTATCTTTCATATTGGTTATTAAGTTCCCAAGTTTATTGTCATTATTTTTGGAAAATTTCACTTCTGCTTACTCGTACTTTTTGAAAACATTTGTTACTTTATTCGTCAGTCCTGGTATGTACTTAATTCTGAAGAAATTATTTGATCTGTCATTCATTCTCTGAGGTTTGTCAGCATTTTCTAGTTCGGTATGAATACCTTCTGTCTAGTCATGAATTGTGTTATCAAGGTTTGTTGTTTATTTTTTGTATTATTCCTATATGAATTCTTGTCTTTTATGTTCTTATGTATCTGTTGTTCTGTATTTGTGGATGCGGATTCTTTTGTGATTATATTAGATATATTTCTCATATTGAGAATTTTATACCATGCACTATTAATAACCGTTCTTCGCTAGAAATTTTCAAACAAGATGTTGTAAATTTGTGTCTTAACCACCTTCATAAAACCTTTATCTGTAATTGTTATTGCTCTTTTTATGTAATTAGACATGGTGTTTAATATTTGTGTTCTAGGACGATTACTGTAATAGTTTAGAAGACGATTGCTAGATATGTCTATTTTATACCATTTCGTTAGTATCTTATTTTTATCTCTATCCTATTATCAGTAAAATATCTAGAAAGGGTTATCTATTGGTGTTTCCACTGTAAAATTTAATCTACTGTTATAATTGTTGAATATTTTTAATAATTGTGGATATCGGTTTTTCGGTAATATAATTAATAAGTCATCAATATATTTGGCAATAAGCAGGGGTTTTATATGAGTTAAATTCAGTTGTGTTGTGATGAATTTACACCTAATAATTGTTGTCCATTATTTTAATTTCTCAGCCGTCCCGTGACCATGCAAATAAAATATATATCAGAGACCATGTGGGGTAACTTAGTTACTCCATGTTTGGTTTTCGATTTGTTGGCACATTACGTAGTACATATTTATTTTTATAATATTTTAAGTGAAAATATACAAAATAAAACATATTTCCCAAATTTGTATTCATTTAAAAACGAAAATAACTAAAATGTATCTGTTAGGTCATTTTTTAAACTCCACAACAGATTTTCCACGAATCATTATGTACAATTAACAAAAGTTTTCATAATTTTCTTCAGTTTTACTAATGAAATATTGGAAAAATTTTAAGATATAATTATTTTTTAAATGAAAATTTTAGTATTACCAAGTTGACTAAAAATCGTGTACACTTTCATACTACATGAAATTTTCAAAATACAAAGTTAATTTCTTTCTTGTTCGCATAGTGATTTTCATTTTAGTATTTGTCTACCTGTTGGTACTTTTGAATAATTTTTCTTAATCTCAATGATGAAAGCTCTGAAGCTGTGGTAACGTTATATTCATTAATTTCCTATAAAATATTATAACTATCATTCAATCTCAACAAAACCATGTAGCCGAGAAATCGGATTTACTTTAATTTCTATGATAATAAACCCATGCCTGGGTCCTTGTTAATATAACATAAAGCAAATACATTCAGGCTATTTCTTGCTACAGTTGAGATATAATTGGCTGAATAAGGAAATTATAACAATTACTAGCTTCTATTGACAATATGAGTTGTGATTGTTCACTATAGTGGTCAACCATAGTCCATAATATTGTCTACCAAACCCCAACAAATGTTCGTTAATAAATAACGTTAATAAAAACGCTGCTAAGAGTTTGTCCAAAAATGTCTTTTCGGCTTTGTTGGGCAAACCTGCTGGCGATGTCTACAATTGAGTACTTTCAATTTACCGAAAATCTTTGATATAATTAGTTACTAAAGAAGGATTTAAGTTAAGAAATGTAAACATCGTTTGCTTAGTGGGATAAAATTAAGAAAAACGTTCTATATTCCCTGCTATTTATCATTTTGTAAAACCATTAACTTAATGACACAAAGATCCAAAACGTCTTCCATTCAGTATGAGAAAGTTATATTATTTTTATTTATAGTAATAAATATTAATTGAAATTAATAAAATGTTGACTATAATCTCTGGTTAAATTTCTATATTCATGACATAGAATAATACATTAGTAAGTAAGACACTCAGATAGAGCCAGTCGAAAGTTGCCGGAATATCGTATCAATATGAGTGTTGTTAAACATGAGAATCGTCTTGGTTTGTTTAACTAGCGGTAGAGCATATGTATTGCATTCAAGAGTCATTTCAAGAGTACATTAAAAAGTATTGCATTCATATGAAATACTGTTGCGTTGGGGTCATCAACTGCGAAGGGTTAGTACGAGGTAACTCTATTCCATAATGTAAATTAAGGTGAGCACGTGTTACAGGTAAGGGAACTTCAAATAGAACGCTAGGGTTGGTCAGGATTGGCATTTCATTAGCAAATAAATGACATGTGTTCGTGATCACAGATTTTAACAGATTGCAAGAGATCAATGCAAGATATGAAGAAGATAAGAAAAACTAAAAATAGTAAATAAGAAACAGGTGGTTTATTTATCAACATTTGATTAAGCAGATAGCGCTAATAGTAGTCCATTTAATAAAGCAACAAAAGGTACAAATCATTTGTGATTTTTGAATGTAATTTTATCCCAAATTGTCGTTGACAACTTTACAATCATTCTTTGGTTTTTCTGACTGCAATAAAATGAAGAATAAATTTGTTACCAAAACAAAACAAATCTAATTTTTAATGTAGATAATTCTGTAATAAAACATAATATGTAATCTATAATCATACTTTAAAATCTTGATATTTCTCCAAATTAAACATTATTGTGCTATTTTATATGAAGAATACTTCATTCTATGCAACTAACAACGTTTTATTTTTGTCATAAAACCACTACCTTAAATTTCTTAACAATATTTGTTATAATTCACATACACATACATAAATTTATATTTTTATATTTACGCCGTATAAGTTTTCAGTTTAAATGTAATCTTGTTTCTAAAGACATCAAAATTTTTTACTGAATAAGGTTGCAACAACATTAAATAATACTTATATCATTAACTTTCAAACATACCAACCGAAATGTTTTAGAATAAAATTAATAAAAAAGTGGTTTATTAATTATTAATTTAAACACTGTTAATATGAAGATTAAATCTTGAAAATTATTTGAAGCTGAGTCACTTGATTTAATAATTATTTTCGTCAGAGCCAACAACTTCGCAAAGTGCGTCTTAATATGAATTAATGACACCGAGCGTATGTATGCTCTAAACCTGTCACACGTTCTCTTATAGAGGGCGCCCCCCGACAACCAAAGAAATGAACAACAAACGCGCCCCTGAATAACGTTCGTTCAATTGACCGTTGATTGAAAACCTTTTGTACGGCACCACGCGTCGTGCCCAACCATATTTCAACTACAATACAATTTTATTTTGAAGCTATTTCGTACACAAACATCACCTTTTCAGTAATTCGTTGTCATATCTAACGTTGAAATCACCAATCTCTTATAGAGATAAATTGAAATAAGTACTTATAGGTACCCTAGTATTTTGAAACAAATAGAGTTCAAATGAAAAGATAATTAGTTTCCTTGTCGTCTTCGTCTAGTTTGCTTAACGAGCCTTAAAGAAAAGTTGTGTAAGAAGACTTCTGAGAAGAGAGAACACTGACAAGCGAAAGAGTTTTTGCGAAAAGGGGCTCTACCATAATAGTAAGTTATTGTGGCGATTCAGTTTAAGTGGGTTGATTGCCTCTCGTCGGGTTAACTGCTGACGTCAACGTGGTTAATTCCCTTGGATGGGTTCTCGGTACGGGCCGTGGCCGCGGTTTGCTAACAATATTAATTGAGTGCCGTGTCAAAGTGACAATTGTCTAACGATCCATTGGCGGCGAAAACTGGCTGCGTTGCGCAATCGCCCGTTGTCAGTCGACAATGCAATAGTGACACCTTGCGCTCGGCGCTGATTAATCAATCTGCATTTTAGATCTTTTCTCAAGCTCAGCAATTACAAGTGAAGAGTCAATCGTCAGACCGCTGTACAACGAGAATTTTCTTAAGTGAATCGTTCACAAACGAGAAAATCACTTCTTTCTTACGGTATCGTTATGTATTGTGTAAACTGTATTTGTCTTTAATTAATGTTTGAAGTGATAGCTTTGTAAACCTGTTTTTTTCTTGTTATAAGTTCTTACAGCAATTTGTAAAAGGCGTCAGTTTCGAGGTGGGTTGCTTATTTTTCACAATTCTTCTCTCCGAATAATTAGCATTCTTCGTTGGATTCACACTTAATTAATACGATACGTAATTACTTGTACAACTTTAACATTTTAATTGTCGAGTCATTGTAGCTTGCTAAAAATATTGAACTTTAGATGAAGAAGTTAAGCAGTTATTTTATGAATTAATTCGGAACGTTTATCGATTTTTGGTTTGAGAAAAAAAATGATGTAACTTATGAAACAAATCAAATTGGGACATTTGTACAGTTCGATCATCAACCGATTGAAACTAGAAATGATTGGATATGTGAGAAAGAAAATAGAAGAAAATGAAAAAATTGTGACAAAATACGATTGGTTGGAATAAGGAAAAGAAAAGTGTAGAGAAGAAAAATACATAAATACTAAAGAGAATGATATTTCAAAAGTAGGCAAGCAAGGCTTGAGACGGAACTAGTGGTGGAACAATGAATGCTATGAGAAACAGGAAAAGCATGGAAGGACTGAAGAAAATAAGAAAGAAAAGAAAAAAATGCAGGACGCTAAAATTCATCCGTTGAAGATTAAAATTGAGGTATGCTTCCATACATAGCGAAGTATGGAAACTTTTCCTTGGCAGTGGCAGGTTGAAATTATATGATCAAAAACGGGAAAAGCACTCTACGCAAAGTTAGATGAATCTACTGAATATATAAAGTATATCTAGGAACTATGGCAGAAAAACTGTGAAGGGAAACGGCGAAAAGAGACCTGTTACTGGTTGAACAATTAAAACAACACTAATTAGACTAAAGTGATTGCAAATTACATGCTCTGATTGAAGATCAAAGAGCAGCTTTCGATACTGTAATTATAAAATATAATGAGGGAGTAGTGATGTGTCGGAAATGATCCATTATCGAATGCGGATGATCTGATGGAAGAAAAGATAAGGATATAAAATGAAAAGATAGGAATGAAAGAAAATTTTGTTTTTTTATTATATGTTTATCCCACAGTATACTGTTTAGCATGGATACTGCTTTCCTATCCTGCACATTTCTTTCAGCTGTCACCTCTTCAAAAATTTTCTCCTTTGATATTTTTATGCCCAGGTACTTGTATGAGCTGCAATGCTTGATATTCTGTTTGTTCGAGATAGGCAGATCTTATTGTTCTCCTTCAATACTTATGTATTTAATTTTTTGCAAGTCAATCTTTAAGTCCCATTTATCACACAGTTCAATTAGTTTGCGCGTTACATATTCAGCCTCATCAATATGTGTAATCACAACCTCATGGTCAATAGATGCCAAGGTATAGAGTGTCGATGTACTATTCATTGGTGTGCCCATAGTGTCTTCAATTCTGTTTTTAAGTATTCTTCCACATATTAAACTGATAGTATTGGTTATCTATATTCTTCTATAATTGTCGCATTTATTTTTATCAATTTTCTTGTAAGCTACTCATATATATGACAACTTCCATTCTTTAGTACTTGCGATAGATTTATACATTTTTGGAATGGATTTATTAGTTTCTTAAATTTTTTAACGCGATGATACGTCTTTCTGTCTTCTGTTAGCGTATTTTCGAAATATTGATTAAATGTCTGACGTGTTATTGATGACATCTATTATTCGTTCCCATCTCATGATTTCAAGTATTCTCCATATTTTTGTGCTTTTTCTGGCTCCTAGCTAGGAGTTGAGTCAAAAAGTTAGAAAGCCGAAGAGATATCGAGCTGGAGAGAAAACCAGTATAGCTTGGTAGGGTGGAGATTTTTCAAGAGAGATATTGGAGGAGAGTTTTTGGGCAGGGAGATTTCTCGATATACAGGCAAAGAAAAATTGAAAGTAGAGGAAATGACGATGGAAGTGCAATAATAATGTATTAGAGAGGTTTGCAACAAAGATGTCAATACAAGATTGGAAGAGTGTGGTAAGAAGATTAACGCTATGCTAGAGAGGTATGAATATAGACTGAAGAAAAATAATATAAGGAAGAGTGGGTGTAATTGTGAAGAAGGAGATAGAGGGTAGAGATAGAGGTGTAGAATGAGAAATGTCTCAAGTTTAAAGTGGGAGATAAGGAATAGAAAGATATGGAGCTGAGGAAGAAGAGAAAGAGAAAAAGACTTTTACATCAGTGTTAGTTTTTGAATTTTAGTAAATAAAATAATTTGGATTACAATCGATCTTTTGAAACAATCAACGTTTCTTAAAAATGTAAGCTTACTCTTTGCATTAAAATAAGATTTCTTTATGCAAATTGTACAATATCAATAATATTAATTTCAGTTAAAGGGCTATTAAATTGAGGTCAAATAATTTTTGAAATGAGCGTTGAAAGTACAATTTATTTCTATACACTGGATTTTCCATTTTTCAAAGGCTGATGATTACTGAGAGTTTTTACTGCTTTACTGTTTTTCCGGATCATAGAGAGCAGGCTCATGATTCAACCCTTAATCTGGAGGACTAAGCAATTTTGATCAAGATTTCAAATTGCTCAGCTGGTATCAATTCAAGCTCGTCAAGTTTCGTATTATAATTCGCGAAATATTTTGTATAATACTTCGACAAGGCTAATCCTCGAGAATTCTAACCGAGTTTCTCAACATTTAGAAGAGAAAAAAATGTTACTAATATGCGAGTATGTTTCTAGCGCAGTAATATGTAATATCAAGTTTCTCAACACACTCTTGATGGTGATTATTTGTAGAATTATAATCAATTGTTATTTCTGATTTGAATGCATAGTAGAAACTAATAATATAGGATTAGTAAACATAACATTTCTATTCGTTCCTGTTTTTGATTGATACATATTTCGCAACCGTTGGAAAATTAATATATGACTGTTTGCCAATATAAACTTACAAGTGTTTAGAATAAAATGTCTTTTACCTGTCTAATTAAGGATCACTATGTTAGAGATACATAGTTTAGATACATAAATTTCCCCAAAAGAAACGATGAACATTTACTACAGTTTTCGTCTATAGTTCTTGGAGATTCAGTCGGAAAACTCTTGTTAAATACAACAATCCCATAAATGTATTATTTGAATATCAGTTCAAATATTTTTGACCATAGAGAAATTATGAAAGATTTTCTTATACGTGATTATCTTCTTTGGAGGGGAATAAAAATATATTTGTGCGATAACTAATCGCATATAGAGTGCATGCCTATGCATGTGATTTTTAAAGTATTGTGAGGTCAGAGTCTACAAATATATTTTATAAGAAATTTTAAATAAATCAAATAAGTGTTAACAGATATCAATTTTTTCAACGAATAATTAAAAACATAATGACTGCTAATAACAGCTTACAAACAAATAGTTCACAATATTACATAACATACATAATTGAAAATAATTGGCAATATAACGTTTAACAATTCGAAATGGTAAATCCGTTTGCTTTTCATTTATTACGTATTAATTGCATGAGTGATTTTCACTTTTAATTGAGACTACTTTTTATTGTCTTCTTGATAGTAACCTCACGGTAACTTAATCGAACACTATCATGATGCATTAGCAAATTAGAAAGTGGGGATACTCTTTAATCGAGCATGTTAAACCATTGTTTATATAGTGAACAGTTAGTTTATTAAGTTTAAGTTTTCAATTGATAAAATCTCCGAATAAATTAAACTTAATTTTTTAAAAGCGGCCAATTATAATCAAGTATCGGTCATAAAGTTATCCCACGCCAAAATAGAATTAAATTTATGCCCTTGGCGACTTTAACCATTTATTGAATGTCATCGTCAAAGTGATCCCCCTAAGGAAGTATTTTAATTAAATGCGTATTTTAAATACGTTTAAATACGTATCGCAAATTATTTATTTTACTGATAAATAATAAATTAGAGTTTGAAATGTGACGATGGTGAGCTTAAAAAAAGCATAAATTGTTTCAATATTGTTGTTGGTAATAATAAATGTTTATTAAAATCGTTAAAAAAGTTGTCCTAAACTAAAGGTTATAAAGGTTAGTTAGAATAGAAGACTGAATAACATTAAAAAATGACTTCATATTTGATAAAAATAAACCAGTGGCTATAATCCGTATTAACTTTTTTTTTATTTTCAAAACCTACACCTTCAGATCACGGATTAAAAATAAACCACTTTTATATTCGAAATCTCAATTGTATTGCACTGTATGTAAATTTAGTCTGATTAGATCTGATCTTATTATGCGGTTCTGTAATACCTTGTACCAAATTAAACGACGTGTAATCCTTCTAGTGCGCCCACAAGGTTCTGTTAATAATACGGATCTGATATCATAACACCTATAATAGTTATAATTTTGCGGTTTCGGACGTTCAATTCCGCTTCCACGCTGAATATTAATAAATCGCACGTCCGTGTGAACACTTCATTGAGTGGTACGCAAATTTCTTTTCTTCGATGAATGACTGTGTTTAGTCGATTGGAAAGATCCGTTTGCGGTTTCGTGGTTGCGTTTCCACTCATCACAGGCAGGCTGCCTGGTACCATGGTTCCTAGAATGTTTTTTTTCTCCTTCGAAACACACACATATGGGCGTGGCGTAATCCGCTGATGCTATTGTTAGTTGTGAACGATAATTCAGATAAAGATCACGGTTCTAATATATTTATGGACACAGACGGTTCTTTTTAATATTTTTTTCTTTATGGCAATGCGGGTTGTCGTGTAATATATGGAGTAGTTCCCAATGATTTCGAGGAATTGTTTCTTAACTGAATTAAAAAGTCGTTAAAACTTTTATGTAACCCTGGAAAATTGATGAGAGTAAATCTGATGATCGCATCGTTATATCATCTTGGAAATGTGTGTGATATGGAAAGCCCGTTGAAACTGAATTAGCGAATTCTCAGAAGTTACAATTGGGTTTTTGCAGTTATCGATGATTACCAGGTATATGAAGGAATATCGTAAAATGTCAAAGCCGAAAGAGTCGTGATGTTCCAAGTATCGGCTCAGCAAACGAGATTTGTCACCGTACGTGCTTAGAGACTCCAAGTGGAGTTTTTACGAAAGTAATTAGCTTTTGAAGACGGGGTCAAGCGAGGCCATGCCTTCTTCATTAGCGGCTGACGGAATGGTGTTAACTCATTAATACGAAGACAAGAGCGTCGCGTCCGAAGCGCAGCACACCCCAGCGTAATTCATTAGTTTACGTTTTTACCCCGGACCTATACGTGCCCTATACAATAGCCGCTAATTAACTTAATACTACGTCTTCATAAATCCGAGAAATTGACGCCTGCCGTACACAAGCAATAAATAATCTTCATTAAGACGTAGACAATTTTTTTTCATCCGCGAAAACGATAGAGAAATTTATTCGTTATCTGTAGTCTCATTTATAATTCTAACTATCGACGTCCGCATTCGTCAACTTGGCCAGAACACACCTATTATAAAACGTCTTGGTGTGTGTGTGTCTGTTATGTTCGACAGTGTCCTTCCGTGAGTTGTATATCATGAGTCACGAATTAAAATATAAAATGAGTGACAGCTGGACCAGATACGTAGGTATACAATAGACATATCGGCTACCACGAACAATATTTTACAGAGCACAATGACAGATGCTTTGTTTCCGCGTCTATGGGCGTGGGTTTATACAGGTGTCCTGCAAATAATGGTTGTTAACGATTGCGATATCGAGTTTTGAGATTTTCACATAAATGTCGCGCAGAGCTGCTACAATCAATATTAACGGTGGCACTTAATTTAGTTTGAGTGAATTATGAGGGGTCGAATTTCCCACTTTCAAACACATTATTCATTGTACGCGTTTAGTTTACTTTTGAGAAAATAATATACGGCCACGCTGTGTGTTGAGTGTGTGGTGTAAGTTACAAAAGGCTACTATAAGCGTTATCTTTACCTGAATAACTACAAATTTACGTCGACGATAAACACTAACGTGTTCGAAAAACAACTGATAAAACAAGCCCCGTAAATCGCCGTATAAAACTAAACCCTATGCATTACGCTTAAAATACAGCGCCTACACTTTACGCTAATACTCATAAAAGATGCCTAAATGATTTACTAAACCGGCGTAAGTATGCATGCTAAAACGAATAGCCCATCTCACGTATTATGACCATTATGGTCATATTTTACTTGGATTTTAAACAAACACAAAGTTTAAAACTAAGAAGTACATATCGTACGAAAATATTTAACTTAAATTTTATGAAATGAAATCGTATACCTATTTCAAAGGTATGACCGGTCATATACATTGCTTATTTTTATAAGACATGTTCGTTCGTAGTTTAACTTGCAAATACTTCCCGTATTTTCTGGGCGGCTTTTGTTCGGAGCTCGCACGCCTTTGTCCCGGTAATCGCATGCAAGTATAACAATTACACATGCATAAGGTAAACTAATAGGGCCAACCGGTCTAATTGTATGCGAACGCATGAGCTCGCAAAAGGAGCGAGCTTCAATTATACAACGCGACGTATTCGTGCGACAATACAATAAATATTGTTTTAATGCGACTGGTACAAAGGCCAGACGTGGATATGTAGCACAAATTGAACGGTTTGTCAATGAATACGTCACCAATAACATGAACTGTTTATAATAGTTCATTTTAAATTTTTTCTTGCAAAAATGTTAAAGGATGATTTTTTCTAATGCTTTATTTACTAAAATTATGGATTTTGTATTTTACATGTTCACTGTCAGAACGTTTTTAACTTATTTTAAAATTATTTTAGAATCTAAATTTTCATTTTTTGACGCATGATGTACAAAAGTAAGACTAATGAAGTACCACGCCAAAAAAGTTCAAATATTTATCATCCCTGCAAAGATGTGAAAATGTGTCTCGATCATAAATGAATCGTTTATTTCACAAACCCGTCAAATCACATTTTTATCGAAAATGAGATATGCATAGATTCTGCATGGCCTACTATAAACACACCGTTTTATTCGGAAACCCGTCAACCATCAAACTTCCCAATAGGTTATATTTCAAGCAAAATCACATGGCGACTTTCTCCAGTAAATTTTATATTCGTCTTGTTGCAACTCTGCTGATTATTGTTTTAGCGGTTGCACCTTCTGGTTTTAATCCTTTGCTTTGTTTACCACTTTGATTATATATAATATGGATTGAGCTAACTGAATATATCTATTAACAAAAATGTTGCTCAAGGTGAATAGACGCAGATGGAAAGCGATAATGTGAAAGTGTAACAAAGATAGATATATTATATGTCAGTACGCTTCTATATCTATCTCACTTCTATCAGTACACCCATTATATGGCAGTACGCTTCTATGTCTATCTCGGTTCGATCACCTTGCGCAAGCTATCTCTCTCGTTGGCTCAATCCATATTATATATAATCAAAGGTTTACCATAAATCAAACAGTTATCAGAGATTGAGTCTGAGGTGTCGTTATAATCCATTCAGAAAATTCCCGTGACATTTTAAACTGCAACTGCCATCGAACATGTAGTTTGTCTATTGATAATGAACCAAAAAGTACGATCTGGAACAAATTCTATTCTTTAGAAACTAAAAAGCAACAAGCAAGATTTACATTTGCAAACATTGATAGAAGCGAGGGAAATTAAGCGTAGAAAGAAGAAAGACTCAGATAATGATGATTGTAGTGCTGCTTCATTTTCAACTCAAATCCCATAGACAAAAAGTAAATCTCTTGTATACAATATTAAAATCAATGGCGAGTTTATTTGCAGAAAGTTTACAGAAATGTATTTGTAGAACACCTGTCGATATGAGAGGCAAAAATCGCAGTGAAAATGCGTTTGATGGCAATATATGTGTCCTTATCCATGAACATATTTCTAAATTTGAGGTAAGAGAAACACAATATGGTTCTAGGAAAAACAAATATTTGGATGCACAGCTAAATATTTCAAAAATGTATGAAATTTTTCAAACCAGCCATCCTGAGTTGAGAGATAAAGTAAAATATAGTTTTTATTATAGTTATTTTAAGGAAACTTCTATCTAACATTCGGGCGGCCGCAAGTTGATGTTTGCAGCCAATGTGAGAATTTCAAAACCAACCTAAGAGATTCTTGTTTAAGCGACAATGTAAAGCGCAGCTGAACAAATCGATGAGAATTGAGACGATTAACAACACTAATGAAGATACACTGCTGCTTTGTTTTGACTTTATGCAAAATTTTATTGACTTAACGTATTTTGTATTCATGACATGAAAACTAACAAGGCAAAAATGCATATATTATCACGATGGCGAGGCCAATAAATCCCCACAGGATGTTTGCTCGATGTTATTGCACTATTTCAAAACTGAAGTTCCTAGCGGAAGTAAACATCTTGTTCTCTTCAATGATGGCCCTTCAAGGCAATACAAAAATCATTGTATTGTACGATTTCTAGTGAATCTTTGTGATAGGGGAACTTTTAAGACTGCGCGTCACTCCTTTCCAGTCAGAAGACACTCATTTTTACCATGTGATCGTGATTTTGGGTGTATTAAACGTCTTGTTCGAAGAATAGACAGTGTTTACACACCAAGTCAATGTGCTGAGATGATTCTTAAATCAAGTAAAACAGGGCGCTTTACTGTTCGCCAAGTAACAAGCGAGATGATCTATAGTTTTAATACTTGGTGCACTTAGTTGTACAAAAGGATTGTAAACCTAGATGAAACTTTTGGAAGAGGAATTCAAAAGGAAGACAAGATTCATTTTAAAGTGTCCATATACAAAGACTTTTATTACAACAAAACTGACCAAAGAAAAGTGGTTGCTAAGCAGTTTATCGACGGTTTCACCTTCTCAACGTTCACACTGAAATAATATAGTACTGTTCCGGAGCTTCCAACTGGCAGTGCTGGCATGTCCATCAGGAAAGCTTCCCATCAATATAAAAAAAATCAACGACCTGAAGAAGTTGGCCAAGTACATTACAGGGTATGAAGATTTTTACAACATCTTCCAGTGGCCTACAACAGAAGCTGAGTGTAACGTAGACATATAAGGATGAATAAATAGAAGACACAAATAACGATAACATAAAGACGGCAGTTTTTGATGCTCTTTTGATAGTGTTTTTAAGTTTAATAGATTTAAGCACAAAAATTGTGATTCTCTTTACTTTTTGGCCTTTGTTTGACATCAAACTGATTGTTTAATTTTTTTTTGATATTTAATAAATTTAAGTATAAAGTATAATGTTCCTATTTAATAGTGATGGAATGGATAGTGATTTTGCGAAAAACCAGATACCGGATATTCAGCATCTCCTTCGGCCGGATATCCGGTTATCCGGCATATTTATCCGGCCATTATGGTTATAATTTCTGGTGCATTTCTGAAATGATACCCTATATTGCCACATTATTGCGATATTTGAATGAAAATGAAATTAATATGTAAGAAAGCTAATAAGATATGTCAACTTATTTGGATCCAAGATACACAATGAACTTTTTTGATACTGATTTAACTAACGAAGCAACTCTAAAGAGGATACTTTAATTAATAATTGGTGATATTTCCACAAGGATCCTTCAAGAAATTAATTTTATAGCAAATTTTGAAAGTTATCGATGAAAATTGCAACATCGAATATTTTATCAAAACTTTAAATATTGTTTTCTCATAAAAGATATTTTTCGAAACGTGTTGGTTCATTGGAAAGACGACACTTTTATTAACTTTGGGACATTTTCATACTCATATTCCAAGAAATGGATTTTACGAATTTTTAAAACTTAATCGGCGAAGATTGCAAAATTCGAAAAAATTGTCGATTATTTCAAAAATTTATTTCTCAAGAACTGTGACTTTTTAAAACTGCTTTTTACATTAAAAAGAGGATACTTTAATTAATAATCGAAAGTGATAACAGCGGCCGTTCTGTTAGTAATGAAAGTGATGATGAATTACAATCGAAGAGAAGAAAACTAGACGAAACTGCAACAAGAGATTTTATATATCGGATACTATCCGGTATCCGACCGAATTTAAAAAATGGCCGGATAGTTGCCGGATATCCGTTCCACCACTACTATTTAACATCCCGCTGCTTTTTAAAAAGGCATAATTTTACTAAAAATATACATTTTTTTTATTGCAGAAACCTGTCAAGTATAAAATTTTTATAAATTACTTATGAAGAGAGTATACTTTTAAAAATTATTTGTTTTTAGGAGATATTGACAAACACTGTTAACTTTTTCTAGGCAAAAACCTACAGTAGTATTAAAAGTAGAATTTTTTTTTATTTACTGTTAAATTTGTATACAAGAATCTGCCGCTACGCAGCACTTCCACTAGGCCGACTTAATCAGTCTACATGGTTAAAATTATTAGATGCCGAATATATGGTGTGTAAGATGAGAAAAACTGATTCGGTCATATTGACCGAGATGGCAGTGAATGTGTTAAGGCACTACACCAATAGATAACCATTGAGTCGTGACATTTATTTGTTACCTATTTATAAGAGTGTATTTCTTCGAGATTGTCGAGAAATATATATATCAAAGTAAAGGCTAATTAACTTGACAATGGTATAGCTAAGTTGTGACCATTGGAGAAAACAATGTGGGTATATGACGGCCCAAGCCCCAGCAATAGAGGCCGACCCGTGGCGATTGTTATCTCTTCGTGGATCGGTCGGCGTGCGGTATCGATATATATAGATTGATATCGGACTAATCGCGGCCGCCCGCCTGATTAATGTGTCGGATATCGGTCTGATCGCGGCCGGATAACAAAGTTCTGAGAGGCCGCTCCGTGTGAACTCCGACTCTCAAATTGCACTTTTTCGCCGTAAATTATATATCCGGGCCCTCCTATGCGAGACCGCGATCGCACCGGTATCGCACAAACTAATGGCGTCGTCGTTATTACGATTATTATTACCTCGGCTCTCTTGAACCGTTTCCTGCGTCCTTTAATACTGGTGGGGACTAATTGTAAATCGACTGATTTCACGGTCGATTAACGATTGAATTTTAAATTAATAAACTATTACCAGCCGAAACACTTCGTATTATTGTTTTATTGAAAACCCTTTAATGTTTCTTTAATTCGTCTATGTTCCACTTGTTACAAAGTCAAAGTAATTATTGCATAACAGCAGGCTACCAAAGAAACAGCGCAAAAAACTGCTACGTCTCCATTGTAAGTAATTGACATGAGAACTAGAGTGTTCTCATTCCGGATGGAATCGGATCAAGGTAGACCTTGGCCTGGCAGATTTAGCCAAGCGACGCGCGCCAAAGCCCATTGTTACTTTGCCGTTTTGTCATGCGATACGGTTCGCGTATGTAATTATCACCTGCAATTGTTTGTTCATGTGCAAACCCTGAGGAGTCTCCTTATTGTTGGGCAACTACGATGGCAACGCTTTAATGCTACCTCTTCGTTTCGGAAATTACCGCGCAAAGGTCGTCAATTAAATTTTACGTAAACACCTAATTAGCAAAATAAACAAATCACGAAATGTCATTTGATTCCTTTTTTGTCGAAATTTGATTTGTACGATCAACCAACCGCAACGGATTCACATTAAATAATAATGAACATCTGTTTATTATTATTTATTTAGTTATATCTACGTACGTTGTTGTTTATTCCATTTTACATTATTATTTATAGAGATGAATAGAAAAAGAAAGCGTTAATCTAAACATGTAATTGATACGTGCTCATTCGTAATAATTGCCCGAGGCTTAATCGAAGCTCGACGCCTTTCCAAGAATTTAACGTAGTATGCAAACACGCCCCCCTGTAAACGTACTGGTCGTCGTATAAATTAGCACTATAATGTGTCAAGTTACGTGTTCATCTAAAGGGAACACGGATTTTTATTCATATGTTACAGCTTTCTTTTGGATTGGATATGTTTCGTAAGTTTAATTTTTCCCATCGTAAAATAGTTATGGCGCCTATTGCCCCAATTGCTCTTAAACGCTGCGAAATGCAATGCCGTTTCGTAACGAAATGCATTGTAAACTGGACGCTATAAATCAGGTGTAACCGGAGTAAGTTATAAAGCTCCTGTTACTAGCCCACAGATAAAGCTTACGCCACTGAATTATTTCTCCGTGCGGCCTTGGAGCTTAGAGATTTGCATCCGTGCTTGTCTGCCCTGAGTGTAACTGTATTAACCCGTTCGCGGCAGTAAGTATGATTTATATCTTAATTTGCATTTGGAGGTGCTTTATTTTGAGGAAATAAATCGTGTTAAATAGGAGAATGGAGTCGTAGGTGTACGCCAAGCTTTTCGCTAAGCTTTTAACAGTTGAATTAGAAAGGAACAGGGAAACTGACTGCCTCAAAACACATTATTGCAATTAAGAGTTAAATCTGAACACACGTCGGTTACATAACTCGTAAAAAGCAAACAAGAGCAGGATCTCCACACACGGATGCACTTTCCCATCCAACCAAATCGAATCGAAGCGTATCTATTCTCGGAATTCGCGTGTTAGTTGTTAGTTTTGAAGAGAACGTTAATTATCTTTCGCAGAAAGTCATATGCTCACCATTATATGCCGTTACACATAGGAGGTGCTGGCGCGTGCAATTTGCACCGATTATGTTTGCACACTACGCCGTGAATGAGAGCATAATTGATGACAATTACACCGATAACTTCGTATAGAAATAATGGTCATTGTTTTGGATAGAATCGTGCGGAAGGAATAATCATTATTGTGAAACTAAACTTACTCGGTTCTTTACGGTATCCTTCATCCTTTTGTGTCCACTTTTCGTTAAGTACAATATAAACCGTTTTCAAGTTCTTCTAAATACATACTAGATTAACCGTGTAAAACCGATAAGTCTCGGTTGACCGAAAATCTGTTCGAAAGCAGATGCTGTTACCCGATCCGTTGAAAGTACAAATCAGAGAACGCGCTCACATAAATATCGTGATCAAGAACCGCGTGTTAATGTTGTCAGTGTCCAATATAAACACAATGGGCGTCCCCGTACTCCACAATAGCATTAACAGGACATAAATCTAGGTAAGTAGATAGTGGAGTCAATCTTCCACTTCTTCAGCACAATGCCCCTTTTTCCAAAACACCGGAGATTCACACCCGGGACTCGAAATGTGTCGACTTTTGCCGTACCAGTATTTCAATTCCCTACCGCTGAACTAGATCTCATGCTCACCCCGGGGGTTCCAAATCTTTCGCCCCACTGAAAACTAACGTTGAAAGATATCTACGACCTTCCGTATGTGTGTACGTATAGAGACAAACCGACAATAGAATGAGTAACACATGATAAATTTCATTAAGGATGATCGTCGAAGCGCGAAGAGTCGTCCAAACAAGCCGTCGGTCGCCGAAGAAACGTCAGAGGGCGCGGTGTGTGAAAAGATGTTCCCTAACCGCCGAACACGGTTAGGTATGCACTTTTTGTAACAGACCTAGCGATATTAATAGGACCCTCTTTGTCTATAACAATGGCGACGGTGAGTTGATATAGTAGTCCATTAAAATAACTCACGCGTTTTTTTTTCTTTCTTCAACACCGTTTTATACGTCCAGCACGTTGGGCACGTCATCAACATATTTATTGGTGTTCTATTTTACCTTC
The DNA here is from genome assembly GCF_036711975.1 of Onthophagus taurus. Classification (NCBI taxonomy): domain Eukaryota; kingdom Metazoa; phylum Arthropoda; class Insecta; order Coleoptera; family Scarabaeidae; genus Onthophagus; species Onthophagus taurus. The sequence goes on from NC_091966.1 coordinate 26,884,411, forward strand.
CATCTACCGTCATCGTAAACCATCTGCATGGGAATAATTACAAGAGAGCTATGAAATATTTTACGAGTATCAGCTATGAGTGTTTTCCATTCTGCAGTCGTCAAAAGATGTCCAAGCATTCATACTCTTTCAAGACTAGATAACAAGTCATCCCATTAAAACACCGTAAGCACAAGTATTTATATTAAGATTACAAAATACCAAGTTTCTTTTCTTTCACACGAAAGCATATGTTCTTGCTGGTTTTTACTTGTTTCGCGTCAAGAAGCAGAGGACATTTACTCGTATTGTGACAAGCCCCGGGTGCCGTCAAACAAAACGTTCTCGGTCGACTCTTAATTTGAAGTTTATACAGTAAGCCGATCTGTATCATTAATAATCTTTACCGGCGGCATTCAGGTCGCCTTTTTTTCTAATACTTCCGGTAACAAAGGAACGCGTATCGTTAAGAAGAGCCCTTCGATGCGGCAACGGCTGCTCCAATCCTGCACAAAGGTAGCTCCATTACGGACTATCTGTTTGCCTAACCACGGGACAATTAATCATCCGGTGCATATCATCCTCCTTAACAAGATGCGACAGTCCTGAGATTCACACATGGCCAAGAGGACAATGTCTCAGACTTACCTGTGCAGAAAGTTGTAACGTAGGATCGATGTATATCCTAAGATTTAAAAATTTGCAAGTTCAACGACTTTTTATAAAGATAGTTAAAGTCATATAAAAAATTAATTTTAATTAACTAGTATTAAGTTTAAATTTTATGCTTCTAAATATTGAGGTATATTCGCCATCTTAGTAATACAAATTACAATTAAAAAAGTTTTTAAATACAGTAAAACCTCGATATAACGGAGTAATACGAGGAAGGGAGTGTTCGTTATATGACAAATTTTTAAATGAAAAGCGTCGTTGTTAGATAGTTCTACTTTTAGTTCAATAAAAATATACGGCAATCTAGCGCTGAATAATAACTAAAGCTAGAACTAACACTAGACCTAGAACTAGAAACATTCGGGTTTAGCCGTACGTCTCTTAAGACGGCTAAAGCCGAATATTTCTAGTTCTAGGTATAGTGTTAGTTCTAGTTTTTGTTCAACAAAAATATACAACAATCTAGCACTGAATAACAACTAAAGCTAGAACTAACACTAGATATTTTAATTATCTAGTGCTACTTAGTGTTATTTAACACGGTCACTAGAACTAACCCTAGACCTAGAACTAGAAATATTTGGGTTTAGCCGTGCGTCTTTCAAAACGGCTAAACCCGAATGTTTCTAGTTCAAGGTATAGTGTTAGTTCCACTTTTAGTTCAATAAAAATATACAACAATCCAGCGCTGAATAACAATTAAAACTAGAACTAGGAAATACCCCGAGTTTATCTATGAATATGGAATAGAGCAACTTGAGGAATAACCCGTGTTGAATTCTTTCTATGAGTGTTTTAAAATTTTAAGTTTTTATTAAAGTTTTTAAGTTTTGCTGTAATTAAAACTGATAATATTTCAGAAAGAATTTCCGTTTAAAGGAATTAAAAGATTACCTTTAAATATATCTCAACGGGGGTCAAAAATCGGTACCCGGTAGCGCCCTATCTTACTAGCCAATACAAAACCCTCATTGTGTATGTATGTGGGGTTAGTATCACTTAACCCTGTTTGTTTCATTAAACGATGCGCTTGACTGCGGACCACAGTCGCTATATAATCCGGGTCGTTTGATAATTAATCACAGGGTCGAACTAACTGAATGCGGTTTCAGTCCGTGACAAATAGTGTGTCTAAAATGTGTCAACCTATGCTTTGAACTCGGTCGGCTCCCCGCTTAGAGTTCACGCGTTTTTTAGTTCAAAAAAAAGCTCCGAGCTATTGTAAGATGTTGCGGATTCGACACGTCTACGTATTGACTATGTTCAAGTGGCACATTTGCATCGAGGAGAGGGTTCAGGTACCGAATCTTCATTGAATTTGGTTCTGTTTGATCATTTAAAAAACGTCGTTAAGGGAGCGGATAAAATGCGAAGCCCTCAAAGAACTATCTACAACCCCTTTGTATATGTCTGCGTGATGATAGAAATGTAGTTCATTTATCTCTATGGAAGAATAGTAAAAAAGTGAAGGGTTGAGAGTTTATGTGATTATGATCTGAATAGGGACGAAGTTTACTTTGCATTTATCAAAGCGTTAACACTAACGAAAGTCATTTTTAGTTTTCCATTTATCTTCTGTGTAATATTCAATAAGTATGCGTTGAAGGTTTTGAAAAGGTAGAAAGTTTTCCCATGGTACCTATATTTCGTTTATCGTGCGCGAGGGTAATTATGGTAAATCCGGGGTACAAGAAAAAAGTCTTAAACGGCGTTCACAGCTTCCTTCTTATGTACCATAAGTTTGTGGTAAAGCGGTTCATTGTTCCGCATAATAGCGTCCGTAAGCTTGACGCGAAAATGCCAACGCTCTGGAGAGTGCAGTATGAGGAATAGCGAAGAACCATTAATCACGCTGATTGGGTTTGTCCGGCGTATGACATGAGAAGTTGCGAGAAGTGAGCATGTCTCTCCCAATGATTGGTTAAAACTGTTTGTATACGCCAATATGCCCCCTTCCATGCGCGTTATTAATGAACTGATATTGCACTTTGTGTAACTCTAACAAATAGCAATTTATCACACACGATGGTATTTGAAGGTTTACGTCGGAAGGGCGTTTTATTTTTATAACCATCATTTTGTTTTTGATCTCTTTGAAACTTATTTTAGAGTGGCCAGGTTCTTTGATACCATAGAGCATAACAAACAACATAACCATCAACACAAAAACAAATTATATTCTTCGTCCTGTCTAACTTCTCCCTCTTTTTGATATGTTTTCCAACCCAACGCAATTTTTCAACTAATCATGTCTTTTTTGAACGAAATTCTTTGAAGTTGATAATTAATTTTTTTTTATTATAATGACAAATGTGTATTAAGTATTTATTACCTTCTTTTAGTCTGGTTTCAATACGATTGATGTCGGACTAGAAAAACAAGAATAATAAAGTCAGCCTCTTATATTGATGACGCATCATCATTCACAAAGACTTACGTTCGCAAGAACCAATTAATAGCCGTCCACAATGAGCACGTTTGACAAAATAAAGTTAGACGGTAGTCTTGGGTTATTGAAGAGCGCATTGGAAATTCAATTTGGTCGTTGACGACGTACGGTCAATAAAAATGATCGTACGGTGATTGTGGACTAACGACGCAGCTATTGATTCCGTTCTTGCCCGTTTACAAAAACGTGATATCTGTAATTGTTTCTCTCTTAATTTGATTGTCCTTTATGCGATGGTGCAATTAAATTTCATTTGATCGTGTCGTTGTTGTATTAGTGAGTCAAAACGTATCTTATATGGCTACTAGTTAATCGTGAACGTGATTAGATATGAATCTCGTTTTTAAAAGTGTAACCTTTGATATTTGAATGCTATTTGTAGTTATCTCTTTGAAAGTTAACAAAAAAGGACGACAAAAACAAGGCGATATTTTCATGTGTTTGCGTTTTATGATCAATAATCGATCGAAACCGCAACATGGATCTCACTTCGAATGGACTTTCATATTTTTTTAATAACTATAAATCGCGACTAATTGAAAATTGTCGAAATCCAATTGATGAAACGGTCATTAGTAATAAAGCGTTAATATTGATCGAAAGAACGCGTTTCTCCTATTGCAAAACATGTATCGACATCATACTTTATGCTATAAAACATTTCTGGTTTCAGGCAATTTTCTATGAAAGATTTTCCGAACCTTGAGGTGCCACTTGAAGTCTATATATATATGTTTAAGGAGAAAAATGCAAAGTGCAAGATTTAATAGCTTAATGCGCTTTAATGCTACCATCCGCGCCTTTAACAATGTCCGAACAAATATTAACCGAACGCTCGATTGCAATAAATTAATTATAATCAACTTTATGGTATATTGCGATATATCCAAGGTCCTCTCCGATTGCACTTTGCGGCGTTCTACCCACATGGCTGAATCCGGCGGCGTCATATAATTTAACACTTAAGTCGGAATCGGTAACAAATGTGATAATTTATGTAGTTATAATTAATTGAGCAACGACAATCGCCTTTGTGCTAAACTTTCCCATGCCAAACATAAAAGGTGTGGTGACATTTATGCCCGAGAAAACTAAGTGCATCTTCACACGCTTAGAGTGATTCGTTACGGATACTAGAAAGGTAACGAAGGAATTGAGAAAAGGTCGTTGCTGGCTTTTGTTTTCAAATAAAAATAACCAGATTAACCTCTTGGTATGTAGCCAACATGTTTATAGCCACAGGAGGACGGACTGTAAAAAAACGAAGGCATTTAATTTATGGATCTGCTCCTTTTGTATACCATCCGAGGGGACATCGTACAAATGAATGGTTTCAGTAGGTAATTTAACGTTACACGCCGATACTTTACTATTTTCAAGAGAAAACGTAACTAAAACAAACCAATACACCAGCAGCATCGTCGGGCACTTGCGAAATTTTAATAAGGACAATTGACCCCGACAACTCGGTATGCGACGAGAATAATAGCTACTCGAACACGTCAGGTAAAGTATTTCATATTACTTTTTAGGCAATTACATTTAACCTTCACCACAACGGAATAGTAATTCACTTACATCACTCGCGCTGTTAATAACGATCATAATAGTAATCAATTTACACTCAATATACATTCCGACGTGACACGTCTCCGCTGCCATAAATCGCTCTCGGTGACGCTCAAATTTAATTACTCTTCAAATCTTTTCAAAATGAGCTTTTACGAGTTTCCAATATTGAGCAACTAACATCTACATCACATTTATTGCTATTAAATATTTTAATAAAAATACCAAAAGAGAAAGAGTAGCAATTAACATCTCTAGCTGCAATAACGCGAAATATTTGTTAGATTGAAAAATTATAATTAGGTACTTTATAACGATGACATGAAATGTGTCAACATGAAATAGATATCGATCCAAAGTAATTCATTGAATACAAACAAAGTTGTCAGTTTGCACTACATACCAAATTAAAAAAAATAATCGTTTAGTTATTAAATAAATGTATTGTCACAGTATACTGGACTAAAACACCTATAAAAATCAAAAAGAACCCCACCATTAGAATGGCTGTAAAATATTGAGTGTTCATGCAGGCACCAGTATCGCCTTGAATCGATGGTTTCATATGTTGACCATACTTGAATGTTAAAAATTACATACTTTATAGTATTAATGAACAGTATTTCCCTAGATCCAAAAGATATATTAGTCAGCTTCGGCGTAGAATCAATATTCACCTTAGTTAGGTCTAGAACGAAAAATCATCCTAGAAAGCAGCTCACCGATGTGCGTAATAGAACTTGTAAAGTACTGATTGTAGAAAGGTGTTATCACTTGTTATTGCCAACATCTGCACGAAGTTTTTCGAAGAATTTGCTCTTGCAAATAGTCCGTGAAAAGCGAAGTTACGACCAGTGTTGCCGTTTCGGTACAATTGTACTGAATTCAGTACGATTTCATGGATTAAGTACGTGAAAGTAGCAATTCAGTACAAAATTTTGTAATCGGTACAATTGTACCGAAATCAGTACATTTTTGGGGAATGCAGTACCACTTTTTTGAATGTATCGTATCTTTAAGTGTTTCAGCATTGGAAAGTTTACTGCTTGCAAAACAATTAAACAAACATTTATCGTGTCATCAATGGGAGCCCAGATATACTAATACGTTTCTTTCTCAATTCAGTACATTTTTTCCAGTTTCAGTACGTTTATTCAGTACATTTATTTTCTTCGGTGCGGCAACACTGGTTACGACTATACATATATTAAGTTTAGTGTGAAGCACCAGCATTCAAAGTCCACGATGGAAACCTCCAAAACTTCACTCTCTTGTGTGTAAAATGAAGCAGCCATCACTAATAACGCGTTAAACTCAGGAATAAATTGTAACTTTCAAACCAACTGAACACACAATCGTGGATCGATATAACAATATCCAACAACGAACAATCTCTGAAAGAAAGTGACACGGGCCATTATTATTATTGACACGGTATTTATGTCATTATTAAAACAAGTTGGAAAAGATGATCCTAGACTAGAGTAACATCATCGTGCAGACCTAACAATTATTAAAACAGTTACACAGCCACATATAATAGTACCAGGTCAAGCATCGTATTATTGATCTTCAAGCCCTCATTTCACTCAATAAAACCTAACATTGCACGGGAAAACTTAGAATATTAAAGTTCCTCAAAAAGTAAATATAACTCTAACAGGTTGACTGGCACGGCAGATACCGATGTCTGCATCTAGTTTAACCACTGACGCCTCGGGTCCCATTTACATCGACTTACTAATGATGATGGATCATATCTGATCTAACTAAACATGTCAGCATATTTGGCTATAAAATATTTTTGTTAAGCTTGTTAATTGTTGCGATTGATAAATGTTTATGATTGATGATGAAAGCTTTGATTCCAAATTTATGAGTTTTTTGTAGTAGATACAGTTTTACAACTAAGCGGTCTTAAAGTGGAATCAAGCTTTCATCAATATAGAAGACGTTGATGGAGGTATACATTAACCATTTGAGTCCCAAGCAGCGCGATCGTACTGTTCAGATTTAATGTTAAGAAAACGCAGTCGAGTTTAGAAAAAGCGCGATGTCGCTTGGGTTCTTCGACAGTGTTTTTTTAATACCCCTTGGGACTCCAACGGTTAAATGAAAATTCGTCAAACACATATCTATTAACTTTTGGCGTTTATGCACTCTATTGTTAGGAGAATACATCAAACTGGCGATTGGGGACAATCGCGGCTTATAGCATTTCTGACAACATCATTCCGACTTATCAGATTAGATGGCCATATCCTATTAGACAAAAAAACGTTTTAATTCATGTTTGGTTCATTTATGCCAACGAGAACATTTTGGTATTTCAACATTTTCAGAAGTGTACTTTTTGAGTGACACATAGGTTGGTTTTCCTGTACGATATGCTCAAAAATATCCTCCGAAACAATGGTACAATACAAATCGTATGGACTTCCTTTAATAAATTGTGCATAAACTACTGTATTGACGCCTCCTGAAACAGCAAAATCGAATTGGAATTCCTCGTCCGAACTTATAGTAGGTGAAAGAGGAAAAGAAAGATTAATATCCTGCATTGTTGTTTACACTAATTTTTATCATTTTCTTCGTACGTAAACAAATATAGACTTAACCTGAAACCGTGACAAAGTATACTCATCAGCTAGGCATATTGCCTGATAAGTCATTGCTTGAAAAGGTGGCCACATAGGTGTCTGCTACTACGTGTTTGCATAAGTCATTTCAGTAGATACTTTCCGTAAATATCAAACAGAGCACCAGTGTCTGCTCTAAAAAGCTATTTTTGTTTGCAAGAAAAATAAAAAGTAAAAAGGATAAAAAAGGATAATTTACAAAATAGAAACTTTAGCAATTATATTCATTTTGACATGGCAGTAAACAAATAACTCCCAAGAGGTCAGTAGCTCGTAATATCACCTGCAAAAGCAACGAGTACTGCACCACCAGTTGTGCTATCACAAAACAATTCTTAAGTTGCAAGTTTTTTATTTTTAGTGTCCCAACTCCTCATATTCTAAAGAAAAACAGTGATTAATTAAAATAATTAATCTTGATGGTTTCGTAAAATTTTACGAAACGACAGTTTTATTGATGTTATGTTAACTAGCGAAACTTGATAGGGATCCAATATGTGATATCACCACAGCATCACATAAATGAAGAAGAAGAGAAATAATTAAAACGTGTGGTTCTTGTGAAAAAAGAACTAAATGAACGATACGTAAAAAAAAAACTAAAATATTAATAAGAGAAAAAATGTTAATTTAATATAAATAAATACATGATGTATTCACAATTATTTAAAGTTTAGAAACGTAATTCTAGCTTAAGTAGAATACGGTGACTCATCTAAACTTTAGTAGAATTTCTTACCCTACATGAGCATTAACTTAAATAATATAATTTAATTTTGTAAACAACGTTTATAACACTGAATGTGATTCTTTAAACGCAAATCACAATTAAATTTCTTAAAAAGATTTTTCAGATGTCCTTTTGATTTACATTTCAAGTTCAATTTACATTTTTCTACACTTTATTAAATTGGAAAAAAGCATAACAAAGTCGAGATACTATAGATACGAAACCTTTAACCATGTTGGATGTTCATGTTGTAGGTTAACCCTTAAGATAATACATAAGGGACAAGTTTAAAGTATCTATAATATTAAAGACTTTTAATTAGCTGAATTATAATTAGCATAAATGATATATTATACTACTTTAAGGCAACAACTATGTATTTTTAAATCGATTTCGATTAAATAATCGTTAAATAATTTTTCGTTTAATAAAAATACCTTATAGATATAGGAGAAAAGATGAATACTTAAAAATAATTGATATCTTAAAAGAAACTCCTCTGTTATTTTATATAGCCGCTACTACTGGAAAATTAAAGTTTAAGGTGGGTAAAATGTTCAGGACGTTTTGAAACATTTGCAAATTCTATTATACGGTACATACAATAGTCCAACAATTCTACTAATTGTGATTTTCATTAACTTTGTTGGTTTATATCTAATATATATCTAATTTTATTTTTCATATTTCTTTAAAGAAATATCAATAGAATGGAAGATGTCAGCAGTATCTCAAAATATCTCGAAAAATAAAATACACGTGTTTCTCAGGTGTTATATTCTATTGTAGTCAGTAATTCGACAAATAAACCGAACGGCATAGTACAGCATTCCCCAGCTTTCTAATTAACTCACAAAGCCCGCTAGAAATCGTCGTCGGGAATTGAAGACCAGGTGCGCTGAGTTTAGTGTTTTGCCAAAGGCTATAAAAGAAATTCGATTTTCATTGTACGGAGCCTGGAGATAAACATGATTAGCGACGATTGTCGCTTATACGCAAGGTACCTTCCTGCAACCACGTGAAACGATCTTCGCAGCTCGAAATTTCCGAGAAACCACACACGCAATATTAACGCGCGTAACCTTCTCCGTAAGAGTGTTTTCTTTCTTCCACATAGCCGCTCTCATCTCCGAACCTTTAGATTCATGAGCCCTCTCATGCATAATTGACGAATAGTATGACGGCGTAATGTGAGCCGGTAGCCCATAAACAACACAGCCCCAGATCTAGATGCACGGCTCCGTGAACGCATTAATATGCGAACCGGCCTCGGAGGTGAAGTTCAAAGCGTAAGCGTGGCTAAAGTATGAAATATGACGTCTTCATTTACTCTTTCGCCAGTCCTCGGGTCGACCATCGTGTGTTCAGACTCGTTTCTCGTTACCCTTTAACACCTTTCAGCCCTCGTTTTCGTCTCGGCGTATTCTGTTATGCATAATTATTAGCTATGACGTATCGGTCCCCTTGAATACATTAAATGATAGTCAGATCTTCATTCACTAGTTTTTCGTTGGGTTCCAAAATTAACAATGTTACATGTCAAATAAAATGTCTCATTTTATATTGATGTCGGGTAATAAAACTCACATTAAATTTACCTCATGAACACTTTATGAATAATATTAAGAAATCGGTTATATCATCACAGTTTTAATTGGTAAGGTTCTTGTTGTGTCTAGTTAACGTATGTGTAATTATTAATAGAATACCCTGTATAAATATGTTGACCTATGCATAATATAGAATCGTGGGTGTCAGGTGTTCGTGTACCTTTAGGGTCATAGACCTGCTAAGTGCACGCACGGTAATGTCCATATACTCGCAGAGATAATAATCATCCAAAGAGGTGTAGGAATCGTGGAAACAGGTCCGGCTCCAGGTGAACAGGTACTGCCTATTAAAAATGTTAACCACCCGCATAATAAACCCGTTTAACTATTGAATTACCAAACACCCTACTTGAAGATATTGAAGACGTCATCAACAACCCGGTCGTTTAAGTCATTGTGCACGCAATCCCGCATATAATAAAGTAAAATTGTCGTTAATCCCGGATGAGAATAAATGAGAAACGAATGTTTAGCCCTCGAGGTAAGCATTGCCACAGCTTTCACTGTTCGAAGAACATAACTAGTTTCGCGGTTTTAGAAACTAGCGCTTAAGTACGATATAGTCGCCAATAAAAAAGTGAGCTCCGCAAAAATAGAAACATTAAGAAGCTAAATTGAACATCATCCTTCACGATAGAGGTGCGATAATTAAAGTCGAATTGAAACTCCGACTTTCACCTGCCGGAAAAGCTGGTCTTCATTTCGTTTATTATTAATTTGCGGCATCATATGGTACCTTAAGAAACAATCTAACCAGAAGCTTTATCTTGTTTCACGTCTTAAATTACCTACTGTGTAATTTTAAATTCCGATGTTATCTCTGCGTACAGAAGAATATTTGTTAAAAGAAAAATACGAAATAATATAACATCGACAAGAAGTTGGTCTTATTGTCATTAACGGAAACGTACGCAATGCACGTCTGGGTGCGTTCCGTAAATTTTCAAAATAATTTCTTGACGTTCCCGTTTCGGTTTACACCTGTTCAATGGTTCCTTTGTATTGGCCGAAAAACCGATAAGTTGAAGTATAATAAATCGAGCACGGATCGGTCACAATGCTTGCTGTAAAAAAACCGTCACATCGGTATGGGTGTCGCTAAAATTTCGACCGACAGCATTCCGTGGTCGCCGAAAAATGCCACCTAGAGTAGTCGTCGGAATAAAATACCGGGAACCGTCGAAGGGAAGAAGTGTGTTGCAAGAAATTCCCGGACGGGATATCATGCGGCATGTCGCCCATTTTTATGGACGACACGATCTCCGCTCGTAACGAACACCTAAGCTATGTCGCCCATTATTATTCCGATTGCTTTTTACACACGCGTCCGGATCAAATTACATATTTCTTTAAATTAATACTTCGAATTTCTGTAGCTTGTAAGTATTAAATTACCCGAACAGGTCCCGGTAATATCCCACGATACATTTTTTCTTCCAACTTTCATTCGTATCCCGTCGTTCTCAATCGTCTGATTTATGCCATTCATTAACGCTCTTACGTTTTCGTTTCTCGTACTCGCTTCTACCGGTTACATATAAACACTTTGTGATTCGACCATATTCGTGTTCAACAAAAGCGTACTCGGAGAATACCTCGTCTATGGATCATTTAGCAATTTGGATAACTCAAAAATAATACCATTTTTTTAGCGGTCTCGGACGGGCTTCGATGAAATCAGAACAGATCGCGTTCAGGTAGGACTCTAGACTGATTATTCTCCTAAAAAACGGCTAGTCATCGTTCGTAGAAACCGATTGTGCTCGCCTCGTTTTTGTTCCATTATTAAATTATCGTCTCTATACATATTCAGTGAAGTGATCCAGTCTATCAAACATATGACTCCTTCGAGCGGATATGAGAAATGTTAAAATTTCCTAGAATGATCAACTAAAAAAATAACACCGACTCATACATATTCAATTAAATGATCTAGTTTACTGGATGTAATACGTATGACTCTTTTAAGCGTATGTAAGAAATTTAATGACTTCCTAGAATGGTTATATAAGCAATTTAAGTATAGATACGTTGGTAAATTTTTAAGAATTTAAAGCGGTTTATGTCCGTTTTGTATCAACATTTTCATGCCCAATTAACAGCTTGAAAGATGTTATGGAAATTAGTCATAAATTACTCTTTTAATAGAAAGATGCAGTGAATTAAACTATGATTCATTCAAACGGATATGTTTCTTAATGAAAACAGAAGTCAAAATGATTGATTTGAAGTCTCCAAGAATTTTGATTAAAACAAAAAAAAACAAATTAATTATATACATTAATTATCTTTTTAATTGGCTATTATACTAAAATCTTTAACAATTGGATATATCTGTTAACAAGAAATGGCACTTTATCTAAACGCATATATAATATACAGTTGCTCTTTCAAGGTCAAATATTGTTGCAGTATTGTTGTGCATACTTTTGAGACATATTGGTCTCATTCAAAAATGTATTTCCTTTAGTTTATTTTTTACGCTTATTGACAATTAGAAACAAACTAATATGTATATTCCTGTAGAGGAAATTACCTGTATAGGCAAATGTCGTATCAAGAGATTTGAGCTAACCAAAATTAATTTATGTTTTGCCAATTATCTCCAGAAAAAACACTGTTGGAGGAAATGGCAATATAATCATGTAAATAAAATCGCACCAGTTTTATTCCAGTTTACTTGTCTAAATGCGATAAATAGTTGATTTATGAGCAGGTCATATCCTTCTAAAAATCTGTTTTATTACCTCTAGAGAAAGTGATTGCTAACTTTATCTAACGGATAGCTCAAAATATGTTATTGATAGCGCTACTTAGTATATATTCTAGGTTGATCCGGTTTGCGTCTCGGTATAAAAGTTATCTATTAAATAAAATTGATTCAACTCATTTTTCAGTCAAATTATAGGCGTATCATTTATACCTTATCTAAAATCATAACAAATCCCCCACAATTCCATAACAGTGATTTACGGTTATAGAAGTGTTATGCAACGATTTAATTCAAAAAAAGTATTACCATAATGGAATTGGAAAGATATGAAATTGATGAGGAAGCAGTCCTGGAGGAAATTAATGATTTATTTCCCATTTAGGGTGAACGTGTAATAAAAAAAGAATAAACCATGTTCTGCATCAATAATTTAAATCCTTGTGAGTGTGATTCAGGTTCCATACATACTTCTACAGTAGCCTAGCAGATGTTTAGATTGAGACAATGATGTATTGTCTTTAATTAACTTAAATGATGTTAGTGTAAGTTTATTAATTGTTATTAACTTTATTATTATTAAGTTTCATAAATAGAGTTGCCTTTTTTTCGTGAAAGAAAAGAGGATTGGAGTTACCTCCTGGATAAACGTTATCGTTGTCAATCAAATTATCAAGAGATATTAAAAGTTTATCTAAAACAGGAATGCGCTCAAACCATTAAAATTGAACGAAACTGGGGTACAATATTTTTGGTTCTCTATAATGTAGTTGTATCAACCTTCCAAATGTAAGTAAGTGCTGTTCAAGTTATCGCTTCAAATTAGGTTAGCTAAATGAAAAATATGGAACTTTTATATAATAGCAATAATTATTATTATTATTCCATTAGTTTAAGTTGGACATTTTCCCATATTTGTGGATAAAAAGGAAGATGCAGGAAGTGTGGCTGAGTTACTCAAATGCGGTCAGGTTCTATGTTAGAATGTGTACATTAATTATCGCAATGAACTAATTAACAGTCATTTTTAGCAGTCTATAGCTGTAGAAATGGCACTCAAATCATTTCGACTACTCAAAAGAATTTTTGAACCAGTTCTTCCTAGTATTGTACTCGCAATACAATGTTTAACTTCACAAAAAGCTATCAAGATGCATGTGTTACAGCTTTACAATTATGTTATAGCCTGGTGTGATGATATTAACTCCCTAGAACGCCTTCTCATTTATCAAACTGCAAATATTTGCAAAGAGTAATTATGTATATTCTTCTTATCAAATATACACAATACATCTGAAGTAGGTTTATTATTTATTATTTGGAATACAATGCTACAAAAGAAGTCAGTCGTCACAGGAGACCAAACTTTATTATTTCGAATAGACTTCTAGATATTGCAGGAATAAATGCACAAGTTATATTGAAATTTAATAATTTTGAGAGCAAAGCCAAAACACTACTTTTTTAACTGTCTGTGGAACTCAAAGATTAATAAGGAGACAAAAAGTTACTATAAGCTGAAAAGCCGGTTGAGGAATACTGAGAGAAAATGAAACCGTACTGGAAACATTTTAACAGATACAAGAAAAACATTTAAAAAACGAAAAGATACGGAGAGAGAAAGATAAACTCCCAAAATAGAAACCTTCTACTCTTGCTCCTCTCTATCCAGTCTAAATTTCCTTTTCCCAAATTTCGTCAGTCTCATTCTTGTGTTACCAGCCACCTTCTTGTGTTTTCAGCCTCTATTCAAGCTATTTCTTCTATTACTAGTTTTTATGCAATCTTCCTCTTTCTTGCCAAATCCTATCTTGCATGGGATAATCTTTTTCAACCTCTCTGCCCAATCACCATTTCTCTCTTTCTAGTCTCTCTTTCTAGTATTACAAATCTTTTCGCTTATCTCATTTCTTGCCTAAACTCTCATTTTCTAGTCTTCCACCTGGCGGTCCAGGTTCTTTTGCAATTTCCAATTTCTGTTCAAGTTAATTTCTCTATTACGGTGTATTTTTATCTTTCTAAGCTCTTTCTGCTAATATCAATCTCTTTTCAGTCTTCCGCTTCTGTGTACCATCTGTGCTTAAACTTTGTGTTCTATTTCCGGTCTGTTATCGTATTCCTGGTTTTTAAGTAGTATCGTTTTTTTATTTACAATATCTGCAATTTGCCCCTCTCTATTATGTAACCTTTCTTCTCTTATCCCTTTTATTTCCAGCTTTCCGCTTCTCTCTGCCCAGGTTCTCTTTCTTTTCACCTTTTCTCTTATAGTCTCTGTTCAATCTGTGTTTTTTTTGCCAGTCTTGTTCTCGTCTCTTTGGTCTCTCAGTGGCAACTTTTCGTCTAGTCTCGTTTACTTTCTCTCATATACAGTCTATACAAAAATGAAGTATTATAATGATGCAGAAATGAGCATTTGAAATGGGCATATACTAAATTTCAGCAAAAATGGTTAGAAATGAAAACCGTTACAGATAATTGAAAAATATCATTTTTCATGAATTTATTTGATCTGATCTAGTAAACCATGACAAAAAATATAATAAAATACAGACAATAATACAAAAACTATTTACATTTGTTACAGATGAAATTAATTGATTTGGTAAATGCCTATTTCAAACGGCGCATAATGCAGTAGTGTACTCAGATTTTTTGTAAAAAATTTCCTAATATGATTTCTTCATTTTTTGCACATAAAAAGTGAAATAGTAGGCCTTGACTTTTTAAGAAAAA
This sequence comes from Onthophagus taurus, assembly GCF_036711975.1. Taxonomy (NCBI): domain Eukaryota; kingdom Metazoa; phylum Arthropoda; class Insecta; order Coleoptera; family Scarabaeidae; genus Onthophagus; species Onthophagus taurus. Next base: position 26,899,505 of record NC_091966.1, read on the forward strand.
CATGACTCTTTGTCCTAAGGTACAGTTTTTTAAGCTCTACAATTCAAAAATTATTGAAATCGGATAATAAATACAAATTTTACGAGGGTGTTTCGCTTTCAAATGGGTCACACTGTATGTAAATACTACAACAGAAAAAAGGAATTAGCTGCTTGTACTAAAGACGTAGATTTTTATTAACTTTTAGGCCAAATCTGTGAAAAGGCAACAATATTGTTAATCTACCAGTTAAAGTTAAAAATAGCTTATCGGATAACAACAAATTGTGGTGGCCAAATTGCATTAGATTTAGTAGTCCATATGTAGATGATAGGCAGCAAAGAATAGGTTTATGTAATGATATGCAACACTATTCAATGCTTATGGCTTAATAGTTAGTCCATTGAACTTGTGGTAAAATATTTACGCAGACAGAAACGTTGTAAGCCTATCAGTGACATATGCAAATGCGAGAAAGTTAAGTGTAGGCTATTTAAGTTAATATTAATTGATCAATTTCAACCATTAACATCTCTATCGTAAGCGTGATTCTTACTGAACACAAATCTCGAAAAGCACAATTTAATAGTTTGATAATTAATTACATTCATACCATTGTGATACAGCATCGGATTACGATAAATGCAGGATATTTAGTTTTATTTTCTTTTACTTTTTGGGATAAGTACAATTACACATTTAATTGTCTATACTATATTATATTCTGCAATAAGACTCTAACACGATTTGAAACGCCATTCGAAACAATAGTAGAAATAGTTATCATAGCATTATCAATGTATAAACTGTCGAATCGCATTGTTCAAGTACTCTTTACTATTGACTTTTTTCTCATTGTTACTAGTTACATCAGATTTTTTTAAACAGACTGCGTATCAAATATTTTTAGCGAAAAATTTAATATTTATATTTTTGTCGTACAAATTATTAATTACTCAACACATTTTTTAACAGCTTAATTAATTAATCAATCATGAACATAATTAATATAGGAAAATCAATTCTAAAGACCTTTATATTCTAGGTAACCTTTATTATAAGCGTGTTGTTTAACCAGTGTTCACTATTGCCATGCCAAGAGACAAAAGCTTTTTAAACAATACTTGAAAAATCTTTTTAATTTCTTATAATTGACTTGACTTGAGTTTTATCTCTGATGATGGCAATGCCCGAAACTAATTAAACAACAAACTTATAATGAAGATCAAGTAAAGTACAAAAAGTGAATGTATGAATTAGTACTTTCCATTTAAATAAATTCATTTAAATAAAAATGAAAATATTCTATCTGATTTTTAAGTAACATTACATAAGCTAAGGAGAAAAGTGCAAGTTGGTCTATTGAAATCAGATACTTGTATAGTAAAGAGTCTTGGTCGTCTATGTCACTATTCAATTTATCATTTATCCTGGTGTAGTTGATATATCAGCAATAGCTGAGCAGGTTTACAAGGGGTAGCCAATGTAAAAACGTTGAACATAAAGCCCGTAGATGCGTTTATCGCACTGAATTTCCTACGTAACAAACAGTTACTGCACCGGCGCAGTGTTCGGTTCTTATCGCGGGCACCGCGGGGAACTGCATGCGAGCCATAAAGTGCCATATAGTGGCGCGTGATAGCGCGTTGCGGTGCCCGACGCGGGTTAACCACTTATTACGGAACAGTTGTCCGATGAAATTCCGATCAACGGATGTTTTACGGCCACTCAAATCTATAAACTTAATAAAGGCGACCGAGGGAGAGGAGTTGCTCAGCGCCGCCGCCGCCGTCGTCTTCGCACATACAACGACGACGATGATGATGGTGCGAGGCCGTCGAAGAAGGACGCGCCGAGCGGCTCGCGTCTGTCGGCGCGCCGGTAATTAGAAATACATAATTTCCAGTGATGCCCGTGTAATTAGAAAATATTATAGGGTATTTGCGGGGCCGAACTCGTACGTTACGAGCCGGCGTAATTGGTATCAATTTATGTTTTAACTGCATGACCGCGTGCGAAGTGATAATTGCTAATTAAATGTTTGATTTCAATGTTGCACTGACACAACACCTAATACTTTCAACTCTTCAAATTTATCGAGCCCAACCCATTTACCTACAAATAAAACTTTATAAAAAGGAAACTATGCTTAATTTGATTTTCTCTTGTATTAATTTCTTTTTTAAATTTTTGTTCCATCCCTAGTCTTTCACCTTCAAACTTATTAATATTCAAAAGACTATCCCAGACAATGGTCGGCGTTCAAGACCTAAAGACGTGTCAAAACGAAACAAAGAGTATGGGCGAAGGCGTGAATAGATCGAGCGGACGCGTGTGCACAAAATTAAGAGTATACCAGCACCAGTGAAAGTATGAAGGTAAAGAGCGGCATCATATCTCGTCATCGATTAGATGCATCTCTAAACAATGAGATCTTATCAGTGACAAGAGATGGAAGGGAATGCGTTTAGCTTGTCCGAGAAGACCTCTTTTTGTTATTCAATTTGTTCTGTTCCGGCATTTATTGTTTCAATGCTGACATTCGTGTATCAACAAAAAAAATTGTATAAGAAAAAAAATGTATAGGAAAAAGTAAAAGTAAAGAACCGTTAGGCTTTAGTGTCAGTGGCAAAAGATAGCGACGCGACCACGAAGTCTCAAGCTGTGTGGGTGTGAGAACCGAGAACCTCAGCGCAGCACCTGACCTGCACTTGTCATCAATAACCCGTGACATCAATGACTCTAGATCAAACCGGAGTGTCCTTATTTATTGGTAGCTCCCATTTTCTCCAAAAAACCGGCCGCACCATTATGTCCCGGTTGCCGAATTTATTATAACATAACGTTTTCTTGGTCGTCCCGTGTGAGTGCACAGGTCCCTTCCCTACCTGTCCTCATTAGCATTTTCCCATTCGAGCTGCCGATCTGAAAGGGGACGACATAAATATTGTCAACGTAGAAATGGAAATCTGTAACGTAACGTAGAATTACGTAATAAAATTCCAATGAAACGTCATCGTCACCTCCTTTTTTATTTTCCACTTTATTAAAACAAACAGCATGCGAAATTGTCGTCGCATCTAAAGTAAATCGCAGACCATCAATGTCGGGAAGAAACCATCGTCGTGTATCATTTGCATATTCCATAACAATAAAGGATAACTTACGACCAATCTCTGGGCCGCAATAATCTTCGCAACCAAATTGATTGCCGGGCGGGCAAAGTGGGATACCGCGTCGAGCAATATGCGTGCGGGATTCGAATATATTTCGTAAGACGCTCGACGGACGGAGAAAATTCCTAGTTCGATTCCGTCCCGTAACAAGAGGACATAAATACGCGCGAACGTATGGTGCCGAGCGAATGGAACAATTCGCACCAGAATGCTCGGAGCTGGCGCAATCATAATCTGCGCATCTCGGATTCCGTGCGAGCCTCGCGATCCATACCTCCGGGTTCGAATAATTTTCGAACGAGTCGACGTAAATCGTCCGCTCGAGAAAGAGTCGAACACTTCGAGAAACCACTTCCAAGAGATCTATTTTACGTCGTTTCATCGTACTTCACTTAAAAATAAACAAACAATACAATAAAACCTCGATATAACGGACTAATATGAGGAATGAACTGGACGTTATTGCCAAAAATACGTTGTATGAAAAATTTTTAATTTGCAGTTTGAACTGTTTGAATGAATAATTTTGTTGCACACAAAGAATTTAAGAGGATTGTTACATCCCACGAACAGGTGCACAGCTCGTAGGCCCGTTCGTGACGTCACGCATACACATTTCACACTTAAAATTAGCAAATGCTTAATTTATTCTATTCGTGTTTTGAAATAAAACGCTGAATCGCAAGTAAAATTAACACTAGCACTAAAACTAACACTAGACCTACAACTAGAAACATTGGGGTTTAGCCGTCATAAGAGACGTACTGCTAAACTCAAATGTTTCTAGTTCTAGGTCTAGTGTTAGTTCCACTTTTAGTTCAATAAAAATATGCAATAATCTAACACTGAATAACAATTAAAACTGGAACTAACACTAGACCTAGTACTAGAAAGTTTCGGGTTTATCCGTGCATGTTCAGACTCTTCTACTTGTAGTATTAGTTCCAGTTTTTATTCAATAAAACATATACAATGTAACGCTGAATAACAACTTAAACTAGAATTAATACTAGAAATAGAACTAACACTAGACCTAGAACTACAAACATTTGGGTTTAACCGTCTTAAGAGCCGTATGATGTACGATAGGGGAGAGCGGGGCAAGTGAGTCATGTTAAGGTAAAATAAGCCACAGTTTGTAAGGTTTTAATCATAAAACAAAATTATAGCAACAAGTTTAAATGTTATTATTAACAAACATATCTACACAAAAAATACGTTTATAACAAAATATTAAATTAGAAAACATTTACCAAAAGACTCACTTGCCCCCATCGTCAAATCCCTCACTTAATCCTCTGCTTCTGGAAAACTCTAATGTTTTCTTCAGGGCCATTTCGTCAAAGGGTAAGAAACATTATTTAGTTTTGTCCGGCATGGTTTTTATTTTCAGGATTAACGATCTTGATGAGCCACGTATGAATAGCAGATGGCGATGGCAAAATAACGCCTTTTCTTCTTAGAAACTGGTATGTTGATGGTGATTTATAGAATAATGACAACGGTATCTGCTTCTCTTCTCCAAAGAAACGATTTTTGTGCTAACGTCCCTTGAAGTAAAACTCTTTAAGGCAGATTTTGCTTCTTTAATTTTCTCTTAGTTTCAACTAATCTTCTTTTTAACACAGCTTGGGACCAATCTTCAAAAGGATTGTTTCTTTTTCGTGGAGGTGATGGTAAATTAGTGATATCGTTACGTATATTATACTCAGAAATGTCTTCCCACACTCAAAGTAAGCACATTTTCTCGGCATGCTGCTTAAAATTATTATCTATTGTTAACTGTAAACATATTCAGGCTTTTCCAAATTCATGTATATACCTACTATTGCAACTTACTTGATGATATAAAAGATAATAAACACTTAGTGAGACATTATTATAAAGGATTTAAATCCCTTGTATAATTTAGCGACAATTATCGCAAATATAATTTTCTGATGCCATTTCGTTGTCGGAGCAGTTTTCATGGACCCAGAAATTACATGTTATACACTTTATTCAATCTTCGTCGCAGGTGTTACCATAAGATTCGTTCTAGAATATGCAGCAAACATTTTTGTCGTCTTCTGGTGATTCGCAAATGTTTACCAACTCCTCAGTTTTTTTGTGTGATGTACTGGATGCATTTCTTTTTTCTTCCTGCTTTTCTGCACTCTTTCTTTTCAGTATTTTTTATTGATTTTGCTCTGAAATTTAAATTTTTTCTTCAATTTGATTTTGTAAGACAAACTAGTAATTATTTTAGATTCTTTTACACGCCGTTTCTTCCTTTGCATATTTTTGTCAATGAATATCTTCCTTTATATAATCTTCCTTTGCATATTTTGAAATTGCTTGAGGAATAGGTGAAACGTATGAAACTGGAAAATAACTATAGGATGGATTCTGGTCTTCGCGATTGATTGATGATTTATGTATTGCAGATTCGCTTTTCTTCTGTAATATTTCAGGATCTGGGTCACCAGAAGTTGTAGAATTAAAGTTGATCCATTATCCGAAATATCATCAGGTCTAGGGCTACATCCATCTTGACGAATTTCTGATATTATAGGAGAAGATATTGTGGCACGAAGAGCCTCAGCAGCTTCAAGATCGCTTTCTTGAAATACGTAGGCGTTAAAACTTTTATAATGTTGTTTGGTGTGAAAGCCTCAATGAAAGCATTTTTGATAATAATGGACATTTCATATTCTGTTAGTCTACAACCAGGACGATCAGTAAGCCAGTTGTTGAAAATGAATGGTGCAAAAACGCTAACGTTAAGCGGCTGGAGTCTATTTAATCTATACCCCATAGATTAACTCTACCCCATAAGGTAACGTCAACATAACAACCCCAGACTCTCTTGCCAGTGTTATACATTCTAATGGCGTATGACTTGAATGTCCATCTAATATTAATAGACTTGGTGATGCCACTTTTAATCACCTCTAGTGCACGATCCATGTCATCGTTTGAATATGTTGTTCCTCTGTTTGTTTTTCGTACGTAATTGAGAACCATATTATTTGCAATTATGTACACGAATGAACGGTACCAAAGTAATAATCTAAAATAACAGATTTGATGGGGTAAGCGAGTCAGTAGAGTGTTTCATTTGCCCCAATGTTGTTGTAAAAGAATAAATCTCAAAAAGAAAACAACGGCATCTGGCAAAGTTTTAAGTGAGAAGTATAATTCCTTATAGATTAAAGTTTGAAATGCACGGGATGGTACAATTATAGTCTTGTGTAAACTTAGAACATTTTTGACACCAAGTGGTCACAAATATAATATGTAAAGCACCAAAATATAAAAATTAAAGTATATTTCCATTATTTCGAAACTTAACGAAATGCACTTTGTAGTTTTTTAAAAAAAACTGCAAATCAGAAAATGTTATATAAAAACTTGAAAGCGCTATTAAAACTTTTATCAACCAAAATCTACCTAAATAAAATTTGTTCATTTAAAATTTTTTTTTGTATCAACCTGTTAAAAATGTTCCAGACGAGAAACAGTTCAATAGAACGTCTCGCGTTGGGGATCTTTACCTGGTGGAACGACGATGGAAGAAGAAGAAAGAAAGAAAAAAAAAACTTTTATATCAAAAGCAGTAAAGGTGACGGTCACCTGTGCAAGCGGCCTCGTATAAATCCGAGTCAAAAGTCATCAGGGGCGGTCATAAAATGTTAAACGCGTTGTATCGCTACAGATCGGGCGGGCGCAGGTATATGGCGACCCGCCGTTCCAGATTTCGAGAGCAACACGTGATAAATCAGCAAACCACCAAGCTATCCAATAAAACGTTCAGGTCCCCGAAACGGATATCGTCCTCGGTCGGCGAACACGGGAATACTTTCTGATAGAATCTACCCTAAATTTAAAGCAGTGACTGGCAAATACTGAAGACCAAATGGATGCATACCAGAGTGTTCGACCATCATCTAACCAATACAAAAACTATTTATTGATTAAATTTTTAAATGTCAATCTTAAACGCTTTTTGTCTTCGAGATGAATCACAAGACAAATCATTGTAAATAGTAACCAATTTAAACTTGATCCTGTCCGGTCGTTTTAAAAGAAGAAATATCCACCGATGAGGAGGTTAACGACACTCACACCCCAATAAACTAGCTTAACGACCATTTCTTCTCAACGCAGAATCTTTTTTCTATTTATTGTTCATTAATTGTTATTGTCCAAGTCTATATAATTTAATTGAGTTCGTCGTCGCAATTCCCACCCATGATTTGTGCCACTAATAAAAGCGTTCTGTCGCCCGAAAGCGAACGGTGCAATTAAAAGGCCGCTAGGAATGTGGAAACATCATCCATAACACGTTGGTGGATGCCCAATAGGCATATAGCTAAACCGGATACAAAACGAGCATCATCTGCCGGCTGCAGTTAAAAGTTACACAATACCGACGTAATGATCAGGACGAGGAAAACATTAAGAGGTTTTGTAACGCGCAAGATCAATCGATAAGGAACATGTGCAAGTTGCAAAAAGTCGATATCTGATCGGATTTTCGATCGATATGCAACGTTTCATGCCGTGAAACGTTGTTATCCATAAAAAGATTCAAACGAGATTTCAAACACCCTATGTCAACCGTTATTAAGATGATTTAATCAATTTCTTTATACTTGGGAACCAATTGTAAATAAATAAAAAAAGTCTTCCATAAAAGATAACTTACTTCTACCATTTTTAAATAAGCGGTTAGTTTCTCATTTTTATTTCAAGTCGTCTTATTGTATCCCGTTCAAGAAGAAAGATGATGCTCATTTTTTAAAGGCATTGTTTGATCGTTGCCATCTTTGGAAGTGGAGTGGCGATAATCGCCTGGGGTAGAATCGTTTTTTTTTAATAGTAGTAGTAGTAGCCTCAGGTACTCGCAGCCGCGGTTCCATTCCGTTTAGAGATGAAAGTAACGTTATCGCCGAGCGTTTAGGGCTGATTGTTCCGCTGACAGTGACATAGCACGGACAGTTAAGCGACAACAAAGTGCGCATTACGGGCACCCGCCGTTCGGATTAAGATTGCCAGTCTCAGTCGACCGTATAAGCGACATCCCATTCACCTTTTGCTCTAATGAGAACATTTACCAGAAGCTTCTTCTTACACTCTGCATCTTCGCCTTTCCATTGTAAAAGTTAGGGAGCACACTCTTTTTTTGTTACTTAACAGCTGCAAAAATTTCATTCTTAAATGAGAATATGATCTTAATCCGTAACCGTAATTACTGTATGGATGATTAAGTTTTAAGTTGATTTAACTCCAGTTTATACTCAAAATTCATTGCTCAGGAAATATTAACAATGTTTCTCGGTATTATTTATTAGGAAACTTTTGAATTATTTTGATGCTAATTTTACTTAATCATTGCGCGATAGCTGAATGCTGGGTTAGTTGAATTTCTTACCAAATAATGACGTAGTCACTTAAGAAATAAAAAACAACAAAATATACGTACTAGCACGTAATTTCCTTAAGAGGTACAACATGCTCCTGGTGACGCAACAACCATTCGTGCTTCAAGAACTTTTCACGGACACAACTACCGACCAGTTTAGCCACGATATTATTTATCTGGTGTGTTCAAACGGCCCGAGAGATTGTTCCCTTTCGAAGTCGTGGCGCGCCAACGTGCAAACCTACAAGCAGTTAGCGTCCATACCTACAGCACGGCGCATGTGATACACGCAATGGACAGTAATTAATTCACATTACACGACACCTAATTAAGCTAATTTAATAAATAAGCTGATAAATCAGCGTCCGTCCGAGATGCGATCTGACACATCAGTCAGTGTACCACCTCTCCACTTGATTCCGTTTTAGTGCTACTACTCGACAATACATCCCACGAATGGCGATGTTGATTATAGTCTCTATGTCCTTGTCAATTCACGATTGCCGGAGAAAGCCTAATCTCGGTTTGTACCGTTTTAGAAGACAACTGAGATTATAAGTATTTAAGACCATGTTTTTTGGCCGTTTCCCACTAAATCGTTCTTAATGGGAATTTCAGGTAGTGGTGCTGTGACACAAAATAAAAACGATAAAGATGTCAAATATTTAAATTTGGTTATATTTTTAAAAGAATTCTGTTGTACATAATTTAAAACGAATAGATATTAGTATAATTAAAAAAAAATTTTCCCTTGAGAATTTTACAATCTTATTTAAGCTTCAGATTAAGAATAAAGTATTTTTTTTCACATTAAATCTGGTAATATCACACCACCCTATATTTTAATAGAAGTAAAGAAGGTGTGAATTCCGTTCATCCCAGATGATGGGATAATAAGAAGGCAATTCGTCATCGCTGGCACTAATCATTCACAATTACAATTGATTGCGTTTGACAGTATAAGCTTTAGGATGGTAAAGCGTTAAAACCCAAGCGATTAGAAGGGAAGCGCCTTTCCCATACTCCACGTGTTCTTCCTTCCACACACACAGCAGGACGTCCGGCCGTTACTCATAGCTAACGTGGAGATTCATACGAAACATTCCATTGTGGGATTCCTTTTATAAAAGACCTACATTTATTTTTGCTCTTAAGGAAATTACCATAAAATACAATCGTTTAGAAGTGTTCATTCCACTTTAGTTATCTATCGGACGTAAATTTCAATCGCTACCCGTTTTTCTTAGGTAAACTGTCATAATATCCCGACAAAGTAAGGCATAGGCGCCGATCGGGCTTTTATCGGCTGCTACCTCTTAGCTTACGATACTTATTTTAATCCTGTTAAGATAAAGACCGTTTCCCGGACATATCGCCCACATTACCACGACAATATATATGGTGTCTAGTTAAATGGATATTAGAGACCGTTTCGTAAGATATACTTGGATTCGGTGTATATCAAAGTTTCTTTCTTAACAAAACAGGGCCACTTTTTGCCCTTGTTGATAATCCGCGCATAGCTAAGTGGTGCCCTGTCAAGCCCAATTGAATCGTACCAAACATAAACGGGTGGTTTACGGCCGGTTACTGGTTCAAACGACCCATCTGTTAGTACCTCACGCTGGTGACAGGTAGAATTACCCTCCCGGTGCAAGAAACTGCCCATCCGTTAATAGCCTACCGCCGCAGTTAAGTTGCGGCCGATTTTAGAAGGATTTATGACCGTCTTCTGAAAATGGCCGGCATCCTGGTGCTGTCGCATAATGAGGAATGCCCCCGGGGACATTATAGGACATGCAAACTGGGACGCCTTCATTTGTAGAACCGTGGTCATGCTCGTTATCGGTGTTTGCTTTGACTAACTGGACGGAGGTGGTAACTGGGCAAAATGTTTTCTGGGGACATCAATGGTGCCATTGCCGTTAAAATATTACCTCCGCAAATCCTTCTGGGGATTGTTCCTTTGTTTAACTTGTAATTTGTTGGACAAACAATTTTCAGGGTGGGTACTTATTTGTTTTGTTATCTTGTAAGCATCTGCTTTGAAATTGCTTATTCATTTTGATCTCTAAATTATACTAATGCTTTCAATCACACATCCTTATACGACCACGACCACTTCGAAAAAAGATGAAAACACTGATAACCACTCTCGTTTAACGATTTAAGGTAATTAATCTTAATTACCTAAAATCAAAGAAGCGATGAACGTATTAAAATGGAAAGTAAATATGCTAAGTGAAAAGTGTATGGGGAACAACACATGAATATTAGAGGTGAATCTGTAAAAATCAATCTCTACAAATTTTGATGAGAGAAAAAGGTTTTCTTAGAAAATATGGTAGCATTGGTGGAGATTTGTCATTTTTAGGTGGTTTCTTTAAATTAGGTATTATGCTACTAAATAAATTGAAAAACTTGCAAATAATGATACAAATATGATTATAAAGTAGTAAAGAATGGAAGTATTTTAAGTTTTTTCTGTTTTGTAAAGATCAAACAGTATTGATGAGCCATCCTAAATGTCACAAGATGTGCATGATGACGATTGACCAACTTGAGCATTCAATCTTACCATTATCTAATGTTGTGCCATACTCATTGTGATCGTCATTTACTACTACAACATTTCTTAAAAGGTGGTCATCGAAACAAGATAGAGGACAGACTATACTACAAGTAGAAACTACCGGTTTAAGAAAACGTATCAATGAAATGATCCTTATGGCTCCGGCTTTTTAGGAAAAATTATAGATTGGTTCAGGATGACCATCACTTTGGAGTCGACACAAATACCCACCACATTAATAAAAGAGATACCTATGTAATTTTTTAATATCACTTGAATTAGAAATTTTAAGCAAAACAAATTCCTTACTACTAAATTACTTTGCAGCAAGTAAAATGTTTAATTGAAACGAAAATTTAACTTCAAAACTTGCTTTTATTAAATATGCTCAATACATGTTTCGAGAGATATCTCTCATCTTCGGCTGAATGTCAAAATTAACAATATAAAATTCATGTAGAGTGAAAAAGTTCATAGTAACGGTCGATTAATAAAAAAACAGAAGAAAAACGAATAATTTGAGAAAAATTGCAATATGAAAGAGGGACAAAACAAAAGACAAGACTCCTCAGTTTTGTCAGCTGTAGATGAGAGATATTTCTCGAAACATGTACTGAGCATATTTAATAAAAGCAAGTTTTGAAGTTAAATTTTCGTTTCAATTATTCTCTACTTGCAACATGAATCTCCTGGAATAAAATGTTTAACACGAAATCTTGTGAGTGAGGAAAATATTTTAGACATATTAAGGGCTAGGTATGCCCAGGTGGTTTCAAAAATCTACCTTGAAATTTTCATGAGGAAATTCCCAGTAATGACGAAGCGTGAACAACGACTAACGGTTGGGGTGCACGAAACGAGATTGTTTTGAAAATTTGATGAGGTTTAGGTATACGCATTTTGCAATATTCGGGGCAAAAAATGAAAAAATGGAAAACGGAAAAGTTCACGAATAAAATATCAATCTGGGGAACTCAGAAAGTTCTCAGAAGCTACGAAAGTTTTGAAAATAGACACGAAGCTTTTATTCCTGAAGTTGATACACATAAATAACAAAGTGCGTTGATCACATACAGAATCGCATGGCATGATGGATGATTAAAACAAACTAACAGAAAAATTGATTGACAAATTATTTATTACATTAATATCGAAGGTCAATGATAGTAGTCCAGATATCGACGATTTTATCTTAGTTTTAAATAAATAAAATTATTTCAGTATAAAGTGTACCAAAACTTTGAACACCTTTTACTCGAAATAGTGCTTTCAAACCCAGAAAAATCTTTGCATCTACTGGACCGATCGGCATTAAGTTTTATACAGTTATGCTGCACACAATCTAGTATTTCTAGCCGTTTTACGATACCTGTCATAGTTTCTTTTATGATAGGTACTAATTAGTGTATCGTATGCGTGGTGTATGGGTGGAAAATCAATATCATAATTTCAAGTTCTTTGCCTTTTTTCAGTTACCATGAAGTTTGCATGACGATAGAGATTATAAAATAACAACAAAACACCGTTGTGCATAGTTGACACCTTGATTCTATGAATTCTATGGAGCTAAGATATTTGCCTTCAAGTTACATGAAGTAAAAGATCAATTCAACTGTTGTCCGCTCTGCTTCATCGACACTTCATATGCTTGCAGGAGAAAATTTTGTTTTATTGAACACGGAGCGAAGATTGTTAAAAAACTTTTCTATTGTGGTTGTGAAGGTGTTCAATTTTTCCTTTGGGTTTCTTTAAAGTTAGGTTGGAATGACAAGTTCGATAACAGCCTACCTAGTAACTATACTGAACAAGGTATAAACTTGCTGAAACTTGCAAAAGTAATTATGATACTAAAGCCAGGAAAACAACTTAACGATATTAAATTTTACAGACCAATTACACTATTTTGAATAATCACAAATCTCTTCGAGAAACTATTGCTCAAAAGACTGAGGCTAATAATAGAAACTAATAACAGGTAGTGTTGTGACTGGTCTTGCGGAGGGAGCGCGAGCGGTGTACTTTCCGCACCAGCCGATACGATACGAAGTTTATTAGATGAAATGAAACAATCGTTGACTTTCTTGACTATACATATAATGCTTGATAATACTTTACACGTCCTTCTTAGGTTCTACTCTAAATCTTAACTGAACTTACTAACTAACTTAATTCTAAATATATATATCAGTCTTAATCTATTGACGACATGGATATTATTTAATGTTTAACTTATTCTTAATGACTCTTTATGGACATAATATAAACAAATAGAAATAAAATCAAAATAATATTGTTTATGAGAAGAGGTTCATAACAGTAGATGAATGCTCATATTTAAAAGAGATAAAAGCGCGAGTTTCTCAAGGCAGTGTGCTAGGTCCTAGCCTATATCTGCTATGTACTAGTGACATACCAGAGTTGGAGAGGACTACGGTGGCTACGTTTACATGTGACAGAGCACTACTTGCAGGTGAAAGATCAAAAGTTATCCATTGGGAAACTATAGGCATCCAGCAATGCACTAGTCTACTGTACCAAAAATGGAGGATTAAGTTAAACAAACTGTAATCTGTTCATATAAACTTTGTAAATAAATTGCAAAAAGACTTCTAGATATAAATGGCACCATTGTTCCATAGGAGAACAACTCCAAGTATCTAGGTTTGACCCTGGACACCAAATTTAGATAGAAAGAGCATGTAAAGATGAAAAGGTCGGAGTTAGGACTAAAGTACAGACAGAAAGCATGAAGGTAATAGATACGACAACTCAGAAGCTCTTTAACTGCTGGGCAACCAACACCACGTACGAAAACCGAAGAGAAGAAAATCATGTGATCTTTGTAGTGAGTTGTTTATGAAAGCAGAGCGCAATGTGTGAGAACAAAACTAGACATCGGTTGATAGACTCTAGTCAAAAAGTGTATAGTTTTACGAGTTGAGGTAAAAATTGTCCCATATGAGAACAATGCCAACTATCGGCTTATTATCAAATAACTTGCATCGGTGAAGATAATTTTTTGATGAAATTCAGGATTTTCTTCAAACTTTCGCAGAGTCAATCTGAAAAGATTAGGCGCTTCAAATCAGTTCTTAAGTAAATTTGATTTTATAATGGCGTAAGACAGGACCTTTACACAAAATGATGGAATCGACTGATTTGGCTCAATTTGAACTCAAACTTACGGCTGTGATACTTTCGATAATTTGACGGATGCGTTGTCTCACTAGCATAGCCATATTCAATAGTGAATATTTCGACCCAAAATTTCAGATTAATGTTGCGATCATCGACTCAGAATGCGATAATTGTTAATAATTTCCAAACATTGCTCGTTCCTATTACCTATTAAAAATTTTGTTTCGTAACTGGGAACACTTGATAAATTTAAATTTATAGTCTGATTCTAATTTATCATTCTGACTTGTTTGCTTTTTCTTTTTGGACGTAATATTTGCTTTATCTAGTTTAATTATTATTTTTCCTTATTTAATTTTTATATTTTCGTAATCTTATCTTATGTCGTTCTGTATAAGAATGAAGCTCCAACACTGATTAAATTATTTAGTTTATTAATCTCCTCTTTGAAGTTATCACTAACCATAAATAGTAATAAGTGTTTATGGTAATTACCTGCAAGAATTTAAAGTAGATACTTTTATAACAACTAAAAATGATAGTATTTATGTATAGAAGAAACTTCATGTGTTAACAAATATAACGTATGATAATTGAAAATGGCTTTGACGGTGTTTAACAATTTCCATGCATGTACTAATCTCATCTCCTAATCATTCTACATCACATTTGTTTTGTCTTATTTCCCATGTAAATGTAACCTTATGTACTACATTCTGTTGCTTAATTACGTAAAGTAACTAAACATTAAGATAGAATCTGTCAGTAAAACGTTTCTTATTGTATTGCATGTCATGCCTTTTAAGAATAAATTTAGCAACTTTACTTTCATAATCAAACAATCATATAATGCTATTTTTAGTAATTCTCGTATAAAATATTTTGCCATTATGTAATTAAAGTAAACGGTATATATACCAGTTTTTAATATAATTCAGGTAGATTGCGAAGGGTACCTTGCACAATAAATTTTTTGCCCTACACGGATCGTCCCCATTAAAATTCATACTCAAGTTTCACCGAGCGGTGAAAATGAGATCAACAAGTAAATCAATTCGTTGCCGGTCCGCCTCTTCTCGTCGTGGAAAGCGCATCAAACACGCCTCGCGACCGTCAAGACCGATTATTATGTACATACATATTCCGTTGCATAAAATCGGCCGGTGTCGGTTGAGCAAATCGGGTGGGTTACAGGAAGACTTTAAGTTAAATTATTCTTCGAGATTTCAGCCGTAGGATAAGACGCAAATCCCGGTCATTGAAGCAATACGTACCCTACATAATAATACAATAAATGTATTTGTAATAACAACATATGAAGAATCTTCTTTCAAGTATTCATAGAAAACGATGATGACCTTTTAAAATTCCGATAAACTCGCAACGTATTGAAACGATTTATAAACCATACGTCAGTTGTTGTTGCATAATTTATTACGCGACGTCGTCAGGTGAACCATCAACGACAGTTCACCGTATTAATAGTCATTGTACAAATTCAATTTAAAGATGTCGTCGTTTTATGTTGATTACTAGCTTGAGTAACTTTCAATTTCGAAAGAAAAAGTATAAATAAACTATGAAAATTACGTTAAACCGTTTTGTTTTACGATTTCGGTTCAAAGAGGTTTCACGATTCTCTGGTTCGCCCCCCAAGTCGGGCAGCTTCTCTACGAGATTTAGCGAGGTCTGGCTCACACGTGGGCGATTCTCGTATTCATATTACAACCTCGAGATGTGATCTAATTGCCGTGCGACACGCTCGACATCAAGCCTGGCCGCGCCTTGGCTACCGTGCTCAAGTCCTTGCTTGCTACGTGTGTGTCGGCGTTCGTGCTTGTACGTGTGACTGCTCGCCTGATATATTTTCACGCCGGGGCGATCACTCCGAGCAAACCGCCCAGTAGATAATCTTTAATTGGAACCAACGACGTGGTTCCCTTTTCCGCTTCACCGGCCAAACCTTACCACTTCATCCTACAACTAATACCCTAAATACATCATTCTTTATGTTCTTTCTTGGTAAATCCAAGAAAGTTATTGATTATTGCATCGATATAATTGATTAATAAAGGGATGTGAGTGTCCGTTATATGAATAATTTGTAATTTGCACTTTAAACTGTTTGAGTGAATAATGTAACGGCAAAACTCCCAGGCAAAAAAACAACAACAGTCAACTTCCATGCTAAGTAACTAGGCACAATCTTCCAATAATGTAAATCTGACAAGCTTTGCAGTATCATTAGAAATTGCAAAAGGAGGAAAATCATTCACAGAGGAGCATCTGAAGAACTGTTTCATAATTTTAAATACAAAGCAGAAATCATGAAAAAAATCAATGATTTGCCATTATCTGCTAAAACAGTACAAGATAGAACGGCTAAAATGTCTTCAAATGTAACACATATGCAAGTGCCTTATCACTTGCTATAGATGAGTCTTGCGACATAAAAAACACACCACAAGTTACCGTTTTCGTCAGGTATATGTCATCCCAAGGTCTCTCAGGACAAACTCATGGAGAAGATACTGAGCAAAAATGCCTGGAAGACTCGATATAAATAAAATCGTTTCTATAGCAACTGATGGAGCCAAAGGTATGACAGGAATACATAGACAGGGCGCTTTGTGCCCAAACATTTCCGACTGTAATAGTTGAGTCATGAATTTGGTAATTAAAGTTATTAACAGCATCTTGACAAAAGCACTTTACCATCGCCAATTTAAAGATTTCCTTGAAGAAATAGATAGCCAGTTTTCTGACCTACTTCTGCACAATAAAATGCGATGGCTTTCCAGAGGTAACGTATTGCAACGTTTTGCTTTGTGCTTGAGTAAAATAAAAACATTCCTTAATGAAAAAAGCATTGACCATCCCAAATTGGAAGAAGACGAATGGCTGCAAAAATTTTACTTCATGGTAGATACCACAATGAAACTAAATAAACACCAATCTAACATTGCAAGGAAAGGACAACCTATCCTACACCTTGCTTGAAGAAATAGTTATTTCCAAAAAAAAAATTAATTCTTTTTCTTGAAGAAATGAAAATTAAATTACTTCATTTTAAAAATCTGAAGCAATATCGCAATGGGACCAATGCAACTAGTGACACGAATTACTTCAGCATAGCTTTAAAAAACATGAAGGATTTATTCGCTGAGAGATTCGAGAAATTCAAAATAAACAAAAGTACTCTTGCGTTCACAGTAAATCCTCTTAACACAAATACATATGAAATCAACATCGAGCCATTTGGAATTGATGCTGGATCGCTTCAAATACAATTGCTATATTTGAAAACCAACGACTTGTGGAGTGGAAAGTTCACAAAACTCAAGAGCATGTTGGAAGTGTTGGGAGTCCAGAAAAGGATGCACAACGCCACAAGTGGACAGCTCTAAAAGAAATTCAGCTAGTTGAGGCCCTCATATTTGGCGCATGGAATAGTCTTCCAGAATGCTACAGTGAGGTGAAAAAGTTGGCTTATGGAGTGTTGACGATCTTCGGGTTCTCGTTCTCAAAAAGCAATGTTAGAAGTCAACTAACATATAAAAATCTAGAATCGTGCTTGAAACTTGAAGCAACAAGTTCATTGATACTCATTGATGTAACTATCTATATTTGTGGATATTATATGAATAAATATTATTTCGTATTTAAAGCCGCTTATTTTAAATCAAATATACATATAAAAGCTACTAATATTAAAGTAAGACCTCGTTTAACGCTACCTCGATTAACGCTGATTTGCTATAACGCGGTTAGTTGAAAATCTTAAAAATGCTTAAAATATAGCCGGATTCAAATTATTGCAGCATTTCATTGATTCGTATACATTCGTATAATACGATTATTCCCGAATATGTACGTAGCGCTGGGATTCCCCGGAATGTATGCTTGTTTGGTGCATTTAAGTTTTGTAAGCTATTAAAGAGTGTGCAACATGTTCACATTCTGCATAAAACGTAATTAGTTTATGTGGTAACAATAGAGATTATTGTGTAAGAAAATCAAATAAATATTTGTTCACTTAAAATTAATCCTTAATTTCTTTAAATTGTAAAAATGAGTGGATGTAAAGATAATAAAACAAAAATTACACGAAAAAGCATTTCGTTCGACATTAAAATGCAAGTGTTAAGGCGATTGGAAAACGGTGAATGTCAAGTTGACATTGGAAATGCTTCAAATTTGTCTACTTCTACAATAAGAATCATTTTAAAAAACAAAGACAAAATTAAGTTGTCAGCAACTACTACCACATCGTCTAGTGCAGCAAAGATAACTCGATCAAGAAGCAATATTTTAGAAGAAATGGAAAAACGTCTTTGCATTTGGATTAATGATGAAAGAAATGCCACTAAGTCAAAAAACCATCATGCAAAAGGCCATATATATTTTTAATCACATTCAAAATGAAAGAGAAGATACGAGTAAAAATTTTACAGCTAGCCGAGGTTGGTTCGATAATTTTAAAAAAAGCCGACAGCAGATACTGCTGCCGCTTCAATTTTTCTTGCAGCGTTTAAAGCAATAATTGAAAGAGGAAATTATTATCCACCAGAATTGGTTTTTAACGTAGATGAAACAGGACTTTTTTGGAAGGGAATGCCAAAGCGCATATTTATATCGCAAGAAAAAAAGCGAGCCCCGGCTGGTTTCTACTTCTGGCTGGTAACGCGAATGGCGATTTAAAATGAAAACCTCAAGGTGTATCTACTTGTGTACTCTACTTGTGTATCATACCAAAACCCCAAGGGCCACGAAAGGAGTTCTAAAATCTAGTCTACCCATCATTGGGAATTCAATAAGAAATCTTGGATCACAAGAGACATTTTTCTAAATTGTGTTACCACACATCTTTGTCCATCTGTAAAACGTGACTGTCAACTGAATAATTTTGAATCAAAAGCTCTATTACTGCTGGATAACGCACCAAGTCATCCCATCAACCTATCGGACTTAAATTTTTGCGTTCCGGTGGAAATAGTTTTCCTACCACCCAACATTACGTCGTTAATTCAGACAATGGATCAGGTAGTTATTCCAAATTTTAAGGCCATTATCTTCGTCGTACATTTCAACAACTTATTGATAAAACAGAAGGTAAAGAAACAATTTTGCAATTTTGGAAAAAATATAACATCCTGGTTGCCATACGTAATATTGACGTCGCTTGGCTAGCATTAACTAAGAAGTGTATCCCAGGATTATCAACGAGAAGAGCCTATTGTTGGTCAAATTGTCAATCTACTCGAAACAGTAGGACTAGGAGATGTAGATGAGCAGGATATTGAGGAGCTACTGCAGGTTTCTGGTGAAGGCTTTACCAACGACGATCTTCAGGAACTGGCAGAAAAAGGAATTGAAAAAGGCAAAAACAGTGGTTCTGTAAACGATCAATCAAAAGAAATTACTACAGATTTTCGTAAAAAAAGTTTGGAAACGATAACCGAAATAGTAGATCAAATTGTAGCGAATGACCTAATTTTTGACAGGAGTGCAAAAGCTAGAAGAGGAGTTTTGGATGCGATGGCCTGCTACCAATATTTGCTTAATGAAAGAAAAAGAAAGCGACAAATGACTCTAGACGATTTCTTCGCCAAAAAATCAACAATATCAGAAGAGCCAGGACCTTCATCACAAATATAAACTTTATATATATTTGTGTAAATGTTTGTGTTATATTAAACATTATACAGGGTGATTTATAACATACGGAGCAGACTAAAAGGGTAGGTACTAGGAGCCAAATTGAAGATATATTTCTAATAAAATTTTGACCACAACTTAATAATCACAAAGATATAGAACGTTAAAGTTGAAGTAATGGCCGAGCATTTCTTACCATATACGGTGTTACACTACGCTTAAATTCAAACTGCGAATATTTCGGGGTTACTTAAACAATGCATAATTAATAAAAATAATAAAATCTTTATAACATAGCAGTTACGGCTATTTAAAAATTTGTTAAAACGCTCAAACGGTGGTGTTTGTTTATTGAGAACCGCTGATACCATGTTTTTATTGCTGCCAATCCAGTTGATTTGGTTACTTAGCAACGGACAAGTATTTTAATTATTCTTTACTGAATATCAGCGGTTCTCAAAAATGGACGTTAAATTATTTAAAAAATTAACATGCGATATCTATGTAACTATTAAGTTAACAAGTTAAGTTAAAACTCAAATTACTAGTATTACAGTTTAAAATTAAAGTAAAATGTGTTTAATTTTGGTCCCATATTTCCGTTTCCCTATTTACTATGTGTTAAAATAACCTCATATAACACTGTTTCGTTTAGTACTTCTATCTTCAGGAACGCAAGTTACAGCTTCGAATCCAGTGCGTCTTATATAGAAAATTGCTGACTCTGCGGTTTGCGAATAGAAAAAGGTATATAAAGCGTCGCATACGTTAATTTAATTTATGTACTTCAACTATTGTATTAGAGTGAACATCTATCTGTTACAATAAAATAAATAAGTTTCTTTTTAACAATCGGTCTTTGATTTGCGAAAAGAAAACTCGCATCTACCGCGCTAAACGAGGTCTTACTGTACTATAATATAGAAATGAAAAATTTTAGTGGTTCTTTAAAAACTGGGAAATTTTGTCAATTGTAACTTTTGGCTCTTCCGTTTCAATAGGTTGCCGACTTGAAAAATATTTTGTCGTTCTAACGAGGTACGTTATATCGAGGTTTTACTGTATTAACAGATCAAATAATAACAAAAATAATTTATATTAAAAGCTTATAAATTACCTAAGTTTGCATCAACATACAAATTTTTGTACATAACTACATCAGTTGGGAACCAATCGGACATCTGTTACATCCCATCAAGAGATCATCCAGTTACCTTTTAGAAATTCGCTCTTTTTGCAATTTGAACCACAAGCTTCTACTAATCGAACATACTGTCTCAATCGGCAATTTGCGTTTATTTCGCTTCGGCGCAACTGACAGCCGTTTCTAAAAAGATCTAACACGGTATACAATGCGGCTCCATTATCCGCGACCATCCTTTTCATCTTCGTTTTCGCGAGAAACCGAGCAGTATCTAATTGGCGATACACGGAGTAACATCTGCTCCGAACGATTAAATTCGTATCACACGCTGATTGCGATTTGATGTCGGCTCAAAAACGGACCGGAGAACGTGAAAGGGAAACGCCGAGCGTCGTCGTCGTGACTGATCTTGATTTACATTAGAATGGAATAGAGCAGGGCTATTATAACAACACCTGCTATCGCACGGCGACATCTAAATGTTCAGGTTTTAAGTGAACTTGTAACCTGTAAATAATGGTTGAAAGAAATGCTTTGGCAACGGAACGATGATCTGATGAATGAATAGTTAATAGGAAAAGATAGTCAATTTTCTTTAACCGCATAGAATACGGCAAAAACATAATTAACTTTGTTCCGTCTAATCGAGCGCGCATTTAAATGGGATTCAGTCGAATGTGACCTTACTAAAACCTAACTGTCAAGCAGTAGAAATTCCTGTGATGCACATAGAAGTTAATTGCGCAATTTACACTTTAGCCTCACTGCTAAAGTTAATCTAAATTCTCATATCCTCATCCATCGATTCGTAATAACAACAAATCCTTTCAGAACGTACATATATCGACGATGTTAATACCGGATAATTACAGGATTAAAAACATAGTGAATCTTTCATATTAAAATTATAATCAGATGAATATTCAACAGGTTTCGAGTGCGGTCAATAAAAATGGTGTTTAGTGCTTTATTTATGGGGTTGTAAACGCTTCAAAGTGTGCACACGAGTTACGAAACCAGGTATCATTAGACGCAATCGAAACGGCCGTTAATGTGACCCTAAATTATTCATTTTTCGGCGACGTCCCTCCATCCAAACGGGTAATTAATAACGTGGGGGGCATCGTAACTCACCAAGATACGGATTATTGCACGGAAACTTATCTCTTTAATATTTTACGACTCAACACTCATAACAACATTACATCGGCTAATAATTCTTTACGAGTCTACATTTTTAAGGGTACGCTGTAGAAAATAACATTTTACGTACATTTTCTTTAGCACCATGAATGAATCTTCTTCTATGAAGAGAGGTAGTTGTTTGTCAAGTATTTCATCGGTAAAACATTTAAGACTGAGAGAACCGTGGCCCGCCACTGCTGGTGAGCATTTACCAAGCGGACACTTAAGTCAAGTTTTATTCAAGGCGTAATGTCAGCACAAAGGTTGCTTCGAGAGAAGATGGGCAATATAAAACGCAAACGGCTTTTCGCGGAACGTAATGCATTTTCGCATTTTTCCCACTTTCCGTTGGTGTGCTTGCTTCAGAAACCCATAAATAACCGGCGCATCTCTTGACATTTCGGACGATGGAAGAAGCGCGTCCGCGTTGCGCTGTTGCGCGCGCGCACACGTCGCTTTCTAATTTCAGAGGCGTCCATAAAGGTCCGATGTATACGCCATTAAGCTCGGACCGACCTATCTTCACGACGACATAGACCCCCAATGGGCGATAAATTAACTATACACTTTGTATAATGTACCAATATACAATTTGTATACTACACTTGTTCAACACTTTATCAAAACAATTCCGTTATTAAATAAAATACGAAAATATAATCTTGCATGAAAATAGCAACCATTTTACTACTTCCTTATTATTACTTAATTATTAAAGAATCAGTTTCCTAAAATATAATTAAAGAATTGAATCATAAAATACAAAAAAGGTTTTTGTTGTAATGTTGATGGCATTGAATAAAATATACTCTTGAAAAAAAATATATAGTGTGTATAGGTCTATTAAACTAATACAGTGTAAAAATAACAGGTTAAATCCATCAGGAGTTGATGGGGACCGCTTAGACGCGTATGTATAATCAGTAATAAACTCTTCATCAGATTGCTTCTATCAGTCTCCTTTGGTTACGGTGGAGCCATTCGCGATACCGCTTTTGCTGACGCGTACGCCGACCGTATTTACGACCCATATAAAAGCGCGCGCCGTTCCATTAGATTTATACTCGAACTCGCCGGCTTTTGAGCCGCGGCTATTTACGAGCCTTTCAATTTTTCAGGCGATTTTGATCGCTGATACTGTTAGAATAAGTTATTTCGCATAAGAAATTGTATACAAACTCGCCGCCGTATACGGGCGCCGTATTAAACAATTTGTCTTCCGCTCTCGCCACACTCCATCCCATTGAAAATGGAACGGTTTGCGTATCTCATCCTATTACATCAGAATCAAAACTCTTCACTTATAATACCTACATAATGTGTTAGGTATAAATTTTCACTTGTATGTTGTATGTTGTTAGGTATGTTGTAAGAGCGAAATGTTTGCACAATATGAGAAATTCAATTCTATTGCATGCGTGCTGTCGATAAATAGTGAACTTGAACGTACAAGCAAAATACATCTGCGAAGTATGGTTTCAATGTAATGTCTTGAGTGTTAGAGCTCGCAATATATTATTTTCATAGAATAAAATTTACTTATTATATTCATATTGTCAAAAAAGAAAATCTCAACCAAAATCAAGCACCTTGAAAAAACACTAAGACCCAATTCAAGCCATAAAATCTTTCCACCCAAACTTACCAATTCCAACTTCTTCCTTTGTTGTAGATTCTTATTTCGAGTATTATGCACAAAACATTGTTTTACTCTTATTGAAACTAGGTTAACAAATTCTCACGCAACTTCTCTGCAACCATTTATCGCTTTCATTGTTGAAAAAGTAATTGATCTATATCTCTCGTTCTGAAATGGTATGCTTATAGTTTATGTATAAATTTCATTGAACCAATACTAAAGAAATAGACTGCCCACGCTGTTTATTAACTACGAAGATATATGGAGAAGAATCTTGGTCGTTACAATATAGTAAATGTGGAAATCCTGGAAATCGACCATACACGGAAATTAAAACAAATTTAAATAAAATAAATGAATGAATTGGAGAACGAATTTATAATTAACGATAATAATCCATATAAAAGTAATATATTTTTCTGTACTAGATATGTCGATGATGTATTCGCCATTAATGATAATAGAGATAATATACATAATTTACATGCATATATTAACACAATACATAATAATATAAAATTTACGTTAGAAACAGAAAAAGAAAATAAACTTAACTTCTTAGATTTTACTTTGCAAAAACACAAACATAAAATTTCATTTGATATATTCCGTAAGCCTACCCAAACGAATAACATTATTCCTTTCAATTCTTTTCATGATTATTTCCAAAAAATGGCGTCTCTACAATCATATATACATAGATCATGCAATTCACAACTCGATCCTGATAAACTCAATAAGGAAATTAGTGTTATTACACAAATAGCCACTAATAATGAATTTAAAGTAGACACAATAAAAAAGTTAATCAACAGAAAACAAAACAAAATAAATTTAAGTAATATAACTGCACTTACTGATCCTATAAATACTGACTCAGAGAATAGTACTGGTAAATATAGGGCCATATCTTATCCCAGAAACATGGCAAGCAGTCTGAAGCGAATCTTCAGGGAATATAATATAACATTGACATTTAAAACAAAAAACTCAATAAGAAACATTTTGAACAATTCAAAGAACCAAATAAGTATACTAGATAATAATGGCATTTACAGATAGACTGCGACACCTGTGGTGCAACGTATATAGAGGAAACAGGGAGAAGCTTAAGAACAAGGATTCACGAACATATAACTAGACCTAACTCAGTTTTTAATAAACATCTAAACTATAGTAACCATCAGTTCGACATCAACAAAAATAGTAAATGGAATGAATAAAAGTTACAAAATGGAGATAGCAGAAATGTACGAAATTCAGAAATTCATAAAGAATAACCCTAGCAAACTCATTCTAAATGAACAAACGACTCCAATTTTTCCACACCTATACGAAACTTTAAAAAATCCATTTAGACCCTACCGATAATTTCCCCCGAAGCTTGCTTTACTGTACTATTTTTGTTTTCCAGTTTCAACATATACTAATACATAAATCCGTTTCTTGTTTTTATTTTTGATCTGACTTGTATACAATGTGTTTACAATGTTACAGATTTCTGTATAGACTTTGATTTTTTAACTTGTTTTTGACAAACACGTTGTTATTGTCGATTTTGTTGTGTGTTTTAACTGTGATTTCGTATTTTCTGTGACGTTTATTATACAAGAAATTGTAATCTGCTGACATATGCAAATTTTATAAAGATTTTATCAATTACCATTCAATTATTTTCCATACTGACGTAAGTAAAACCACAACCTCCACTCTGCTGATTGTTAATTTTGTTGTAATAATTTAAGGAGATATCTTCTGAGGATGGCTCTTTAATGTGAGCCGAAACCGGTAAACATTGAATAAATAATATTATCACTAAGTACAATTGTTTCTATTTATTTAAATATTAATAAGTGATAAAAATGGATAACATTTACTCAAATTAAAACAAAATTGTTCTTTTTTCTTTAATCGAACTTTCGGAATAATTTTATTCCTCCTTCAGGGCAAAACTAATCAATTAAACCAAAACAAAGGCCAAGACTTACAATTAAAGAAAAATTAAAATTGAACAATACTTACAAATGGAAGCATAAAAAGCCAAATACATAACTTAAGCCTGGATACTCAGTTTAAGCCTTCAATACTCAAAAATATGATAGTAGACATTATCAAAGTTAAAAATTAAGCACAAAATAAAAGTAAACTACAATTTAAAATTATAAACGTCTAAATTATAAAGTCACGTTAAAAGTTGAAAAAACCAGATTTACATGTAAGAACCGAATGAACAAGGATGGGAAAAAAGCGATCTTTATTTCAGAAAAATAACAAAAGGTGGCGTCGAAAGTATGAAACATTACAATTCCAAAATTTAATAACAAAGAACAATAAAATGAATTACATCTAAAACTGTAAAAATATCAAAAAAGCCAAATAAGTTAAAAAGTTAAAAAAAACAACAACTAGAGTTATCTCTGGAGTTGTTACTGAAAGACCAATTATTAGTAACTAGAAAGGCATATACAGAACTTAAATTTTCAGTATCCGTTCTAAAATTCACCGATCCAACTTCCCTATTAATATAAACCATTTCTAGAAAGTGTCTCTTATTGTAATTCAATTCTTTTTCAAGGATAGAGATATTGTTCAAATCAAAATGGTGCCCTTCCTTAACATAATGCGCAACTAAAGCACACTTTCTTTCTTGGCGTGCTTGACAATCTCTATTATGCTGGTTGATACGGCTAAATAAGTATTGAGAAGTAGCTCCTATGTATGAACCATCGCAATTGCTATATGGGATCTTATAGATGACATTTGACTTGGATAACAACGGTACAGGTTCTTTAGTTCTTGAGAATAGACAGGAAAGAGGTAAAAAATTGGTGTTAGAAAACCTCAGAGTTTCAGAGGATAGTAGAGAATTCAGTTGTTTAGTGAGACCGGGTAGATAAGGAATTTTTATATATTTAGCGATCCTAGTTTGGTTTAATTGATTAATTTTGCCCTGAAGAAGGAATAAAATTATTCCGAAAACTCGGTTAAAGGAAAAAAGGACAACTTTGTTTTAATTCCCTTGTATGGGCGATTCCCAGGATTTCCATATTTACTACAAAGATATATTTTTCATTGATGATGGTATTTAATTTAGAAAAAAGAAAGCCGTTAATACCACTATGCAACTAACACCATACTTTTTATTATTATTATTAATATTATTAAAATCCATGTTGCGAGATTAATTATTAAGAAAACTTTTTAATCATACTTTTTCAATCATACTTTATAAATAAAATAGTCACTTTACGTAACAAAAACGTTTACTGGTGTCATATAAATGGCCAGAAAATTTTTATTTTTCTCTTATACTCCTCGCAGAATCCTTCTGAAGGCATCAACAAAAGTCTGCTAGCATGATAGGTGCTCATCAACTTATTAACCTGTCAATCCTTGGTGAAAACGTTGTTCAGGTTCATCAATAACTGAGCCCATACTTTCTGAAAGAAGCTTAAATGCGAATGTAGAAAATGGATTTTCAAGGACACATTGCATTGTAGTTTATGAAAGGTGTTATCTGTTATAACTTTCTTCTATTTGTAATATTTGTGGTTTAATTCATGAAGGGAATTTCTCTTAACCATGTGATACTCTAATCATTTCCCATTGCGCTTTTCTGATACCGTTCCGGATTAAACACATCTAATTATCGGGTTAACTGAACATAGGGTATCGTGCAACCATCTTCGCCCCATATGTTTAGACTTGTAAAACCGAACGTAAATGAGTTTTCCAAAATTTTCTACTATGATATTATTAAATGATCTGAGATTATTTTATGTAGGATCTAATACAGAGAGAATTGATACATTTTATTGAACTATGATTGTTTGAGGTTTCTTGGAAAGAAACGTGCGCATTTTGATACCCTCGGTGAGATATTTTGTATGCTTCTGATCTTTTGTCATAGATATGCGAATAAATTTATTCCTTCTTACAAAATGGAATAACCTCGAAATAAAATAATGACCTTGAAAGTCATTACCAGTGTAATTGCAAATAATACTTCATGTTCAATTTCACTTGATTTATTCCCTATGATAAATAATGACTAATATGTGAAAAAAATTGTAGTAAAAGTTTTTTAGTTTCCCAGATATTCGTCGACATCTAGATAATGTGTTTCCTGGAAGATGGATAGGTCGAGGTGGTCCAATGGTCTGTAACTTCGAAAACTTGCTGTGATGTTATTTTAAAATGCTCTATGTATTCTTAATTTGAAAGTAAATATCATGGATATCTAGGAAACTGAAAAACTTTTAGTACAAATTTTTTCGCCTATAAGTCATTATTTCTGTTGAGGAATACTTCTCCAAGTTTATGAGTATAAGTTAAGAATAACCAACCCAACCCAACCCAACCCTGTAGTACTTTATGAAAGTTGAAACTTTATAAACAAATTTACGAGAGGTAATCAGATTTAAGCAATCTGTATATCTTGGAATGGAGCTGGCGAGGGATGGCAGACAGGCTGGGGAAATAGGAAGAAGAATACTACTGGCTCACAAAGCTCACTATGCAATAGCCCATGTAATCAAATATAAGAATATGCATAAAAATATAAAGTTCCAGATCTGTAAAATAATTTTAAGACCTATAATGATGTATGACTGTGAGACCTGGACAATAACTCAAACACTGGCAAACAACATAGAACACGGCTATGCTGTTTGAAGAAAATCGAGAAGAAAATCCTGAGAAGAATTATAGGTTCAAAATTTGAGAATAAGATATGGGCAACAAATTATAACCAGTAACTATACAACTACTATATCAGGATAAAGGTCAGGATAAAGAAGAGAAGAATACAAAAGCAACTGCTTAACAGGAGAATACAAGGAACGAGTCCTAAGGGAGACCGAGAACAAGATGGGACGATGAAACGGGCAGCGACCTCAGGGATAGGATAATTAGATTCACAAACTAGAAGGAGGGAGGCCATCGACAGAAAGACTTGGAGACAAAAATTGAGTAGACAAATAATTTGATAGTTGACCGTAGTAATGTACTGATTAACAAGTGTGCATTTAAGTGCATGTCTTTGATAGCACCAGAAAAACTCAGCAAACAACTATAAAACCAGAAGCTTCTCGTTGCAGATGTCAAAAATAGTTGGATCATTCTTCCTGAAAGTTACTGGTTTCCTCGGAATTTATTGATTAGTACGAACCATTCTTTTATTTATTACATTAGTATTAACAACAGGGGAAATGTAATCAAATAAAATGTGTTAGGATTCTTGGTGATATTCTTTTATATTGTATAAGCGATTGTAATCTTTGATTCTTAAATTGAACATATAAATGTGTGTATAACGTGTCCAGCAAGTGAAATATATGTTATTGATCGAGATATTCTTTATGGAGGCATATAATGACATAGTACTGATGGAGCATCAAATGAGATTGCTTTCAGAAGATCTACTAGTTCAAATAGTAGTACAAATTGTTTTAAATCATATCATATGTTACTATTTGTCTATTTTAAAGCTTGTTATAATAAATGCAATCCGTTTACTAGCGTAATTTTGGGTTGTGTAAATATCTGAATTTTTATTCAGCTCAGCCTGAATAGAGGAAGGTAATAAGCTCTGCCCTAGGAATTAATGTCGCATTACGTCTTCTTACCATTCCAATAACATTTAGCTCTCAATTTTATTTTGGCTCCATCCCTTTTATTCCCGTCTTGTTACATAAATTTATTTTTTGATTGTCAGTTCATTCGTCTTTGTAGTGTGTTTTCTTGTTATTTTATCATTTTTACTTTATACATTTTTTAACTTATGTCTAAGTTCTTTGTTAATTTTTGCAACTCAGCTCATGATGGCCTATTAGCCTCAACCTTACTGAATACATTAAGTTTTATAGCGAGAAGGAAGTTATTTTATTTAAATACCTAAATTTTATTTATTCAATTTTATTGTGTTTAATTAATTTACTGTTCCATTATTGACGAGCTTTTATACAAAGCTGGATAAATCAGGACTCGCTAGAGACGCGCGTTTTAGAGCTCTCTACTAATGTTTAGTTTGAAGAGTCTGTTTGTAAGATATAAATTTATTAATAATATTATAACAATATTTGAAAATGACGAATCTGAATAAATACTTGAATATTATACTATACTGAATAGAATGTCGTTTATAAGTGTCTTTTAGAATCTCATCTTAGTTCATTGATAACCTCATAAAGTAAATAAAACGAGGAAAAACAATGAAAAATGTTTTAATAATTAATTTAGATCAGTGGGACATATTTCAGGGTAAACATAGATGACAAAAACGAACAACACGTCAACATAGCAAACTACGAAATGTAAAACCATAAAGTATTTGCAGAAGAAATATTAACAACATATTTTTTTTGTTAAACACATCTCATCGAATTAAGATTCAAGAAAACAGCTATCATGTTACAAGCAAATAAAAGCTCCATTTAGAAGTCTTCTACGAAAAATTGTGATTCACCGGCATTTACGACAATGATCTTGTTATTGTTGATACGTCTAAAATAGTTAGGTAAGATTTTTAGGTAGAAAATGTGGTAAACATAAGATTGGTGTTGTGATGCTTTGCCACCTCTTTATCTTGATCCGAATCCCAGGTTATTAGTATTGTATAAAAAATACTCCCGGATTTTAAATTAAAATATATCATCAATAAGAAATGCAAATGCTTTTGATATTGGTCCATTAACAGGTAGGTGTATTTTAAGATTCTTACGCCGATAATTTGCATAGAATTACCATAAAAGCGAGAAAAAACTGACTCGTCCAGTAAAATTTATAGTAAGTACCATATAGTCTTACGAAACAGAAGGTATAAGTGTCGGATTTATTGGCCATACTGGTTATTTAGATAAGCGAATTGTTCCGGTGAGGAGAAATTAGGATGGTCACGGGAATGAGTGATGACGGGTCGTCAGTGAAAGACTACACCAGAACTGATACATTCGCTTACGGGTTCAATAGTTCAATGGTGATTAAATTAGAGGCATTACTCGAAGTTGGAGAGAGATTCGTCGTTGCCGACATCACCGATGTAACACTATCTGCGCAATCAATCAATCCTTTGCAGCAATAAAAGAAAATTTTATTTTATACTATATGGTGTGAGAAAGTCTTATTTTATTCAATGTACATCTATCAACCATCTGCTAAAATATTTTTTATCAGTTTAGTTTTTTTTGTGAAAGCCAAACTTTATGTACATATCGTAAATACTGGTTATGATCGTCTTGAAGAAATCGTTAATATAAGATTTCATATTAACACACAAAAAATTGTGGTTTACCTTCATTGAAATTGTAGATATAAAAAGTAGTAACGTAGTAAATCTTTCGTAGAGGTAATAGAAACTTCCGGGTAAACTTAACAATCTTAAGTATCCAAATAACTGCAAAGCTGTTAACCATTATATACTTTTCCTATTCATCTATTCTACTGTAGTAGAAATTTCAATTGTGGAATTCGCATAAACTTTAAGTATTATACTGTATAAAGTTGTAGAATTAATTTGAAATAATAAATGTTTTATTTCCACTAAAAAAAATAATTGGTTTTGGAACGCCATTCTTTGAGGTTAGCGATGAAAAGGTGATACTATCCCAATTTTCCTTAGAACAACTAAAGAAAGTAATAGAAAACAGAAAAGGAATTCGTGGTAAATATGGAAGAAGAAGAACGAAGAAACCCAGGGAACTGGAAGGTTCCGCAATTAAGGACAGAACATTGCTGCAAAAAAAATGAAACGCATCAAGGCCTTGACAAAAAAGAACTACGCTGAGCCGAGTAAAAATTATGACAAGTAAGCACAAGAGACCGAAAAGACTTCATATATATCGAAAATGGCTTGTAGCATTGCATTGAAAATGTCAGTGAAAAAGAGGTTTTGTGTCAGATGGTTGTCCACTAATACATCAAAAAGTAGAAAGTGTTAGATGTAGAAAAACACAAAATGTGTGACAACAACGGGATTTTAACTCTATCCACCCATCTGCAACATAAAGTTCGATTTAGGGTTAAAAGTAGCATCAAATAATATCCACGTCATGACCATTACACCAAAAGATACCTTTGCAACAATCTCAGTTAGAAGAAGAATGAGAAATCATTATAGACAAAATTAAATATATCTTAGCAGATACCAAAATGATCCACAAATTTAATACAGAAGAATGATAAAAAGATTTCTCCTCAAAAGACTAGTAATCATGTTAGATGTACAGAAATGCATGCTGTATGTATCCAACACCATACCTATGTACCAATAGGTTTTATACATTAAAACTGTGGACATTGAAAGTTCCTATATGTATTACGAAATGCTATTGTCTGTATTGAGATATACGTAGAAAACTTGGTAGGCGGGTACAAAGCCGGTTTGCCCATATTTTTGAATTATGGCAAATATTGGAGAAGTACAATGCAGATACACAAGTATCATATTTTCGTGGACTTTAACTGCGCATAGGACACTACACTAAGAGACAAATTGTTCGAGGCAATGTCGCAGTTGAATATATCTTCTCATCTGGTAGCAATGAGCCAGAATACAAAGAGATCTATCAAGAACATTTGACAGCCACGAAGGTTTATAACCGTGAGATGAGTGATCATATCTGCTTGAGCAGGTAGTGAGAGATGCAAGACTCCGAATATCTGGAACAATATTCAACAAATCAATGGAAATCTTGACATTCGCCGACGACATAGATATTACAGAGAGCACAGAAGACGAGGTGAAGACGTAAATGGTAAATTTTACTAACATAACATCAAGTATATGATGGTAGAGGCTGGCGGAGAAACATAGCAGAACATTTAGAAGTTGGGAATGACAAGATAGAGACGGTTGGCAGTTTTGTATACTTGAGATCGCTGATGAATAATAAAAATTCGGTCAGCGAGGAAATAAAGAAAAGGATAATAAAAACTAATAAAAAATAAAATTAGTCCTACGCAACACCTTAATAAGTACGACCTGTACTTAGAGTCTTACCTATAAGTCGGAAGCATGAGGTTTAATGCATAAAGAGCAAGAGGCATTAATAACCGCACTCTTAATGACAACGGTGCCTGACGTCGATGTTACAACATTCAACCCAGATATAGTTAAATTTATCAAAGTGTAAAGGCTGCGATGGACTGGTGATGTAGCCAGAATGGACATAAAAAGGACCACAAGAATTATCTTTGATCGCTGTGGATCTGTGGGTAGAAGATCGGTTGAGAGGTCGAAGAGAAGACAGGCGCAGAACAGAAAAGTTCTGATTGATTGGAAACTCGATATTATCAAATTCATCTAAACAAATTCTGAAATTAAGTGCTTAATTAAATTGTGAATTGATTGACATGAAAACAAGTTACCAACTAATGATTGCAGCGTCGAGCAAAGCTATTATGTATCCAAGGTGGTGCAGCAATACTTATCAAAATATCTTATTCAACGGAAAGAATTTCTGTGGAATGCCATACTTTAAAACCACTCCTAAACTGTTCAATACTATTAATAATTAGCCGGCGTTGCTCTACACGATCTGTAAACTCTAAAGTTATCATATATTAGTAACTGACAGAAATCAAAAAGATGGCTACATATGGTGAGACCGGAAGAAAGATAAATTTCTTGAAAACCATATTATATCGCGTTACTTTGAGTTATACATATTTTTTACTCTTTTAAAACTGCTCAACAAGGCATGCAATCTAACATAGAATACGAAATTGAATGTAGTTTCAATAGGGAGGAAACAGTTACAGAGGAAGGAGCAGAAATTACATTCGATAGTAGAATATCGACGAGATGCCGTAGAAAAGAAATAAAACATAGGAACCTTACTAATCTTTTAAATAAGGTTTAGATCATTTTACTTGTACAATTTCTAATCTTGGAATGCGAAGAATACTAATTAAGGGCCGGTTGTACCACCTCCCGATAAATTTATCCGATAGATAAATTGGCGCACTTAGCCAATGAGAGCGCTTAAAACCGCTGTAACCATGGCAATTATCCGTTAGATAGTATATCGGGAGGTGGTACAACCGGCCCTAAATCTATTACAATTTAACACTAACTTGATCAAATTCTAAAGTTTTCTTTGCTTTCCACGCTGGAAAGTCATTAAACCTTTTGATTGAGCCTACTCTATGTCCACCTTTTAATTTTGTTCTTGGTCATTATACATATTGCAGTTTCGGAGCTAACAAGCAATGATTCAACCTATAACCTATAATGGTGTAAACAGAATGATCAGAGTAACATTTATTAAGGAGGATTTTAATGTTTTCTTGCAACTATCAACAAGAGCCTAACTCGTGTCAGGCTCATCTATGACAACATTCAGGTTTTCAGGTTTTGGTATCAATCCTGGTCTGCCTCTCAGACAGCTGTAAAAAGAGAGTCATTAAGTAGTGATATCGTTGTCAAGTATGATGGTATTGATGGAACTTAATCTGTTCTGACGAAGCTCAGAGTATTCGACATTACACATATCAGAAGACAAACTTTGAGTATATTGAGATAAAACAAGGAAGACGTAAATTTGTAGAATTAGAATAGTATCTATTGCAACAGCGATAACTGTAAATGGCAACACCATTATGTGTTACCGGTGTTCGGAATAAACATCCCAAATACATCTAATGAGGTTGTCTCTCCTAGACCCGGGCGGATTTGCTAGTATCCCTCGCATCCCCATCCATTGACAATTATATGATGTATCTGTTGGGATAGTTACAGCAGTTGTAAATGAACATGTTGTCTTACGTCTGTTATAGAGTTGTCAGTGTCTTGGTTTAGGTCTGAAAGCTCAAAGTAGAATAAATTGAATAAGCTCTCCGTGGATCTACTTTGTTATAACCAACATACTTCAATTCTATTAGATTTCAGAGTTGTAGAGAGTATCATACAATGTACTGTTAAATGTTACATGGTGCTGTTGTTGTACGTTAAATCATCATATAGGAATTATAAAGCATGAAACACATTAAAACTAAATTTATTCATTTCTTTGCTAATCATTGAACACTTGTAATTTTAAATTAAGGTTAAATGTATCATGAATCGATAATAAAGTTATAGAAATATCGAAAGATTTTAACTGATAACTAAAGCTGAAATATAAAATTCTAAAATTATTCATATCTATGCTGTAATGAACACCTGCAAAATTTCAATTAAATTTATATTGAGCTAAAAAGTCATAAAAATATTGAAATATTTTAACCGATAACCAACGGTATAAAAGCGAAGACTTAAACCATCAACGATTAATTAACGTACGACGAAAGCACCAGTCTAAAAAGCATCTAATTTTCCGTTCCAAAACAAAATCAAAAATGGTTAGTTTCAATCAACTTTTTATTTACATAACATTCTTCATTACTCGTCTTTGCGGTAAGTTCAATTAAATTAAAGGTTTTGCTATAAAAATCACGTTTTTTAATTTAATAGTTTTTAATCTCTTTGTCATTTATATTACAGTTGGTGCAGAAATTGATCTAAACTATTCTGACGAATCATTTTCATCCTGTGGTGAATACGAAACCTATAATGAATGTGGCAATGGGTGCACACCCTACTGTAATCAACAGAAAGTTGACCAGATTGAATGTGATACGACATGTCACCCCGGATGCTATTGTAAACAGGGCTACATACGTGTATCAGTTGATAGTACTCGTTGTATACAAATAGAAAGATGCAGCGATATACCAAAATGTGGCCAAAATCAAATATACAAAGAGTGTGAAGAAGACTGCCCCATATCATGTGACAATATGAGTGATATTGGATGTGATCGAAAGTGTATTAAAGGATGCGTCTGCGAGAAAGGATTTATAAGGGAATACAATAGTGAAGAAAGTGAGTGCATTAAAATATCAGAGTGTCCAATTGTTAGATTTGGTAATTTTAAATCGTTAGTGTTATAATTTGTACTATGCCTCAATTAATGTATTGGAAATTAAAGATATTTGTTTACACTTATGAAATCATTTATAATAAATATATAACACAATATAAAAATATATTTCATGTAACAACCACAAAATTTTAATTTGGTATTTGTCCTCACTTTAGAATATAATTGAAATGTACGGTATTTTGAATTTAAATTTTCGGCACATGATATTTCATAATTACATATTTATTATATCTTAGATATAACAATAGCATCATAAATTAAAAAAAAACATTTAGAATGGTTTTGCTGCATTTATGTCGAAAGTGTGAGTTAATATTTATTAAAGGAGCACAGTTGCCATATGATAACCAATGTATACCCCGTAAATTTTAATAAATTAGAAGTGTTAGTTTACTACTTAAGAAAATACCTGTTGTTATATGTACAAAACTAACTTTATTTTAACACCATCATAAAATTTCTTTGTAAGTTGGTAATTGGCTTTTTTAAATCTTCGAATGAATTGCGACTATGTTGGTAGAAGGAGAAGATAAACATCAATTTGGTATAAGTAAACACTTGAAAAACCTTTGCAAATAGCGTATTCAGAACGCTGCGCTGGTTTGAAGATAATGTATATATATTGAACGTCCAGATAATAATGAACTTACAGATGAAAATTCCGCCGAAGGAGATACTGAAAGTATGTTAGGCAAAGTATCAGCAAATTAACAATCAGCTTCAGCTGAACTTCATGTTCATACCTCTAATCAAGTAAAATTTAAATAGAAGAAGATAACGACAAGCCGTGAATTTAATATTCCAAAAAAGACCAATTAAAAATGCAGTCCAAATGATGATACCGCTTTTTTTGTGATGATAGTTCACAAATACAGCTTGGATGACTTGGAAACAATAAAGTTGTTTCCCAACTATGAAATTCCTGTTGCAGCATTATCATTATGCCACTAACTTCGTAAAAAGTAAAATGTGGCATTGCGAAGTCTTTCTAAAAGTTGGATTGGTTTACTTGGTTTAAATATGGTTTAAATACTATATTTAAATATGCAAAATGCAGAACCAGTCAACGGTTAATCAGCGAATGACAACAATTTCCATTTGCACTGGAAAGGAAAGCTAACGGAGGTATGAAAAGTAACAGGATGAGTTCCCTGCGAACGTCTTGATGACAATAAAATATTGTTGTTGAAAAGTGTCGTAATTTGTAGAGAAGTGTTACATTAGAAAATTATTCCAAAAAAAATTTTCCAACAAAAACAAGAACGCAGCTAAAACTATATAATACAAATCAACAACATGAATGGGTACATATAATATTGTATGAAATACCTGTCCAAATAATTGTACTGTCAAATATAGGATATAAAGAAAGTCGATCATGTACTGACAGAGTAAATAAAAACCAATAACGTATCGATCAACATTCAAGTGACTAAAGAAATTACACCAATCAACGGCAGTTAATCCACTTTAAAACCATCATAATCTGAATAATAAACTGCCAACCAATTTGGTGTCAGCGGCTTAGACAACGAGTCTGATTTAAATAAATGATAAATTCTTAAACAGGATAATCTAAGCATCTACGTTGACCAACGGACCATCGCAGACAAACATAAAGTGAATTAAATCTAAACTACTTAAAATTTGACTACAAGAAAAATACAGGACATGTATGGAATTGCATATTAAAGACAGTCGAAATATTCACCACGATTAGTTCATATATTAAATGTTTACTGCAAATAAAAAATAATTCGACAAGATACAAGACAGAAACTTAATCGATACGTCTATTGTTCCTACTATTCTCTCTCAAAATATTTCGAACATTCAGTTGTTCCATAGAAGGAGCGGTTGATAGTGACACCGATTCGAAATAACGCTCAATAGTGCTCAACGAAAAATGTAAAATTAGATACAACACCATTCAACTTGACTTTCATTTTACTACTAAATCCACTTACGGAGTTTAGGTAGATGGTTCGGAATTTACCTATTAAATGGCTGAGTTACACACCTGTAACTATAAATATCATAGATATGAAATGAATAAAATAATGCTAGAAGATCAGAAGTATGAAGTTAGATCCCCAGGATATCCTGGTAAGTTTCGATGTGGAATCTTTGTTCACCAGAGTACCGATCAAAGATGTCATGTATGGTCTTCGCGAGAAACTCATTCTAGAAGATTTGCCGGAGTATGCTCCAGCGCAATTGGAGTATTGCATCAACATATTTCTGCTGGAAAGGAGAATTCTATGAGCAATACAAAGGGACAGCCATGGGATCACCTCTGTCACCTGTGATCGCCAATTTTTACATGGAGATGTTTAAAGCGGAAGCGATAAGGAGGAGCCCGTGAAAACCGAAGCTATGGCTCCGTTACGTGGATGACACTTTCGTGATGTGGCAACACACAATAATCAAATTTACCATGGAAACGCAAGCTGCAAAACTGTTACCTTTCCTGGATATATTGATCACTAAGAAGTCAGATAAGGGAATGGAACTGGGAGTATATCTACAGACTTCATTCCATTATCACCCACAACAGATGAGATCAGTGATTCAAGCCTTCAACAAGCATCCAACAAATTTAAAGAAAGAAGAAAATTTTATACAATATGTACTGCAGAAAAACAGCAGATGATGGATATCCAGCTAACCACCAAGTAGCGGAAGCAGAGGGAAGAGTCGGTAAGTACTGCACCAGCCGGTTTTATCTGCCTCCCCTATGTTTCAGGTGTGACGGGATGGTTTGCGAGGTGTCCGAAGAAGAATGATATCGCGATACTATAAGGTACGGTCAACAAAATACAGTAGCTCCTATGATAGCTAAAGACAAACTAACCCGGAGAGGGATGAATAAGATCCAACAGTCGGCAGTCGCGGAGTATTGCCAGAAAGGAGGACACGCTATAGATTTCGACAAGACAAAGGTGTTAGCAAAAACCGGACATTGGCCCTAATGAATAAAATTTTAGCAATTTAAGCAATCGCTTTTTAGGAAAAGCAATTGCTTCACAAGTAAAAGCAATGGCCGTTCCTACATCTTTATAGCAATTGCTTATTCGAACAGGTCTCAACCTGAAAATTTAGATACTTCAACTTTTACGACTGTGTTGACTTTAATACAACACCATTGGTTAAACAACGTTAATAAAACAACATTCTGTGCCATGGCATATTCTAGTGGAAGTGAGGAATTTAACAGTGATGAAGAAATTGATAAGCAATTAATATTTGTCCACAAATTGCAGGGACATAAAATTGTTCTTAACAAATCACAGGTTCCTCAAATTAAAATCGAAAAGGAGGCTGCTTTAAACGTGTTAGTGCAACAATATAAAGAAATTTTTAATGTGTCACTTACAACAAAACAATTATCCAAAAAAATTAGTAATATGAAAGCCGAAATTAACGACATTAATAAGACAGGCAACAAAGCTATAGCATATAAACCTTGGGAAAAATTATTATTAGACATATTGGATGTACATAAGTAACCCGTTTTTAAAAAAATATAATTCTATACGTCATTCGATTCGCCATAGATTCTTCTATCGAAATCACAAAATGCCTTAATGGCATTTAAATGGTTAAACGCAGTTGTTGAAATGCCCGATTCGACATATTTAATAATATTTAATCAAACACATCAATTATTTCCTTAATTAATTAATCAATTTTAGTTATCAACGTCTCGATCGAAAGTATGATTCACAATGATTGCGAAGGCGGAAATGCCCGATCTCAAAATTTGAGAATGACTCCACGTATTTACCGAATGGATAATGGAAGTCTAGCCCCCAATAAGAAAAAATTAATTTTGATTTTAATGTTTTATATTTCAAACGAAAGGTTGCGTCTGCCTGAATAATTATGTCGAAATGCCCGTTCGAAATATATAAAAATTTTGATTAAAACGCAAAAACTACTTTGTCAAATAAATCAATTATTTCCTAATAGAATTGAAAATGACTCACCGATTGGATGTTGTTTCCTTTGGATTTTACTTCGAAGCTCAGCTGGAAAGAAAAAATAAATAATTTATTGTGACAAAAAAAATGAATTAATACCTTCTAACATCCATAAAACAGCAATCCGATGATTTCAACATCACTAATATCACCTAACACTTCACTTAATTCAGGTAATAAGTTTTATTTTTCAATACTACTTTATCACCCTTAAATGCCCGCACCTTAATTTATTGTTTGAAGAAGGAATACTGGAGGTGAATAAACAAAAAATGTAAAGACGACGGGTCGGGTTTTAAATCGTTTTTTGCTTTTAAAACTCAACCTTTCAATAAAAAAATTACTCGTTTTCTCGAAATGTTTCAAATAAAACTTACGTCATTTTATTAAAATAAAACGCACTATGGAATTACACTTCCTGCAAAAGAATCAGGTGCCCAACAAATAATTAAAACGAAGCACCCAAGATGTTGGTTTATGTATCACCCTTATTTTTTGTGTCATGAAATATAAATTTAAAAAAATCGTATCTCAAGAACGAATTGAGATATCATAATGAAATAAAGAACATTTTAAAGCAAATTTAATCAAGATTTAATGCGCTATATGTAATTTATATTTTCTATAAACATCGTTGTTATGATACAGCCGCTCAAACACGATACCTAAAAAACTACTCATTCGATTGACTTGAAATTTGAAATGCGCTTTCAAATAGCATCTTTCTATCGTATGACCTACAGAGAAACTGATACGGTATTATATATTTTTTTTTGCAATAGATTTATCGATTTCATGAACGATTATCTTAATTTGACTAGGCGCCATTTTGCCAATAATATTTTTTTTTGCTTAGTTCTAGTTCAAACGATAATCACAAGTATATAGAAAAAAACACCATTTGATTTTTCAGTTTCAGATCATTTCAAGGAGGATATTGTGTCAACCAGCAACTTAGACAATCCACGCATCAACTTGGTTAAAGGACAATGTAAATATTATTTTCTATAAACAGTTCTTTTTAAATAAGTAAATATATCATGAAAACATATGGAAGAGATTAAATTGAAATACCACATAATTTGGCAGCGAAAAATTCCCAAAAAAATCATTTTATTTGATACAAAAAAAGAGACTCCCCCCTTAAAAAGGTTGAATTAGATTATACTAATATTATTTGGAGTGCTTTACACTCAATTTCAAATTATTTCATGTTTTGCCAATGTTAATAATTAAAGCTTTATAATTTTTCAAGCACAAAATGTAAAAATTTGTTGAATCACAAATCCAATGAGTAGCATGCAAACGGTTTTTATCTGGCAACATTACACCGTTCAAATCGCGAATTATCCCGATATGTTTTGGTAAATTATTAAAGTTGAAAACGACTCACCGAATGGATGTTGTTTCCCTTGGATTTGACTTCGAAGCTCAGCTGGAAAGAAAAGATAAATTAATTTATTGTGACATAAAAAGTGAATTAATACGATACCTTTTAACATCCATAAAATAGCAATCCGATGATCTCAACTATATCACATCACTAATATCACCTAACACTTAGCATAAATATAACACTTATTTATCGCTTAATTCAAGTAATAAGTTTTATTTTTCTAAACTACTTTATCACCCTTAAATGCCCGCATATCAACTAAAATGCGTTATTAGCGAATCAACTTCCAAACATCCCCTCCTTAATTTATTGTGTGAAGAAGGAAAACTGGAGGTGAATAAACAAAAAATGTAAAGAGGACGGGGCGAAGCGGTTTTAAATCGTTTTTTGGTTTTAAAACTCAACCTTTCAATAAAAAAATTACTCGTTTTCTCGAAACATTTCAAATAAAACTTACGTCATTTTATTAAAATAAAACGCTCTATGGAATTTTAATGTTCAACACTTCCTGCAAAAGAATCAGGTGCCCAACAAATAATTAAAACGAAGCACCCAAGACGTTGGTTTATGTATCACCCTTATTCTTTGTGTCATGAAATATAAATTTAAAAAAATCGTATTTTAAGAACGAATTGAGATATCATAATGAAATAAAAAACAGTTTAAAGCAAATTTAATGAAGATTTAATGTACCATAAATGATGTCTTATCTTTCGTAAACTTCGCCGTTATGATTTTTTAAATCCAACTCTGTATATTTGAATGTTATAGATATGAAATATAAATTTTGAAAGGAGCAACTCTTTTTTATGCAAAAAAAAATCGATTTCTTTTTATTGCCGAATCTTGTAGTTTAGGGTTTGGATATCCGATGGTATTCTTCCTAATCAACCCCTAATTTTATATTAAAGGACAGGAAATCTCGCTGTTAATTGCCCGTAACAACATTCAATAATGACACGTTCTCGACAGAAAATGTGACTATAATTTTGCTGCTGTTGGGTTGTAGGATTTCTCCAGGGAATCATAATCCAAGGTGATATAGAGTAACCATCGTCTCCTAACAATACAGATTCTTCTGTACTGTTTTTAAAAATGCTATGTATGTTGGAATTTTTGAAAATTCTTCTATCGTGTACAGACCCTGGCCATTGACAGTCTACGCTAGTAAAACTTTCTTTTGCATTACATGTTGCCTGTACGTTAATACTAGGGTATCCTTTTCGGTATATATATTCATCTCCGAACTCATGAATCTTTGGAATTTTAACATGTGTGCAGTCTATTGCACCGATGGCAGTTGGAAAACGGTATCTCTCTGGCCATAACAGTTTAGCTTCTACAAAATCTTCAGCACTTCTAGGAAATCTAATGAAAATATTAGCTTTTTCCAAAACTGCATGCTTTACGGAAGTAAATGTTTTACAGACAGTACTCTGATGAATATCGAGTTCTTCAGCTACAGAATTTTGAAACCCCGGATCAGATAACTGTCGCAGAAAGATTTTCATCTGCTGTATAGGTGATAATGCAGCACCTCGCCTTTCACCACTATCAGTCAAAAAGTAATTTGCTAACCACTCAACATTTTCGCGATCAAACCGATATAAATTTCTGAAATCATCGTCTCTGCAATTTTTACGTACACTGTATATTTTTCGTTTACGCACATTCATATATTCAGCCATAATTAAAAAGGCTTAAATGAATAGGAACTCACGTGTATG
This sequence comes from Onthophagus taurus, assembly GCF_036711975.1. NCBI lineage: Eukaryota > Metazoa > Arthropoda > Insecta > Coleoptera > Scarabaeidae > Onthophagus > Onthophagus taurus. The sequence continues at coordinate 26,942,433 of NC_091966.1, forward strand.
CCGTAGAGATTCAAAGTTGACTGTACAAGCAAATGATGCAGGGGTCGACCTACCTTACAAATATGTAAGCAATTGCCATACTAAAGCAATTCCTTAGTTTATTCATAACATTTTAAGCATATGTAAGCAATTGCATCTATTTTTTAAGAAAATAATTCGACTAGAAGCAATTTCTGCACTTTTAAGCAATTGCTAGCAGCAAGAGTAATTACTTCAATTTTTATTAATTGGTTTTCAAGTAGTTGTTTTGATTTTACAAGAAAAAGCAATTGTTAAATTTTTATTCATTAGAGCCAATGGTCCCAATGTTGTTTATCTCTTGTCATCCCTTGTTTCCAAAGGATGACAAGAGAGGCGATAGAGATTCATCGACATAGGAACGACATGAATAGAGAAGACTCAGTCACATATGGAAGAGTTTACTCATCGAAGCCTTCTCCATCCGGATTTGACAAGAAAAACTTAATTAACAATTAGGCGTTAAACACATTTTCAAAAGACGCACAGCTTAACCCGAAGGTTTCTAGTTGTAGGTCTAGTGTTACTTCTAATCTTAGTGTTAGTTTTAGTTATAATAATGCTAGTACTATATTTTGTTTCACATTTTTTAAACTTTATTTGTGGACTGTATTAGCGAGAGATTAGTTCAGCTAAGTTACACGATATGGAAAGTAGGGACTATTCACTATGGAAAGCAACTCGTAGATTCAAACCACCAATTGTTAGTGTACGGCTGATTTTTTAATCGATCAATCTAGCTACGTTACGAGTAGACAAAATCGTCGTTTTTCTAATCTCTCAATTTAACTCCAATAGATATTTAGCTATGGTGACACATAAAAGAAAAGATATGTTGTGCTCATCGCAGTATTACCCTATTCCCTGGATTTACGAAGCAAAAATAAATAAATCTTGACAATTTTAATCCTGTTGCCATGGTATAGATATACATATACGAAAATGGTAATTTTGAGGGCAATTTTGTTAAGAGATTAGATGTTATATTTTCGTTGCACATAGCTAGAGTCAGGAAATTCTTAATTCGTTGGCTTTGTTGACCATAAACAGAAGATTAAAATAATGTAAATTTGTTTATTTTAATTTTCCTGAAAACCTTCACTTTTGATTGAAAATGATTGAATATCATTTTTGTCTTATTTTTAATTATAGAGCTGTTATTTGTGTCAACTTGGTAGGTGTAAGCATTCTTTCGTCTTTACTTATGTAAAAACCCAAGATTAATTTGCGAGATGTACAGCTCAGCAAATGCATGTTGGCCGGTCAATTGCGCAGAAGAAGGAGTGCGACGGCAAAATCGTCGAAGTGAGATAGGCGACCTCGTGACGTCGACGGCTCTAGGTATAGCGCTTGTCAAAAATTTAGCATATGCACCGTAATATTACTCAGTAGTATCTCAGAAACACACAATAACCCAAATTTAAGCAGTTTGAAAATTATTAATTACTTCAAAATTAACATGGGAGAGTCACATAATGGAGTTAGTAAAAAGATTGAATAGAAGCATATATACTCTGCGAAATTTGGTGGGCGTGGTATCACCTGAGGTGTTAATTATGGCGTATTACGGAAATTTTTATTGTTACATGTCTTATGGTGTCTTGTGTTGGGGACATTCTACGCATACACACCATATATTCCGAGTTCAAAGAAAATGTGTGCGATTAATGGGTAATGGGTCGTATGGGATTCACGGAGTGCTGTAGGATGAAATTTGTTCAATTAGGTATTATGACCTTTCCGTGCATTTATATTCTTGCATGTCTGATTGCACGTGAAGGCAAATTTGAGTGAATATAAAAAAAAACAACGATAGTCACCAGTACAACACAAGACATGGATGCGGCCTTGCTGTCCCTTTCAGTCGCACGTTGAGGGCGCGAGATGGTTGTAATTATCACGATATCCGATTTTTTAACGCATTGCCTCCTCATGTTCAGAATTTGGACATCAAGTGTTTTAAATCTGTTATCAAAAAATTCCTGATTGCTAAAGGCTTCTACAGCTACGACGAATTTGTAAGCAATGATTTTCAATTAATATGAACACTAATTCCTCACCAATATTTACTGCTGGTAATCAGTCTCCTTCAAAATATATGTACATGTGTATGCCTGACTTTATTTTTATTTTATTTAATTATACTTATTAACTTTTAAATTTATTATTATTACTTATGTATTTGTTTATTGTGTATTTTCATTTATGTATATCCATGTAATATAACCTGACGTGTGAAAATGCTGTAATAGTTTGGACATCACAAATAAATTATTATTATTATTTATAGTAATTCTTGTTTGTATAGATTTATTAATATTGTCTATTTAAATTTCCTTTTTTTTATGCTGTGAAGGGAATTTCCGTTAAACATAAACACAGGTAAATAAATCACTTCAAGGAATTTAAAGAATTTTATTGTCTATTTCTTAATTGTTACATAACACTAAAAAAATATTTAACCCTGTTTTTTAGGAAATTTTCCTGGAAGGTATGTAAAGGGTGTTTGCCCCTTTAAACCATGTACCTGCCAGTTGTATAACTTAAACATATTTTATAAATAAAATTGAATAGAGAAAAATAATTAAATTAGATAATTATATTAAATTATCATCTTGATCTTGTACCTTTGAAAGAGGAATTACACATTCCCCATTTTCGGATCACGTTTGTCATAAACTTAAAAATGTATGATATTTTCTCCCGTCCATCTAAACGGTACGCTTATTGTAGTCTCCTCATAAAAGTGGTGATTTTTAGTGGAAATTCCACAAGTTTATTCTTGAGTTTTGGATAATTTATAAACAGTGCAGTGATTGCTATAAGTTTTAACTTTAAAGAAAGACTATCCCCCTCTGGAGATAGAGAAATTCAATGTCGAATCAAACTCCATTGAATTCCGTATCGGAAACAACGGACGAGGACGAGTTTCGGGCACAAAGAAAACGAGGTCGACCGAAAAAGAACACCCCCACAAAAACAAGACAAGCGAAAAAACAAGCAACAGACGCGTTCGACGTAGGATTTAAAATCCCTAAATCATTATTTGCAAATCCTAATCCTTCTACATCAACTTCTCCAAAACAATCATTCTCAAAAATCAAGGTTCCGGAACGACTGAAAGTAGCAAAGCAATCTAAACCATTTAACACGGTTTTTTCTATAACCACTCGTACTTCTCTCAGTCGGGTTCAATTATCCGAAATATGGTCTTAATCCGGTTTTAATCCAAGAGACGTAATCATAAAAACACAAAGCGGTTTTATAATAAAATCAGAGAACATAAAAGTACAACAAACTCCAAATTTATTATAACTACAAATAAAAGATATAGTTAAAGATTTTTAAGAAGCCAAGGAAAATATCCCCGCAAGTAGAAAAATTCCTTCTGCTTCCTATTCAACGGTCTTATCCACAGTGGACTTAGAAATTTCTGACCTTGATATAAGTAACGAACTTAAAAAGTTAGAGATCAACCATAGATTCTGTAAAAGAATCATATCTAGAACCACGAGTCTGCTTACTTATAAAGTAAGAATTATTACAGGATGCGTTAATTCATTTCAAAGATTAATGCAGGAGGGCCTCTTCTACAAGAATTCGCATTTCCCGGCGAAAGAAAGTTTTCTACCACCGCCGTTGCCAATTCCTTGCAATAAATGCAATCAATTTTCTCACCTTACAGAAAACTGCAAAGAGGAAAGCTTTGAAATGTGCTAAATGCTTAGGAAATCATAATACTGTTAAATGCACATCGCAACTACCCGAAAAATGTAAGTCCTGCTGTTTAGAAGGCCACGGAGCTTGGTTTCACAAATGCAAAAATCGGCCTCTAGTCCCCATTAAAGGGATACCTAACGTTCGTATAAAAACGGCAAACAAAAAATCCGAACAAATTGTAGACTGCAACACCAAAAAGGTAAGAATACATAACCCAATTACAATTCACGACCATATGAATGAATTCATCCAATGGAAAGAATAGACAAAGAAAAATTAGAAGAGAAGAAACACTAGAAAGACTAGAAATTAGAAATTATCAATTTATTAAAACAAAGGTTTATAGAACAATATTAAATAGACACGATAGTTTCATTTTCGGCAAACTATACATGTACATAATCATGATAGATCTTTTTAATATTAATTGGCCATCACCCACCGAACCAATTCATGGTTTACAAGTAACTATAATGGATGTTCAAAATGCCTGAGATACGCTGTCTTTATTCGAACATTAATAGCATCTGCCATAAATCTTATTTAATTTCTAATTATCTACATAATAATTCTAATAACTGTGCTATGTTTGTTGAAACTAAAAGAGACCAATACATTAAATTTCGAAACTGGACAATAATTGATCAAAAAGGCGTCAGAGGTAATAACCATGTAAAGGGAGGCTAAGTTATGATGGCTAAGAAATCTCTGAACATGAAAGTAGAAAACTCCCCCAAGATTAACAACGTCCGTAACGAGTATATCCATACAACTATTTAATTTGGTGAAGAAAAACTGCATATTTTTCTTGTTTACATCCATGCTAACTGCGATATTGACGACAGAATTTTTATTAAAGCGTCACTATACCCGAATACTATCATTATTGGAGATTTCAACCATAACATTTTAAAACGCAAAATACTTAAATACTTTCTGTCTCTGAAATCCCCTATTCAATCCCCCTAACAATCTCCTTTATGAAAAATTCCAAATTATTCCCATTGCTCAACGAATATCTCTCCTCGCACAAAAAGCTTACAAAAATATGTCCTCAAATCCTTCTCCTCTTTTCCAATCCTCAAATTTTGACACTATTTACAAGAAAATCGTGGATTTCTAAAAGATGACTAATCAGTGTAATATGGGCAGAAGGACCACGGTCGGTAGCCCGTTCCAGCTTGAAAGTTTAACTTTGAGTTTACATTGCATAATAATATTATTTAATTTTTAATTGTATTGTGATAAGCTTGAATAAATATCTTTTTCTCTCTATCTCCCGTGATTGAAGAGATTAAGTCTGAAAATATAAAATAACTTTTATATATGTAATGTTTCTCCAAGAGACATATGGTAACTGAATTTACAACAATAATAATTATAACAGTACGTTAATATAGTTTTGTCTGCACCAAGTATAATCAACACTTGTTTAGAGGAGGGAGAATTACACTATTCTATTTTGTGAATATTTCTGTATTTAAAAATATTTAGTCACAAATTACATTAAGGAGTATTATATCTCCAATTTATTGTTAATGTGTGTTAATGTGCTTGATTATTTTTATATCCTTGGTAAATGTACAAGATTCTAAAGTGGATAACTTGTTTTTCACTCTAGATTTAAACAAATAAATGAGATAAAGAATAAATACCATAAAAACATAAACATACAAGACATATTAAAGAGATTGTTTATAATGATTACTTAAGATATAAAGATCATTTTAATTTAAAAAATACAACGGCAGATAGTGAAACGCGACATTCGAAACCACACACATATACGGGCAGTTTTAATTTATCCGGCAATATCTGTAGATCGGTGTAAGTGATACGAGAGCGCTGTACCGCAGCCATCTTCACAGCGGTCGGCCACGGACCGACTGGTTTTTCAGGCGGGTACTCTCGGACACACCGAGGTCCGGATATTAATTTAATTAAATTTTATCGCATATTTTACATATTTCTCGCAGTCAACGCGCCGTAAATATACTGCGCGCGTTCCCCCCTTAGACAATAACTTATATTTTAACAGCGACCGTAGACTAAGACACATTCTACGCCGGACGGTCGCCTATCCATAAGCTGGTTCTCCTCTCATTGTCGCCTTAATTATTGCATAACGTTGTGGAATTTTTATGCTCTTGCCCCATCTCGATCTAATACGGTGACATTCCGAAACGATGTTTATCTTTATCCAGATAAATGTTCTTTTGCGACCGTTAATGATGAAAGAGTTTAAACGAAGACAAGATAGACTTTTATCATACCCTATGACTTATGATTTTATTCACGTTTCAACGACGTTTTTCTTAGAAGGTGTTAATTAACACGTACAGCATTTGTAAGTCGTACGAAAACGTTGCAATAAATACGATCGTAAAGGTTTTCCTTCTTTCTAACACAGATACACTCTCTAGAGAACAACCACGACGCATGTTTGCATCAGGTTTACTGAGCTGCTAATCAGTCGTAATCTGGCTCGGCTTTTCGCACCTTCATATTCTACGTGCGTTCATCTATTCAAATTTTTGCCATAACGCGATTATTTATCGACCTTTCATCCGTCCAACCGTATTTCTTTCAGATTCTCTACCTGGATTAAACGAAATTCGCAGCATGGCCCACAACCTTTTGATGCATAATCTAGATTAGAAGTGTTTTAGTGTCCCCACTCGTCGTCTTCACGTCGAGATTGATGACGACATTTTACGAGCGTGTTCGTTACATTTTTTACAAATTTCGTTACCCTCATATCGATCTTATCAATTATTTGTGTTCCAACTGGGCACGATGTATGATGGTAGGGCAGTTGGTAAAAATATAGATACAAAAAAGGGATAAATACATATCTTACCAAACAATGTAGATTTTTGACATCTGACATCATAACAGCTAGGTATTTTTGGCATCTAAAATGAATCAAATGAAATTTTTTTAATGTATCAAAAAGATTCAAAGTAATTCCAATCAAAAACAATATATGCTTTGTTACTGTCTGCTACTCATTCTACAAGTGGGGTTCAATAAACCACGGCGGAAATCGATAGTAAAAATACAATGAACTCGAACACTTTTATAAATATGCATGAACTACACCCATTAGTATGCCGGGCATTTTATTTCACGTCGGTCTGTAAAGCTGTATATAGGAACGGAGTTCTGTGTAGGAAATAACGTGTGTGTGTGCCCACTCTCTTTAAGCTCCAATAAAATATTTTCACTTTTAAAGCATACTTCGAATATAGAAGAATTATTATACAAATTATACTTTGAATACGAAATGATTAAGTTGATTGTACTTTTAATTAATTTAATCTATAAAATTGTATAATAAAGACATCAAATTGTTATTATATTATAATTTTACAAATTGAAAATGGAATGAAACCTTAATGTATGCGTCTGTTTTAGTCGTTTAACTCGGTACGAATTGATTTGCGTAATTCTTGTAGCGACAGCGATTTCGCAGGCGTGCTGTCTGATGTCTGAAAGCTCGGCGTGCTTTGGATTTCAGCGCGGTCGAGAGGCTGTTAATTAAACGGTCAGATTAATCGCACGTTATGCCGTAAATTGGCCGCTATACGTTATACGAAGCCGGGGCCGGCACGACTTTAGTTGAAATGTGATACGCCGCTTGATATGGGTTATCAATTTTATCCGAGCTCGCGATAATTAAATACGTTATCACGGTCGGGCAAGTACCTGATTAATTCGTAATACAGATCTACCAAAGTACGGCAATAAATCGTGGACAACTCTATTTTCATATAAATTATGACCGAGTTTGTACGCGTATAAGGAGACGCGATAATTCTCCGCGAAATCAATAGAAGTTTACGGCGCGCACGTTTTAGCGGTTATTTTTACGAGGCCACGTTAAATGTTAAATTGAAACTGCTCGAAATGGAAAGGCCCCCTTTCGAAGCGTAAAGAGGCCGTATCAACAGATCTATCGCCATACTAAAACCTCTTGTTCTCCTTTATTAATTCCGTAATAGCTCCCTCAATTAATATAAACATGACAAAACTATGTGAAATTTCACGAAGTTGCTCTAAAACTGAATCAACGAGTTTATTTAATTAGTACACCTATAAAGTTTTATTAGGAATTAAGCCCCGAGCATTTGCATATTTCATCTTAGTATTACTTAGAATAACTTGGTTATTCTTTTTCTTATTTTACTCGAAAGAGAAGGCAGAACAAACCCCATTATTATAAAGAAAATAGCACTCATAATTTTGTGGTGATCACATTTCTTTGGAAACACCACAACAAGGAAGAAGTTTAGACAGGAAACCCAAGTATTTTGTAAAATTACCTGGCAGATGTGTTCTAATTGACCATTCTGTGGGTGGTATCCTCGAAAAACAGGTAGCGTCATGGTTATTAACCGCAAAATACCTTAGTTTTTAATGACTCATTTAACATGATACCTCTAACATGTGCTTACTACATTTTCTAGTTCGTTTCTGGCTTCACTTAATCGACTTTTAAGTTTTAACACGTTTTCAAGTCCGTTAAAACAATCAAGTTTTCTTCTTAATTTCTGCATACTAAACATATTTGCTGCCTAACTATTTGTAATCTATTAGCAATTATATCACCCTAAATGGAAAATTATCAGCCGTAGAAAAACGTCGACTTCCATATATAACATTTTCCATTTAAATGCCATCCACGTAACAGTCCGACACAATTCTTCCTTTGTCCATTGGACACACAGCTTCGGGGTCGCCACGTTTATCTGGCAGCCGCCGTTAGATCCTTGCCGACCCCTAATAGTGTGTAACTATTTCCTCCGCGCCGACTCTGTTCATTAACACTTTACGAGATTTACGTTTAGAAGGCCGCCTCGTTTGTTCCTCTTCGTCTAGCCGACCGGCGGCCAGAAAACTATCCTTCCGTAAGGACGTTCTCCGTCTCCTAGTAAGTTTGTCCAAGAAATCTTATCCTTTAGCAGGAGCCATCTGTGCTCTCGACTAAAGGATATCCTGTGTTTACTTTTTCAATGATATCCAACACAAGATTTTAGATTCTACTGAAATTCCAACATTTTAGAATTACGAAATATAAAATACAGTAAAACCTTGATATAACTGACCTCGTTAAAAAGGATAATATAAAATGTAATATATAAAAGTTAGCGCTCACAGATAGAATTGCTCTATTCTATGTTCATAGATAAATTCGGGGTATTCCCCGAGTTGTCTATACAATGTATAAATCAAGCACGGTAGTACTTGTTTTAGTTGTTACTCAGAGCTAGATTATTGTATATGTTGATTGAAGTAAAAGTAGAACTAACACTAGACAACGAACTAGAAACAGGCGGGTTTAGCCGTGCTTCTTTAAAGACGGTTAAACCCGAATATTTCTAGTTCTAGTTCTAATACTAATTCTAGTTTTAATTGTTATTCAGCGCTACCGTGGATGCATTGTGATTAAGGAACTACAAGCCATCAGGAATAAGAAAACAGTAAATTCAAATAAATCCAGGCGTAAACATCAACCATTACAATATTTATCACATAATTCACCCGAGTAATGCGGCTCGAGGTGGAAGTGCAATTGTTATAAAAAGGAATGTTGACCGCTATTTGAACAACACAATTAGTACTGAACTACACCAAACTACAGTGGTAAAAGTTCAAACTGCTAATGGCTTAATATATGTAGGAGCAACGTACATACCACCGAGACATAATCTCAAAAGAGAAGATTATCAGGAAATTCTACTACATCTTGTCAATAAATTTATACTTCGAGGAGACTTTAATGCAAAGCATATGTCTTGGGGTTCTCGCTTAACAAATACAAAAGGAAGAGAACTGAACCATGCAATAGAGGCCCTAAATTGTGAGGTGCTCTGCACTGGGAACCCAACTTACTGGCCAACAGATAGAAGTAAAATTCCGGACCTGCTTGATTTTTTTGTTACGAAAAATATATCGTTTAACTTCGTAAACATAGAAGAAGAGTTAGGGTTGAACTCAGATCACTCACCAGTAATTATTATTCTAAATAACAAAGTATGTAACAAAGAACACTTTTCATCACTAATTAATAAACTCACTAATTGGAATCTATTTCAACAAACATTAGATAATATAAGTCATCTTAATGTTGTTATGAAAACAAACGAAGACATTGACAATGAAGTAGAAAAGTTCTTAAAAGACATACAAAACGTAGCCTGGGCATCAACACCAATTTTAACACCAAAACCTAAATCTAATGGCAAGCCAATAGAATTCCTAGTGATAAAACTAAATTAAATAAAATAACAGCCGAATTAAGAGCATTAAAAGATAGCCACAAAGAAAGCGATGCCAGTACTGATTATTCTCTGTGGAAGGCAACAAGAACGCTTAAAGTTCCAAAAACACACACACCTCCAATTCGAAATAATAATGGAAATTGGGCTAAGAGCAATCAAGAAAAAGTTAATTTGTTTGCTGAACATCTGAAAAAAACTTTTACATCAGACAGTCCAACAACTATGCTAAATAGTGTCCCTATCGTAATTCAAAGTGATCAGCAGAGCAATATACCATGTGTAAGAATGAAAGAACTGTATTATGAAATACAAAAACTAAATACAAAGAAATCGGTAGGCTGTGACCTAATTAATGGAGAAACATTGAAACATCTATCAAAACGGGCGATTACAAAAGTATTACACATAATTAATGCTGCTTTTAAACCGAAATACTTCCCAAGCATATGGAAAGTTGCTGAAATAATAACGATAGCAAAACCTGGTAAACCCCCCACAGATATTACATCATATAGGCCAATCTCGTTATTACCGTTACTACCAAAACTGCTTGAAAAATTACTAAAACCTGTCATAGAAGAAAAAGCCCTAATACCAACGCATCAATTTGGGTTTCGGACTAAACATGCAACAATAGACCAAGTGCATATAATAACGAATACTATCGAAATAGCAATGGAAGAAAATAAAGTCTGCTCCGCCGTATTTGGATGTTGTACCAGCTTTTGACAAAGTCTGGTTAGATAGTTTAAATTACAAACTAGACCAAATACTACCATCAATGTATAGTCAACTATTAAAATCGTATCTTTCTGATCGATATTTTAGAGTAAAATACGAAAACGCTTATTCACCACTACATGAAATACGAGCCGGAGTTCTTCAAGGAAGTGTGCTTGGCCTAACATTGTACTTACTCTACACATTCGACCTTCCTCAGGTACCAACATCTTTAACAGCAACATTCGCAGGTGACACAACGATCTTGGCTGTTGCAGAAAATGAAGTAGTTGCAAAATATCTTGGTATGACGCTGGATGCCAAACTCAAATGGAACGCACACGTCAAAAAAAAAATTGGCTTATTGGCAGAAAATCAACGCTATCACTAAGAAACAAGTTGCTAATATACAAACAAGTATTAAAACGAAAATGGACATACGGAATCCAACTGTGGGGTTGTACCTACAAGACAAATGCAAGTCTGATCAAAGATTCTAGAACAAAGTACTAAGGTGCATAGTGAATGCACCCTAGTATATAAGAAACACAGACCTCCATCGCGACTTGAAAGTAGCATCGGCATCGCATCTAAACATGGGAAGAGAATGCACGATCATCCCAACGTCGAGGCCATCCAGCTTCTCGACAACGAGGATGTCCTGCATCGCCTTCAGAGGACGAAGCCATTCGATTCAGTGACCTAGTGCCCAAGTCGATTCAAACGCGAGTAATAGTGCGGAATTATAACATAAACAATAATATAAGTACGAAGGCTTTCACGGCCGGTGTGAATTAAACTAAGAGTAGAACTAAAACTAGAACTAACACTAGAAACTTTCGGGTTTTGCCGTGCGTCTTTTAATAAAAGGTTTAACGTTTCGAATGCCATGTTGCAACCTTCTTCAGAAACTGGTTCGAAGTGACGAGATCAAAAAATCGGTAATTATATATAAGTCGGAAAAACTAATTAATAATCAGTTAACGCTAATTACTAACTAATTAATAACTAATTGCGTCGCGTCCGGTGTGAGGCGGGAAGAGGTCTTCGTGTTCACCACCATCTTCCATGTTCTGCTAAGCTCCCAGCCATCCTCTCTGTTGACGTTATTATTATGTCGGTGAATCTCTATGGCTTCTCTTGTCAGTCTTTGGTAGTATCTGTTGTCCCTAGCCAGCACCTTTGTTTGTTCGAAGTCTATTCGGTGCCCCTCTGCATGGCAATGTTCCGCAACCGCCGACTGCTGGATCTTCTTCAGCCTTACATCCCTCTCATGCTCCTTGATGCGGCACTCGACGTTGCGTCCAGTTTGGCCAACATAAACCTTCCCACAACTACACGATAGTCGATAGACTCCCGCTCCTTTTAATGGAGTTAGTTTGTCCTTGGCTATCGGGAGTGTGTTCCGAATTTTGCTGACCGTGACCTCTTCTGTTGGGGATGATGATGTGAACATGCCTGTAAATGGTCCGTGATCCGTACATTATTTCAGCGAGCAGCGAGACTTTGTGAAGGAGAGAACTTGAAGAAGGAGCAACACTTTCTACGAGGCGTGCTGCAGAAGAATGGATACACTTCGAGGGACATCAACCAGGCCATCAAGCAGCGAAAGCAGAAAGAGGACACGGTAAGTATAAAACCACTTGGATTTATCTGTCTTCCCTATGTTTCAGGTGTAACGGAACGAATTGCTAGGCACCTCAAGAAGAACGACATCGTAGTGCGGTACGGCACGGTCAGCAAAATTCGGAACACACTCCCGATAGCCAAGGAAAAACTAACTCCATTAAAAGGAGCGGGAGTCTATCGACTATCGTGTAGTTGTGGGAAGGTTTATGTTGGCCAAACTGGACGCAACGTCGAGTGCCGCATCAAGGAGCATGAGAGGGATGTAAGGCTGAAGAAGATCCAGCAGTCGGCGGTTGCGGAACATTGCCATGCAGAGGGGCACCGAATAGACTTCGAACAAACAAAGGTGCTGGCTAGGGACAACAGATACTACCAAAGACTGACAAGAGAAGCCATAGAGATTCACCGACATAATAATAACGTCAACAGAGAGGATGGCTGGGAGCTTAGCAGAACATGGAAGATGGTGGTGAACACGAAGACCTCTTCCCGCCTCACACCGGACGCGACGCAATTAGTTATTAATTAGTTAGTAATTAGCGTTAACTGATTATTAATTAGTTTTTCCGACTTATATATAATTACCGATTTTTTGATCTCGTCACTTCGAACCAGTTTCTGAAGAAGGTTGCAACATGGCATCCGAAACGTCAAACCTTTTATTAAAAGACGCACGGCAAAACCCGAAAGTTTCTAGTGTTAGTTCTAGTTTTAGTTCTAATCTTAGTTTAATAAACAATAATACCCTAAACGTGTGTTCCGCGGATCGCAGTGTGCACGTTTTTGTGTTTTGGTCTTAAAACGGTAAAAATATGACAATATTTATTTATATTATGGGTAAAGCAGACTGGACCACTGGAAAAAGCTGCAAAACATTATCTAGTTTAATTTGGTGCTAAAAATAAGTAACTAATTAGTATGTATTTACTAGGTGTTGTACAATTGTGCTATAGATAATATAGAAAAAAAAATTCAGCGCTGACGTCACGAACGGGCCTTTGAGTTGTACATATGTTGCCGGGATGTAACACTCCTCTTAGAATTTACCGTCCTTGACACTCTTCCCCGTATTAAGCCGTTGTATTACGGTTTTACTGTATTATGTTCTTATTGGTTCCATAGTAATGATTGAAAATTTGTAAAATTTCCCTTTATGTAAAGATGATGAAACATTAAAGTTTAATAATGGTTAGTGAGAAGTAAGTACTTCTTATTAACAATCTTCTTGAGAAGCTATCCCTTTTTGCTTCCCTCAATTTATTTTCAATCAAATCCGTCTACCTCGAGGGTCATTGTTGCCTCTCGCAGCGAACTCCTACCGCCAGACGAGATATATAACGACGACAATTTATTAACAAGGCCCATAACGTCAATTTTAAGTGTATCTTTCAGCATTGTGAGTGGCGAATTTATCGTCCGACGGCCGGTGGTCGCTCGTATATTGTATCGCCGCACATTAGTCGTTATTATCTGCAAAACGTATACCTCGTCGGGCGAATTGAATTGCGCTGTAGGTGGTGGTGTTCCCTCTCGCAGTTCCCTGAAATCGCACGTTCGTTCTCTGTTCGAACAAATATTTGATGTTCTCAAGGCCCCGAGCGAACTCGTTCTGTCCGCGATCAATTATTTGAACTGGATAAATCACCAAATACACCTTTGTTATTTCAAATATTGTATCGATGATGACCAATCCAGATCTCGCCATAAAATATTATTTACGAGGTTCGTAACGATTTAAAAGGAATTTTCTTTGTATCCGTTTCATTTACTTTTTTAATCAACTCTCGCCGGTTTAAAAAGGAAGGTCAGTCACTAATTAGCATTGGGGGACCATAAAGGGAACAAACAAAGGGTGTATTTTCCATTTTATTTGTGTATCCCCGCTAATTCTTATGTAAATACAACTCCCTGAATCCGGTTTACCACTGGTAAATCTGGGTAGCTTATTTGGCACATGCAGTTCCTATTTTATTGGACCATATACCGACACAATTATTTACTGAATGAATTAACATCGGTTGGAATTCGTCGGAAATTTAAATTTATTTTAAATTCTTTTAAAACTTTCATCATTGAGAATTGATTATTTCAAACTTATCTTGTGCGTAGTGAAAGCGATTGGGTTATCTTAAAAACCCAACATGTTTATTGCCGTAGTACAAGATTGTATGAGACGCGGCAACAGTTTCTAGGGTGGACGTTGCCGGAATCAAGATAAGGCTACAGCACAAGTCAATTATAACTATAAGAGCTATCGCGGCGGTGTAAGTTTTATAGTTGATTTGCATATCTAGTTTATCTATCGTGTGCATTAGCCGAAAATAATTTGTTAGTATCACTGAAATAGTTTTTAGTCGTTTACTGGTGTAGCTTAATGGACCCGATTAAAAGAAATTGATAACGAAATTTTTGGAAAACGAAACTAAATCTGTTATTTTTAGGAATTTTAAAGATTGCCCCCCATATAAGAAACAATACGGACAAAGACCCAAGGTTACTTATATTGTAATGTATAGCTCTTATCTTTGAAGTAACGTTATATGTCACGTAAGACGTTCCGGTGTTCGCTCTACGAACCAGTCAAAGTAAAACCAAACTAACTGACAATGGTTGTGAATAAGCAAGCCGCGAGATCTTCGGTAGTGGCCGTTAGAAGTTACGGCGTACCCTTTTACAGCAATCGTTGGCCGAACGCTTCTTTCCGCATACCTGTAACTATACCTCAGTCATTGTAAAACCATCTTTATGATCTGCTTCACCACCGCCAATGCCCATCGGCTGTTGACAAGAGATTCTATTTACAATAATGGCTAACGAAGAGCAAAACGGTATAGAAACTATAGAAGAGGACTAACTGATAATATTTCACAATATTATCGATATTTGCATATTATCTAATCATCGCGATCAACGAACGCTTCGATACTAAGCTTGCCCAATCATATCGGTTCCTTAATCTTAATATTATACAAATTGGGACCGTTTTAAAATACGAGCCGCGTTCGACGTTGCGTTCAAGTCAATAAAATTCTTCGGTTAATTGAGCCAGATGACGGGGTCAAAGATCAAGCGTAGCGCGAGGACTGTTTAGGCCATTTGTCAACCGAACTGCTAATGACATGGTCGTAAAGCGAGAAGACAGCGGGTTTGACCGGAATTAAGTTAAACCCAGCTACCTCAGATACCTCTCGCCGTGCCATGTTTCCAAGATCATTAATTTATGACTATCACATGTAAATATTGTTTCAAAATTTAATTCCATAATAAATTTATTTAGATTTTTTTTTCGATAGACGAGATTTTAAATTTCAATTCACCTTGACTCTACACTTTAATGTTTACATTGAGACAATATTGTGTAATAATTTTTTACCAATATTATTAAAGCAATATCAATTGTCATTTGAATTTTTAATTTTTTAAATTTACAAGTGATAGTTGTTAAGACAAATAATTGTTTTCAATGATATTTAAGTTTGAAGAACTGATTATAATTGGAGTCATCCGTACGTATACCTATTCAATTCCTTAATATTCATCACGCATTGCGTCCGGTAACTGTGGCGATCATGTAAAAGCATGAAAACGAATAAGCCTACGAACAATATGACCCGAGTCAGGCCATAAAAAGACCATAATATATCCTTGTAAAGACTTTTGTTTCATTGATACCCAACCAGTGAGGATTGTTCCTGCTGTTGAATCGAGAGGCTGAAGTAGCAGCAACGGATCGCTGAAAGGAACACGTGACTCTGGCGGGTTGTGTTTCTGGTATTTAAAAATGGCAGGACAACGGGCGCCAGTGCCACGGCGATCAATAAATGTACGGGTAGGTACACCGAAGCATTGTCATTCGGCGTAACGTACGATTCCCGGCAGCCATAATGTTACAGTTCAATTAAACACGAGCGCTAGTCCAGATAATAACATGCTTTATCAATTGTGCCCGGCCGCGTATGCCCGCCATTCCCATTATATGCAAATAAATGCTGTTCAAACTGTAACGTACGGCCGTCCGGCGGCCATATGTTAGGCGACATGCCGTGCGCAACGTTTGAATTGTTGCATGTCAACGCCGGCCATATTCAAATCAGCACGCTTCGCCGGATTAATGAGGATTCGCTCGGTTTAGGTCCCATTACGCTAACGATTTTATATATGCAACTAAGGCACCTAATGGCAGTAAACGTTTTACTACTTGAGCTTTATTGCGGGCAACGCCGTTACGAGCTGAATAATCTATGGGGCCTTTAGATCGTCAAAGCTTTTTCTTGTTTCACTTTGCTTCCTTCATTTGTTTTTACCTTACCAATACGGTACGTTTCAAATAAAAAATAGTTAACGTCTGTACAAACCCATTTGATGGTTACATCAGTGCTTAACCTCCGTGACGAAATCACAGCGTTTATTATTTTCGAAGAAAACTCGAGATAACATCATAAAAGTTCAAACACTAAACAAATTTTAACAACTTTAAATTTTTTTATTAGTTCGCTATACCCAATCGTTATATGAAATATTTTTAATTTGCAGATTAAACTACAGTAAAACCTCGTTTTTACAAACTCGGTTAATGCGAACAACTCATTATCACGAATAAAGTACTGGTCGTAAGCAATTTGTTTCCAAATTGTATTACTTTTTGCTCGGTTAAGACAAATTTCCGTTTATACGAACTGCCAACTAGATTTTATATCCCAACGTACAATTTCGTTCGGATAGTTCGACCTCGATGAAAAACAGTCGAATAGTAGAGACGATCGATAGCGAATTCAAGATCACGTCTAAACATGTTTTAGTCTTTTATTAATTGCTTAATAGAATAGTTCTTAACACAAAATGTCGTCTCCGAAGCAAACCAAAAAAGAAAGAACGCAACTGATATTAAAACAAAGAAAATGGTTTTGGATGAAGTAGATAAATCTGAGTTAATAGCAAAACGTTCCAAATTCCTAAATCGATTCTTTCTACAATCATTAAGAAACATGAGCAAACTACTGGAGCCAGTGCAAGCAGTTCATTTTCAACGAAATCGAAGCGAATAAGAACTAGAAAATATGAACACGTGAAATATGAATTATTGGAATGGTTTAATCATATGAGAGCTTCTAACATAGCTCTTTCAGGACCAATATTACGGAAATTGCTGGGAGATATGGAATTGAACATTTTGAATGTTCTTCAGGATAGCTATGGCGTTTCTAAGAACGTCACAACATAGTCAGCAAAGCTCCGTAAATTTGTGGTTATCAAATTTTATAACAGTTAAAAATTCATAAGCGGAATTTTTTACAACTTAATACCCAACCGTACCTTATATTTTAAAGGAAAACGTTGTCACGGAGTTGCAAAAAGTAAACAACGAGTGACTGTGGTTTTGTGCTGTAATTCGGATGGATCTGAAAAGTACAAGGAGTGGGTGTTGATAAAGCACATTTACCGTGTGATTATACTCATTATGTGTCACCATGGATAGATGTTCAAGTGTTTCGAGAATGGCTACTCAAACTGAATCAGAAGATGATTACGCAACATCGTTATATTCTTTTAATTTTAGACAACTGTGCTGCATAAAAAATTAAAACATAAACTTGTCTAACATCACGGTGTATTTCTTGCCGTCCAACACTAGAAGTTGATTGCAGCTACTTGACCAGGGCATATTAGCATTAAGTCATTTTACAAGGCAAAACTAGTGAAAATTGGTATTCGTGCTATTAACAACAATGAAAATGATCATGGGATTTGCTACGAGCTATTAAAGCAATAGGTTCGTCTTGGAATGTAGTTAGTCAACAAACACTGATTTAAAAGATGAAGAAAATTTTGATTGTTACCACCAGCACCCAGAGAATGGACTGTTTTACAAGAGATACAACCACTTGAAATTTCATTTGCAGATTTTGTTAATGCCGATAACGATTTCCAGAGCCAGTCCTGAGCGCTTTTGAAGATAGCAATAACAACATTCTTGTGCCTACAACTATGTACATTCCTGTCATCTGATAGTGATGAAGGTAATGATCATCCCCAGCCCACCAGAAAAGATGTTAATGCCGCTTTACGAATTTTAGCTAGATTTTCAGCAACTATGAATGTAAGTGAGCAATTTGAAAATTGTTGGGAAGCAATTTCCACTGAGTGTGCCATTAAAATGGCTTCATAATTAAAGCAAAAAAATATTACTGACATTTTTAAAGTCAATAATCAATAGTTTAGTTTTATGTCATAATCGATAACTTTTTACATTTACCTAGTAATGAGTTTATATAATAATAATAGTTTATTCATTGATAAAAAAAATATCCGCTAACAATAAATCAGGTGTGCAGCTCGAAGGTCCGTTCGTGACGTCACGCATAGATAAGCAACTACTATTACACACTTTGAATTAGCAAATGTTTAATTTATTCTATTCGTGTTTTGTACCAATTTTATAATGTTGTTAGTTTGAGACCTTTTTCGTACCACAAACTTGGACATGGCGTCTCACAGACTCCTACATGTGTGGGGACACATTAACAACAATAATTGATGAACAAAGCCTTTAGCCCGAAGGGAATAAATAGGTCTTAATTGAAAAAATTTAATGTCGAAATAGTTTACTTTTATTGCAAGGAACCATAAATTGTTATCAAAAGGGAGAGGATATCATATCTATAGTTTAGGTTAAGGTTCATACTATAAAATAAAGATCTTGATCGAGTTTAGCCGTGGGTCTCTTAAGACGGCTAAACCCGAAACTTTCTAGATTTATTTCTAGTGTTAGTTCCACTTTTAGTTCAATAAAAATGTACAACACTCTAACGCTGAGTAACAATTAAAACTAGAACTAACGTCCTTAATTTATACATTGTGGATTCTATCTATGAGTGCTAACATTAATACTTAAATATACTGAATAAATTAATAGTATGACTTAAAAATATTTTGTTCGTTATATCTGAAGTCTGTTCTAACGATGTCCGTTAAATCGAAGTTTTGCTGTATTTTAAAAATCAATTTAATACTAGTAATCAAATCAAATGAAGAAATTAAATGGTAGCGTACCAAAATTAATATCTCTTACTTAATTATCAATGACATTCACGATGCTCCTGTGTAATTTAATGCAAATTGTTTTACATCACCTGCCCTCTTGAAGCCAGGCAAAACCACTTTGCACATTTTTCTTATCAGATCTTCATAAATATTCCTATTACCATATATATGCGAGAGATTTACTCCCACCGTTTACTGAGCAGATTTTTTTAATGCAGCGTACGCGTCCGACATTTACTACTACCTGCCGCCGTTTCCGGTACAGTAGCCTCTCTACGTGACTGGATTACGAATGTCCGGTTTCAGTCGCTTCAGAACGCCGCCGGAGGTAGTTGAGCGCCACCTACTATACGTCCGTCTTGCCGCTTTGGTCGGCAATCAATGCATCCTCATCGTCGGCAATTCTTCCACACGTGAACCTTTGTCCATCGGACGTCGACAGTCTTCATGTATGCCCGCCCGTCCGGCCGTAGAACCCATCTTTGAAGTGGTAGGCTGTCAGAGACCTCTGGCAAAGTGTCCTCCAGGATCCCGCCTGAATAAGTAGCTCTCTTGTCAGTGGACCTCACCTCAATCACACGCACGTTATTACTGTGTGCATTTAATTTTTAGCGGCTACACAATGGTCCATATATTACGTCATACTGCGGTCTCTGACGGTAGACTTTGAGATGTTGTTGCGTTCTCTTGATCGTGCACGTTTATTCGTACTGCGGTGTGATTAACAAACATTTCACGGTAAGTATTGAAAAAGAGAAAGACTCTCATATAATCATTTAATTAATTCTTTTCTGAATGATGTATGTGAAGTTTTAATAGTGATCACATTCAAGTTAACGCATAAAACTTTAAGTTATAAAATCAGTCAACTATTTTATTACCAGGGAAACTTTCCCAATAATCAATTACCACTCGGTTAGTTCTAATGAATCTTTAATAAAACTAGCCGTTTTATGGCGATTCCTTAATGAACCTAATAAAATATCTCGTTGCATAGACAACGATTTAATAACAACGTTTGAGCGAGAGGGAGACGACCAAGTCTACTAATTTATTATTTACACTCATTGACATTTTGACTACAATAGCGTTGATATCAATTACAACACAAGGTCTGTCATTGTGTATACATTACTTGGCAATAAACACAACTGATGAACGCAGTTATTGTGAGAGTTAAAATAAAGTTATCGCGCTTTTAAAAACAACGGGACATATCAGCAGCTTCTTCTCGGAATTATCAAAAACTAATTTGAATGAAACCCGTTTTCAGGTTAAGTGTTGCAAGTAACAGCTCATCCCATCATACACAATGTTGCTTTGATAGCAAAAGAGAGTCGTTACACAACGTGGCATGGAATCACAAACGCATAAAGTTTCTTCGATCGCCCATACACTTTGTCGCGTTGTTATCTAATCGAAAAAATGATCCTTCATCGTTCGTACGGTAGGCGATGCATCATCGACGCTGACAACGGAGCTAACACTCATTGTCATCGGCGATAACAAACTAAGGTGCGGTAATATTTCACACGTTGGCGATGAGGTAATTTGCTATTGCAAGCCACTCCGTATTGGTGTCGTCGATTTTTCAAACCGCGAACCTGGCAGCTCTCGCTGTCAGCTACCAACAACGGATTCAGTCGAAAATATTCAAGGCAAGTCGAGAGGATTCTTTTGGACTGGTTATTATTGTTGACTCGTCAAGGCATTCCCTTCAAGACGATTCGTTCACAAAGAACGGATTGAATCGAGTGGCAAATTTGGTGAATTCTTAAAACGAGGACGATATGATTTATGATGAATGTAACCTCGAGGAAAAATGACACTAGGTATATCGATATATTGTGTGCGTATCGAGTTTCTCGATTTTATATAATCGGGACGTGCACATGCAAATAAATAATTACGCCCGAGGTTCATAGTTCAACCTGATGGTTATTAATCCATAGCCAACTTCTCTGCACAATACCAATAAATCCCACCCCTTTCCCATTTGCGTCCGCGGGATATAATTACCGGGTTTAATTGCACACATCGTGCCACTCGAAGCACAATGCCATTGATTTATTTCGGAGTTTCTAATTTCCATTTTTAGAAAGTCACCCAGTGAGACGAGCCAGCGTCGGTTTCAGGTTAAAAGGTTATGCCACTCTGTGAGCCAACAAATTGAGCAACGGCGTACGGACTTTTAATAAGTATAATAAAACATTCGGGCACAGGTAGAATGATCGTCATTCTTTCTGAGACCGCGTCAATACGCAATAATTGGCAGTTGACGTTTCCAGTGAAGACCAAAAAATTTATACGACCAAACGCTGAAAGCTCTCCGATCCAAACAAGTGAACAGCGAAGGCAATAAAAACAACTCAGCCTCTAATGCAACCCATTTTGGTACCTTCGCAATTAACTATGCAAACGAAGAAATCGATTGCTTGTGTTGGCTCACATTAACACACTTACTATCTACGAGCAGAGACATCTATCGATCCACTCCACAACATCGGTAAGGACACGTGCTAACACAAACACCGTATAATTTCTTAATCTGTTTACGTTAACATTAAAGATACTGTCGACGCCATTTTGCTTTAATAATTTTTTTCCTACACTTTTTTATTGTAGCCGGAGATTAATACTTGATATTTCACTTTATATCTAGCAAGTGCAATTATCATTTGCAGAGTTTTCTTTGAGTGTAAATTTACTTTGCAATATAATCTTTATGAAATAATAGGCGACTCTTAATTATAATATAATAATACAAAAATTTATATCCCGCTATTTTATGATTGTAAACTTTTACATTCTTTAGTTTACTTCCATAACATGACTATAAAAAGTCTAGCCAACCCAACGTTTTTAACTAAAAATGGTCTTCTTAGAATTCTTATTTATTGTATAATAGTGACGTCGAATAAATCAAAAAATGCGTTTATTAATAAAGTTAAATAAACAAGTTGTCTTTTATTTTTATCGTCTTTACCAACGAAAATAATAATTATAATTTGCGAAACTATGTTCTTTTATGTGTTTACTTTGTGATCTTAATTTTAACCTTTATTAATTTATCGTATAAGGAACGATAAATACTATAATTAAGACGTCTACTTTAAAAATGAAATTGACCCACTTTTTCGTAAATATATTTATTTTCTTTCGGTATTTCGATATTTATTTCGGCTTTATCTCGATATATAGAGGAAGGTTGCTTAATTTGGACCACCACGATATTATGGGCCTGCTAAAGTATTTAGACCACTGATAATTTTTAAGCAAAAAATGTTAAGGATGATCCCAAAATTGGATTATCCCACTTGCCAGCATTGATACTATTTTAGTCACGGGATACATAAACCCAAATTAATTTCTTCAGTGGCTAAAGCATTACCACAAGCATGTCATCTGCAACAAGCATAAAAAGTAATTCTACTGCTTGATGGTCACACAACACACAACAAAAATTTGCAAGCTTGTAACTGTGCTAGAATAAATAGAATCATTTTACTTCCATTGTTAGACCATATCAATACACCGTTTGCAATCTTGTGACGTGGCGTTATTTTATGATTCTTTGCAGATTTACCTTACTGAAGCTCAGGCAACGATTCTTCGTTTGTATAAAGAAGAAATATCTCAAAACACAAATGTGGAAACTATTACATGAAGCATATAGCAAATGCTGGGAGTGTTTTCTGTGCTTTTGGCATTTACTCTCTGAACTGCTATATCTTTACAGATAACTAGTTTGTACCAGCTGATGTTTTTGCAACTTTCTGAAATCCCTATTAAAACTTCTAGCAGTAATAGTGATAATGATGCCGACATTATAAAATGGTTGTAGTTGTATTTATTTGCTGATTATAACAAATTGCTTATGATACTAATAGAGTGTTTTGAAAATAACTTTCGATCTTTCGCCGTCCAGTTCATAATTTAAGCAGAGGTCTTCTGGATTGTTGGCTGCAAGGCTTTCTATTCTTGGGAAGGAGCTGTAATAACTTGCGTATTGATTAGAAACTTTGCCAAATGGTGATCCATTACATTAGGCTCATGCCTTGATAAATGTATTATACCTCGATCCAATATAGATTAAGTATATACAAACAACTCCGTATTAAATGTACATGCGATTATCGACTCCAAAAAAGTTGGCAGAAACGTTGTAATCTGTACTGATAGCAGACAGGCTATGCTGGCGATTGGCAGGCATCATACTGCATCATCGTTGGTGAAGTCCTGTCGGCAATCACTCGAAGAGGCAAGCGTATACAACAACGTCACGATAAAATGGCGAAAAGGACACATCGGAATTAAAGGACATGATCATGCGGACAGGTTGGCGAAACGGGCGGCTAACAAGTCACCGATCTTCCCTGAACCGTTTGTACCACTAGCTGTTAATACAGCATCAAAACTGATAAACTCCATCTCCCACCGAGCTTTTTGCGATAGATGGGATGGGACAGCAGTAGGTGCCTTTGCTAAGAAAACTCTGCTCTACCCTGACCGGAAGACATCCACTCAGTTTCTGGGAAAATCGAAAAGTGACTTGAGGCTTCTCACCCACTTCCTGACCGGACACTGCAGGTTACGTAAGCACATGTTTTACATGAAGCTGGCGAATACACCCCTCTGTAGAGGGTGTGAAATGGAAGACGAGACGGTAAGTCATATTGTTTGTGACTGTCCAAACCTCGTGTACTTAAGGGAATCTATTTTCGGAGTACCATGGCTCCAAATTTCGGATATAAGGAACATACCTTTCTGTTCTATATTAACGTTCATGAAAAGATTGGGCTGGTTTTCTGACCCTTGAATGAACAGTAAATTGTGGGGACGTACAAAGGGTCCGCTGGGGCCTAAGTGCTGTGAGTAACTCACCCCCACGTGAAACTACATACATACTAAATGTACATTATAACAGCACAAGTTCTCGACATGTTTGTATCAGTTTATACATAGTCTAGTGTGTACATCAAAATTGTATCGAACAACGCATCATGACTTTTTCAAGGTTCTATAAAATCTCCGTATAGTTGTTATCTTCATGTAACCTTCTGACTTGATGAGTTCAAAAATCAAAATGAGAAGAGTCGTACATTACAGAGATAAGATTACTAACAAAATGAGAAATAATGCAGTTAAAGACTTTAAGATTACAAATATTAAAATTGTATAAATAAGTGATCCGATGATGGTGCCTGATGACTGCCTTGATATTGCGCTATCGCCGTTACAGTACGTTGCTTGGAGGAGAGTAACATTGTCTTTATTGCGACTGAATCATCGGAGGTCGTGTTCGAGTAGAAGCTAACGAACAACTTCTCTCATTTTCTCATTCCGGTATTAATTATGTACTGGACTATGTCCGCTACAAACGTATCGAAGGTGTTGATTCTATGTTCAGCAACATCAGCCATTCGCCTTGAAAATGCTCTCATCAATTCCTAAAAGAACTATCCCTAAAAGTCACAGCCAAAAAAAATTCCGTTTTCAATATTTTATATTTAATGACTCTATTAAGGATGGAATTGATAGACTACATAGACGATATTTCTATCTATAGACGATATTTCTGAATTATTCTTTTTGATGTACATCTGATGCTTAAAGCCCTCCCTTCCATCTCAGCAGTTATTTTCTCTCTCTAAGCATCACCCGCCTTATATGAAATCGCTTGCATGGAGGTGTAATCGGGCAAAGTTATTTGTCAAATGTACATGAAGTAAAGCTAATCAGAAAGCAAAACTATCGAACTTTGCGCAATTGTTGGAATCAGATGTAAATATGCTAAGAGATTTTGTCATCTGAATCCGGTGCCACTGTGAGCAAAATTTAGTTACTCAGGGCAATTAAGTCTCACTTTGATCAGGTTGTTTTTGATTATAAATCACTGAGGAGCTTTTTACGGAGTTTTCTATGATTTATAATGATGCAACTAAGAAAGCTACTGTTATCAACATTCTTACAACATGGAAATCCCATTCTTTTTCATAGGCTTTAAGCATTGCATTTGACAACCGTGCTGTCCTGACTTATTCTAATTATACTACCTTGTGTTTTACCTTTGACTCATACTTTCAACTTTTCATTTGACTACAAGTCAAAATTGCTCATGTCGTTACAATACCTAAATCTAACAGCGACTTAAGCATAAGTGAATACGACAAACTCATCTCTATACTGTCTGTAATGACAAAGTTGTTGAACATGTAGATTATTTACAAGCCCTAAAATTTAATTTGTACAACGATTTGGAGTCTGGTTATGTATGACTGTGCTCATTAAAATTACAGATAGTGGTAGATATGCCTGTAATAAGCGTTGCCTTGTTTTAGGTCTTGTTGACATAGCTATTACCTAGAATTTACTACTTCTTGTATAATCTGGTATCAATTCAAACTATCATATCTCCTTATGTTATACATTAGCAGTTTTACTAATCATAGCTCGTAAATGATTTGTGTGTCGATGATCATCAAATTAATACTAGTACAATTGGTGACGAGATTCCAGAAGTCAATGTGTATCTTATTAATGATCATACTAATTTACTGAATAGTAGTTTTCTGATGTAGGTAAAAATCTAGAAGAAGTAATAGAGCCTGCACTGTCCTGAAAAGCAAAGTCCAATCTGGTTGTAAAAATTGTTAAAAGGTCTATGTTTTCTTTCAAACTTTGAGAAAATTTTGATGTTTCCTTCCTTATATTAGTCGTCAGAATATTATGTGTTTGTTTTATGTCATATTTATGACGCTGATGCGACATTTCCTGATCTCTCTGCAACCCTCTGGAATAAAACCTAAGCTTATAGAAACTATAAGATGAATGTACCCGTTACTTTTGCGATCTTAGGAATTGCCATGAAATATCTTTTCTTATACTATCGCTTTATTTAAGGTTCTTCACACCCAAGCATTCTGGAAAATGTATCAAAACTACACAGTGAATTTCCTTATTTATAATTTTGTTAGTTTAAGCATTTTTTGAAATCTCATTTGAATCTATTTTAATTATCAGCTTCCTGATTTTTCCATTCTTATTTATTTGTTGGTAATAAATTAATTACTGCTATTATATCCTTTTTCATATGTCTCAAATAAAAAGCTTTGAATACTAGATTTGATACTTTACAAATTTTCGAAGTAAAGTTTGAAACCTGTTTATGTTTCTTGCATTCTTTCTTTATAATTGTCCAACTTTTCTTTTTTTTTTTGCTTTAATCAAGAATATGTTCTTCTCTTTCTTGTAAAGTCAAGTAAAGAACATGCAAAGAAAGCAATCCCTCACATATACTACCAACCTACAAATAGAATCTTACAACTGCTTACCCACAGATTTTGACTTGCAATAAGGATTTCCTCAAGATATCTAAATTGATTATCAATAGATCTTGACGTTCTTTATACAACATACAATAAATAGGGAATAAACCAGTGTTTTAATTTTATCTGTGTGACAAAAAATGTATAATTATATAAATCACGAATTTAAACTTTTCTTATCGTTTATGAGGTCCATGTTAAATACTACAAAGAGTCAAATGCGGGACTTGATAGCTTTTCGCCCATCAATGGCTTGGCTATATGTGTAAAAAAATTATTTCATTAAAATCTTACGCTTAATGTAATGTCTATAGTAACTACAATTCTCCGAGAAGTACTTACAATATTTATGATGCTATAAAGCGGTTGGTTAAGTAGTTTTTTTTTCGAAAAATGTTCACTAATTGTTTCTTTGAACGAGTTTTTATGTAATTGCAGCTTGCTTGAACTTGTTTCTTTAACTCGTCTTTAAGTTTGCTAAAGAAGAGAAGATGAGTTTTTGAGTTATTAACTTGTTAATGTAGTAAATCTTGTGTAGTTAATCCTAGGACACAAGCGTATAACGTTTCAAACCCGGAAGATTAATGTAGGGGATTGGAAACGCTTGGTTTCTTGAAATCATTCGTCTGTAGAGGGCGTGTAAGGGAAAAAATCCGTTGAACCTGCGGAGAACAATCGTCCGAAAAATGCCGATTAGCACGGTGCATGATCGAGGAGGTGGTGCAATAGGATAGGCCCACCATAGAGAGGCAAATTGGCGATCAGCGTCCCGCCGGATCAGATAGCGTCTGGTCCCCGATCAGCCCAGATAAACTATAGCGGGCCATAAGTTGTGGCATATGCCCGAGCCGCATGTAGGGCCTCACTTCGCGTGTACGCGGCTCTTGACTCGCGGTGACCTCTTCACCTCTCTCACATTACCATAGCCAGGGGAGTATTGGACCAGACCGAGATGAGCGCGTACCCGATGTGGAAATATTGCCTTTCATAAACAATACTTAATTGATCCGCCGTGACGACACGTAGCTCCGTTCGTCCACAATTAAAACACTTATACGTATAATTACAGCTTAGTTTTATGTATCTGCCCACGCTTCGTTCACCCGGGCCCCAGCTCTATACGTGTATCTGTAGGTACCCCCCATCTCGACCTCTTCAGAGCTCTTTGAGTCTTCGAAACTTTTTCCACGACGTCGACCGCTCGGTTCTTTCCAGTTCGAGAACGCCTACTAATATTTCTTTTGTGTCGGTCTAGCTACCGTGTTAAGCAATTAAATTTTTACTTTTATTACTCGATGTTAAACTGGGCTTTACGCTTTACGACGGCTCGAAAACTTATGCAAATTACCCTTTTTGGAATTGTGATAATAAAAAAATGAAGTTGTAAAGTAATAATAATAAAAACACGTTTGGTGTTTCTGATAAACATAATAATAAAGTTAAAGCTAAAGCTAGTTTTGTAGTCATAGAAATGTTATCAGTTACAGATTATTTAGGTTTTATTTTTAAATCCCAGAGGGATGGGTTGTTACGACGTAGAAGAAGCTTTAAGCCTTTTGTGAGCACACAGGCCAATTTTGCGGTAAATTACATTTATCTCCGAGACGTAAAGCCGGCGAAATGCTATCTTGGAGCCCCGATCGCGACTCTTGCATTTGTTATGGGGTATGACTGTTATGGCGTTTTAAGTAATTTATGACTCCGCTGATCGCTCCGAGATATAGCGACGCGTACGCGCATTTGTCCCGCTAAAGAGGCAAGTTTTTTTGTGCCGCCACGGTGCGCCGCCCGTGGGAGGGGAACTCTGTAAACATACGTAAATTTATTCCACCTATGGAGAATGCCACCGGATTCTCATGGGTTGTACTTTACTATACTTTGCCGGCCGTTAATCGGGCTACGTCTCGATTTTTCATATACTCCGTAATTGAATGAAATTCTTGCGCGGCCGTAAAGGAAGAAGAAGCTCTATCGGTGTTTAATTTATCGCCCTCCATAAGTTTTTAATTGGAAACAATTCGCGAGCTTGATTGGTTCTTTGTTATTCAACATAAACATTCATGTAATACTTTACGTAACTTTTGCAATTAAATGAGTGTAGGAAAGTATGTACTAAAATATTTTTGACCTTCCAGTTTCAAAGATTCTTGTTTCCTCTGCGAGCGTTGAAAATGCCAAGTTTGTCGGAGAAACATGATCGAGTCTCGCTCATTGCACTTTTCCTGCTCTTTACTTTACATAATAACGTCCCTCGCACACGTTATTATTACCGACAATTAGATGCAGATACTGGTCCGAAGATCACGAACCACACGGTCCCCAGTAATGAAGACGCCCCGTATCTAAGATCTTCTTCGGTCCTTTGAAGAAGAATGGTGCGGCTCTGGTTTATTTGAACTTTACCGGTTTTTTTTTGTTCTTTGCGAACCCCGTCCATTACGCGATCGTCCATAAATATTCATATCGGTTTTGCAGACACCCGCGCGACGCATATTGGTCAAGTTGGCGTTGCGCCGCGCCGTCTTGATTTCCCTCTCTTTGTCGCGCACGTGACGTCGACGCGCCAATCGCAATGGGCGTCCCGCGGCGTCGGGCGGCGTCGGGCGTGATCCTGCGCCTTCTTGTCTTTCTAGTATTACCTTTCTGCCTTTCCGCCACCACACACCGCCGCCGCCTCTTTGCGACATTTTTAGCGCTTTACGTAACCAGACGTTCTTGTTAATTATTCCACGCGCACATCCACTGCACCTGTGCATCTTAGATGCGGGCAACATCTTCAAAACTAATCGCAATATTCTTAAATTTTCTCTCAGATATAATCACTTAATTAATATCATTCTTTATTTGATAAATATTCAGGCTTGAATATCAAATTTATGTTTTAATACAGTACATTTTATATAATACTAATTATTCCAAAGTAATAAATAAACCGCAATTTATCCTATATGCAATTCATAATTCATTATATCAATGTAGAAGAAAACTATAAACAGAGTGAGTCAGGATTTAATTTCTTAGAATTTTATCTAATCTTTGAATGTGACTAATAGCATTAATCTATAATAACAAAACATCTTTTTAACACAATCTTTCCCGAGTTGTGACCTTGATTTCAGCTGTTTTCAGGACTCTTCGAAGGATTTTTATTTTTAACTTTTCTTGTTGTCAAAATGTTAAAGTTTCAAATAAAACTGATTGTCGCTTAAACTTAAACATACATTTTTTAAGTGTAACATTGTTATTGACCTTGTCACCTTTCTTAATAATCAAAAAATACACTGGCTCACAAAAGTATTCATACACTAGGCATACAAAATACGAGCTTAAGGTATATTGTCAATACAAAATAAAGAATAC
Source organism: Onthophagus taurus (assembly GCF_036711975.1). NCBI lineage: Eukaryota > Metazoa > Arthropoda > Insecta > Coleoptera > Scarabaeidae > Onthophagus > Onthophagus taurus. Next base: position 26,972,533 of record NC_091966.1, read on the forward strand.
GAAATGTGTCTACTATGCGCTAGGTACCAATAACTTTTATGAAAGTCAACATGTTTTTTTACGTACAATTAAAAGGTGTAATAAAAACTATAACATTCCATTTAAAATAATAATAATAATATTTATTGATAGGTAATAAACGAAATACATAAGTACATAGCAATATATGAAGAAAATACAGCTCCAATCAAAAAGAGTCATGTCAGAGCGACCAAAGAAAATCCGAGGTCGTCCTGTTTTCCAATGACCCATCGAAAAAAAAAAAAAAATACAACAAATAATAATAATAATAATCAAAACAATATAATTATATGATTCAAGTCATAATAATATTTAAATAAATTTTAAATGAATTTTAAATGCGCAAAGTAAGACAGTAATCGTATACAAAAAAAAATTTAAAAATCCTTCCATTGCTCACTCACCCACCCAAAAACTTCTTAACCATGTCCTTAAAGGAAAGCAGATCAAGATTCTTAATTGAATCAGGTAACCGATTGTACATGTTAGGCACACAATAAGAGAAACTACGTTTAAACATTTCTAGGCGGTGAAGAGGTATCGTCAAGGCATGCCTATGCCTAACATTAATGTGGTGAACATCCGTACGAAATTTAATTTTATTGTACAAATAAGGAGGTCTTTTATGTAAGATAATTTTATGGTAGAGACACAGGCAGTGAAGAGTTCTACGTCGTGACATATTTAGCCATCCAACCCACACCAGTGCGTGTGATATGCGCTCCCTTCTACGGATACCGTAAATGAATCGCAAGCAAGAGTTTTGAAGTTTTTGAATCTTATCCGAATGTACACTATCAAGACATGAATGGTAAACAACGTCACCATAATTAAATATAGACAAAACAAGAGCATCGCAAAGCTGTAGTTTCAATTTTTGGTTTAAGATGTACCTATTATTATAAAGCAACCTTAAAGTAGCATAGGCTTTCCGTAGAAGAGACTGAACATCAGACACCAGAAACAATATCTACAGCTCCAAATGTTTGACCATTAAGTACCACTGACTGTTTTCGATTAGATAAGTAACTATGGATAAATTGGATAGATTCTTCAGATAAACCAATGTAGTGCAGCACGGCCAATAAAGTTTCATGATGAATTCGATCAAATGCCTTAGAAAAATCCAAGAGAATTAAGATTGTAATTTGTTTAAATAACGAAGTTATGGTCTACTTCCGGTAGACCGGAAGTGGCAGCCATCTTGAAACTATTTTAGATCGAAAGTTCCGAATGAACAACCCATGCTACCAAAATTTCAAAACTGTACGAATAGTGGAACCTAAAAAAGTTCTAACGAACCAGTTACGTAAGACAGCCTATTGATTCTATAGAGCAACCAAGCAATACTTCACATTTATAGCTAGATGCTTTCGTGATCCAGTTTTCTCCAAAAACAAGACGACCTACACTTGGCAGGAAACTATCGTGTTAATTGTCGATATATTTTCTATGATCCATATATTCAAAACATTCTTAGAGCATTTAAGAAAGATAAAAGAATAAACATTTTTTTTAACCATATCCGATACCAGGAAATAGACAAAGCATATTGGTGTGTGCCAAAATAGTACTAATCAATTGGAAACACATTCTGCTTATTTTCTAAAGGCAAGACAAGTTCAGATCTGTAAAGGGGAATGATTTCCAAAACATTCAATGACCTTAGAATGTGGAAAAAACTGATTAGTGTGAGTTAAAATTGTACTAATCGATTAAAAACATGTTTAGGATAATCAAGAAAGAAGAAAATATAATAAAATTGGCTTTACCTGGATGTGTATCTCATATCACGAAACGGAAAAAAATTGTTGGTGTGTGTTAAAATGACACTAATCAATTGGAAACATCTTCAATAAATAAGAAATATCATATTTCCTACCTAACTCGATGACGCCCTGCACCATAACACTTCAGAAAAGTATGCATTTGTTGCATATCGACAAATCGTGTCGTCATTACGTATCAGTATAACAATTGCTCATGGTTCGTATATAAAAGCATGCAATTTCAATTAGACAAGAACAATACGAGATCAACATTAAGTACAGTAAGAAAATTTAGTAGACACACGCAAAATTACAAAGTATTAGGCTTAATCGTCTTGCCGTGCCAATACTCCCTCGTTCAGAAAGTAATCAACAAATTCATCCCATTTATTTGTTAATGTAGCATTTGTCAAAACACCTTTTTTCAATGGGAAAATACTTTTGTCAACAGCTTTTCCTCTCCAGCTACCGATTCTAAAGACAGCTTCTTCTCCGGAATCAAGTGTTTCTAATAGAAAAGTCTGACCAGATGATAAGAAAATCATTTACTACGATTCTGCTTACAAAGCTGTAATTAAAAATTCTTTCTTTTAATCCTTTAGAATTTTTTGCCACGTTTTGCAGTACTTACTATATTTTCCTGTTGTATCTCTTCGTTAGGTTTTCGCGAAACTTTTATCCATCTATTACTTCCACACAATTTTACATAGTAACGGTTTACGCCTTGGCGTGCTTATATGGTATTTATTCCCTCTTAACATTCTTCTAACGATTTCGAGGCATCGACGTTGCAAAGACGGCATCAACGATATTTACTTGATTTGCCAGGAAACACAAAAAACTTTCATCGCGTCGTATTCAAATATAAATTTGCGCAAACTTTACACCAATATTGTAGCGATTGAAGGTAATTTGTGGTTATCCTGCTTTAATAGTTGGATGCAGATTTGAAAATCCTGTTCAACGGTGTAGTAAGTAAAAATTATGCCATTTTAGCATTTTGGCTTGGCAGCGACGATATATTGGTATCTTAGTTCTTATAGTGATTTCAGTAGCAAAACTTGATGATAGTAGTTTTCTTTATTGTTTTTAATAGAACACGAGAATTTAATAGAATCTCTCTATTGATTTAGCTCTATTTTTTAATAATGAAACTTCGTGGAACTGTCCACCGCGAGATTTCATTACGATAATCTTTTCCATTATGTTGTAAATTTACAATAGATGTTCGTACCTCAGTAGTTATTTCTTTACGTTTATTCATTTTCTTGTCGATGCTATAAATGAAGATAAGTAAAAGTGCACAAACTACCTTGATCAGCTCGTGGAGAAACAATAGGCACCGCACGGATAACAATAAGTAAATTTACATGTGATTAAAACTGTGTACTAAATTACAACTGTATGAAGATTTTTATGAGGAGAATTTTATAGATATATATATTTTGTTATTATCCATAAATTAGACTTTAAGAATTTATTAATAATAATACAGCAAATTATATCATGGCTGACGGTAGAACAGTACCTAAGTCGAAAAATGGAGGAAATTTTAGAAACTATGAACGTTCATTAGCAGATGCAGAGGAATTACAGTTATCAGAATTAAATCTTGCTGATGAAAGTGATGCAGATGAAAAATTGATAGTAGATCCAATTGAATGTTCTGCAAATAATTATACAGCAAAACTACAAACTCGCAGATTTCTTTCACGTAATATTCTCTTATAGTATAACACTGAACCAGCGCGTAGAACAGATGATCTTAGCATTCAACATACATTCAAAATGTTGATATCAGCAGAAATGTATGATGTAATAGTTCATGAAAACAATAGAAAAGCAATCCAGTGTTACGAATGCGAACATGCAAAAAAAGACAATAAAGCCACTTCGTATATGGAAACCTACATACTTATCTGGGAATACTTTTGCTTGCTGGTGTCACAAACGTACTAGTTATGTAGACACAATAATCTATGGCAAACTAACTCGCTTCCATTGTATTGTGCTTCAATGGGTCTTCTGTGTTTTGGGCTGTCAGTTGTTTTATCAGATCTCATAATGGAAACTCATGCCGGAAACAATATCTGATCGTATATCTGACATTTTCTTCATGACAACTATACATATAGCTGGAACCAACGTCACTGTACAAGCAACTTTACGCTTTTCGTGGTGGTACTGGATTCACTCAATATATACTATCAAATCCGGCGAAATATGGATTTAAGGTTTGGGGATTTGTTGAGTTATTAATTTTTATCCAATTAAAAGACAAATCTATATTCATGTGGTTAAAGATTTGTGTTGCAAGCTGTTTCAAGGAAATTCTTCATTCTTTATTTTAATGTTAGACCACAATTTGTCTATCAACAAAAGACACACCATCCGTATTTTCAACCAATGAAGAAGAGGAGTTGAATCATCAATATTCAGATTTAGCAACTACATAAGAATGTTCATATATTCCAAGAAAGACTAAATCAGTTGTGCTTCTTTACATACCTTGGTCAATATACAACGAAGAGAAGAATATATAGAGCGCCTTTGGCTGTATTTGCACCATTCGTGAATGAAGCCATCAAGAAACTGTAGAAGATTGTGCCTACAACTGTTGATTGAACAACTAACAATGCTTAAAATCCAAAATCATTCACAAAATCCATAAATCATGCGAAATCTTCTGTCACGTAGTGGAATTGAAAGCATGTTGGGCCGTCCAGTACCACCTACTGAAAATCAGCCAGTACATACTCAAGAAGAACGTGACAATTCTGACAGAATCAAGCAGAAGAGGAATTGTTACCTATGCACTTGTGATAGTTTTAACTGTAGATAAAAGTTAGAAAAGCAAAAAGTACTCGTAAATTTTATCACAAAAAAATTTGAATTTGAAATACATACCCAGACATGTGGATGTAGGCACAAAGTTATGAAAATAGTACCAAGAAGCGCCGTCCTGTGGAAACCAAACGTTGACTTTGTCATCCTCTTCAATTTTCGGAAACAAAAATTTGTTGAGCATAGTACGGTAATGCTCGCCATTGACCGTAACGACGGCGCCTCATTTTCGAAGAAAAATAGCCCAATGATGCCAGTTTGCCATAATCAGCTACAAAGAGTAACTCGTTGTGGGTGCATCGACTTCTCAGTAATGAAATTTGGATTTGTTGAGCACTAAATGTGACAAGACGCTTTTTGACATGGCCTCCAATGAGGACATGGGGTTCATCTGAAAAATGCTTTTCTTCGGCTAAGCGATCTTTAGCTCATTGGGCGCACCGAAAACGCATCGGATGGTCACTTGGACTAATTGAACTTTGTAAGCCTTCATACAAAGGTCTTTATGCAAAATCTTAAACCTACTTTGGAAGTAGGTTTTCAATAATTTCCATTTTTGTTCAAACCTAAACCGTTCTATTTTGTAAAATTCGTGAATGTCTTCTGTCTTTCAAAATGAAAATAACCGGTAGTTCAAATTCCAAACCCATACCGTAGAAAATTGTTTCAATTAGGGTTACATTGAATTTTTGGATATCGGAAGTGTTTAAGGTAATTGATATTACATTCTTTAATTGATTAAATGAATACTGCACCTCCTAATACTGCATCATCGGTATGCTAATTACCCATTTCTAAGAGAAATTTTACAATCAATGTTAAAATATTCTTTCTTATAAAATTTTATAAATTAATTTGGATTTTCTGTTGGTACATCTCAACAAGCTAGATGCTATTAGTAGATAATAGCAGTTTTTATTGAGATTCTACAATGTAAAAAAATTGCATAATGAATATATAATTTCTCATTATTGTATACTTTACAATCCTTTTTTTTTCATCATTTCGATTTATACATTTCCATATAATTACAAAATGTATTTACTGAGGAATGTTTAAAGATTTGATATTTGAATTACAATTACAAGAAATATTTTTTAACATATCTCTTTATATGTTTTTAAGGATTTGTTGATTCCATCCCAGGAGAACCAAACCAAATATTTTAAAAAAGAATTTTTAAACGCGATAATTAGCACTAAGAAAATATAAAGCTTGTACATGTGACTTAACATATATTCTAACAACTTTGTTAAAGTCATTTATAATGATTTTGGTTTATGACAAGAAAAAGTTTAGATTTTACTTGTTATTTTCTTAACTACTACTAGAAACTGATATACAGGGTGATTCAAAAAATCGCTGACTGTCTACGCCATTGCTAATTTTGTCAAATGGGCAGTATTTTCGGGTAAAGTGATCAATTATCTATCAATTGGTCTCTTACAAAATTTTGATCAAAGCAATAGTTTTTAAGAAAAACACGTTTGTAGAAAATTTGTTAATCCAATCAAAAACGGTTGCTTTAATCAAAATTTTCGAAGAGACCAATTGATAGATTGACAAAATTAGCAGTGGCGTTGAAAATATTTTTAAAAAAGGGCTTTTTATTACAGATAATGTTTAATTTTAAAGAAACTTTGACCTGCTATATCTCGTTAAGGAGGCATTTGCGACCTCATGTATATTAAGACTTTTCATCTTAATTTTTGATGTATTACCTGCCCTAGAAGTCTGTCAGCGGTTTTTTGAATCACCCTCTATAACATAGCTTGTTTGAAAACTACGTATACTCACTCACAATTTAAGATTCTTTTTATTACAAAAATTCTTTATCAACCACTCTATATAGTAGGATACAACACGATTGCCATTAATATAAAGATAGGCGTAAGCAATGGGTCGTTTATCGGTTCGTATTTACTTTACACCTGTGCGGGCAAATAGGCATATTTTGCGGAGAGCGAACGCGTGTACCGCAAAGCCTCGTTTGAATTGCAAATGTTAAGCGGCTCGCGCATTGGTCAACAGCGTGCCGGCACATCTCCTCCTATAACATATTAAACCGTCCGACCCGTAAGTCCTTATTTTCCAATATATAGATGTATCGATCGTCTTAGTCGCGCGCGCCGTTAACGGTCTTCGAGAAAAAAGACACTTACGAAACACACCTCCTGTAAATAATAATAAGAAAAAGCCATCTCTGGTTAAGCAATAATCTACACGCTGCGTAGAGACGTTGAGAGATAGACGAAAATGGGACGATCGCGAAGACGATAAAATGCGGATTTGGTGATAGACGAAAGAGATCTCGGATCTCTCTACAAGAAGACTTAGCGGTAATAAGCCCGGTATTTGTGACGTATCTGTTTGAAGAGGAGACCAATTAACTATCGATGATATCGTTCTCACGGCGGAGAAAGTTGGGATATATGTGACATTAATTTGTAACCTTTGCGACTAACTTTCATGCGTCTACTAATATGACCTTTGAAACGAATATTTTGTTGGTACTAATGGCGCAAAACCGTATATGGGTAGTCGCTAAAACGAAATAGAAATTGTATTCCGGTAGCAACAATTTCAGTACGCATCAGATAAAATTTATCGTCTTTAAGAAATATGTGATAACCAGAATGTAATTACCGATGTTAATCGAATAAACTCGATTTAATAGTTAGATAGCTTTATAGTAATTCAATATAAACAGAATATTAATTATATTAAATTTGTGTTGAATTAATAACAAGAAATCTAAATCTCTCCTAAATAAGATACATATAAAGTTAATCCATAATTTTGTGGAGAGCCAAACCAGCACATTAGGGGTTTGTTCAAGTGTGGTTAAGGCCCCTTTTGTCACGTTGACCTCCTTGACCAGCATGAACGCTCGAGCCTTTATACTTCTGCGAACCTGGGTGTCGATATTATAGGTTTGCGGTAAGAACACAATAAAACATTTCTCTTTCCATTGAACTAGAGGTAGTAAAACGCGTTCTAGTTAAAGGATCCACTTTGGTCCGTGGATGCCATCAAACGAGACCATTGTATTCCGCGTCACACCTATCAGAGAACGAATTAAGAGAACAATTTGCTTAAAAGCCCACCTCAGACGCCGAGTAATTTTCGCTTATTTAAATGTATTATCAGTAATATTTACGTTTGCCTGGTCGCATTTATTAGTATCATCCACGAATTTAAGAGGTGCACTAAGAAAGCTGCGCGCCTGGTCAATTAATTAAGTCGATCTGACGGGACACCTGAGTAGCGACCGCAAGGACCCAACCCCTTAAGGTGGTAAGAATAATTTTCCAATATTGTATATCAACCGTGCGACGGCAACACAGGTTCCCGTGTAACCTGAAAACCCAATATATTCGATTAAATGCGCGTTTATGGCTCCACGCGTGCACATTATTGCGCTAGCAACAACCGCCATAAACGTGTATCACCGGATTATTGCCATAATTGCAAATAAAATCGCGCACAAATTCACCGACGCCAAGATTGGATATTTTTATGGTTTATCACCCTTCAACTTACCAAAGTAAGTACTAAATTCATTTTTATTCACAGGTGATTTTTTATTCACAGGTAGAAAGCAGTTAGGTATACAAGTCTAGAACTGCTTATCTTGTATTTTATAGAGACGTTAAAATTATTTATTAGAATAATTAGTAATCCTAAAAAGATAATTTAAGTTAATTAAAATTTGTAGTAATATTTTCTGTTCATCAAGCTTAATAGATCAAACTTTACCATAACGAAACGTATTGCAAATTATATAGTCTTAACAACCGTCTAGGCTATTGGGCTGAATTTAAAGTGCTATGTAGTTAAGTTTAAGCTGGTTTTTGGCGTGCTTAACTTGCTAGGTACTCGCACGAATTAATCAAAGTATTCGTAAATATGAATATCTCTTCTGAATTAAATTATGCCTGGCGATCAAAAAATGAAGGTAACTCATAGCAGTTATAAAACCATAATAATAATAGATTTTAGTTATGACATCGACTAATCGAAACTAATCGACCGTATGACAAAATTATAGCTATTGATAAATTTGGTGCTGAACAATAGAAGCGCTGTGCTTAAGCTATTGTATAGCACTACCCTGTTATCTTTATGAAGCTAGAGATGTTTTGATAATTAGAGATGATCTATGTAGAAAGTTGTTAGGGATTCCCTAATATTATTTTGCAACTACCCTGGCATTCCTATGATGCTAGTAATGGGTTTATAAAGATGTTGTATCTAGAAAACCATTAAAGATCTCAAATGTCTAGAAAAATACGGATGCTTAAAGATAGATGTTAAAATTAGAAACTATAATGAAGTTGTTTTCCTTAGTTTAACACAGCAGACATGAATAGTTGAAATGATACTTCAACGTCTCACAAAGATCTTTTGTTCCTAGAAATATCCCATATAGAGAGACGTAGGTGATTTCTAAACATCTCCATGAAGTTTGACGGGTTTTCAAGATAATCATGAACTACAGAGAGAGCGAGATGTTATAACTTTCTTGATGTCCCTGTGATGTTCAAGATACTTTCATATTGAAAATGTTTTATTTAGAAATTAGAAAACATTTTATTTAGAAACATCTTTCTGGAACTGGATATCCTTTTATGTTGAAAATAAATACCAGGATGTCAAAACCATCCTGGTATGTCTATTAAGTTAGAAATACTTTGGTTCTAAAGATGCCTCCTGTAGGGAGATATCAGAGAACACAAAGCTTCTTTATAGAGCAGGAGGTGCTTCCGAATTAAAGAGGAACTAGAAAGAGTTTTTCTCAAGCCTCTTAGATTGCTTGAGATGCTCCTTTAGAGAAATGCTAAAGATTCCAAAGCAGCTCTATGAAGCTGGAAATGTCTTCAAGTTAAATGTTAACCACAAAGTGTGATGATAAAAACTGCTCTAGTGTCTCTACGATGCTATAGATGGTTTAATACAAAAAATGTCCTGTGTGAAGAAATTCCAGAGATTTCCAAATATTTTCTAGTAGCGGAGGGAGCTGGAAATAGCTTTAAATTAAATATGGACTGAAAGAAATATCTTATACTGCGATACTAGGAATGTTTTATTAATAATATTATATCTGAATATCAGATATTGGAATTACTTGGTATATCTAAGATGCTAGAAGTGTTATGATGTTCCAAATGCTTCCTATAGATAGATATCAGATATTCCCAATCATCGGTTTACTATTAATTTCTCTATAATTTCTCTCTGTAAACTGGATATCAAGACAAATAAATAATAAAATAAATAAAATAATCTCTTTAATAATAATAATAATAATAATAAATGACTTTATTGTCTGCATTACAAAGAAGAAACTACAATACAAATATATACATAATATATGGAGATCAAACGGCGGGATCCAGAATAGTCTGTTCTATCCAACCGTAAAATAAAAAAAAAATTCCATGAATTTTAGCATTGGACTTGCTTTTAAGGTATTTGTAAACTACAAAGAAGAAGATGCTGGAGATACTTTGATACTCGAAAAACTCTTCGTAGAGAGATCTCAGTGATTGCTAAGTATAGATAACAGTTCTTCTAATTTATAAATGAATCATAAAAGGGATCACGAAAGGTTAAACCATCGTGCTAACTTTATGACGTTAAAGATTCTTTGGGTCCAAAAATATTTTGTAGACAAATGTTCGAGGTTTCAATATGCTTTTAGGTTAAAATTAAAATGCAAAAAATTTGTTAAAATAACTAGAAATATACCATGTACACAGTCGTCAAAAATTAGCAAGCATATCTATGAACCAGTTATGTCAGAACAATCTTGGTATCTCTATGCTGCTAGGAATGTTTTGATACTAAAAATGTGTCATGTAATAATTTGCAGCTAGACCAATAGAGGGGTATTTCAGCTATAGATGAGAACAACAAAGAGATATATTAAAACTAGCCTGGGATCTCTATGATACTAAAGATATTAAAAAGATATTGTTAATATTAGAAATACTTCCTACAGAAAGACTTCCAAGCATCGTTTTGGAGCAAAAGGCTCAAAGCCTCTTTCAAACCCTCTAAGGTGGGTTTAAATTATGGTCAAAATTCTTGGCCAGCTGTTTTGCGGGAATGTTTTATCTAACGGTTACCTCGCCCTTTTCTTTTACACAAAGAAATGCGCGAATAAGGCGCGAATGAAAATGAACAGTCAGTTTGAATGAGATAACCATATCTGTTGTGTCTCAGGCTACTGCATCTACTGATGCATCATGGAATTATTTCGCCAGAAATCAGAAATTACTTTATTGGAAATTGAAAAAATGCCAAACACATCAACTTGTGTTTATGACTGGTCTATGATTCGTCGTGAGGTCTCGCCCAACATGTTTTAGAGTGGAGAGTTGTTTCCCAAAGTAATTGCGCAAGTATATTACACATAGTCTAAACCTACCTTATTGTATTGTAAACCTACCATTTATTTAGAAATATCTTGGTATCTCTATGAAATTTGAGATGCTTTGATAATAGAGATAATAGATTTATACATAGGGTAAGTGTAAATATCTTAGCTATTTCCATATTCTGAACGTTTATACATGTAGTAGAAAGATACTGCGAAAAATGGTTACTTTTTTAGATAGATTAGTTGACCTTCACATAATAAAAGACTAAAGAAGGGGAAAATACATGTTGACAACTATTTCGAAGAAAAATTAAGGAATTCCTAATTAAACATGCATTTTTCTACTATAAAGAATTTTTATTTAACAGTTTCTTGACTTTAATGTGACATTTTACACATTTACACAAGTGTTTGACGTATTTATGTAATGTTATTATTACAGCTAATAAATTGTGTTGAATTCCTATGAAGAATTTTTATTTAACAATTTGTTGAGTTTCATGCGACAATCTCCACATATGAGTGCTTAACGTATTTATATAATGCTTTTTTAAATCAAATGAATTGTGCTACATTGTAGTTGACACATGATGCATAAGTACAAGAATATAAACAAAATAATCATCGATCTAATATGAAAAAAATGTTGCAGAAATTCCAGCAATAACTCTATAACTTCATGATCAGAGCTTCGCGATCAGTTACGAATTCACTTATGTAATGCGTTAGTACTCTATCTCTAATTATGATCGAAATGATGTGGGAAACTTTTAGTAAGTTCAGAACTCTTGCGCCTACTTTATGCTTGGTATTAAAAAAATCTGATCGCATATCTCCGTATATACGCTCCGAGGAAGATGTCGCGTAATAAAATCTTATACTCGATGTCTCCTTATCATATTTTAATTATTCATGAAAGCTCTCGTTACTTATAAAATAAAATTCGATTTCAAACAGACATTTAATAATATTAAATGGCACAAATACACACTGAAAAATATGGTACATTAAAGCAATGAATAATTTGAATAATTTTTGGTTAACGTAATGAAAACGTATATTGAAATAGTTATTATATAAGAATGAATTATGTTGATTTAATGGATGCATGCATGAGTAGATTAATTCAGAGAAATGTTTTTATTTAGCCAATGATTTAATTATTAACTCGATATATTTGTTTGAGGAAATGATTTATATCATAAATCAAAACTCTTTATTTGCAAAACAAGATTCTGTATAATGTGTTACAATTAACAAAATATTAAGCGCACTCAATACGGGTAAACACGAAATAGAAATTTTTTACTTGGCGTATACCTAAGCTTGATATATTCAAAAGTTGGAAATGTAGCCTGAAAGAGAAGATAAGGAACAATATCATAGCCTGCTGAAGATTTACTGTAGTGAACCTTACCAAGTAAGAATTGATAACAGAAAACAGTTCCTTCAGGGAAGTTCCTTAGCAAATGAAATAGTGGAACAATAAAAATTGGCGAAAACTTCGTAAAGTAAAAAAATTGATAATGGACGTGATTTGGGACTGAAATTTTTACACTTAGACTTCATCAAATGAAGACTTACATTCCAAGTAACCTGGTGATCAGCATGATGTCAATGCGAATTAGTCCCACACTGCAAATTTCTCACAACCTTCGATATCAACATTAGACCTTTCCTTCCCACTTATAGAAGGTGCCCTTAATTACATATAATCACATTATCTTGCTAGAGCTGCTTCCAGCAGAGCAGTGAAGTCACCTATAAGTCTCTATTAACCTGAAAATGACAATTTCTGTGGTTTTCACTGCAAAGAAATCATATCATGGAATAGCTAGTTGCAGAATATTCTTGCTTCAGTCTTTTCATCATTTCATCAGTATTTGCAATTAATGACAGTCTGAATAATTGTGTATGGTCCTTTTTACCACTGATATGGATTGAAGGCAAATCAAATTATCAAATTATTAATCAAATTTCATGTTTTGATTTATTGCATCAGAGCACAGATTCTATGGCAGCTAGCCATACAAGGTGTAACATAGTAGTCACCCTGACATTGTGTAAATGACCATCAAGTAGTAGGTACGCAATAAAAATGTTTAGGAGTATAGTTTGGAGTAAATGACAAGTCACTTGACTACAATTATGTATACACATCGGGATGAATACACGTTTAAATTGAGATAAAAAAAGTGAATGCAACTAAACTCTAACAACATGATTTCCTCACTTTTACCAGATTTATTAGCTTAAGACCTGAAGTGTTTGTAGATGCAAATCGGAAAGAACGGGACATACATGTTTGGAAATGGAACACTGCGTATTATTTTATTCATTTATTCATAATAAGAAGTAGCATTGGTTTCAGAGTTTAAATGTGCAATCAACAATGTCTTCTTTTGTAACTTTTGCAAATAATTTAAACATTGTATATCAAACTAATCGAAATCAAATTATATCAAGATCAAACTAATTCTGAATAATTAATGTAATAGTTATTATAAATTTTATTTAATATAGAGTATACTCTTAAAACTGAAAGAAAGCAATTTAAATTTTCACAAGTTGACACCGTAGAAGCCAATGTTTGTCAAAGGCCGGTCCAGTTTGCTCTCAAAACGGTATCTTTTAAACAAACACCGCCCGTTCAGTAAAGAAGAAAAAGGAGCGCCCGTCCACCAAAAAAAAGTATTGAAATATAATTTCGCAACCACACAGACTCCCCAACACCGAACTCAACGATTGAACGAAAAAGAAAACGGTCAGCTTACAACATTGCGCCTCGACAATATTTAACTAGCACTCGAACGGCAGTCCGGTAATGGTCGTCCCGAATAACTTGCCTAGGAGAAGAAGAAGAAGAACCAGAAGAAGAACTCTTCCATCGGTACGCAGTTTGTAAGAAGACAAAGCCCTCGAAACACTTGTGTATGTTAATGTGACGTATAGAACGAGTAGATTTGGTGTCCGTTCGTAGTCCTCTTGACTGCGTTTCTTGAACAACGTTCGCTTAACGATTTGAAAAGTAGTTTAAGTGGTGAGCAACGGCGGCGACATACGATGAAATGTCGAGTGGTGTGTTAAAAAAAGATGTGAAGGGTTAATTAAAATTGAAAATGGGATTTCTTAACTGTTAAAAATCACATTCACAAAACAATAGGATTGTATTATAGGTAATTTTTAATTAAATTTTATTTCATGTTATTTGAGAAGTTAGTGGTTTCACTTAGTATTGAAGTCTCCTAAGATTTGATTATTTTCTTAGAAAATTTAAATTATTAAAACAGGTAAAAAGGGTGAAACTATTCTAAGAAAAGTTACGCAAAAATTATGGAGGGTCCGTCATAAATTTATTCACCTTTTACACTTCCTGCTTTTTTTTTCTTTTTAGATTTTATCATTATTTCCAAGAAAGTATTTTTAGATTGTGTTTAGACACAAAAAAAAAGAATGCAATTTAAAATTAATAAATTATTATGTCTTCTCGGGACAAATTACAATTTAAGTTATTTCGGTATAAATCAGACCTCTTTATAATAAAAAGAAGAGGATCGGTTCTCGTGCCCAACAAACCGTAACCGCTACACGTCAACAACTGTAAACAATTGTAAACATTCGCGCTCCGATTCACTTTCTGTTTCGTGCTTACTGTGCCTCAATTTCGCTATAACCTCGCATTTTTACGTTAATTTTCTGACTCATTCTATAAAAGCTACAAATTTCGCCATCATTTTACGTCGAGTTTTTTTTTTATTTTCATACAAAACGGCGGTGTGTAACAATTAGGAGTAATTGGAGCATTTTTCAAGGTTTTAAATTGAATTGGTCTATTTAGGTTTTAAAATTAGTATTTGAATTGAATAAAAATTGGTGCAAATAAATTACAGTAAAACAAAAGTCCTTTATATGAAAAATCTTTAATTTACACTTTAAACTTGAGAACGTCTGAAGTTGTTTAACGCCGAATAACAACCAAAACTAACTGCTAAACTACAGGTACTGGTTTTTCTATTTCCTATTAGCTTTGAAACACTTTCTATATAAATTAACTGTCACCATTTTTAAAACTAGAACTAACACATTTTAGCACTAGCATTAAAACTAGTGTTTAGCCGTGCGGCTGAAGACGCACGCCGAAACTTCAGTTCAATGAAAGATATAGAACAATCTAAAGTTGAATAACAACTAAAACTAAGACGAACATTAGAACTAACACTAGACCTAGAACTAGAAACATTCGGGTTTAGTCGTACGTCTCTTAAGACGGCTAAATTCGAATGTTTCTAGCTCTAGATCTAGTGTTAGTTCTAGTTTTAGTTAGTGCTAATGCTATAGCATTAGAACTAAAACTAGACGTAGAATTAGAATCATTACCATGTTTCTAGTTCTAAGTCTACTGTTAGTTCTAGTTTTAGTTCAATGAAAAATATACAACAATCCAAAGTTGAATAAGAACTAAAACTAGAACTAACACGAATATTAGAAATAACACTAGACCTAGAACTAGAAACATTCGAGTTTAGCCGTCTTAAGAGACGTAGTGCTATATTAACACTAGACCTAGAACTAGAAACGTTCGGATTTAGCCGTACGTCTCTTAAGACGATCGAGTTTAGTCGTCTTAAGAGATGTACGGCTAAACCAGAACGTTTCTAGTTCTAGGTCTAGTGTTAGTTCTAGTTTTAGTTAGTACTGATGATATAGCATTAGAACTAAAACTAGACCTAGAACTAGAATCATCCGGATTTAGCCGTCTTAAGAGACGTACGGCTAAACCCGAATGTTTCTAGTTCTAGGTCTAGTGTTAGTTTTACTTTTCGTTCAATAAAAATATACAATAATCTAGTGTTGAATAACAATTAAATCCGTTATATCGAGATTATACTGCAATAAATATGTTGTGTAGACGTTGATATTTCCAATCTACAATTTACTAAAAAATATAATAATAATTACAGTTTATCCAGATAAAACGATTTCAGCATTCAAATCTAATTGGCCGAGATGCACCGGATTATTATCTGAACACGATAATAATAGTAATAAAGTTAATGGTTAAAACGGGATGTTTCTCGTTCCTCTTCAAATCCGAAACTACATCCAGATTCGAAACGTCATCAACGTAAATAACTAAATAATAAACAACATAATAATGCGCCGGTTCTATGTCCGTTCTACTTTCCATTCGAAACCATCGAAAAATTTATTACGGTTTGAGTTACACAAGTCGCGAAAGATGTCACTAAAAAATGAATCGAATCGATTTTTCGCGCGGTTATCGGTTTTTTAATGAGATCCTCACGTTCGACACTCACAAGATTTTCAATTATAGCATATACGCAGCAGTAAATTTGAACGGCGCATCAATCGCAAAAAAATATCGACATCTATGGGTATTAAAAATAAAAGGTGAAGAGATCGTTATAAGAAACATTAATTTGTTTTATGTGTTGGGTTCGTTTGGGGTTAGGTTGAGTGTTATTCTAATTATATAAAATAGTTAAATAGATTCAAAATAATAATAAACAATAAAATATATCTGTTATGAAGATAAATATTGATGATAATTTTTCATGAGAATGAGATAAAAACGCCCTCGTCGATGACATGTATAAAGAGGAAAAGAAAAGTTGGAGAGACGGTATCGTGCAGGTGATGTATGAAAGGTACGAGAGAACGCCGCAATTAAAATTTCAATATAATTGCTGCGTTCTTCTTCAAAATGCAAATGCGCTGCCGCCCGAGTCGATTCCTTGAAGTTGTTATCGATCTCGGTGCTCGAGCGCGTTATATCCTGAATAATCTCTATTTTTAACCGGTTCGCGATCCGAATGTCAGAACGAGCCGAAAGGACGAACATTATCGAAAGGACGAAGAGTAAACCACTGAGGAGTAGTGAAAAAAGTTACCGCCCCTCGACCCCCGCCGCCACCGTTACCTCCCCAGCCGCCAATGACTCCGAACTTATGAAATAAAAACGAAGATGCTTGTCTATACGACACTAATTCAAACATCAATATATTACCCCTACTGTTGCCCCACCAACCAGGCGCTGTGATCTTGTGGCAGGTATAACACATCCCCTCCTATAGAGACCGCGGTATCTCAAGTCCGAGGAGTTCCTGTAGTCATTCGCTGCTAGATCCTTGACTTGGTACGTTTCGCACAACACCTTCACGATACCGTCCGAGACGTACCGAAAATCTACGTTATAAAAACCCCAAAAAAAATACCCCCCCAAAAAAGAAAATTAATATTAAATTTTTCGCGAGTGACCCGAATACGTTTCCATTAAAAAAATCGAACCCAATTAGAACCCGGCGACTAAGTGAACTAGAAACCCATACAAATAACACGAACGATCAGTGATAAGTGCTTGAGTAAACGACCGAAATCAAAATATTAAATACCGCGGCGATTTCAAAATTAGCACCGCGGACCTCCCCGAGTGAAAGTGATCTCTGTTATTAACACGTTGAGTGAAGAACTGGATCATCATCGGTATATACGACGACAGTGCACGCGCAATGTTGCATGCTGTGCGCCGTTGATGAGAGGTCCTTGCAAGGACACCCCCGGAACCTGGACAATTTACAATTTTCCACCGATTACGACCACGACAATCCAAAGGTAAGTCACTACATCATACTAAAACCTTGTTTTGAGAGCAATTCTTAATTCTTAACTCTTAACCGGCGGAGCTTTTACGCAATCGGTTTTTTCGCGGAGAACTCGATGGGCAGTTGAGCGAGCTTCCCGTTTGGTAACTTCAATGACAAGCCAGACAACGAACGCTTTCCGGCGGCAAAATCGTTTCGTTTATTCACGAATTCCGCACACCTAATTGTTGCACCTCGGAACAATAGTGACGAGTTAAGCAATATTACCGAAAGACACAGGAAACACCTAAATTGTTTCTAAATATTTCATTTTTTTTTACTCCTATTTAACAAAAAAGAACAAGAACTTTATTCAAAATAACTTAATAAACTTGAAGTATAAAATCAAATTAATTTTTTATTACTAAAATTAACTTTTAATAGTTCTACAGTAATTATAAATGAACCAATTTATATTCATTATTTTTTAATTATTAGTTATTTAAAATAATTAAATTCATTAGAATTATATATCTATTTTAATTTTTGTTAAAACTCATAAAGTAGCCTCTATAAATGAAATCTAAAACATTGTCTATAAAAAATTTGATATCTTAACGTTAAAAATGTCTTAAACTTAAATAAAATCTTAAGTTACAAATTTAAAGAAATTTTCCCTATGATCCTATGGAAAAGAATAATTACAATTCAGAGCATAAAGTGATTAAGTCACAACAAGCATGAACTCATCATCCTTTTAAGCCTATAACAAAGCAAGAATATATTAATATAAAATACGTTCGTTGCTACTGTATTTTGTACTATAAATAAGTAAAGACCCAGTTTAGTAACAGTAACAAAACAATCTTATAATTGAACATTTTATTCCGTCACCGCCGTAAAAAATTTGGTTACAATTAAACCGTAATAAGCGATTTTTACCTGTTTTCTATTGAGTGATTACCACAATGGAAAACCAGTAGTTTACTCTTGTTTTGTCTTCTACGAAATGAACGGAAAATTTAACCTTCCCAGAAAACTAATAGCTTTTAAAAGCGTTATTTTGGTTAATAAAGGGGTTGACCAAACCATTTATCATCGAAAAACCATAAGTGACAGATGTTCTTTTTCTAAAACTACTACGCTTATTAAACGTAAAATTTTAAAGTAATATTTTAGGAAGCTTATTTTTTTTAATTAGTAATTTTTAATCTTTAATTTAATATTGTAAAAAATGTTATTTGCTCCGCAAGATAATGAAGACTTTACTTATAAAGTTCGCGTTCAGAAAACCGACGATGACGAACCTTGATGTGACTAAGGCAAATTGCCGAGGAAACTGAAAACCGAAGGGGGCAGCCACAGTCGCAATTTCACGGACATTATTGTCGGCCATTGTGGCCGGTTAACGAGATGCCCCCCGACAGAACGGTCGCTGTTTGAGAAGAAGGCGATATCGCGACAGGCCACTTAATGACTTTCGGGCCCGTTTTGGCGAAAATCCACACTTACCTTATTCAGTCGTAAACGTGAAACCGCCAAGACACACAGACAGTAGAAATTTAATAGAAAAAATCCAATAGAAAACCATAAAAGTTATTTAAAATTTATAGGAATGAATCGTTCATAAATTATTTTTAAAAAAAGAAGGGTAATAAAACTTAAGATTTAGATCGAAAATATTGATTTTCTAATGTGTCAAAAGGAGCTATCATTAAAATAAATTTATTGAAATACTTATTAAGCCATAAAACTTTTGTTGTAACTTTTTATTAAAATAGATCTATTTATTTATTATGTCCCTACAACTTCAAACTTTAGTTATTCCTTCCTCAAGCCATGATTTTACGAAATCGTGCATTACGATGGCATTGCGGCCGTCCAACCGAGCGAACGTTCCAGTACACATCCGTACAAATATACTGTGGGAATCTATCACTTTAATAATTGATGATAGTGGTACTCCGTCTCACGAGAGGCGGCAAACGGAATTAGAATAAACGTTAAAGTCGCGTATGCCGTTAATCGCGACTGTCAATAAGAGAGGTCCGGCATTCTCTCCGTTGTTGGTTCTTTCAATATCCCAATATTTGTGGGTCGGTTTCTCGGGCGGTCGTCAAAATTTTGTTTAAACAGTGTCGCGGACGACGACATCTAATGCAATATTCATGGCAATTTAAATTTTTCGCGACCATTTCTCGGATTTCGGACTGAGTACTCACGTCTTGATCGATTTCAGTTACTTATTTGACCAGGTGTTGAGTGTTAACTTTCGTTCGTTAGTACCTTAGTGTCAAATGCAACTAAATCCTTTTTATAAACTTAGCGGGATATTCATATTTATCATCTACAAGGATTATAAGACAAATAACATTATATAAAATTTTATCTCTAAATTTATTTGTTTACAACATTTTTTAATAACATCATCATAATTTCCTTTTAACTGAAATTTATTCAAAGTTTTATTATATTTGTATAAATATCGAGGCGTAAACTTATTAGTGTCTGCACCAAAAGAAATGATTAACTTAACCATCAATTTGTGGTACTTAACGTAAACTAATATTCAACGAATTATTTAGCGCGAGATTTCAACTGATATAGTTAAAGAAATATTAGTTAAATATAAATTGTTTATCATAAATGAAAATTAACAACACCTAAGAAGACACTTTAAAACTAGAAAGCTCGAACCTTTTTAACGAAGATGGATTAGATTATCTGATCTGAGATCTCAATCTCAAGATGTTTCAGCTTTCAATGGTTAAAATGAGGAAAATGTTATTGGGTTGAACAAAAATTACTTTTGACTCGATTCGTGAGTTTTGCGCATGCCGCCGCTCGTGGTTCTTTCTACAAGCTCTTTTTGAATAAATGTAAATTGCGAACGTTGTTAATAAAAATCTTTTAATACAAAACTATCCTAATTGGGAGTTACACGACGTGGATGATTAAAAATATTTAGGAATTATTTATTTATAAACGATTGCAGTAAAATCAAAGTTTTTTGATAAACAACATATGTTATAAACAATACTGAATTTTATGAATTGATAAAATCGTTGTTATCCTTTAATTCTTTATATTTATTTGATTTTGTGTAAATGATGTACCATGGTACCAGAAGCATTTCCGTTTTTAGCCTTCTCTACACGAATTTGTTATGCAACCACTAAATGAATACAAGCCTTCATGATTGAAACATCTTAGCGAGAAGAATTCTATTAAAATTGTTCCAAATACAACCAATATCTTAAGATAAATAAAGACATTTTGAGAATGTTTGTTAACGCTACTTGTAATAATAAATTGAAGGAATGCGCAACAGTTTAACTGTGGATGAGTAGCAATACTTACGAGACAAAGACAATGCTAAATTAAAATTCAAAGAACGAAATTGGATTCGGACGGGTTGCATTTTAAAGATCTTAAAGATTATACCATCGAAGCTATTGCTTCTACTACAAATTTGCGAATACTACGGAGGTAGTTTGCGAGTAAAATAAAATGTTGCACATATAGCGGCTTTCTTTCCTTTTCTTCTTTTCCTATGTCGCTTACCACAACATACCGCGCAATATCTTGTGGGTGCTTCCTTGTTTAGTGTAGGAGGAATAAAAGTAGAGACATTTCGTTCCGTTAGTTGTAATATGGCAGATGATTTTTATTTACTTGCTTTTTTACATTTAATTCACTGATAATTTTAGATAAGTCTTTTTACTAGATTGTTTCTAAAATCTGAATTAGTTCTTTCATCTCCATTCTTTTTACATAAGAGTTCCAAAAGTCATCTAAACGTTCTCACAATTTTTGTTTTTGTAATAATGTCTTTATCTGGTATTATCTGTTTTACTTGTTGGTCTTTCAAAGCTTTTATCTTGCCACTTTAGGATCATAACATTTCTTTTTCAGCAACTATTATTTCACCTTTTTTCAGTTTTTTGTCTGAATGGAAGTAATTCCATGTATTTGTTTTATTTGTTATTGAAAATTAGCTAGTTGTGGTGATTGAAAATGGCTCAATTAATGCCATGATAACTTGTAAAGTAATTAGTGTCTTTATATTAATTACTGCTTAGGGTTTTAACGTCGCTCAAGTTGTCTCGCGCATGCACATTTAGTCCGGTTTCGGCTCGAGATAATTCGAGTGTGCACGTGAAGGGGTTAATTAATCGGATTTAGTACAGAATAACCAATGATTTTTTAATTTAAAATGACATTCAATTTTAGCATTGATGGTTTTTAATAGAACTTTTAACACTATCGATCAAGGTGTGTTTTGTTCAGGTTTACGGTGTTTTGGGGATTGGAAGTGAATTCCAATCATTAATTCGAAGATTACCGCCTGATAGAAACCAGGTCGTAAAGTTTTTCAATTGTCCATCTGCTTCTAAACACATTAACCGTCGCCCGTCGAATACCGAGTCATAACGAGTACAGATTTTACCTGGTATAGTTAAACGATATTATGACTCCTTATACCATCAAATTAGAAATTTATTTGTATAATTGATTAGTATGTATTTCATATAAGGTTTGTTCTTCAACATAAATACACTTGTTCATAACATTTTTCTTAAGAAACATCTCGTTATCCTCCTATTAAAACAAATTATTTGATTTGGGTCAAATTGACCCTGTATTCGAGTTGCACGTCGCAATCCAGGCATTCGTCGGGTTGTTAGAAGAATCTGAAATATGAAGATGATTTCTGCAAGTTTGCAAGAAGACTTGAATAATATTAATAATTTTGTATAAAAGTATGGATTTAGCCTTAAAGCTGGCAGGTCAGCTGTGACTGAACATGTAAGAATAGATTTTGAAGCAAAGTTTGAAAGTTATTTTCTTTTAGAAGTTACAAGTTACTTGTACTATCGCAATTTACTTATATGGTACCTGTATATAATGCGATAAATAGGGTAAATGATATAACTATATATAAATGCGATAACTTCTATAAATAGGATAAATGTATAAATGGTACTCATCTAATCAGAGTGTAGACAGGATGAAAATCTTGCCTACCATAGAAAATGGGAGCCGTAAGATTGAAACAGTGTTTTATGAATTAAAAGACGTTCCATAACTAAATATACCCAATAGCTGGAAATTACACTGTTTGTTAAGGTGCTTGATATCTTTATAACCTAATTAAATTTGGGACGATTGTGCTTGCGATTAACACTTGATTCGGGAGATTCATTTCTCCCCTATTTACAGCTTTAAAATTTTCAAAAAGCATTTGTACATTAAACTTATTGCATATGTAATGAAATTGATGGCGAAATAAAACGATTCTCGTATGCACAGTTTAAACGTAGGCTTTCCCAGTTATTATTGCAGCAGCAGCTAATTTCCATGGTATATTCTGTTGTAGGTAATTAAAATTCTAATTTTAGTTTACATTGTACTATTTTATTTTAGGTCAATTAGTTCAATTTGGCTTTGGTTATTTCTCATAAGCAGGCCGCGTTATAATGATAGTTTTAGACTGAGATATTTTATTTTTAAATTAAGTCGTTTATAATTATATCTTTCTTGGTATGTGCCACTTTTTTTTTGAGTACGCGAAACATTTCTTCATTGGTCTAACTTTTTCCCTTATACGACTTTGTCTATTTCCCGATCTGTTGGCAACTACATTCTCTCCGCGGGGACTCTGTCAATATTACGACATGTCTTAAATTATCGAATTTTTTTAATACAACTATTTCAGTGAGTAAATGTAATTTCGTCTTATGCCACTGATGCAATGATTTAAATTGTGTGCTTAATCTATAACAATTAGTAGTCTGATAACTCCTTTTTCAAAAGTTATTCAGCAAATAATAGTGAAATCGCCAGATAAACAAAAACTATTTTCCAAAAAAACTTTTTTAAGGTTATACCAATTAATGTTTTGTTATTACAATCAAGCAGTGTATAAAATAAATGCGGTTTTCTCGTTATCTTTTTTACTTATCTATACATTAACCGCTATGCAAATCTAAAAATGAGAACTACTGTGTTCCACCTATTTATTATTATTAAGTAAACACTAATTCTTGATCTTCTTGACATTTGATCCAGAACATTCTGGATTATGAATATTCAAATTCTGGACCGCTGTATCCTGCCTTTCTA
The DNA here is from genome assembly GCF_036711975.1 of Onthophagus taurus. Lineage (NCBI taxonomy): Eukaryota > Metazoa > Arthropoda > Insecta > Coleoptera > Scarabaeidae > Onthophagus > Onthophagus taurus. The sequence goes on from NC_091966.1 coordinate 26,996,280, forward strand.
GTTAATTGCCGAATTCATCGAATAGGTGATACTAATTAATTTGAGGAGCAGATTTCTCGGATATTAAAAAAATTTAACCTTGCAGCGGTAGCATATAAATTTAGGACAAGAACGATTACAGCGGAATGGCACCTTACAGGGTTTATTGAGAATATTTTAAAAAATTGCACTAAAAATCGCATATTGTATTAATAAATTCTTACCTTAATAAAATTGCATAGAAACTTTTTTTGATGATTCAGATAAGAGGAAAACTCGATAGCAATTTTGGGTTAAAGATTTATGCCCAATTAGTGGTATTTATTGCATTGATGAACGTGAAATAATAAAATTGTTATGCTTCGGCGTACTCACTAAACGCACAACAGACCATGCCATATTTGATAGTATAAATTTAGGTTTAGAACGATTCAATATATTATATTCTATACGAATTTGTACGGATAGAGCTTAATATATAAAGTTTTCAAGTAAGCATTACATATATGCAGTAATACCCTGAAGATACGGATTAGGTGGGGCCAATAAATACAACGTAAATCGAAAATTACGTAAGTTTCGTGCAATTTATGTAGAACACAATGCACACATATCTAATTTAGTAAATCCTATAAAACAACAATTTTTTTATAAATTGCATATTTAAATCATATATTTGATTGAACCTAAGATTCGTAGAGCAACATTAAAATAAACATTTAAATTTGACGATTTTATGAGATCAGTTGCTTCAGTGTCATTTTGTTACTCAATTTCAATCGGAGTAATTTTTGACGTAACCTCCTAATCATATGACTCTAAAAGTGCAATCGACTTGCCTTCCTAAAGTAATAGAACGCAGAAACGATAGTTTTTTCATTCCACGATTTTTTTTTCGCAAAAACAATCTGATGATATGAAAGAAAGATAAATAAAGATTTCAACTAATGTTTGCGCATGTATAATATAAAATACTTACGTTGTTCTAAAAGAATATTAAAAACACATTTTATAAAACTGGTTAATCAACTTTGAATGATTTATGAAGCCGGTGTGAACAAGCTAGAAATGTTATGATACAATTTGATCGAAGGAGGGGAATAACCGACCAATTACTTATCTTCGAGTTTACGTAAAACACACATCCTACATTATTACCTAATCAATAACAGTTCAAATAGAAATAGTGAGTGTTAATTCTTTTACTGGAATCAATCATTCATTGTGGAACACGAATTTGATATCTTTAGAGATGTTTTCTTGAAACATATTATTCAATTTGTGCACATGATATTCTTAATTTAAACTGCAATACGCTAACCAAAAGGTACCAAAATTATTTAAAGTATTTCAAATATTTACATATATATATATAAATATATATATAATTAAATTACTCTTTTTAATTTTGTTAGCAACTGGAATGTCGTGTACTTAATAAAACGTGTTGCGTGTTATTATAGTACTTACTAGATGTAAAATTATGTAAAGGTGTAAATTGAAGTCTTAGGGTAACGATGTGGAACTGTACTAAAATTTAAATTAAGGATAATCTGCGAAAGAATGCTAATCGCAAGAATTAAGAACCATGTGAAGATCCAAAAGTTTAAACATGTAGGACGACAAAAAGAAATGTTACAGCTTCCTAAAGATTAAAGATTTTGTATTTAGTTAAGAACACAAATTCACATTCACGCATTACTACTTCTTACATAGAGATTTAATTTGCAAATTACCACCAAATCTAAATTTAGTGTCACTGCGGAACTATCAGCGAACCGTTAAAAGCTCATTTATTTTTACAATTTTACAGTTAAATGGGCTCAAAATATGAATGTTTAGAGATAAAGTATTAACTCGATTTGATAAATGGTCAGCATTAAAAATAATTTTTAGCAATTATGGACGACTAGGCTTTTACCCCTTGCAATTTTGGTTGGAAAATTCCTATCTAATAATAATATCAATTTTAACTAATATTTCTTAATATGTCCATAAAAACTATAAAATATTATCACACGGTATCCCCAAAGGGGATATCTTAGATTAATTACTTGACTACCGATTTGATGCTGACTTTTCCAATTGTGCTATAAAATGAACAGAAAAAAGTTAATGAGTCAATTTGTTCTCAATTAAAAAGATCTCGGGGCGATCGACTCAATCGTTGCGTAAAAGCTCTTTTTGGGGTGCCGGGCGTTGAAACAACGTTTCGGCCATCTTCGCCAAGAGCGATATCATTTTTCTTAATTACTTTCTCGCGCTTGATAATTAACGTTGAAATTGCGTCGACTTCTCTTCTCAGGAATCGATTCCATCACACAACAACAAAACTCCTCGAGGACCAACGGTTAATTACTTAGTTTGCGTTACACATTTTAGCTAGAAGCAAAACAAAATTCATTTATTCAAGCTAGAATATGTAGGTTTGTCGAAGAGAAATTCCTATGCTTCAAAATGATAATGTAAGGTGATTTCTTAAAGGTGTTGTTTATGGGGTTAAATGGGAAATAAGACATAAATAGCTCAGGTTATTAGAATAGCAATTCGTTCGTTTTATTTTTTTTAAAGAGCCCCGTTTCTGTTATTGCGGGAATCTCCAGTGAACCGTGACCGCGGGTATGACTCCGGCCCCGGTCATAGTCGTTGGGAAAATTAAACGTCGGAGGTGTGCTTGGGCAACGGGAATATCGCGAGCCGGCGTATCAATTAGAAAAATAATCAATCACGACGGCAACAGTGTAGGAGTTGACCTTCCCCAGCGAATATGGAACACGCCGTGATTGCAACGATTATATACAATAATCATCCGTACCATTGTTCACCTGACCATTAAGATGATCCGTTCTCTTTCTCTCTTTCTCTTGTATTTGTTACCCCGAGTTGGAAAGATGAGTTTCTTCTTCATTTAAAATTTTTTTTTATTTTCAACTTGTACTCGGACGGTAAATCCATATTCATTAACCAGCACGAGCCATCATCTATCGAACCGCCATAAGTATATAACGCACGTAGTTGTCGTCGTCATCATGATGATGGTCGCATACATAGAAAAATGTCCAGACGCGACGCACGGTTTTTGCGATTCCATTGCGAAACCCGAAAAGGAGACGTCACAGTCGGCGCTCGTGTGCTCATGACACCCGTGGTAGTTAAACGACTTTTTGATCCATCGATCGTCTCTAATCTTATTTGGAGATATCGACGGGTATCGCTGTCGGTGATCGTCAGTCGAGCTTTTACTGGATGCAAAAAGGTGCCAATCGGGGAATTTATTTACGATAAGAACTTGCGTTTCAAACTTATACATGGTTATTTTTATTTTTACAAGAATTTATGGACACCTAGGAAATAATTAAGGAAAAATGGTTATAGAATGGTTTGAGTCGAGTTATAGAAGAGAATTAATTAAAAAAGACTTAAGGGAAATAAAGTACGAATTAGAAAGCATCCATACCTAATTTAGTAAAACTACCTCATTATTAACAGAAAAAACGTTCCTGCAGAAACATTTCCAATGGTTTAATTGATTTAAGTATTGACAATTTTAATTTTATGTCCATTAAAATTTTAAGGAAACTATTTTCATTTCAAACATCGTCGTTACATGACAACTTTATTGATATGTTTTCTCGAAATGTGTCTTTCTTGAATTATCACGGTTATCACATGATGTGTCGTCCAAATTACTTTCGATGACAATAAAATTTATATTACAATTTTTTGTGACGTACTTTTTATTTAAAGGAAATAAATAAAAACCACAGGCGCCACTATTTTATTGAGGTGTCAGTTTTCCTCAGTTAAGCCTTTAACTGTGGAGAAAATAATTGTTCTATACCACTATATTTTTATTAACTAAATAAATCCAAAAGAAACTATTTAAAAGATGTATAAAAAAATGATAAAACGATTACGACTTATCGTCAAAAACGTTAAGAAAATAAGGATGAGAAAACAAAGCTATAATCACACAAAGCGTACGTTGAAAATTAAATAACCGCTCATCTCGCAAACCTCAATTTCATTTAACTTCAAAAACTTTATTGTTCGGCTTATTTTATTATTAAAAATTCCGTTCTAACTTAATTAATGTGTTTCACAATGACAGTTTATGATTTCTCGAACAATATTTTTGAAAATTGGTAATGAATTGTTAGCTCAAATACAAAAATCATCATGTACCACTTAAATCGCCATCTAATTACTAATTCGACTAAAATATATCTCGGGTTGGTTATAAAGTAATAAAATGCGACCTCTATCTTGGACTCGATTTACGGCCTCCAGCCATAAATGCCCCTAAGAAACCAGAGCCTCATTCCACCAAAATTCCAGATAGAGCGAGATAAACCATCTCAATTTTAGAACTCAATTTTTCAGCTAATTTGTAAATTCGGAATTATTTGCTAGGTGGTAAAGCTGAAGTGAAAATAATAAAATATGATAACTTCTCAAACATGTTTGTGCAAGTATAAACAGATTATTTTTGACGAATTGCAAGATCATCAAATAAAGTTTGAATATTAGTAACAAATTAAAAATCGATCAAAGATTTTGGTGTCACACGATCAACTGTTTGAATTTTAAACGATTCAAAAAAACTGTTGGAAAAATGACTAAAACAGTGATAACAAGAACTTGAAGGAAAACGCCTTAAATTTTGCAAAGAAATTATCTCGTCATTGCGACTTACACAACAATAAGCGAGGAAACGATTTCTTATTGCTTGAAAAAGCTAAAGGAACATGACGGCGAAGCTATAGGAAAGTAAAATGTGAGTGATGGGAAGGATAAGGAATTGGGTGATGAATACGAGGATGGAGATGACGGCGGAGAAGTCGTGCATGATATTGATGATTGGACTTAAAGCATGATCAGGTAATAACGTATGGGACGGTGCCTATGGTATTCAGTGAGAAAGCCCGGAAGTGGTGCTTGACAATAAGATAATATACATGGAACATTTAAGGTATGCCTCGAAAAAGTTGATAAAGCTGATGATGGCTAGCTTGATGAAAGGTATATGATGGTCTTTTAATGGGTGTGTGGTTGTACGGGTGTGAGGTGTGGGGAGTTCGAGTTCGAAACAGTCATTTCCGTCGGAAGCTGCTTGCCACACAAGGGATGATTTTGTTGGTGATGCTGCCAGTCACTAGAACTGTGTCAAATGATACAGATTGACAGATAGACTTGATTCTTCCGAGGGCGTACCTGGGGCATTGGTCTGGTCATGCGGAGGGAAGGGAGCTGCGGTATGAAAGTCCTAACGAGGAGGTTGTGATAGGAAAGGTGGATGAAATCTGATAAGGAAAGACATCCGCCATGGTATAAGCCCAGTCTTCATAAGCTGGTGGAGTTGGGTTGAGTTGGAGGAGATGAATAGGTGTAGTTGTGGGAAGAGAGAGATGCTGGTGCACCTGGTGTAGGATTGTATATTGCAGTAGTATACAGTAGAGAGTTTTTGGAGAGGCTAGAACTGATAAGGGTAAAGGAGATAGATTGGTGGAAGGTTACGAGGAAGGAGAGATTGTTCGTGCTCTTGAAGAAGTTTGCGGCGAAAGGAAAAGCTATGTAGTGCTGAAGGATGGTCTTACCTGCGTGTAATGACGAAGATGGCCTTTGGAACCACTATAATCATTATAGATCCTGTATAAAGTTAGTCTTTTTCTCAACATAAATCAAAGTACAAAAACAAGAAGGTACATTTGCAGAGAAGATTAAGTGAAAAGATTCAGATTTAAAGTTCTTCCTTTATAATAATATCCAAAAAACTATGGTATATTTAGTAATGATAAATAACGCAATATGGTTCAGAAATGAACCAAATCTGCACAAAACTCTAGACCTTTTGACTCAAAATGCACTTATATCGTTATGGTTCTTACCCATTCAAATAAATACGTTAACACCAAGAAGTATAAATTGAAATTATCAAATCGGTGTACCACTTTCAAAACTTTTCCAAACACAAGCTAACTCTATTTAAATTTCATCTGAATAATTTGAAAAGAAATCAATTACTAGATTTGTTAATAAGAATGTATTTGTTCTTTTTTTTAATATAACATGATAATTACATAGTAAATAGAAAACCTGATTTAACACAACACGTTCAAATTCTACCCGAACATTTAAATAATTAACAGAAAATAATAACACAAATATTCGAAAACAAAAAGAGGTTATTTCTATGAGGTGTAATTGTAAACAATGTACTTCATTTTACAACAAATTTCATTATGATAGAGGAGAAAACAACGTTGTTGCGTGATGTAGAGTAATAATAACAAGAATAATTCATATTCTTTTTATTATTAGGAACATTACAAATATTGTAACATGACAGTGTTTTTTCAATCACTTGACTCTCGCAAAATTTGTAGTAGAAAATATTTTATTACTTTTTTTTTCTATTTTTGTTGCTTAGATAAACTCTGAATTAGTCATCATAGTTTCTCAACCGCGGTGGATTATGATTCTAGAGTTGAAAGTTTTAACGCGCCTAATTGTAACGTTGAAAATTGTAGTAGAGTTAAACATTAATACACAGATCATCAGATATAGTGAACAAAAAAAAATCTTGAGTCCTATATTTAATATTATTTATTAATATAAATGTATATAAATCTAAATGTCAGCGCTTAGAAATTGCGTGCAACACAGATTGAGTGCCAAACTCGGGACTTTCCCATTAAATTTATTACTTCATTCAAACGGTTTATAGTTTAAATTAAAATATCGTAAAAAACCGTCATAATTCCACTCTTGAAATCATAAATCAATAACTAGAAACGACAAAACAGCTGGAATCTGGAATGTCTGGTTAACGTAGATGCAACCAATACAGCATATGATAAGCAAATTATTATCGGATAATAGAATGAATAAAAACTCCAGTTGAAGAGAAATAACTTATATGAAACTTCTTTATGTTATATATTAAATCACAATACAACATGCAATCACGGCTCAATCAGATAATGTGGTACATTCCCAGCTCTAAGTTAGTTAAGTAGTTACCGCCACAACGTTGAAGGTACCGCAACATGTATTGTCCAATATTGAATCGATCATAATACCTCGGTTGCAAAAGACCTCGGTTTCATTAGTCGAAATCGTCTTTTTTCGAGTTGAACCTAGATGGCTTGAGATCAAGGAGCCGCAATATGTATTATATAATATTATATCTAGATGATATTTGATGAGCCAAGTTAAGCCGAAATCGCTTGTGGCAATATTTATATATTACATCAATTGCAGCGCCTCGGGCGCAAGCGACCTCGGCTTCATCATATGAAATGTATGTATAAGATATTCTATCTGATATGAATTGTAATCCTTCGATGCAACCGTGTTTAGCTTATTGAAACGAAGATTTTAATGTTAATATTATTACCTAACAAATTTTGTAAATTTGCAAAGCATATCTTATATTTACAACATTAATAAAACGTTTATCGATTTTTCGCAATGATTAAAAAAATAATGATCTAAGGATTTAATCTAACCGAAGCTGCAACTTTCCCCTTACTAATAATAATCAAAAGGAGATTTACAACCAATAAACATTTACGTTTAATATACCCATAAATAACTCAGATTGCAATGTTATACATTCTTTTCTCAGATTATTCAAATTAATTTTTTTTTCTAAACTCAAAAGCCGCAATTTGTATGGAAATAATCTAAAAATGAATTTTAACTCTAACTTTTTTCTATTTTTTTTTTGTTAAGACTTAATTCTTACTAATGGGTAATAATTTAAAAAAATTTCCGTTAGAAATCTTATTCGTGCCAATCAGCGCAAAGTCGCCACACAACTAGTTACTAAACAAAGTAATTTCCAAACGTGACTTAATGTGGGCCTGACTAATTTAGAACTTATTTAACGCCTATGCAAACAGTTTTAACCCAGTTTCGAGGCCGAATAAAATGTGCTAATTGGCACACGTACTCTCTGGGTATTTTCTCTACCGCGTCGTCGACGTCTCTTGAACGACTCTTTCGTATCGAAAGTCGTCAAACAAACAACGAAAATTTAATAAGGAGACCCAAAATAAACACTTTGTCGAACCCGAGAAGAAATTCCATTTAATCCAATCCCGAGAACCATCTTCTCAATGTTGACACAAGAGAAAATAAGTGCAGAGATTTCGAAGGTAGAAACCCTCCTCTTTTCCCCTCCTTGGGGGGTTCCTCATGCCACGGACACTGTTTATTTAAATAACAAATCGAGTAGCCAGCACGGTAGCGATGATCAACAAATTTCGTCCAACAAACGTGGAACGTTTCGTTCAAAAGGCGCAGCCAAACCGATAAATATTCAATTTAATCAAGAGTGCGCAGAGTAAACATGTCACAACCGTCTTAGGATGTTGAATTAAAGTTAAGGCGATACAGGTGACGCCATCTACCGGCCATACCGAGAACAGACCAACTGTATAAACAACCGGCACATATACGAGTTGTTCTCTATGTACGACCTCCAAACGTGTCGAATCTCTTGATTGCATCTTTTAATTGAAAACTGTTTTAACAGTCCGGTTTATAATGAATTTTATAGTTTAACAACTTTTTATTCTATTTTATGGACTCAAAAAAATTTAGACTGCTTTTTTTATATTATTGAAATCTACTAGCATTAATAGCAGTGTAATTTAAATTTTTTAATAATAATCTATATCTATATAAATCGTTCTGCAATTTTTAAATATAACGTTTTTTGGAAAAACCCAACATTAATAAAACTCATTGTTTCTTACGATATTCGAAATTCTTCCTATAAAATTATTTGTAGACAAATTTTATTTTTTATCCCTGAATGTATTTTTATGTATTAACTTCGAGAAATCGGATCGGCAATGAATTTGTAAGATTATTAAAAATAATGTGAGAGATATAAATAAATGTTTGGTACAATATGATCTTAGGAAAAAGATTTAAATAAAAATTAATAAGATAAGTAAATATTAAATGAAGGGTGTGAAGTGATTAAGAAAACAGATAAAAACTCCAAATTTAATTTCATGCTCTATGCCTTTATTATCAAAATAGAATGTTTGTAATGACTATTTTAATTTGATTGTTCTTTGAATAATGACGGGAGCCTTAGAAGATGACTACTGAGTTGTAGTCGAAACATGTAAGGTCGATTTTTATAATAAACCACATCAATAAAAGTAAAAGAACCAAGTAAAAGTGGTAGAGATAGACAAGAAGTGGTAGAGAGTTTGCAATATTTACTTAATTAACTAATTATTAACTAATTAATGACTTACTATTTGCTAATTGCAACTTCCTTTGTCGAGTCTGACAATACTTTTTAAGATTCCGTTGAAATTTATGCTATTCTCTCTTATGATGTTAATCTTGTAGTGATAAATTTTAATTGCTTCTGTGATCATCTTCTAGTTGTCGCAACGGCTTCTGACAAGTTAAATTCCACATTGGTAATGCTTTGCGACCACTGATTACTTGTTTTTCCCATTCTGATATACTTTACATGTTCTTGTCTTTGACATTCGACATCAAATACTGAAGTCGATTGCCGTGTTTCCATATGGTAAATATGTCGCATCCATAACTTGGGTTTCAAGAGTCTCTTCGCTTATACAACTTCCTCGAACAACTTCATGTACCAATGATACCTTTCCTGTTGAAATAACTAATCGATAAATAGCATCAGTTCTCCGAGTTGACCACAAATTTAATAGACCTAGAAGCGTATCTATGCATTTTGTTGAACAAGTGTTAATTAATTACAGTACACTTCATTGGTGTTGGTTCTGATGGAAATTCTTCGAATATTTTGCGAATATATCATCATCATCGTTATATTTATGTTTATTATTTGACTCATTGTGCCACATCTTTGTTTTGACACTGAAGTTACAACATTTTGTGAAACATCCAAAATTATACCTTATGTTCGACAATATATTGTCGAATATAATTGTCTTTCGCCATTTACGCGCTAACGATACAGATATGTATTTTGATTTACAATCAACTAAGTTCTTCAAGGTCTTGATTGTACCCCTAGCAACTTACTTAATAAAAAGTGTTGTTCATCTGCTAATGGGAATGATATTGACATTAAAATGCTATGTGTGCAAGTGAGTGGTAGACTTACTTAAGAACTTGATTATGAATTATCGATGTTGTCATAGCAAAACCTTACTGATCACGTTAGGAACTCACTAAGAAGCGTTTTGAGATATCTTGCGAGTTTTCCAACCATCTGGCTGATTACTACAGAGACTTGTGCTACACTGCCTACCCTTTATACCCTTTGCTTATAAGCTTATCTGGAACATCTGGCTTGAGATAAAGTTTGTAGGTACCTGGTCATTAGCGGTTTTTCTAAAAATCTCCTATTTAAGATACATTATTCTGGAAAACTGTTGTCCTTTTCAGTTGAAATTAATATTTTACATACAGTTCTCGGAATCCTGTACAAGTTTTCTGCATGTTGACATGAACTCAGTTAGAAGTAGCTTAGTAACTTAGGTGTAGGTTCTAGTCCTTCTTGCCTTTTTAATTAAATTTAGTAGATAACACGCAACTCTCGGAATCCTGTCCGAATTTTGACTTGAAGTTATATCTTGAGACACCCAACATCGTTCGTCGAAGTCTATCCTCTCGTTTATGAGACCGCCATGGTTAATGATTGTTGTCTAATCTTTCTGTTTAAATGTCGCGAATCTTTATCCTGCGTAATGTTGTTGGGGTTCCTTCTAAGATCTTCAACTTTGTAAGTAATCTATTTGTATTTCATTGTAGTCTGATTATTTTTTGTTCCTCTACCTACCTGGTAATTTTTGCGATCTTTCTATATTTAGAGTTGAACATATTTACTTGGATAAATTCTATTTTTTATTTGATGTTACAATTTTCAAAAGAACTCTGCCGTAGATTATTATTAATGTTAGGAAAATATTAGTTTCAATAATCTGCGTTCAAAGAAATTCAAAGTGTTATTCGTCTTAAAAAAAACGAAAAGTTATTGTGGCATCGCCTTTTATATGGACAACATTTGTTCGCAATCACCTGATCGTAACTTTCCACGACTTTAGCCACACTTCCCTGAATATTGCCATTGCAATTCTTGTGCAGCATATTCTCTTATCCATGATATCAAAAGTCCATATTGGTAAGTTTTATTTATAACCCAAGCCTTTTCATAAGTTGAAAGATTCACAAGTACCACAAGACTCTAATTTGTTCTCAAAGGCTAAGAGCTGGTCGCATCATTTATGTGTAAACAACACTAAGTAGTATTTTGATTTCGTGTCTGACTTTGTGGAAACCTAAACAATACCACCCTGACCACCTTAATCAATAGAATCAGAACTTGGTAAGCGACTGAATCATGGACGACTTAAAAGATTGAGTATTATCATTAACGATATTGTCAAAGCTAAGCATTAGGAACTGACTGGTTTGATGTTTGAATTGCTTTAGATTATGCTTTAATTATTGTGATGTAGTTCAAGGAGTATACAAGTGGTACAAATGTTGTGATTGAATACGCAACAAAACTTTGTGGTAGACCTTTTAGCAGACCTTCCAAATTGATTAATAATTTCCCTAGCAGGTTGCTCATTTTTTGAATGTGAACACCTCGAAGATTGATTCCTGTAATTACGTCATATAATTAAGCTAAAGTATTTCCTTTATACTATCTTTGTTCCGTCATAACAAAACAGTTCAAATATACTGGGAACATACTTATAAAGAATCTTGACATTAAACATCAAATCTTTTATGATTAATGTTAAAAAAAATACCGTTTCTCTAAAATTGATATTTCTGTTAAAACCGTTTAAAATCTTAGTTCCCACGTTTTCATCAATTTTCTTTAAATACAATTTTCTTTAATATCCTCTTCAATCGTGCTATATAGAAATTGCGAAGAGTACAGACAAGCATTGATATGAAAGTTTCTAGTTGTAATTATTAAATTAAATAGGAAATAGTAGCCCAAATGTTGCGTTCCATCGCGGTCGAACGGCGTAATTGCGACGATCTCAACGTCGACATGCCTCGAATTAAGAACGATAAAATCTAGTGAAGTTTAATTGCAAAAAGCGTTCGCTTCTTACGTGTCTATTAAAGACGAATTTGTTTCGCAGCGCGAAATTTCCCGCGGTACCATAAACCGAGAACACGGTCTCGAACCGAACGACTTTTTCCATCCGGAAAATTAAAACTGAAAACCGCGCGCTGTCCGTAACAAACCCTAAGCACTTTATTGCTTAATGAACGCGGTCTGTTCGCACCAGATCTCTTCGCCGCGTTAACCCAGACCGTACTAAAAGCGGTCTTTACGGGCGATTCGTTGTAAACTTGAACGTTTTATTAGAATAGGAGTACCGCGAGTTGAGCTATAAACCCGGCTTCCGAGAAACAACCGGCGAACTTGGTGTGTCATTACGATTCTCTCCCAAATTTAACTTTCTATAGCTTAAACGCTTTATTGATTCGACGAGTTGGCAAATGGGACGTGTGAAAACCGGCGGTAAACTAATTTTTTTTCTCTTTTTTTGACGTCTTCTTGTGGTCGTAAATTCATGCGAAATGATGACAATAGGTCTTAGAAGTGAAATGTCAAGTCATAAAAACTTGCTTTCTGTTTTATAATCTTACAGGAAGTCATGAGTCAAAAAAAAAATTAATTTAGTGGTGCTGGATACTAACAGGAGGTTAATTCAAGTTATTAGAAAGAAATCGTGTAATAAAATATCTTAAAAACTTTCATTAACAAATTTTATGACTGGATTTGGTTTCTTCATTTAAATTGCAAACGGCAAATTAATCTATCTTTAGATACCACATTTTCTCTTCATTACACCACGAAATTAATTACCCAATTCGTTTTTCATTCCCACTTTAACATTTAGAAACCAAACCGTATAAGAATATCTTGAAAATGAATTTTTCTGTTCGATTTGAAATAATAGAAACACTAAAACGTCCTTATTCGGTACTAAAATCGTTTTTACGACTTACACCGTTCTTCAATCGACTTAACATCGAATTTCACCGAAGATCGCGGCGCGGTAGAAAACACAAAATAATAGCCGCTACTTAAACCACGTGTGAATCTAATGGGATGAGCCAGCATCCGGGTCATGACCTCAAAGACGACCTGAATATCCCATAAGGTTCATCAGCTGCGAGCATCGTGGTCGACGCCGATCGTCTTCTTCTTCTTCTTCGAGCGACGCGTTTCCTATTAATTGCGATAAAATTTTGTCGACGACCATGATGATGATGATCAAATTGATGATGATGGTGAGGAGGAGGAGGAGATTTACTCGCTGATTAAACGGCATTGTGCCAGACTGACACCGTAATCTCGCAAACACTGTTACAATTACGGGGCATCGGCAACGAGGTCGCAGACGAAGACTTCCAGCGAGATGTCAATTTGCCTGACTCAACAATTTTTGTGTGGTAGGCGCCATCCGCTATAAATCACTCTAAATTGCCAGTTTGATGAAAAGCGTTTATGCGCCGAAGCGTACACAACGAGCGCAACCGCACAATGGTAACATGTGGCTGAAGGTTCTGATACAAAACGACATCGACATGAACGTGGTGGTGGTGTACTTTTCGCGGTATTACCGAAGAAGTGAACGGTACAAGAACGTCTAGGAATTTGCCATTGTGGTATCAGGATTCTAGTCATCGACGGTCTGATTCTTGCACCCACGTCTATTAATCGACCGTGATGGAGACGATGCCTTTAAATATAACGCCTCGCGCTATTAAGTATTGGCGAGACGTCAATCCACTTCACTGACGCGTTCGGGCCGAGAGTAAATTGATCCATTGTCAGTTTGTCGGAAGTCCAAGTTTGATTTAATTAAAGACGAAGGTACTTTGTATTCAACGAAAAATTTTTCGATAAAATGTTCATTCACAAAGAGATTATTAGCTCATAATAAGATTTATTTTTAAAAAAGTTTGTTAAATGGGTCGAACGTCCCTATTCGTGTATCTCTTAATGGCGTTCTTGACCATGCTCTTCGCCGGCAAACAAAATTATGCAACATCCTCGCGAAATTATACACAATACGTTGCTTAATTTCCACGCTTCACCTCTAATGACTAAGAGCAAGTGCGGTTTCACGGTATTACACCGATTAACTTTGAACTAGATTTACCGTACGAGAAAATCGAGAGGCATGAAAACAACCTTAAGACTTCAAAAAAATAACAATTTTATTTTTTCTTCTTACTTTTTTGATTCTCCAGCCCTCGAGTTCTTCAAGCGTTTATCGCTGTGTCTGGGGCGGCACACATATGCATCTGGAGGCGGCACGCACAAAAGGGATATCTGGATCGAAATATCAGGTGCTTTGTGATTGATGGGGCCCGACGAGGACGCCTCTCTTCGCGGACCACTAAGCGGTTCCACCTCCTTCGTCGTCATGAAAGCTCAATTCAACACCTTTAGTCGTTTGATCGTAGCTACGATCGCCGCCTCGGCGACTTTTGATCTCCTCATTATGTGATAGGTGGGCAACTCTTCGGCCTCCGACGAATCTGTGCAGAATTCGATGCGGTGCGGTACCTTTTTTTCGGTAATGTTTTTCAGTACGATCAGACAAAAATCTAAATTACAAAATGCAACTTCAGAGATTTTTTACCGTATACTACAACATAATTTCTCTTTGGATAAAAGGAATATTCAAAGATATTTAGCTGTAAGCAAATAATAATAATTAGTTTCAATTACTTAAACAATTATATTATAAATGCGTGGAATAACAATTAAAATCGTGAGTTTGAAATAAATTGCGTTTTTTAACATTGAATAGGCGAGGTATAAAAAAATATGTATAATTGAACCTCGATATTCGTTCCATATAAAGTTAATTTTAAGTTGGTCCAAGGCCTACCCGATTACCCGAATCGCCTACCAATTATCCTTATCAATTAACCCGTAAGCAATTGACTTAAACGTCGATCGGTCAAAGATACTCGGTCATCGTTGCAAAATAACGCGCGGTTGCACTAGGTTAATTTCGGGCGACGCGGCGGCTTCGTCGTGTTGCAAACGCGATAATGACGGAGTTTATGTTGGTCGCGTCCAGTACGCGTCCGGCATGGAAATTGCGTCGACGTCCATCGGCGGCGGCAACAACCAGCTGGGTCACCAGAACAAACAATGGGTTTCACTTTCCTTGAGACTGTTTTATGTATCATTCGGACTGTGGCAGTACGGCGAAGCATCTGGTGGCCCACTGATTTCCAAACCGATAATGTCGATTACAACATTTTCCTGTATATCGTCTTTCTACCTATTTTTCCAATTGCAACAACCATGTGGAGTTCCGCTACACTGGATTCTTAAGAACCTATCATTTTCTGTGTTGACACCGTACTATTTTCGAACGATAATGTGTTGTCTTCAATTACTCAACAACAATACCTATTTCTTCCACTAAACCTTTTTAACTTTTTTAACATATCAACCGTTATAAATCTTTTTTTTCTTTTCTAAGCAGAACAGCTGCAAACACACACTTCCATTTTTTACTTTCTCATCTGTTAGATGATGTGGTGTGTATCTCGTGTCGCGATTTCACGACGCATTACATAGTTTGATGTTTGCTTTAACACGTATCATCACGCCCGTTAGTGTTCACAAAGAGTTGAACCTTGCAAGTCACGTCGCAGTCCCAAGAGGAGCTTTGTGTCCCATTGCGTTTGGTTAATTCATTTTTGTAACGGAGATTTGCTTTGGTATACACGACGGGAATCGCACCGGGCTTTTTTACCCCGGATGCAAAACAATAAAGGAATACTTAAGCATTTTGAAGAGCAAAGATTCGAATTAGTTCTGCTGCGAATTTCCAATAATGATGGAGTGTGCGTATGTTTATGTACGGGATCTCCGCCGGTGGCAATAGAGCTATTATCTAACGTTTTATTACGAGAGTCCACAAAAGGTACAGTAAGGAGGGAAAAACGTTGTTGGTAATAGCGGTTGCGGCACAATTACTTGCAATTATGCTCGGCTCGCAATTACGGTAGGTGTTTGGTTTTTATGGCACCGTTTGTTTAGATTTACTTTGCTGTTTTAAAATTCCAAATTGTTTTTCTTTATTATAATAAAACCGTGAGCATTGAAAAAAAATGAACAGTTAAGTAACTTGGGAATCCTAAATCGTTAAAGGAAATTTTAATAGGATTTTCTCGGAAATAACCACATCATCAGTAATGACAAGAACATTACCCATCAATATTCAATCTAATTTATAAACTCAATACTCGTAAAAACGTCAATTTTACTGTAAATACTTAAAACCCAGTTAAGTAGTGGCATAATTGTAGACCATTAGATGACAACCAGTCGTAAATATTTGATTGACGACCTTTTTATATAGCACAATTTCAACCAATTTTCAAAGATAATTTCAGATAGAAAAAAAAAACGATGCACAAACATACCATTAATTTATTTTTATTTTTTTTATTGTGTAACTTAGTATTAGGCAAAGTCGATACATCAATACAAAAAATATCATCGCTAGTTAGTGAACGTAACATGTCGAAAGTAACGTTTTTGTTTCTTTTACGTTACAGATGAACCAACAGTGCAAAGTTTGCGGAGAGCCGGCCGCTGGTTTTCACTTTGGGGCGTTCACATGTGAAGGATGCAAGGTAAGCAAAAGATTTTTTTCTCATCTACTTCTTCTTCGTCTTTTAAACGAATCCGACCGCTCCCAAAATTAATTAATTAAACGGGGACGCGAAGACCGACAACAACGCAACGTGTATAGCAACTTCGGATCGGCCTCTATTCGAGCACACTGCAAATGGACAGCGATTAAAATAAAAGTTATGTTAATGCATTTGAGACTTAAGTAAATTCTGATGTAAATTTACTTAATGAAAAGCGGACGTTAAATCGTTGAAATACGGTTTAAAGAAAAAAAATTAGAACGGTATATGTCACTTGACTAACATCAACATTATTTTTACTAGAAAATATATTATTTTGAACAAAACATTTTACTTAACCCCAACAAAACCCTTTTTGAATCACTCAGAGTGTTTTAATCTTTTGTAGTAGGACTTTAATATTCAATAAACGTGATTAATTGAGGAGAAACCCTAACAATCAGCAGGATTTATTTTGATTATAAATCTAAGTAACTATCTATAAAATAGAAAGGAGAGATTCTTTTAGAGTTGCCGATTTGAAAACCGGATCAATTCATTCTATAAGAGTAGGTACATGCAAAACACTTCAATTAACCTGTTTTCTTATTGCAAAGCGTATCATCTATCGAACGAACTAACCACGGTAATCCATTAATGAGTACCGTGAAATTTTGATTACTTTTCCTTTATCGAACGGCACGTCCCATTACGTAACGGAGCACGCAATTCGAAACGATGTGGCTCGTCAACGTAACAACAACAACGGACGAAGGAACGGACGCGAAGAAGCGCTGCTTTAGTCGCCGTCGAAGCTCGGACACAATGGATCGTCTGAAAACTCGTAATCCGACCGACTTTTCATGCAACAGCAGGTCGGAAATCGAATCGTATGACGTAATTCTATGTGTATGTCTCCAAATGGGGCACTCGTCACGCGTGCCGCACACGATACGTGTCTACGATAATATCACTTAAAAAAATTTACTTTTTTTAGCACCTTTTAAGTAAATCGTCTTCAAATAGGTCTAATTAAGAAGTCAATTTATTATTTACGTGTCACATTCGTATCGCCTTCTGGATTTGAGTTTTAATGATGTTCTTAACTTTTATTTAGCACAAAAATATAAAACAATGCTAATAATGTCATCTCATCAATGAACCTCAAGATATTTTTAAGCGCAAGTTGTACAGTTCAATAAACTAAGTCTCTGGTGTTCTTTGATCATAAGCGTGTTTTCTCTTAAACTCAAATCCATTTTGTTACTTCATATTTTATTTTATAAGTTGTTTTCTTTTATATTAACATTTATATATACCTATTTGACATTTTATAAAACAAGTAGTCATTTTACAAATTATTTATTATAATCCGCAACATGAAAATAATCAGACATCTCCTTTTCAACCAAGGAATAAGAACACAAATGTGCTCTTATTCTAAGATAAGCTATTCATTATCGTAGTTTTGTTTACATTTTTTGAATGAACGTAGAGTTTTTTCAATAGCTATAACAAAACTTTTCCACGAGTACGCCAACACAAATAGTCTTTTAAACAACCCAACCCAATCACTGCCAGAGTATCGCTAATTCTGTTCTGAATTTCCTTAATTCTTGCCACTGGCATCTATTGTACCCCAGTTATATTTATAGTGAAATTATAATCAAAAACTATTTTAAATGTTATCAAAATATGGTAACACAAGCAACAATATTTGGCATAAATGATAACACCTAACCATGCACTATTCTTGCATACCTTCGAAACTTTTGACATCTTGGTTGCATATTAGAATTAATCGTTCCATACGGATGAATTTTCTACAATCACCATTACTACAAAATAGTAATGGGATTACAGATATGTTCCCAATAAAATTTGCTCATTCTGTTCTTTTGAACTTTAATTGTATTATAAAGAATGTATTGCGAAGAATATAGCAAAACCTCGTCGGCCACTATTTCTGAAAATATCAATAGTACGAAACCATGAATGAAAAAATGATAATGGTATTAACACAATTTCTAGATTGATCGTATAAAGTATCAGGCTCTTGTTCCTTATTGGTGAATTTATCGAGATTATGATGCATTTACATTTTTTGGCTATTCAAGTAGTAAGCATCTTGCTTTTTTTGTAGCCAAACTTTTGATTAGGAAAATTCTAAAAAAATCAAAATTTAAAAAATTCTATCCTATGACTACCAAGTTACATTTTGAATACTGTTATAAACTTGTAATCATTTCACCTTGGAGGCTAAAGGTAAATCTGACTGACCACCCTTGGAAGTTGGAGTTGTAAAAAAAATGGTTCTCCATACTATAAATTTTATGGCCATACTCTATTAGCATTGATATTGAACGTGAAAATACGGATTATGTACAGAGACAATAATGTACCTTGCAAATTCCAACAAATATATCCGATATATCTCAAATAGTATACACCCCACGTGCCGGTAAAGCTCAACACAAAAATAGTAAAACTCTTACTTCGCTTATTACATTAACAATTTAGTTTGGAAAGTTTAATATTGCTTAGTTCAGCTTGTTTTACGATGGTAGTTGTCCTTACGGATTTAGAAACTCTAATCTCATCTGGACACAAATCATTAACGGCTTACAGTATCTCGACACTGGTGATATATATTTCGAGAGAATAATGTACTAATACCGACAAAGGCATGAAACATATCTTGCATTGTTCGAACTCTGTAGAAACTTAGTATGATCTCTATCAAACTTGGAGTAGTGATGTATCGTAAAATATTTTGACATTTACCAAATTTTGCATTCCACATCTAAGATTACTAGAAGGTATACAAAAATAAGTTCTCCTTATTTTCTGCGCTGCTATTACTATCCTAAATTTATCGTTGTATTCCGTTGCGTAAAGCAGCGTTGTTGATATTCTTGTTAGTGCAATCTTATAATCTCTGCATCATACAAGGCATTTCTAAGAAGACAGAAATGCTGGTTTTACTGGTATTTGGTGATTTTGCTCTTGTATGCTCTTCGTGTTGTATTTCATCAACGCTATTTTGATCATAATCGTTCATCAAAAACCATTCATATTTCGTCATGACCAAATAATACAAAAATTGAACCCAATACATATGCTTACTCTAAAAACTTAATGTGCTGTCATGCTTAGAATACTAACAACGTTATGAGTTAAGGAAATTGATTTTAAAACTATTCATTAGGAAAAATCACCTCAACACATTAAACATGCTTGAATGCGTATGCATTTTACTCAACCGTGTCAGCACAGCCACAACAGCTCTCAAACAATCGCCAAGCTCATCAAGAACATTTACACTCCAGAACCACGTAATTTGGTAATATTAAATCAATAATCAACCACAGATTGAGGTATCATATTGTTTGCGTACATCGAATATTCCAATTTTCTAATTTATGTGGTTTTAATCTTTTATGCTCTTTGATGCGGCACTCTATCACTCAATCTACTTTTGACATATAATTTAGTATAGATAGATGTTTCTTTTTAACAAGAATATTACAAGAATATGGGCCATAGCTTTTATACAAGTGTACATGATAAATTCAAGTTGCAGTAATTTAAGAAAACAGTCTAAACAAAAATGCACTAGTAATCAAGAAAAATGCATTAACGTATAAATATTGCTGTAACTAGGATTGTTTAAATTCTTGATATTATATAAAAAGATACTGGTATATGTGTATTATTGCTACAAAAATAGTGAATGCTCCAACGCAAAGGTGTAAGAATTTTTATGAATCATAAAATTGATTAACTTTCGCATATTAGAACTGAGTGTGACTTGACACAATTTCTACTGATGATACCACTCCGCTAGTGTTGCTAAATACATAGAACATTCCCTAAATATTAAAAGAATATTGCTTTATTAGGGAGGAAAGATGAATTTTCGTTTCTTGCCAAAATGTTGCAAAATTTGGGAACCTTTCATCTTTAACAATTCTATTCTTTTACATTTTAGAGTAAATGTAGATGAGAGCAATATTGTAGGGGATCGAATTAGAACTCATTTTTCAATCATATTGCTTTGCTTATGTTCTTCTTATGATAATGAATCGTTGAGCACAATTTCTTTGTATTTCGAAACAAAACTTGATGACGATAACTTGATAATTCATAAAATATTTCAAAGATAAAAACAGAATACGATGTGAAATATGAAAGTTATAATAGTGACGGTCATACGAAAACAGCCAAGTATTTAATTGATTTTGCACCCTACAGTAAGGATTTTTGTTATAATGGAAAAGAGGTAAAAAATGAGGAACGCAAATAAACCTTTTGTAACTGAAACATAATGTAGCTAAAGTTCTGCAGAATATACTCAAAAATTGCAGTGGACAAATGATGTTAAGCAGTATCTTTCAAGTTATTATGATTTGATAATTTTACCACATCTAAATTTTAAAGAAGAAATGCTGCGTGGAATGTTTGTAACATTTGGCTACAAAATATCAACCGCACATTTTTAACATGAACAAATGAAGTAAGTTGAACAATAAGTGGAATTAATATAAACGTGTATGTAACATATAAATGAAACACAACCAGAAGGAAGGACACCTTTACACGTTAAGGACAGGAATTGCTAATTTTTCCTTTCAGTTATTCCTGTCCTTAACGTGTAAAGGTGTCCTTCCTTCTGGTTGTGTTTCATTTATATGTTACATACACGTTTATATTAATTCCACTTATTGTTTAAATAATTTGGCTTCACCGGCTTTTCCGGAATTAAAATCTTGTGACGTTGGTCCTTTAATTGTGCATGTGAATGACATTAATGCGGTCCAGAAATGTACAGGTTGAAAGGAATCCTTGTCTGTTAATTTCCCTACACCTTGTGGCGTAGCATAGAGGTCAGTGCAACCGTCCGGCAAACGGGAGACCTGGGTTCGAGTCCCGGCGCTGCTAATTTTTCCTTTCAGTTATTCCTGTCCTTAACGTGTAAAGGTGTCCTTCCTTCTGGTTGTGTTTCATTTATATGTTACATACACGTTTATATTAATTCCACTTATTGTTTAAATAATTTGGCTTCACCGGCTTTTCCGGAATTAAAATCTTGTGACGTTGGTCCTTTAATTGTGCATGTGAATGACATTAATGCGGTCCAGAAATGTACAGGTTGAAAGGAATCCTTGTCTGTTAATTTCCCTACACCTTGTGGCGTAGCATAGAGGTCAGTGCAACCGTCCGGCAAACGGGAGACCTGGGTTCGAGTCCCGGCGCTGCTAATTTTTCCTTTCAGTTATTCCTGTCCTTAACGTGTAAAGGTGTCCTTCCTTCTGGTTGTGTTTCATTTAGAAGTAAGTTGACGCTAAAAAAACGTAGCATGTCAAGGAAGGAAGCTAGAAAACCTAACAACGAATCATAGAAATAAGCAGGTGTTCAATATGATGCTTCTTAACAGTGTTAGCTTATTGCTCTACTTTGATTTAAAATTTTTTCCATAAACAAGCAACAGAATATGCAATAAGAGCTTCAGCAATTTTGTCAGCAATATAAATGATGTCAATGAGTTGCTAGACAAGTTGTGGATGAGCATTTTTATCTTACAGGCTACGTGAACAATTACCAGGGTAATGAAGAGTAGTTTAGTGACTATCATTTCGTAACGGTATGTTGAGATGTTGTCATATTTTTGTTGCACCTACATGAAACCATTGACCACAATTTCACAAAATATGGTTTCAATAGGATGATGGATATCGCACAGTTCAAGACAGTAGTGGTGAATCAGTAGTAACTGTAAGAGGATTGTTGAGTATCTATATTATCTCAACAGGATTCCATAACATTTCCTGTCCACAAAATCACCCAATTAGTACTGGTATTTCAGCTGAGATGATGGAACGATCAATTTGAAACCTCAACAGCAGATTGAAGAAATGCATATCTAAATGACATCTAAAAGACGTAATTTTCAGACACTGAAAATTTGAATTACTATAACTTAAACAGTTGTTCAATTAATTAATTTATAGAATAAATACTATAATACGATATATGATTGAACATAAATAAGTTTTTAATAAAGCTTTCGGATCTAGAGCGAGTAAAGACCATTTTTCTTTGGCAACTAAGCATGACGAATTCATTTTGTCGGCTAGTAAACCTTAAAAAAGCGTTGTTTATTAATCGAAGTTGATTTGGTTGCATTGAAGCACGTCAGTTCCGATTAAATGCCGATCCTTTACATCGATCGCTCCGGTTTATTTGAATTGGATATATGTAAATTGATCGTTTTCCGCACCTAATGACGTGTATGACCAGTGTATAATCGCCGGTATTCATAAGGATGCGCGATTGGAATAAATTTGGTTTTGGTTTTATTCTGAGTTTAGTTGTGTGACGTCAAAGCGTTCAGGATAAATTTAATTAATCATCGATGGAATGCAAAATGTTACGATTCTCTCGCGGTTTTAACAATGGGTTATAATTTAATAATGTTTGTTGCATTCCGTATGGTTTTTATATGCTACTAAAAAAGGTAATATAGGCCACGCGGTTAACAAAGCATGTAATTGTTAAATACCCGTGGTTAGAGAGAGACAGAAGAGGGGAAATATAATTGGCCACAACGTTTTTTACTTAACAGGCCATAAATCTTGTTCCCGATTAAATTAATTAACGGCTTAAAATAAAAGGTTAGACGTTACAAAACGGGACATAAATTACTCGTTCAAACCGAGAAGCGTACCCACATTCGGAGCGGTTCGCGGTGTGTTCTTCGGGCATTGTGTCGTCGGGGCCCGATTTGCATAACTTCTGGGGACGCGAGCCGCATTTGAATATAATTGCATGCAATTAGCCGGCGATTACACAGTTGGGCGGTGATGCGAAGACCGAGGGAAAAGTGTTAAGTGCGCGAAAGAACCCGACTCTTTACGTTACGTCACTGCTTCCGACCCACTGCACCAAATGCCCAACTAACCAGAGCTCCAATGCCGCCCTTTTCACTTTTTTCTAACTGGCCTGTGCTAAGAAGTGACATTGTAACAGTTTTTTTTTGCGAAACAAAGTTTTATGCCCACGTAACCGACATTGTTCTGCAATTTTCCTCTCTTAGTAACATTACCATTATGTACTTGATGGTCTAGAAACCAACTGACAATTCACTAAGATAATTCTTTTATTGCTTTATATTACAAAATTAAAAGTCTTTAAAAACGTATTAATTCCTCCTTTTTCTTTGTTGCAGTCATTCTTTGGGCGCTCCTACAACAATTTAAGTACGATATCTGAATGTAAAAATAACGGAACATGCGTCATCAACAAAAAGAACAGAACAGCATGCAAAGCATGTAGATTAAAAAAATGTTTGGTTGTGGGAATGTCAAAAAGCGGTTCGAGATATGGTAGAAGATCAAATTGGTTTAAAATTCACTGTTTACTTCAAGAACAACAACAGCAACAGCAACAACAAGCTCAACACAACGAAAGTAGTTCTATGACGGGTGTTGGAATGAAACCGGAACATAGAATGTCACCTCCTCAAAGACAACCCTTACCGCTCAGTTTACTTCCTGGTCAACCCTTCCATACTTCGTTCCTCCACTTACCTAAAACGAAAGAGGAATTAATGCTCTTAGGTTTAGATGATTATAAACATGCAGCATCTCCGTCTGTTAGTCCACCGGAATCTCATAATTCGGATTCTTCTGTTGAAGTAAACGAAGCAAGGAGGTTTCCACCTTTATTTCATACACTTCTTCATAATCCTTTATTAACACCTCCTGGATTATTATTTCCTTCCGGGTACCCTCCCGTTTATCCAGGTCTCCTACAACCTCATATTAACAATAACAACAAATTAATACCGAACCATAACGCCGATACCGACGCTTTGAATAAAAGATTAGTGCTTGGACTTGAAGCCATTATGAAATCATCTCAACGTACTTCGCCCATTTCAATACCAGCGGTACAAGAAGATCCTATCGACTTAAGCATGAAACCGGCCAGTGACCGAGGGTCGTCACCAGTACCGAGTGATAGATCGGCTTCGGATAGTACAGAACGAGGAGCCGGAAGTGAAGCCGACGAAAGTGACTGTGATTCTGAAAAACCCATTAAAAGGATCAAATTAGTTAGATTAAATCCTTTGGATTTGACCACTAAGGTGTGATACTAACCTGGATCAACCACCACTGTGTTCTTCCTTTCGAAATATAAATCATTTCTTCTCAATTTCTGAGTACCCCTAAGAAAACAGAAACCCAAACTAAATGAAATAATAATGAAGTGTATAAAACGGTTTTTTAAGTACAATATTCTTTTTACTGTATGAAAATGTTACCATTACGATTATAAGAGTATGAACTAAAGGTACTCAGTATACATATCGTATATTATAGTATGTTCAATAAAAGAATCTCAATTAATACCAACTTAAATAAAAAGATAATAAAATAATTATATCTTTTATTGAACATACGATAAAACAAAAACAGATTTATTAAAAAAAGAACCTATTATTATAAAATATTTAATAATTTTTCTACGTCGTTAGTCTATTTTTCTATTCCTTGTTTATGTTTAAAGTTTTGTACAAACCTGTAATATAAAAAATTTAGTTTCATAGGTGATCTGCTCCATTGTTGTTACTGTTTTAATGAACTCGTTGGCCAGTTACAAAGAAATTCCTAATAACATCTATTTTTTATTAAATAATTTAAATAGTCCTTTTACACTTTGTAGATAGCTCTCGTTTTTTTGTGGATATGGTCGCTATTTATTATATTTAGTACTTTTTTTTAATTAATAGTTCTTTTCGCCGTACTGCGTTTTCGTTTTTTTTTTCGATTCTGTCGGAGTCAAAAAAGTGTGAATGAACGTGCCTTAAAAAATCGAGTATACAACCGCTCGTTTAATCATCCTTTACAAGGTGTATACTACGCTTGATGAACAATAAATGTACTCAATAATTGAAAGAGTTCCGCTAAATAAGTGTATAGGTAACTTTTTACTTTGACGAGACGTTGTACATAATTATAAAAATATGATTTTTATTATTTTTATTATTAATAATATTATTGTATTTTGTTAGAGTTTTTTTTTTGTTTTGATGCTCCTCTTGTGAGGGACTAATAGGCCAGTCGATATTAAGTCACATTAGAAAAATGCAAAAAATCCAAATCAACGTGTATTGAAAAGAGAGAAAAATAAACAAAATTTATTATTTTAAAATATATAAAATTGTTTTTTTTTATTTAATAATTTTTCAGGATTTTTCCTAGTTTAGTTGACTAAAAGGTAAGTGTTGATATAGATGAAAATTTTCATCATCATCATCGTCTCCACAATCTATTGTGGATCCTGCTTCAAAAGTCTCTTCCATTCTTGAAAGTCTCTAGCAAACCTCTCACCATCTGGACACCGTCAGGGTCTTAAGGACATCTTCGCCACCATCCATCCAACATGCACAGGGGCGGTTTCCATTTCTTCTTCTTTCCGGATTACCTGTCGTGACTTTCTTGGTGACGTCTGAATCTGGTATACGATATATGTACATGATCTGCCCATCTTAAGCGACTTACCTTCATGGTTTCCACCACCAAGATACTGGTCCTGTTTGATCACTATTCCGAAAATTTTTTCTGAGGGTCTTACGTGCAAAGATTATTGTTTTGACTCAATGTCCACGCCTATCTCTATCCGTATGTGTGGACCGGCCTCACTAGCGTCTTGTATATTGTTATCTTTGTCATGCAGGGGAGAGTTCGTGAGGAGTGTGTCTGAAAACCATGAAGATATCTGTTTTAGATATTGATGCATAGTCTGATTTCATTCCTGCATTTGTAGGTAGTGTTCATGAGAGATCCAAAGTATACAAAACCATCAACTTGTTCGAGGTAGTATTCGCCAGTATCTTACCTTCTGCTGGTTAACAATCAGACTTACTCTGTTTACAGCTGGTTCCAAAGCGAAGAAGCATTCCTCCACGTCTCTTTTACTGCAACAATATCAATATCATCGGCATATCCTAGCAATTGTTTCTATTTATAAAACATCGTGCCGACCCTTCTTATTAAAATTCCTCGGATTGTCTTTTCAAATGCGAGATTAAAAAGTACACATGATAATAAGTCTCCCTGTTTCAAGCCTTGTTTTATTTGGAAGTTTCTCCGAGACTGTTTGTATCCTAACAGATCACGTTACGTCTATTGTTGTCATTTGAGTTAGACGTACGAGTTTCTCTGCTATCCCAAATTTTATCATCGCCTTAGGAAGGGCGAATCTAGTGACACTGTAGTACGCTACTCTAAAGTCAACAAATAGATGGTGCGTGGAGATGTTATGTTCAAAGTTTTTTCCAGAATTTGCTTCCATGAAGGAATTTTGTCGATAGACGACTTTTCGGGGGCGAATCCGTGCTGGTACTTGACCACTTACTGAGCAGAGGACTGAAGTCTGTTGTACAATATATTGCCTAGTAATTTGTATGCTGCAGTTTTTCCTAGTTTAGTTGAGGTAGTCGGCTCGATTATCCATTATGGGTCCTGGCAAGCTCTCCAAAAGTTTGTTCCATTTCGCCCTGTCTCTAGCAACCTCCCATCATCTGGACTGTAAGGTATGACTAAGTAGAACATCAGACTCTTAAGGTAATACTCGACACCATCCAACCAACGCGCATACGGCAGCTTCCATTTCTTCTTCCCTCCAATTTGCCTGTCGTGACTATCTTGGTGACCTCCGAATCTGGTATATGATACATATAACCCGCTTATCACAAGTCTATCTACATGGTTTTAACTATATCGGAGTCCTCGTAAATCGAATATAACTCCAAATTATATTATCTATGCCAATAGCCCTATTAGATTACGGGTCCGAAAATCTTTCTGAGGACAATACATTCAAATACATCTAGTGCTCGTTCATCATTTTTCATCATTTAACTTAATGTCTACCACTCTGCTCAGTATGTGAGAATCGACCTGATGCCGAATCATACGCCTATCTATTAGCGTATATAGTTATCTTTATATCGTGAGTGAGAGCTCGTGTGCAAATGTATCTGAAGACCATGAAGACACCAGTTTGCGATATTGATACGTCGTCTGATTTCCAAGGTACACAAAACTATCAAGTTGCTCGAAGAAGTATTCCCCAAACTGAATTGTTAGCAAAGGGTTACTTGGTGGGTCTCTTAGCAGTTGTTTTGATTTATAAAAGATAGTACCTTCTTATTCCAATTTCTCGAGTTGCCTTTTCCAGTACGAGATTAAACAGTATGCATAACAGTGAGTCTCCCTGTCTCACATGACTTAGGCCATGCATTGTTTGGTAGCTCTTGGAGACTTCTGTTTATATACTAATAGATGATGTCATGTCTGTTATTGTCATTTGGGTTAGACGTGCGAGATTCTCTAGTATCCCAAATTCTATCATAGCATTAAAAACGTACGGACAAATTTTATTTTATTTTTGGCGCTTATCTGAGTTATTATTATTATTGCTGTCGGGCTGCGGGGAGCGGCCTCTCTCGCCACAGCGACCTATAAGATCTATTGTAACTTAAGCCCTCCAAAGGTTTAAGGCAAATCTAAGTCTTTGATGAACCTTAGTATTGCTCCAAGGTCTTGTTTCTTTATGTCAGTATGTGTCAGGCGAACCTTTCCGAAAATTTTATGTCTTAGGCGGCGTCTGGCAACGCATTCACACAGAATATGTTCAGCGGCTGGGTAAATCTAAATTTTACGTTCCGTTTGGTTTAAGCTCAAAGTCACTCGTTCCAATTTCAAAAAAACAGCGCAAGAAGTAGTACAAGAAGATTTTCTTCCATTTAGCGTTATGGAACTCATTTGTAATTTACCGAAAAGGAGAGGGGACACCGCCACTGAATATAGGATGGATATAATTCGGGAAACCATGCAAAAATGAGCATGACAATTCTGCATCCCTAACTAGGGTGGATCGACTTCCAACGTTCTTCTTCCTCAGAAACATATCGGACGGCATTTTCCTGAATATCTTCCAGCAACTAAAAAGAAATAGAATCCCACTAGACAGTGTGTGGTGCGCAGTATGATGCGCGATAGTTGTGACAATCAAATTAGACGCGAAACACGATACCATTGCCCGGACTGTGATATGTTCCCCATGTTCTCGTGTGTAGTACCATACAGTAACCATCATATGGATCTTCCGAGGATTTGGCACCCAAATTTATATTCTTTGTATCGTTGCGGCATGGGGGCGAATCCACACTGGCACTCGCCGACCACTTCCTGAGCATAGGACTGAAGTCTGTTCTACAGTGCATTGCCTATTATTTTGTATGCTTCTGCCAGAAGAGTTATTTTTTGTAGTTATCGCAATTGAAAAGGTTGCCCTTTTTGTGTAGTGGCCATATTATTCCACATCGCCATTCTTGAGGCATTTGTTCCTTATCCGATATCGATCTGATCAATTTATATCGATATGAAAACGATGTATCGTTTCCAACTTTTCTCCACTTTTCTTGTATAGTGTGCCCATCTATTCAGAATTGAAACCTTTTGATTCATTATACTGTCATCTATGCCTCTACAGTTTTTAATTCTAGATTTAAATTCTTTGAAAAACTTCCTCATTCCATATTGATTGTTCAGCGCCTCTGTGTTCTCCATCTGTTTCTGGCTGAATTGTCTCTTCATTCTTCGATGTATTTTCTTTCCCAAATAGAGTTGATAATTTTACCAAATAAAAATAATATTTACAAACTTACCTTGAGATTTATTGAAGAAGAAATTTGAAGGATAAATATACAGGCAATATTCTTAGGATAAAGAGATTTTCAATCCTGCAAAAAAAGTGCGAATTAAAAATAAATCGCTCAAGGTTTGCTTATTAATACCATACGGAAATAATTTATACACTAAATTAAAGCTAAAAGATCGTATTAAAGCCCAACCTATGATTACCTTGAGATTTGATAAACAAATTTTAAGGAAAATAAAAATAAATAATAATTTCTGAGTATACCTTAATTACTTGGACATTCTACCTATTAACAAAAAAAAAAGGAAAATTAAAATATTACTATCGGTTTATTTGTTGGAATTAAGAATCGATTTATACACCAAATTAAATCCACCACTTTACACATTTAAGTAATATTATGAATTATGATGAAATTTTTTATTAAAAAAAAATATTCTTAGCATCTGTTTAATTTTATTCTAAGTTCAAAAAGGTAAGTTTCTCAATAAGTAAAATCATTTCGTTATCTCAAATGTTATTATATAACCAATGTGGGTCGACTTTTTAAATGATGTAACAAAGTAAACATTACAATTCACACATCTGTAATGTTGATACAGATTGCGTTCTATTGTGGAGCAAAGCACATCGGCCTTTTTGTCAGAGTAGTTTCGAAAATTTTCACTTGTACAGGCGTGAGTTGACATAATCTGTTGTATACACACATTTGCAATAAATTTCTCTTGTACAACACTTTCCAGAAGAATTCTTTACACCTGAGTATATATCATATTATTTTGTAGTTTATCGTTCGTGATACAACAATTTTTTTAAGTAATCGTGTTTCTCGGATACTAATTTACTTTTGCTACCGTCGCCAATCTTGCACCTTAGCCGTAATTCAATTGCAACGAGGATATTATGCCTTTCTATTCGATTCGAAGGCTTTCGAACCCGAATCAAATTTGTCGAGAGAGATGAGTACTTTCTTCATAAAGTCGTACTAGTTAAGGATGTTGATGGGAACGGGTCGTGACCGGTTTAAAAATGGTCGAAATTACCGATCGGTTTCTTTTCTTTATTATTTCTACGAACGAGATTAATGAAGTGCAAACAACTCGGTTCATTCCAATTAAATAGTCGGGACCACCCAAAACGATACTCCATTAAAAAATCGAAATGATGAATTACAGTAGCCGTCATACAATTGTGTACTATCACGATCTGTAACAGACGCCACTAGAAATAAAAAGAAAATATCGCCGGAAGCTAAACGTTTTTAATTATGCCGGATTAAATAGAGTGTGCTTATAATATTAATTTCTCTTTTTAAAATATCATCGTTTAATTTTATTTTTCTATGTACAGAATGAGTGAATATTCACTCTTCAACCCTTGAATATATGTTCTACAATTGATAGATCGGTAGCAATGCAGATAGCTCCACTTTTTTTAAATCTTGGACTAGGCCCACGTTTTTCACAAATAAAATACAAGCTTTTTAGGATCAAGAACAAGACATCTCTTGAAAACCCTGGCGATACCACCTGCTGTAGAGGTTATGTTTTAGCTGGATAAAAGATTATAAAAAAATTAGGTGTGTTAAAAAATAAGGAGTTGAAGAATAAAGAGAAAATAATTCGGGTTCATCCGACTATAGACAAGGATAATAGTGAATCAGAAACTGAAGGTAGAAGTGAAGAAAGTATTGCGAAAAAGGAAAGTGCCCAATGAAGCTAACTGGAAAAGAGACATTCGAAAAAATTCAGGTGTGAAAGGAAAGCATTAACATCAGTAAATAACCAACTCGTACTACTGGAAAATATTTCAAATGGAATATGTTTTGTGACAGTAAACATTTCATCTGAACATCTGAAAGATTTTCAATTCTCTATCTAATTCGGAGTGGTCCAAAATGTAGCCGAGGATGTAGAAAAGATTTTACTTTGAATACCTGTCTAAAATCTCATTAGGTCTCGTAAAGATGATAGAAGAAAATATAATATCCGATCAAACAAAATCGCCAGACATTTTCAATAGACGTTTTCCACCAGACAAACTCATTACAACCAACCAGATAACTTGAATAATAGATATTTACCTACAGATTTAACTATAAAAAGAATAGGCCAAAGGCTTCTAGATCTGCAACCAGATGCAAAAAATAATGGACAAAAAGGCGCCCAATGACGCAATACCTACTTGTTTTGCCTAAAATAAAGCAATTTTCAATCATTTTCCAGACCCTGCATATAGTTTTATGTTCCACTACCGCGCCTCCGGGATTAGTGAAAGAGATTTTCTCCATCTGGAATACGTATATTATAAAAAACGCGCAAAAAGTTCATCGTCATCGATAGAATATAATTTTGTAATGACACTCTGAAGCCTTTTTTTAAATAGGCTTTTTCATGACAAAAGATGTATTGGAAATGAAGATATCGAAGTACAAACTCTCTTTAGTCCCTAGAATTAATACGTTGGTAAGTTTACCGATTCTATTTCAGGAAATCGAGCTAATTCATCACATCTTGTTGGGCTCGAGACAGTGCCGCGAAGATTGTATTCCAATAATAGTTGTTTGATTCGTGACAGTGAGTTAGCCAGGATACTATCTATTCCTGCTGCATGACGTACATCTATTGTAAATTGAAAGTTGATACCATGTATCGAAAGTAAGGATTTGCTTTGTATTGCAAAACCCATATGTTATATTCCATCAACTTGTTCCAACAAACCCATATCCATATGCAGGCCTATTATTTTGTTCAGAGCTCTTTTGCAATTGCGACTGCCTACGTAGTTCAGAATTTTATACCGTTCTAGATCTGCCTTAACAAATTGATATTCCAATGAACCATGAATACTTTCGTGCAGTCTTATCGGTTTGGGTAAGTCGAAGCCACAATGATATCAATATTTACGTTAGCAAAATTCTATCGTTGCAATACTTCGTTGCTGTTCGATAACAAAACTGTGCAGGATTACGAAGGCCAAAACATATCCTGGAGTTGTATGGATGTGTCTTTTATTTTTAAGAAGCCAACGTCTACTTTGGGAATATCAAAGGTCAATCACGTTGCGTTAGTCACATCATACAGTCAGGGTAGTCAAACTCTTCTAAAATAACTCTTAGAAATGTCTCAGAAATGTTTGTGGTTCACTCAACCAGCAGATCAGTTTCCAATAAATACCGAAAAGAAATCAGTAAGTCCAGTTTATCATCCACGTTATCCAATGGTACATTAACTAGGCATATTGACTGTGTTTCTCGCAAAGGTTTATACATTCTTTGAAAACCACCAAAAAGTCTTTATTTTAAAATACAAAATTAGTGCTTACAATCTATTAACAATGATTTCAATCAGGCATGACTGAAGAGTAGTGATCAAAATGTTAATACTAAAGAAAATAAAGGGTGGGTAAATTGTTACCGCAAAAAAACTGATCGAAAGATTACGCAGTGCGATGTCGAATATATTTTTTAATATTGTGGGTTTCTTGCAGTTTCTTCAGATAAACTTCGTGTTTAGTTCTAACTATTGTTGATCCTGTTTACAACTTCAAGGAGTTGTGGCTATCTTTCCTTATTTCTTCAATCTTGAACTTTAATAATTTAGCCGCTGACTGTTTAAATGCTGTAGTAGATATAGATTCAACGGTCTACAGTTAGCAGTGTAGCCATATATCGCCAATATTATACTTAATGAAGAACTTACATACTGATAAGTGTTTACTGATTTCTCTGCGAAGGCTTTTATGGTCGTCAGGTTTCGATGGAGAGATAATTTGATGCTTTAAATACTACAAAGGATTAAATACTAATTAATCCAAATATGGTTTAGCAACTCGAGAGGTAAATCGACGAGAAGCAGCGATCTTTTATCAAACAATATCACTTTCGGATGATGTCTATCTTATGAAAAACTTCAGAATAATGGAACTTATGAAAGATCTAGAAGGCAATGATTATGAGATAGATTTTATGATGATATTGTTGATAAAGACTGATAAATCTGAGGAAATTGTTCAAAAATGTGTTTGCAAATGTCTTTGCTTGGGTATTGCTAACAAATACCGTCACATACCTACAAAAGTAAGACACAAAAATACAAGAGGTGAGTTTTCTCTTCGAAGTATGCAATATCGCAAAACAACTATATTTAAAAACAAAATTAAAAAACATTTTTGCACATTGCAACTTTTGCTTTAATTTGATCGTCAACAAAAGTGACTATTGTCTAATGAATTAGCTTGTGTTATTAGCAACGTGACTAGAAAAAAGGAAATGTTTTCATAGATGAGCGAGATCCTACATCACACAGGTAATAGCAATGTTTTGATATCGGAATGAAAAGCGGTTATCAATTTCCTATGCTAGTATATTTTCTGCAAAGTGATCTACTCCTACTTATGAAGAACTTCCGATTGTAACTTTTAATTCTTATCTGAAGATGACAAGAACAACATTTAAGGACTTATATCGAACAATTATCAGTCGTTCAGAAATTGAATCTACCAGAATTGAGTAGCTAAAGTTTAACCTCAACGATATATGAAAAAAAACATTAGATAAAGCATTCGTTTGTTGGCACGATATCTCTCTTAATTAGGTATTTAGTGTTTCACTGCTTTAAAATAAGCTGAGATCGCTTGACATGAGGCTACACATGTCAGTGTATCAATTTCGGTACCATCCCACAGAATAGTCGGAAGCTTTCTTGTGTTCGTTATATAACACCAATTGGTCATGCGATGAATTTCTAAGAAGATGTAATGACATAAAAGTGGTTAGTGATTTGCTGATATGTCACGAACATAACTGGATTATGTGTCTAAGAATGGTCAACAGGGAAGTTTCCCTAAGTTTCAATACTTCCTCTAATATCTGGAACTGTAGAGCTCAAAACAGCACTAGGTCCAAAAAATGTGGTTACAGTATCTTAACGCTACCAAGTGTTATTCGAGCATCAAAGAAGATTAACTTATTCTTTTTAATTATATTCCATTATGGTTTTTGCCATTATGTCCTGATTTTTCATGATCTAGATGTTAAAATATGGCATGTAACAAAACGTCTGTTTATTCTTATAAAACAATTTTATTAAGACTATACCGTAAAATGTGCCACACGGTTTTTTTACATATCTTTGATTTTAGCGCCTCGGACATGATATTGTCAGATAGTAATGAAGAATGTCAGAAAGTAATGTTACTTTGGAACATTAAAAAACCGTGTGGCACATTCTCACCATAGGAGGCACAATTTCACCCCATTTTACAGTAATAGTGTTTATACATATCAAAATTTCTGTAGTGTATTGTGGTCTTATTTCACTAATTGCTTTGATTTCTATAAATAAATGCAATCTTAATTAACTATCTCAATACTTATTGAATTCTTGAAAACATAGTTTCAATTTATTTATATGTTTAATTTGCCCTTAATTACTAAAAATTAAATTTTAACGACCTTTTTACAACAGATAAAAAATAAAGTGATTTAATTGTTCAAGATTAAACCATGTGCGTAATTAATAGTTACAGTTGTTGATCTGTAAGGTGAGGAATTAAAAAAAAAAGATTAATAGTTGGAAAATTTTTACTTAGACTTTGAGTTTTACCGAGTTCACTTTATTAATCCGGTCGTTGAGCAATGAGAAAAAAAGTGGCTTGCGTCAAATAATGACCCATAATTGGTCCGATGCTATTTTGACAATTAATAATGTAGGCCAATAGCTCGACCAACACACGTTAATTGATGTTTTAATATCGTATGTAATTGGCGTAACACCGATTTTGAAATGTAACACCCAGTGACCCTAGAAGAAACCATTAAGAGTACGTGACAAATTCTTAATGGTTAAATTAACTTTGAACGTTACCAACTTGATAGTTATTAATGAGCAATGAATTTATTCATTTAACTTTCAAAAAAAAATAGATTAAGTTATTTGGTTAAAGTAAATCAACATAAAGCTAAGATTTAATTATCGCAGTTGAAAAAAGGTTTGAATAAAAGAACTTCAAAAACCTAAATTACAAATTTCTAAAAGGTTTTCCTTGTAACAACATCTACGTCACAATAAATTTACACCACACTGCAATGATCGCGTTAATTTACAAGATGTTAATCGTATTGCATTTTATTTTATCGTTTACTAATTGATATTAACCGATAGGTGGTAGAATACCACCACTAAAGAAACTCACGCCAAGATCAGGAAGTAAAATAACAGCCCGCGCATTAATTTACATTGCTAATACCACCTGCGTTTTAATCCGTACGCTCACTTTCTCTCATTTCGTAGACGCACAAACGCCTGTTTATCTGCAACACAATGTTCAATCAACGTTAATTCCATAGCTTTAATTATTTTAAAGAGATGCGTTTTCAACGGAATCATAAGCGATCCGGTTGCGAAATTGATATTAAACAGGCTTGTACAGCAGGAAATCTTATTTATGGCGGTCCAACGGACAACTTGGGCGTTGAATCGGCGAAATAAATCTTCGATCGAATTAATACTCGATCGTACAGTGTATTATTACATCGCATGTGCGGCTACACCCAGTTTATTAAAAAAAATCGTTTAAAAACGATGATTTGAAATTTTCAGATGATCACTCGTACAATTTTATTAAAAAAAGAACAGCTTTTTTAGTACTCTAAAATAATTTATTTGAAAATAAGAATAAGGACGTGATTTATACAAACTTAATCTAAGAGATCAAATTAAGTTAGGAAAAAATTATCTAGGTTAAATTTCAGATTCTAGATAAATTTTAAACAAGAAATTCTCCGAAACTAACTTTCCTAATCAAATAGTACCTGTCTGGCAGAATAACAAACATTTGTCTTTATCAAATCCTATTATCCTAGGAAACTAGCGTTTATCTAAACTATCGCTGGTTAAAATTACACTCGACTATAATTTACATTATTTGGCTATATTAACAAAGTGGTTTTTACGACCGCCTCAAAACACATCAACATTGATCTGTAGATTCTTATAACCAAAAACCGAGTCAATACATTCAAATAATTTTATGTCATCAACAAAAACTCATAGTCCAAAGATAACAAGTATCTCAGATTGGACTTCTGAAGAACTCCCACAAGAAGAACTGCCGCTTCTCCACGTAGCACTTCATAACAGCTAGTAAGTTTTGGCTGAAACCTCTGCATTATTTATGTTTGTCCAGCAATATGCCATGACAAAGCCGTACTAAAACTACACATATCAGTGTAAACTGTATCAACCTTTCTTACATAACGTCACGGGTGACCGCTTCTCCACATGCTGTGATAGAGAGATGTAACTTTACACGAGCTATCAAAATCCATTTTTAATTGGAGACATTATTAGAGTCACCACCCTTGAATTCTGGGCTATGTATGGCAAGCATCTTTCTGGAAATTTACAATTAGTAATAGATAAATTATAATTCACCGACAGCGGATAAGAAAATATCGGAAAACAATTCATCAGAAAAAAGCAGGAACCAGATCAGGACAAGCAGTCATCTTGTTCTCCAAATCACGGACTGCCCACTAATATTACAGCGACCCCTCTAAGTCATCGCCAAATACTTACAGATATCATTGGGTCACCATAACACAACAACATTTAGTTTCATGGCTCTAGGCATACGTCTTGGCATACGCTTTGGCCCATTAACTGATCAAACATTTTTGTTATCAGTCGCAATTAACTGTCCATCATTATCTAGATAATTTATGCAAGCAACCTTGATCTGATCCTTAACCACTTATCGCAGTCATTCAGATAAACGT
Source organism: Onthophagus taurus (assembly GCF_036711975.1). NCBI lineage: Eukaryota > Metazoa > Arthropoda > Insecta > Coleoptera > Scarabaeidae > Onthophagus > Onthophagus taurus. The sequence continues at coordinate 27,033,451 of NC_091966.1, forward strand.
GCCATATTTTAATACCTACTCGGTACTTTTGAACTTACTGAACAAATACCTAGTCGAAAGACCTTTTTCGGTGAAATATTTTGATTAATAGAAACCCGCGCGAAAATGTTTCCAACAGTCGTCCTATGCAAATCATCTTTTGTCAAAAAATCTTTTCTTTCGTCAGAATACTCATTCATATTAAAAAGAATTATATTTCGATGAACCTCAATGAACTCAATGAACTCCACATCAAAAGTAATATAGAAGTCTGGACTTTACTGTCACTTGATACCAGGAATCATTAAAGCGAATTGTTATCCTTGTTGCACGATACGAAACAGTTCGTGCATTCGACGACGTTTTTGTATTATGTAGGTGGAAAAGAGTATTATGTAGATTATACGTGGCATAATCGTGTTGTATGTTGACAACGGTTTAATTTCAGAAACTGAAGAACAAAAACATACAAGAGATTGGATATTGAGACGTTTTACAAGTAGAATAGTGACTATATGTGCAGAAAGTGGAATATAAAAGTGTACGGAGTACATTGCTAGTTGCACAGCAAAACTGTACAACTAGCACCATATTTTTAACCCAATATTATTAAGTGTTGTATAACTGTAAACTGTAAAGGACTCATGGAAAAAAAATTATAAAATAACATTAGAACCAGGAAAACCACTAACACAGACAAGTAAGAAACACAGACAAGAAAAGGTTCAGTAAAAGTGAACAAATGTCCTCACCGTCCTCTGCAACTCTAACCCTTATCCACGTAATGCAACAGTTTGAATTCGGTAAAAATACAACATTTTTGTCTCCTGTATAGAACACACCATGTGCACTATCAACATCAAAAAATACTGGATCAATTAATCTTAACAGATATTATAAATTTGTGTAGGTCCATGTTTCGGAAGTGGAATATAAGAATTGATATATAATTAAGAAAAACTCTTTGCTTCGGTAATATTTATTTAATTTAAATGACAGGACTAGTTTCGAACTATGTTCATCATCAGCTGTCTTCTATAAAAGCAATACAAAACATATTAAAATACATAAGTAATAATAAAACTAAAGTACAAAGATTAGAGTATAAAAACTTACATCATAATAAACAACACAAGTACAGAACACGTTAAAACATAGTTCGAAACTAGTCCTGTCATTTAAATTAAATAAATATTATCGGAAGCAAAGAGTTTTTTCTTAAGTATATATCAATTCAGACATTATAAAGGCTAGGAAAATCTGTTCTTCGGATTTGTATGATTTAGAGACGTTCCAAGAAGAATTAGTTCTGGTGAAAAATATTGAAATGTGTGGTGCAGCTTTGACTGATTATTATACACTATACTATATAGAAAGTCAAAAGGAACCAGGGCCAGATTCAGAAATTTGCCAAATTTCAACTGTATCGACCTCAATTAATTCGACTCCAAACCGAATTAATGCCACGTTGAAATGTCTGAAATAATTTTCTCAAAACATTTACTACACTGAAGTACAAGATTACTATCATCCACTAAGGGTCAGTTCTTTGATTTTGATAATCCTAAGTAGCTGGTATGAAATGGTAGCATTTACCGTAAATCAGCTGTTTGTAGGCTGTCGTTATCTTATGACAAATATTAGACTTGACTGGCGATATTCTACACCCAAGATAAACAAACAATAAAGAGGTCACAGAGAGAAAAAGGCAACAATCCCACGAAGGCAAAACGAGCTAAAAAGCATAAAAAGAAGTGGTTCAGTGACAGCGATTGCTTAGAATTTATTTTAAAGTTAAAAAATATGTATTTACCAATCTCACTACTCACATTCATCTCGAAAGGTAACCTACGCGATTCACCATGAGATACTAATGACCTATATTCAATCCCCCAACAAAAAACACTGAAATGAATTAAAATAAATTGCAACCAAACACATACGATCACTCAGACTTTTCTTCTTCTTTGTCTTCTAATAGGACGATGTCCTGTTTTTTCTACTTTTAGTCCGCCTGCGACTTTCATACCATCTTTTAGATGTTTAAATGATTTTAGATGTTTAAATGATTGGTTGGTGTTTGGTTTTTGTAGCATGGTCTATTTATGGCCAAACTTTCCGGTGACGAGAATGGGCAGATCATGTCAATATGAGGGATCGCATTATTGTACTGCTTCTCGTATGATCACATAGACCGGTCACTACAGTACGAGTGATCTGAGTGTCTCGGAAGCCTTTTTGATCCTTTCCAGTGATTATATTGATGCAGATTTTTTCTGTTATGATTTTGGTAATACTAGTGAGCTACAAGTATTTTGTTTAATACCGTGGTTAATTTTTTATGAATCTCCATCTTTTTTATAAATTCTTCGCCAATATAAATCTCCTGTAGATACATGCTCAACGATTCTATATTGAATTTTGGGATATGTACTGATGGGTTTTTTATTATCTAAGGTATGAAAAGACGATACTTACATAATACTAATCCAAGTCAGTTCCAATATTCGCTAATGACAGAACTCTAACATATACTAGATGTCCAAGGAAGATTTATCTATTAGTAATTATGAAATTCCATGTATTGGAAAATTCCAGACTTTGTCAAATTTCCATATTCGCTTTTTTCATATTCTCGGCGTGTTAATTCTCCATCAATTCCGTCCAGTATGCGAGACTTGTAGAGTAGTTCTGTGAGCATGGACATGGAGTTTCGCACTTGATACACATCTTAATTACATAGCACTTATTGAAATGCAAATTCTAATTCATGTTATTGATGGCACTAACATGTGCATTTTTAAAACATCATGGTGTTGCATAGTTAAAGTCAATTCAATACTGGAGTGTGCACAAATTTTAATTTTAAAACCAATGCATTGGCACTTATACCTAGGGAACCCAGGAATACAAACAGAATTTTAAGATCAACTGTGTCAAAAGAATTATTTTTGTGATATAGCTAAATTAATTAAGATCACAAAAAGATACAGCATCAAGAAAGGTTAATACAGGTGATGTGCGATCTTAAAACTACAGAAATACGAAAATTGAATAATAGAGGACGAATAAATAATACAAAATATATCTCTAGTAACTATTGATCTTAGCGTGAAACTAGTACAAACAGGACTTATTCTGAAACTGTACAAGTAAAGTCGTGGAAAAATAAGATCTAAATCGGTCCAAATTGATGATAATATACTGCTTTATAGATTCTACTTATGTCATAGTCGCATCTTGTATCACAAATAAATATCATGTTATTATTGCCAACGCCGCTAGCTTGAGTATGTTATCTCTGGAACATATAACTATAATATTTTATTTTAAGCGTTCTGGTACTATTTACTTTAATATTCTTACATTTCAAAAATTTGTATTTACATAAAGTTGAGTTAAGCATTACTTTAAATCGTGACTATCAAATAAATTGTTCTTTATAATAAATTACGAATAGCTTATAAATGTAAGTTAATTATAAATGAACTAAATCGAAGAATGTAATAATTTTCTATTTTTCTTATTGAGCTATTTAAATTCTAATAACTTATATAATATATATTATCGTTACGGAATGCTATATATTAATGTGAGACATGAATTTAAAATCTTTCGAATTATAAATACGTATCATGTCGTCAAAAATAGGCTATGTAAGACATCACAAAAAAATTTAATACGGTTATACAAGGAACTAAGGTAAAATATTTCAAGAGAATTAATATTTAATGAGAATATCACAACATATTTCTTTCGAGAATTTGAAAATGTATGTGTAAACTGTTTCTACATGATAAGTACTTTTGCTGATACAATTTATTTACATAATTTACGATTTTCGTTTCTGTATGTTATGAATTAAATTAATCTTGAATTCGAATCCCCTTTAATTTTTCCTTTCGTATAAGAGAACGAGAAACCGTCAATTAATCGCTGTAGGTCTGCCCGGATGACGTTATCGATACAGTAATTTAATTTGGAGGGACGTGAATGTGCCTCCAAGGGCGTTCTTCTTGGCCGCGCGGTGGGCGTCTTCCTGCAAATATTGTTCTTTCGCTATATATGAACGATCGATACCGCATCGATTCGCATATAAATAAATTACTATCTTGAACTGGGTGTATTAGTTTTCGGGATATATGAGTTTGTTCGGTTATTGTGGGTGGTCACATCTTTGAATTATAACTAGACCTTTCAACAGATTTACACTCCAAAGCAAACCACATTGGAAATTGTGTAAATCGATTTATTTAACAAACTGAATCTAATATTTGTGTACTATGTCTCGATGTAGTATATTTTACTTTAAAATTACCTTGTAAGTAAATAGGATTAACGAGATGTTTGAAGTAAACAGATCGAGAACACGCAAAGGTAATTATTAATAATTAAATGTTCCCGTAAAACCGCGCTACCGTCGCGATGGAAAACGGCGCGCGAATGCCTTTCGTTTTCCACCAAACATAAACATTTCGAATAAATGGTTCCCCTAATGAAACGAGAACAAAAACGGTAACGTATAATTTAATTAATGCCCCTAGATCTTAGTCGAGATACGACCGGGTTACGCTACTAACACAGCGTGATGTCCGACCTCGCAGCTCCGCCCGATATATAACAAATATATAAAAATTTTACGGCCTCTTAGATATGCTGAAGATATGAAACATAATCACAATATTTTATGATCGCGACCATACAACCGGACTTACCTTGTTTTTATTTGTTGTGGTCCATATCATAATCTTTCTTTTACTCTTACTATTTAGCATAGGTACTGTTGTATTTTCAGAATTCTTTTGCTTTATTTTTCTCTGTAAAAGTCTTATAGATCGTCTTAAAACATAAAGTGTTAGCTTTTATTTGGTATATAAATCGGTTTTTAATTCCTAAAAACAAACATATGATGGTATTTTCAAAGTTTTGTTTTTGACATGTTATGAAACTTAAAAATTAACAATTTCACTTCAGCAGTACATTCTCAATGATCAGTATACTACTTGTTCGCACAGTTATACCACCATAAATTGATTTATACGACATAAACTACGTGTCAAAAAAAGTGCATCACTTCAAAAAAGCTGAGTACCAAAGCTAAAATCTTTACAAGCAATTTGTATTCATTCCAGTAGTAAATCATAACAGCTGAAACAAAAAAAAACAACAATTTATGTCAATAAAATTGTTTATGCACATGTTGGTTATGTTCTTCAGACCACGCAGTCCATGCTTGAAGCACTGTTGAAGGGTTTCAATTCAATCTTCAGCCAATTTCACGAAACGAAATATCTATATATAATATAAACCGCGGTCTTCCACCAATTCTAGGCATTGCTAACAATCGAAGAAACAACGTTCACTCATCAAATGACATTTACTTTGTGATGCAGTTTTTAACTTTGCTGTTCCAGATTGTCTGTATCATAATAAAAAAACATATAATAACTTACAATTCTTTGTGTAGCGATATGATGTTTTATCATCGACTTTTTATATGCATCCGATTGTTTTGTTAAGATTCCAGCTTGGTGACTAATCTTGGGTCTATCGAGCTTAATATACAATAGTTACATTAAAAATTAACCTTAGAACAATGAAACAAAAGTAAGCTCGGTTACTTCGTTTACTAGAAGAAGTAGGAGCTTCAGTTGAACAAATACATGGAGCAAGAACAGATAGAGATATCGGAAATGTGCTTCCACTGTGAAAACGTCATCAGATTCCTTGTTTCATAGGAAGAGACGGATCTATATGAAAAGAAGACCGCTTACATCAAAATGTGCTACATCGTAAATGTAACTTAGTTATCAGATATGAGTATGTAGTAATCAGCATGTATCTGGGTGTCAGACACTTTGTAATACGTTTTGTTTCTATACTTTCCAGAAGTAATGTTGTAAACAATACACCCTTTGGTATTATAAAGTTAAAAATGTTATTGCAAAATTCAAATATTCATGGTGTCATAGAGGCAGGTAACTAACAAAGCTAGTCGCCAAAATACCAAAATTAACAAGAATATGTCCTGGAAATTGGATCTGTTAGAATGGGAAAGGCTAATAGCCAACAATTCGGATATAAAAGTGTGGTTAATTATATTGCAATAATCAGAAGCATTGCATGTGTTTATGTATCACGTAAAGGTAATTAGAGGTGTAGGGCTTAATATTAATCATTTTAATACGAATAAAATTACCGGTAGCAGATTTACTCAATATGAACTTTGATAACCAAATATCGACAATTTTGTCAATTTCACTTAATGTAAATATGTATCGCCTCGTCGAAACATAAATGTTTTTGAATAGATGTTTTCGTCGTAGTTGTAGAATTATTGCATATGCTCACAAAAATGTGTTCTTCTTACACAGTCATCTTATGGATGATACTTTACGGTTTTCAATGTATGAACATTGCTATAATGATTGCAACATTGAGATAAATTATTATCTGTCATTGTGTGGAAGGTTCTAGAAGGCAGAATGTCAGATTAATACCTCGACTGAAATGAGATGACAGCAACCCTATATACCTGATTTTTTCAAAGACTTACTACCGATCTGAGGAAAATGAATGAGTACCATCAACATCGGTATAGAAAAGTGAATACCAGATACTAGTTTCGGCGATGGTCCTCTGCATACCAATACTATCCACTACTCATACAACAACTCATATACGACCTGACGTAATTCTAGCTCACTATTACATCAAGAAGCGAATTTACAAGCAGACACTGAAACGAATCAAGCATGAATAAAATATTGAGAAGGATCCTCCGGATTCTAAGCCTTGCCACAACCACGATATGGTTCTTCCGTTGGCAACCACGACTTCCCAACACAATTTTCCTTGTCGACAAGCTTTTCTGCATGCATACTACCTGTGTAAAGGATTATTACATCTTTGCGTTGATTAGTCTAGGTCTCACCAGAGTTTTATATATTGTCAGCTTTATATTTTTGCAAGCTTGCTTGTGAAGTGTACTACCTGATAACTGAGGAGCCGACATGTTTGTACTTGTCACATTCTCAAAGGAATAGCTTGCTTGTGAAGTGTACTACCTGACAACTGAGGAGCCGACATGTTTGTACTTGTCACATTCTCAGAGGAATAGCAGTCATTCGCAATGGCAACTATATTTGTTATGAAGACTTCTCCTGCAATCATTTACGTCATTCATATAGGCAGTTGAATTCCTAATACCCTTCTGCATGGACCCTCCACAAAGCGATAACCAATTAGTTTTTTTCTTTATATTTATCCCTCTTGTTTTAATTTCTCTACTGCCAGATAGTTGTGTTCCTCATGTCCCCTTCTAGCAAGTTTTGTGGATCTTCGGCTTCTGACGTTGAAATGTTATTATTTAGTAAGTCTTGAAAGCGTTACATCCATCGAACATTATGTCTTGGTTTTATAAGGTTCCCTTTGTGAGAGGCAGTGCTTTACAGAAATTTCTTAAATCGATCTTTTCTTCTCCAATCTTACCATTTTACCTTGCAGCTGTTCTCTCCTCTGTTTCCACTGTACCTATCCTTTCTATTCACCTCTTCCATTTTCCTTCTCAGCTTTATTCTTAACGATATATTCTTCATCATATCATTAATTTCTCTTGGTTGCTCTCTAAACGCTGTTTTGTACATGGTTTCAACGATGTCTTGTATTTTTGCCTTTGGTTGTTCATACTTTCTTCATCGTATGTGTCAATTTGTAACCTGTTGAGACTACTCTTAAGCTATTTCGGAGCTTATAGTCGTGGTATATTATATCTAGATACCTTTTTATTTTTGTAGTATGTTAATAAAATTTTTACTTGCAATTTACAGCATTGTATCACTAATAGAATGTGGTCTGACTTCATGTTGACTCCTCTATATGATGAATGTGAGCCATCTGGCGATCTCCAGGAGGCCTTATGTTAGAAGAAGGTTGTTCCTACCAATAACAAGCATTGTGTGAAACTTATCGTATCTAATATTATATAAAATATTATATTAGAATGCAAACCTGGATGATATTGCTGACAAAGTGTAGTTACAGAAATTTGCACAGTTCTAAAAAATTAAGTTCAGTTGTTAAAAATAACACCAAAACTAGAAATTCCGTATAATGCAGCATTTTCATTACATATTTTTTAATAGAATTGAACACTTTTCATAAATACCTAAATAATATAGGCTACTCTTTAAAAGGAATCTTTTGTGCATCTTACAAGACTTAACCGTTGAAAACATTAGAAAAGACCATAACAAAACGTTGCAACGACGAGAAAATAATGCTTCAGGTTAAAACTTATCTGAAATGCAATAATTATGATAAATAATTATAATGTATAATAAATGATACACAAATATAGATATGAATATTAAAATAAATGATAATACCATTCAAATTTATTTATCGAAAAATATTCCTTTTTTAAGAGACTTGCTAAAAATAACTGAAACAACGTGTAATATTAGTTAATTTCTGTATTCTAGATTTAAAAACATTAATTTCAAGTGATTACATCTGACAATAATCGCCTGATATATTTTTTTTCCATCCAAAGATAACATCCGCAGGTGTTTCGTTTATATTTATCTAAGAAATATTATATTTATAGATTAAATAAAAATCGAACCATTTTTTAAACAAGCATTAACATAGAAAATTTATAACATTTATTTTTATTTAAACAAAATCAAAGCGATAACAGATCTTTGGTATAATCAAAAACAAGGTTTGTAACGTGCTCTAAAAATTGACATTCTAGCAAATGTAAGTACAGATAACCATCGCGACGCCATCTCGACCAACGCATGGAAAATATCGTGGACAAAACGACGCCGTTTTTCCTTAAGCGTCGCTTCTAATGAGTGCGTAAACAAGATTTGGCCGGATCGCTCGTAATTCGAGCCGTTTGCACAGCAACTTTGTCCGCGAATAAAGTGTAACGTTTAACTGAAGCCATTATTGTGTGCGGTGGGTTGTGAGCATCTCTACCGTCTCCGTGAATGATTCGCCGACGATAATAATCGCGTTTTGTTTACGATAATCGAGAAGTTTGTTACTATGTTCAATATAAAAACATAGACGTAGTGAAACACACCTGCTTGGATATCAATGCCTTAAATAGTCTTATCTCATTTTTAGAGGTTTAAACTTTTTTATAGAAGATTAAAATTTACGCAAGGATAAATAAATAAAGTAATATTTCTAGATGTAATATATCTTCAAGCAGTATTTCCTTTGGGGAGATGTATTTATTGCTCATCTCTAGAAATACCACATGCGGAAACCAATTTGTATACAACTGTTATTAAACACTTTTGTCATTGTCCGCGGGTGGACGTTCGCCGTTTAATTAAAATATGTTAATATCGTCGCGTTTTTTAGACGCGTTCTATAAAATCGTACATCATTTATAACTGGAGACGTTCTTGGATGGTTGGGGTCACGACCCCCCGATATGTGGCACACGGCGCCTCTCCTAATACCGAATGGCGCACCTTCTTTACCCATCTGTTAAGACGCGTTAAATATTATCAAACATTAACAATATCGAAGGGGTATCCTCTACTCACGACTCTATAACATGCTTTTACTAATATGGGGTTCACACGATTTAATTTTTCTTAGTTAATCTACAAAAATGGATTTAAACAGAGATAGAAAAATAAAAAGAACTTTTTGCAATCTATACTACTCATAAAATTGCTTATAAAAATATCATATTTATCAATTTTCAAAATTTGCAAGTTCATTACTTACTTACTTTAGTTACCTTATTACTTTATTATATATTCTTTAGGGCCTGTTATATATAATATGACCTATTTATAATTAGCAGGTTCTACAGAAAATTGTGCTATAATTTCCTCAGCATCTAAAACATTCAATTGATAAAGAAGTCTTTATTGTTATATCATAAAGGAATGATCAGTAATGTCTAAATTGAACCTAGGGTCTACTGCTATTAAAATAGGTGACTATATTTTGGGAATAACAGCGAAAGAGTGATCGAGAAATAGCTCAGGAGTGCATCACACACACCTGATATTTTGCAAAGAAAAAAATCGTAACAAAAGACCGTTTCTGAGATCAGCAGATTCTAGAAATCTTTGAAGCAAGAAATATGTTTCTTAAACATTTTTTGCATTATAGAATACGTATTGTTTATTTTTTTTTAGATTTTATTATTTTAACAATTTCCAAATCTGAATCAAAATTGTTATTACGTAATTAAGTTTAGTAATATTGGTATCTTACAATAACAACATGATACTTTGATGGCCAATGGAGACCAGTTATAATGAAGATTTTATGGTTCCTATAGATTTAAGTAACTTGTCACAATATAAGACAGTTTACTTATATATTAAATTTTTCGATTCAAATTTATTCTAAATCTTGTAAATCTTGTATTCATAAATATTAAAGAATATATATATATATATAGGCAATACAATTTACAGGAATCACTGGTCATAATTGAGTATAAATGAATTATGCTGCTTATCTCAATCGCTATCAAAGTTTAACTCTTAAAAACTCAATATAAATTGATGTCATAACTTACCAGTAATGTACATCCAACACGATAAATAACGGGAACCTTGAATATTATATTATTTAAAGTATGTTAAATAAAAAACATGTTTAATCAATGGAAGTGTTAAGCATTCCTACCGTTTTATTAACACATGTGATTCATTACTTTGGAGAGCAACTGACACAAATAATTCTTGTGTTGAGTGTTCACTACAAACATTCAGATTCCAGCACTGTTTTAAACTTCTCGAAATTTTTGAATGATAAGTAAGTAATGGAATGATAAGTAGTTTTTCATAACTAAGTTTTTTCTTCTGAGGCTGAGTTAGTTGCTTGAACTAAAATTTGTAATTGATTAACGCCTGTATCATCTTGTAACAAACCGTTTTGGAGCTTTAAAGCGAATAGGTACTTTGTACATTGTAAACGTGTCCGCTGAACACTTATGGGTTGTTAAGGGTGAATAGCCTTCCGAATGTAGTCCTTTACAAATTTCTAATTACAACATGGTGCGTCCTGTAAAGAATGGGGGCTTTATCGTATCCAGTAATATATTCGTGTATGTATCTTACCTATTTTAAGGTTATATGTTCCCATATAACCTGAAACGAAACGTAAGCCTATAATTTTACTGCTTACTCAGCTTACTGTATCTGATTTTTCTTGCTTTTTTCAACTTAGAGATCGTCCTGTAGTAGTTGTTTTTCTTTCTTCAACATTTTCACTTAGTATGTTCTTCTAGCTCCCAGGAAAATGTATGAATTGTGGACATTATTGGAATTTATTGGTGCATCATCACCATAATCGGAGTATCAAAGCATAGCCTTTTAAATTATTCAGTACTCTACATCTCCCTGCACACGAATCCAATGATATCCACGCTATCTCTTCCCTCTATTATCTCCTCGAATTAGAAACATTTTTTATGTTCCCCGGGTAGCCAGTACCATCATCTATGATTGTTCGCCAAGATCTACCGCGAATGTAAAAAAGTCATACATCCACCCCTCGTAATTATGAAGATGTAGTACTCACGAATGCCGAACCGCTTTGCGCTGCATACAGCTCAGGTATGAAGAGTACCACAACAAGAGTCATAACACCCTCTAAATACAGGGTGCGGCAACATAACTTCCTTTTTTCAAAACTTAATAGAACCTATTGTATGAATCAGAAAATTTTTATTTGTTTTTTATAATGTAGGCACATACATAAAGTTTTGTTTTACACAGGTTTGAACATCAAATCAGGTAGGTGACGTCCCCCATTATCTATACACTGAGTAAACCGATTTCTGGTGTTTGTCATGACTCTTGCCAGTATAGCAGGGGTTATGTTGGTAATTTCTTCCTGGATGTTGGACTTCAAACCTTGTAGGGTCCTTAGACGGTTCATATAAACACAGGATTTCAAAAAACCCCATAAGAAAAAATCACAAGGGACCAAATCGGAAGACCGGGTCGGCCACTCCAAATCGCCCCTAATTGAGATTAGGCGTTTTGGCATTTTGAGACAACTCAAAACAGCCATCGATGCTCTTGAAGTATGAGTCGTTGCACCGTCTTGTTGGAACCAACTGTCCCCTAAGTCCAACTCATCTAGCCGTGGTGATCGCAAGACTAAAACTCTCACAGCCTCAATGTTCTCAGGTGCTCTAATGGGTCTCTTTGTCTTGTCGCACTTGCAGTTTGTCTGAACGTAGTGACCCACGTAACAATTGATTTCCGATCCGGGGCAGAGGCCAACAGGGCTAAATTAAAGCGATTCCGAAAGGCGCACTGGATTACGATCACAGAATATCCGCTCGAAAAGTAGGCCTCAACGGAAAACGTACGCTCCTCACTGTTCCAACGCATGATGGCGCCTGAACTTTATCGGAACAAAACTTTATAGTCCACCCTTTCGAACGAGAGCACTCTGCTACGACATCAACTGACTAAATGACACACATTTAAAAAAAGGAAGTTATGTTTCCGCACCCTGTACTTTATCATAAATACGCTTTTACAACATCGTTCATTTACATAATGTCCTTTAACACAAACCAGAGGATGGGATACCAACGATCGCGTTTTATGGGTCAGGGGTATGTAGTATGTAAACTGACCAACCTCGCATACTACGCAACCTTACCCTATCCGCCTCGTTTATTAAATCAAGTGTATACTGGAATGTGAGGTAGACTTGAGTATGAGAGGCTACATAGACTATAGTGTAGATTTCTTCACTGTTAGAAGCACTGGGAAATGTGAATTTACCGAATGATCCATTTTCTTATGGTGAAATCTTTTAACGCTGAAGCAAATCAATGGAAACCAACAAGAAATTTGAAATTTGAGTACTACTTGTGAGGGTACAAAAAATGCAGAGAAGCTTGATGATGGTAATTCTCCACTCCTGTATAATTTACTTTAGACTCTATAAAATAACTCCTCATCTCAATATTCTGAGACAACATTTTTAATCAAAAATTATTTCAGGATGATTGATGAAACATTAGTGTCATTCATACTACAGTTCAAACAATATATACTCTGTGTAATATTACTATATCTGAAATGAAAGGACAAAGAATAAGAATCTGAAACAGTATCTACAAAAGTGGTGATGTAGATTCAAAAATTATTTAAAAATTAATATACTCTGTACACTGTGATTATGATAGTTCCATCGATAGAACTCACACTTAGTACTTTTTGGAGCAACAGAAAAATAAGCTGTCATTTATTTCATTTAAAGACAAATGTGATGTTACGAAGAGAAATTCACGTGATCAATTATGGAATATAACAAATATAAAAATTATACTTACATATCAGGTATTTATTTCTTTATTTAAAGATTATTTCAAAATATACTTTCATTTTGCAGATTAAATGAAATCGTTGTACTTATGACTAAGGAAGAGTCAAGTACAACCGAAAGCTTGTGATACAATTGATTATTGAAAATACTTATCAACTTCACCAAGAAATCACAAACAATAAAATGATTATCATTAGTTGTTTCAAGATAATGTTTTAGTTAAAACAAGAAAAGAAATAGCTTTGTCGTGGGTGCTATGAGTGAAACGTTATTTCACAATTTTTTACGAGATACATAAAGCTACTAAAATGTTTTACTCTTTTTTTTTTATTTGCACCAAATGAGCACATTTCAAATTTCGTTTTGATTCAATTGAATAAAATATGCAATAAATACTGCATCTTTCTTTATGATCGGCAATATATTGCTAAAACTGTTGGAAACAGTTTTGTATAGTAGCAGCTTTATTGGGAAGACGTTGATTTGCAGAATAACGGAATTTGCACAGCTTGGAGCATCTCAAGTGTAACTTAACTGCGTAAGAAATATTTGGATTTCTTGTTCTTCATGCTTTTTAAAAGGCATGAAGTTTCTTCTACGTTTGTCGTGGAACTTATCCCACGAAAATCGACAATTTGGGGTTCATTGATACCTGAAATCTGCTGTATCTTCCTGTAACAGCCTATTGTTAATAAATCTAGCTGTTGCGAGGTAACACAGTTCCTCAGCGAGCACATGGATAAACGGCAACAAGTTGATATAATTTACACAAATTTTACAATGGCGTTTGATAGATTAGATCATGGAATACTTCTTTCTAAACTCTGCAGTCTTTGATTTACCAATGATTTCGTGGAGTTAATTTCATCTTATCTCTCCCATAGACTTTGCTATGTGAGCTACAACGGTTTTAAATCTGATACGTTCACTGCTGACTCTGGTGTTCCACAGGGGTCCAACCTGGGTTTCCTTATTTTCAATGTTTATCTAAATGATCTATTACGACGACTTGATAGTAATGTGCTTGCTTACGCCGATGACTTAAATATATTCGCTCGTGTAACATCCCCTGAAGACTGTGTTATCTTACAGTGCAATCTGAACATTATCATTTCCTGGTCTGTACAGAATGGAATTGATCTGGATATAAGAAAATGCGTTGTCGTATCTTACACAAGGTGTAATAACCCAATAACGTTTAACTATTGTGTAGGAGTTGAAGCAATCTGCAGAGAACGCGCTATTCGAGATCTGGTTGTCTTATTCGATGACCAGTTGCAATTCAAAGACCATGTTGACAGTATAATAAAGTCAGCCTGTGGTACATTGAGTTTTATCATCAGACAGTACTTAACACCGCATTAACAGTACTTTTCTATGCGTTTGTTCGTACAATATTGGAATATGGTTCCATGGTTTGGTATCCTTATTATACTTCTCACCAGCTCATGCTTGAGAGAGTGCAGAAGAGGTTCTTAAAATAGTTACATTTTAAAACAGTTGGTCAGTATCCGGAGCGAGGTGTTGACTACGTTGCGTTATTGGAAGAATTTAACTTTTCATCTTTGAGCAATCGTAGAAAAGATGCTAGTAGACAATTTTTATCGAACAATCGTCAATTATACTGTCGACTCGCCTTCACTTCTTGCCCGAATTGGAATTATTATACCCAAACGTGGTATCTATTTTTTATTCTATTTTTGTTGATCTCTATCCTGTAATTGGGTCTTCCTGTTGGATAATAAAGACATTATTATTATTTTTAAAGCTTTCATTGGCGAGCCCCTATTTCTTTCTACAAAACTTATTAGGAATACACAATATAATTTAGCTTTGCGGAGAACACTCTACTAAAGATCATTACATGCGAAGGTGTTAATCCGTGTTAATCCTGGGATATTTCGAGATTATACTAATACTTTATCTTATCAGAAATGATTTCTGATGCACCTTCTTGAATATTAATGTAGCGATTTCAGAAAATAAAATGAATAATATTAATATATTGTAATATTATAATAATATAAAGAGCTAAGTCACAAAGCTGAAATTTTTACAAGTAATTTGTATTTATTTCAGTAGTAAATCATAACAAATGAAAAAAAAATACCAACAATTTATGCCAATAAAATGTTACATCCCCACGATTGTTTATGCACTGTCTAACTCTGCGAGGCGTGGTCTGAATTTCATCCCAGGCTTGATGTAGATGACGAAGTTCCTGCAAGGTGTTTGCTGCTATGGAAACGCCTTATATAGCGACCCATCATATTCCACAGATGCTCGATCGAATTTGAATCCGGAAACTGAGCATTCCAGAGGAAAATTTCTATTCCTTCTTCGTGAAGGAAGTTCTGCCAGATGTAGGCGATACGTTATCCTCCTGGAACATGATGTCAGGGTGTTCGTTTAGCCTGGCAGTACAACAGGCTGTAAAATCTCGTGGATGTATCAATGTACATTTAAACTGCCAGGGATGACAACTAGAGGTGACTTGTCTTTCTTGGCACCACAGAAGTCTGGGTTTTTGGTGAAGTTGCGTTTTTAAAGAAAACGTCGTAAACATCGGTATGAGTGAGAATTAAAAGATGAAATTCGTCGGTACACAGTTCTCCGCAATACTATCTGCCTCAGATCTCTCGGCCAGTCTACACAAATTGCAGCCGAAGAACGAAATCTATCTCTACGACTCATTTGTCTGAGGTGACGATCCTCACGTTCGTTAGTCGCTCGAAGAGTCCGCTTCCAGAACGATGATGTTGGTCATGTTCTTCAGACCACGCAGTCAATTCAATCTTCGACCAATTTCACGAAAGGGAATACCTGCCTCGTGCAGGCCAACAATTCGCCCTCTTTCAAAGTCAGACAACTAAACCAATTTTAGGCTTTGTTAACAATCGATGGCATTTACTTTGTAATGTAATTTTTAACTTTCCTGTTACAGATTGTCTGTTTATAATTGAAGAAAGTCTCACGGCCATTCGTTATTTACATTTCATAAAAATGATCTTCCAATATTACTGGATGAGAGGATAAGAGATGTTCTTCTTAATGTACAACAACGAATGTGAATTCAGCACGATGGCGCACCTTAGGTCGACAAGTAACAGAATTTCTTAATCAAAATTATACAAATCGGTGGATTTGAAGAGGTTCAGCAGTTCCTTGGCCAGCAAGGTCACCAGACTTTAATCCCTTACATTACGTTTTATGGGGAAGACTGAAAATTTTAGGTTATGCAAAAAATATTGAAAACAGAGAACAACTAGTAGCTAGAATTATGGATGCCGCAAAAACTATTCGTGCTGATCCTGAGACTGTTAGCAGAGCTACCATTTCAATTCTAAGAAGAGCTATGAGACTATGTATACAGCAACTGGGTGAATATTTTGAGCAACTAATTCAATAAAGCTGTTTCTTTTTAAATGGTCTACTACTACTTATTATAATTTCAAATGCTTGTAGCTCGGTTACGTTAGCGTTTTGGGTGTATATTCATTAGACATTTTTGACTTGAAATCACCAAAGCAACACACTCCCAAGCTATGGCAATCACGTCGTGGAACACCCTGTATATCTTCTTTTTTTCTGATTTTGGCTCTGCATTTGGTGCTTAATTAAAAAGGCTTCATACCTAGCATTCGGTTTCCTTCAAAATTACGTTTTACAAAATGATTAAAGTAACTAAAGTTATTCTTATATTTTTATCTTCCTCGCTTGTTTTTCCTTCTTGTACAATGATCAACCATAAACACCAAATAAAACGACCAAGAACCTACAAAAATCTACATACTCACAAACACACACATACATTCATAGAATCCCACGCACTTTGGTCGTACCATAGCACAAAGTTATTCTCTTATGTGCGGTTTGGACGTCTAAAAACCAAACCCATCGGATCGTGTACGTTATTGGCCCCAGGTTGGGGCCCTGTAGACTACTCGGGGGTGGTATACGAGCATGGCCGTGGCCTTCGCCATAGATCAGGCTCGGTAATTACCCGGTTCATGGGGCGATCCTCGATTTATGACTTACACAGCTCGGTCGGGAGTCCACCGCCGGCACCCCATTTGTCGCGAACAATCGCGTCCAGCTGGCCGATTTCGCGCACCTCGAACCAGGTTGCCGCCGCCGAAGTGATTTGCGAGCAGAAAACAGATTTCCCCGACTTAACGCGCGACCCGGGATTACAGAAAAAGGACGCGTGGGGTATTAATTTATAGATGCAGGGCGAATAAATTTTAAAAAAAGTACCTAACAAATGAAATGTTTCAAAACCAATGTCGGCTTAACTAATTTTATCAACTTTGGTTTCAAAAATTTCTGTATACTTCCTTTTAACTTTTATTTGAAGTGATTCTAAAAATTATTATGTTTCTTTATAATAATTATTATTTTATCAGTTTTTATAAAAAAATAACTTTAAAATACCTCAAGTTACTTTATAGCTTTATCAAATTAATCATTTTTTTTTCGAAAGACATTGAGTAAACTTAGAAAACGCACCTGCGAGATCAAAGATAACATATCATGTACACCTGTAGACATTTCAAATTGAATAATAAAGTTTCCGATAAGTATATAAGGCGATCGTCCGTCTACTTTGCTTCAGTTTCCTTGTTGGTTTAGAAACGATCCAGGGCAAAATGCAAAAATACCTCGCACTTTTAGTTCTTGTTGGAATTAGCTGCGTTGCGGCTGAAACTCCAGTATATGAATGTAAGCAATTATATTATATACTTTTTTCAATGTTAATTAACCAATCAATTTAGGTGATAATGGTCTTCCGCTTCCTTCCTCAACCCAAGTCAACGATTGCGAAGAACTTCCATGTCCCTTAGTACAAGGTTCATTGGTTGAAGCACTGATTTCGTTCAAATCAGAAGTCTACACAGAAGTTTTAAGACCTGAAACGATTGCTTACGCTCTTGGAGTTGAAGTAAACTATCCTTTAGACGAACCTGATGGTTGCAAAGCTTTAGTTGATCGTTTCTGTCCAATCGATGAAGGAGAAACTGTTAAATACAAATTACAAATGCCAGTTTTGGATATTTTCCCAAAAGTAAGTATTATTTATAATTTTAATTATTATAAATATATATTCTTAAATGTCTTTCTTTTTTCAGATCAATTTATCTTTGAAATTCACCATGTTCGATGAGAACGACGATGGTATGGTTTGTTTCATGCTTGATGCTAAAGTTGTAGGTCCATCCAAATAATTTAAAGAAACCCTTTTGTTTGTATATTTTCTGTTAGTATTAATAAACATCTAAAACAAAGTCTGTGTATTATACCTATTGATGGGACGTTTGTTATTGAAAGTGAAAACATAAAAAATTATAGCTAAAATGTCATACTTAGCATTATTCAAGAATGACCTAGAAGTTTATTCGTAAAATTTAAGAAAATAACTAACGAACATTTAAATGGTAGAGCGGTATTGATTGTGAGATCAACAAATTAATTATAAATGGTCAAGAGAAAACAACAGTGTCAATGTACTTTAAATGGTTGAAAAAATTTTATTTATAATTCGTCTGACTAGTTTCGCCTTATAGGCAGCTTCAGAGACTTCGTTAAAAGTTACATCCAGCTCTTCAATAAACATTTATAAGATCGACAGATCATGTTGAAAAATATTTTAGAATTTCGAAATAGATTACAAAAATCCAGAAAAACTTTAAAATTATTAAGACGAATACATTTAAAATTCTTTTAATTTTTTTTTAACAACGACGTAGTTCATCCATTAAAATTTTAAGACGAACACGTTACAAATTAAAAATAGTTGAACTAGGTACTTAGTTGTTAAAAAAAAATGCTTTTAAAATACTTTTATTTTTTTTAACAACGACGTAGTTCAACCATTTTTAATTTGTAACGTGTTCGTCTAAATAATTTTAAAGTTTTTCTGGATTTTTGTAATACATTTCGAAATTCTAAAATATTTTTCAACATGATCTGTCGATTTTATAAATGTTTTTTGAAAAACTGGATGTAACTTTTAACTTTTAACGAAGTCTCTGAAGATACCTATAAGGCGAAACTAGTCAGACGAATTATAAATAAAATTTTTTCAACCAGTTAAAGTACATTGAAACTTTTGTTTCCTCTTGACCATTTATTTCTCTACTGCTAACATGGATTTAATCAATTTTAACTCGTAAAATTATTATACACTACAGTTGAAAATACTCTCAAACCTCAGATTCTTGGTACTCATGGTAAAAGCCAAATGTAGATATCATATTTTATATTTATCTTATATTTCGTACAGATGTAAAGCTATAAAGATTAACAATTATACTTTTAACTTCGTCTGATTAGCAAAATATTTACTAAAGTCCAATCAAGTTCTGACTCTGTGAAACTTCAAGATGATCTTAACTGTTTGCAAAATTACTTCACAAACAATTTTCTTGACTTAAATTATGAGAAATGCATACAATCATATAAACGTAATTAGCAGAAAAAGATACACCGTAGACTAATTGTATGACTACAAGTTTGGATAGGAGTGAATGTTTCTTCTAGCGTAAAGGATCTATGCATCGTTTTCAACTCTAAATTACTTTTCAATAATCATTCGGAAGAATTATTCTCTAAAGCTAATAAGTTTTTACGTGTCATCAACAGAATTTCCAGATCTTTTACTGACATACAATGTATAAGGTCCTTATAGATGGCCTAAGTCAATAGTGTACTAAATTATGCATCGGTTGTCTGGAATCCTGTGTATGAGTATACTGTGTGTATTAGCCGCCTTGATTGATTGAAAGAGAAGATTTGCTTGGAATTTAGCTCACAAATTTAACCAAGTCTTCACTAAGGCACATTTTAATTCCGTTACATCGAATAATGAATCATTATTGTACTGTCGTGAATATTTTTATTTTGTCGTTTATTACTTTTCGTAATATTATTTGTAAATCGAACGTGTGTCAATAATACTTCGAGATTTTGTAATTAATTTTGAATATCATTCCTGTTACGTTGTTAATCACTGCTCATTGTTGTTCTTTTGAATTGTTATTCTTTGTTTTCGTCTTGTTAGTGCATACTATTGTGAGGAGGGTAATCCTCTGTATCCCGAATAACGTATAAATAAATAAAAAATACAAATATGTAATTGAAAATTGAAGCAAGAAGAAACACACATCATTGGACTGTATCTCTACATCACAATGCATTGGGCTTGCCGAGTATAATGCGACAAGAAGAAGGAAAAGTGTGGGTAAGAGAGCAAAAGATGGTGTAATGGATGCGTGAACAAAGATCCATTATATTGCCAGGTATTGACGATTTCATCTATGTTTGAAATGAATAATGTTATATCAGTGTAAAATGTACTGAAAATTTTAAACACGTTTTACTGTGTTTTCAAAATCAGTGCCACAAATATTCTCGCAACTACTGGACCGATCGTAATCAAACTAAGGTAATTATCGAATCCCTTTTTCGATACCAACCATAGTTCCCTTTTTTCGATCTTTTGGAGGCGAAAAAGTGCCTATTTTATTTCAATGACTGCCATAACCCGAAAAAAATAATTTTTAAGTTCCGTGTCAATAAGTGCTATTATCAACTTTAAGAAACAAAGTTTTTTTAGTTTAAATAAAAAATGACAAAGGTACGCGTTGCACGAAAAACAGTTGTAACAATTTTACCGTTTGAAAATTTTTAACCAAATTTTCACACAATGTAGATAAAATGTAACCTTCTAAAGCTCTGGAAAGATTAAAAAATGCCTTTTGGTCCCAATCCTAATGAAGGAAAATTGCGAACCTGCACCTCCTCGAGGTAGAAGGCGGCTAACGTTATGGTAGGGACCAACAATCACCAAACAATCAAAATGGTTAGGTGCTTGCGTCTTGCTTCATCTCATAAGATACTGAGATACTAAGATACATCTCCATTCTGTATTCCTGGCTATGTGATATTTGCCCTATTACAATAAAATTTAATAAAGAATACGTTTTTCCTGGCTATGAGATATATTCCAATAAATAGATGCTACTATTATGATTAAATCATAGATGGAATGTCATCTTTATTTATAAGAATTTTACTCAAGAAATTAAAGAACATGCTAGCTTTAAATGAAGACAATAGACAGAATTTTTAATTGATCTGATCATAGTTGAAAATGAAAATAGAAAAATAAGAAAAATGTTTATCATTTTTGTAGTGAATTTTCAGTATTTCTCTAACCTTATAATTTACACCACTGAAATTCGAAGTAAAATTTGTTAATTGACTTTTGTCTTTTATTTTCAAATTTTTGCTCTATTATTTTGAAAAAGGTTCTGTGTATGATTTCTCCACTTTAGTTTCGTGCGGAACGTTTTCGACTGTTCGGGTTGTTCGGCCAATGGAAACGATTGTTTAGGTTAAGAGCGCTCGGAGCGAAAGGGTTTAAAATCTCAGACGGGAAGAAGAACAAGAGAGTTCCTTGGAGGTCAGTTAGTCAGAGTCAGTCAGTCTTGGAGTCCGAGACAGAGTTCAGAGAGAAGTTTTTAGTTATGAAGTTTTGATGAGAAGAACTGGATCGTCAGTCCTGGATCAATTGGGAGAGTTCCAGTTGATGAGAGAAACAAAGAAGAGTTCAAGTTGGAGAAGAGGATTGAGTCGATCATGAAATGGAGTACAAGTTCTTAGGGTGGATTCCAGTGGAAAGGTTCAGACAAGAAGAGCCGAAACCAAAGAGGGAGCAGTAGGGTCGTTGGTCGAAAGAAGCCCGTTGCAACGATGAGATTTATAACTCTTTGTGAGTAATTTCATGTAATAATTGTACTAATTGCTTATGTTCCATTTTCTTTGGTATATTTTGTTTGATAAATTTTGTTTGGTACATTTTGTTTGATAAGTTCCGTTTGATAAATTTTGTTTTATTGTTTATTTTGTAATTTGTCCTGATAGTATTGATAATTAAAGTAAAGATTAAAAATTAAATTTTCTTTTATTTCCAAATCTTTAACCAAGTTAATAATTGCGTGACAAATTTCCATTTGTCGAAACGCATTGTACACCCACACGGGAAAGTAAGAGCCGCTCCTAACATAGACATTTCACTTACCTCCGGAGAGGGTTGTAGCTTACTTACAAGGGAAGTGTCAAAACTATTCCTCACCGATTTCATTGCAATTTGACACAGCGATAGTATGGGCCAAATAAAAGTTCACATATGTGTTTAAACATGTTAATAAAACCACTGGAGCGAGTAATAAGGGTTGAAAGTCGGTGCAAACGGTACACAGAATGTAAATAAACTTATGCACAAACCTTACCAATTTTGGAAAATTTAAGAAACAGAAACGACAGGGAGAAAATGAGTTCAAGATGATGAAAAGTGGTCTTGCAAATAATGAATGACAACTTGCATAAATCATTGCGGCACCTAAGAGAACATGCAAATTTCTGTTACATGTCATCGAATGTAAAAAACAAATAACTTTTTGTCGTATAAGTGCAATTTTTTTCAACATTTACAAGCAGGCAACGGTATCTGTCCACTTCAGTTCTTGACTGAATTTTCAGTCTTGGCATAAAATGACAACTTGCTCAATAACATTTTGTGGTGCAACAAAAGTCGTTTCCATATATTGCGTTTTCGGTGAAACTAGGTAAGACCCCTCAACGCCTCGTGTTAAATGCCAATGTTTCTGATCGTATTTGAAGAAGAATGAATAGTATTCTTTTACAAATATAGCCGTTTCTAAAATTAATAAAGATGGTAATGTTAAGATCTTATAATGTTCAAAAACTTTTTACATGAACCTCTGGGTTTCAGTCCAAATACTGCCCAGAAACACTACTTTTGGGCTATGAACACGAGATCAACGTCCGCGGAGTGGGCCCAGAAGATTATACCATACCTCAGGCGTGATTCGACACGCGCGTAATACGCACTTAATGTCACATTTACAGTCACCAACCGAGAAAAAGTCCAGAGCGCATAACACGATTTATTTATCTTCATAGTAAGATCGTTGATATGTTGTTTCCATAAAAGCTGATAATCAATCTTAACTCTTCCACAACCTCTTCCTTGCAGGTAAGTTTTGTACCATTGAATATTAGATCTAATTCGGTTTTTTTTGTAGGCGTTCCTATTGTTATAACGTTTGTATTTTGTAAGTTTAGTTGTAACTTGTTATTTCAAAACCAAGTTTGCAGTTCACCTACACTGAGCTGAACCAATTCTGACATTTGTTCCTCAGTTTTTGTAATTAATACTGCAGTGGAGTCATCAGCAAAAAGGATTAGTAGATCCTCTATCACTTCTGGAAGATCATTGAAGTATAGGATAAAGAGGAAAGGTCCCAATATTGATCCTTGTGGGACGCCTCGCAGAAGCTTTATCCAATCTGATGTAACTTCAGCACCAGTTTGATCATGCGAGACCACCTGCTGTTCTCTTTCTGACAAGTAAGATCTGAACCAGTCCAGTGGAAGTCCTTGTATCTCTATAGCTTCCAACTACTTCAATAAATTGTCATGGTGGACACTGTCAAATGCTTTAGTTAGGTCCATCATTATACAACTGGTAAGATTATTGTTATTAATTCCAGTTTGAATTCGTTCTAATAACTGGAAAATTGCTCTGGTTACAGATCTGCCTTTTATATAATCGTTTTGGAACTGGTTAAGTACTTGGTTCTTGGTAACGTAATTTTTTAGTCTTTTCAGGACAAGCTTCTCAAAAACTTTTGCTATGTTAGGAATTAGTGCAATTGGCCTTTAATTTGTAAAATCTGATTTATTTCCTTTCTTATAAATCAGTTTATGACGCGGCTCAAGGGTTCTGCAATTTCATCAACGCACATTTTTTGGAACAGAGATTGGAATTTCATCATTAAGTCCGTATCGCTCTATATACATATAGTGCCTAACAACAATTTTTTTTCTCGAAATCCGTTAAGGGTTGCGATGTTTTGGCGGTCGATTTAAATCGCTAAAGGCACCTTCTAAATTATCCTAAAATTTCATCATTTCAGAAGTGTCCATAGGGGTCAAATTCACCCCCAAATAATAATAATATTTATTTCCATAAATGCCCAATGTACAGAAAACGTCACAAAAAAAAGATACATTGTATGTTTTACAAAGATTTCACAATTTCCTCTAAATCATGCTAAAATTTTATCAATTTAAGAATTACTCATCGGGGTCAAATTCACCCCTCTTAGAACTGTATTCTATTATATGGTAGAATTTGTCTTAATTCGAAGGTGCCCATCAGGGTACAAACATCTCTTCTTCAGGAGTGGGGGTTGAAAAAATTTTTTTACCAAATGGGGATTGTAATCAGTTCTTGAGAGTAAGAGTGTTTCTTGTATGTGAAATTTGGTGACTTAAATTGTATTGGTTACGGAATTATGAATTTTTTAAGTTTATGGCTGGGATTTATGGATAACTTCACACCAGTTACAACGAAATCGGTACCAAATTACAACGAAATCGATGAGGGACACTCTTGTTGTTTCTAAAAATTTTAGCACCATATTTTCAGGATTAATGAAATATTAAGGATAAAAAAATCTCAACATAAATAAGAAACATTTATTGTATTTTAGATAGTACAGCAGCTCTTCTATCCGAATTTTGAAACAAAGCTCGAATTAAATTCTTCAACTCCTCTCCTTTAAAATGCAAGGCTAAAGGTCCTTTTCCATCCGCCCAACGATCCGATATTTCTAATAAATTTGCACTTAATAAAAACGACAATTCATTTAATTTATGCCATAGATCAACGTGTACATAAACGTCTTTTTGATCAGCAAATAATTTAGGTCCTCTTGTAAAAATAACTTTTAAGACATCAACTAATTGATCTCCTGCATCTGAGTTAATATCTGTGTATTTTAAAACTGCATCAATTATAGTTTTGCATAAAAAGTTGAGGGTTATTCCAAGATTTTTGTTATAATCCGTATGAGATAAAACTTTATTCCATACGGTTCTTAATAATTCTTGTTGCCTTAAACATTGTCGTATTGATTTCTCAGTAATTGGTTCTAATTTTTCTAAACAAATAACATTAACTAATCCAGACTCATTCATAATTTGCTCCATTTGATTAATTTGTTGATTGATAAATTCATTAAACATTTGATGTCCTTTTGATCTCAAACTGTATATTTCAAATGAAAATAAATCTTGGTCAATATTTAAAATTGATTTCATCTTATTTCCGTAAATTTCTTCGAATTTTATTATTTTATAAGAAATATAATTGCAATTATTTAGAAATAAGGCAACTTGTTGGGGGATTGTTTCTAAGAGTTTTTTGTGATGTTTTGAAACTGTATCACCGTAGATGCCAAAAATATTTGTTAAAGTTTCATATAATGGTTTTGCTGTGTTATAATCACTATTCACGATTTGTTTGAATATATTTTCAGTAAAATTTAATAAATCTATACAACACTTAGAAACCGATCTTTGATAAAACACATCAAGGTCAATTTTAAATGGATTATTTAAATCAACAGGTTCACCAACTTCAATCATATTATGAAGATCTTTCTTCATTAGTTCTTTTGCTATCCTCAAATAAGATTCACATTTCTTTTGAACATAAAGGTTATCAACATTTTTAACATGACTCGATAAATAGTGCATGTCATTGGAAAATAATCCACTTTCTATTAAAATCTTTTCAAGTTCTTCAACTTCTTTTATTATTAAGTGATAATTTTGTAATTCATCGGATGTGTTTGGAATTGTGTCATTTAAACAATTTTTTATAATTAATTCTGATAAATTATCTTTAATGTCATTTCCTATATATTGTAATGTTGAACCAATTTTTAGGGGAAAATTAAAATGTTTATCTAAAAAATCAATTACAATTTTTAAATTTTCAAATACAACTTTAAAGGTGCTTTTAGTTTCTGTTAAAACTTCTAATTGTAATGATTTTATAGTAACAGTTGATGTTTTGATATTAACAGAACAATTAATTAGCAAACAAAGGATTGATTCCCATAAAAATCTGGCGATATCATTTAATATTTGAATGTGATCATCATTTTCAGCATATGCTAACAATAATTCTTTTAATAAATTATCATTAATAATTGTAAATGAAACAATTTTCTCCTCACTTTTATACTCAATTGTTTCACAAATATCCTCATTCATTTTTGTAAACAATAGTTTTAATTTTGAACTGATATCGCTTTGAATGTTATCCACAATGTTTAAATTTTCAATCGATCTTAGAACATCCATCTCTTTCTCAATCTCCTTCATCAATTTAATAACATCCAAATACTTTTGATTCTCAAATAAAGTATCCACCTCTAAAAGAAACTCATGAATGCTAATTAAATGGTTCAATATATCAATTTCTTCTTTAGTTTCAACCAACGTTTTCTTGTAATTCACCACATCAATTTCAACCGTTTGTATCTGTTGTTTTGTTACATCAGTTATAGACTTCTCCAATTCAGATAAAGTAGCCGCTGCTGAAGTAATTTTCTTCTTAAAGTTTAGTCCTTGCCGCGCAGGAAACGTGTATTGCACGAAAACATCGTCCAAATAACCTAAAAATTCTTTTTTAATTTTTTCCACACTATGTTCTAAATCGGGGGTCTTTTTAATTATCGCATCTACGTCCATTTTATTTGCAGCAGATATCACTTCTCTTAAAAAACTCATTCTTTGTAAAATATAACCTTTATTTTTTTATGTTCAATAAATGACAGTTAACACAACAAGTTGACAGATAATTTAAAATATTCAAAGTACCAACTGTATAGATTGAGATAAAATTTAAAGATTAGATTTATTTTTCATTTTGTTTTATTAATATATTTTAAATATCTTTGATTAAGTTCATTATTTAATATAACAAATTTATTAAATATACGTAATGACTACTTTCTTTTACATAACTTTAACTCCTTTTTCTATGTTGCTCTCTTCTCATTGTTAGATGGCGCTACTTCGACTTCTACATGTCTCTTCTTTTCTAAAATTAAATATTTGTTGATTTTTTTGATCATTTTTCGTGCTAAACCGTTTCTTTATCATGTCTTCTTGTCTTTCCCTTATATCTATTCTACAGGGTTATTATAAATGATAGACCCATTTTTAAAGATGAATATTTATTAAAGTACAGATCCAAAATGAACAATCTTTATACCAATGGAAAGAGGAAGTTTCAAAGTTTTTTTGCAATACACTATAAATGTTCAATGTGTCCACCGTCCGCTGCACAGCAAACATCTATGCGATAGCCGTTACTGTTACTGTTACTGAGTGCACAGCATCTGTGATACGGTTCCGCAGATCTTCCTTAACATAACCCCATAAGAAGTAGTCACATAGAGTGAGATCAGGAGATCTCGGTGGCCAAAAGTGGAGAGTCAGGTCTTCATTTCCCCTGCGACCTATCCAGCGTTGAGAAAGGGCTGCATTCAAAAAGCCTCGTACATGAAGGTGCCAATGGGGCGGAGCTCCGTCCTGTTGGAAAATGAAGTCCTGTGAATCTTCCATAACTTTAGGAAACAACCATTGTTCCAACATATGCAGGTACGTAGTTCCAGTTACAGATCTTTCCGCAAAGAAAAATGGTCCATAAACGTTTGTACGAGATACGGCACAGAACACGTTTACTTTCGGTGAGTCTCTTTCGTGTTGCAATGTTGAATGTGGATTTTGCAAATCCCATATGCGAATATTATGTCTGTTGACTTTTCCACTAAGGTGGAAAGTCGCTTCATCACTAAAAATGATACGCTGCAGAAACGCGTCATCCTCCATCATTCCTAGCACATAACTACAAAATTCGAAACGCTTCTCTTTGTCATTATGGTTGTGAGCCTGCATAAGTTGTAATCGGTAAGGCTTTTACAGCAAACGCCGCCTCAGAAGTTTCCAGACTGTTGACTGGGATATTCCGAGTTCTCTACTAGCTCTATTGGTAGACTTTGTTGGACTGCGACCAAAACTTTCTTCAATACGTCTGACATGATCCTCAGATACACGCGGTCGACCTGTGCTTTTCCCTTTACACACACTTTCAGTTCGTAGAAATTGTGTAAACCAACGCTTAATGCTTTTTCTAGTTGGTGGTTCGATACCGAATTTTGTACGAAATGCCCGCTGCACTACAATTTGTGACTCACTGCTTGCGAACTCAAGAACGCAGAAAACCTTGTGCTCCACGGTAGCCATCTCACTCACTTTTGACGAAGACGTACATATTTATTGTTATAAGACAAAACGAATAATAAAATTATGTTTATTTGTCGCTATGATGCGATATACCGCAATCGCCTTCTTTTCTACTTAGTACTTTTACAGAGAGGAAACGAACGGATGCTGTCAGACGGTGGCCCATTGAACATTTATAATGTATTGCAAAAAAACTTTGAACTTTCCTCTTTCCATTGGTATAAAGATTGTTCATTTTGGATCTGTACTTTAATAAATATTCATCTGTAAAAATGGGTCCATCATTTATAATAACCCTGTATTTCTACAATAAGATGTTCCACAGACATCGATCATAAAGGCTCTTTCTGATACTTTTTCGTCTATCTTTCCTTTTTTCCATTCTGAATCAGATCTTAATTGTACATAAACTGATTATCCTATCATCACATCAAGTAGTTTTCTTGTTTTTCTATCGTGATACAATTTGTTGTGTTTCAATTTTTTCAGATATATCTTATATGATAATAGGTTTCTTCAATAGGTGATCTGTTTTTAGAGGTAAGCTACATCTAGTTTTTCTCGACATTAATCGTTGAACAGGACTTGTATTAATTTTATTTGGTGTATTTTTCCAATGAAGTAATGTCCAATAAATATCTTCATCGCTTTTCTTTATTAGATTTTTTGCAATTTTTGCTGCAGACTCTGCTTTCCCATTTCCTTATTGATGGTATGGTGATGATGGTAAAAGTTTAAATTCGTATTTTTTTTAAAAATCTTGCATTTGTTTGTTGACAAAATGTGTACCATTATCGGATATCACCAATTCAGAAACTCCACATCGACTAAATGATTCTTTCGTCTTCTCGATAACTGATATTATTGGACCTAAGTCTTTTAGAAAATATATTTAGAATAAAGAATAAAGAATAAATCAGAGTAATGATAACAATACACTTATATATATATATTCTGCTTTTCAAAAGAAATGAACCGGAGTAGGCGAAGAACTTTGAAATTATGTAGAATCAGTTAGTCCATGTAGACAAACAAATGATTAAATTTTGACGGTCATCTGCCACAGCTGATAGAAATTATCTGTCTGTTAGGTCCTGAAATTGTGTGTTGTTGAATAGTATTTTTCGGAGTAGTTCGCCGTTTGTTTCTGATTGTTGTCATTGCATTAGTAAAGTTAGTGTCTCAAAAATGCCACGAGTTCGAAGTCGTGCAAATTTGCACCATCTTAAGCCCTTCGAAAGAGGACGAATTATCGGGATGCATGAGGCTGGTTTAAGCTTTCGGGAAATTGGCCGACCTCACGCCACTATCAGACAGACTTGGATAGATTGGCAGGAATAACGCTTAGAAACCCGTTGTAGAGGCAGTGGACGTCCTAGAGTGACAGCAGCACGCGAAGATCGGCTGTTAAGGCGAAGTGCAATACAAGACCCAGTAGAACCAACGCGTGTTGTTGCAATCAATTGGATCAATTGGTCGCAGAGTGTCTATGAGTACGATTTATCGTCGAGTACGCACATTTGGGTTACGTTTGGGTCACGTTTGGGTGTAATGCTGTGGGGAGCAATACGCTACGGTGGCAGGTCTCCTTTAACATTCATTCAGGGCACCCAAAACGCGCGCCGTTACATTGACGCCATTCTGGAGCCCGTGTTAGTACCTTTCCTCCAAGACCTTCCAAAGCCCGTCTTCAAACACGATAATACGCGACCTCCTATTGCTCACGTAACGTTAGAGTTCCTAGCACAAAATAATGTTCTGCAATTGCCTTGGCCGGCAAGATCCCCGGACTTAAACACTATTGAACATGTCTGCGATATGATGGACAGAAAATTGCGTCGATTACCCCATCCTCCCAACACTTTAGAGGAATTACGTCAACAGCTACATGGTAGCCTGGAATGAGCTGCCCCAAGAGGCAATCGACCATCCGATTTCCAGCATGTCACGAAGGGTTACTGAATGTACTGAAGAGTACGCGGAGATGCAAGATGCAACACATTATTAACAATATTGTCATTTGTTTATGAAAATTTAATCACCATTTCTACGTAATTTTGAAGTTCTGCGTCTCCTCCTTCGGGGTGGTTCATTTCTTTTGAAACCCAGTGTATATACATACAAAATACGGGGTAGAATAGGACTACCGACTAGGGTCTTTCTGCCCGTGATTTTTGTAGGCGACGGCTTGTTTCAGTCTTCTCTGACAGCCAGGAGTTTTTGGAAGAGAAGAGGTGGATTGTTGAGAGGGTGCAGTAATCGAAGCAATATAAGCATGTGTTGGAAGGAGCTGGTAGGTAAATGTTATTGGGATTTATCGGACAAAGATTGAAGGCTGGTATGGGTGGGGGGGGGGTTAAAGAGGGGATTACGGGGGTTCTTAATTCGGGTGATGGATCGCAGTGCAGATCTTTCCGCCACTTCCAGATGGTACTTCGTTCTTCTTGGTGCGTCGCTTATGATCCATATTCTGTGATGAGCCTTGTAGATGTGTGAGGCAGATGAGGTAGAGGTTCCGCGACCACTGAACGAGAGGGATTTAAAGTGCTTGGCGCGTGTCTTTACTTTCATCTTCACCTTGGTTGCTTGAGTGGAAAACTTTAGCGTTCTGTCAACTGTTATGCCAAGATACTTGCAGGTTGAAGATTGCCGTTGATTGTATTGTCTTTGTGGGAGAGGGAGCGCTGGGTGACAGGAATGGGACAAAAAATTGTGTTTTTGTAGGATGAGTAGGATGCGCCATTTTCGGAGGCAATTTTCCGTTTCATTTATGGGCGTCTGCAGCTTACGGTTTACTGTGCGAGACCAATGTATTGTCGTCGACATAAAGTATTGCGCATGTACTGAGATTAAAGGCGTCTGGGTTGTCGTTGTAAAGATCGTGGCAGAATAGATTGTATAGAGAAGCAGAGGTAGCCGAACCCTGAGGAAGGCCTTGCTGAGCGGAGAAGCTGTGGGAGAATTGGTTTTTCAACTTCACGATGGAGGAGCGATTCGATAGAAATTGATTTGTCAGGTTTAGAAGGTAGTATGTCGTATTTAGCCTATCCAGTTTAAATAGCAATCCTTTGTGCCACACTGAGTCGAAAGCCTTTCGGACTTCCAGAAACACGGCTGCGGACTTCAGTTTTTCAAAACGTGCCACCTGGAAGTTGGAAACCAGAATTCGATTACGGGAAGCAGCGAAATGCCCCATATCACTGCTTCCCGTAATTACCGCCCCGGTAGTTTACTGGATCGGAAAGAGAAGAAAAGTTAATTATTTTCCTGATAAAGCCGTGGATGTTAAGATCTAGACTTCTTAGCAGTTTTCTTGTAATGTTATCATAACCGGGAGCAGTATCACTTCCCTGTCCAAGAAAAGTAAAATATTCGTCTTTTAACATGAGAGCATCCTTGAGTGTCTCGAACGGTTTCAAAAATGTGGATTCGTACCAGTTGTCTATGTTTTTATTGTGGGGACAAAACGAAATATCTTCGGTAAAGGTGAATACACCTTCGAGGTAGTCAGCGTGTATGTTGACAATTTCTTCAGGGTTGGAGTGCACACCGCCATCGTTAGGATCAATGAGCTCTTCCGTTCCAGATGTCTTTTGGTATCTGGATAGTTTTCGAACTTCGTGCAAATAGTTTTTTCCTTTACAAAGTTTTATTTTGTCACAGGCTTCCATGTACTTTACCGTTTTGTATTGCTAAATTAGCTTCTGTATCTTTTTGTTGAACTCGTTAAACTTTGTCTTTTCTCCTTGATGAGTCTGATAATAAATGGAGGTAGCGGAAAATTGTAATGCTTGGTGGTTCTGGATGGGCTCGCTTTGTCTATCGACTCCTTAAGACGTTAGTTAAAGCTTGAAATCGTGTCAACTCTGATTGCCGGATGTGCTTGTATGAAGTCTTTCATTGTTGAGTTAACTATCTCCATGTTGCAAAGTTTGTACTTTTTAATTACAGTCGGAACAGGTTTAAGTACCTTGGGTGTTGCGTTGACATAAACTAAAATGCCCAAGTGGTCGGAGCATAAATCCGGACCGACTTCTAACTGTGTAATTAGACAGCGGATGTTTCTTGTGCAGAACCGTAGATCAGGAGTAGATTTGCACGAAATTGGACATATTCAGGAATTATCTTATGTGTTTTCTTTTGATTGGATTCAAATTGCAGTCACCAATAATCAGACAATTGTCATGCAGTGAGGCCATGTTAGGTATGGATTCTTCAATTTTGCTATACGGGTGGATATAAATTAAGAAAACATGTATTAAATTTGTCCCGATAGTGATACAAAAATGGAGTGCATTATTTAATAGAGAGTTGATTGCGGGGGGGTTGGATTTTCCCAATTGTATCATAGGGTGGCCCATAGCCACCGCTCCTCCTCTGACTCCCCTATTTATAATATTGCCGTGGTTTTGGATTGATGTCCAATTTCTAAATGTGATGGAAGATTTCGATTTTGTTTCCACAAATATTGCGCAACGGATGTAGCTCTCAATGATGTAGTTTCCGATTAGATGTGATTTCGGGTGGTAGCTGTTAATGTTTGCGTATCATAATTTAATATTGGTCATTGTTGATCTTGCGGAATCGAGGATTGGTAGCCGTGGATAGGTAATGTAGGGGATGGCTTAGAGGTGTCCTGGAGACCAAGCATGATAACATACATGTAGCTTCCAGAGAATGCAACAGTCGTGTCGATTTGGTAGTTTTCTACAAATTTCCGTTTGAGGGAATTGATAAGCTCTTGACGATCGCGTGGTTGGGTGAATTAATTTTTGAGAGGTAGCTATCAATAATATGGTCGTGGATGGTGGTTGGTTTATGTATGTGTGTTTCTTTTGCTGTTGTAGAAATTTGGTCGGATTTTTTATTGGCCGATTTTGTTCTAGCGTTAGGAACTCCTCGTATAGGAGCTGTGGGGCGGTTCTTGCATTTTAATAACCAGGCACTGTGTCCCTCCAGACCGCAGGATTTGCATTTTTCCGGTAGCTGTGAGGTGCATTTAGTGATACTGTGTGGGCCGAGACATTTTGACCAGTGCATTTGCTGAAGTATGAGATTCGCCGCATCTACTACACGGGATCGGCATTGGCCGTGAAGCACGATACTGGAAAGTGGTTGTTTTTGAAGAATACTCTTGCTTGCAGAAGCTTTTGGTAGGAGTCGACACACCCGGTGATTATCCTAGTTTTATAGGTGTGCTTATCTATGGCTTTTGAGATAATTCTTTTGCAGTATCTGTGTGATATATTAAGCGAGTTCAGATGTTCGCTAATTTCTTGATCTTTAATTTCAAGATCAACAGAAGTAATAACGGCAGAGTATGAGGCCGACACTTTTAATGATTTTTGTTGATATTTAACAAAACATATGTCCATAGACATTATTTTAATCATTGGTAATTTCTGTTAAGATCTTGAATATTTTCCACAAGCTTCACATTCTCTTACTGTATTTATTATAGATTGAGCCATAGCAGAGCAATTGCTTGGCTAACTTTAAGCTATTTTCCACACTGCTGTAGGGTAAGTCTATTTTCCAAGTGTATACCTACTTGAGTGCAATCTTAAAATAAAAAGGCGTTCCGGTACAGCTCTTTGTTTGAACGGGAAGGTACTTGGACCTCTTAAAAAATGTTTTTGAAGAAAATGGTCCTATAGATAAACCTGGAAACATTTTTAACATGGATGAAACAGATTTACAACTTAACAACAAACCTGGAAAAGTAGTTGCCTTGACAGGTTCTAAAAATGTGGCATCTGTTACTTTGGGAGAAAAAGGTGAAACCATTTCAGTATTGACATGTGTAAATGGAGAGAGTACATTTTTGCCATCTTTTTGCATAATGAAAGGAAAGAATCTAAAGCAGGAGTTTTATAACGGTTTGCCACCTGGAGCTGAAGTAAAAATGTCTCCAAAGTCCGAATATGTAAATAGTAATTTATTTTTTTATTGGATGAAAACCCATTTTACATTAAGAAAACCAGCAGGAAAGGTACTCCTTCATCGCATACTAGCTGTGTTGAAATGCTGGAGTTCTCAGAAAAAAATTAAATAATTTTGATGAATAATCCTCCCCACACCAACCATTCTCTTCAGCCATTAGATTGTGCTTTCTTCAAGTCTTTAAAAATAAACTACTATTCTGGTTACTCCAACTACATGACCAATAATCCTTCAAAGAAGACCCGACTGCAGTTTGGTACGCTTCTTAGCTTAGCTGGGGTAAATGGGATTAGTGGCTTTAGAACTTGTGGAATCTTTACTTTTGAACCTAATGCGATACCAGACAATACTTTTTTGTCAGAATCGACAGACTCCAGGCCAAATACATCTCTTGTTTCTCAAAACGATATGACCGGTGCACTGTTGCTTATCCTAGTTGCTCAAGAAACGATAATAATGCTTCTATTTCAAGAAGCTATGGACATGTTCCTGTGCCTGGATGCCCTGAACGATACGAGGATATATCTGAAAATGTAACCCCCTCGAAGATATTGGACAAAATACGTCCAGGATTGTAATTATATATAATGTATATGATTATACATTAAATTTGGTTTAAAATGTTCTTTATTTCATGATGATATCTCAATTCGTTCTTGAGATACGATTTTTTTTAAATTTATGTTTCATGACACAAAAAATAAGGGATGATGCATAATCCAACGTCTTGGCTGCTTCGTTTTAATTATTTGTTGGGCACCTGATTCTTTTGCATGAAGTGTTAAATATTGAAATTCGATTAATGCGTTTTATTTTAGTAAAATGACGTAAGTTTTATTTGAAATGTTTCGAGAAAACGAGTAATTTTTTTATTGAAAGGTTGAGTTTTAAAACCAAAAAACGATTTAAAACCGTTTCGCCCCGTCGTCTTTACATTTTTTGTTTATTCACCTCCAGTATTCCTTCTACACACAATAAATTAAGGAGGGGATGTTTGGAAGTTGATTCGCTAATAACGCATTTTAGTTGATGTGCGGGCGTTTAAGAGTGATAAAGTAGTTTTGAAAAATAAAACTTATTACTTGAATTAAGTGATAAATACGTGCTATATTTATGATAAGTGTTAGGTGATATTAGTGATGTGATATAGTTGAAATCATCGGATTGCTATTTTATGGATGTTAAAAGGTATCGTATTAATTAATTTTTTTTTTGTCACAATAAATTAATTTATCTTTTCTTTCCAGCTAAGCGTCGAAGTAAAATCCAAGGGAAACAACATCCGTTCGGTGAGTCGTTTTAAATTTTATTAATTTACCAAAACATATCGGGATAATTCGCGATTTGAACGGTGTGATGTTGCCAGATAAAAACCGTTTCAACGCTACTCATTGGATTTGTACTTCAAAAACGGTACCATTCAATAAATTTTTGCGTTTTGTGCTTAAAAAATTATAAAGTTTTAATTATTAACATTATTAAAACATGAAACAATTTGAAATTGAGTATAAACCACTCCAAATAATACTGGTATAATCTAATTCAAACTTTTTAAAGGGGGTAGTTTCTTTTTTTGTATCAAATAAAATGATTTCTTTGGGAATTTTTGGCTACCAAATTATGTGGTATTTGAATTTAATCTTTTGCATGTTTTCATGATCTGTTTGCTTCTTTAAAAAGAATTGTTTATAGAAAATAATCTTTTTGTAATTCGCGACGGTAATGAAAGCTATTACAGTACTCAAACGGGTGCTGTAATGACACTCTTTACAGCATCCGATGCTGTAATGAGATTTTAGTAACATTTTATGGAATCAGTTCAAGTTGGTGACATTGGGTCATTAATTTTTCTAGTTGTCAATGTGACAATGTTTGTGTATGGATGATTAAACACGTTCTTAACTTCGAATACAAGGTCCACAATGATAAGGACATTGAACTCTGAGCAATTTCTCTTATTTTGGGAGGTGTACATGAAACATTTTTATCAGGTGAATACGTTTTGTGTTTTGACAGTTTCTATTTGTCAATTCAAATTTCTATTTTCAAGTGTTACGGTGTTACCAACTGCTACATACCTATTTCCCTACATTGTCAAAATTTATTTTATTTTTGAGAAAAAAAAAAGGATTAAAACGCGAATTACAAAAAATAGCATAAAAACACGTTTCATAAGACTTAAAGCACTCATTCATTAAAAAACTCGTGGCTTCGCCACTCGTTTTTCAACTTAAATTCGTGCATTTCAAACGTGTCTTACGAAACTTGTTTTTTAATATACTATTACATTGTCCCTCAACCAAGTTGGTGCGTGAATTGTCTAAGTTGCTGGTTGACACAAAATCTATCCTTGAAATGATCTGAAACTCAAAAATCAAATGATGTTCTTTTTTATATACTTGTGATTATCGTTTGAACTAGAACTCTTGTTCTTGAAAACGATAAGTTTATTGTAGTTATATGTATACAGGTGTATCTGAATGACTGCAACAAACTTCAAGGGGTGATTCTTTAGTAAATTTTAGGGGTACTTTGATATATGAACCATGGGCGACTTCGGCTCCCCTAAGGAGCTACACCCCTTCAAAAATGGCGGAAAATTTTGGTTTAATTTTTTTTTTCAAAAACCATAAACGCTAGGAAAATGAAATTTGGGGAATATGTTTAACTCATAATAGGGCATGTTTTGACCCTATTTGTACTTTCAACCCACCCTTCTAAACTACTAAACGTAACCACCCCCTTTGCATTTTTGCGAAAATTTTGTTTATGCAGATGATAAATACATTAGAAAAATTTTACATAGATAGATGAAAGTATTCAAAAACTTTTTTGTCTCTCTAAAATTTTTCCAAAAACGACTAATATTTGAGAAAAAAAATAGTAAAGCAAACACTGCCCATTAAACAACGGGGTTGTCGATCAAAAGTTGGAATGAATTTGAAATGAAAAAATCTTAGTAGGCTTTGCAATCTTTGTCAGAAATATTTTTGACGTTTAAATGTCAGTTTTTCTTACTATTATTATTGTTTTTCAAATTAATTTTTGAATAAAGTTCTATCGCATTTACGCTCGTTCACTCGACGTTTCAAAATTTTAAATAAAACAATAATAAAGTAAGAAAACCACAGATATTTAAACGTCAAAAATATTTCTGATAAAGATTGCAAAGCCTACTTAGATTTTTTCATTAAAAATTCATTCCAACTTTCGATTAACAACTCTACAGCTTAACAGTTAGTGTTTGCTTAATTTTTTTTTTCTCAGAAATTATTAATTTTTAGAAGAATATCAGAGAGACAAAAAAGTTTTAGGATACTTTCATCTACCTATGTAAAATTTTTCTAATGTATTTATCATCTCCATACAACAAATTTTAGCAAAAATATAAAGGGGGTGGTTACGTTTAGTAGTTTAGAAGGGTAGGATGAAAGTACAAATAGGGTCAAAACGTGCCCTATTATGAGTTAAACATATTCCCCAAATTTCATTTTCCTAGCGTTTATGGTTTTTGGGAAAAAGAAATTAAACCAAAGTTTTCCGCTATTTTTGGAGGGGTGTAGCTCCTTAGGGGAGCCGAAGTCGCCCATGGTTCATATATCAAAGTACCCTTAAAATTCACTAAAGAATGACCCCTTGAAGTTTGTTGCATTCAGATACACCTGTATATCGTATTAGTTTCTCTGTAGGTCATACGATAGAACGATGCTATTTGAAAGTGCAGTTCAAATTTCAAGTCAATCGAATGAGTAGTTTTATGGTTTTGAGAAAAATGCACTTACAGTTACATGTACTACAATGTTATGCGTATGTAGTAGTTATTTAACGTTTATAGCTTCTACATTCAGCCAGACGCAAGCTTTATTTGAGATATATAACATTAAAATCGGTCAAATCGTTCTTTAGTTATAGCGAATTTAATCGGGGGTAAATACACAAGAGTTTGACTTTTAATCGGATAATTTTATTTTTACACGAACGTTTTGTTACCATGGAAATAACTCGAAATCAAAAGCATGATAAAATCGCGACAGCTTTAGCTGGAGCGATTTTATCTTTTGATTTTGACTTTTCGAATCGGGTATTTTCACTTTCGTATTGGCTAAGGATTCAGCTTTCGAATGAGACATTGTTTATCAAAATTGGTTCAGTGATTCTCTTGTTATAATCGAAATACTATAATATATGTAAAATCCTATCTAATTGGGGGCTAGAAAAATGGGGGCTAACTTCGCATAGGTTATGCAATACGGTCTCGTAACATCACATCTTTGATTGTTGTAGGTTCTATCTTATTGAAATCGCAATTATCTATATATGGTTATTACCATGTATAGATAATTGTTATATATTATAACAATTTTTACATTTTTCACAAAAAATTTCTGATATAAGGGTACTAAAATTTTACGTCATCGTAAAGAGAAAACAAATCTCTATCAAATGAGCCTAACGAAAGGGTACATTGCCATTTAAAAAACTTCAAGTATTATTCGTTGCTCATTTATTTTCTGAAATAAAAACAATTGAATGCTATGTTATGGCAAATAAAATATTAAATAACTTTTGTATAAAATGTTTTTTTATAAAGTTGATACCTACCAAGATATATACTATATTCCATACATAATGGGCATCCTGTATACTTATTATACCTAAAGCAATCTGGAACAGCTACTATTTTCACGAGAACAACTCTATAAAGGACACTTTACTCTAACAACAATCTAATACATATAACAATCTAATAATAGAACAATCTAAAATAACTCAAACTTTGCTGATTCAAATTGTTCTAGATGTGTTTTACGTTTAAACTAGGAAAAAAAAAGGTTACACGAACATTAATTTTGCAAAAGCATATCTTTCTAAAAATGCAGGCCTAAAAAGAAAAATAATAAGTCAACAAATGAATAATCCACCTATTCGATCAGAAAACAAAAATACACTATTTGTATTATACATTATATATTAAAAACTAAATATCTCTGTGTCCCACCCGCACAGAGATATATACAGCGTGTCCCGTCTCTTCCGCATCAGAGTATTATACGGTTGTAGGATACATTATTCTGAAGCGATCTTTCTAATAAAATATTTTCGAAATGTTTATAATAACCGCACGAAACTGTTTAAAAGCGAGCAATAGCGTTCACGAAAAAAGTTTATTTCTCTTTCCGTGTCGAATCTATTGGTGAGTACATACACTTGAGAAACGTGTTATCATCGACGTAGCGGACCGGCCGAGGGTGGCACCGATTACCCGAGTCTAATTACAATTTACTTTATATTTATACTATATTTGTTCCCATATATTAATAAAATAAAATATTAAAATTCGGATGAAGAATTATACAGGGCTTCCCAAAAGTAACGGATAAATTCGTTAAACTGTTTAAACTGAAAAAAATTCGTGGTCGGAGTATTTAATTTAATTTTAACGGCATCGTATTCATGGTCACCTCTTGTTTCAAATTCGAAAAGAAAATTTTCCTAACCATTTCTTATATTCCGGAAAATCGATTTTCTTCAAACATAAGCAAATGTCGGCCTGTTCGGGGTTTCTAATTGATCTCATTTCAACGGCATTATATTCCTGGTGGCTTCTTGCTTCAGAATCAAAAAGAAAATTTTCCTAACCATTTCTTATATTCCGGGAAAATCGTTTTTCTTCAAACATAAGCAAATGTCGGCCTGTTCGGGGTTCCTAATCGATCTAATTTCAACGGCATCGTATTCCTAATCGCCACTTGTTTCAGATTAAAAAAAAAATTCCCTAACCATTTTTTATATTCCGGGAAAATCGTTTCTCTTCAAACAATCGCCAATCCAACAATCAAGTGGACAATTGTTTATAATAAGTTTGTGCTTTTCTAGTTTCAGTAGTCATTGGATGAAAAAATAAAACTTGCTCATCTTCAACATTTGCTACCATTAGCATCCAATCACGTAGTATCAATATAAAGTAGTATCATTATAAAAAATATTTTTGGAATTTGGTAATTGTCTTTTGGTAAAAACCCGTTCATAATATTTTCTACTTCTCCCTGACAAAATATTTTAATATTTTTATCCTTTGCCAATATACTCAATGCATAATCAACGACTAAATTATCCAACCACATGTCTTGTTTGTTCATTTTGCAATTGATTGTCAAAAGATAATCAAAGCTTTCGTAGTAAAGCTTTTCGTTATTAAATTTTGCAACGACATAATTTTTTGATAATTTTTTTACATTAGGAATTTGATTAATATAAGACAATATTTTCGGCAGGTCTGTGTTAACATCCTTTGAGTCTGTTTTTTTTGTTTTCCCCAAGATTCTTCAATTTCTTTTGATATCTGACTTCATTGTATTCACTTAGAACATAATTTCATTTACGAATAAATCTGAACGGTTTGTCTCTTAATTCATTTTGATTGAGAATATTGTTTTTCAAAATGTTGAACCAATTTTCAACCAAATTGTTGTATTGTATTGGTTTTAATAAACTTCTCCACATCGGCATATATGGAACATGCTGTAAAAACGTCTGTCCAAATTGACTTGAAAAATAATTGTTTTTCTTTAACTGTTGTTCATTTTTATACCGATTGCAATTGTCCTGAATTTTCTTAAAGTAGTATATTATTTCTTTTTCGTAGTGTCCAGCGGCTTACAGCCAATACAATTCATGTCACCAAAAAAATTTTATGTATGTATGCCCGTGTTTTGTTAAACCCATCATCAAAGACTCACACTTCAAACCCACCGCTTTTTCCTTTAAGAAGAATACGATGCCGTTAAAATTAGATCGATTAAAAACCCCGAACAGGCCACAATTTGCGATTGTTTGAAGAAAAACGATTTTCCCGGAATATAATGCCATTGAAATGGGATCGATTAGAAATCCCCAACAGGCCGACATTTGCTTATGTTTGAAGAAAATCGATTTTCCGGAATATAAGAAATGGTTAGGAAAACAAGAGGCGACCATGAATACGATGCCGTTGAAAGTAGATCGATTAAATACCCCGATCGCGCATTTTTTTCAGTTTAAAATCTATGGCTGAAATCTATGGCCAACTTCACACGCGTCAAAAACTTTAAAGAGTAAAGTGTCCTTTATAGAGTTGTTCTAGTGAAAATAGTAGCTGTTCCAGATTGCTTTAGGTATAATAAGTATATATTTATAATGTGGAATTGAAAATAGAAAAACTATGGTCACAGCAATCAACTAGACATTTTGGCAGCCAAACTTATTTTTAGTTATAACTTCATAATGATGTATCCCATAATTTTGATTTTCTAGAACAAATAGAACAACCTAGAACAACCAAGAAAATTTGATTTTTCCAAAAGTGGGGAGCTAGTCAAAAAACCCGGTTTTTCGGTTTTTCTCGCCGAGTTTCTATGTTCTCTATTTGCCGCTTTGGAACAATGTAGAACAACTCTAGAACAATCTAGAACAACAATGAAAAATTTAAATATCAAAAATAGGGAGCTAACTTCCCGCACTCCATATTTTCCATTTGGACTTTTAAAAATTCTTCTATCATGTTTTCTTTTTTTACAATCTTTTTCTTGTAACCTCACGAATTTTCAGAGTCGTTTTGGTTTTAACTTTAATCCGATTTAAATAAACAATTTTCTTTTACATAACGTTAACTTCTTTTTCTATGTTGCTCTCTTCTCATTGTTAGATGGCGCTACATTGATTATTTCTTATAACAAGTTCGTTACCAACATTAATAAAAATTAGAAATTCATACGTTTGACATGGTACTTGTCATTCAAACGTCATAAAAATTTAAATTTAGGTTAGGACATTTCGGTGTATAATTATCAAGTTTATGTAGTGGTCGAAATGTTGATACAGTTTAGAAATTTACTTAAAACTCTACCTTTAAGAATTAAATTAAAAACTTCTTCATCAAATAATTTTGCATCTCTAGCTTACCTTCAATTTAACAACAATGATAATAATAATCACAACCCATCTAAAACAACGTTGAACAACATAAAATATCTTTTTTACATCGCTTGTGGATGTGTTGTTTATAAACTTATAAAAAATGAGAGATTTATACCTCCCGTCCATGCTGCAATATCATTTGGAGGCAGTTCGTTGAGTGGTCGTAGAAAACAATTCAATTTTATTTCGGATGTTGTTGAAACCTGCGCCCCAACCGTTGTTTATATCGAAATTAAGGATACAAGAGCTGTAGATTTTTTTTCTGGAAAACCACAAACAATTTCTAATGGATCAGGATTTATTATTAAAGAAGATGGACTTATTTTAACCAATGCTCATGTTGTTACAAACAAACCGTCCGCGAAAGTTGAGGTACGCCTTTTTAATGGAACAGTTTATAATGGTATTGTTGAAGATGTTGATGTTAAAAGTGATTTAGCTACCGTTAGAATAAACGCGAAAAGTTTACCTGTTATGAAATTAGGTAATTCATCTGATTTAAAACCTGGAGAGTTTGTGGTCGCTTTAGGAAGCCCCTTAGCTTTAAGTAACACAGTTACATCAGGAGTGGTAATTATAATATTTAATACATCTCTACATAATCTCATTAATAATAATTAGGTCAGTTCAACACAAAGAGGGTCAGATGAACTTGGATTAAGAGGCAAAGATATGGTGTATATTCAAACAGATGCTGCAATTACATTTGGAAATTCTGGGGGACCTTTAATTAATTTAGATGGAGAAGCTATTGGAGTAAACAGCATGAAAGTAACAGCTGGAATTTCGTTTGCAATACCGATTGGTATTAAAAAAGCTTAATAAAATTGAATTAATAATAAATAAAAAATTAAATTGTAGATTATGTCAAAGAATTTTTAAAAAATACTGCAGGTGTGGTTAAAGTGCCTAAAGAAGGGGCTAAAAGAAAATATGTAGGAATAACAATGTTAACGTTAACCCCACAAATTATTAGCGAATTACAACAACGAAATCAACAAGTTCCTTCTAGTATAAAAAATGGTGTTTTAGTCTGGAAAGTTATGTATGGTTCTCCTGCTCATTTGTAAGAGATTATACTCACTTAATTTCGTATAATTTTTTAAACCCATTTTTAGAGGTGGCTTAAATCCGGGTGATATAGTTACTGAAATAAATAATAAACCTATTTCAAGTGCAAATGATGTTTATAACATTTTATCTGATAAATCGGCAAGAAATTTAAAATTGAAAATAACCCGGTTTGGTAAAACTTTCGATATTCAGGTAACACCGGAAGATATTGATTAATTAGTAAGTTTAATAATAAAAGTTATATTTCATTTTGGTATGTTTTATTTTTTTCGTCTCGATTTAACTTCAGTCCATTCAGAATCAACTGGAGTTTCATCAACTGTCATTTCTTCAACATTTTCTTGATGTGTTCTTCTTTCTGATTGAGCCACAGGTTGAGTTAACCACAATTTATCATTTTTCGGTAATTTATTGTACTCAATCTCAACTTGTTCCATGTTATTTTCTTGAAGCAATTGTAAAAATCTGTATAGCAAATTCGATATTTCCTTTATCGAGCCATCTTCGCATGTTGTGTTAAATTGTAGATCCATTAAATCTTCTAATTGATCTTCTATATCTGTTATTTCCACTTGATAATCAATACAGTACTTTGTTAAGTCTTCAATTGCTGATAAAGCTAACTAGAAATGATCTTGAGAAGATGTTATTATGAAGGAAATAGGAATTTACCTCTTTACTGTTTGAACCGCCCATATGATGCTCAACTGCTAATTGTAACGCGGTCCAATTATTAAATATATTTTCAACGATTTTTCTTAGGGATTCATACATTTTTATTCGTTTAAATAAATGATATAACTTTAAAAAGATAAATTCAGAATCATGTGTCAAAATATTTTAAGGTTATGTCACAGAATAACCAGAACTGACAGCTTTGTCGGAACGTTTGATGTTTTAGATTGGCGAGTTTGGGACCTTGATGCTTTGGCGCCATGTATGGCTCCACTGTTTCAGCCATTTTATTGGAGTTTATAATACAGGTTCACACGCTCAAATTTGTATCGTAAAAGAATTATTTATACACAGCATTTTTTTTTGTGTTTATACTATTATTTTATTTAATAATATAATATATACACAATTTATATATAAAAGTAGAATTGCAATATAAATTTTTTTAATCCATCGTTATTGATAATTTTAAGGACAGAATTACACGTTCTTAGTA
Source organism: Onthophagus taurus (assembly GCF_036711975.1). Lineage (NCBI taxonomy): Eukaryota > Metazoa > Arthropoda > Insecta > Coleoptera > Scarabaeidae > Onthophagus > Onthophagus taurus. The sequence goes on from NC_091966.1 coordinate 27,078,107, forward strand.
ATTTACCCAAACAGTTAATGATAAGAAACATTATTTAATTATTTGAGATACACGTACTTATATAAACTTATGTATATATCATAAATAGACTTTAGGTTGGAGTCAATATGTCATATGTCAAACTTTTATTAGTAAATAATAAACCGATGTGATATTAGCTCAAAATAAACTCCAATAAAATGGCGATTCACAAGGCCCGATTTTGTCTAGACGGGCTCACTGTCATTTCTGGTTATTCTGTGGTTATGTTACACATGAAAAACTTATGTAGTATATACAGGGCTTCCCAAAACTCCCGGGACGGAGCTATAAGTTTTGAATGAGTGAAGAAAAAAAATTGAAAATTTGAGAATTTTGATCACTAAATAGTAGGAGTAATAAAAACTACATTCTTAGATAGTTTAGAACTTCCATAATAATAATAAGTATTTATTGTGCCAACCCATGATACAACAAAACAAAAAAAATACAATTGAAGGGCTTAGTGTGAAACAATAGCTTTGTTCGTTGGGACTGCGCTACTTGCACCAAGCAGTTTAGTGCAGATGTTGTGTGTTCATTGGGGATAGTGCAGTTTAGTGCGGCTGCACTCATACTGTTCGTTGGGCCATGCGTAGTGCAATTTAGTGCAGCCGGTGCAAGTTAATGCAGATTTTGTTGCACCTGCTTTCGATTAAGTTCAATAAGTGCAGTTTAATGCAGTGTAACTAAAATGGCGGAATATTTGAAAGCGTGTTTTGTAATAATTAATATTAAATATTAAGAAATAAAACCTTATAATAATTAATATTTGTTGTATTAGAGAACACAGTATATTCAATCCCAGTAGAGGCAGTAGAAAATTACCTCTACTTTTTTAGAATAATTTAAAAACTAGCCTGTCGATTTTGGCTTCATTAAATACAGTTATAGTACATTTAAAAATATTAATTATGTGTTTTTTCTCATTTAGGGGTGGCTGGGGTAACTACCCTCACCACCCCAATTTTTTTTTTTTCAAGTACTGCTTATCGATTTTGGTGCAATTTAGCATGTGATTTCTTTATACGTTAAGTAGTACTTTTGAAAGAACTAATAAGGGTTAGTAGTTTGGGGTAGAAAATATACTTCGCTAATAATTGCAGAAAATAAAAAATAATATAATAATAATTGATGAATCGCTACTAAAAAAACATTCTGCAATGATTTCATTTTCCACGAGTATTTCGCTGACAATCTCCTGTTCGTCCATTTCAAATATTATACACTTTTTTTTATAAAAATCTGTTCGTTGCGACCACGGTTTATACACTTTTCTGACCTGCACTAAGTTGACATGACATTGCACTGACTTACACTTCATTGCACTATGACGTCCCAACGAACAAAGCTAAATATTTTCGAGTTCTACAAAAGTATAATAAGTCACGGAATAAATAGTTTGAAAATATTCCAAAACATAGCAAACCAAATTAGTAGTAATGATCTTGCGTTGCTACATACGCATTTGTTTTGTGAAAATAAACAATAACAAGTCACACAAAAATTGTAACCCGTCGTGACTTAAGTGCATGTGAATCGAATAATTTTAATATAATGAACGGTGAAATGAGTGATGTAGATTCCCCAGTCGATGATAGTGATATTGATAGAGATTATGTACCTAGTGATGCAGAAAAGGTAGATACAAATTAACAGGTAAATGATTTTTTTCATTTATGTGGCATGTTATTGTATTGCCATTGTTAATTCTATGCAAGCAAATTGGGTTGTCATTGGGTGGCTAGTTTAGTATTGCTTTTTCAATATAGAACGATGGTATAAAAGAATCAGATGGGGAAACAGGGAGCAGAACATTAAAACGGATTAGGGCTGATACACCTGAACCTGCCCCTAGAAGTAGATGGAAACACCGAAAAGATGACACATATCCACGATCAAAAAGAAAAATAAGAAGAAATCTGGGACAGCAGTATACTAGTGACAAAACCAAAAAGACTGTTGCAGCTCGGAAGTTAGGACCTCCTTGTGAGTGTAAAAAAAGATGTAGAGAGAAACTAGATGGTAATGAAAACCGTATTTTCAATGAATTTTGGAATTTGGGATCATGGGAATTGCATAATGGGTATCTCTTTGGATGCATTGCTATAGCAAAAAAAAGAGATCTTACAAAACAAAGCAAAAACGACAAGAATCAAGTAGAACTTCCAATGCGATTTATTCTGTCAATGCTAAAGGCCAAACAGTAAACGTGTGTAAAACCGAGTTTCTGAACGTGCACGGTCTGCAAAAATCAAAGGATAGACTGAACAACATCGTTTCAAAGAAAATAAGAGTAACTCCTGTACCAGAAAAAGATAAACGTGGCCGACATTCGAACAGACCCAATCAAATTAGTGACCAGCAAAAACAGAGTGTTAGACAGCATATAGATTTAATACCTAAATACCAAAGTCACTATAGTAGGGCTGAAAATCTAGGGAAAGTATACCTTAACTGTGATATGACCATATCGCGTCTTTATTCTGAGTATTATGTTCCGTGGTGTCAACAACAACATATCAAACCTGTTCTGGAGCACACATATAGGCAGATATTTTGTACAGAATACAATATTGGCTTTAAATTACCCAAATCCGCCACTTGCAAAACTTGTGATCAACTTAACATCAGAATAGACTCTGCAACAAAATTAAATGAAAATCAGGAATTGTCTCGGCTAAACATTGACCTGACGACACATAAAACTAAAGCGAAAGCAATGCAGGATTTGTTAAATAACACGACTCAAGAATCAAAAAACACCAATAGAACGTTGGTAATTTCATTTGACTTACAACAGGCATTACCAATCCCGAAATTAACAACGGGTCCAGCGTTTTATTGCAGAAAAATCTGGTTATACAACTTAGGCATTCATGATTGTACAAATGGCAAAGGGCACATGTTTCTCTGGACGGAAGATATAGCAAAAAGAGGAAGTGATGAAGTCGCTTCAATCCTCCTAAAATTTCTTATGACGAAGACCGAAATTGACCACCTAATTATATTTACAGATAATTGCCCAGGGCAAAATAAAAATTGGTTAATGATGAGTTTATGGTTACAACTGGTAAAGGAGAATAAATTTAAAACAATAACGCACCATTTTCTCGTAAGTGCTCATACTCATCTTCCTTCTGATAGGGACTTCGCACTTATAGAAAAGCGACACCGAAGGTATGCACCACAAGTTTTTTGTCCAAATGAATGGTACGATATTATACGGCGATCAAACAAAAAAACACCTTTTGCAGTCACAGTTATGACGCAGGAAGATTTTTTAAACTTTACACCTATACTCTTACAAACATAAAAAAGAGTTCGTGCACCAATACTGGTCATAACTTAGACTTTGCTAATGCGTTTTCATTTCGATTTAGTAATAAAAATACTAAAGTTTTTTACGTCAAACATTCCGTTCATGGTGAGTACGACCAGGTGTCTATCTCAAAACGAGGAAGACCAGTATACACTACACTTGATCAGTTAGATAGAAAGTATCTTGAATCAATTAAAATTTCAAAAAAAAAATACGACAATGTAAAGACATTGCTACCTTACATACCGGCTGTGAATCATGGTTTTTTCCAAAATTTACAGGCGAAAATAACTGAAAGTGCTGAAGAAACAGAGGAACCTGAAATTATTAATGAAGCAGAGCCATTTTCTTAGTTTAAACATTATTTCTTTATATTTATTTTCTTTTTTGAGTTATTGACTTATTTAGTTTTTAATTGAAAATGTTGTCGTTTGTTAGTGCAAAAGTGTTACAAGTCACAATTTTTCTAATAAAATTCTTTTATATATTATAGTTTCCTATATATTTTTTTTATTATTTCAGTATCCTGGATAGATATATACAGTTATGTTACTAATGTAAACAACCCAAAAGGTAAAAAGACGGAAACATTAATTTTACAGATTTTGTACAAATTTCAAAGTCGATTTTCCAATAATTTTATATTTGTGCCTTGTTATTGTTTCACACTAAGCCCTTCAATTCATAATATTCAATAATAAAAAAATACAAATCAATAAAATAATTAAATTAATCAATAATAACTCAATTAGATATGAAAATGGAAATTGAAACTTCTTACTTGCTTTTTAATAGTTATTTATGATACAAATGCGGAAAGGCTCACTTTTCACATGAGCACGCTAGTTTGCAGAACGAACGACCGTGCGAATGCTGGAAAAATCCTTTCCGTATGAGTATTGTACAATATTTTTTGTAACGATTAATGCACTCCAATAATATACAACCAATCAGAGTAACGATCGTTTAAAATTTCGACCAATAACGTGAATTTCTAAGTGGATAAAAGTTACCTAGGTTTTTCAACTGAATAAATCACACGTGATATTTTATAACTGATTAAAACGCGACTACCATATACAGGGTGATTCATAAGTAATGGGCCAAATTGTAAATGTACGTTCAGGAGGCCAAAATAATAATATTTTCATTAACAATAATGGGTCTTAGTCTGCTCCTTACTGAGATACAGGATGTTAAAGCGAAAAAAATAAAATAGATTTTTGTTAATAGATCAGCTACTTTTCTACATAATGACTCATAGTTGACTTATAGTTTTTGTAAGGGTAAACAATAATGTGTGAGAGGATTTGAGTTAACTCGTAGATGTCGCCACATGCGCCATATGAATTAGATGAAATCAGCTACAAATTTTTTATCGCTCATTATTTTACAACATACTTGTTTAATTTGGATAGCCCCATCATTTCTGTAGAAAAAAGCTATACTTCTTTGATCTTGAAAATATTAACGATTTTCGAGATATTTGAATTTTACTAATTCACTACAGTACATTTCACGGTGGTCGACGTAGCATTAATCTGTTAAGACACAAGCATGGCATGGAATGTTGACATTTACCTAACCGTAATTGATAATTGATAACAATATTAAACTGAAACCATAAAAAAATTACGTAATAAAACAATTTATTGTACGCCAGTTAATAAAACGAAATACAACATTAGAACAGACTTGAACTAAGACCACTTACGACAACTGTCCACTGAAATTCACTACCACGTCCAATCCAACGGTGAGGGAATGTTTCATTCAGATGTTCGCGCACAGCACGTGAAAAATGTGGAGGAGCACCGTCTTGCATGAACCACATATTTCTTCTTAGTCGCATATGCGGCAGGTAAAGTAAAACAAATGAATTAAATGCACACTTAACTGGACAGTAGCACAAAGTGTCATTTTACTGCCGCAAATGGATAGCATAAAGTATTGTTTTGCTGCCGGTGGGCGATAAAGAATGTTATTTAGGAATGTTGGATTATTATTCAATTTTCCTTTTAGCCACTGACAAAATTGAACTCTGATTCGATAATCTGTTGGAAGTAAATTTTGCACAGGTATAAAATGATAGGGATATAAATTTTCCTTGTGTAAAATTCTAGTCACGGATGGTTGGCTTATTCCAGTTGCTGCAGACAATCGACGAGTGCTTATTTCAGAATTTTGCGCAATTCTTACCAAAATTTCATCTTCTTGCTGCGGAGTGATAATCTTAGGACGTCCTGTATGATATTTTGGACGAAATGAACCTGTTTCACCCAATCGATTATAAATATTTTGAAATATCTTCCGGTTTGGCTGCCTTCTGTAAGGGTACATTTCACGATATTTTCTGGATGCTGCTTGCCCAGAAAAACGTTCTTGTGCGTAAACGCATAACATGTCTCTCATTTCTTCGTTTGAAAAGTGATTATGTCTCGGCATTTTGATTTATGTTAGGACAAGAATGAATCAGTTTACTTAACAATAAAATGTTTTAAACTATTCATTAAACGTAAAAGCTCATTGACGTTTCATAATTCATATGGCGCATGTGGCGACATCTACGAGTTAACTCAAATCCTCTCACACATTATTGTTTACCCTTACAAAAACTATAAGTCAACTATGAGTCATTATGTAGAAAAGTAGCTGATCTATTAACAAAAATCTATTTTATTTTTTTCGCTTTAACATCCTGTATCTCAGTAAGGAGCAGACTAAGACCCATTATTGTTAATGAAAATATTATTATTTTGGCCTCCTGAACGTACATTTACAATTTGGCCCATTACTTATGAATCACCCTGTATATACTTTTGTTTACGTCACATTTTTGACAACTATAATTAAGTCAAAAATAGTTAATAAATAATTAAAAATTGTTGATAAATCGTGCAATTGTCGTGTATTAATCTCCCTAAAATACGCTCGAGCTTGATTTTAAATCAGGATAATTTTATTTTTAATTCACTCAAGTTTTGTTACCCTTTGGAAATAACTCTCAATCAAAATCAGAAGATAAAATCGCTCCAGCTAAAGCTGTCGCGATTTTATCATGCTTTTGATTTCGAGTTATTTCCATGGTAACAAAACTTTCATGTAAAAATAAAATTATCCGATTAAAAGTCAAGCTCTTGTGTATTTACCCCCGAATAAAACATCCCTGTGTGACGATATGAGTTGCATGTGGGGTTTTTGACAGGAAAAAATCAACCGAAATTCAAAACGTCAATTTTGATTTTATTGATTGCAAATTGGTTTTTATAGATTTTTTTAAATATTTTAAAACTATGTTATCTGCACACGAATGTATAAAACGTTCTTATTAACCTTTTCTTATAAACATGCACATTTGGTCATTAAATATTCCTGTTAGTTGCGGTCCTCCGTCCTTTCTGTGCGGGAAATAGGTATCTAGATGCTATGAGTACAAAAAATTTATTTTAACGGTACCAGTTTCGGGAAAAACTCAGTTTCCCATCATCAGCCGAAGTGACATTTTTGCATTATAAATGGATGCAAGCTGAATGGGGCAATGTTTTAGCAAGAGAAATTAAGAGTTTGGCGATCACTTGAGGATTAAAGCTTCAACAACGTTTGGGACAACGTTCCAACCAAGTGTAAAGCACTAAAATTTTGAGTTCTTAATCAAAAATGATCAATTATTAATTTCAATCTACATTACATTACATTATACATTACATAGAATACATATCGGGTAGGCGGAGCAACCAACCTTGCACCGCGACCCTAAGGATCTATTGTACCCCGATAGATATCATTATCAAATTTCACCGTGCAGTCCAATGCTCTTAACGAACATTAATACCTTGCTCGGCGAAAGGTCATTCAGATCTTTTGAGGAGATAAACTGCGACCCAAAAATCGAGAATCTGATACGGTTAACGGCAGGGCAGTGGCATAAAACATGCTCAACCGTCTCTGCTTCCTCCGCACATAGTCGGCATTCAACATCGTCGGCTAAACCCAACAAGTTGAGGTGTGCTTTTAATCGGCAGTGCCCAGTAAAAACACCCATTAGAACTTTTATGCTACTACGGGCAAGTCCTAAAATATTCCCGGGTTTGACAGTGGCGATGTTAATAAACACCTTAGCATGTCTCATTCCAGGAGAACTGGTCCACAGTAGGCGAAGTCTCTCTTCAGTCCAATCCTATATTTGGCCATCGCAAATGATACACCAACTGCTGGTTCCGGCCCCACAAACGCTTCAGCGCTGCCATCTCGTGCTAGCTTATCTGCCGCTTCATTGCCAGCAACCCCAGAGTGACCCGGGACCCAGATCAGAGAGACTCTGTTATCACAACTCAGTGTGTTTAATGTTCTCTTACAATCATTAACCAGAGCCGACACCGTTTTCACGGCTTGCAGCGCCTGGAGAGCGGCTTGACTGTCAGAAAATTCGTACTGTCATGTTTTTCACCCCTCTTTCAAGAAGGATTTTAGCACCCATGTCAATAGCAAATACTTCCGCCTGGAATACAGTACAGTACGTACCCAGGCTGTAGGCTTGCTTAATACGAGGTGTCTGGCAGTATACTAATGCTCCTACCCCTTCAGGCGTTTTTGATCCATCTGTATACAAGCAAATGTCTGCCCGAACCAGAGAATTTTAATGCTCGATACCAGATTGTACTGCCTGAGCGGCAGTCCTGGATCGAAAATGAAAATTCTCTATGGAGGTCACTATTCAAGGTAAATCTAGGATATTTCTTAGAACCTTATTGATTAAAGCAATTAGTAGCTTCTTATAGAACATAAACGTATTATGTAGAGACATCATGTTTGTTTTTTAATATAAAGACAATAATGTGTCGGTCAATAAGATCGTGATGTTCATCATCTTCAAACTTTAAACATCTTCCAAGTATGGGAACATATGTTTATCTAAAGAAGCATTGATTTAGTATGTTAGTTTAAAGATAGCGTTACATGTTACATGGGACTGCTTCAAGACTTACTAGATAAACACCTTATTAGGCAATGTTCTAGTCTCAAATTTGGTATCTAGGTTATTTGGTAGTTGATATAGACCCAGCTTTAGATGTAGATAGTAAAAATCCCCAGTTGGTGTGTTTTGCATTAAATTTCCGCCAACCATGAATTGTTACCTGACTACCTTGATTTGACGTAATTTTTGTATTTTCGATTATAGATGTAGCTTGAATCTGATCAGTCTTATATTCTAGTCCTTGATAATGCAAGATCATTTTTTCAATTATGACAATATTACCTCCTTTGACTGCAGTTTTAGGGTGTATGGCATGATATTCTTTATAGCCTTTAAATTTGATATATAATTGAGTGGTAAAATTATGGAAAGATTGATAAGATGTATAGGAGTGCTTGCAGATCTTGTTCATCTTGCAAAAGTCCGTTAGCATTCCATAACATCATTCTAATATTTATAGCAATGTCATGAAGGTTTTTGAACTTGTTTTTTCTTCATTTTCTTGGGAACTGTATTTTTTTCGTTCCTATTATTTGAATTTCTAGATACTACTAGACTGTATTAAGCTTTTGGTTGCTCACCAAAAGCTTAATACAGTCTAGTATGTTCCCATATGTTCCCATACTTGGAAGATGTTTAAAGTTTGAAGATGATGAACATCACGATCTTATTGACCGACACATTATTGTCTTTATATTAAAAAACAAACATGATGTCTCTACATAATACGTTTATGTTCTATAAGAAGCTACTAATTGCTTTAATCAATAAGGTTCTAAGAAATATCCTAGATTTACCTTGAATAGTGACCTCCATAGAGAATTTTCATTTTCGATCCAGGACTGCCGCTCAGGCAGTACAATCTGGTATCGAGCATTAAAATTCTCTGGTTCGGGCAGACATTTGCTTGTATACAGATGGATCAAAAACGCCTGAAGGGGTAGGAGCATTAGTATACTGCCAGACACCTCGTATTAAGCAAGCCTACAGCCTGGGTACGTACTGTACTGTATTCCAGGCGGAAGTATTTGCTATTGACATGGGTGCTAAAATCCTTCTTGAAAGAGGGGTGAAAAACATGACAGTACGAATTTTCTGACAGTCAAGCCGCTCTCCAGGCGCTGCAAGCCGTGAAAACGGTGTCGGCTCTGGTTAATGATTGTAAGAGAACATTAAACACACTGAGTTGTGATAACAGAGTCTCTCTGATCTGGGTCCCGGGTCACTCTGGGGTTGCTGGCAATGAAGCGGCAGATAAGCTAGCACGAGATGGCAGCGCTGAAGCGTTTGTGGGGCCGGAACCAGCAGTTGGTGTATCATTTGCGATGGCCAAATATAGGATTGGACTGAAGAGAGACTTCGCCTACTGTGGACCAGTTCTCCTGGAATGAGACATGCTAAGGTGTTTATTAACATCGCCACTGTCAAACCCGGGAATATTTTAGGACTTGCCCGTAGTAGCATAAAAGTTCTAATGGGTGTTTTTACTGGGCACTGCCGATTAAAAGCACACCTCAACTTGTTGGGTTTAGCCGACGATGTTGAATGCCGACTATGTGCGGAGGAAGCAGAGACGGTTGAGCATGTTTTATGCCACTGCCCTGCCGTTAACCGTATCAGATTCTCGATTTTTGGGTCGCAGTTTATCTCCTCAAAAGATCTGAATGACCTTTCGCCGAGCAAGGTATTAATGTTCGTTAAGAGCATTGGACTGCACGGTGAAATTTGATAATGATATCTATCGGGGTACAATAGATCCTTAGGGTCGCGGTGCAAGGTTGGTTGCTCCGCCTACCCGATATGTATTCTATGTAATGTATAATGTAATGTAATGTAGATTGAAATTAATAATTGATCATTTTTGATTAAGAACTCAAAATTTTAGTGCTTTACACTTGGTTGGAACGTTGTCCCAAACGTTGTTGAAGCTTTAATCCTCAAGTGATCGCCAAACTCTTAATTTCTCTTGCTAAAACATTGCCCCATTCAGCTTGCATCCATTTATAATGCAAAAATGTCACTTCGGCTGATGATGGGAAACTGAGTTTTTCCCGAAACTGGTACCGTTAAAATAAATTTTTTGTACTCATAGCATCTAGATACCTATTTCCCGCACAGAAAGGACGGAGGACCGCAACTAACAGGAATATTTAATGACCAAATGTGCATGTTTATAAGAAAAGGTTAATAAGAACGTTTTATACATTCGTGTGCAGATAACATAGTTTTAAAATATTTAAAAAAATCTATAAAAACCAATTTGCAATCAATAAAATCAAAATTGACGTTTTGAATTTCGGTTGATTTTTTCCTGTCAAAAACCCCACATGCAACTCATATCGTCACACAGGGATGTTTTATTCGGGGGTAAATACACAAGAGCTTGACTTTTAATCGGATAATTTTATTTTTACATGAAAGTTTTGTTACCATGGAAATAACTCGAAATCAAAAGCATGATAAAATCGCGACAGCTTTAGCTGGAGCGATTTTATCTTCTGATTTTGATTGAGAGTTATTTCCAAAGGGTAACAAAACTTGAGTGAATTAAAAATAAAATTATCCTGATTTAAAATCAAGCTCGAGCGTATTTTAGGGAGATTAATACACGACAATTGCACGATTTATCAACAATTTTTAATTATTTATTAACTATTTTTGACTTAATTATAGTTGTCAAAAATGTGACGTAAACAAAAGTATATACAGGGTGATTCATAAGTAATGGGCCAAATTGTAAATGTACGTTCAGGAGGCCAAAATAATAATATTTTCATTAACAATAATGGGTCTTAGTCTGCTCCTTACTGAGATACAGGATGTTAAAGCGAAAAAAATAAAATAGATTTTTGTTAATAGATCAGCTACTTTTCTACATAATGACTCATAGTTGACTTATAGTTTTTGTAAGGGTAAACAATAATGTGTGAGAGGATTTGAGTTAACTCGTAGATGTCGCCACATGCGCCATATGAATTATGAAACGTCAATGAGCTTTTACGTTTAATGAATAGTTTAAAACATTTTATTGTTAAGTAAACTGATTCATTCTTGTCCTAACATAAATCAAAATGCCGAGACATAATCACTTTTCAAACGAAGAAATGAGAGACATGTTATGCGTTTACGCACAAGAACGTTTTTCTGGGCAAGCAGCATCCAGAAAATATCGTGAAATGTACCCTTACAGAAGGCAGCCAAACCGGAAGATATTTCAAAATATTTATAATCGATTGGGTGAAACAGGTTCATTTCGTCCAAAATATCATACAGGACGTCCTAAGATTATCACTCCGCAGCAAGAAGATGAAATTTTGGTAAGAATTGCGCAAAATTCTGAAATAAGCACTCGTCGATTGTCTGCAGCAACTGGAATAAGCCAACCATCCGTGACTAGAATTTTACACAAGGAAAATTTATATCCCTATCATTTTATACCTGTGCAAAATTTACTTCCAACAGATTATCGAATCAGAGTTCAATTTTGTCAGTGGCTAAAAGGAAAATTGAATAATAATCCAACATTCCTAAATAACATTCTTTATCGCCCACCGGCAGCAAAACAATACTTTATGCTATCCATTTGCGGCAGTAAAATGACACTTTGTGCTACTGTCCAGTTAAGTGTGCATTTAATTCATTTGTTTTACTTTACCTGCCGCATATGCGACTAAGAAGAAATATGTGGTTCATGCAAGACGGTGCTCCTCCACATTTTTCACGTGCTGTGCGCGAACATCTGAATGAAACATTCCCTCACCGTTGGATTGGACGTGGTAGTGAATTTCAGTGGACAGTTGTCGTAAGTGGTCTTAGTTCAAGTCTGTTCTAATGTTGTATTTCGTTTTATTAACTGGCGTACAATAAATTGTTTTATTACGTAATTTTTTTATATATATATAAATACGTAAGTTTTTATGGTCATGAAGGTTTTTGAACTTGTTTTTTCTTCATTTTCTTGGGAACTGTATTTTTTTCGTTCCTATTATTTGAATTTCTAGATACTACTAGACTGTATTAAGCTTTTGGTTGCTCACCAAAAGCTTAATAGCATTCATCGTTCATTTCGTTGGAAATATGCACTCCTTTGCAAGACATAATCTCATTTGCTGTAGTTCTTTAGCTACAACACATCCATGGGAATTGGTTTGATTATTTTTAGTGCAGTTCACATATTTTGTCAGCAAATCTTTCTGACGTACTTTACACTTCAGGGCGTCTTCCCTATCATTTGCATCATAATAATTTTATTTGGAATTGGGTATATTTGAATTATATTTTTGTTTTATAGAGTTATTGTCTTTTGGTGTAACTTTACAGTTTTTTAATCCAAAATCATTCCATTAGGATTAACAAAATTATTTCAGTAAAATAATAATCCAACTGCGACACATTCCCTATAATCTTCGATACTTTATTAATAAAGAATATGGAACACATTCTAATTTCTGTTTTGCAAAATACATCAGCAATTTATAATATTCAGAATATATATGTATTTAATAAAAATAAAATGCTTGCCAAGTTTTAATGAAATGCAAATAACCCAATAGATGGCGCTTACGCGATGTCAAAGAGACTACTAAACTGTTACAGAACTCGCTATCATAGATCCTCGTAACAATAAACATGGATTTTGGTGATAGCCTGGCATTAATATTGGGCTTATTGATAAGTACAATTAGTATTTTAGCTTGTTTGGGGGCATATGCTCGAAAAAAAGCTATGGTCCAACAGATCTGAACGTTTCGAATCATCAAACATGTTTATCATGTTAGATAACCTAACTTTTATATTATTAGTTTAGTTCGTTTTCTAATTGTACTTCCAAAGTGTTTATGCGTATTTTGTAATAATGAAAACGATGTTTTTATAAATATATTGTATTTACTGAAAAATCAAACTTGTATTAATCACAAAAAAAATCTTATTTCCTAATAAGCCAATTAAACAAATAAATAAGAAATCCCATTTCAGTTTTAATTATTAAGCAAAAAATCAATATGAAAAGGTCTTAAAATATGTAATTACGATGAAATAAATTATAATATTGTATATTTTTTTAAATAGTGATAGTAAGAAAAAACCTTAGTACTCAAACATTAGATGTTCTGATTACACCAGAAAATACAGTGGTCTTTTTATGCTTAAAAAGAATAATGGAATTAAAAACTAGGGGTTTATAAAAATATACTATGCAAAATATAAAAGAATATAAGAAAAAAAAACTTATCAATAAGGGATGTGTAAGCCATCAAATTCTATTCATTTTTATTTTTAACTAGTGATGGTAACAAAAAAGGATTTTATACCCAAAAAATTTTTTGATTCAGAGTACAAAATGTTCATATCATTTTCTGTATAACAAATATTAGGAAATATTTGTCCATAAAAAGATGTTATGTAAATCTATTATATTAACCAAACTACTTAATGTATATAGTAACCTAACATAAAAACAAAACATATAACTATTAAAACATAACTTAAAAATATTTTTACTCAGACATTAATTGTTTGATTCTGGTGATTAAATGATTGTTATATTCTTTATAGTTAATTGTATCGACTCTCACTGCTACAGTTTTAAGCCTGGTTTCATCCTGAAATGATAAATTAATTTAACATAAATGTTTAAAACGAAACATAAAATACTTACATTGTATGATTCGTATTTAGCTCTGCATTTAAATACAAACTGCTTAAAATTTGCTTTATTCCCAATTTCAGCGAGAGCATTCATATCCATTTGTACAGCATTACCAGCTTCTTCAGCAGTGGCACCAATAATTTTTTCGACTTCTGATGAAAACATACTGATCCATTGATTACCACTCCAATCACTAATATTGGCCTAAAAATAATGATTAATTTCAATATTTTTTTGTAGATATACATATATTTCTGTATAAAATATATTAGAATTTATAATACTTACACTTCCAAGTAATCTATATTTAAAACCAGGGTATTCTCTTGCACATTTTTCGCATCTAAACATTCCATTTTCAAGGTCGACAACTTTCTTATTACACCCTTCATTAGCACATGCTTTATACAACATTTTATCAGATCTTAATAATATAACTGTTGCTTTAACTTGGTAATAATCGCCTCTTTCAGAACGACCCAAACCGGCTTCTTTAACAGCTCTAAGATTCATCCATTCCGTCTGAAAGTTTCCACCACCAGTACTGAAAAGATAATAATAGTAATCAATATATAAATAAACATACACGTCTTAAATATGTATAATATTCAATAAGTGTTAAAACTAGAGTTTTATATGCCATTGCTGTGGAGGATTACAACAGTGTTGTTTTATAGGAGTTATCTGTAAAATATATTATCGCAACGTGCAATATGCGGAGCAATTGATGACCAGTTTAGACTATAATAGCAATTGTGGATAAGCCTATCCTCATTAAATAAGAACAGGACCTCTTTTGGTGGAATACTTTACTTTCAATGCAGGTTCTGCAGACAGAGGTCGACAATCGACCAATTATTTGTAATACGTCAAATTCTCAAAAAGGCAAAAGAATTTAATATCGAAGCTTATGTTTATCGATTTTGAGAGTGCTTATAACAGCATCTCCAAGAATTTTTTAATGGAAGCCATGCAGGTTAATATACCTGCACACCTAATTCTGATAGAATAGAAAATGAAACAACAGCAAAACTCAGACTAAATAAAGTGTGATGTATAATCATGCATACTTATAGACATGGTGTTCGAGGCCATACAGGATGGTTTCAACACGAGAGGCACCATTATTAACAAAACCGTATAAATGCTGATTTTTGCTAATAATGTTGCTATCATTGCAAGGCCAAGATGAGACATGACAGAAGCCTTCTGCTTACTATAGGGAGCAGTGCACAAAAGTAGGCTAAAATTAAATTGAATTAAAACAAAATATAGGCATGCAGACTCATCAACAAAACATCTGCAAAACTTGACCATAGGGGAAAGAGTCAGGTTGGATATTAAGAAAAATTACTTATAAGTAGTATCAGTATGAAATCTGTTAGGAAGTGAATCTGTCCAATAAATCATAGCATGAGCATTTTTGACACAGTTTTTGGGTAGTTTATTACGTAGTTGCTTGTAGTATTGCGATATGAAAAAGGTTCGATATGTATTCACATAAAGTGCCTCTTTCGTCGATAGATATAACCCAAAAGTTGAGACAGATTTATGATTTTGCAATATACCAACTTTTATCAACATCAAAGTTCTGAGGTGGCTTGTGCAATTACAATACCACCTCTTTATATACTTTGTACACGACACAAAACTGTTTTCCCTATGAATTAAAAATATTGTTGGCTTCATGTATAAACTAAGTAGCTGTTTCTCAACCTTTTTGCAAAAATTACCCTATACATTTTGAAAAAACAAAATTACATGTGCAATTACCACAGAAAGTAATGTCATATACAGACAACCTCTTGTTTAAGAACCTATGGACAAACGTGTACCAAAATTTCCAGTTTTTACAAACAGTTTAATTGTACCTTTAACTTAAATACACTCAGCGGCATAAAAAACGTATCACCTAGTATGATGACCAGTTTCAAACTGAAATAACTTTTGAACGTATTGGTCAATTTAAATAAGGATTTTTTATTTGGAAGGTCTACCATTTGCCAATTTTCTGTAGGTGCCTTCCCCATTTTGGCGCTCTTCAATTTCAGCAATGGTGAATAACGCTAATGCTCGTTTTCTTCCTACACTTTGAAGCTTTGGGGTGCACTGACAAAAGAAATTAATTTTAAACATAAGGAGTTTGTAGTCTCGTCTGTTCTGATCACTTCTGTTTTTTGTTCAACTTCCTGTTATTGTTAACACCAAAGTTACAAGCTCTAAACGATAACGCAGCTTCTTCGGCAGCACCATCAGAAATTAAACCAAGCCATGGAAATTGACGAGAACATTTCAGTGACGTGTTCTTGATGCGATACAGAGTACGGTTTGTCGCGCCATTCAAAGATTTCGACAGACTAGCACCTTCATCAGACGACCTGGGTCAGGAAGAAGACGCACAACCCCATAGTGATCGATATATTGTAACGACCGCGTTAAGAAATCGACATACTACAGTAGTTGAGATAAGAAATCGTCTGGAGCAAGTGCGTCGGGTGAACGTGAGTGAACGCACAGTAAGAAGGATATTTGAAGAATCGGGGTTGAGATCACAGAGATCGCGTTGCTCCGAGAACATCGTGTTGCTCGATTACAATATGCACGAGATCATGTTCAGTGGACTAATGCAAAGTGGCGAAACGTACTGTTCTCAGACGATCGAGGTCGGCTTGTACTCTCCAGATTGTCGAGAGACAGTTTGGAGCAAAGCAGGAGAGCGTTATGCTTAATATTAATTTTATTATTTAATTATCTGAAAGAGTTTGTAATGGTTTGGGGAGGAATCTGTTTCGAAGCATGTACGGAGCTTTGCTTTATCAACGGCAATCCAAACGGTAAATTGGTGACAACTTCTTGTTCATGCACAATAATGATATCAAGAGAATGGAATGGCCTGCACATAGCTAAAAAATAGAGAAAATACGGAAATCCTTGGAATTTGTGGAATTATTTACCTAAAATGTTTCGGTTACGGTTTCAGCCAAAACTGAGACAAAAGCCGAATTTCGGTGGTAAATATCGGTTTGAATTTCAAGCATTCATATACAGTGTGGTCTTACCTTTGAAAGACTGTACTGGCTCTATGTGACTGTGGTTAGACCTATGATCACATACAGAGCAGCAGCCTGGTATAGTAAACTCCGACAGACTTCAGCTATCAGTAAACTTTCACGAAATCAATGAGAAACTGGATTGGCAATCTCTGGTGCGATAAGCACAACAGCAACTCTAGCAATGGATGTTCTAGAAAAAGTGGCTAGAACTTCCATTTAGGTACAGATTTAAGCAATATGCTCAAAACTGTTCAGACATATAATAATAATAATAATAAACGACTTTATTGTCTCCATTACAAAGAAGAAACTAGAATATAAACTACAATAAATTAAACTAATGAAATATTTTCAAATATTTATGATATTTACACTATGACTAATATATGGAGATCAAATGGCGGGATCCAGAATAGTTTGTTTTATCCAACCGTAAGAAAAAAAAATTCCATGAATTATAACAAACAAAAAGAAAAAAAAAACAAAGCAAAATCTTGAAATTATTAATACAGTATCACCAACATTATATTCCAAATTTAAACATAATTAGTTTAAATAAAAGGGTCCAAAAGACCAAAACGTAGATTAAATGAAAAAGAAGAAGAGAAAAAAAAACAATAATAATGAAAATTAAAAATGGACTCAGTGTAATAACTGATGGCGTAACTATTAATAACTTCAATAACAATGATATAAACAAAGAACTGCTGAAAAATCATATTCCTCAAATTTATTCGAAATTGGTCATAATTCAGTTGACGTAGTCCATGTGGCAAGCGTCCATACGATTTATAAACATGATAATGACCTTTGAAAAAGTGATGTTCTATGTTTTAGAGGATAGAAAGTAGTATCTGACCTTGTCCGACTTTCTTCGCCCTGTGGTTTATATTTAATTTTATTATGCAGGTACTCCGGGACTCCAGAGGTAACGATTCTATGATAGAGAGATAAACTATGAAATTCCCGTCGAAAGTTCATGTTTAACCACCCAGCATCTTTAAGTTTGACAAATTCTATCAAATTTGCGAATACCATAGATGAATCTGAGGCAACTATTCTGAACCTTTTGTATACTTCGTGCCGTAACTGCATCTATAGCCTTATGATATACAGCAGACATATAGTCAAATTGTGAAAGAACAAACATATCACAGTGGTGTACTTCTAATTTCAAAGGTAAACATGAACGATGCGGGTACAGCCAACGCAAAAAAAATATGATCTCTGAATATATGTTTGAATTTGTTTTCTAAATCTTAAGCTAGTATCTACAATCATACCAAGACACTTAGCTTCATATCTTACCAACGGGCTGCGGAAGACATTATAAGCACTCATATTGTGCTATCAATGCCGTCAGATTTGGCGGGATCACTATCAGTGATTAATGCTTGATACCAGATTGTACTGCCTGAACGGTAGTCTTGGATCGAAAACGAAAATTGTTTGGTTCAAGCAGATATTTGGATGTTCACAGATGGATCAAAGACGCCGGAAGGCGGCGGGGCAAGAGTATATTGCCAGACACCTCGGATTAAGCTAGCCTACAGCCTGGGTAAGTACTGTACTGTATTCCAGGCGGAAGTATTTGCTATTGACATGAGTGATAAAATCCTTCTTGAGAGAGGGGTGAAGAACATGACAGTATGACTTTTCGCAGACAGTCAAGCCGCTGTTCAGGCTCTGCAAGCCGTGAAAACGGTGTCGGCTCTGGTTAATGACTGCAAGAGAATATTAAACACATTGAGTTGTGATAACAGAGTGCTTTCATCTGGGTCCTAGGTCACTCTGGGGTTGCTGGAAATAAAGCAGCAGATGAGCTAGCACGAGAGGGCAGCGCTAAAGCGTCTGTGGGGCCAGAACCAGCAGTTGGTGTATCATTTGCGATGGCCAAACATAGGATTAAACTGTGGGTTGAAGAGAGACTTTGCCTACTGTGGACCAGTTCTCCTGAAATGAGACATGCTACGGTGATTATTAACATCGCCACTGTCAAACCCGGGAATATTTTAGGACTTGCTTGTGGCAGCATAAAAGTTCTAATGGGTGTCTTTACTGGGCACTGCCGATTAAAAGCACAGCTCAACTTGTTGCGTTTAGCCGACGATGTTGAATGCCGACTATGTGCGGAGGAAGCGGAGACGGCTGAGCATGTTTTATGCCACTGCTTTGCTGGGAACCATCACAGATGCTCGATTTTTGGGTCGCAGTTTATCTCCCCGAGGGATCTGAATGACCTTTCACTGAGTAAGATATTAATGTTCGTTAAGAGAATTGGACTGCACAGTGAAATTTAATAACGATATCTATCAGGGTACAATAGATTCTTAGGGGCGCGGTGCAAGGTTGTTAGTCCGCCTACCCAATATGTAATCTATGTAATGTAATGTACACAGTATTTTATTAGTTACATATTATTATTATGTGTATTATTTTTACATGTGTGAAAAACCTGAAGTTGCAATAAACATTTCTTTAGAGGTAGTATTTCTAGTTTTCCTAAACAGAAAATGTTCCCTTATGATTAATAAGTGAAGCATCATTAATGTTTTAGTTGCTCACTGTTAAGTAAATTTATTGTAACTAACAAAAACATATTTTAAACTCTTAATTTGAAAAAAACGAGCTTATATTCTGCATATATATATATATTCCGCATATATCTATGTCAAAAATAAATGGATTTTCCTAACTTCGACTTCCTGAGTAATAGTACTTAGGATGGCAAAAACATAAACACATTTTTCGCATTTTCTCGAAAATTCTAAATAGGCAGATACGACTCTTATACTTAATAGAGGCAGTATACTGAGGTATACACACTGTGACAGCAACTATGTATAGGACATTTTTAACTTAAATCACTCGCAAACGATCTTCAACAGTGTAACACCAACTTTATGATACACTGTGTTAATTATCGTACCCAACGTCATCATTGCAAATATACAACCAATATCACAGTATTGGTACTGCAATACGCGTACTGTGATATTGGTTGCATACTTGCAATGATGACGTTGGGTACAATAATTAATTAACACACTGTACTTTCTAATTAATTTAAATACAAAATCCTGTTATCCTGCGTTTGATAACATTATTGGAAAATAAATTTTAACTATAAATTGGCTCAAATTAATATGCATAAAGAGACCTCATGTTCATCATATTTACCTATAAGTAATGTCATTAGAGTTGATTTAAAAAAAGAAAATAACATTTAAGTTAAAAATTTACCGTGCACTAATATTATTAACCTCAAGACCCATTCCATCATTATCAAACCATCCTCTAAGTTTATGAGCTTCTGGAATATCAGGATTCACCCTCATAATACTTCCACCTATTAAACTTATATTTTTTCCACCTCCAAATTCGCCAACTTTTACCCCTTTTAAAGCAACAATTGGGTTTGATGTATCCTCAAATTTTTCAGCATCGGCTCCCCATAAAGTCAAACTAACTCCAGTATTCGTTGTATCGACAAGAGTGACTTCCCTCTTTTTTAATTCTCTTCCGGTCGATTTAGCATTAAATGTTTGGACATCAGTGGCACTTTTGCATACACCAATTACATCCACCATAGATCCAGTTACAATATTACTGATTTTATCAATCGAGATAAAATTAAACTGAGTTTGTGGAATCTCATCTATATCATCTTCGCATGGTTGAATTATTGTATCATTGGTTAATGTTAATTCATAATCATTTTTAATGCTGGTGTATTGTTTATTAGCCATTTTTGCGAGACATTTACTAATATAGTAAACTTTATCAACCTCAATCATGTCGTAAAATTTATCAACCAAATCTCTAAAAGCGGTTGCTCTAATCTCACCACTTTCATCAATAAGATCCATTGAAAACAGTTTTCCTTCACCTCTTGAGTTTGACCATGTTCTTATTGCGGATTTATTACTTACTCTAGCTTTAATAACCCATCTAAAACACATAAATTAATAAAATTAATAAATAATAAAAATATGTTTCCTTACTTGTTTTGATATGGACTTATACTAGCAATTGGATTATGAAGGCAATCCTGTAAAGAGGTACTATTCAAATCAATGCCATTTTTCTTTGGAGCCACACTTGAAGATCCACTAACAACAGGTTTTGAAACATTCGAAACATTATTGTTGCTGTGATTACTACTTTCAATCTGTTCTAAACTATCAGGTAATTGTAAAGGTTCTCCAATTTTTTCTAATTTAGAACCATCTACCAATACATCAATATCAAGTAGAACCAAAAGCTTTCTATTTTAAAACAAACATTTTTTTAGTTATAAATATACAAATATAGATTAAAATTAAACTAACTTTTCGCTTTTTCCTGTATTATTAATAACTGTACTAACATATTTGTTGATTCTTATAATGGAAAAGCTGCTTAGCTCCCCACTATGGACCTGAGTAGTTAACATCGCAAACGTGATGTAGTTGACTCCATCAGAAAGCAAAAGTCGATAACGTTCTTTGCTTGAGCTATTGCCACTAGGAAGTAATTTACATCCGAGCACTTGCATAACGGGTTTATCAATTTGACCACCTTGCATGATGACCTAACAAATTAATGATGGAAAAAAAAGATTTTTTATAACAAGCTTTTAAGGTGAACTTCGAATAAATCCGAAGAAGAATGAACGTACCTTTAAAGAGCCTTCCGTTAATTTAGGCACATCCATTGTATTTTAACATAAAATAAAACTTCAACACGTTTTAATATTGTTTTAATACACACAAAAAACCGAATGAAATTGTAGCTTGTACCGGTTCAAGGTCCGTTGAGTATTGGTTATTGGTTTTGGAGGGAATGCTTGAATACTTTCTGTCAAATTTGTCAAATAAATAGATGTCAAAATTGACCAACTCCTAAAAATTAAGTTACTAAAAAAAAGAGTTTTTAATAAATATTTTGTAGTTATTAATGTTTAATTGAATATTGTGATAGAACTAAATTTTGTATAAATTATTTGTTTTTAAACAAAAATATTAAATGTTATAATTAATGTTAACTTGTAAGTTTGGTTGCCTATTATTTACACTTTAAACAAAAGTTATTTTATACTGAATATTAATTACAGAAAACATCATTAAATTATACTATTAATAGGAAAGGGATCTAGTAGCTAGGCTCTAGTTGGAAATACTTTAACACTCCTATATTTAATGTTTGTTTCATACGCAGTTGTATACAGACTGGTCCATTTAACGTGAGACATGTGATTATCTCGAAAACGGTTCATTTTACATAAAAATAAACCAAATGAAAGTTGTTCTGTACGAAGGGGGAAGCCATATGACGATAACATTTTTGACCTTGACCTTACTTTCAAGGTCATATGAAGGTCATGACCAATTTTTTGAATGGCACCCTATATATTTTATTGTAATATCTGAATCTGTGGATAAAAGCAAAGTAATTAAAAAAAAAATAAAAAGATTTTACTGTGTGGTTTTGTCAGTACAACGGCAAAACTTCTTTTGAAAAAAATTGAAACTTCTGATTTCACTAAACTCATCCCGGAGGGTTTGCTCAAGTATGTGCCAGGACTAGTGGAGTATTGCCTATCGTCGACATACTTTAGCTGGAAGGGGGAATTCTACGAGCAATGCGAAGGGGCAGCCACGGGATCACCCCTGTCTCCTGTGATAGCCAATTTTTACATGGAGATGTTTGAGGAGGAAGCGTTAAAGAAGAGTCCTCGGAAACCGAAGCTATGGCTCCGTTACGTCCACGACACTTTCGTGATCTGGCAACATGGAAAAGAGCAAGTCCAGGAATTTCTAGCCCCCTCAATTCACGTGATAAAAGCACCCCATGATAAAATTTACCATGGAAACAGAAACTGCAAAACAGTTGCCATTCCTGGATGTGTTAGTCACTAGGAAGACAGATGGAGGCATGGAACTGGGAGTATATCGAAAGAAGCCGGTTTTATCTGCCTTCCTTATGTTTCAGGTGTGACGGAGCGAATTGCGAGGCGTCTGAAGAAGAATGATATCGTGGTACGATACGGTACGGTCAGCAAAATACAAAACACTCTACCGATAGCCAAAGACAAACTAACCCCATTAAATGGAGCGGGAGTCTACCGGCTATCGTGCAGTTGCGGGAAATATTACGTTGGCCAAACTGGACGTAACATCGAGTGCCGCATCAAGGAACACGTAAGGGACGTCCGACTAAGGAAGATACAACAATCTGCAGTCGCAGAGCATTGCCACAAAGGAGGACACAGCATAGAGTTTGAGAAAACCAAAGTGCTAGCAAGAAACGGACATTACTTCCAAAGGTTGACGAGAGAGGCGATATAGATTCATCGACATGGGAATAACATGAATAGAGAAGATGGTTGGGAACTCAACGAAGCCTTCTCCACCCGGATTTGACAAAAATAACTTAGTTGACAATTAGACACTAATTAGCTATTACCGTATTTTCTCGAATCTAATCCGCACCCTTTTTACTAATTTTATATGCTCTAAAATCAAATGCGGATTACAATCGGATGTGGATTACACTGATAAACCAACTTTTTTTACCACCATTGCATTTTTAAAATCGAGGTGCGGATTAGATTCGAGTGCGGATAAGATTCGAGAAAATACGGTAATTACCTTTTCATGTATTTATTGTCAAATTTTAACCGAATTCGTCACTGCGAACTTGTTTCTGAAGAAGGTTGCAACATGACATCCGAAACGTCAAAGATTTTTTCAAAAAACGCACGGCTTAACACGAAAGTTTCTAGGTCTAGTGATAGTGTTAGTTCTAGTTTTAGTTTAATTAACTAACGTTTGTAATCCAGCAAGAACAAATAAGATTTATGAATTTTGAAACATTTTCCTACCCGCTTCGGTACATTGTCTTTCGTTCTTAATTCTTAGAATACTATTTAAGAATGCTCAACAAAAAAAATCCAAAAGAGGTACATCGGGTGACCTGGTTCGTGGAACTTCTTATGTCGGCATTTTCAGAGTATCACTTTCAGAGACTTAATTGGTTGAATTGTTTTAAAATGTTACAGGTAAAACTAAATTTGCATAAAAACTGCTTGGCAACAAATTCTGAAAATTATGGATACTCTAAGTGTGGGAGAAAAAGTAGAAATGATTTTTATTTATGGAAAAAGTGGCAGAAAAGTTGAGCTTTGTATCGAAAACGTTTTCCTGATTGAAATACGCCTTCGAGAAGTACCTTTTACAGAGTTATGAATGATTTCACTAACACTGGAAATGTGGAATCAAGAAAAAAACTCCGCGAGCAACTGTAACTACGAAAGAATCCTCAAGTTAGCACTCGACGACTTGCAATTGACGCCTGAATATCGAAGTTGATAATACAAAATAGATTACTCAGTTTTCAAATTTTAATAAGTCTGTAGATTCAATAAATTCTTACTTTAATTCAATAAACCACATTTTTACGTTAAAACCAAATTTTATTTATCAAGATATAACAAATTATTTTAAATATGACATGCTCTTCAAGCCATAAATAACTATTCTCACATTTTTTCACATTTAAGAAATTTTAAATTTGTTGAGGGGATAAATTCTTAAACATATACGCCTAAATTATTGATGAACGTAGAAATGAATTTTAATTATAAAAAAGAGTTCCTCTGAGATCTGACGTCGTCCCTGAAGAAGGAAAGAAATTCCGAAACATATGTAGCACTGAAAAACAAATAAATTTGCTTCATCGTTAAACATAGTTTAATTATTAAATAAAATGAATATCGAAGACCAGCATTTTAAGAATATTAAAGCGCACCAAGTATCACCCATACCACATTTCATTGCATCAACAGCTTTATGGAGGTGATTTTGAAAATCGATTAATATTTTGTCAATGGGCACAAGAACGAATGCGGTTGGACGTCAATTTCTTTGGTAACGTGCTATTCTCGGATGAGTCTACGTTTACAAACAAAGGACAAGTCAATAGACATAACATGCACTATTGGACCGTTGAAAATCTGAGATGGTTGCGTGAAGTAGAACATCAATGACCTTGGTCGGTTAATGTGTGGTGTGGCATAACTGGTGATAAATTGATCGGTCCATACTTTATTGATGGTATGCTGAATGTGGAAAAGTACCGAAATTTTTTAGATGACCTCTTACCAATGTTACTTGTAGATTTGAGGAGGGAAGAAAGACAAAATATGTGGCTGCTAAATGATGGGTGTCCAGCACATGTTCACATATTGCACGTGAAGCTTTAGATCGGGATTATGCTGGGCGATGGATTGGAAGGGGAGGTCCAATTTCCTGGCCTGCCAGATCTCCCGATTTAACACCTCTTGACTTTTTTTGTGGGGCGTCCTTAACCTTCCGGCAGGCGCGCCTATTTTTATTACACGAGGTGCGTAGTGTACAATGTACAGGGAGTCCAAATTTCGATGGGTTTGCAGGGTATCTCAGTTATTATGAAAGATAGAAAGTTGCGGCTTTCGCGAACCTGAGCTACTTTTTTGTGAAACTTACAATGGCGCAAACCAAATTTTCATAGTCATCTCCGTTTTTGATATACAGGAAGTGTTTGACATTTACGATTTTCTGACACCTCCTGTATCTCGGCTATCCGGAAACTTAGTAAAAAAGTAAAAACGGGTTCTAATAGATTTTTTCACGTGGAATCCAATGGTGCACGTAGAATTTTTCTAGTCATCACGGTCTTTGAGTTATAAACACCACTCAAATACTGAATACTCTACTGAACTTCTAAAATACTTAACTCTTTATAACTCAAAAACCGTGATGACTAGAAAAATTCTACGTGCACCATTGGATTCTACGTGAAAAAATCTATTAGAACCCGTTTTTACGTTTCCGGATAGCTGAGATACAGGAGGTGTTTGAAAATCGTAAATTTTGAAACACTCCCTGTATATCAAAAACGAAGAGGGCTATGAAAATTTGGTTTGCGCCATTGTAAGTTTCACAAAAAAGTAGCTCAGGTTCGCGAAAGCCGCAGCTTTCTATCTTTCATAATAACTGACATACCCTGCAAACCTGTACACATAGGAAAATTTCTTCTTTTGGGGGAAATTTACATGTTATTTCAGAAAAAAAACACAATATAGAGAATACACGACACTTTATTGTTGAATTTTATGTGTTTACAATAACATAATGGACAACTAATAAATCAATTATGAGTCAGAGTCTGAATGCATTTCGCAAGTCGAGCAAGTTATCATTGTTTTTGAGTGTTTTTTATATATGAATTGCTTACATTTACAACATGTACAACATGTAGGATATTTGCAAAAATACTCGAATATCCTTTGGCAGCGAAATTATTTGAGCTCTCATAATTAGTTGCTCTTTCATTAAAGCAATTAAATTAAATTACTTAAGAAAATTCTTCGTCGACACTGATTTCCCATAGAATGTTTTGTGAAATACAATATTTGCGAGTTTATTTCCGCTATACAGGGTGTTTTAAAGCAACGTTTAAATATTTATAGGGGTAGTACTACAGTCGAAAACAAGTCGAAAAGTGTTAATCAACATGGGTCCGAAAATCAACCGTTTTCGAGATACAGGATGTTCAATTTTTTTGGGACTACGTTTTTTCTTTTAAACTATAACTATTACAGATTTGATACTTGGCAAATCGATACAGTATGAAGTTGTCTCTTTTTGAGAATAGTATGATGTTTCCATTGCTATCGGTTGGACCGAAAGTGAAAATAAATACCACTATTTTTCAGAAAATTCAAAAATTTCATTTAACGTTTAGTTAGATAGCTTAATTCTAAACAACATTAATTCGAAAAAAAAATTTGTACTCCTTAAGGTTTGCAATATGAAACTGTCTCTTTTTGAGAGTAGTATGATGTTTCCATTGCTTCCAGTTGGTATAAATTATTCCATTACAAAATGTTATGCCAAGTGTACGGCCATTAGTTACCAAATTTGGCCACTACAAGGAGTAGGCTTTGCCTTACGTACAATCTGCTAAGATACATTAATTTGACGTTTCGTTCAAATTACGAAATAACCAAACTCCAATAATTTGATTTTGCGAAACCTGAAGTGAAATCGTTTGCAATGGTCTTGTATTCAAATGCTGAAATGAGCGATATGGTGTTTATGTACGGCCGTGCCAATGGAAATAGTTTGAGAGCACGTCGTTTCTATGCTGAAACATTTCCTAATCGCCGGCTACCTTCACACGTTACGTTTCAGTCACTTTTTCACCGTCTTAAAGAAACTGGATCGTTTGAAAAAAGATCTTATAATACCGGATGGCAGAGATCCGTATGTACACCGGAAATAGAAGAACAAATTTTAAATACAGTTGCTGAAAATCCCGAAACAAGTGTGAGAAGAATTTCGGGCCAAGTAGGAACAAGTGGATATGTTGTTTGGAGAACTCTCCATGAGCAACTTATTTACCCTTACCATATCCAACGTGTCCAAGCCCTCAATCCTCCGGATTCCCACGCACGGTTGACATTCTGTCAGTGGTTTTTACGAGAAGCTGCTGAACGTTGAGGATTCTCAGCTAACATAGTTTTCACCGATGAAGCTGGTTTTACCAGAAATGGAATATTTAATTTCCACAATAATCATGTGTGGTCTGACGAGAATCCTCGAGCCGTTGTTGAAACCAGACATCAACAGCGTTTTAGTTTAAATATCTGGTTAGGCGTCGTAGGGGATAGGTTGTTGGGACCGATAGTTTTCCACAACCATTAAATGGTCTAACATATTTGGATTTCTTGGAAAACACTCCATCTCAGCGTTTGGAAGACTTGCCCTTAAGTCAAAGATTAAATCTCTGGTTTATGCAGGATGGAGCTCCCCCGCACTTTACGCGTATAGTTCGACAACATTTGAATGAAAGGTTTCCTGGGAGATGGATAGGACGAGGAGGCCCCATTGCATGGCCTGCACGTTCGCCGGATTTGAACCCGCTAGACTTTTGTTTATGGGGCTACTTAAAAAGCTTAGTATATGCGACACCTGTAAACGATGTTGAAGACTTGCGGCAACGAATAGAACAGGGTTGCCAGACAATTCGTGAAACCTACGGGTTATTTGAAAGAGTTCGGGCTTCCTTTGAACGTAGAATGAGAAACTGTATTGATGTTGCAGGTCGACATTTTGAACATCTTCAGTAAAAAGCTTCGTTTTGATTAGTATTAGTATTACGTTGTCAATTCAATTTTTCTAATAATTTATTTTAAAAAATGTTTTTTTTTTCTCGGAAACCTTAAGGAGTACAAATTTTTTTTTCGAATTGATGTTGTTTAGAAGTAAGCTATCTAAGCAATAGTTAAATAAAATTTTTGAATTTTCTGAAAAATAATGGTATTTATGTTCACTTCCGATCTAACCGGAAGCAATGGAAACATCATACTTCTCTCAAAAAGAGACAGTTTCATACTTTATCGATTAGCCAAATATCGAATCTGTAGTAGTTATAGTTTAAAAGAAAAACCTAGAGTCCCAAAAAATTTTAACATCCTATATCTCGAAAACGGTTGATTTTCCGACCCATGTTGATTAACACTTTTCGACGTGTTTTCGACTGCAGTACTACCCCTATAAATATTTAAACGTTGTTTTAAAACACCCTGTATTTAGGAGCATAAAAAACAGGGCTAATGGCCATCGTCTAGTGACCCTCGAAATAGAGTAGGCAGCGCACATCTTGTTGTGAAGAAATCCATTTAAGTAAAGCATATTTAGATGAACTCACCTTCATCATCGTCGGTACGCATTTCTTGTAATTGATTTACGATGTTGCGTATGCCTTTTTTTTGACATGATTTTTGTCACTTAGGGATGCATAATTATCGTTCAATTCATTAACAAACTATTGTGATTGGTATCAAACCCTGCCGTAACGTCCATGTTAATCTATAAAATAACATGTTGTAAGCTTTTTTGGTATGATTACGAAGAGATATTGTTTATACCAAACGAAACCCATATGGCCTTTTATAAAATGGCCATTTTTCAAGTAATTCTGATGTTGAGGTTACCGTTTTAAGGTCTGTAAACCTTAACTGTCTGTAGGCTTTCCAAGCATGGTCAAAATATTCGGAAGAGAGATTATCATATGTTAACGATCAAATCATTATTATCAACAACTTAAAATACCTACCAAAAGTTATTGTCATCAATGCACCTCAATTTAAGTATCCTACTAAAATATTAATAGACATGTTTAAAAAAAACAAGCAAAGTTGAGTACTTTGAAAAACAAACCTTATTTTATCGAAAATTATCTCAGCTCAAATATAAATCTACAATTTAATAGTTTTTGTAACAGGTAAAACAAAATAGTATTTTACTTACCAAATTGCACAATTTACTACATTCACTTCACCCAGAAGTTTCGTTACGCGAAGGAACACGTGATGCACGTGATATAAGCGAATGAGCTAGCACAGAATAATAAAACTATTGTTGGAAACAAGCAGAAACCGGTAGAAACAAGTAAACAAGGTTCATACGGGACGAATTGTAAATCATAACTTATTGGATTCGTTCAGTTTTTTTAATGTTTAGTACGTTGCGATAATCAATATTACGTTAACTTTACGAACTTGGCGTCTTAAATTAAAATTTTCTGAATTTATAGATGTGCTTGAGGACACGCTGTCTGATGTCTTACCATGTTATGATAAAGTAATTTTTATGGGTGATATTAATGTGGATTTACTTGTTGAGTCAGCTGCAAAGAATGAGTTTTTGGGTTTACTTAGTTCTATCGGTTTGACTCAGATCATTGATCAACCTACCCGAATAACCTCTACGACACAAACTCTCATTGATGTTGTGTGTGTTTCGGATCTAGAAATAGTAAAGCAAAAAGGTGTTATTAGCGTACATGGTATTACTGATCACGAAATGATATTCTGTGATATTCAATGATCAGTACCAAAGCAGTACCCACAATTTAAAACAGTACGTTCCTTTAAGAATTTCAATTATGAGCGTTTTCTTTGTGATCTACAACAGGTTCCGTTCTTTATTTTATTTGACATGCCTGATGTGGATGATAAAGTTATTTTTTTAACTATGCATTTACTGTCGACTATTAATTCTCATGCACCAATTAAATATTGTAAGTTCACAAAACCTCGTACACCCTGGCTTACGGATACCACCAAGCTGATGCAAAAATATAGAGATGATGCTTTTAAAAAATATAAAATGTCTAAGTCACTTGCAGCATGGAATTACTATAAAGATTTAAGAAATATGACAAATACTGCTATAGATAGGGAAAAGAGGGCGTTTATGGATCAATATATACACCGTGCAAACAATAACGCATAGTGTGGTCTGAAATCACTTGGGTTGAATAACGTTAAGCGCAGCATAATTCCTGGATGTTTGCGTCATCCTGACAAAATAAACCATTTTTTGTAAACTCCATAACGCAAAATACATCAGTAATAATATATACCAGTAATAAGTTGATTAATGCAACTTTTTCTTTTACTCCAATTAATGATATTGATATTATGAAAAGCATATATCTCCAATAAAAAGTAATTCTATGGATATAGATGGATTAAATATTGGTTTAATTAAGTTATCATGTCCTCATATTCTTTTATATTTGACTCATATTGTAAATTTCTGTATAAGTGAGAGTGTCTTTCCAGATTCGTGGAAGATTGCTCCGGTTAGACCATTACCAAAAATTAAGAACCCTATTGATTTTATGCATTTAAGACCCATAAGCATCCTTCCTGTACTATCGAAGGAAACTGAAAAGGTTCTAGCTTTTCAACTGCGTGATTTTATAGATAAAAACAATATCTTGCCAGAAATGCAGTCTGGATTTAGACCTGGCGTCAGCTGTACCACCGCATTGATTTCCATTATAGATGACGTGGTATCTGAAATGTACAAGGGAAATGCCACAGTTTTGTGTCTTGTAGATTTTTCCAAAGCATTTGACACAATCAACCATGACCTACTGTGTTCTATTTTGCAATTTGTTGGACTGGATGACGGGGCCGTTGAATTGCTGCGGAGTTATTTAAAAAATCATCGACAGTCAGTTATTGTTGATGACAGTATCTCGGGTGCGTTGAGTTTATCGTCGGGTGTACCACAAGGATCCATTCTTGGACCTGTATACTGTGTATACATGTCATTTTAAAACCTTCATAAAATATTGTAGATCGCATTTTTACGCTGATGACACTCAACTGTACTGCTCCTTTCCGCCGTCTGATGTGACAGCTGCTTGTGAACGTATTAACTCTGATCTTCAGAGTATAGCTGATATTTCTGAACATCACAATCTATACATTAACCCATCAAAGACCGAATTAATCCTTTTTGCGCCTAAAAGATCGAGACAGATTCTCTTATCCAAACTTAATATTTTTGTAAACAACACAAGTGTTACATGTAGTAATACGGTAAAAAGTCTGGGACTATTAATTGATAACTCTCTGAAATTCAATGATCACGTTAATAAATGTACCCAATTAGCGTACTGTAACTTAAAACTCATTTACAACTGTCGAAATTTTTTAAATAGAAAGCTTAAGCCTATGCTCTGTGAATCACTTGTATTATCGCATTTTAATTATTGCGCTGTGATATATTCTACTTTAATTTCATATCGATTGGTCGATGTAAACTGGTTGAATATGCAGAACCGAAGAATTTTGCATTCAGCCTGTTTGTATTATAAAGTGATAAATTATCAACAGCCCCCTTATCTTTATAACAGGATTCGATTTCGTGCCGATGTCCATACATTGAATCTAAGATTTAGAGGTACACTGACTCCTCCAGTACACAACCTTCAATTTTTTTAAAAATGCTTTAGTTACCAGATTACTAAAATATTCAATAACATTCCATTGGACATCAGAAAATCATTGCCTCAGAACTCATTTAATTTATTCTAGTTTGTATAGTCGTTTATTAATTTGCTTTTGTTTTGATTTACTTTTGTTTTCCATAATAAATTTTTTTTTCTCTCATGGTTAAGTTGAAAAACGGTTGACCGAACTTCGCCTTTTTTTTTTCGCTTTTGTATTTTTGTTTCTTTTTTAAGTTCACTAGCATTGTTTTTATTTTGTATTACTAGTGAAAAAAAATAAAGTCATTTATTATTATTATTATTAAATAATAATATTATGCCAATAATTTGTTATTGGCACAACAAATTATTTCGTCTTTATAATGAATATAAAGATAATTTGAATAATAATAAAGATATTTGTTGAGACAATGATCATTTGTAGATTAATATCAATAAATCGGATTCGTAATGTTAATAATTATGTTTATCAATTTTTCTGCGATGTGTACATACATTAAAGTGATGTACTTGTTCGTTGACCAATAAACGTATACATTAACACTACGAATTCGTGTTATTGATTTTTATTATCAGCATAACGAAAAGTTTCATTGATGTAATGATTGAATACTTCACCCAAATTAAAAAGGTTGTTGCCAGAATAATTTTTGTACATTAATTTCAATAAATCGGATTTGTGATATTGATAAATGCATTTTAGAGTCACCAAGAAAAATCTATAACATTTTCATATTATCGATGAAAATTTCAATGTGACAATGAAGTTGCTATTAATAAACGCTGTTTATTAATAATACGTACAAAATTTCTTTCAGTGTACAAATTTCTACACAGGGAATTCACTTAAATGAGTATGAATGACTATACCTATATATAATAATTTTGTTATATGCAATACAGACAATTGATATAATCAATTTCTTTCTCCATCAAAAGTTTTTTTCTATCAAAAACACACCTTCCAAATCATTCTAAACTTTCATCAAATTCACAAGTGTACTACGTATACAATATAACAACAAATTTTTTTCTCGAAAACGCGTTACGGTGTTTTGACGATCGATTTAAATCGCTAAAGGCACCCTCTAAATCGTCCTAATATTTCATCAATTTCAGAAG
The DNA here is from genome assembly GCF_036711975.1 of Onthophagus taurus. Lineage (NCBI taxonomy): Eukaryota > Metazoa > Arthropoda > Insecta > Coleoptera > Scarabaeidae > Onthophagus > Onthophagus taurus. Next base: position 27,111,085 of record NC_091966.1, read on the forward strand.
TGCTCATCGGGGTCAAACTCACCCCCAAAGTCCACGCCGCGCTATATACCTGGTGTCCCTCAAAAGTGGCTCACCCCATATTTTTTTTTATTATTAGTGATATAAGAAAACCATTTGGAATGCATAATTAGGCTGTTAAAACGGATTATTACGACATGAAATCATGCTCTTTGTACTTCCGGTTATACCGGATGTGAGTACTAACTTCGCTATTTTTTAAAATCTATTATTTTTTTTCTCCGGTTGGGTAGACAGCACAATTTCAACTTTTACTTCAAAAAATTTTCACGACAGCTTATAATTTTTGAAAAAAAATTATTTTCTTTATTTTTTACCGTTTTAGTACCTTCGGAAAATGTATTACAACTTTTGACGCATAGTAGCTAGGTTAATAGTATAAACTACGCTATGTCCTTCTTGATTTGCTATTTCTCGAGCTGTGATCACTACTATGCTTTAGTCAGTGGTTCTTTTTTAATAATGGTGTAAATTAAAAGTTGTATTAAATTAGTGTTAAAAGAAAAACGCGATCAAACAATTAAATTTAATTCAATTATTTTTGATTTTTTTCTTTATTTTTTGTTCTTTTACACTACATGTTCTGTAGCTGATAGTAACTTACAATGTCCATTGTACATTATAATTTGGATTGTTTACTTTATTTTGGTTAAAACCTTCCAGGTCGCCTGACCTCACCCCTTTAGATTCTTTTTATGGGGCAAAATCTAAAATGAGCTGTATGATACACCGGTAAGGTCCCGTGAGACATTAGAAAATAAATCGAGTTAGAAACTTTATTACCCAAATATCTCCGCAGGAAGATAATTCCGTATTGGTTACGGAATCATTAATGTTTTAAGTTTATGGCTATGATTTATGAATAACTTCACACCAGTAAACTTCTTTGTAATTTCATTTCTACTTCATCAATGTGTTTAGGAGAGTTATTCCTTCTGTAATTTTCTAGGCAAATTTTTTCGCCTTTATTGAATATAAGAATTGTTATACTCTTATATGATTCCATTGGTATTTTTGACTGACACTGTACTGTGTTGAATAGCCTGGTCAAGTTGAATCAATTCTGGGTCAGCTTTTCTATTAGTTCTGTTTTTCCATATTTGAGCAATTTATTAGGTATGTTGTCGGTTCCGGGATATTTCCTGTTTTTCAATTTCCCATAGTTTTCTTTGACTTCTTATATTTGGATAATAGTTCAGGTGCTTGCAGGTTCACTAACGTGTGCTACCTCTTCGGTAGAGCATAATTGTTTAAAATACTACTTATTAGTTTGCAAATATAATTATTTAATAACTATAAAAACAACAAAGTAGTATATTTCCAAATGAATTAGTAATAATGTGTTAATTGCTTGTGAAAATTGTGATACGATATATGTATATTGGTTAAACCGGAAGATTTATCATTTTATTGATTAAAGATACATATCAATTATTAAATGACATCGTTAAAATATGTACTCTAATATAGCGGTAACATTATTAGATAAAACATTGCGATTTTCAAATTGTAAAGCAACAAGAAGATAAGTAATTACATTTCCCACAATCTAAAATGAATCAATATACATTATTTCATTCTTTAAATACTAGAACTACTTATACCGGTGCAAGAAGCCAAAGTCCCATATTAACAACTCCTACTGCCGTTAAGATCCCTTTTTGATTAGACCATTGTAGTATAAGAGTTTGTAATTGTTGTTGGATTCTAAAGGGTAATTCCATTATATCGGCTTTTTGCAAAACTCTTAATGGTTCTTGAGACTGGAATTATATCAGATTAGTTAAAATTTTTCTTTTAATTATTTTGTTTTTATTACATAGTGAGATATTTCTTGTCCAAGAATCATATAAACTATTAATTTTCCTGTTCGATAAACAAGTCCTATTGCGTAATGTATCTTTTCATAATTAGCTGCCCCACCACTTGAAGTACTATATCTATACAAATAAAATATAGACGTGTAAAGACAAGATACTGATGCGACTAAAAGTTGAAAACCAATACAAGCGTTAATTTCTTTTAAACAATAAGTTATTTCACGGTGATCTACTCCTAATTGTTTTAATTGATGGAAAGTTAATGATTTTATTTCCTCTGACGATGTTCTTTCTTCTTCATTTTTCATTATTGGGGAAGAATTATTTCCAGTATATATTTTGCACGTTAAAGAAGTACATGCTTTTAAATTTTTGTATTTATTTCTTATTACCAAACATAAAGTTGTAACCGAAAAAAGTTCTATTGTTGGAAAAATTAACGTAAAACCTCTTCCGATTATGGCGAAAGGAAAATCTTCAAGTTTTAAGTTCATTTTAATTAGTTGTCATTAAGAAAGAAAGTAAAATTAAAACGTTTTGTAATATTTACCTAAAATATTACAATAATTATGTGATTCTAATAAGCCGATCTTTAAGAAGGCGATGTAGAAATACGTAGTGAATGTAATGCAGTAAAGAAAACAAGTTATAAAAATAAACTTGTGCATAAACGATTTTAAATATAGCATTTCACGCGCAGAATTATTTAAAGTGGACAGTTTTTGATATAAAGCGCAAGCACGTTTTGCAAAAACATTTCCCAGCATTAAAGCACAAATTGAGTTTATATCGGTTATAAAATAACCAAATGTTATTAAATACCTACAAAAAAAAATCATGTAAAATTATATAAGATATATTTCTTAACTTTCTTACCATTGCATAATATTAAAAGGATCTGGCCCACAATGTAATCTTATAGTATAAGCTACAAGAACATAAATTAAATAAACCCCTTGTAAACAATATGAATAATTCCTCCAATTTCGTGATATATAAAATATACACGATTTATTAGCTGAATGTTTATCAGCCGTAATAGGAGTTATTCCAGCGATTCTTGCCAATTTTCCAATATTATTAATAGCTAAACATAAACAAGGATGCGATTTAGTCATTTTTGAACTTAATTCTGATGAAGAAACCACGTCTTCAACTGAATTGTGAATAAACATTGTTCCACTCTTTAGCTTTGTGCTAAGGTGATTTCAAAAGTCAAGTTAGTTTGCTGAAGACTAAAAAAAGAACATTTCTTTTCCCAACATCATTTGAAGTCCCTTGAGTTTATTCAAGTAGCGTGTGTTGATTGTTGTCTTTTAATATTAGTAATTGGACATTGAAAGCACATTTAATGTAATTGAATAAAAAAGTAAGCAAAAATACAGAATCCATTTTAATAATAAAGATAACTAAGAATAGGTTTCTATTTAAAAAAAGAATGTTGATTTTAATATAAATGTGGCAATCAAATTTATTTTCAAAAATTGATTTGATTTTAAAGTGGAATTTAATTATAATCTTAAAAATTTAAAGTACACCCAGTATCGAATATAAAACGTTGTTGTCGAATTTTGATAAAATTATTTCCTCATTAAAGCTTGAAATCGGATGATTTAAATGAGCAATCTACTTACGTTTGCTAATCTAAATCTAGTATATTCGCAACATATACAGGGTGGTTCAGTTTTTAATCGGGAAACTTTACTAGGATGTAGTACTTGCCAAAATAACACAAGTATTTTATATAAACATAGTCGCAACTCTTTTGTTTTAGAGCTATGAGCGATCAAAGTTGAGCCAAAAATTTACATTTTGTTTTGTATTTCGGCTGTACGTAAACCGTTGAATTTGAAACTTTGTACGTATTCACTACTGGTTAAGACCTTATTTTCAAGCATACTTTAAACTTCACTAGCGCCCTCTAAAGGGATGAAATTCACCACTCTCTTGATTTTTTTATAAGAACTTTTTAACGCTATGGAATATTAACATAAAAAAATATGGATTGTATAGCTTATTCTTTAGTGGTACTTTTTTGTCTCGTTAGTATTTTCCTTATAGTTAATAGTTTCCGATTAAAAAAATAAAATATCGTGCCATGTACCGCTATATGCCGCCATGTTTAGCTAAAATTATTCTAAAAGTTAGCTCTGAGAACATGTAAGTTTTATTTACAGTGAATCCTCATAATTATTTCTGGTTATTAATAATTTTTGACGGTTATTAAGCAAGAGCATCAATTTTTTAATATTGTTTAAAACAACGTAATTTGTTCAGACAGGCATTAATCTTATTTATGGTTTTTCTTTTGAAAATCACAATTAATTGGTGTTATTTAGTTAGTACTAGATCCTAGTAAGTGCACAACTTCCATAGCTACCTATAAAGAAAAAAATTTTTTTAATAATAGCAGCGCTTTACAGTCCAATGTAGCATATTTTCTTTTTTTACGCTAAAACTATTATCTTTAAGGAAAAAACTAAAGAGACAAAAACGTACCAATAATGAATAAGCTTTACAACCCATATTTTTTTATGTTAATATTCCATGGCGTTAAGAAGTTGTTATAAAAAAATCAAACATGTTGTGAATTTCATCCCCTTAGAGGGCGCTAGGGAAGTTTAAGGTATGGTTGAAAATAAGATATGAACCAGTAGTACATACATACAAAATTTCAAATTCTGTGGTTTACTCATACCCGAAATAAAAGATAAAATGTAAATTTTTGGCTCAACTTTGACAGCTCATAGCTCGGAAACAAAAGAGTTGTGACCCTATGTGTATATAAAAAACTTGTGTTTTTTGGCAAGTACTACGTCCTAGTAAAGTTTCCCGATTAAAAACTGAACCACCCTGTAGATATAATGCAAACTATAATGTACATACATGAAAGTTTAAATATCCGATTTTTTAAAGTTTCTCTGTAGTCGTCATGGTAGCTGAACCCTCCCACTATTTATATTACTCCTTATATCCCAAAAAGGGTTAGCCATACTAACGAGAACTTAAGTATAAGTGATATGAGATTGAACAAGTGAGAAGATCACTGTTCCCAGCGCGTGGAAACAGAGACCGATAATTGCCTCAATAAGAAAGCAGAAAATCTTAGTTTATCAGCTAACCTTTTCCCATGAGATTTGGGATGCTTTCATTGTTTGTTCCCTGACTTCACTATACAGTTTTCCAATGCTTCCAGTTTGCATGTGACCAGTTCTTTGGATGTTACTAGATACATGTCGCAAATATCAGGAGAGACTTGCTATCATCTCATCGACTGAATCCTTCCAAAAGTAGGAAAATGGGATCTCTCATTATTATATGGTACTCACTACTATTGCTTTTGCCTACATCAAAACGAATGCAAACATTTTTTATTTTCACTACCTTCTATTTATTTATTAATAATGCGGTTTTAAAGCCCTGGCAGGTAGTTTTAATAAATGCATAATAGAGGGACAAATAATTCCAGACGATTGGAGCTTGGCATACATATAGTTCGGGATTAAAACAAAAAAGCTCCCTGTCGCCAACTCTGTTTAAAATGTACATCCAAGAAGCTCTGAAGAATTGGAGGCGAAATTAAGTAGTAATGGAGATAGATATGCTGATAATCAAGTGATTATTGATTATTGAGAACACCGAGGAAGATACTGACTATTTGTTAAGAAAACTCGGAGAGAAAAACCAAATATATGTGGATAGGACGCAAAGACGAAGAAGATCTAAAACTGTAACTAAGACAATAGCTATAAATCAATGTGAGGAATATAAATACCTCTGTAGTAAAAAAATCCAAGCAAATAATAAATATCAGACAAGGTGTAGAAAGGTCAAAGATGTGTGCGTATACTAAATTCTTTGCTATGATCGATTAAAACTATTCTTAAAACAAAAATGACAATCTATAGGACAATTGTGAAGCCTAGATTTATACTGGACGTGTTGGCAGTTATCGAACAAAAACAAGAAAAGGATCGAAACAGGCAAAATGAATTTCCTAGGAAGAGTGAACAAAATTTCGTGCATAAATATAGCATATCACTAATAAAGAGATTAAAAGATGCATAAATAGAGTCTACACAAGAGCTGAGAGAAAAGAAACCAGACAACTGATATGATATGGACGTGTCGTGCGAATGAGGCAAGATATAGATGGCACAAGAAAACACTAAACTATGTGCCGAAGCAGAGAAGGAAAAGAGGGAGACCACAATGGATCAGCAGTGTAGTTTCTATATTTCATAAAAGTTTCTGAAAACATGCAAAAATGACCACTTCGTACTTGTTTGGAATTTTGTAACACGGCATCTGAAACGTCAAACGCTTTTTCAAAAGACGCACGGCGAAACCCGAAAGTTTCTAGTTCTAGTATTTATTCTAGTAATAGTACTAGTGTTTGTTCTACTTCTAATTTAAAATTGTTCAACGGATACGTTTCCAGACCCCGAAACTTTACCGTTATTAATTTCTTTAGCGGTTACTTTACTTGGCTGTTTGTTATACAATCAATGTCTCGTTTATTCGTACTTTGAATTCTAGCCAGTCTTTTGTAAGCAATTGTCTACAATGTTCTTGCTATTCTTCTTCGTTGGATAGACTGATACTTCCAGATTCTTTTCTTTTATTCCTAAGATGTTTAATTATATTTCATGATTGCGATCTCCCACATCTCATTTTTGTACATTGTCACCATATTTTTTACTCATCTGTTTTTTCGAGCATATAGCCCTCGGCCGAGGGAATCGTTTGTGACAAACGATTTTTGATATGTTATCTTTTTGTTTTGTCATCTATAAGTTGCTCTATTTCTTTTAGCCACTACTCTGGGTACTAGTTGTCTTTCTGCTCTGGCTTGTATTGAAATTGTATCTATTCATGTCTTAGGCTTTCTGGATTATCTTTCCCGTTCTATTTCGTCATGTTCTTCATTGGTTTCTTTGTTCTCCATGTCTTCACAAATCAGCGTCATCTTCCTTTCTTCCTACCCAAGCTTTGGTCTCCTAATATCCAGATTTGGTGTTGTTCTTTATACTTAGTATCTCATTCGATAACATTGCCGAAGAAGTCACAAAATGAGCTTATTGGCTCCAAAATGTTGTTCTTTAAACTTTATGCCTAATCTGTATGATGAAACAGATTGCGTAAATAACAGAAATCTACTAAAGTTAATAATGATCTTACTGGTGATTTGAATAGTATCAAGTTAGTTACTGAGAAGAAATACAGTATTTTCTTGCCTTTTCTACATATGCTCTGAGCGAAAAGTATCATATTTAGTTTTCTGCTTATACGAAGTACATATAAAGGATATAATTGTAATCATGCAAATATTCTATTTAGAGATACTATCATGGATCTGTACGTTTTGAGGTATCCATTTAAACTATTTTTAGTACTACTATTTTTAGTTTACTATTTACGTGAAGTTTCGTTTATTACTATTACATTAAAATCGTAGATCTGTATTAACTTCTAGGGATATTTAATTTGAACACATGTAAAGCCGTTTTCTGATAAACTTGCAGTTTAAATAAATATACACAATTAATATGTAGTATGTTATTTTTATAATCACAAAAACATATGGATGTAAAATTTGCAATTTGCAATTACAAACTGGGACTTTAAATTGATAAATTAATAAAATTCCATAATGTCATCATGTTCAACTCACAAGTTTATCAATCATTAGTTTGTTGAGAATATAGCGAAGTCTTGAGGAGTGAATATCAACTCATCATGTACATAAGTAGAGGAGAAGACGATACCAAGGCACAAACCGATGAACGATGAGTAATGCAAGATTAATCCCTAGCTCGCTTTTACACAAAAAATGCTCTTGAACCTTTAAGTCACATAAAATTTTGAAAGAAAAGGACAGGAATACCTCAATTTAATATTTTGAATTATTAGTGCATGTATCCGTATATGTGGGTACTAACTTTAAAACAAGAACTAAAGGTTGTAACACAAAATAAACTTTTATTTTAGAAATATAATCAAAAATATGCACAATAAAAATAAATTTTAACTCTAATCTACAACATTCGACGTTTTCTTGGTGATGATGTAGATTCGACTTCAAGAGGACGTTAATAGTAAAGATTTTGCGTGGAAATAGCCGGAGTTCTTTAAATTTTCTTTGTAGATTTTTTTATAACCAGCATAAGCATACGATTGGTTTTCATTAACTTTTGAAGTTCTTTCAAAGTTATCATTGCTTTGTCAAGGTGCTTAAACACATGTAGTGTTATATTATTACTTACACTGTTGATTTTTTTCTTGTGGTAATGTGTTGTGTAAGGTTTAGCAAATTTTTGTTAGTCAGAGGTCTATCATGCGAATCAAGGAGTTCATTTACATCTTCTGATTCTACTTCCAGATCTAGCTCTTTTGCCATTTCTACATAGTTACCTATTATTATGGTTGTAGAGTCACAGACGTTTTCATTGTCATTTTTCCAAGTATCTGGCATTATTTCAGTACAATCTAAAATGTGGAAACTCTTCCAAAAAGTTCCTAAGATCTCGTGGTCTCTGCCCGCTTCATTATCTTTTGCCGCTATACATTGACTAAAAGATCGTTTTAACAAATGTAATTTGAAGGTGGTCTACACACTCATCCATAGGTTGAAGTATAGAAGTGGTATTTGCTGGTAAAAAATCCAAACTAATGTCAGAGTACAGTTCATTTAATGCTTGAGGGTGACCAGGGGCATTGTTTATCAATAGTAAAATTTGAAAGCAGAATCTTATTCTTCCTGTAATACCCAGGTACAAAACAGCTTTTACACCAGTCTTGAAAAATAACTGCAATTATCCATGCTTTCTTGTTAGATCTCCAGTGAACAAGAAGTTGTCATAGTTTTTCAGGGCTCTAGAGTTTTCGCTCTGGTCAATTTCATAGTACCTGAGGCGTTGCTGCAAAATAGAAGTGTTATTCTGTCTTTTGGAACCTGGCATAAACTTTTTTTCTTTAGTTATAAATGTTCTTGTAGGCATTTTCTTCCAAAACAAACCTGTTTCATCAACGTTAAAAATCTGATCAGGAGTATCTCTCTTATAATTTTTTCTAGGTTTTCAACGAAATTAGCTGCACTTTCAGTGTCTACAGCAGCTGCGTCCTTGCACTTTGATGTTATGTAAATTTCACCGCGTCTTAAACTTTTGAATCTGTGACTATCAACAAAATATGTGAAATCTTCTGTTGTTTTCCCTTTCTTGGCTTTTACATCATTAAATAAGCTTTATTTTGTATAAATATCTGACTTAGTGAATATGCCGACTTGTCTTATTTTTTATCCACATAAATAATAATCTTTAAATACAACGTTAAGGGGACTTCCCCGAATTCGTACAATTATAGCGTCACCTATTGAACATTGTTCGTACTAAATGGTACAAGGAAGTACGTAATACGTAAGTGCGAAAGTTCGTAAAGTGAGGGTACATAAACCGAGGTATGCCTGTATAGGTTTTGTAAAGAGCAAATCGAATAGCATGAGTAATCATGCCTTTTTTATGAAATGAATGAGTTATTATTTGGTCCTATGTTAAGAAATATCACCAGAAAAATAACCTGGTGACCATTATGATATCGTTGTATGACTGAGAATGATCTTGGCAAAGTGTCACGATATGTTTGGCAGTGTCTCTGAGTGGAAGAAACTGTGGTTTGATGTATCTCAAAAACATTTTGAAAGGTTCGAAAATGAAGCTGTAATGATAGAGAAGTTCACACCAATTGGCAAGTCTATAGGTAATCTTGGATGAAGGTGCACATATCGAGGATCATTCTGAGGAACTGACAATGGAGACGCTAATAGAGTTTTAAACGGGGTAATCGATATTTTGGAGAGACTAAATGACGCGGATTTGGACTTTCAATGTTTATAAAAAATTAACATTCAAATAAAATAACATTTTAATAATACCAACATTTTAATATTAAATCAATTAGATTTATTTATAAAAAATTAAAACAAAAACCTTGAGGCGCTTTGTATATTTTAACATACGAGTTACGAGCGTTCACCAACGTTAAGAAAGCGTATCCATAACGTTAGTATATTTGGTAAGAAATTTCTTTTGTTAGGTGAATACGGTTGACATTCTACAGAGTAAATTATACCCGAAGTGACATTTTATTTGCTTATTAGTATGTTATTTTCCGAAAGATTATTTTTTCTTGGTTCTCGAAAGTTCTGTGTGTGTTACTCATAATAGTGTTGCTTATTTATAATAATAATAATAATAAATTTATTGCTCACTCAAAGTACAAAAACTATAAAAAAAAACTACAATATCAAATTGCTAATAGCAAATATAGCTGTAACAATATAAATTATATAAGTATATAAATAATAAAGAATATAAATTAATATTTATGATAGATAACTTTTCAAACGTTGATATGAACAACTGTTCCGATTAATTATATTACTTTTTATCTTGATTATATTAAATATATAATAAATAATATAACTAGGGTAAGAATATAAACTAAACAACGATAAATATTTTTTGCCCTCCATTTAGAAAACGCGTCGTCAGAATCATTTCGCATTTTACGATTATCGATAAGAAAAAGCGATTATATCACGCTATTTCGAGACAATACCCGAAGTCACCGCGTTTTGCACGAACGTTTATTTCGTTTTATTTCGCGTAAAAACGCCTATGTTCCTCCAATAATCGCAGTAAAAAAAAAGATAAGATAGAAATAGGTATCTACAGGTGTAGATATTAATCTTTTTTACTTTATACTTACATTCACTGACAATTTTTGTCTAGTTAGTAAGTAAAATATTTCAGTAATGCGCGGAGCAGTGTTTTAAGTGACAAACATGATACTAAAAATTCCGTATGTGCTTTTAATTTGTGTGTACTTTTCTAGTTTGTGTAATGGCAGTGTTAAAGCTGAAAGTAAGAAAATGTTGTTTAATGAATTTTGTTAATATAAAAAGGTAATTTTAAGATAAAAGTTAAAAAGGTGTTATTGTTTTAGGTATTTGTACTGTGGATGGAATTGATAATTTAAATTGGATTTATAAAAGTCAGGTGTCAATTTTTGATAATCATGACGGAATCGTGGAAACATTTCCAATGTTAAATATAGAAAGTGAGTAATAATATTTAGTATCCCATCTTGATAAAAGATTAAGCTTTATTATTGTTTTTATTAAGTTGTTTCTGTCAAAAAGATCCTTCAGCTTTTTTAAATAAATACAAACTACACTTTGGAACCTAAAAATGAAACTAGTACAGATTTTAGTTTATTACGATAAATGACTTACGATTTTTTTATTGGAAAATCTTACTTCTTGTAAATCAGTTAGGCAGTGTATCAATGACATACATTTTTTTGTTTATATGAAATATAAAAGTGTTCTGTTTAACCTAGTCTTATTGTCTACAAAGGTTTCAACATTATCTTATTTCGATCTAAATAATGGTAGAATACTTGATACACGAAAAATTATTTTAAAATTTGTATTATCAGAAAAATGTGAAGTCTTTCAGATAATCTTTCAGTAAACATATATTTATGCAGGAACCAAACGCAAGGAGTAAGATTAGATAATTAAGATTATTTATTTTTGGAAATGAATTGGTTTATCTCTTTCACTACTCGCATTTAGAACTCTCTTTCAAATCTTAAAATTTTCATTTTCTTCATTAACTTCTCGTTTGAAAATTATAGTTTTTTTTCTAGTTTAAAAAATAATTTTAACATTATCGTTATTTATTATTTCAGATAAGATAAGTGTTTTTGGGATAGGTAAATAATTTTTTTAACGTTTGAAATTAAAATATATCTTTTTAACTTTAAATAACTTTTCATTATTATTAATTGATTTTTTGACATATCTTATCGGTTTATTGATTAAACGGTCTGTTTATAAATGTTCAGTAGTCATATTAATTATTGTTTGTGTTCATTTTAGAGGTTTTTTGATTTATAGATTGTGAATTTTATTAAGTTTATTTCTACCTTTGCGAATTTGTTAATCTTGAAAAGTTTGTGCCAAGAATCGCTATATCACGTAAATTTTACGAGATTAGGAATGTGAAAACGTGACTTTTCGCTATATTTCAAGTTGTGTTATATCAGGAGCCATTTATTTTTTTTACTAAGTTCATTATGGTATCTAAAAAAAATCTCATATTTTACTCAATACGACTTTGAATTACTGCTGGGCGAGTTGAAAACCAGCAGTTCCGTGAAGGGAGATAAAGAATAAGTATAAATTAACGATAAACTTAAAATATTGAGATGGGAAATAGATAAAACTCTTCAACAAATCAAAAAGGTGAAAATGGAGTACATATTTTAAAAACACTGACATAAAGAAACAAGGAGAAAGTTGATTTTTTCTCCAAACCTGGAATCTTTAATAAATACCTGATCGCTTTCTTCTGAAAATGTTGAAGACATCTGTGGACAGATACAAGGTGATTGAAACCGCAGGCGTTTTACTGAGAATCGGAATTAACCAATATGTTCTTTAAATTGTCACTATAATGCAATAATGTATATTTCCTTTAATGTCTATTTGTAAACGGGTGCAGAATGTTATTTTTTTGACTTCATTACTATGTTTTTTAGTATTTCCTCGTTCGGAAGTTATACAATGAAGTCTCTTGTGGTAGATATTGTACATATTTTTGAGAGTGGATAAGAAATCTTTAGTTCACATTTCTTTGAAGAATTTAATTTTTCCTTAAACTTGAGAGTTTTGTATATTAAACAGAGCATATTTGATGCGAATGTTCCTGATAAGGTCTGCCTCTGAAATATCCACTACCAGCAGAGGTTGACTACCAGCTCCATCTCCTGGGTGGTCTGGTTCTGGGCTGGTTATTTGTGACCACAATTTCCGACAGACTGTTATCTGGCATTCTACGAACATAATTGTGCAAAAATCTTTGCGCTGTTTTCCCCATCTCACTATGTCTTGAACGCATTGGTTTCTGATGTCGAAGTTCCTATTTCTGTTTTATCTGGTCTTTATTAAAGTTGTCCTCAGGATCATGTTACTCTTATCATGCTCTTAATTTTATTATTAGTCTTACATATTCGCACTTACCAGTAGGTAGTCTGAAATTGCAGTCGCTTTGTTGGACTGACTTCTCGGGTCCGCGGGATTACTTTTTTTTACTACTCCATGCATTTTGTTTTTGAAGTACAGATAGCCATGTTCTGGACTTCCTTCGCTTAATAGAACCTGTGTACAAATTATTTACATATTATTTTCTGCATTAGCAATTATCGCAGCGTAGTCAGCATAGTATTGGATATTATATGCAGATTTCTTTTTGTACAGCAGAATCTCGACTTCGGATTGGTCTTTTTCTTGCTTAGATTTTCCGCTGTACACATTGGTGTAGGTCTTGAAAAAACTACTTTTCACAGACGATCCAATAAGTTTTGGTACGTCAGAATATAACCTTCAAAAACCTGTATACTTGCTCAATAGCATAAGTAGATATTACAACTACGAAATCTCTAAAACAAAAACAATTATCAAAACAACAAATATATCAATAAAAACTAAGATATACATTGATAACGCTCGCTTAGAACAGATCAGCTACTTCAAATACCTAGGATGCGACGCTACCTATGAACACATATATCACAAATTGACAATATCTACAAGAATGTGTGGAACTATTAACAAACTTTGAGTAATAAATGCAGGAAAGATACGCAAATAAAATTTTATGTCAATGGCAATACCGACCCTGATGTATGGCAGCGAAGCACGGGTATCAAGGAAAAAGGACATTGATACAATTGTCATATGTCGATATCTCCCGTCACTTTTTCTTTATTTCGGAGATTGCATATATATTGATGTTATGGTTTCTCATATCGATCATAATATGCCTTTCGATTCAAGACGTGGTTTTCCAATTCCCTCTCGTTGGCCCTTTATCATAGCCGTTTTATATCTCCGGATTATTCTGCCTTAAAAGCATTAAGCTCACTTTACGTATAAACCTTTTACTTGTATCCGGGCTTGAAACTGACTGATACAGTGAGCTTTTCAAACCACCCGGTGATCATCCCAGGCAGTATTCTTTAATCCACTGGAATATAACTCATTAGGTATCCCCGCCTCCTTAATTGTCAAATGACAGTCTATCACTAATCTGAACATAGTCGCCTTTTTAGTCCTATAACTTGTCTGTTCTCAGTATAGTTAGCAAATTTTACATTTAGTACTGGATTTTACAATAAAGTCTCCAGCAAGTTTTCTAATAGTTAATCAATACTGCCTTCTTGAACCATGCGTCCACATTTTTAGCTTATCCTTTGCACCTACTTCCGTGGGACATCTATAGTTGAGATACTTTTTGTACTTTTTGGTATAGATTTTTTCGATACTTTAGAATGTCCCCTAACAAATTTGATTGAATTCTTGATATTCTAGAACCGGAGATAACATTTGCATGTGCTGACTCACAATTTCAAAAAGCAGGATAAAATTGTGTAAATACTTTGTGAATTTGTGTATAGTATACTTTATTTTCTCCCTCACCAATGCTGTATTTCTTATTTATCTTTCGATAAACCTTTTCTTTACGGGGAAGAAAAATATGTATTAGCTATAATCTTTGGTACTAAAATCTTGTACTTATTTATACTGAATAACATGGAAATTTCATCAAAACCTTTTAAACCTTACTGCCAAGGTTACTACTAAGCATTACTAATTAGCAGATGTAGAGTTCCCAGGTGAAAAACTCATTGACTCGTTTCACATCCTTCAGACGGTACATTAAACGGTCAGTCGCAATAACCGATCATTCACGTTTAATTATCCTTATCATGCATCTGCAAAGAGTTTTGAATGCCTTGGATTCTATGCACGGTACCGCTCTCTGATTTCTACTCTCGCTCGGATGGACGCGAATCGAGAGTTTTTAACAACGCTGGCCTTATGAGCTACCCCACATGGGGATCGAGTGTTGGATTGACGAGACATTTTCATCGGTGAGGAAGCGGTATTAGATATTAACGGCTAAAACGAAAAATATAAGATACGCACGCCGATACTTCAACACAGACAGTCGAATGTTGATTCCTCATGAACCACTTTTAAATTATAAAACTCCCTCATGAGAAATTTATTTATTAAGTTTGTTAGGAAGTGGACACAGACGTCGTGCTCATTTTGTTCGAATGCATGGCAATTGATTTTGGAGAAATTACACCGTAATGCAAGGGAAGGGTTTCCTGACAAAAATTTGATCGGACAGATTAGTACATCGACAAAGAATCCGGAGTTTTTAATTAATCTAGTGATGCATTGGTGAATACTATAAGTCCCATACAGATATTCCTTCCTCTCCAACGATCGTCTTTAGAAATTAATTTGTTTGATTCATATGCCAACAATTCCCTGGTAGCGCAAGTTTCTTGGTAAGATCTAACACATTATAAGATTCACGCAACTTTTATATGCTGCTAATTGTAGAGAAGTGGATAGGTTTTATACTACCCTCAAAAAGTATATGATTGTGTTTTTCTCATGTATTGATATAAAATTCGTAATAGCTGTAGTTGCACTTACCTTCCCAATCATGCACTAAAAATCATTGCAACAGATTGATAAAGTGAGCAGTTCTTGACACTGCTCCTCAATTTGGATTTCTTAAAATAGGCGACCATGATTAAGTGGAGCAGATGAAGTGAGAACTTTGAGGCTATTCCAATTTAGATATTTGTCGCGATTATGTAGAACTGCACAGTTTGGTTGGAAGAGCATAATAGTGACACCTACTATAAAACTTAATAAAATTACCAAATCTAAAATATTTGATTGATATTAGTAATATATGAATAATAATTATAAAAAGCTGAGCGTCTAAATTGATGCATGTTATTATTACTAAACGTATGTAAGTAACGTGATTAATTTTGTGTTTATTAATTTTAGGTGCACACGTTGAAAATTCTTCATATTTAGCAGCAACTGTACAAGATAACAAAATAATAATATCCACAACTCCGGATTTCCAAGAAATCGAAAATCAATTAAGTGATAATCCTATTTCGGCGACTTTAGTTACAGTATGCGCTGGACAAGAAAGCAAATTGGTTAATAATAATAACATATCTACAAGTATCTCAGAATTACTACTAAATTGCCACGTAACTGTGTTCTAAGTTTATTCAGAAAAGAAAATCTCAAAACAAAATTTTTCTTCAAGGTATAAGTTTCTCCCCACAAACCTGAACAACTTCAAATTGATTTTAGCCGGATTGATTGTAAATCTCCAGTTATTCGCCCACTTGAATACATTATCAATGACATTTTGTATTGAAGTAATTGCGATAGGGTAATTATAGCAATGTTATCACAAAACATTGAGAGCATTCCAAGAATCCTAATAATATATTCTGAATATATATACAGTTCGCGTCATAAATAACTCTTCCCCCACTTATTACAAAAATTGTTAGAATTTGTTTATAATTTTTTAAACACAAATCAACTTCAAAAAAGACGAATCCAATAATATCCTATAATTCAATATTAGTTAAGTAATTTTTATTATACGACTTAATGAACCGTATTTTAAGTCAAAATCTTCTTCTATTTGTGACATCTCCGCTATCGAAGGTTAGTGATTACGCCCACAAAGGTCTCTCGATCCGCTGCAGCTCTGATAAGGTCCTCAAAGTTTAAACCTGTCCAATTCCTGATAATCCGCATCCATGATAGTTTCCTTCTACCAAGTCCACGTTTCCTCTCTATCTTGCCCTGAATTGTAAGTTGCAACAATTAGTATTTTTCATTTCTTCCTCGTTTTCACTATATGAAGTAGCTCCCTATCCTTGTTCAACCTTCTTAGCACTACCTCGTTACTCGTGTGAGACACCCATGGGATCTTTACAATTCTTCGGTACGTCCACATTTCAAATGCTTCAATACGGTTCATATTGATAGTCTTCAGAGTTCAAGTTTCCACTATGTATAGCAGAGTTGACCATGCATAACACTTTTAATCGTCCAATCTAACCAATCGTTCATCGCAGAGTACTTTCCTGAGTGCAATGAAATTTTGCCTCGCTTGCTCCATTCTAGATCTTACTTCAATGTCATTATCAAGTCTCGAGTCGAGACTTCAATCTCACT
Source organism: Onthophagus taurus (assembly GCF_036711975.1). NCBI lineage: Eukaryota > Metazoa > Arthropoda > Insecta > Coleoptera > Scarabaeidae > Onthophagus > Onthophagus taurus. The sequence goes on from NC_091966.1 coordinate 27,128,074, forward strand.
CAGTCCCCTCTCACAGGCATGGGTATGTTTGAGTTGCGGGATAATGTTTATGGCCATATTGAACTACTTGCATGTTCTATTTACTCTGTTTATTATATTTTGTAATGCCACATCCGTATCGACCACCAATACAGTATCATCTGCATATCGGATGTTCGATATTATATTAACGCCATTCATCTTTATTCCGTCGTGGCAATCCTTAAGTGCCTTAATAAACAAACATTCTGAGTAAATATTAAATAGTATGGGAGACAGCACGCATCCCTGTCTTACTCTCTTACAGGTGTCAATGTTCTTTGAAGACACTTTATTCCCGAGTTGGACTTTCGCAAATTCCTGCCAGTATATGTTTTGCAGAAGCCTTCTGTTCATATCATCCAACCCGATCTCCTCCAAGAACCCAAAAAGCTTTCTATGTCACACCCGGTCGAACGCATTTTCAAAATCGACGAAGCAGATATGCAGATCTCTTTGTTGGTCATAACATTTTTGTGAGAGAACTTGCAGACTAAACAAAGCTTCCCTCATACTCAACCCCTTTCGGAAACCAAACTGTTCAGAGCCAATGATAGACTTCCACTTGTTAGATATTCTTTTGTGTATACTTTTCAACAGGATTTTAAGTCAAAATATATAAAACAAAACATATTTTTAAAATTTTTATTTATTTAAAAACGAAAATAACTAAAACTTATTTGCTACATTTTAAGAAAAAAAGTAAAGGTAGGTAATAATTAGTTATTGTTCACATCTAGGATAATACTATTTTTTTATTTCTCTCTGGTGAAGATTACATATAGCTTTTCAGCATGTTTGGCAGGATATGCTCGACTTTCGATCATGTTTTCTAGAGCAAAATACGTATCTAGAATTAGTAGCATTATTTTGCCAAACATTTGATGATGGAAGTAGAAGCTATTCTTGTGCATCTTATATCTTCTATGTTATCTTCAAAAACCTCTCGATTGCAAATTTTACGGGCATGTGCAAATTTGTACCGTTTAATTTTCTGTGACATATATTAGGAGTTGCTATTTTTTGTGTTAATTTTTGCAGAAATTATCTGCGGTAGCTTCTGTCATTGCTTAGATTTGGATATTTTGTTGTATATATGATGTATGCATTTAGAGCGGCCATATCGATCATTTCCATAAAAATTCTAATACGTTATCTTTTTGTTGATCGAACAGAACTGTACCCTCAGGTCAATTGATGCGCAATATCAACAGTACCCATTTGTTTGACTATAATGGATATTAAAGTAAAACCAAATAAACGGAAAAATTCTGGACGTTTTGACGTTTATTTCCATGCAATATTCCTGTAAAGGTAAGTTTTTGCTTGAAAAGCTCGTGAGTGAAAGGAATAGATGTAAAAAAATTATGTGTAGTCTCTCCTCGCCAAGAATCAAAATATGGTCTAACCATATCCAAAACAACTCTTTGACTTTGATGTGTCTCTCTTTGCCCATTTAGTATTCCAGTATGTACTTGGCTATTTAGTGGTGTCAGAATCTGCACAAACTCAAATTTTTATGCCGTATCGTCCCGGTTTATTTTTGATGTACATTCTAAATAATCATTTGCCAAGAAATGCTTGCAAGTGTTCATCTACTGTAACATTTGTACCTGGCGAATAATTTTCTATGCACTTCGTTTCGCTTTCCTTTCACCACAGTATCTTCAGAACTCTTTGATAACTTTAATTCCTGAAAGTTTGTTATTTATTTTAACTTAGAATATTCGATTTTCAAGGTACGAGTAGAGTGTTACAGTGAGAAATGATGACAATAGTTTATAGTTTTAAAAGTCTGGACAAAATTCAGAAATTCCACTGTTGTATATTATTTTGCTTCAATACGTCTTTTAAGAGTGCATGATGAAATTTGAAAGCAACCTGGAGTGGCAGTATATCATTTTTTCTTGTTACTTCAGTTTTTAATGAATTTTAAATAAATATTTGAAACACTTTGGGAAAACTAACTAGTAATTTGTTAGGATGAAATTTAGGTTATCGGTAGATTATCGATAGGTGCAAATCCAGAGAGGTAATATTTAATTCGCAAGGATTATGTTTAATTTTACCTTTAATTATAATCACGATTCGTATAAATAGCGAATAGTATATCGTATCAATGGGCAATACTAGGAATAAATCAGTAAACAAAAATTCAGTTGTGAAATTACCGAAGATAACATTTTTTTTGATGAAATTAGTGATTGCTGTCATGATAGATGTAATCATTTCTGGGCGGAAGTTATTTTTGATGTAATTTTACGTTTGATGGTGATTATGTTCAAGCAGATTGGCATAGGTAATATTATGATTTCGAGGTTGATTTAATTTTGGTCGACTATTAAAATGAAGCTGGTTTTGTAGATTAGGTTTTTTTGTAGTTCTGTATGGACTTTATAACTTCTATAGTTAGCTGAGTGGGATTCAGTAGTTTACGCAATTTGGAGAGAGCTATATAATTATTTGTGTCGCCGTATCTTTGGCAATTGAAGCATTGAGGAATGTTGAAAGACCTCCTTCTTTGTCCAGGGGAGTATTCATTCGTAGTAAAATCCACTGCGCACAAAGCAATTGGATATTTTTTCCTGTTAGATAGTCTCTTTACTTTAGTGACCAGTTCTAATTTAATTTCGACTTCAGAAAGTAATATTGGCACTTTTCGAAGGATAACTGACAATAGTCTATTGTATGGACTATTAATAGCTTGCCAATAGTTTAATGCATTTTCCAAGAAAATGGAAGGCACTTTAGCTTTTTCTGTCTTGTTTCTGTGTAACATTTTCTTTATCTACATATATCAAATTTTGTTGTTCCGAATCTTTTAAGGTAGTAGCAAGAACCTTATCACTATTCTTACTCAATATAGAATATGGATCCCTGAACTTTTTGCTCAGATCATCCGCAGGCGGTGATAAATGATCTGACGTTCGTTTGTTAGACATTTTATTTGTTGTTAAGTTGTCCGAAGGCTAGAATATTTGATGTTGATCACCAACGAAAACGCATGGAAGAAAACTTAATTACAAAAAACCTTTTCGACGTATTTTTAACGCACCGTGAAAGCTGAATGTACTGACGTTCGACTCGGTTGAAAGTTCAGACTAGACTTGGTAATGTTATTTCGTGTTATCTACTATTCACATGTTATCTTGTTCTTAGCAATTTGTGTTTTATCTATTCTACTGGACATTGAAATAGTACTGCTTCTATTCAAAATTTTCCCATTCAGGTTAGCCTGGTAGACGATAACTGTTTCTATCTTTCAATCTATCAAATACATACGCATTGCATGTACTCCTATGCATTTCTTGGCTTCGAATGATATGACGTTGGAGGATTTTTGGTTATCATCATCTATTTCGTAACCAAAATGTTTGATGTTTTTCCACATAGATGTTACGAAACATGATGAAGGTAAAAGTAAAAACTTTTTGAGAAATACTAAAATGTTTAATTCAATTCAAGCAGACATGTTTCGAAACTAATATTTCATCTTCAGTACCTAAATTTAAGAAACAAGAAACAAATTAACAAATGTTAACCGGAACGTATTAATAACGGTAAGGAGAAATCGGAATTTGAAAAGGTGAACTTACTTAGAATATTATACAATATAATGGAAAAATATTATGTTAGTAGGTGGGGTTCAGGAATAGATCTAAATCTCTTTTAACTTAATTTACAAACAAAAATTAAATTTTGATTAAATAATTTAATTTTTGTTTGTAACATTTTAGTATTTCTCAAAAAGTTTTTACTTTTACCTACATCATATTTTATTATATTAGAGAAATATGGAGAACTTCATCCCATGTTACGAAACATTCAGGAATTTTTGCTTTTACTTGGGACCTACTTAAAAAATAAAAGCATCTTTATTGCGTCTTGTCCCTCATCCTTTTTGCAACTCATTTATCTCACGTTTGTACTGCTTGCCTTTTATAGAAGGTGTCATACCAATTGAAGCATAAAACAATCATCTTTTTGAATGACGGCATTCTAACCAAGGATGCCTTGCTTGTCGCCAAGTCTATAAAATAAAAGATGAGATTCTTTTCTTTGCTTCATACGTAAAAGCTAATTCCCGAAAAGAGAATTATGAATCATTAGTAGTAATTCTGAGAATCCTATATTTATTTTTTAATAAATATATTAGAAAGGTACTAATATTTTTTGATTTATTTTTTTAGGAATATATCTTAGAATTAAAAGACACCAATAACCATGAACCTATATTTGAAAAAGAAACATACGAATTTGTTTTTTATGATGTTATTCCCGATAGTGACGACTTCGATTTGAATGAATTCCAAGAAATCGCCGCTGTTGATGTTGATTTCACTAACAATTTAATTAATTTTACAATTGAAAGTAATGATTATTTAGAATTTAAAGATGTAGCAGGGGTGCAAGATCCAGGAAATTTACATCGCTTTGTTGCTACTTTGGTACTTAAAAAAAATATGTTGGCTCCTTTTGATAAAACATTTACAATAACAGCAACAGTAAGTTTGTATCTGACTAAAATTTTTCAAAAAATAAATGTTTAAAATAATTTTAGGATGCAGGTGAACATTCTTTATCAACAACTTCTTATATTCATGTAACGGTATTGCGAAGTGAGACGCCAAATTTTACACAATCTTTTTATAGTGGTCGTGTAACCAAAGATAGAAAAATTCTTATGGAAAATGAAATAAGACTAGTGAATGTGACCAATTTCGAAGATATTCGATTTGATATTTCTATAGAATACGAACAATTTTTCAATTTAAAAGTTTCTGATATCATAGAATTGGAATTTTCCGGAAACGAAGATCCAATCGGATTAATTACGAAAGAAATTCCAAACTTGTACTTTTCTATTTACGCGGAAGGTAAAGAACCAGAAATTTATGCTGAAGCAAATATTTTATTGAATATGGAAGAGTTGTTATTCAATGATTCTGTGGAATCTATTGAATCACCAAACGAGGAAGAATTAGATCGACCTGGAGTACTTCCAATTGAAATCACCGCACCACCTGATGTACTTCCCATCGAAGTAACACTTCCACCTGAAGAAGAGATTCCACCACAAGAAGAACTTCCACCAAGTGAAGCTTTACGAGGATTTAGTCACTGGATTGATGTCAATAAAACTTACATTATTTTGTTTAGTGTACTTACAGGTTGTGGTGTTTTAACGTTTTTCTTTGTATCGATCAGAAAAAGAAATGTTAGGATTAGTTAAAACAATCTTATTAAAAGTAATAAACATAATTATATATATTTCGTGAATAATTGTTTTTATTTGCTATTGAAATTTTGTCTCATTATAAAAAAAGAAGTATCAAAAATTTAATCATAAAATGAACCAAAATGATTGTTTAATCTAATAAGAATATCAACTTCATTCTTTAAAAAATATTTATTTTTGTAAAATCTATTCTAACATAAAATTTTTATTAAAAAGTACACCCAAACATTAAGCTAACTCGAGAAGAATCTAAAATTAAGTTACTTGTATTATATTTTTTTTCTCTACTAGTATTCGTGACTATACTACAGGAACAAATATATTTCAGGCTGTTGTTTTAAAGAATTATATTACTGGGTTATGTACTACATTTGATGAAATTCTACTGTTTGACCATGTCCCATATTCACCATCATATTAGCCATAACGGTTTCTAATCGCAGATATAGGTGATGGACTTTCTTGATTAATTAAACGACTTTATGGTTTTTGCGGGAATTTAATTTTTGCCAATTTTAAAACAGAATCTTGTATATGACAAAATCATAAACAACAACTTTATATCACTATACTTACAACATGTACATTGTCAACAAGTAAAGTGATCTAAATATTTATTATAAAATAAACGTTGATCAACATAATTATCAACTAAATTATTCTAACAATAGGTTAGTGCGTCTTCATTAGGAGTGTTAAAGCCAATGAAATTGTATAACATTTCATTTAAATTGTTATACAATTTCTTAGGTTAAAGCCCTCTATGTTAACCTAGAGAATAAAAGGAACAGTTTTCTCAAATCATTACAAATCTTAAACAATTACACACAATTAAATGACGCAATTAAACAGTAATTGTTGCCAGAGTGAGGTTGGGATAAAAAGTAATTGCGTGATATGAAATATAACGTATAATTGTGTGACGCATTTTTGTTTTACGCGGAATTATGTTAGTCGAAAGAAATGCTGTTATGTACACATATGTATTTGAAAGAGAAATCAAGTATACTAAAAATTATTTATTACATTGGATCAGTGGTGTGTAATGTTAATCGAATAAAATTAAAAACATTGGATATCATTTCAAATATATTATTAGGCACTATAATCAGATCGCCAGTTGAATGTTTTAATCAAGTATTATCTTTTGTTCAATCCTACCTTCGAAATTGTCAGTTTCTAAATTGGATACGACTATTGGAAGTTGTTATTTGCATTCACACTGCTGAGTTTCATAGAAACGAGTGAGTGAAAATTTTTATCACTCACTCTAATTTTTTTCAACCACTGTTAGAATAATATAAAACCTTTAAAGGAACAACTCTTTGTTTAAACGTAATGTATGTTAACTAAAAAACGGTGGACAGCACACGTGGAAAGTTAATTAAGTATTTCACTTGTATAAATTATTAATTTTAATCAAATTATTAAATTTACGGATAATCATGACAATTAACAATTTAACACAAATGGTTGTTTACATATATCAATTAAGAGCATGACAATTCTGGTGCTCCATAGTGTATAAAATAGCAATCTTGTAGCATTTGCAGAGGTAATTTACCAAATGCCTCTGTAAGCTCATTTCGTAAAAAATGTATGGAAGCATCGGCTGTCAATCTCATTGGAAGAAAAAATTGACCCATAACTCCGGTCCATACTTTAACATTGAATCGCTATTGATGGGGAGTTTCTAGTATTGCATGGGGATTTTCATCACTTAAAATGTGCACATTATGGATATTAAAAATTCCGTTTTGAGTACATGTTGCTTCATCCGTAAACATAATGTGTATGGGTATGTTGACGTTTAGTACCTATTCCCGTATGGCCCAAAAACAAAAATTTTTCGTTTTTCGCCATCATTTTCTGTTAATGCTTGAACAGTGTTGTAGTGATACGGATAAAGCAGCTGCCCCTTAAAATGCAGTAAACGGTTTCTTTCTTGATGTTTTCTTGTGCAGAAATCCTTCTAATCCTTATTGAGGCATTTGCATCAATTCTTCTCAAAATCGCTGCTTCTAATTCCACATGAAGGGGTTCATCATAAAAAATCATAAAAAAATAGAATTATTGATGTTAACAATAGGTTAAACTTATGCAACTAAAACTTTGAATATCTCAACAATGGTCCATTTTCGGACCTATTATTAGGCTTTTTTGTCTATTTTCGATCAGAGAATACGATGGTGAAGTATTGTACAATCGTTGCGGCACACCTGTATGTTTTGTCGACGTCCACGTCGTTTGCGAATGTTATCATAAACATGTTTAAAGGTATTTTGTCCTAATATGACACTTTATTAATAAGTGACATAACTTTAAAGCCCTTGTTGCAATTTTTTGCCGTAACCCTCTAGATCGCCTGTAGAATTCATGTTTAACCGGAATTTTTAAATCGTAATAATTTAATGTAAGGAATTCACTGTTGCTCTGTGTCCCATTAGTAACGGAGCATCCTGTATAAAAGTAGATAGAGGTTGGAAATACTTGTCGCGCATTCGCACCAAAAGGATGTTTACACGTCCAATTTTATTTCAATTCGCTTAAGACTTAATGACCACTTTACTTCAATTGACCGTCAATTGCGTAACTGTTCGGTAAAGAATAGGACATGTTTCTGTATCTCCCCCTATACAAATTAATATCTTTCCATCCATTTTTGTAGTCCAGAATGTAAATGCCAAGATGAAAGCGAGTTAATTGTACTTTCTTGCATGCCGAAGACGCAATTCCCAGCAACAATAACTAATGTCGGGTTTATGGAGAAATTATATCAATTAACCAATCAACCTGACTTCACTATTGATAACCAATTCATTTGAAATATATACGTATCTATATTATAGCTTATTATTGGCAAATATGCCTACATATTTCGTAAATTAAAGAAAACCTCCCTACGCCATTTTTAGGCTGTAAAATCCCTACACGTAGGGAGAAATCCCTACGTATCTGGCCACACGTCAAGCAGTGTGCTTGGTACACACGTGCGGTTTCGCTTGCGCAAGCTTGCATGATTAAAATTCAATTCATCATCAAGCGGATTGCACAAGCAAAACATTTGTGTAAAATTATCCTACAAACGCTAAAGCAGACTTGTACAAAAAGATTGATCATGCATACTTATCAAGTTTGCAATTACGTGTGTAGCCACCTTAAGCATGCTAAGGAATGGCCAATTTCTGTTATTTCTGACGATGTCATAACTGACTTGTAAAAAGTGTTGATGAACTGTTCAGAACTGAGTTTTGCCTTAGCCGAATCTACGAATATTGAACATAAACAACATAGAGCTGTATTCGTTCGTTATGTAACAAATAATGTTGTTGTGAAAGAAGAACTGTTGGACCTTATTGCACTAAAGGATACGATTCGTATAAATATAAAAAATGCACTTCATGATGTACATCGAAAATATTCTGTACGACACTCCAGCTATGAGAGATTCTTCTGGACTTCTGACACTTTTAAATACCGCAATGTATCCCAAATTTAGCTCTGTGCATTGTAGAGAACATCTAGTAGCTAAATACTTTAAATATACATTATGGTATAATGTTTATCGATGCCCCTTTCTGTCTCTTGTCAAGGTGCAGAACGGTGCAGAAGTCCAATAGGAAATCGTAAATCAGACCCAGGCAATCGACCACCTATTGCCAGTCTGCCGCGCCGTTCTAAATTCATTTCTCACGTGTTATTTCTCTTTCCGTAAATCGCTATTGGACGACTTTAAACAGTTCCCATGCGGTTATTATAAACATTTCGAAAAATTTAAAAAAAATTCGCTTCAGAATAATGTATCCTTCAACCGTACAATGCTCTGATCCGGAAGATACGGGACACCTGTATAACATCGAGTTGAAGTACACATGTTTAAATTACTTTCATTTACTAAAATTTTCATTCAATATGGTTTGTCATAAAACCTATATCATATCAAACACAAGAATCATTATCATAAGAACGTAATTAAATTAACAGAGGTATCATTTAATGTTCTGGCAATAATGGAAGACATTCTGTATTAGGACAAGTTCAATATAATTGTTATTAACCTATGATTCTGGTTTCTTAAAAGTGTATCATCCCGTCACCATTTTTTGGCATCTGCTCAAATGCGTAAAAGAGGTTTCATAAAATCAGCAAAACATGATTTTAACAAGCAATAAAATAGTATTTTATGAATTCTTTTTCACTTTATGTTTTAACTCTACAAAAACAAGAAAATAAGAAATTGTTGTCTAGTTAATAGTCATAAACTCAATAAATATTCATACTGTGATAAAAGTGTATTCTAATGTTTAGTTAGTTGCGAAGTGTTCATTTATCTGTATCGTCTCCGCTTGCGCTTAATTAGCTGTACGTGGTAAATATTTAAATAATGCGCAGACAAAAATTTTTTGTTTACTATGTTTTAAAACAGTGAGTAAAATTTGCAAATTCAATACAACCTTGTCTTTTGTTTTCTGTTTAAAATACTGTATCATTTTTATGATTTAATAAGAGCTTCCTTTTCAATCGTTAGGTCCGTGATTGAGCAGCAGTTGGTGGAACAAGACTTGGAAAATGTCTTTGGGTCAATTTTAGTGAATTGTGCATAGTTGCTGCACAGCTATGCATATTGTGCATAGCTGTTGTACAACTTCCTGTCGAAACAGAAAAGAATGTTTTTTCCTATTCTGAGACATACACTGATTGTTTTTTTTTCTGAATAATCTTATTGAAAATCCGTTATTATTATCGATATTATTTATTATTTTCAATGTACAATACTTGACGTATTGTAGTATCTCCTCTTTCCCCTGGATTCTATGTCTTGTTCTTGCATAAATAGTATTAGTTATAGTAATATTATCAGTGTGGGGCCGACACTGATAATCCGGATCGAAAGAAATAAGCATGTTGTCTAAATATATCAAATCTTTAGAAGATTTTCAGAAACGTAATCATATAATAGATTCCGAATATCAGAAAATATTTCTTTGCTTTATTTACTAACACTTAAATTAAAAACATTGAACATTTTTACATTTTATTTTATTTATAAATTTATTTTAATCAATCAACCCAACGCATTTTGGGCTACTTTACAATTTTCTGATGATACCTACTCTTCAAAGCAATCATTCGTATAACGACTAACATTATTTCGACACTTTACATAAGTATCCCACGCCAAAAACCCATCTTTACCATTTTTCTCGGTAGTATCATACACAGTTTTGGCACATTCAACGTCGTCTGATATATTGTCGTCTAACAGGTCATTACAAGAAATATTGCACCCGCGTCCTGGTATTGAACACCAGTGTAGTTTATTTATTTGAAATATACCATAGTCTAGAGTTGAAGATTTTGCTAACGTATTGTACCCGGATTCATGGTATGCTATACAAACCCAAGTGGCTACCTTTTCTTTGGAAATATCATGTTTATAAGCCAGTTCTTTAGCTAATTTACAGCGACTATAAATAATTGCCGTCGTTAAAGTAATCAGACTTATAAAAATAAGGTATCTAGGCGATGCCATTATTAAATTTAAATAAAAAAGCTTAGTTGGACTAACTCGGTTGATTTAAAAGGTGTTGAAACTGTACCAGTGAAATATCAGTTGTATACGAATATTTTTAAACTTATACTATTTGTTGTATGCAGGTATGTATGTAGATGTTATCTAGGTATTTGAAAAAATGCAAAATAAAAAAAGTAACAAATATTTTAAGAAAATATTTTTTTTTATGATAAAACAAAGGTTACAGAAAAAATGTGAAAATGTAATCATTAATGTTTTGCACGAATCAGAACATTTAGCCCTTATATACTAGTCTGTATATGCAAGAAACTAACAATAAAGGTGGTTCATTAAAATACACCTATAATTACCAGCAGTTTTTATTACAGCGCTCTAGTATAATGTATTGAACGGTAAAGGCCAATTAAAGCACAATAGCTACAATTGAGACAACAATGAAATATAAAACATTTCAGAGGGAATTTAATGAAGATTACATATACTACAAACGATTTCTTATTTTCTATAAACTTCATTGTTACGATTTTTTAGACCCAACTTAACATAATATGATTGTTTCAGATTATAGGAATTCAAACAATCATATCTCAAGAAGGGATTGAGATTTATGGGTGAACTAAAAAATGTTTTACACACAAATATAATAAAGATTTAATGTGGTGTAAATAATTTTTTAATTTCAATAAATATCGTTGTTATGATATTTTAAACCCAACTTTGTATGTTTGATTATTCTAAACTGTAAGAACAGATATTAAAAAAATTTTATCTCAAAAACTAATTGGGCTATCACCATAAAATAAAAAGCAATTTAAAGCCAAATCAGTTGGTATTTAATGTTTCGAAGATGGTTTTTTCAAAACTTCAAATATCAGACTTATAAATTTTTGATCAACCTTGCATAACCATAAACATTAATGTTAGGGCAATGATAATTAATCTTTATGTATCTCAACAACTAATTGAGATATCACTATAAAACAATAAGAAATTTAAAGAAAACTTATTTACAATGCAACATTTTGAAAAATAAAATTTCGGCATCATGGCGATTAGTAAAACAGGAAACACAAAACAAAAAAAACGAGATATATAAATCATTTTAATCTGAATGCTGATACACTAAACGATTTCTTTATAAGTATTGGAACAGCACAATTGAACTCATCCACGAACCTTGACGAAATAACAATACCACTCAATACCACTTCAAGAATGGGGAATTTTAATCAATTTAAGAAGCCAGAAATCGTAAACGTTATACAAGCTTTGAACGCTAAAAATACGAAAGAGATATACGGATTATCAGTAAGGCTATTAAAATCCATAGATACAATGAGTTTCAAACAATTTTGTAAAGTTTTGAACAAATATATAGAGGATGGAGCTTTTCCGACAGTATTGAAGATTGCTAAGGTAATACCGATTTACAAAAAAGGTGACATTAATGATTGTAAAAACTACAGATCTATATCAATATTACCAAGCTTATCAAAAGTTTTTGAAATTGTACAAAAAGACATGATTGTGCATTATATAATAATAATAAATAAATCCCTTTATTTCCATAATGCTTACATGCATAGAAAACAGTCAAACAAAAAAAACCTTTACAATTAAATAAATAACATTAATTAATAATTACAATACCAATAAATTTACAAATTCAAATACAAAAATCTAGTACAAAATAAAAGATGTTAATAAACATTTCTTAGTCGGTTGAAATATTTTCGAGAAAAAAATCATTTACCCTGTAAAAAGCTTCCAATAACCGCTTTCCAATCAAACGGTAAGTAATTGTACAGTTTTATACAAAAATATAAAACACTTTTCTGTATTTTAGCATAATTCGGTGGAATAAGTCTTCGGTGGTAGTAAAAATAATCGTTCGGTGCTTCTCGTTTGATGTTGATGAGATAATTCATATTTTGAGAAAAATTCAATTACTGCATTTCCCCAGAAAATAACTCCATATCTCAAACGCGATTCAACACACGCATAATAAACACTTAAAGCGACTCTTTCACCTACACATCGTGACACTGTTCCAAGCGCAAAACATGTTCTGGATAAACTAGTTGTCAATATAGCAAAATCATCCATCAATGTGTTGACTCCAGGAAAGGCGGCAGTACATCTTTAAACCCAGGAAGGTCACCTCCTGTTGATAGCTGAGTAATTGTCCTACAAACATGATTTCTATCTCAGGTGTTTTATTTGCAAAAATCATAAAAGTTGATTTTGCTATATTGAGCTGTAGATTATTTCCTAACAACCATTCGTTTAGTTTTGTAAGATTCTCTCTGGTCATTCTTAAGACCGCTTCCTCACTTTTTTCAGATATAACAGAAGTTGAATCATCCGCAAATAATACCACTAACTGTCAAGTACATCTGGCAAATCATTAATGTACAGAAGAAACAAGAAAGGTCCCAAGACTGATTCCTGAGGTACACTCTGAAATACTTCTTTCCACTCAGCCCTAACTTCTCCTCCCGAATCGCTGTATGACATAACACACTGGCTTCTGCCGTATAAATAGGATTTTAACCAATCAAGGACAACGCCGCGGATACCCATTTTTCCATTTTATTCAGATGGATTTCATGATTCACACAGTCGAAAGCTTTTGTTAGGTCCATAAAAATACAACCAGTGATATCATTTTCATTGATAGCTGATGTAATTTTATCTAGTATCTGAAAAATTGTACGTGACGTTGATCGTCCTTTTATATACTCATTTTGGGTATCATTTAGTACTTTGTTTTTAATTACAAAATCCATTATTCTTCTCAATGCAATTTTTTCAAATATTTTTGCAGTATTTGATATTAGCGTAATAGGACGATAGTTTGAACAAACCGATCAATCTCCTTTCTTATACAATGGTTTAATTACTGTTTTTTTAAGGCTTGCTTGAAAAATGCCCATAGAAAAGGACAAATTGATAACATTACTCAATGGTTCAGAGAGAGCATCAGAAGAGAACTTCAATAAGGCCACCGGAATCTCATCAAAGCCTACCGCCTTTGTATCATTTAAAGATTGTATTATTTTTTGAACTTCCATTGCATCAGTTAAATAAAATGCGAAAGTTTTAGATATTTGTAAGTTTCTTATTCCTAAGGGAATCGTATTAGAAATGTGTACACTATTTATGAAATATGCATTAGCAGCATTAGGTATATCTATATCATTTTCATACACTGGTCGAAATACGTTTAGATCAAAATAATTATGTGATTTTTTGCATCCCCTGAGTGCATTAATGGTTGTCCACGTAGTTTTAGCTTTATTTGACGCATTTTTAATATAGTTAGTATACGAAGCCTTTTTTGATCTTTCAATTTCTGTCTTTAGGTACTGACAGATATTTTTATAGGCTTCAGGAGTAACAGCCCCATTTCATATAACTGCCTTTTAATCGCTGTTTTATTTTTGATTTCTTCTGTTAACGATGTTTTCACTTGTTGTTTATTTCTATTTGGAGATGAAATATCAACAATTTTAAATTCGCTCTGTCTATCAAAACTATTTCGAATATGTCTTGATTTAGAAAACGTTTCTTTATTTTAGTTTTAATTTTTTCAATCCCACTATTGATTAAAAACGATATCTCTTGCGCGAAGTGATCTGATAACGCAGATACTAAAATTTTACTCTCATATGATTCTAGGTTTGTAAATTATACAACGTTTTCATCTTCAACAGTTTACACAGACAGCTTTCTGTGATCTCAGTAAGGCTTTTGATACCGTTGATCATGAGATACTTTATGTAAATTGGGGAAATATGGGTTTCACTGTGGAGCATTGAAGCTAATCAAATCTTATCTGTTTGGAAGAAAACAGTGCGTATACTAGAAAGATCGTCAATCTGAACTAAAAGATATGAGGACCGGGTTCGCCATACCAGAAAATATTCCAACAAGCTCTGTGTGCTTATATGCCGATGATACTTCACTTATAAATAGTGATACAAATATTAAAATTTTAAAACAGTAAACAAAGCATACAATACGGCGGGCTGAAGAATGGTTTAACACCAATAAATTAAATCTGAATGCAGGACACAATCAAGATACTCACCTTTTACACTAAACAAGGAGATGAGGTAACAAATCAAACCATAACATTTCTAAGCGTTACACTGAATGAAACTCTCACTTGGTCGGATCATGCAACAAAACTAAAACAAAGATTGGCTGGTTTTTTGTATTGTTTCAAAGTTATAGTTAAAAGCTTAGCTTTGAAAGAAGCAAGAAATGTTTAATTTGTGTATTTCCACAGCATTGCGACATACAGTATAATGGTATGGGGTGTTTCAACTGAATCAGAGAATATCTTCAAACTACAAAAGAAGGCGATACGAATCCTATTGAGAATGTCCCAACGAGATAGTTGCAGGACGCGATTCAAGGAATTAAAGATTATGACTTACCATCGTGTTTTATGCTTCCATGTGTTAAACACATTCATAAATATCGAAAAGAATTTTCCATAAATTCGGACAAGCATGGTTAAGTAATGGATTTAATGATTTAAGACCGCTAAAGCCATCATTTGTATTTTTAGAAAACCCTTTTCTTATTGATATTTTGAAGAATGACTGTCCCAGCTCACCGCCAAGTACTGAAGCTTCAAGAAGATGACGATTTGAATGAATTTAAATTGACTTTTGGAAACAGGGTTCAGAACAAATATTGTAAAACCAAGGAATGTGCGCTGAGGCTAATTTCAGTTTTCGGTACTTCCTATTGCTGTGAGTTTCTTAAATTCTGTTCAACACATAAATGTATAAGAAATAAGTGATTAATCGTTTTAACTGAGCTTGTTCTAACTGCCCTAACAAGCCGCGCTATGACTACCACTGTAATAAAATATAGAAAATGTTTAGTAATTAGGGAATTTGAATGGAGCTCTCAAAGTTTAAACTAATAATATGCTCTGGAGCTAAGATTGGTAAATAAAAATATTGTTAAGAATAATAAATATATATTGATATTTCACATAATGTTTTTTGAGGGTACATTTTTGCTGTTCTTAAAATATACATAGTCTATAATAATAACTTCTAAACGCTCTCGTCAAAGAGAAAACAAAACAAACCTGAGCTAAAACTAGAAAACAAATAATATATTACATATCAAGTCGCTATCGTTGTGATCATGAAAAAACTTATTTACAAAAAAAAATTTCCCGCAAAAGAAATTAAAAATGATTCATTTCAATCACATTTTATTTTTGATTCCAAAACGCAGCCGCCTTTTTAAAACTTTCACTTTGAGGTTTTTCCACTTTTTTTCCATTCGAATTATTTTTCATGTTAGTAATAGTTTTTCGTGTTAAAGACGGTGATAATGGGCTATAAAAATTAGTCAATTCTGTGGGTTTTGTTTGTTTAGCAGCGGGTTCTTGTAGAAATACACGTCTTTGGCTAAGAATAGGAGTATTAGGAGTTGATTTGGATTGGTGGATATTCAACGGTTCTAAAGATTTAAGCGATGCTTCTAAAGATTTAATCGAAGCTGGTTCTAATGATTTATTTAAAGGTTTAAGATTTTGAGATTGTTTTGTGGTGTTATCGGGATTTTCAAACTTTTTAATAGCATTCGCCACTGATGATGATGAATAAATAGGAACTCTTCTTATGCTGTCTGGCGATAAGGCTGATGATCGTCCTATTAATAAAAAAATTTATTTAAGATTAAATCAATAAAAAAATTTAAAAATAAAACTCAATTTAATACAATATATTTATAAACCAAAAGAAAAGCATAGCTTGTAGTTACCTTTATTAAGTTCCAAGCTTTTTTTATTATCGAAAAGATCCGGTTTGGATAAAGTTACAACTAAAGTACTAGAATGTACTTTATCATCATTGTTTTTCGAATTTTTAGCATTGTTTATTATTACTTTATCGGGTGATTTCAAACATCTATTTTTATTCTCATTTAAATCACAATTTTCAGTATCCTTGGAAATTAAAGATTCAAACTTCTCAGCGATTTTATTAATTTGTACATCCATTTGTTCAAAACTTTTCAATGAAGTCTTTTCGGTTTTATCGTCAGTCTTGTTGTCAGTTTTTCCAAAAATCGATCCATTCCTAAATCGAGATAAAACTGGTTTTTGTTTGTTTGCATTAAAATCGGTTTCTGTAGAATCATCAGATTGTGAAAATTTGTCATCTTCGTACGTTTCAGGTTCTTCTTTAATCCTAAACTTTTTCCCTAAAAGTGGCGTTGAATTACAAGAACAATTCGTCTGATGAATTGAACAATCGCTAAAACCACTATCGCTTCTTTCACTGCAAACTCTAGATCTAACGAATTTTTTGTCTTTTTCTATTTCCTCAAAATTAGTCAATTTTGGTTGAATTTCTTCTATTTTTTGGTTATTTTCATCAATATGTTTCTGTTGAGAGCGTTCTTTGGTTTTATCTTCTTCCTCGTTTAGACTAGACATTCTTGAAACTGCCGTAATCGATGGTCTTGGACTACTTGAAGTTGAACTAGCTGCCGAATTTCTTCTACTAGCTGATAAAGTTGCCATTCTACCTAAAGCTCGTATTGCATTTCCTGTTTTCTAATTTTTAGCAGAGCAAAAACAACAACAAATTAAATCACGACATGCATAAAAATCATGCAAAAGAAAAAGTGGTACAAAAAACATCATTCTTACCTGCCACTTTCTTCTAATAATAAACTTCTTTAACTTATCAGTTGAAATAACAACAGTTTCTTGATGATTTTCAGGATCTAACCATGTGTGTTTTAAGCATTCTTCAGCTGATAATCGGTCTTCTTTTCGTTTTACAAGAAGTGCACCGATAAAATCACGTGCATTTTGTGAAACAGCGTTAAAAGCTTCGTCTTCAAAATCAAAATCAGCTCTGGTGATGTTTGCAAAAGTTTCTGCGTCATTATCACCCATAAATGGTGATAATCCAGACAATCTAAAAAAACCGTAATTATTAATGGTTTTATTTAATCGATTTTTGTCAACAATTGTTATGAAATTAGCAGATGTGACAACAAGAGCAAAAATAAATTGAAAGTGTGGTATGGTATGGTGTATTAGAACTTCCACCTACTTTATCAGCAGATTTCTTATAAAGTAATAACGAAGATCAATTTGTTTGCTATAATCATGGTACCCGAGATTTATAGGAAATGATATCTTACTGTACAGACACAGAGAGACGTTGGGGGACTATGTATTGGACGGTATTGCAAGAGCTTGTATTTGTAGTTGACATGATTGAGGAAATAGCAGCCACCAACGCCCTGAAAACGTTTTTGTTGCAATGGGGTTGGAATGGAGCTTAATATTTTGACTTCCAGGAAAAAAACAAAAACTAATTTCTTTCAAGTCTATGCCAAAATATCTAAGATATGAGTGGCAAATAGATAATTGCAAAGTTTTCACACAAAAAATCGAATAGCTCTGTATTTTGCCAACCATCTCGTTTTGCATAAGAGTTAAATTTACTGCTAATCTTCTACATATAACAGAACGTAAGTCTTTAATAACTAAATTCAGTCTGTGTGATGTGCAACGTATGGAATGCGAATAAATAACTCCTCTTTTCTTGACATATTAGACGTTTCCTCAGCCAAAATAGGAAAACCGTGACAATTCTTTACCTCATCAACGATTTGTTCTCTAAGAACTTTGCCACAAATGCCAATTAATTCATTTTAAACATGAATTGAATTATACTCTGCATTAACGAAATAGAATGCAAAAGTGATCTTGCAACAGACGAGTACCTGCCTATACTGTAAATTTACATAAGTCCACAACATTTCCTGATTGAGATTTTTACCCACGAAGAGTGAGACCGTTAGAAAACTAAACATTACTGTTGAAATGATCAACCTATTTCGCAGTGGAAATGTCGATTTGTGAAGGATATTCATTTATATCCCTTTCATTACAAATTTAATAGTTGTTTCCAAAACATTGGATCCTTTATGCCACCCAAAAGCTATCTGGTTTTCCTATTTTGGCGGCTAATGCATATGTTTAAATTTGAAACATAGAAGCTTATAATTTTTCATTTCAATGAAAGCTTGAAAGGTAAACAAGTTTTGCACAAACGGAGGGTACGCTAGCCATGAATATTTTTTATAGAATGAGATTGCCGTTCTTCCAAATTTTTTCCAAAAATCCAAATTTCTTCTACAACTAATTTGGGTTTGTAAAAAAACCCAAATTAGGTATTGGGTATTTGTTTGACAAAAATCTACAAGATATTCATCAGAAACTACATTACAATCTGAGAAGTGCACGATTTCTGCACATGCAATTATCGATCCATACATTTTGGAATGTTATTAAATTACAAAAGGTCACCAACAGAAGAACAACACACGACCTATGTGGATACTAAAATCGGAAATAGGGCTAATTCAAGAATCAATGCCATTAAAATGGACCATTGGAGCAAATTTACCAGTGATATAGACCACGACCTATACGGAGCATAAAAGAAAGTGCGGAAAGTGCTCAGAAGAAGGAAAATGTCTATAAATGAATATGATAAATGAAGGCATCTCGCCAGAAGCATGGGAGAGTTATTTAAAACAATCATATAGTACTGGAGAAACAACTAAAATAGAAGAATATAAAACAACAAAGAGAATAACAATCAGTGAAGAAGAGTTGGAAGAAAAACTTGGAGAAAATGAAATAGAAATTTCTTGATTTTTTCAATCATATCTTGAGCTCATCATAATACCAGAAGATTGACACAGAAGCATTAGAATACCTATTTTCAAAAAAAGACAAAAAGGTATAAGTTACTCTTTTAAGCACGACAATGAAATTATTTACAAGCTAATAGAATTTAATAAAGCCCTTTACAACCGCTACGTTGATATGACAAAGGCCATCTATAGAGTATGCCTAAAAGACATTCTGAGATTACTAATTAAAAGAGGAACGCCATCCCACAATGTAAAAGTAATCCAAATCCTATTTAGTACTATTTAGTAGTTAGGTACATGACTAATTAGATAATGGGGCAGCTTAAGCCCATACCAATTTAATCTGATAATGGACAAAATTATGCAGTGTCGTCGTTGAATTTGGGCTATAGAATCAACAAGGATAATGTTAGTATGATATACTATGCAGACGATGCAACAATCATTGCAGTAACTAAAGATAATCTGCAAACTCAGCTCTTTAAATTCCATCAAATAAGCCAACAACTGAACACGACTATATCCAAGCCCAAGAACACGACAAGCCCAAACAGTTAGTCATTTCAATATACTGAACTGGACATCTCCAGCCGTGATGACCCAGCAAGACTGTTTAATCAAATAAATACATGCAAACTGGCATCAAGATAAGCATTTATTAAACTTTTAAAAGGCGCGTCATGACATACGCAATGGGCACACAAGGATACAGGCAAAACTAAGAGTATGCTAAGAGCCGAACTGAAAACATTGCGTAATATCTTGGAAAGACTAGAAGAGACCGGATAAGAAACATAGACATCAGGGAACGATGCGGTATACCGTGTATAGTAGAGGGAAAACCAGCAGGCAGTCAAACACCAGGACATACAACAGATGGAAGGATAGCTGGAAGTCCACATCACAAGACACACTTTGGTTATGAATTTAGAATTCAACAGACCTAAAGGACTAAAACAAGTGGAAGAAGAAGACCTTTTCGAAGAAAAACAAACGTTCTTCTATGGAAATTGAAAAAGTGCTCTTTTCTGTAACTTCTTTTTCTTGGGGCACTTGAAATCTATATGTTTTAATGCTGAAGTATCACATATTTGTGTTGTTTGTTGACAAAATAGAAGAGCTGGGGAATCATATTGTAGACGCATCAGCAAGCATCAAGAGGCGACCTAATACTAAATAACATTCCAAAGAGACAAGTTTTCGTTTTACTGTCAGACTCAACAAAGTTGAGCTCATATTTAAAATACCTTTTGGAAAAAAAATACCAATCTTTTTGTTTATTTCGTGCTGCAGAACACATAGGTACTTAAGATAATGTATGAACCTTAAAATCTTTAAAATAAAAGAATTAATAAAAAGCAACTTACAAAACGTAACAAATAACTCCTAAAGACCACATATCAGATTCAGTTCCAATTGGTTCATAATTAATAATTTCGGGTGGGATAAATTCTGGTGTACCAAAAAGAACACGAACTGGAGTTCCTGGAGTTATCTTTTGTGCTAATCCAAAATCGATGATTTTAATTTCATGGGAAGTTCTGGTATGACACATTATATTTTCTGGTTTTAAATCTAAATGCACAATGTTTTGTTGGTGCATATAAGCAACTCCTTCGCATATTTGTCTCATAAACAAGATACAGTCTTTTTCTGTTAAGGTAAAATCATCGGCGACAACTCTTTCAAAAAGTTCACCACCAGAAATACTAAAACATAAAAATTAATATACAACTAAAAAAAAGCGAAAAATTTTTACTTACTATTCCATTATCATAATCATTTCTCGTGCATTTTCAAAAGCTGATGCTAATTGAAGAAGCTTTTGGTGTCTTAACGAGTTCATCACGTCGATTTCTTCCCTAACTTTTTCTTTGTCTTTGGCAGTACGGCACTTAATAAATTTCCCGGCTAATTTTTGATTAGTGACTTTATCGATAACTTTATGAACAACACCAAACCTTCCTTTTCCTAATTCTTCCAAGACTTCGTAACGCGATTTAAAGATATCCCCGGATTCAATGGTTACTAACCTTGGTTCAAATGAAGAACGTATATCTGGAAATACAAAGATGTAACGGTTATATAAATATATTTTTTCTAAAAGATTAAATTACCGTGTTCTTCTAATTGAAGAACTTCTGATTCTAATCCAGGATGACTAAAACCATGAACATTTCTCGCACGAACTCTAAATACGTATCTTCCTCCACGTTGTAGATTTTTTATAACACAACTAAGAGAATGGCAATCTTCTGTAGCTGTTGACCAAACTTCACTTCCCATTAAAGAATATTCAACGGCATAACCCAATACGATTCTTCCACCATCGTACGGAGAACTGCTCCATGTAACTGTTGCTCGGTCAATATCAGCTATTATACATGGTTTACCGCTCGGTGGATCTGGAGGACCTATAATAAACAATAAAAATTTATAAACTTTCTTTTGATTTCTAATAGAAAAGTTTTCTAAGCATTTATTGTAAGCGCGAAACGTGTCGATTTAACGGTTTCTAACGCGTATCCTTAGCGGTTTCTCCATCATTTACCATTAAGATACGACAGACGTAGCAAAACCGATGGTATGGTGGAAATATTTGTGCCATAAATCGTCCTGTAATGGTGTTGCTCGCGCAGTGTGGCAAATGGCCAATTTATTTCTACTTTACTCACTAATGAAGCTCCCATGGAAACAAAAGACCAATTCATTACTACGCCAAGACAGCTTTTTGAAGCGTGTCGGTTACGAACTTTTAAAATACTTTTTGCTTTTTCGTAAAAGAACTAAAGACGCAATTGATTATATTAACGTAATTGTTAAATAATTCATCTGTTCAATAATAATGATCGTGAGTAATAACTAAACACGAACGATTTCTTCAAATGAAGTTATTTAAAAAAAAAATACATCCTCAAAAATGGATTGGATTGCTAATTATTATAAATTATATAGTGGTTTAATTTTATTTAATATGAACAACTTTTATTAATAACGTGTTTTTCCATCGTTATTAGTTTTAGAATTACATCCAATTTGCGACCAAATAATAATTTATTTTATGAATTTACATAAAACGATCGTCAAAGTATCTGTAAATAGGTATTTACGCGGTCCGTAACTTAAGAAATTGCTCATTAAGGCAGCTTGTAACGGTTCTTGAACACAGAGAACCACCTATATACATTTAATTAATAACAACGACACTTGCATGTTTCGGGAGTTCTTGTTGTCCGAATGAATATGAATGGGTTTTGGTACAATTGCCTCGTGAGGATAAGAAGCAAGTAGCGCCGAAAACAACCTCTCCTCGTCGTTGTCGTTGAGGAAGATATTGTAAATAAAACGAGACCGGTTTTTAAGTTTTCACATATCAACACCTTACTTTTAAAATCGTTTCGTTTTACGGATGTGGTGTTATCGATATTTTGTTGGAAATATAAATGTTGGTATTTGGAACAATTTGTGTAGTAAAGTTAAGAAAAGTAAATAGTTTACATACCCATTATTGTGTTTTAGAGTTCTTTAAGTTTAAGGTCACTGCACTTTTTAGTTGCTTTTTTAAATGGAGTGATACAAGAGAGATAACAACGGTTACTAAGTTGAATAAAGATTGTTGAGCTGACGAGTTGGGTTGGTAAATATGGATATTTACATAATTTAACGAATAAGTTAACAGTGTATAGTGCACGTGACCTTATTTACCCATTTTCGTTGTTTGACATTTTTAAAATTGTTTTTAATATAGGAATAACTTTGTATTTACAGTTGAAATTTACTAACTTAATTTAGAATTCTTTTATGCTGACTAAATTTTAAAACTTTCGAAGTAGGAAAAACAATATCACTTTATAAATTCAATGAAGAATCTTAACGAATTGCCTTTTTGGACATTATATTTATTTAATTTGGTTAAAAGTTCTAGAATGCAAATAATACAAAGATTTTTTTTTACAGCAACAAATTTTTACACTTATTTCTGCACCAGTTTACAAGTCGATACTAGAAAATCTGATCTTTTCTTTATCTAAAACCGGGTTTTGTCGTATCAATTGTGTCGAGGCACAACAAAAATCGAATACGACATTTTAAAACCACTTTCGGGATAATAACTTTCTTATATGATACAAATGAAACTCCGAGACTATATAGAACCTATAGGAAATTTCCCGCTCTATACAGTCATATATAACTTCAGTAGACCGCATGGTTGCAGAAGGATTTTCCCCTGAAAACTGCAAAAACCGCGTATAATTGCCGTATGTAAATGTTTACGCCGTCATAGCTATCTTATATGATGCAGACAAAACTACGAGATCATATGCAACCTATTGGAAATTTTCCGCTCTATACAGTGATATATTAGTTTGATCACTGGCATCTTCTCCCCCAAAAACTGCGAAAACAGCGAATAATTGCCATATGTTTTCAGCATCATAACTATCATTATCATCATGCTTGTGCAACCATGCGACTTACTAAAGTTATATACCACGATACAAAGCAGAAAATTTTCTATATGATTATAACTGATTTAGTTATTTGTTCCTACCAATTAAAAGAGTTGTGTTAAGAACGTTTTAGATGAAGAAAAGATCAGGCTTTCTACTGGTGTACACATTTAATATTCCGATATTTCTAATGCAAACGAAGATATAGGCTTGTAAAGTATGTGGAAAAGAAGTTTGTTGCTGAGAGTTGCAGATAGGTTGTTTTATTTAAAGGAACTTTTAAATTCTTTTTCTGAACGAATATTGTAATATTTTCGTGTAAAAGGAAAACATGTTTCAAACAGTTAAGGTTAATGAACTGCACCTGATTTTCTTTAAAAAGCATCAAAAAGTTTTAGATCTTTTAATAACCGTAAATGGTTCTGTATACAGGGATACGTCGTACAGTTTGGATAATAAGTTTCACCGCTTTGTCGGAATGTTTTAAACTAAAAATCGGTATAAATATCAAAGCCTGCTTGTTTTTCTTTAGTTTTTGCTCTGCATACATTTCTTTGTAGCAATGAACTACACTACTTATCGTTCGACAAATGATAAAGCTACGCTTGATACTAAGATCAACTTCCATAACATGTTCTGACATGATCTTAACCATTTCAACAATTTTTGATAATTGATTAGCTGTTAATTCCTTTGTTGTTCATGTGGTGCTCAAATTCGTTGTTAATCTATGTTAATAGATTATATTCAATTCATTAGCTATATTGATTAGCTTTCTATATCAGTCTTCAAGTCATTGCAAAGACTTAATACTTCGGTTTGAATTTTCATTCGATTCAGCGGAAACAATAGAAGCCGGTAAAACGTGAAGAGAAGTGAAACGCCTTGCTAGTAACCGGACCAGTAGGACAGCCTTTGCTCCTGTCCTATGCTCCACTAGAAGCGACATGGCAATTAACCCATGGCAAGGTTTATGGAAAATATTTTTTCCTGGAATTTGCACATCATTAGTTCATGAACAGGCCACTTCTACCAGATGGGAATTATCAAAACATGTTTTACTAGATGTTACTTAAAAATTTTTCCGCTGAAGAAATCATTTAATGCTCGGGGATCAAGACTAAAACAACTGCTAGTGCCTCGTGTCAAAAACTCAGTGTTAGTCAAGAAAATGTGTATGTAGAAACATAAATCAACTTATCAATAAATAATACTTAAATACGAATTAATTATTAGAGGTAGGTTGACAATTGCTTTATACTTTTTTATATTTTGCACTTTCTTTTATATCTTTTATAATAACAATAATCAAAAATTAGTTTATCAAATGTTATCGTTTTCCAAACATCTTACAGTAAATAAATAATGACTGATGCAAATATACTTAAAGGTAAGATATTTTTTTATTAAATAAAACTTGCAACAAATCGAAGCGTTTTGAAGAATCTATTATTCAATTCTAATTAGCTGCTGATGGGTTATGCTGCGAAGTTATAATAATAAGCCTAAGAAATATCAGGATAACTACAAAATGTAAATGTAAACTAGTTGTGTAAAATTGTCCATTTTCCAAGACTATGACTGCGATACCTCAAAACTGCACAAATTGCAGACTTAGAAATATTCGTTGTTAAAGACAATTTAATGGAACTACAAGTAGGAGTTAACAATATAACATTAAATAGGAAGATTTTTACTATTTAGAAACTTCTCCTGACCAAGAAGTTTTTGTTTAAGTTTGAACAAAAATAGTTTATGTTTGAAGGGACGTCGAAAGAAAATGAAGTAGATTGAAGAGTG
The DNA here is from genome assembly GCF_036711975.1 of Onthophagus taurus. NCBI lineage: Eukaryota > Metazoa > Arthropoda > Insecta > Coleoptera > Scarabaeidae > Onthophagus > Onthophagus taurus. Next base: position 27,153,836 of record NC_091966.1, read on the forward strand.
TAATTGTTGATAAGAAATCTTTGCAGTTATCCAAAAGTTTGCACTCTCAACAGGTCCTTGGCATCCTCCGTCCTCCCACCGTCTCCTTTGTCTGTCCGTTCTACTATTTCCTTGCATTTTAAATTGAGGATTTTTTTTTCAGGATCCTGTCATTCTTCATTGAGGATTCTTCATCCTCACCACCAGCATTGCCCATCGCAAGCGTTGGAGCCTTACATATTGATATAGTGGTAGTCTGTATGTAGCTGATATATTTGCAGTTTAAACTTCATTCTCCATTCATCAATTCTCATTCTCCCCCATCAATTTTGATCCCTCCTAGTATTATTCTCAGAATCTCCTTACAAATGTATGCCCATATTTCACATCCGTTGCTGACGAATGGCCTCATTATCGTTTTGGTTTGCTTTGATCGAAATATATGCTTTATTTCCCATGGTGACACTTCTCTTTATTTCGGCTTCTTCACCTCTATTTTGTTCTACTGATTCTATATCGTCTTCATCCATCATATTCCGTTGTGTATGATGTTTTGTTCATTTTTTTTTGTACCATGACCTTTGTTTTGTACGTGTTAATTACTAGTCTGGCTGTCCTTTCTGTGTGTTTGAAGCCTGTGTACACTTCCTTGGCTCTTTTCAGTGATCTGCCCATAACGTTTATGTCGTCCGCGTATACTATTATCTGCGATTACCATGTTTCAGGCTCCCTTTAGTTTTTATGGGGTCCGTTAGCTAGTTTTGGACGCGCACGCCTACGTCCGTGTGCGTCATGGTCGTTTTGGTTAATTTTACCAATTTGTTTGGTACTCCGAGTTCTGTAAAAATGAGATATAGGTTTTCCCTAGTTATGCAGTCATTTGCTTGGCGGAAGTCCACGAATATTTGGTGTACGTCCACGTCTTTTCTAGGATTTGCTTTACGATAAATAGTTGTATTCTTGTTTCTTCTAATCTACATCCTATCTTATCAAATGAAAAGCATGAACGGCATGTATACCATATTCTACCAGTTCTAATTACATTTTGTCATTTTAGTATTTTGTCGCATGTAAAACCTACTACAGAAAGCAAAACGGCTATAGATTAGATTGCGATATCATACTAGTTTTCATTTAATACGTATATTTTGTTAATTACAATTATTAAAACATTTATAGCTGTTAAATAATTTATTGAAAATTAAAACACGAGAGCTATTGAGATTTTGCACGTTTGTATTTGTTTCTTTAAACTTGCTCTATTTTAAAATGCTCTATTTTGAAGTTTTGTATGGTGAACTCAAATGTTTTGCGACCCTGCCCGTGAAGATAATCGATGTCATGTCGTCAACGACCTCGATTATACTTCTACAGTTTGGAGAAGGACTTGAATATTATGGGTTATTAAATCAATTTTGCGGTTCGTTGATTTGCCATTCTCAAGTTATTCCCTTTTACTAAATCACATCTAAGGTTACTTGAAAATTTTGTAATATCTTTTGCAAACGATATCTTTTAAGACTTATAAGACTACGAAATTAATCACTTGATAATTAAATCAAATGTCAAATGATGATTTGGAGTTTAACCTGAGTCAATAAGATTTCGAGTTTATTGCTTCAAAGGAGGAAAGATACGAAATGTGGACACTAGGGCTATCATTAATGTTCATGTTGCTTGATAAGTCATTAGTTTTATTAAAGATATTTTTTAAAAATAATTTTCACGTTTAAAAAACATTTCTTAAATTTTTAATCGCTTTGGCAAGAAAAAAAACGGACAGAAAATAGAATGCTCATTTTCTGTAGATTTCGTTGGGGTTTCAACTCTAACAGAAACATTATTATAAATGAGTCTTAAAATTGAAATCTTATTTTCAAATTTATTAACATATTAAGTTTATTTAATCATCTTTAACGAAGAAAAAACGGGACTACCTGGAACTTTAATAGTAGCTAATTATGACAGAGTCTATTATTATGAAAATAAATATTATTAAATCAACACATTTACTCATTTTCCTTTTGAACGAAATTTGTAATCTAATCACTTAAGTAACCATAATATTGTTATCTATTGATATTATAGAAGTTTTAAAGTGCTCTTGTTTTATATCCGAGCGCAAAAGACTATTTATTGTATACATTATCAATTTAAGTTTTTTAGGAACAGATTTTCAACACTATTTTAAACCGTTATCATAACAACCGTCCGAAACGTTTCAAATATCTCTAAATACCTCTATACAGGGTGATTCATAAGTAATGGGCCAAATTGTAAATGTACGTTCAGGAGGCCAAAATAATAATATTTTCATTAACAATAATGGGTCTTAGTCTGCTCCTTACTGAGATACAGGATGTTAAAGCGAAAAAAATAAAATAGATTTTTGTTAATAGATTAGCTACTTTTCTACATAATGACTCATAGTTGACTTATAGTTTTTGTAAGGGTAAACAATAATGTGTGAGAGGATTTGAGTTAACTCGTAGATGTCGCCACATGCGCCATATGAATTAGATGAAATCAGCTACAAATTTTTTATCGCTCATTATTTTACAACATACTTGTTTAATTTGGATAGCCCCATCATTTCTGTAGAAAAAAGCTATACTTCTTTGATCTTGAAAATATTAACGATTTTCGAGATATTTGAATTTTACTAATTCACTACACTACATTTCACGGTGGTCGACGTAGCATTAATCTGTTAAGACACAAGCATGGCATGGAATGTTGACATTTACCTAACCGTAATTGATAATTGATAACAATATTAAACTGAATTTATTGTACGCCAGTTAATAAAACGAAATACAACATTAGAACAGACTTGAACTAAGACCACTTACGACAACTGTTATCAAAACCTACATGTTAATGTTGTGCGAAGTTAAATTAAATTTAAGCTTAATTATGAGCTACTGCAAAAGGTTTTCAACATGACCACCACCAGCATTTATACACGCATTTAACCGTTTGGTTAAGGATTGTCTGACTTTAAAAAATGTAGCAGGATTATTTCGTATTGAATTGGCTGCATCTTGAATTCTATTCCATAACTCGTCTCGTGTATTTATAGTAGGTTCAGCATAGACCATTGATTTCATGTAACCCCACACATGGTGGCCACTGAAATTCACTACCACGTCCAATCCAACGGTGAGGGAATGTTTCATTCAGATGTTCGCGCACAGCACGTGAAAAATGTGGAGGAGCACCGTCTTGCATGAACCACATATTTCTTCTTAGTTGTAATGGAAGATCTCCCAAGAGCTCCATTTAAATTAGGAGGTAATTCAACTGGGCCCAGTAATGTATTGCCTATTACACCGCACCACACATTTATTTTAAACTCGTGCTGGAAATGTCTATCTTTTTTTAAACGAGGGTTTTCGGTTTCCCAGGCATGACTATTTCGCCAATTAAAAACTCCGCGTCTGGTAAAGGTTGCTTCATCCGTGAAAAGAATGTTATTTAGGAATGTTGGATTATTATTCAATTTTCCTTTTAGCCACTGACAAAATTGAACTCTGATTCGATAATCTGTTGGAAGTAAATTTTGCACAGGTATAAAATGATAGGGATATAAATTTTCCTTGTGTAAAATTCTAGTCACGGATGGTTGGCTTATTCCAGTTGCTGCAGACAATCGACGAGTGCTTATTTCAGAATTTTGCGCAATTCTTACCAAAATTTCATCTTCTTGCTGCGGAGTGATAATCTTAGGACGTCCTGTATGATATTTTGGACGAAATGAACCTGTTTCACCCAATCGATTATAAATATTTTGAAATATCTTCCGGTTTGGCTGCCTTCTGTAAGGGTACATTTCACGATATTTTCTGGATGCTGCTTGCCCAGAAAAACGTTCTTGTGCGTAAACGCATAACATGTCTCTCATTTATTCGTTTGAAAAGTGATTATGTCTCGGCATTTTGATTTATGTTAGGACAAGAATGAATCAGTTTACTTAACAATAAAATGTTTTAAACTATTCATTAAACGTAAAAGCTCATTGACGTTTCATAATTCATATGGCGCATGTGGCGACATCTACGAGTTAACTCAAATCCTCTCACACATTATTGTTTACCCTTACAAAAACTATAAGTCAACTATGAGTCATTATGTAGAAAAGTAGCTGATCTATTAACAAAAATCTATTTTATTTTTTTCGCTTTAACATCCTGTATCTCAGTAAGGAGCAGACTAAGACCCATTATTGTTAATGAAAATATTATTATTTTGGCCTCCTGAACGTACATTTACAATTTGGCCCATTACTTATGAATCACCCTGTATAATGAAAAATCAATCATGTCGATTTATGTGCCCACAAAATGCTTTACTTAAACTTTACAATAAAATTAACGAAAAAGGTAATAAACTTTTCCAACGTAAACTTAACACAATATTAACTAATTCCACTTTTTAAAACCATAAAATGTTCATGTATCCATCGAAAAATATATTTCCACAACCACTAACTTTTAAACAATGAGCTCAAACAACATTTTACAATCCAATAAATTTAACGCATTTCAAACCATACCCGGACAACAATATAAATCAACACATAAACTTAAACCAGAAATGAAAACAAATTATATTTCTTACCTTCAACTGAGAGAGACGCAAAATGGCAATCTGCTCCGTGAACATTTTCCACTGAGACGTCGTATTTTCCACTATCATCGGTTGTGATGTTTTGCAAAAGTAAACAGGAAATTCCATCTCCGGATGTGATGCTGGTCCGTTCGTCATTTTTCAAAATACGACCCTTGTTACGAAAGAAAAACGACAAAGTTAATTTAACGAATTTCTTCATCTTGTTAAGAATGTTGTAAACTTATTAAGCACGCTCGGTTTAATACCTCGTGCTGGTATTTATGCGTAGTAATTACTTCACAATAATCATTAGCAATGTAAATATTGATATGTGTACTTAATTGCCTTTAAATGCGTGTGGTTAATTGGCGGGATCGAGACATTTTTATGGCGTGACGCCAAAAAGGAAATAATTATATAAAAACATCACGCAAAAAAAATCGTTATGTTAGAAAATGTTTAAAGTAAAATTTTAAAATTTTGATTTTACGTGTTCTTCTATGACCTAATGACACACTTTTATTAAATAAAAGGTTAATAGACTGGAATCGAATTAATTTGGAAGTTCTTGTAATCGTTACCTAAGAAAGTAACGTCCAAATAAGGAGTACTAAATATTAATCAACTTTTGTTCTGGGTAACCTTTTAAAAAAGCGGACCGATTCTTCGGTGTTCGTTTGATTACGTGAAGAGAATATTCATCCCGAAATGAAAAAAAACTTTCCAAGAAGAGTTAAAATACTTAAAAAGTTTTTATATATAAACCTTTTTTAATTATTTATTTTTAAATTTATAGGATTTTAATTAACAATATCACAAATTATTTTAAAATCTAATTTTCTAAATTCGTACAAGGAATTTTACTTAAATTATGCATAAAAATCATTATTTGCGATGTCTCTACTGCAATGAAAATAAGTCAATTTAATCCAATTTATCTGCAATGGAACTGATAATTTAGTCTTACTGAATATCAATATTTTTACAAATCTTTTTTGTCCCTAACAAAGATGAAATAACATGCATAATTACTTTTCAAGAGAATAGCAACTTTTTGGGATTAATTAAATTCAACTGGAGTATAAAGGTGTTGGATTGGGCTTGTATAAGGTGAGTTGTTATTGCAAAGGTGTTGAGTCTATGTAACAACTCAACTAAATACTGATATTGTTGATTCATTGCTGATATTACAAAGTTACTGTATGATGTGCATTTAGAATTTTTAGATCGCTCATTTTTGAGGTAAATAATGATATTACTATTTATTACACTATTTGTTGATGACACTACTGTTCAAAAATCTAATGAACCCTCGAGCAAGGATGGAAAACTGAAGCCGACGAACCGGGCAGAAGAAATGAACAATGAATCTTGCCATGTGGAATGTTCGGGGTATTTTAAAGAAAATAAATGAAGTGGTAAATGAACTGAAACATCTAAAGGTAAATATAAAAAAAGGTGAAGTGTCCAAAAACTGGAAAACATACAGTTACTTCTATAGTGGTGTCTAAAAGGAAGACGAACACCCAGGAAACTTATTACAACATGGAAACCGATAAATGAAAGAATCATAAGGATATAAAGTAGCCATACTAAATTAAGTAAATCAGGACTGCCTAATAGTCAATAAAGATCAATTTTTCGATCAATTAAATGAAGAAATAGAGAAGGTCGGTGCGTTAAGAGAAGTAACTTTAATGTACTTAAGATGTGTTAGACAATAACAGCAAATAATAGTTTAGAACATGAAAGTACATAAGAACTGTGCATAAGAAATGGGAAAGAACATGCTCTAGAACTCTAGACTAAACACCTGCCTAGGAGGCAGAAAAACACAGAAAGTTGGAGAGCGTATAATCTCACCAATAGCAGGCCAAACATGGAATCAATATTTTGAAAAAATAACAAAAGTGAACAAAAGGCAAAAAGAAGTTTCAAAGTACAGATAACAATTCAAAATAAGAATAACTGTTAGAGGTGAAAAAGCGGTGACCACATTAAACAATGGAAGAGAAACAGAACTGGGGAATATACCTAGATAATTTATTAACAAATGAGTGGAAGTTGTCATATACATCAGTAATCCACAAGAAAAGATGCCAAAATAAGTACAACAATTATAGAGGAATATACGAGTACACTACAATGGAGGAAGAAGAACAAGGCGGCTGCAGAGCAGATAAATCCACTATTGAGCATTTATTTACATTAATTCAAAACATAGAAATGAAAAGAGCATATAACTAGAAAGTACATTTGCTATTTGTGAATCTAAAAACAGCATATGACAATGGAAGCTTTATAACATACTAACATAAACGCTCAAATAATAAAAGCAATCAAATCTTTATATCCTTATACTACAAGAGCCAAAATAAAAGTAGATAATACCTTATCACTAGGGTTTACAGTGACAAAATGTCTTAAACCAGGTTGTTATATACCAATAGTGTGTTTAAAATTTATTTATACAAGCACATTACTATAATGGAAAACAAAATGCTAAACAATGAGCATACTTTGGTATGCTCATTGTTTGGATCCATCAACACTCTACACCTTGACATTTGCTGACGATCAAGTTACGATTACACAAGAAATTGATGATGCTGAATATATGACACGCAAACTAATCGAAGAATATGATAAATGTCGTTAACTTGCATAAACCTTGATACCTGTATATTGGAGGAGAGAATCAAGCTCTGCCTATCTCGGCCAAACAAAATTAAAGATTGCGATCATACAAATACCTAAGAAAAAAAATTTCGAAAGAGGGAATATTTGACGAGGCGATAGCCAAAAGAAATCTGCAGGATAGGAAAGCAGTATCCATGCTAAACATGGTATGCTGTGGGACAAACATGTAGCAAGAGAAAACAAATATACAATACGCAATACAATAATGGAAATATAACAGTGCTAAAAGTTACAGCTAGACTGAAAGAAATTAGAAACAAAAAGATAACGGATTATATAAACGTAAAACAAAACGTTGTTGATTACATAAGAACTGCCAAACTTAGATGACATGGCCATGTACAACCAATAGGGCAAGACCCACTACCTAAGAAAGTAACTGCATTGGACACCACAAGGAAGAAAAAAAGAGGAATACTACGTTCACTTTTTTGTCATTTGTTAGTTGCATTAATTAGAAGATATCCCATTTTGCGCGCAGAATGAAACTACTGGCATGAGTATGACAACAAGAATAATAGCATTAATTGGTGACATTAAAAATAAAGTTTAGAAAATGTATGAAAAATCAATGATCAGTACCATTTTCCTAAATTGAACGAGACTATATTGTACCCCAAACTGTGGTTAAGTCAATAGATTTAAACAATTACATTATTTAGGTAATTTGCGATAAGAATTGAAAAAACATCTAGTAATTCACATGTTGCGCAATAATATCCAGTAAAGATTAGTACAGATATTATTGGCAACAACTTCTAACCAGTCTTTAATACTTAGTAATCTGGGCCTTTATTCCACAAAGTAGCGAAAAATCGTATAACGTTTACTTTCTGTAACAATGCATTAGGCGATCCTGTAATGAAATCATAATACCATACAACCATAACGACAACATTCCCATTTATTGGATAGCTAATAAGAAAGCATGGGTTACTGCACTATTTTCTATAAATAGTTTCGTAACATTATGCCAGATGCCAAAACTGTACTGAAATAAAAGAAGGTATCTTTTAAGATTCTTCTTTTGAATCTCAAGATATACAACAAAATTTAGACACGAAAATATAAAAATATTTTTTTTTGAAATATTGAAATTTGGACATATATCACGATTAAACGACTTATTTCCATTTCAGAAACTCGTAGTAACAACTCCCTGTTATACAAGCTATTTAGATACACTTATACACATCTTGATTTATAGTACTGTGCTATAATATAAACTGGTAATGAAACATAATACTTATCATTAAAGTAAACCTGTCATTAAAATGGATCATTTTGGCCGGAGAGAACTTTATCATAATTCTGCTGATTGCTTGGCCAACCCAACCCAACCCATAAACAGTCCATTAAAATCACATTTAATGAAAATGGTAAAAAATGATGCAAATAACACTTAAACGTTTTTCATATAAAAAATGTTTTCATCTCCTTATTGATTAATTAGGTCCATTTTCAGACCTTGTACCTTGATCTCTTCTTCTATTTCGGGGTGCAAAGAAGAGTGATTTATGTCGCATTGTGTCTGATTCGGCTCCCAAAAGAAAATGAAAAAAAGCTTGAAGAGGAGTCGTTCGAGTTTCGTCTTGCGTGACTTAACCGACACGCAACAAGTTCGGTATCCTTTTTTCGTACGGGGAATTTTTCCGGTCTTTGCATGGCGCAAATTGGCGATCTGGAGACGTCTCGACGTTTTAATGACGTGTTTATCAGCGCGTTAATCTCAACACGCAATGAAGATATTATTTACCAATTCCATTTATTTATTTATTAATAGAGATAATTTTGACTGACAAGGACAAAAGCTACTTATGTAAGTAAGTAATAAGAATTGAGTGCTTACAAAAAGAAAATATTTGGCTTGATGATAAAAATGGAAATGAAATGGTTTTAAATTGAAATTCTGTTATTATTTCTTTAAATTTTTTTATGTTTCGTTTTAAAAACCGCAAACATTCTGATTTAGGTCAGATATGTAAAATACTTAAAAAAGAAAATGTGTACAAATTTTTACTGAAATAGTGATGATTTAATTTTGTGATGAATAAGAAAAATGAAAGTTTTTTTGGAGAGTTACACAACCTTCTTGAAACAATAAATGGGACGTGAAAATTCATAAAAATTTTAAAATGATTCATTAATTGATAAAAACATAAAAATAACTTTATTGAAACTCAATAATTATCTTTTACGTTGTTTAGGTGAAGGTTATATAATAATATTTATTATAAAAGTTTTTCACGATTATTATTAAGTAAATTCAAAATTAACAATTTTATTAAAATATAAACTAAATAAAAACGCAACGAATTAATCGGAAGTTTCATGATATTTTGATTAATTTATTTATTAATTATTGATTCCAAGAAATTGTAATAACAAAGTTAAATTCGTTTATTGCGGGGTGCTTATATTTAAATAATTGTGATTGAAGAGCTAGGTATGGACTCAAAGCTACTTAATGTTGATTAGAAGGTGGGATACAGAGAAGAAACCCCACTTGAAATCTCTCTGAAAGTCGTCACTCTGGTTTAAAAGATTTCGAATCATTTCATCATAAAGTTTATTTAAAATGGTAGTAGGGGTTATAATTTTAAATTTTGTGTAGAAACTTTTCTCGGAAGCGATCACTTCTTCACCATTCTTGTTGGAGCCGGATTTAACAAATATAGCCACTAATTGGATCTGAAACTTAGCTGGTCCGTTATTGCTAACATGGTGTTCAATAAGTCTCTTAACTGTTTCTCCAAATCTTAGAAGAAATGACGGAATGTCATCATCGATTTGAAACCCACTAATTTTGTAGGGCACAACAAATTGATTTTTAAAAGATGCTCCTCTTCTTATCTTCGCAACATCCTTTTCAATCGATGGCATATGTTCATAGCGAAGATGAGCTTCTAGAATCGTAGGAGTTAAGAAACATTTACCGCAAATCTCACATAACATTATTAATGTCTGATGTTTAGAGCGAAGATGTGCTTCAAAACTGGTAAGAGATAAGAAATATTCACCGCAAATCTCACATAACATTTTTAAAGAATTATTTCTGCACGATGTTGAGATTTAAGAATAACAGGAAATAGAAAAAAATCACCACAAATCTCACATAACATCTGCCGATTGAAATTTAGTTTCAAACGACCAATGAATACTAAACGTGATAATAAACAATTGTAAACTATCCGAAAGGATGACTTGAAATGAGGTACGAAATGACGCCATCATCTTATATATACTTAATCATAACATTTGAACAAAAAAAGGATAGATCATTTGATTAGATAAAAGTGCACGCATGTCTCCGTTATGAGATACGATTAATTTCGGATGTAAATCGATTCTAGATGATATATAATCCTGTGAGCAAGATGTAAAAAATCAAGATAAAGTAATCATAACTTATGACGAGACAATGATTAGGGGATTAAGCAAGTCTAAATTTTTAAAATTTCTTTTTAAGATACTTTATTACAAAAAATTTGTCTTAAGTCGCAAAAAAACTACCGTAATGCTTCCCAAATCGTATGCTGAACTTGCTATCTGTCTTATCTGCTATTATCCGGCAGCAATAATAAGTTTAACTCTCAGGAATGTTTTCTGTAAAATCAGAATATATGGAGATCTATGAAGAACATTTGAGAGCCACGGAGATCTACGACAGAGAGATGGGCTATCATGTCTATTTTTTAACATTGTCATGTAAAAGGCAGTAAGAGATGCAGAACTCCGAACATCTGGAACAATATTCAACAAGACATCGCAGATCTTAAAATTTCCTATGTGTGGAAAACCCTAAGGAGATTCGAGAGGAAAGTGTTTAGAAAAATATGGCGCTATTAATGACAACGATGTCTGGCATCGGCGATATAACTTGTATCTTCTATATCGCGAATCAAAGATAATTAAATTTAACAAAGTGCAAAGGTTGGGATGGATTGACCATGTAGCCAGAATGAACATAAAAAGTACTACAAGAATTATCTTTGAACACTGTGGACCTATTTTTTTTGTAGCATCAAAGATATTCAACAAATAATAATCAAAATTATTATATAAATCCATTTTCATCGATATTATTAAGCTAAATTGAATAAATATTACTTTCTATTTTACTGTTAATCGATGTATTAATTTAAATATTTCCTTTCAACATCAAGGGAACGATGTTATTAGTAATATAAAGTTAAATTAATGTTCCAATTCCTCTCCAACCATATTAACGTTAAACCTTCTGATGATGGCCTAATAAGCCGAAACATGTAAAGGAAATATTTAAATTAATACATCGATTAACAGTAAAATAGAAAGTAATATTTATTCAATTTACCTAAATAATAATCATATTACAATAACATTTCTAATGTAGCTGAAAGTATTCTGCATCTTTTTTATCTGTTTAATGACTAAAAAGGTAAAGGTTGTATAACGGATAATTATGATTTTTTTTTAGATATTTGTTTACGTTGATCTACCAATGGTTTCATCAATCTTGACCATCGTATAGAATGTCTGAATTTGCAATCTTTTAAATGGCTGACATGCATCATATCACTTACACAAAAATGTACTCAGACACTTAAGAGATGATGCAACAGTATGTGGTTGTATCGTAGTAAATGTATCGTTAGTAATTAACAAGGAAAACAGCTACAAACTATCTGCAATATCGCAGACCTCCCGTAGGTATTGCAGCTACAGCAATACGTACGATGTGTTCTTCAACAGTTTCCGTTAAGGTATCATATACTTTTTTTTTATGATTCCAGAAAAAAAATGAAGGCTTGATATGTGAAGCGATCTAATGAACTAATTCACCACAACTAATCCAACACTGCTGGAATATTCGATTTAAGCGTTCCCTCGCGACATTATTGATATAATCTGATAGGGCCCCATCATGTTGATATTACGTTGCACAGCGTATCCTTTCTGGATCATTTTCTTCTTCAAACTGCTCCAGGAGAACCCTATCATTTGAATATGGAGGTATGATGTGTCGATACATTCACAGAAAACCGATTTTTGTGCACAATGTCAAGTATTATAAGGATTCTCCAATATTTACAGATGGTAATTACGATAATTAAAACGTCCTTTCTTTGTCAATGTTATCTGATCTCAAAACATTCCGATGTGTTTCAATGCCCTGATTATGATAAGGAGTGATTGTCTATTTTTTATTCACCAGTGTCTGTATAGTTCTAGCCTGGTTCTTCGTAATTTTCCTAAGCGAAGCAATCTATCATAACTATTGGTATGGACATCCAAATATCGCGTAAGCATTTCACAAAGAGGGAACTTTCTCGCCTACAAGCTTACAGCTGGGCGTCCACTTCCTTTTACGAGTCCATACACAAAAACCAAATTGACGATTTCGGCATTGGAATAATTCGGCATTTAAGAACCAATAAAAATAATGAAATATGTCCAACGTCAATTAAAATTTGAAAAATATTTATAGACTGTCAACTCATGACTTGTGAATTCAGACATGAGGAAAGCATTTACTGTTCAATATAAAGGAAAACGTAAAAATATCATAATGAATTCGTTCCAACTTTCAAGATGCAATCATGATAGGTTAATCGTTGATGATCGGTTTATAATGTTTATTAAATTATTCATTTTTAGAGAAATTTTTCTTAGTATAGTATACTATATTTCTCTCACTATAGAGAAAATAATAATAAATCCACCATGTGCACATACCTAATATGCATTAAAGATCATTGTTAACCGGTGATTAATTGTTATATTAAAAGAATTTTAAAGTCTTTTTATACTTAAACTGGCCTTTATTATATGTTTGTTATCTAACTAGTTTGGACTACAGCCACCACCAGAGGTAAAAGTAATGTTAATTATAATAAATTAAAATATCAACCAAATACAACTGCATTACACAAAATTTTTTAATTTTTATAAGCTAATTACAAGAAGTCAACAGAAGTACGCTCCAAACAACACTTATCCAAGATATCTATCACTCAAAATCAAAAACAATTTTTTATCGAAACATTTTTTTTTAATTTCTGGTAACATAATTTAGACAATTTTGCAAACATTGTAATTTGATTTTAACTCTTACAGTGCAGTATTATAAACGATGTACTATGTATCTGTGACTTAATTTTGAAGGAATCTCAATAGTAAGGCATTTTGTAGTGGTTGCTTTCAATACGGTGTTTTGGTCTCGGCCTTGCAATAAATGAAAACCTTCCTATTTTATGTATACTTGTTATCAAGCAAAGATGTTTTCCTTTTCTGATTTCAAATTTTTCATCGCCAATTCAGTCATCAAAATCCATCGCATCATTACTTTAGACAACAACTTATGGATCCATTCGCCTAGAATATACGAAAACAAGATACCACCCTACCAAGATTATCACCCTAATATTGAATCGTGTGTTGGTAAAATAGCAAATATAAGCAACGGTGATCTATCACTATATAAGTCCTTCTATCACTGTTAATATTAAACCTTCATAACTTCTATACTGACTGATATCAGTAAAAATTTATCAGAGACTAGAAGGAGTTTGAGGTAGAGAAATCAAGAGTGTACCAAAGATATAGTTCTCAGACATGTTTAACAATCATAAAAATCCAGAATGGATTGTAAAAAGCTATTTAATGAAGTTATTAGAATCCTATGAAGATAATTTTATGGATATGAACTCTCAAAATTAAAAATTAAGAACATTTTCCTACACATTTTCAATATGGTTTGTGTTAGAAAGATTAAATTGGGAAAACAGCACAATATTATTAAAGTTTTTTAAATTTAAATGCAAGTTAAAAGTGGTCCATAAGTAATGAGATTTTTTTTAAAGTGTTAAGACAAGCATCCAATACTGAAAAACTAATTCTTTTGACATTAACATAGCCAAGTAATAATAATGGTGACATTTATTAAAAAGTGTTAAAGTAACTAATTTAAATATTGTTTTATTAATTTTTGTTACTCATTTAAAGAACATTTTCCTAAAGTATCTCTTCGCAATAAAAAAAACTATTGAACATTAATAATGTAACCATTAAGATAAAAACATTCAAGATGAGTTATCTTTCTCGGTGTTTCACCACAGATGCTTCCACACCGCCAATTATGTGAAAATTTATGGCAAACGCTTTAGATTTAAGCCAAATAAAGCATCATAAAGCATCCCCGGAATCCGGTCTCTGCCTATTCGCATTTCTACGGCATCTGCTAGAGGCTACGTTAACAATAAGCTCGTAATAAAAACACGGCTCGCTACCAAGATGCCATCCATAAACCTATGGAGTGTTTCTCTTCAAAGAATCTCATAAATATGATACAAACGCAGGTTTTCTTATACTTTCCGTTAAAATATTTTTCTTACTCATTTTTATACTTAATTTATGTTTTGTACAATTTTAACGCGTTTTCTTTAAAGATAGAAAACTATTTTACGTCATTTCGTTTATAAGTCACTAACTGAGAAGAAAAAAAGGTTGGTCTTAACCAGATGATATATCTTTTTTTCTTTAATAGCATTAGTCAGCGGTTACGAAAACGTCGTTAAAGCGTCAGAAGGATACCAAAATGAATACAAATAAGCAGTGCGTCGCTATCTTCGTCATCAACCATCGCAAAACGTATATATTTTTTATCGACCGTATGTTTATTAACATTTGACGAGAAACGGGCGTTTATTTATTTTGTTGTCTTTATTCTCATCGACCCTTGGAAATGACGCCAATCGTATGACTTTCGTTTCACCAAAATTTAAATGGTCACGTTTTTAAGGGAAACCCAACGAAGAACACGTCTGATTTTACGATTGATCATCGGTTTTTAATATAGCCGTTTTGGAAATTTTTACCGAAACGTGCTTGGGTAAGTGGTTTGTATGTTTAACGACTGTTTTGTCTCAGATGGTTTGTAAAATTAACAAAAAAAAATAAGATGAAGTTAATTCTGTGAAGAAAGGTTAATTTATTATAGTCTTTAAATAATCTCCGGAAGTGGTTAAATTAAATTAGATAAAAAAATATTGAGTTTGTTTGGATTTATTGAGATGTTTATGTTGTGAATAATTAATATTTGGTTTTAATTATAACGGGTACTTTATATGATGAGCGCAAAAGTGTATCAAAATTTGGAATCATCATATTTGGTAAAAATTAATTTGTAGGATTAAATAGAAAGGTACAAATAAAATTGGAGAAAGTAATTCTAAAAAACGCATTAAACATAAAAGACATACCGCTCTAGTCCATCTAACTGTTGGTTCCGGGTGACCTATATAACTGGCCTTCAGAAGGACGCGGTCACCAACGAGGGCCGTGGTGTCTTTGGGGCCGCGAAGGACCATCGCGGGTTCGTCGACACCGGCTTTGTAATTCCTCGTCCTCAGTTCTGGTTCCCTTTTGGGGTCGTGTTCTTCGGTGGTCGCCGTCGTATCCATGACTTCGAATCCACCGGTGGAAACTTCTTCGACGTCTTCTCCTCCTTCTTTCAATTTTCTTATCTTCTCTCCTTCAATGATTTCTTCTTCCAAACTATTTTCTTCTTCACCGTTCACTTTATCACTGTTATTATAGTTTCCGAATTGTTCTATGTCATCGACGACTATAAGAGTCGCGGTACACGCAGCTCGCGTTTCGCGAACGTTGTTCACACAGCAAACGTCTTCGGTCGAGTGCTGGTGTTGAGATTTTTCTTGGTCGCCGTCGATCGCAACTCCACACTCTGCTTCTGCTGTCGGTAGACGAGCAACGCAAACTACGGTGCCGGCGTCGCGGTGCGTCACCTCGTTCACGTGCAGGATACAGACGTCATCGTACTCCTCCACCTGCGAAAACGTGAAAGAAAAAAGGACGACGATCGCAAAGCGAACGTCGACGTCGATTAGAAACACCTCTTTTGCTACGATGGTGTTTTGCTAATAGGCAATTGTTTACCATTTTAAGTCGAGGTTTTTTTAGTTTTACTGACTGTGCAATGTTGATGTTTTTTAAATGAATCAAATATGTTTGTTTGTAAAATAAAACGTGTGAATATTTTGATATGATAAAATTGTTTTCACACATATAGCAATCGCATGACCAAATAAAAATTATTTGTGTTATGATACTAAATAATTTAAATGAACTTGAATTATAAAGAATTTAAGTCACATTAATAATAAGTAACGGGTGTTTTTTTAAGCCCGATAGAACTTTAAATTGAAAAAAGTAACACAAAAAATTAAATTTTAAACCAAAAAATTTTTTTGATCGAAAGATCAATTCATGGCATTTAACATTTAAAAATGATTTTGGGCATATGGGCACCGCGGCTGTTCTTGACGAAGCGCATTCTGGAAGTCCAATTTTGGGCCACTTTTTCGAGCATTGCTATGAACAATGTTGGCCTCCAAGGTGTCAATTGTTGCTGGTTTATCAGCATAAACCAAGGAAATAATCGAGAGGTGTCAAATCGCACCACCTTGGAGGCCAATTGGCATGTCCATTTCTCGAAATCAACTGATCGCCAAATTTTGATTTCAATAAGTCGATGGTTGCGGTCGCTGTATGGCACGTAGCGACGTCCTGTTGAAACCACATTTCGCCCGGATCAATATCATCCATATTATCAAACAAAAAATCATTGATCATGGTGAGGTAACTATCTCCATTGACCGTAACGCGAGCTCCGATTCTATTTTTGAAGAAATAAGGTCGAATGATGCCACCAGCGTGCAAACCACACCAAACGGTGCATTTTTCTGGATGTAATGGAGTCTGTAGGGTCTGTAGTGGATTGGTTTTACTCCATATGCGGCTCGTCAAGCCAAAAATGAGCCTCATCGCTGAACACAATTTTGCGATAAAATATCGGATCAGTTTCCAATTGCTCTAGAGTCCAGTCGGCGAAAGAACGACGCATATGATGGTCTCGTGGTTTTAATCCCTGCACCAGCTGGATCTTAAACGGGTGTAGGTCAAGATCTTTGGGCAAAATTTTCCACGTAGTGGACGGAGAAAGCCCTAATTCCTGCGACCGACGACGAATCGATAAATTTGAATTTTCTTCCACGCATTCGTTTACAGCGGTGATATTCTCTTCAGCACGAACATTTCTTCGACGTGTTGATTTTATTGCACCATTTAGAGAGTATGTGGTATGAAATCTATCCACAGTTCGACGGATGGCTTGCTCAGATGGACGATTATATGCGCCATACAAATCACGAAGTCGTCTATAAGTTATGCGAATTGATGACCGATTTTCAAAGTAAATCTGGATAATTTGGTAGCGTTGTTCAAGCGTCAATCTGTTCATGATGATTTGCCAGAGTATACTGATCATAAATATCAAAAAGTGAGCGCAGTATCACAGTTCGTTTGACAGTTAACCCTTTCGTAAGTTCTATCTAGCTTAAAAAAACATCCTCTATAACACATAAACTTAAATTAACAACATTATATCTCGTAAACCAATACATTTTTTTTTCGTAACTATAATAATAACACAATGATGTCATAATTTGTCTATTGTAGAATAAGATTCAACGTCCTATACAAAACCTAAAAGTCGGCTAATTGATCATATTCTCTATTTTCGCAAAGTAAACCCAATCCAGTCCCTTCGATGGAATAAAATTTACAGTTTTTGTGAGATTGTTATTAAGTGTGTAGAACAAAAACTCTGAAAAGATGACGGTGTATCAAAGTAAGTTACATCATGCAAGGAGTCCTAGACATCATGGAAAAAATGTGCGAAACTAGTTAGAAAAGATGAGCTCGCATACTTGAGACTGCGAAGGAAACATGGAATTTTTCAAATCCAAGAAATGGTCAAATGTTGACTAAATCAATGATTTCTCAAATACGGTGTAGAGTAAAGAACCTTTCTCCAGAGTAAAGAACCACAAATATATATCTCAAAGAAAAAAATAGTTTAAATTATTTGTTTCTATCATAGCTTATAAGACATTCCATACACTTGCTTAGTAGATGCAGCATATTAGCAATTTTGATGCAGATCGATAAAAGTAAAAGAATAACTTTTTAATTGTTTTTTAGTGGTGTTTATATTGGACGTGTGTTTTATCATTTAACGTTATAATTTAAATATCTTATGGCCGAGGGCCGATATCTTAATAGCAGTAGGTATCTGATATTAAATGTTATTTAATGGAAATTGATTGGAGCGTGGATTTTTCAGAACTGCGTTCTGCAAAGACAAACTTCATATATTATGTAGGTATGAATATTGGCTGTACATAAGTTAAGGAAGTTTTATATATTATATACAGTGTGTCCCAGGATAGATGTTACAATAGAATTTTATTTTAAGGATGGGGAATTAAGCTCTGCTTGGTGTGGAGAGAATTTTAAGTATATATTAATAAAGTATATATAGTAAAGTAAGCTGTTTGTTTATGATACTGAAAAATTTCATCAAGAAAAGTTGTTCAGAAGGAGAAATTATGGCACTATGCAAAATTTCAGAAAGATCTACCTACATTGATTAAACCACCATATTTTACATTAGATCAGAATGAAGAAAAACAACAATGAAAAATGCCATAAAAAAATGTATTATCCCTGAGTTTTACTTCACATTTCAATTACTCTTGCATTGTATTAACATTAGAACAGAAAATTTACGTCATGCAGTGTTATGGGCTGCGGCAAAGTGCACTAAAAGCAGTGGTACAGCAGTTTAAAGAGAGATTTCCCAATACCAATCTTACACGTATGCTGTTATGCGACTAGCTAAGAAATTTCTTACTTTGGGAAGCGTTGTTAACGTTAAGAGAGAGAAAAAGAAATATAACGACAATAGAAAATTAGCTTTAGAGAATTTAGGCATTGTATAGAAAAGTGTGCAACAAAAGGTGGATGTTATGTTGAATAAACATAATTTCTCATTTTGAACAACTTTTTTTAATAACATTTTTCCGTATCAGAAACAAAAAGGTTACTTACCTAAACTTGTTTACAAAATATGAAAATATTCTCAAAATTCTCTTTACACCAAGCAGGGCTTAATTCCTCAGCCTTAAAATAAAATTCAAAATTTTTTGTCATTATACCTCTTGTAACATCTACCTTGGAACACACTGTATTTATATGCAATATAAAAACATGACCAATACTTAAACTAAAACTAGAACTAACACTAGCACCTCTTGAACCACACGTTTTGATACGATGTTGGTGACAAATGGTTGTATAGTATCAAACATTTTGTTCTTGAAATATAAAGGGGTGAAGTTAGTATTTTTATGTTCTACATAAATTAACTCGACATTATTGCTTATTGCTATAGAACTAAATTGCTGTAGATGTATTGCATATTTCTGGAATTGGCATTTTTAAGTCATGCTATTCAGCGTATTCAAGGTGCCAAATAACAGTAATTTTAGTAGCAACCATATGCTACAGCGCATTGTATAATCCATTTTTGCCCTCCTTCTGACTATCTATCAAGTCGATAATATGATGAACCTTGCCTCCTTTGGCACTTCATGTATGCTTCAACTAACAAATGGTTCTGAATGAAATGGTTAACATATAATCAAAATAATTCAAACCAGCTCTTTTATGTCTTTATACAGGTTTGAATTTCTGCATTACAAAAATGCATTCGTTTTTGTGTTCATCGTAATAAGAAAATGCATTATTTATCTAATAGCGTCCGAAACTTATGTAATACAGATTATTTTCCTCATTGTCTACCACGGTCTTCCTAGGTATCGCACAAGCCTTTGACAAAGTTAAAAGGCTAGATACACAAACTAAACAAAATTCGCTCAAAGCAATACGTAGAGGGGTATTAACATAGTACATCTCGGACAGACTCTTCACACTCAAATCAGAAGATATCAAGGTAGTGTACTGGTCCTGCTAGTTGAAAGCACTACAGGAGCTATGTTAGAAAACTTCAAACAATTGCCAGCAATGCCATAATCTGGTAGACAAAAAAATGAAAGATAAAGTTAAACGAGTCCATATCAATTTAAATAAATTACAAAAGGACCTACCTCTAGAATCTAGAAGACCCGCTTCTAAATATAAATGGTATCATTGTCCCATGATGGTTTGTCAGTGATTTGCTTATCACGTGTATTCAAATATTCCAGAATAAAGTACTACGGAACATAGAGATTACAACCGAGATTCTAACAGTTAAGGAGAAAATTATAAGGTTTACTGAAACATGAAACTATGACAAATTCTATGACAAAGAAGAGGCTGAGCAACCAACACCACGTCCTAATACTGATGAGAAGAAAACCATGTGATCTTGTGTTATGTTTTGTATACAATAGAACAAAACTAGAAGACATAATGGATAGAGTCTAGTCAACAAAGACATAATTTTAAGAGATGAGATAGAAATTAATGGTTACTTTATCAGACTAGTTTTAATTACCGTCACAATAGTCTTATTAAACAACAAAACTGTAGACCGTTTATGGGAATTCAGTTTTTTTTTTCATAAATGAACAAAGCAGATGAGTGCGGGTCAGTACTGATTTTTCATGTTTATACATGTACTCGTTCAGTGACTTCAGAGATTATTTACAGAGAATATTTGACTAATTCACAATTATCGAATAAACGAATTGTAACTGAAACATTTTATAATATGAGATAGAACAACAACTTCAACCCGTTATCCTTTATATCTCAAGAATAAACGATATGCTAAGGAGATTCTCCAATTGTAAGAAGCAAGATTAAAGATGGGTTGAGATGAAAATAGCGATAATAGTAAACACTCCAAATCGACCAATTTGTATAGGCAGGAATATGAATAAAAGTTTACCCCAAGATGTATCTTTGATATGCATACTTTGTAATTCTACAAAGGTCTCATATAAATATTATAATTATGGACAGCGAAGATACAAACTATTGATATGTGTCTTGATGAACTGCTACGACAAAGTTGTATTAGATGGAAAGGTAAAAAACCAAATTAATTAAATTAGTGGTCGCCAATATAGCATCAGCAAACAAATGATTACAACATTTCCAATTAGGGGAGTATACTAGAAATCATACAGCAAAGTTAAAATCAAAATGACATTATTTTATAATGTAACCATAAAAAAATTCTGTGTTAAAGAAAAATTGAACAGAGAGCCTTTCGAGTCAAAGAGTTGTTCAAAGAAGCTCAGTACTCAAAAGAAGACCTGATTAAAAAAATATTACTTTATACAATGTGTTCGTAATGTTCTACTATCCGTGCTAAAAGTCAAGGCCCCTCAGTTTAGAGATCGATATCTTCGCAACCGTTCGATGAAAAAAATTGCGGTAAAGTTTGTTGTAATCACTAAACATTTCTACGTAAGATATGTGAATTTGATGAAATTTTCGTATCCATGATTTCCTTTTTATCGCGAGTTAAATATAAAAGGCACCTTTTTTTTGAGGGTGCCGGCAACTTTGTCCACTCTGTGATTACCTAATTTTCTCAAAAACTATCTGACGAAAAAATGTCTAATTTTGAGCAGGTGATATGGGTCATATTTTATTTTTTACCTATTCCATATAGTTTCATGGAAAATCGCGGTTTTTAGAATGCGGTTATGTCGAAAACGGCTGGGTGGATATCAACGCGGTTTTAACCAAAATGTGTCAACTAATTGGATTTGTCGAATCCCGTTATCAATTTTTCAAAATTATATCTCACTAATTTTTTTAGACCAATTTACGCGAATTATAAATTAAAAGAAAACCCGAAATAAGCACTGCGGAGGTCCGTTCCAATCAGAAAATATAGTGCTGGTGTGTGTTCCAGACTGGACGTCGCGCCGTTATTTTACCTACATAAAAAAATAAAGGCCTTCCCCCCACGCATGTAATAGCAATGGATTTTGGGAATGCACTAACATGAAAGAACCCAAGAAAAATGATATAAAAATCGACCATTTTTGAATTGTGTATTAAAACCTTTTCCACTTCACTTAAATTCCTCAAAATATTTAGCAATTGATAAAACAATAATCATGTCTAAAGGTTGTACCACTGTAGTGATATTTCCGTTAGTGTAAATGTAGTTGTAATTAAACGAAATAATCATGGTACGAAACCGTTTGATTACTATAGCGTTATCAGAGGTCAGTGATGTTAGATCATGGAGAAACTGGCAAACGGCTAACTGAACAAACGACAATCGAGGAGTACCAAAAATCTTAGGCTTCGTAATATTGTTACTAAACTGTTGAAAGATATAACCTAATAATGAACACGATTGACTAATTAAGAAGAAGTGCTTTGCTACCAAGGCATTGCAATTAATATCCTACCCACTCAAAATTGGTTATCACATACCGCAGTGCCTTGATCGAAAGAGATTTTGGCAAGCTTAGAGGAAAAAATATAATATTTTGCCTGATTAATTCGAGGTTGATTGCGGCTGAAGTGCTGCAGTTAATATCACTCCGATACTAAATTGAACAACACGTATTGCAGCACATCTACCGGATTAAGTCAAGGCTTAGATTCTCCGCACAAAGTATAGTGGAGGTCCTATACGAATGATGCAGCGCCTTATCATGTTAACCATTATGGGATAATCAGGCGAAATGATACATTTACTTTACATTTACATTTGTTATAATAAGTACAACCGGCCTAAAATTTGATCCTTGAGTAACTCCTCTTGTAAACGGTAGTTTAACATTTAAATAGTTGAGATATGAAAAATATGATATAATCAAAGTAAGATTATAGATAAAACGTTTTAAAACTGTACATTGTGCGATTTGAATACTTGCGATGACTTTATTTTCTTGAATGCTCATGATGCGTCAAGCAGTATAACAACACGCCAAAATCTTGTTTGAAAGTTTTGAAAGACGAAAAAGTTTCAATGACTTCATTTTTGCTTCCACCAGATTAAAATCAAATTGCTTTTCAAACATCATTTTTTCCGCTCGATATTGACAGGACATTGATTTTAGATAGAGAAAAAATCAGGCTTTGAAGTGGTGTATTTAATATTTCGCTATCTCTAAAGACAACGAAGATATCGCCTTGTAAAGTGTAGGTGGAAAACAAGGTGTGTAAAAGTTTGTTGCTGAGAGGTTTGCTGCTGTCGCCGCTTGGGTCGTGTATTTATAAAAAAATACCAATCTCCAATAGAAGAGACCAACCGAACCCAACTGTGAAGTATTTTACGCCTTGAAAATTGTCAATTGACCACGATTAGCTAAACTGGCATTCCTTATTTTGAATAGTGTTAGAAGTAATACTAAAAATAATACTTTTCGTTAATCAAATAAGTAAAAGTACAAGAAGGTAATGTGTTGTTTTTAACCTGTTCATAGAAAAGAAATTTACATCTTTTACAAAAAGATTTATAGTCGAAACATAGTAAATGGATCTAATTTTTAGACATTCATCAAGAAAACGACTAAACATGAATTTTAAAGTAGTTATACCCTTATGTGCATGAATCAATATTCTCCGGAATTCCATCATTTCTTCTGCAAGTATTAGCAATTGGGAATTTCCGGTGAATATCGACTTGATTATGTTGTTTTAGTTGTTTAGTTGAGTGCTCACCTTTCTAAAACATGTTCTAAAGGAATTAACGGAAAATATAACAGTTACCTTGATAAATGGAGATAAATTGTCGAATGCTCAGTTACCTATCACTTTAGTATCATCTTTCGTTCTAGTTTTATTGCAAATACTCAATTTGTTTCATCAAATAAAATTACACTTGAAATTAAATACTTGACATTGAAATTTTGCGTTATGAAACAATTTATTTACTTTGTATTTCTTGTTTCTTTGGTATAGCTTTTATAGATTCTTCGAATAAATTTTTAATTTGAATGTAAATTACAGTGTGTTTATGTAAATTGATGATAAATACTATTTTAATTAACCCAACCTATTTCAGTAATCATTTCCTAGTACAGAAATCTATGTTATAATAAACTTTATTATATTAAAATCTTAGGTTAATTTATTTTAACAACGAAATTTATTACGAAATATTTTTTTGTAATAATTTTTTAACATAATATATAAAAGATGTTTTATAATTACACTAGTTGTTGAAATGACTTATTTGTAAAAGCCTATAGATAATCGTTGTTATTTCTAAACGGCAAATTGCCAAACGAGTTTCTTTAAAACACACAAGAGTTGGAGGCCACGCTCGAATAACTAGGCAAAACGCGTCCAAATACGGCAAAACGCATTTTTAGTGTTACGCAACGTTTCACGGATCATTCGGCGGGGTTTGACATTTTCGATGTTATCTTTTGTCGGGTCGAAATTTAAAAATTTTTTTTCCTGTCGTTCGAACAAAATTTCAACTTTTCCCTGTCGTCATTGTCGATAAAAAAAATAGTGACATTTCAACGATAATGTATAGTCTCAAAATGTAACAAGTACAAAAAGTATAAACTTTCACTTAAATACTACACTGAAAATAATTAAGTTTGCGTACGAATATTACTCAATGATTTACGATTTCAAGCTTTGAACGCGGATATGTGTGGTTATTTAGGACGATATTTGCATAACAACAGCAATTGGAGGCATGCAAAGGATTAATATGAGTTTTATGAAAAAAATATTTGCGTAAACAGATTATGGATATTTATATTTTAAATTGTGTTGAATATATGGCGAGAAATTGCACTTTTCTTGACAGCTAAATCAATTATATTGATTAAATTTGTCGTTTATGTAATCTTTGTACCCATAAATTTTCCTAATAAAAGATAAAATGTATTTCAAGCTATTACGCGATTAACTCGAGTTAAGCGGAATTAAATTATGATTATTTATTAGCAAATGTTTGGAAATCAACTGTATATAAACTATGATTTTGAAATCAAAATGACGGTTTTATACTATTTGTAGGTAATAAAAATAAAAAAGGATATGAACTAATTAATTAATAAAGTTGACAAAAACTAAATTAGAAGTTTATTTTGTAAAAAATGTTAATTAACGTTATTATATCACATTTCAATCAATATGATTACTTTTGCTTTATTACAATTGAACAATATTTGGACCCAAAATACATTATGTTAAAAAATATAAACGGATTCGTAAAGATAATGTTTATATGAACAAAGTTAATGAAACAACATTTTTCGCCATAGATAACAGATACAATTAAAAAAGGAAACAATACCAGCAAATGGAAGACCTCTTGAAGACCTTACCAGAGTCTATATAAAATCAAAATGATAGTTTACTACAAAAGATTCAGAAAGATAATTACATTAACAGTACAGTAGAAGTGATTTTTTTTTCAAAACTAGTTTCAAAAGTTACTAGTTCGTTTAAATATGATGGAGCGGTCTCTACGTAGACAAGTTTGTCGGAGGATCAAATTCCTACGTCATGTACATCATAAAGGAGCCCACCAGGACATAGAAAATATGTTGTTTACCTGGCTTGAAATAAATAATAAAACAAAATGGTCTGAAGAAATTAAATTTATCCAATTTATGAAAAATAGGGCTTATCATTCTGGAACCAAACTTTGCTTGAAAAACATTTGCCAACATTGGTGCTATTTGATGCTATTTCAGAAATCATTATAGAGGAGGAGCTTGAAGAGGAGTCAAAAGAGCACAGTTATAAATATATCGTACTTGAAAGAACAATGAAGTAGAGAATGAAGGCAATGTGGAAATGGAAATACATAATCCTACTGAAAATGTACAATTAACAAGGTTGGAACTTCGGCTATTAATTTAATCACAATAAGAAAAATCGGTGAAAATGACCAAGTTCAAAATAGTTCAGAAGAAAAAGGTGATTTTACCTCTTTACTTAAAAAAATATCTACAAGCATTCATGAAGTTGGAAACTCTGCAAAGTACGCACTAGCAAAGCAAGCTAGCTAAACGTTATGCTTTTCAAAAGAAAGTATCCAGTAGCTACTGTATGAGAAAACGTACTTATAAGAATTTTAGATCATAATCCATCAACTATTGTAAATGAACCTATATATGATATAATGTTTATATAATAATATGTAGTTCAAAACTGCATGGTTGACGGACTCGCCAAGACAAGAAATGTGATATAAAACTGAAAGCCACACATGGAATTTACGTCTATAAGAATGTATTCGTATTCTTATAACTATGGTGCAGTGAAAGAACAATATCATGCTGAATTCCAAATAAGAATTGCCATAATAACGCCTTCAGCCATTATTACTGTTATTATAACTTTTTCATTATCGGGATTTATATTCATATGCATAAATCAGATTTGCGATATGATATGAAATGGCATCTTAAAAAACAAGTATAAAAACTCAACACTTCCTAATTGCTGTCAATTCCTCTAAATAGCTACGGATTTGTCTGAAAAACTCTAAATTACGCTCAATTTTCCTGAAATTTCCTGAATAAGAGAGTGATCAGAGAGTAAGTCATCAGAGTGATTCTTAATTTATTCTTGTTACTCCTAATACAACTTCTCAATACTTGTCTTAATCCTCAAAATTATTTCTGATAATCCATTTCTATTCCTAATACCTGTAAGTTCGTTGTAGTGACTCAAAATTGCTTCATCTGGGTTTTAATTGATTGTGCTGAATATATCTAGTAGCGTAATAGTAACACTAACTTCCAAGGCTACCAAGTTTTTCCTGATTTCTGTTGTTGTAGTTATTTTTTGCGACTAATAATCATGATACGAAATAAAGCGAACTTTCAATCGTTGGTTTTACGTTATCATTTTAGATATTTGCGACTCGATATTTTTACGAAGCTCAATTAAGAACATATGTGGTTAAGCTTTTAACCGAGCACTCGAACAAAAATTAACGAGGCACATTAATTTTTTTAAAGTTTTTATATCTTTTTGCGATGATTACTTTCTCTTGTTGATTGGGCTGAAACTGCCGATTAATCGTAAAAACAAGTACCAAATGTGTACTAGTACTAAATTGAAAGCCAGTGAGAGGTATTGAGAGATGCTATTGGGGGTAATTGGAATATATTGAGAACTATTCAGAAAAAAATTGGAAACTATTGAAGCAGTTTGACAGGTTTACAATGTATTAAGAGAAATTAGGAGTGTTTCGCTCTTTTGCTTTATCTGTATCAGGACATCCGCTCAGCCACAACATTTGATTACAACCATTAATTTATATATACTTTATAATTTATTTGATGGTACAATTCTCCCGTTTTTTCAAGTTAAGTAAATAATGTTATTGCCAAAGAATTATTTTTTTAATAACTTATAAGTAAAAAAGTTTTAAGTATTACATCGGCCAAATATCCTCCGTTAACATTCATGCATTCTTAGAGCTAAAATTGAAAAGGTTTGCACAAGCTTCTTTACAGGCTTCACAACTTATTAATACCGGTATTCCTGCAATATCGTCGGGATTTCGTTGTTTGAAGGGTGGGAGCTTTTGCTAGGTGGATAAGTTTGAAACACTTATATTTTTAGGTATACCTATAAAAAGAAGCCACTCGCTGTTCTGTAATTAAAACATAAATGAGTAGCACTCGTAATTAAAAGTTGTATTGGAATCATTCATAAAATGAAAATTTTCATATTATCCATGTTGTCGATCTACACCTCTACCTCTGTTGAGTATAAGTCATATTTCTATAAGAATTTCTATAATACTGCCAATGAAACGATTTTTTAATTTATCCATAACAGCATCACTATGAATAATACTGTAATAATTTAACTTCTCTTTGAAGTGTTGTCCTCTTGTAACATTTTTCTTCATTTCTATTATCTATATCATTATAGAGTTCTTGCACTTCCCATGTAAGTTATTCGTTGTTTTTAACCTGTTACCAATTGCTTTATTAATTTGTATTGATTCTTCGTCCAAGTCCTCAGTTGTAATTTTTTCAAAAGTACAATACTTCTTATTTCATTTCTGATACTTGACTGTTATACGCACTAGTCTGTGGTCGCTACCGAATTCCAATATGTTTATAACCTCCGCATTTCATACACTTTCCATATGACATGTATCTATTATGATTTTGTGACCTGATAAAGATTGTCATTATTAAAATAATTTGTATTACTTGTTCCTGACCAAAATGCTCCCATTATAGAATTTTCCGCTACTCTTCTTAAACTTCCTTTATTAAAGTCTCCCATGACTAGTATGTTCCATATCTGGTTTCATCCATTAATTGTTTCCAAATTGTCGTAAAAGCTTTCTATATCCGCAATCGGTCAATTCAGTGCACTATGAAAGTGAATCAATTTTTTCTTCCATTGTCTGTTACCTATACAAGTATACAATCATTTACTCACCCTGACCTCAATTATTTTTTCTTTCCAAACGTCCCTTGTTATAAAATCTACGCCACATTGTCTGTTCGCCGCTGGTCCATGACAAAATGGTATACCTATATGTTACATTTTAATTTTTGAAATAGTGTGTTTCAACTCTATCATCTTATATCCTCTTTTCTCAATGTTCGTGCATCATAGGGCGCTCGGCTATATTATTCAGCAGTGGTCAGTTGTAGTGAGGTAACTTATTCTCTGTTTTTGTGTACATCATATTCAGTTGATCGTATGCCTTCTTTTGTGCTTTAATCATCAACAGTTCTTCTTGGTATATTCTATCTTCAATCCATCTTCAGATCTTTGTCGTTTATTTTTCTACTTTGTTACTATTTTCCCTTTTCTTCCCTTGAGAGTTCTCTTCATATCTGGTATTGACTTCCTCGAAGAACTACTCTTTATCTGTTATCCACTTCAATAATCGCCTTATAGTAGACTATATAGTATAACATTGCATTCTCGATCTTCTCTCGCCACATTAGTTAATCTTATTTCATGTTAATACTTTTGCTGGAGCACTTGATTGACTCGTATTTATTCATAACGTGTCTTAGATCTTTGAATTCCGTTTTTAATTCTACTTTACTTGTCATTGACAATTTCTGTATTGCCAATATAACTTGTGCTAGGTTTTCCACCATTGTACTTCTTTCCAAAGTTAGATGTCAGTTTTTAACTTACATGAATTTCCACGAATTGCACGAATGCTTCCTGGTAAGTCTAATAATGTATTCAATTTTAGTACGCATCCACTTTTAATTCCTTACACCTACACGAAGCTTCTTCACTGAGCACTTTTCTTATGTGCAAATCGTAGATTTATTTAAATACTTTATCCAAGCACCTGTTTTTTTTTTGAATACAGTAATTTTTCGTTCAAAGAAAAGTCAACCCATCGAAAACTGGATACCTGTGGAAGGCCCTCAACAAAGTACGTACGGGACATGGAGTCTGTGGTGATAGCCTCCACAAATGGGAAGTGCTATCATTGTCTCAGTGTAACTGTGGAACTCCAAAACAATCTAACTAGCATTGTGGGAAACTGACCCATTAGATTTTATCCTAACGAGGGAGTTCTTTGATGCTTAACCCGCAGCCCTTCACTGCCTAGCCGAATTGGATATACAATTTTAGGTTTTGGTTATACTTCCTATTAAGTGTTATGTATTTGCATATTTTATGTATTTTGGATATATTTGTAGTTTATAACTTTTACTTACTATGGTGTTGGGTGTCTTGTATTATATGCCATGCGCTAAATAATCTTTTTTTTTGTTCGTCTTCTATTTTTACTACCTGCTCTTACTGAAACCAATCTGAGAATATGGTATAAAATTACAGGGATCTGCTAGCAAAAAAAATATGTTCTCATAATCAATTTAAGTTACCGATCCATACTAAAAGGTTGAGAAGGTTGGACCCGCTCGACTTGCCATGAAGATCTTAGCATAAGAGGAAAAGGAATACAATAACACAACAGACAAAAGCACTAGTGACGCATCATTGGACGCGAACACACTGTGATAGTTCATTGAATACTGTTTGCTGTTGTTTTTGTTAACAGATTACAGTAATAAAGAAGTCATAAAAAATACAGATGACTTACAATCTTAATAGTACAAAATCGGAAGCTAATTTGAAGCAGTAGATCGATATATCTACAATAAAGTATATATGAATCAAAAACTCAAACGCCAAGCTTTATGCTACTCAACTTATTAGCAGGAACGACATCTCTTAAGTACCTTAGCATTTTTCTCTACTCTGGCTTAACGTAGAGAGAAATAACTAATCTAAACAAAACTTTAAATCGAAGTATAATTTTACTGCACCAAATAAATTTGAAAATTGTAAAGTATTAATACATCCATGCTTTTATATCTCACCTAACTTATTGTATATCAGATACAATGTTAATAATCACAAAATAAATGGCAAATATTATTCTAGATTGATTATACCGGGGATGGATAGAGTGAGAAAGCCTAATCATATCAAAACATAGTTATGTTGGACATATCAAAGTTTCTGTTCAGGTTTCCTTAATATTGATTCTGTGGTGCTCTTTGTTATGGTTGTTTTATTAAACACGTTTTATGAGTTTACTATATTTAATAGCATTTCTAAGTAATTATGTACTAAAGCTATAAATTTGACATGTAATAATGCTGATGGATATTTTCGTCGATAAAGATTATTGTTATTATACTTTACATAGTTCAACGCTTTGATAATTTTGGTGTTTTAAATGTTATTTAACAAA
The DNA here is from genome assembly GCF_036711975.1 of Onthophagus taurus. Lineage (NCBI taxonomy): Eukaryota > Metazoa > Arthropoda > Insecta > Coleoptera > Scarabaeidae > Onthophagus > Onthophagus taurus. The sequence goes on from NC_091966.1 coordinate 27,184,695, forward strand.
CCAGCTGTACAAATAAACCAAGAAGTTATCGATGATCAAAAGTCATCTTATTTGACCTATCAGCCAGTTGTGTAAAAATAGCAACATTGGTTATAAAATTCATGTAGGCTAAAAATTGCTGCTTCGAGATTTTGTAAATGAATTAACCAAACTTGAAAAAAATGGAATTTGTTATCTTGAAGCTATTCTTTTAAGTTTGCAAAAAGTCAATTGATTCAAGTTAAAACTATAAAAATAAAGTAATAACAATCATTTCAGTTTTAGGAAATTTATTTCTCTTTTCACTTCCTAGTAGACTTAAAAAAAACTTTATAAAGAATTTACGATCGATCGTTCTTTGATAGTATCACATCTTATTGCTGTATACGTCAGTTAACCTCGACTTGCATTTGAGATGGTATCTTACCTGGTATTTGTTAAAATCCGTAACAGGTTCTCCTGCCACTTCCCAGGATATCTTCGGCTTTCTACCGCTCGACGTCCGAACCCTGACACAAAAGGCACTCGTCCCTCCGGGCGTTACAATTACCGAAGAAGGAGTTTTCAAGAATTCGACGTCCGGCCTTTGGAGAGAGCATTCTACAAAAAAAGACCATAAAAAAACGTTGTTAACTCGGTTGAAATAAGGTCGGTTTAGAATTATGTAACAGGTAATAGATAAACGAACGTCTCGAAAAGACTTGAAAAACTATACAAAGAAGAAGACGTACTTAGCGTTTACAAAAAAGAATCCTGCGGAGGCCGGATAAAAAGAAAAGGGGCTCTCACATTAATTCGGTGGCAATTGGCGAACATCAGCACTTAATTTTTATTGCGGTAAACGGAATCTGGCGAGGGCCCCGCGTTCAGAGTCCGTCTTCATTGCGGTGATTAATACGGAATTTTAATGAAGTGCTTCGAGTACGAAAGATGCGGGTTCAGAGGCGGGTTGCGCGTCTAGCTGCGAATAACCGACCAATTTTCAACGCGTTATTACTATAATTATTGTAGCACAGGTGGATGTCGGTGAAATGCTGGGTTATTTTCTTTTTTCTTACGAAAACGTGCAATATCCAAGGAGAAAATTAAACCGAAATGGCAAGAAAATTATAGTTGGATTTATATAATTAACTTTGACATGGTAAAATTTTAACATAACTCTTTTCTTCGACGATGCATACATGTTTATGTACTTTATTCATATTATTATTATTACTTTCTCCAGATAAAAACTTTTCTTTACGATCAGAAATTATGTTTTACAACTAAAGATTCATAAAAATAATCATTATAATGATTCCTTGAGGTTTTCTCAAAATGGAAATAAAAAAAATTTTATTTCCAAAAGCAATCGTTTTTAATAAAATTTTGTAGTAAAATCTTGCCGAAAAGATATAGTAAAATTTATGACAATCATTACGAAGTAAAAGAGTTCTGCGAGCAACGATGGTGAATAAAATAAATCGTCGTGCTAATGAAGTTGAGAAGTCTCCAGGTCGTACGTCACTTTGTAACGAGAATATAATTTTGTCGGCAAATTCTCGGAGAGAGAAGAGGCCGCTTTTGTCTCTCATATATTTACTGTAATGTCCACGACCGCTCGTTTTCCAGTGAGATATGTTGGATCGGGTATCTTGAAGAAGAAGACAATTTACTGACCCCATCGTGTCGTCATGGTAATTTTTAAATACGACTTCTTAGACTCGTTGAATCCGGAACAAATTCCAATGAATTATGTATCAGACTGTCCTTATTCTTTATTTATACGCTCCCACGTAAGTCTTAGTTCAAACTCGGCGTGGTGATGGAATGTAACGGCAAAGATAAATCTACCTACACATATCATGACCTGCTCAATTAAGTTAACGTTTAGGAATTATTTTACCGTTGAATTTCGTAAATTTTATACTTTCTTCATATATGGCGCCAGTTAACACATTTTGGGCGCCACGAGACATCGTCGAGGACGCCTATAAATCGGCCAGAGTTTCTTTTACGCAACAGTACATATATATTGTTGTTCGTTTGCATACCATCGCGCTTACGAGATCGATGAAAACGACGAGATAAGCTCGCGAACGTAAGAGGTCCTCCAAGAAGGAATAAAAACTTGCGATGTTTACACCGATTTCCAATTAACGATCGTAAGGGCATGTTCTTCTCGACGACGACGTCTCCGATTCGGCCGACGACGCACAATAAATCCTTTCATTGGAGACGCCTCCGTTCTGTAGTTGCATTATGCGTGCTTAAATGCGTATTCATTAGCGAAATTTCCTGATAAGTTGACGTCGTTGTCGTCAAGTACGTACGAGACAATTTAAAAAGAAACTTACGATCAAGAAATGTTAATAAGTTAATAAAACCAAGAAAATATGTTTATCAAAAGTAAACCAGATGTTCTGGTTTTCTTATCAGATGAACTCTCGACGTCAATTAAGGAAGTTTTTATGTGATTTTTCAGTAATAAACTCACGCTCCGATGATTGATGGTAAACAGACGCAATGCCGCGCTGCTCGTGTTGTTATTGCCTATTGCGTTTTTGTGTCGACCAAGGAGTTTTAAAAAAAGAAACCGATGCACGCGGACTCTCGCTGCGTTCTTAATTTAAATAAGTTTTATAACGTATCGTGCAATATATTACCGATATAAATTACAAGACGTTCAACTCCGTCGGCCACAAAGTGCTTTTGCATTGAGAAAAATTAATTATAATTAATATCTCCATACAATATACGCGGAAAACCACGTATGGAACTCACCGCTAGCCTAAATTAAAAAACGTTATTTATTGTTTAATTAAAATGGTAATCTTTAATAATAATTGGATTGTCGATAAGAATTAAAAAAAAAATTGAGCGAGTTCTTTACAAATTCTATATCACGAATTCCTTAGTTAATTTACACATCAAGGCAGCATGCCAATTGCGACTTGCAAATTTTTTTTTGTATAGTTACATTCTGCTATAATTTGTAGTCTTTGATCGCGTTTCCGAGAATTCCCCGCGTCTTTCTTTCATTACTCTTCGTTCTTACAATTAGTTTTAATTCTGTCACTAGTAGAGAATTAATTTTGGTTTAAAATAAAATGACTTTGATTTCAACAACCAAATTTTTCGATATATTGAGTTTACTTGATTTTGTTCTATAGATCATCATTCATATTCTCGGAAAAACAAGAACTATTTTTTCAAGGGCATAATGTTGACCGTGGATAGAAATTGTTTGGATCGTATTCTTTTTGATTTCTGTTGTCACGTGGTAGCGTTTTCAATAATTTGACTGATTTCTTAGTATGTATTTTGAGACTTTTTGCTAGCCTCTCGGTGAAGAGCAATTGCAATGATTTTTCTGTAACGAACGGACTGTTAAGAATGTGCTCTAGACAGATAAGTGCAAAATACCAACGTAAAGTAAATATTTTTAAATTGAAAAAAAATTATGATAAGAATTGCCTTTTTTGAATAACAGAAATATCGCACATTACTCTAAATCTACGATGCTGGCTTCAAAAAATTGCATATCGCATCAACTATGATGCAAATGAATTCCACGAAAATAGTATATTAAAAAACAAGTTTCGTAAGACACGTTTGAAATGCACGAATTCAAGTTTTTAAGTTTTTAATGAAAGTTTTTTAAGTCTTATGAAACGTGTTTTTTATGCTATTTTTTGTAATTCGCGTTTTTATCCTTTTTTTTCTCAAAAATAAAATAAATTTTGACAATGTAGGGAAATAGGTATGTAGCAGTTGGTAACACCGTAACACTTGAAAATAGAAATTTGAATTGACAATTAGAAACTGTCAAAACACAAAATGTATTCACCTGACAAAAATGTTTCATGTACACCTCCCAAAATAAGAGAAATTGCTCAGAGTTCAATGTCCTCATCATTGTGGACCTTGTATTCGATGCTAAGAACGTGTTTAAACATTCATAGACAAACATTGTCACAATGACAACTAGAAAAATTAATGACCCAATGTCACCAACTTGAACTGGTTCCATAAAATGTTCTAACTAAAATCTCATTACAGCATCGGATGCTGTAAGGAGTCTCATTACTGCACCCGTTTGAGTACTGTTATAGCTTTCATTACCGTCGCGAATTACAAAAAAGGTATTTATCATAGCCAGAATGTATAGAAAATATAGTACAGTATTTTTAATTATTCGTTAAAATCTTTACAACTTATACAAAATGTTTTTTTTGTAGAATGTTCGCGTATATCAGCATTATATAATTTGTACAAGTTTGTCTTGTTTTTCTGTCTCCGGCTTTTTGGTTCAAAAATCTTACAAAATTCGACAGAATCTTAGCTTAGGTGTACAGAGAAGCAATTTTTTTTTATATTATGCACAATTGTATAACACCTACTAAATACATACTAATTAGTTACTTATTTTTAACACCAAATTAAACTAGATAATGTTTTGCAGCTTTTCCCAGTGATCCAGTCTGCTTTACCCATAATATAGCAAAATATTGTTATATTTTTACCGTTTTAAGACCAAAACGCAAAAACGCGCACACTGCGATACACGGAACACACGTTTAGGGTATTATTGTTTTTGTTATAATTCTGCACTATTGCTCGCGTTTGAATCTACTAGGGCACTAGGTCACTAAATCGAACGACTTCATCCTCTAAAGGCGACGCAGGGCATCCTCATTGCCGAGAAGCTGGATGGCTTCGATGTTAGGATGATCGTGCATTCTCTTCTCATGTTTAGATGCGAATGATGCAATTTCTGATGACACCGATGCTACTTTCAAGTCGCAATGGAGGTCGGTGTTTCTTATATATCAGGGTGCATTCACCATGCACCTTAGTACTTTGTTCTGGAATCTTTGAATCAGACTTGCTTTTGTCTTGCAGGTACAACCCCACAGTTGGATTCCGTACGTCCATTTTGATTTTAACACTTGCTTGTATATTAGCAACTTGTTACTTAGTGATAGCGCTGATTTTTTGTCAATATAGGTGTCTAAATTTGATATCAACTTCCTTACACTTTTTTTTTTGACGTGAGCTTTCCATTTGAGTTTGGCATTCAGCGTCATACCAAGATATTTTGCGGTGTCGGCTTAAGGGACTGCATTGCTATTTATGTGTACTGAGACATAGTTTACTTTCTTATAAGTAAAATTTATGTATGTCGATTTATTTGTATTTAGTTTTATTAGCCATCGTTTGGTCCAGTTTTTTATTGAATTTAAGGCCAATTGTAACTTATTTGCTGCAACTACTTCATTTTCTGCAACAGCCAAGATCGCTGTGTCATCTGCGAATGTAGCTGTTAAAGTTTCTGGTTCCTGAGGAAGGTCGAATGTATAGAGTAAGTACAGTGTTGGGCCAAGCCCACTTCCTTGGGGAACTCCGGCTCGCATTTCATGTAGTATGGAATAAGCGTTTTCGTATTTTACTCTAAAATATCGATCAGAAAAATACAATTTTAATAGTTGACTATACGTTGATGGTAGTATTTGGTCTAGTTTGTAATTTAAACCATCTAACCAGATTTTGTCGAAAGCTTGCGCAACATCCAGAAATACGGCAGAGCAGGCTTTATTTTCTTCCATTGCTATTTGTCTAATAGTATTTGTTATTCTATGTACTTAGTCTATTGTTGCATGTTTATTCCGAAACCCAAATTGATGTGTTGGTATTAGGGCATTTTCTTCTATGACAGGTTTTAGTCTTTTTAATAGTAATTTTTCAAGCAGGTTTGATAGTAATAGGGTAATAATGAGATTGTCCTATATGATGTAACATCTGTGGGGGGTTTACCAGGTTTTGGTATCATTATTATTTCAGCAACTTTCCATGTGCTTGGGAAGTATTTCTGTTTAAAAGCAGCATTAATTATGTGTAATAGTTTTGTAATCGCCCGGTTTGGTAGATGTTTCAATGTTTCTCCATTAATTAGGTGATAGCCATATTTCTTTAAATTTAATTTTTATATTTCATAGTACAGTTCTTTCATTCTTACACATGGTATATAACTCTGCTGATCACTTTGAATTACGCTAGGGACACTATTTAGCATGATTGTTGGACTGTCTGATGTAAAAGTTTCTTTCAAATGTTCAGCAAACAAATTAACTTTTTTTTTAATGCTCTTAGCCCAATTTCCATTATTATTTCGAACAGAATCTTAGCTTAGGTGTACAGATAAGCAATGTGGTCAACAACTAAACTATACGCCGCGCCGTGTAAATTCTATAATAATTATAGTTGTAGATTGCAATGTTGATTTTGACACTGGGGATAAGGATTCCTGTGATATTTATGTTCTGTACAGCAATTCCAATGTTCTCTAATGAATTACTTAGATTACATTTTTTGAAACTTTGGATCGTGTGGTGTTCTGCAGGATTATAATATATTTTTATAGTTTTCAGTCTACTACAATGTTTTTGCCACACTAGGGATTACTTTGTGCTAACAATGCTCAACTAACATCTAAATTGACAACGATAAACTACACTATTTATCAATAAATATTTGAATACCTATGCAAATACCACAAAATAACCAAAAAAGGACGCTGACGGTGGTTCCTTTGATGTTGGAGAAACCGTTTTTTGGCCTCAATTTAAATTCCGCCACCTTGAAAAGGGGTCACAACGGCACAGAATAACCATAAAGGTCACTGAGGATATCCCGCCAAATCTGGGAATAAATTGATGGTATATGTGGTACACCTTGTTGTTATCATGACATCACCGCGCAGACGCAAAAAAAAAATCAGTTTTGATACCCCCAGTGACTTTTCTGGTTAATCTGTGCTTTACGCCATTCAATATCGGGTAGTAAACAACATTGCCTTTATTCGCATGCAAAATGTCACGCAGTGTAGAGTTGTCTGCTTTCGAGAAAGGTGTAATCGATACATAGAGACACAGAAATGGTCGACCCTTATGGAGCATATCTAGTCAGTTGAATTACCCAAAATCGACAGCGGGCTATGTTATTTGAAGTGCAATGGGAGCGGTGATTGTCCGAATGTTCCCCAAGCCGGTAGACTCACAGAACTGGGAGATAGAGACCGGCGAGTGCTGTCCAAATTAATTCAAAAACACCGCACTAAACCGATGTTGGTGGGATTATGGTCTTGGAGTCTTTCTTCTGGTATGGAGTGAGACAATTTATGGTAAGCGCAACACCGATGGTCACTCCATAATTTTAGATAACAATATGCTTCCTATGTTATGGTAATTTTACTGAGTGCGCTCATGTTATGAGGGCTATTTTCTCTTCAAAGTCCGATCAGTCAGCATGCAAATATCTCTCGAACAGTAGGGTCTCCCGCAAAGTGTGAGGTACGTCCTGTCAGTCGACTTCTGCATGAAGGTTATAATAAAGCCGAGGGCAATTGGGACAATGCATGACCGCACACTGCAGCTGCGACAAAGCAGATCTTGCAGTCTTTCCCATGGGATGTGTTTTGTCATCCACTATAAAGCCCGGACTTGCTGAAATAAAACAGTTTTGATTTTCACGGTGGTTTTCATTTTGCGGCCAATCAGATCATGAACAAGTAGCCCTTGTATTTTTCGGACAACAATACCGTTGCTGTCATGTTGCAAGGTTCACGATCAATTGGTACAGTACAATGGGGTTGCATGAATGGACTGATCTACGCAGAGCCCAGACTGAACCTAATCAAGAACCTCTGGGACGAATTGGATCGCTGAGTAAAGAAATGCAACAACCGTACAAAAGCGGTGAAAGAGCTTACGTGTCTTCATCAAGCCGAGTGGAAGAATACTCTGGAAACCTGGAGAGTGTTGAGGTTGAAGTTCAATTCCCACACATGGAGGCTCTACTAAGTATTGAATACGAATAAAGATTATAACATTTTATTCATTTTAATAAATAATACAAATGAAGAAAACCTTCCCACAATTAAACATTTGTTTAAAAATTTCGAAAGAACTTGTAGTATATATGACAGCATTGACAATGTATCGACAAACATTGCTATTGAACGGCGATTTCGTTCCGCCAGCAATATTATCGATACGATTGAAAAATAAAATTTTGATGTAAATATGATTTAGTATTAATGAAGCTCATTTTCCTTTGGGTACATTAATAAATAAAATAACCGCATTTGAGTGACAGAACATCCTCAATTTTAAGATGTATCTCCATTCCAAAACGAGTAACTGTTTGGTGTGGAATGTCAAAGCTAACCTAATCCAGCCCCATTGAGTGTTTGAAGTCTTGGAAGACTACTTTGGAGAACGCATTCTGGTAGCGAGAGGCCACCATATTCCCCTGATTTCAAATGATTCAAATTTGTGTGCTAATATTAGGCAATAATTTTTGAATATTTAATTTTTATATCATTTAGCTCAATAATAATTGTCACCTGTATATAAATACAGTCCGCGTCAAATGTAACTCCCCCTATTTAATTTGAAAACGGTTCGAAGTATTATAAGCAAAATACGTGGATTTTTATTATCTCAAATATTTTAGCATGAAAAAACAATTATTCTGGAAAATGGGTGAACTTTATAATAGCAAATGGTATAGAGCGGTCTTGTCTAGTTACCTGGTCAACTGTTTACAATACTGTGGATGTGTCATTGGCATACACTAATATTGTTGTATGATTGACGGAAAGAAGTTGTACACCGTCATTTTGTAAAATAAAATTACATTAGCTCAAGTAAAGAGAAAGAATTTAGGAATTTTGGATACTTTCAGTTTGCACGAAAAGAACTAGGTACAAAGTGATCAGATAAAACATCTCTTCCGGTTAAGCGATCTCTGTTCTTAATAATTGTAATCTTGTAAACAACTATCGCCCTATATCCATTCTGCCAATAATGCGAAAATTCTTCGCAGAACTCATTTATAATAGATCATTTTGTCAAATTAAGTCATGTATTGGTATGGAACAACACGCTTTCTACCCTGGACGTTCTCTTGAGACCAATCTGTTAGTGTATACTGATTTCCTTTTTTCAACTATTGATAAAAACGCTCAAGTGGATGCTATTTATAGCGAGTTTAGCAAAGCTTTTGATACGGTTGATTACAATTTATTACTTTTAAAGCTGAAACGCGTAGGTCAAGACATATCTTCGATGTTATCGATTCGATTATATCGATCAGATTTTATGCGATTAGCACGGATCTCGCTCCAATAAATTATTCCTAGCTTATTATTTCATATTTTTCATTCCAAGATAATTATAGAAAATAAAACTGTCAAGTAATTCTTGAGGATCTATATTGGGAACATCAAAGTAATTTGATCAAAATCTAGCGACACATTAGCTGAATTGACATTAATTACTTAAGTTACTAAAAAAAATAAATGCGAAATCCCTGTTTTCTTTTTTTGCTTGAAAGCAAAATTTTGCTTGAAATTCTATACAGCTGTGGTATAAATGTACTCTGCTCGTTATTACGAAGATTAAAATGTGCCGTTACTGCGAATACCCAACCGAGACTTATAACGAGAAAACCCTTGTACGGAAAATCGATTGCACATATTGAAACTTCTCAGAAACTTATCAATCAATCATTGCTTATTAATTAACTGATTTCAATGATTAATAACAATCAAAACCTTCCTATTTTGAGATCCAGCGTCACAAAATTCATTAATTTCAAACTGTTATATCGATCACAGATTTATAAAATATATTAGATTTATAACGAATTATTTTCAAAATGTGTTTCCGGTGGATTCATAGTTTCAACTCTTATGATATATTATTAACCGGGAATATATGAAGAACATTCATGCAGAACTCAAAATGTCCACTTGAAAAAGTAGCGGATTTATTGAGTTCTGCACGAATGCTCTTCACATATTCCACTTTAAATTTTTTTGAACCAGATATCCAACTTTCTTTTGATTAAATGTACCGAAATTTTATGAAAAACAATCTCGGTTAGTAAATATTTATGCATTTTTTCAAATTTGAGGTTTACGAGTTCAACAGTATGCCTAATAGTTGCAACAATTAAAAGCCAGTAATGATTACAATTGTGGAAACAAAAATTAGTATTTTAGTTTTATAAAACTATAGTAGTAGAGTTAAGAGTATTGTTGATTAAGATATAAATCGTTAAAACCTCTCGAAACGTTATCATGTTAAGATCACTTCAATGTATATTTATTTCCGTGTTATTGAGGGCTAGACATCCAGCTGTCAAAATTACGACGTCGTTTAATGATCAGTACGTAGTTAATTACCGAGTTGTGAGCTCGGCCATTTCGACGTGGTGTTCACCGAAACGCACGAGTTCGGTTAAGATATTGATCATTAAAATGGGTCAATTAATAAAAAAATATCGAATGAATTTGATTGGGTTGTTTATTCAGAGTTTATATAAAGTTTTGTGAAATTTCGGTTCTCTTAATTAACACCATGTCAACCTTCGAAAATATAAATCATTAAAAATGTTCTGAAACAAGTTTATTCCGAATAATTAATGACGTTATGTTACATTGTATTCAATAAGTTATAATATCGGAAACAATATCATTCGGGGATCGGTACAAAGTGAAGAAGCAATAGATTTGTCTTCTTAACGACTTACGTAATGTGCTCAAGAATCTCGTATATATTAGAATGCTATAGCACAGGGAGAGAAACTGGTGGTTATATCCTGGACCGCACACTGAAAAAGTCTAAAATATAAGAGAATGGAAAAGTAATTTTCCAAAACTAACAAAATAATTTAGTATTGCACACGACTTTGGTGTGAAAGTATCCATTTTGTAAATATTCGTTTTAAAACGAGTAGCATATTTTCTGCTTCAGGTTGCAAGTCACAAGTAGTATACTACTTTTATGTGAAAGCCGCCTTAAATTCCGACTCTTGCAAGTAAACTTTACACAGTGTTTATGAGAAGCTTGGGTAATTTTAGTGAGACGTTTGCGAACAATAAAAAAAATTTTTTTGTCATGAAGTGATTTACGCTAAGAAGTAAAACTGGGTAAAAATTCCGAACGCGGTGGAATTGCTTGGTAATGCAACGAAAGAATGACAATAAAAATTCTTAGGGTTACAAAATCGAAAGGGAATATTTTCAACAAACGTTTAAATTACTTGTAAGGCTAAAGAACGGTTTATAACAAATCTCAAAAATGCGAAATAACGTTGCAGGCATCTCTCAATTTTTAATAACAACTATTTCATTTTTGAAAACAAGTTCGAAGAAATGACAAAGTTACATGAATTCTTCTCAGCTGAAGGAATACTACAGGAGAATAATTGCTTCGTTGTAACAGTAGTCTTCGTAATGCTAAGATTTATGATTTAACCTCTAATGTATTTGACACATGTGCAAAACTTATACTTCCCCATCATTCCAGAATTGGGATAAATATCTTATGTTTCACAACAAAATTTCAGAAACATAAGTTCAATGGAACCAATAAGATCACTGTGTTACTAACTTTTTGGCGGCCACTGTATCTTACACAAATTTATGGATGATTGAGTGGTCAGAAAGTTTACTTGGATTGAATAAAGGTACATAATGCGGTACGTCTTTCCTTCGAAAGTAATCGGTAAATTACATTTTTCCTTAAATTAATTTCAAGATCTACTGTAACACCATCAAAAAGTGGGGTTTATATAGGGTTTTTATGCATAATATTATTATTTTTTTTATTTGTATGCAACAATTAACATACATCTGAATTCTTCCAACTTACAACAACTATAGAGTCTAAACTAATTTAGTTCAGTGACTTCATTAGTGATCTGTGTTATTTCCTTACAACTGCACTCTCACTCCGTACAAAGCTTTTTACACGTCATTACACCAGCTCAAATGGTTTTATCCTCTTCAATCTACGGCACAGTAGTTGAAATACTTCTGCATCTTCGTGTAGATGAACCCGTTCTTTGTACTTCTTTGCGTACATTTTGATTACCTTCTTAACCGTTGGGATATTATTTTGATGGTTGATTATTTAGGTCTCTGTGTACGTCATTATTCGTTACTTACCATGGGGCATTCTACGTTCAATTTATTTTTGTCTGTATTTCTTGAATGAGGTTTTAAGATCCTGCTTTATACCATGATTTGTTACACAATGATAGGTTGTAGTATTATTTATTACCCATTTATATTATCCAAATTTCATAAACAATTCTACCTTAACTTGATATCAACTGTCATGTTTAAGTACCTATAGCGCTGTTTTCGTACGGAACTATTATTAATAGTACCGTTAATAGTTAAAAGTTTAGTAGTTTTCTGGTTTGTAAATGTATACAGTGCATCAAAGTTACTATCACTTCCGCCCAAACCGGAAATGATATTTGGTTATAGTACGTAAAAAAATCACAAATCAAAATTTAAAATTGACCAGTTCGAGCATTTTTGCTGAATAGTAATCGCTAAAATTTTATCGAATTTATTCCTTTCATCGTGAACGCACTGTATGTTTCGATTCATTCCATTTAATGTTTCATCTTTTGGGCCACTCACAGGTACTATTGCTTGCTATCTGCAACACTTGACTGAAGGTTTTAACGTTTGGTCCCGCTGCGAGCAATGTTATGTGGTGTAGATCTGGCATATCTCTGGTATATAGAACATACAGTAGAGGTACTCCTTCTTGAATTTCCTTTAAATCCGAATTTGTTGGGTATGTACGAAGTTAAGATTTCTACATATTGTTTTAGCAAGAATTTGGTCAACTTATAAATCAGACCTTCGTGCTATACTTTATCAAACGCTTATGTTACATCTAGGAACACCACAGCACAAACTTGTTTTTCTTCGATTGGTATCGAGTTATTTGGTCGATACTTCTGCCTAAAGCGAAATTGTTGGTCATGTATTAAATTAGTTTGTTGAATGATTAGTTCGATGGATTAATTCGTTTTAGTAATTGTTTCTGAAATAGTATGGAAACTATTGGCAGGTCTATATGATTTGGCGTCATACGGCGGTTTACCTGGCTTAGGTAGCATAATAATTTCTACTACCTTCTAGTTTGCGGTATGTATTTGAATCTGTACCTTTTTTTTGGAAAATTTTTTTAGGATTTAGATTAGATAGTACCTCTTCACCTACTTTTTTCGGCCTAACTGGAATATAGTAAGATATTCGGTGTAAATATGTCTGTTAAATTTTCTGCAAAGATGCCAGTTTTGTGTTTGGTTTCCCTTGTCCATTCACCTAATTCCTTTCTAAAGCGAATTCGAAAGTTTTCTACAACCAAGAATCGTTCTCCTCTTCACTTGTTAGACTGAGTAAAACTGTGTTCATGAATGCTCCTTTAATTTGGGTATTTCATTTTAATTTTTGTGTTTTATTATTTAATATAGATTTATCTTTTAGGCCCCAATTTTATTGACAAACTTGTTGCTGTTCTTTTGTCTTTGACCAGGTCACGTTGGGTTATTGCCTCCTTTCAAAATATACTTCATTTCTTTGCGATTATTATAAGCAGCTTGTATTAGCTTGGTGAAGTTTGTTTTTAGGTAAATAGGGTTATTTTAGGATTGTACTTTTTTTTTCTAAGCTACCTCATCTTTTATTAAATTGATTCATCATATCCATCATATGTAGCATCATTTATTGAATGGTTTTTTCCTCGTCGTGTTTTGTTGTGATTGGGTTGTTCGCTCGTTTTGATCTCCTTATATTGCACCAGCAAAGAGCAAAGGTCCAGTCGTTTTTTCGATGTAAACATTTTAGGCGCAAGAACTTTTTTCCTTGACTTTGTTGTTCTCTTCTGTTTTGCAGAAATTTGGTAATGTCGCATCCCCTACAACTTGTGTGAGCTTCAGCACAATTTTCATATTTTGGTGCTTTCTTTTTTTGGATTTTCGCAAGGAGCAGTTAGTTGATTTTTGCATATTTAACACATACAGCATTGGGCACACAGAATTTATGGGTGTGTCCCAAGGTTTGATATCTTTGGCATTATGGAATTAATTTTTCTGTTTTAAAAGTTTTTATTTTTACTTTCATAAAGTAATTTCGTTTTTCTGAACAGAGGACATAATTAAATTTTTTAATGGCCAGCTTCACAAAATCATTATATATATTACAGCTGATATATTAAGGCTTGCGAAAACGTTCGATTTATTTTACGTAGTCGTTTTTGGTTGGTACCCTTTCAAATATGGAAAGTAAAAAAGCAGAAGTTTTTGGCATATTTTACTGTTTTGTGTATGAGGAAGATAAACGGCAATGCCACGTTCAGCTTCATTTGTTTATTGTTCATTTAGTTTTTGTGCTAAAAAGGAATTCTTACTTGCCTGGCAATCGACCACATTGCTTAACATCACTGGGGGTTGTTTTTGTAATTTCAATGGTTTCGGCTAACCTTATCCCATATCTTGTTTATGTGGGGACTTTGTTGATTGTATAGGCGATGAGGACATAGTTTTCCCGTTCTTGTTTAGAGGAAGTAACCATGCCGTTGCTCTGTACAGTTTTGAAAAGAGGTCAAAACGGTGTTTAATAGTTGCTTTTTGATTTAATAGTTGGCTAGTTAATAGCCGGCTTTCTTAATTATACATTTTGAACAGATTATTACGTTTAGTGTAGTTCTGTTTAGCATCATGGAGCTACAATTTAAATATAAGTGATCAGTGCTATCAGTAATTACTTCTGTCAGAAGACTAGATATTGCTTGCAGAAGATAAGGTACTGTTTGCAACATTCTACATTCTCCTGGAGAAGACTTCTTATTGCTAGCAAAGAAATAGATCTAGAATCAATTGTTGTGGTTTTTGGGATATGGGTTGATGTGGAGGGCGTGAGTATTAGGTAAGCAACAAAATCTATCAAAAACTATCAAGATATAAGGTTACTGTAATTTAAACTAAGTATCAAATGTTAGCAAACTTATATAATCACTTTAAGATTAATAATATCTAACCAATATTTTGTAAAACACATGACTGTCCTAAAACTTAAAATTCATAACATTAAAAATTCTAAAAAAAAAATTAAAAAAACTATTAATAAGATAAAATAGGATGTATGTAAAAGTATTAATAAGATCCTTATTTGATAACTATCCGTGAGTGAAGAAAAATATGTATCTTCCAATCTGATACGAAACGTAAGAAGAAATCGTCGAGGATTAAACGATCCATTCTCAGCCCGATGTGACGTCGCAAATTTCATTGTTCCGGTCGAATGCGATCATCACACTGATACAATTGACACCGAGACATTGTATTCGGTGCGAAGATGTAGATATGTTTATACCCGAGAGAAGATAAAGCCGCATCAAAACAGATTTCGCCCGTCGCGCGCCAAAGTTTTGTCAGTTGCTCGTATTTATCACATTGTTTTACTGATGTTTTATTTTGTATAATCCCCTCGAATCCGACCATTTTAAGATATGGATCGGGCATTTAAGAGAAACAACACATTAATAACCCGAGGTAAGAAGATTAAAAAGTTGTGATCGCATCGAAATTAAAGTTGTTGTCGTTTACTCACCGTGAACCGTGAGGTGGCATTTCGATGTGATATCACCGAATGTGTTGTACACTTCGCATCTGTAATCTCCGGAATCTTGTACGAATGGGTCTTTGATGATAAGTGATATGGTTCCGTCTTCTGATATGTGTTGGGTGAAATCTTGACAATCGGGAAGAATACAACCATCTTTAATCCAGATAACATCTAAAGGTGATGATCCTTTAATTTTTAGTTGCAATTTTGTTGGACTTCCTTCCATGACATCTTTTTTAACTGGTAAATCTTGTAATATAATTGGAGGATAGGTTATTAATTCTTCAATCATTTTTAATTCGCAACAAATTTCGTGAATAACACCAGATTCGTCTTTAACAACACACTTGTATGTTGCAAAATCACTTTCTTCGACGCAATTAATGGTGAGGATTGAATTATTCTCGTCTAAAGTTACTTTATATTTATCGGATTCGATAATAGGTTCATCACCTCTATACCATTTAATTCCGGGCAGTGGTAGTCCTCTTATATCACTGACCAAACGTGCGGAGCCGCCGATTCTTGAAGAGCTGCCAACGAAATACCTTCTGTACGTCGGCGCCGGTTTCGGAGAGGAACTTCTTGCCCTCAGACCCCTGATTGGATACGCTCGGTGTGCTACAACTTCTAATCTTGCCGTGGCCTCCACTCTGCCAACGTCATTTTCCAAGGTCACTCTGTACAAACCGCCGTCTTCGACAGTCACTTCTCTAATTTCCAATGTTCTCAAGTCATCGACTTCTTTTATCGTAATTCTAGACGATGGCGTTACTATCTGACGATCTTTGTCCCATACGACCCAAGGATCAGGATGACCGGCCACGGCACATTGAAATCGAACCGTTTCACCTTCTTCAGCAACCTTGTTGTGGGGTATCGCGTAGAACTTGGGAGGTGACGCTTTCAAAAGACGATATTTTGGTTCGGCAGATTTTATTTCCCGAACGCGGAGTCGCGCTGATGGAGATACGCTTCTTACTGGGGTTGTTCTTGGTGTTGAATGAGGCGTTGAACCACCCGATATAAATCCTGGAGGTCTTGACATGTGTTGACTTAACAAGTTTTCTTTTTCTTCGGGTACTAAATAATTTAGATAAATTATAATTAATGTTTATTGGAAATAGTTATACTTAATTACCATCAACAACTATACAAGCTGAAGTGTGTGCTTTTCCTAGATCGTTATAAGCGATGCAGGTATATTCCCCTTCATCTTCTGGGTAGACTTCTCTAATTAATAGCTTCGCCGTTGTGCCATCGAATTCCGTTGAAAAATCTCCACCGAGATGGATCAACTGGAATTTTTAATGATTAGTTAGGAAAATAGAATTCATTTTTTGCATCTAAATACTTTTCCAGATTTTTCCCATCTAATATCAGGAGCAGGAGAACATTCAACTTTGCACTCTAAGGATAATGAATCGCCGTCGCAACAACGAATATCTTTTAATTCTTTTACTATAGTTGGGATTGTTTGTAAATTGCTAAAATATAAAGAAAATAAATTGTTACACGCTTATATTGCCCTCGTAGATTGAAACCAACTCGGGTTATTCCCCAAGTTGTTCCATTTCATGTGTATAGATAAATTCGGGGTATTCCCGAGTGTCTTGACACGAGTAAACCCGAATGTTTCTAGTTCTAGGTCTAGTGTTGGTTCTAACGCTAGTGTTAGTTCTACTTATAATTGTTATTCAACGTTAGATTGTTGTATATCTTTCTTGAACGAAAAGTAGAACTAATACTAGACCTAGCACTAAAAACATTCGGATTTAGCCGTACGTCTCTTAAGACGGCTAAGCCCGAATGTTTCTAGTTCTAGCTCTAGTGTTAGTTCTAATTAGTGGTGGAACGGATATCCAGCATCTATCCGGTATCCGGCTATTTGTAAAAATCCGGCCGGACACCGGAATCCGTCCGTTAATATCCGGCTTTGGCCGGATATTAACAACCTATTACTTAGTAGGTTCTCCACCATTCACAGGAATTAGTATCTCTTTTAGGTGTTGGGCATTGCAGATAATAATCAAGTTCAACCCCAAAAGAACTTTTTTCATTGAATACAACTTTATTTATATGACAGGTTTGTCATTAGCAACCTCATTGTAACAATCCCAATACGATATATAAAATCTCTTGTTGCAGTTTCGTCTCCTTCTCTTCTCATGAACTTCGCTTGTAATTTATCATCACATTCATTTCTAATAGAACTGTCGCTGTTATCACTTTCGATTATTAATTAAAGTATCCTCTTCTTAGTGCAAAAAGACGTTTTGAAAAATCACTTTCAGATCATGAGAAATAAATTTTTGAAATGATCGACAATTTTTTCGAATTTTTCAATTTTCGCCGATTAAGTTTTAAAAATTCGTGTAAAATCCCGTTCTTGGAATATGAGTATGAAAATTTTTCAAAATGTTAATAAAAGTGTCCTCTTTCCAATGAACCAACCCGTTTTGAAAAATAGCTTTTAGTTTTTGAGAAAACAATATTTGAAGTTTTGATAAAATTTTCAATGTTGCAATTTTCATCGATAATTTTAAAAATTCGCTATAAAATTAATTTCTTGAAGAATCCTTGTGGAAATGTCACCAATTATTAATTAAAGTGTCCTCTTTTCAATGCAACAAGCCGTTTTGAAAAATCACTTTTAGTTTTTGAGAAATGAATTTTTAAATAATCCGCAATTTTTTCGAATTTTGCAATTTTTGGCGATTAAGTTTTAGAAATTCGTATAAAATCCAGTTCTTGCAATATGAGCATGAAAATTTTCCATAGTGTTAATAAAACTGTCTCCTTTCCAATGAACCAACCCGTTTTGAAAAATAGGTTTTAGTTTTTGTGAAAACAATATTTGAAGTATTGATAAAATTTTCGATGTTGCAATTTTTTTCGGTAACATTCAAAATTCGCTATAAAATTAATTTCTTGAAGGATCATTGTGGAAATATTACTAATTATTAATTAAAGTATTCCCTTTTTAATGCAACAAGCCGTTTTGAAAAATCGCTTTTAGTTTTTGAGAAATACATTTTTGAAATGATCCACAATTTTTTCGAATTTTGCAATTTTCGCCGATTAAGTTTTAAAAATTCGTATAAAGTCAATTTTTTGGAATATGAGTATGAAAATTTCACAAAGTGTTAATAAGAGTGTCCTCTTTCCAATGAACCAACAGGTTTTGAGAAATACCTTTTATTGTTGAGAAAACAATATTTGAAGGTTTGATAAAATTTTTGATGTTGCAATTTTCATCGATAACTTTCAAAATTCGCTATAAAATTCATTTCTTGAAGAATCCTGGAAATATCGCCAATTATTAATTAAAGTATCCTCTTTTTAGAGTTGCTTCGTTAGTTAAGCCAGCATCAAAAAAGTTTATTTTGTATCTTGGATCCAAATAAGTTGACATATCTTATCAGTTTTCTTATTAATTTCATTATTATTCAAATATCGCAATAATGTGGCAATATAGGGTATCACTTCAAAAATGCAGTAGAAATTATAACCATAATGGCCGGATAGATATGCTGGATAATCGGATATCCGGCCGAAGGGGATGCCGAATATCGGTATCCGGCTTTTCGCAAAATCACTATCCGTTCTATCACTAGTTCTAACGTTAGTGTTAGTTCTACTTATAATTGTTACTCAGTGTTAGATTGTTGTATATCTTTCTTGAACAAAAAGTAGCACTAATACTAAACCTAGAACTAAAAACATTCGGATTTAGCCGTACGGCTCTTAAGAAGGCTAAAACCCGAGTGTTCCTAGTTCTAGGTCTAGTGTTAGTTCTAATGTTAGTGTTAGTTCTACTTATAATTGTTACTCAGCGTTAGATTGTTGTATATCTTTCTTGAACAAAAAAGTTTTACATTAGTCCTAGAACTAGAAAGTTTTGAGTGTAGCCGTCTTCAGGCGCATGGCTATTATTATTGCATTAAATATTACCTTATGCGTTTTGTATCCATATTGCTTGTTTTTCCATTCATATCTACAAAATAAAATTATAAAATACATCAACTAGGGTATTTATGTAAATTTTTAAATATACCTTTAACTTTAATTTGTAAAGATATTATAGCTTTCGTATCTCCATGGCAATTTTTAGCGAAAACTGTATAAGTGCCAGTAAAATCGAGTTTAACTTTAGGTATTTCTAGCCTGTATTCAGGACCATCGCCGACTCTATGGAAATGAGCAGCATCTTTGTAATATTCAGGCTAGAAAGAAAATGAAAAATAATAAAAATATTACCTAATTTACATTTAAGACCAAACGAATATATTTGCATATAGTGTGTATGTGCGGATTTTACATGCGCATACAGAGCGGGCGATCAATTTCGGTTGTCGCTTGGTGTCGCGAAATTAATAGTTGGGGATTTATAAGAGTGAAAGGATTAAGTCCGGTTCACGGTTATTTTTTTTTTACTCAAAGGTTTTTTCGAAGTTGAAATTTACGGGGCAGAGGCATAATTGCGTTGTAATTTAACGTTTGCGATTAAAGTCAAAGTGTACTCTCGCTTTTACGGTTAACCGTACAACGCAGTGGATCAACTTGCGCTCCATTTAGGGTAGCTGTGATTACCGTCGCCAAGTGTGAATTACAGCCGATAAAATTATATTGTCGACAAAAATTTTAAGTGCGTCGTAAACGGGGTCGTGCTTCTTTATCGAAACCCAAAAGTTGGGCGACCATAAATCTGAGATAAGTACAGTTACGGAACGACGATTATTGAACAACGTTATGCTACTACGTTACCACTTGTGCAACTCTATAAAGAGTAAGGATATTGGAAAAATTGGGATAAACTTGGAGCTAATTCAGAAGAAACGGGATGCGGTCAGTTTCCTTTTATGTCGTAATCTAAATCGATGTGATATCGAATGAGGCACGCGTCTCCTCAAAATTTACATGTTGGGTTTATGTGGACCACACGTTCTGCAAAACCGCTATCGACATCTCCTGCCATGCTGCTTACCGTAAACGGCTTAAAGCAAAATTTATAAAGCTGCGGATTTGCGCAACCAGTTCCGTGTGCTCTCGAGTAACTTGATATGCTTGTGGGAGAGTTGGTCTACAAACGACATGGTGTTCTGCACGAATGGTCATTGATAATCCAGTTAAGATCGTTATCCAATATGCAAAATATCCCATAGCACATATTAGGTAGTCATTAAAATGTTTTAGTAAACATACTACTTACATTATCATCAAATTTAGTAGAAATAAAGATAAATTAATTTTTCTTTAACGAAGTTTCCTTTCGTGCGTTTTATTGGCGAATCATTGAAATAAATTAAAATCTCGCATGACTGGTTAATTCCAATGAGCAGTTCTCGCTAAATCTTTTCTGGAAAGCCAACCATTAATTATAACACATTGTCGAGGCGGACGTGCTGATAATAATAAGAGAATTAAGCGTCCGCTTGCAGAGAGATGTTTTAATAATCGCGAGCTGTTTTGTTTTTCTGCCCCGGATACCGTATATGGAACCGTTAAGGGCTGCGATTATTATGACGAGTTTGGTGATTTTCTTCATTACAAAACCGTCTTTTCGGTTTTTTCTCGGCGAGGTGACTCACCGGGATTCGCTCGCGAGTCCAATTAAAAATCCTTGGTAGAAACAAGGAGAAACGCGATTCAGGGGAAGGATAACGAGTTAAGGCTACAGTTAGATTACTCAAACGGCCAAGATTAATCAAATTTATGTCGCAGGAAAGTTTGTTCGAGCATGGCAAGAAAGTAAATTTGCGATACGATCTGTTGTGCACGCTTTTAAAACATACTCGATTCTCACTCTTCGCTTCTTACAAATTGAATTGTACGACGACTACTTTCACGTACTCTGGCGCCAGATAGACAAATGACCTCAAAAATGTACCGGATGCACAATTTTTAATGTCCTATTTAATAACCATATAATCAAAATCTCTATTTAATAACGATGATAGATAAGTAGATGAATTATTTACTTATTTTAATCATTCAATTATCAAGAATTTGTAAGAAAGATTTTTAGAAACTTTAAATTATAGTATTACCTAAAATTTCTTCGATTATTTTTTACTGTCTTATAAAAAAGAAGATAAACTGTGATTGTAATTGTTCTGAAGAAATATGGTTATGCCTGAAAATTGTCTTCAATTGCAGATGAAGAAACATCGTGGACCTAATTGAATAAATAAAACGAAACAAGGTTAATGGCGGTCAGAATGGACGTGAGAGTTTCATATCGGGCGAAAACGGCGCATTTTTACCATATTTTCTTGGAAAATTACCCGCCAGATGGAATCTCGCGCTCATACACTTAACCTTACCGTCCGCATTTCGGAAATTACACAGTTGGCACAGGGCCGTCATCGCGACCCGGCATAATACCAGTCGACGGGTTTGCGCTACCATAATTACGAATAAGTATGATTGGGTCACATTCGCACCTGGCAGGTGTGGGTCTTTCATATCCTCTGCTTAAAAACCGAACGAAAAAATCCAACGAACCGAATTGAGAAGAAAGACGATGCAATCAAGTAAATATTCACGCAAGTAGAAGACCGATCCATAAATCAAGTGGAAAGAAGAGGTTACAATAAACTCCGGGGTACCATATGGCGGTGGTTTTACGAACGCGATTCTCTATCCTCTCTTCCTTTTGAAATTTTCCTTTGATCTTCCTCTCCTAATTACAAAGTTGTCCCATTACCGTCGCACCTTCTACACGTCACTCGTCTGCTAATAAGACGCCTATTTACCGTTCTACCTCTCGTATATCCTCGCGGGATTAACGCCGTCGGCGGCATCGGTACGATAAATAACATGTCCCAGAGAGATTTATTCGCTTTTTAATTTTAATTATATAGCGAGCCAAACTCGACCTGCTGCTTGCTGGCTGCTGTTCCCGAGTACGCACGGGATCGGCACGTCACCGTTCGATGACATATTTTTATCGCGTCGTAATGAGCCTTCGCCGTAATTGAGCAATTAATGGGGACCCATCGATGAAATAAAATTAACACACCTGGTTCAATTTAGATGTAATATCATCTTTTTAAAGAAATCTTAAGGCGGCCAATCATAAGCAATCAACTTTTCTCCATGGAAATTAACAATTCGTTCTTTTTCACAACACAACAATTAATGAATTCAGTTTTAGGCCTGTTAAAAATGATCCAGTTCATAATCTCGCGTGTTGGTTTAATTAACAGTTATATTACAATATCAAGTACCCCATTACAATTGTCTTTACATATTTTAATCTTTGACTTTGAAGATGTCTATAAACCTCTTTGCATGATTCATGTCTGGGCGACTGATCTATGGCATCAGAAGCTTTTTCTTGACTTACTGTTAAAATCATTTGTTTGGCTTTGGTGGATGGTATTCCAACTATTGCATGCCATTCAATCTACCTCATTTGCTATTGTATTCTTGTTAACTGGTAAGACCTGGGATTATTGTATTATTGGATCATTTGTGTTCTCTGGCTATCATCTACAGTTTACACCATAAATACTGGTTTTAATGAACCAGTTAGAAGGAACTCCTGGTGGAATCGTCGTTTGCGAAATATAATATTATAGGGAGTGATAACGAGAAACCTTTGGTACGGAACTACACAATATTGCGAAAAGTCTATAATCAAAATCAATCTGGAAAATATTACGCGCACACCAAAGGAGTGTGTACTCAAACAACAGAACAAAGCGCTGTTCTAGGAAAAGTCTTAGCGAAAACAGAGAGAACAACAGCTGTACGCACATTTGCAATACGCTGTTTACGAATAATCCCAATACTAAGACTAATCAGGTAAAAATAATAAATTCAGATCTACAAAAGCAAAGCAATAAAATTAAAAGGACCTGCTATCAAGGCAGAGAATGTCATTTGATAGATATAATACAAGAGTGGCAACACCTCGATTAGCAAGAGAAACCTCCCCGATCCCCCACAGGAATACTAATGCATGAGTAAGAACTTTCCAGAAAAACGGAGTGCATTAGAGTAAAACTTAAGAGTAAAAAACGCAAGAAGACCACTTTGCACCTAATAGCACGCCCGTCAAAAGTGTCCGTCCAAGAACACACGAAAAAACCACTAAAACGAGAAATCTCTACCACCTATTATCAAACATGAAATAAAATCATATCAAGAATGAATCTCATATATGTATGAGATGCTAAAGGATAAGTTTAAAGAAGACGATTTTCAAATAGTTAGTAACACGATAACAAAAGTTATTGTGTCAATTTTGAAGCCTATAGAGAAATTGTAAGACTACTGAGTGGCATAGGAATAACTTTCCACACATATGAAAACAAGCCAACAAGAATATATATAGAATATATCAATATAGCAAAAGAAATTGCACAGCTCTTATAGCTCTGAAAACGTCAAGATTTTTCTGATTTAATTGGCTTAAGCCAATTAGTCATGTCAATTAATAATAAAATGTCGTGGAAGGTCAAAACACCTTTAAGCATTTTTATGATAATATTCGGCAACGAGGAGAACATTCAGAAAACATACGAAATAACTCAAATTGTAGGTAGTAAAGTAGTGTAAAAAATGTCAGGTATTAGGGTACACACAATGATTCTGTGCAAAAGAACCAAAACGTGTGAAATGTGCTGACATATCACAGGCTAAAACCTGATCAAAAAACCAAAATGTGTAAATTATGGACACAAACAAGATAGATGTATGCCTTATATGGGAAACGCATTTTACCAAAGAATCGTTTATGAAAAATAATGGATATAAAGTCTACCGCAGTACCCCACAAATGACCCAGAGAACGCAGCAAAAGGGTAAGTGCAGTGATAATTAAAGAAAATATTCTTCATTTTGAAGATGCAAAAACTGAAGCAAAAGATACTTCAGCCACAGCTGTAATTATCAAAACCAAAACTGGTTGTGTAACTATAGTCGGTTTATACAGAAAAAAGGTTTGGATATCTATGTTATATTTTTTAACGTGCATTTTTTGAGATAAATTTGAAATATACAGTGTCTCAAAATTGAGATACCATGCCTAAGTTGACATTTTTAAATAGGAAAAAATTGCAGTTAAAAATATATTGTTACTATTTTATTTCGGATAAAAGAATCGCAAAAATGTTGTGTACAAAACTAAACCTGAATCGTTTGACAACTTAACTTCTAACAAATTAGAAGAGAATGTGCTGACATTAGTCAAGAAACAATTGGTCCAGCATGAATTCAACGATCATTTGGAATACTGCCAAGCACAAGAAGGGTTTCAGTTTCAACATTTAATTGAGTAGAAAATTATTGTCCTTATTAATTGCAATGTTAAGATAAAACTATGTTGTCTTTTACCAGAAATAAAAGAGTAACAGTATTTTTTAATTTAACTCAAAAAATGCGCGTTAAAAATATGACATAGATGTCCAAGCCTTTTTTCTCGAAGAATATCCTCCGAATTTTAATGGAATTGATTGCATACTTTATGTAAACAGTGAATAGTCCTCTAAAACATATTGTCAAATGTAAAAGATGTGAACACTTCCTTCAGTCGTAGATAATCGATTCTATCTCGATATTAACACACAGAATTGCTAAAGGTTGTTCAAGCAAAGATGTGACACTATCTCAACATGCAAACCTACGTATTGGCCCACAGATACAAATAAGATCCCAGATCAGATAGATTTCGACATCATCAAAAACGTCTTAAGCAATTTTATGCAAATCAAACACAATCTTAAGCTAAACTCATCACTCACCAATTGTATTAACTTTAAGTGAACACATTATTTCAAATTGGAGAAATCCTTGTCATGCCAACAAAAATATGGATTAGGAAAACTTCAAAAATCCGTTAGAAGAAAGAATCACTCTGACAGTCTCAATGAAGACCCAAGAACAATTGAATACTAAGCCGAAGAAGCTGATTAAAGATATCCAATACTCAGCGTAGCAAAGTATCCCAGATATGAGGAGAAATTTAAAAGGCAATATCTACCGTAAAATAATCTTACAACTGACATGAGAAAAAAGAAGGGCAAGGAAGAAATGGCAGCGCTGCAGGGCCTCACAAGCCTAAACTATAATGAACAATTTTATATCTCAACAAAGAAATGAAATTACATAGTTAAAAATTACACTATCAGTGAAGTCCTTTATAGGACTTACACATGACTCCAGCCCCGAATATTCGTAACATCATTAGATTATTCAATAACAATACAGTCATAACATAGAAGTGAAAGGTTCTCAACAATAGACGTCGCCGAATAATTATGTGATTGCTGGTGTTCATTTTGAACACAACGTCTTTCCTTGGTTCCATTACATTTTCATAGTGGACTGCGAATTATGAATGGTTGTGCATTATGACTTTTTACCAATTTTCTAAAATAATTTGTTGAAAAGTAAGTGACCGGTACTTGAATTTTTTCATTCCGCTAAGCCGAATAAACTGTGCGATTATATTCTCGGTTACTTGCAGAGTAGCCGTGGATATCAACACAAAAGAAACATTGTTTGATGATTTAAAAGTGTGGAGACAATGTTCCCGCTGTTACTCTGATAACTAATTATTGAGTGAATGTGGGCAAAATACAAAGTTTTAGCCTCTTCAGCAATCAGAGTGAATAGTTGTTATGTAAAAGAATATTTTGGTATATCTTTTTGTCAATATCCGTAATAAGATGCACTCTGGAATTCAATACAATTTATTATGACAGAGTACAAGTATAAACCCGTCCAAGACCATACAACAACAGTACATTTTTTTCTTTATTCCCTAATTTATTCGCAATGGCCAAACTCATTCATAATCCCTACTAGTCTACTGCAACATAGTGTCATGTACATATAGAAAAACCTTCAGATCATCATCTAATTAGTCTGGAAAATCATTAAATAAAGAACAAAGAGAGGGGTCTCAAGATAATGCTTTATGGGACACTCTGGAAGTTAGATACTTTATTTTAACATCTCTTCTGATGACACCTACCAGATAGATATGAACCGTATCAGGCTATTTTATTAGTATCAAAACAATAAGTTGAAACAAGTCTTCTTATGGGAGTATAAGGAGTCTTTCATAACCATCAAGGCCTAAAACCAAACGAAATCACAAAACGCATACCAAGAGACTAAAAAGTATTCTATTCTCAATCTGGTTGCATATCATCCTTTCAAATAACTAGGATTAGGTGGAAGAACTATAATTTTTTCAGTCGCTTTTGTCACTAACGTAACCATCAATACTTTTGGAGTAATGTGAACCGAGCCGAAATTTATCAACTATTAAAGTTTATATTAGACTTAATTAATTGCTTTAGTGGGACCACCATATACATCCTTAGTCCCATTAGACCTTAATTACTGTAGAATGTCTCTAATTTCGACTTGTATTAAAAGAAAGTGTAGCACTAAAATAATTACAGCAAATGATTAGAGGATCGGTCACTGAAGTACTGAGTTGTGTAACAATATTATTGGGCTAATTTTCGAAAAGCTGATTCCTTCGTTAATATTACATTTATTCTTATTAATAACTGCCTCTTATTAATTACACGGTTTAACGTAAAACCATCCAACACGAATTCTTCCTTTTATTGTTATTTGCGGTAAATAAAGTAATCACTTTTCATAAAGTTATCATCATAACTTTATAAGCTATTATCATACAGAAAATCTCAAGAAACAACTTGAAAAATTGAAGAAGTCTACAACACCCCTTGACAACCGATCAGGAAGGCGCAATGTTATAAAGTACAGTTATCACCAAAGATGACAAAGTAGCAGAAATAACACTCGACCTGAAACTACCATTAGGTAGGTTAACAATTACAATATTTAGGGAATTATTGTGGCTTAGTAGGGTATGTTGTGGATGAGAAACCAAAAGAAGAAAAAAATTAAACCAATTGTATGTTAAGTAGTTAACTTACAAGCTTTGAGATGTTTTAGGGATATGAATTCGTACTATGGAGGTCCTAGGGACGCGTGAAAATCTTAGGAATCTAGCACTACTGGAAATATCTTTTCCTACAGGATTTCCCCCACAATAAGTGTTAATCTGTATTACTCCCAATGGATTAATAGAAGTATACCATACTGTTGTAATATCTTGCAGGGATATTTTAAGAACTATGAGATATTTATCATAAAACCTATCACATAACTAACGATCACTTTTATCTGGTATTATTTCAGTGAATTTATCTGTTGATTTGGGTTCATTTCAGTGTGAACTAAATATGCAGAAAGTAGTCGTTTTCAGTTATATTCATTTGGGTTGTCTACTTTAGATGCTTCAATTTCCATTTCAATTTGTCAAAACATTATTAGTTTTCTTTGATTTTAACTACTTACAACATTGTTATTTAAAATGTTGGTCAAAATAATCATATTAAAAAAATATTACAAAAGGTAAAAATAATTAAAGAGAAACTTTGAATACCACTTAAGCAAAAAATTTAAATCGAATGATTCAAAGAAAGACATCGAATAAAGGAGGTATTGACAAGATACAAGACAGGTGCGCCAATAGTTGGTATACACGAGGGAAATTATCGGTTGTGCATTTCGGTATGCGGTTGAATACCTATCATTTTTTATGACCGTATCCTGTGCGGAATCGCTTGATTTACAACGTAAAAACTTCGGCGGCTCGTTGATCGGTAAAAGAGGGTCGGAATGCGGCAAAAACGACGACTATTACCATCGAAGAATCGTCTGCATACGGCCTTTTGCAAGGCGACTGCCGACGGCAGCAGGCGAATGCGGCGTATCAAAATTCTGCAAATTTTATTAGCTAATTTGGTGAGAATGATTCCGCGTACCGTCTCTTCTTCTTCAAGGGGCGGCGGCGTTGTCGCGCACAAATCATGTCACGTCGGACAACAAAAGGAAAAGGGAGGAGACTGGGACCGACACGGTACAGTTAATTGCCGATTTTCGGGCGAACTCCGCGGGATGTCTCCCCGAAAGTTGATTGTAATTCCGGCACCGCGAAACGTCGCCATTAACGTAATGAATTTTACGATATCCTCGTCCTACGGCGACCGAATGGCACCGAGAAACTACCTGCATCCAAATTGAAAATGCCAGTAAAATTTTATTGCCCCGCAGGAAATTGGACGCTCCGTGAATCTCCCGTACAGAAATTCGCTTATGAATTTAAACATCAACGAACCAATACTAAAAATTTCAAGTGGAACCATAAAGTAAAACTTTAAAGAGAAGAAAAACTTTGGCAATAAAATGCCTCTTTCTTAAAACAATCACATTCAACAACCCAACCCACCTTTTTTTTAATTGTTTCATTTTAAACTTTCATATTACACTAATTACTTTAATTAATCTCAACAATCCCGCTTTATATTTCATACAATACTAAAATTATGCATTTTAATTAAACGAACATTGGTTCTCCGTCAAAACAAAGCTTAAGCTGTAAATAAATTAATATCGTACACCCACTCGTGCTTTATAAACGATGTTATGTAAATATCCTGCGGAGTCACTCGCGGCGCCATCCAAGACGAACCAACAATGTAATTTCAAGAATGAAATCGTGCCGGGACGAAATATTAACGGTACAACCAACTCTATAAAACGAATTCTTAACTGCTCACAACACGTATACGAGAACGCAACGAGAGTTCAATCTATCTATAGGTAATTAACGCCTTCCTTAGGTGCTCTAAAATCTTAATACAGTAGAAAAAAAGAACTAAAAAGCGTTTGCTGTTTAGCATTGACACATTTCTTAACCTTTTTTGAATCGAGGTAACAAAAAAAAACAGCAAAAAAAAGAACGAGATGGTTAATCATGACATTGGTATACTTAAGTTAAAAATGGATAAAGGTCGAAAGAGGTTTTTTTTTAAGAAATTGTTTTAAGTACTAGGTCTTTTTTAATTGAAAATATGCACGTGTGAAGCGATATAAATCTTAGTAACGGGTTGGAAGTTGATCGCGTGGCTTAATTCGGGATAATTGATGGGCCCAATAGCGACCTGGTGCGATCGTATCTTTCAGATCGTCTCCCCAGACGCGATTTGCATAATGGTGTAATGGGAAGAAATTTAGTGAGGACCGGATATTAAATCGAAACGACGCGGGGCAACCAATTTTTCCTTGAATGGTCATGAAATTACACGCAATAATAATATTACAGACACGAAATGGTAATATGCATCGATAAGTCAATGTCATGGTTTTTTATTCGTTTATTTCGAAGTTTTTTAGATAAATGCAAGTTTTAATTCAATTATAATGATTATTCTTTTTAAAATGATTATGAAAAAATAAATTAAATAATTACAGTAAAACCTCAATATAACGGACCTTGTAAAAACGAACAAAATATTTCATATTATAATAAGTCTATTATCTACTACATCAATATATTTAAATATAAATGTTCATAGATAGAATATATAAATGCTCATACTTAGATAGAATCAACTCAGGTCATTCCCCAAGTTGTTCTATTCCATATTCATAGATAAACTTGGGGTATTCCCCGAGTTGTCTATACAATGTATAAATGAAACGGTAATTCCACGTTTGTATATTTTTATTGAACTGGAACTTTTACACTAGTACTGTTACTAGAACTAACACTCTACCTTTAGCCGTCTTAGAAGACGTACGGCTAAACCCGAATGATTCTAGTTGTAGGTCTAGTGTTAGTTCTAGTTTTAGTTGTTACTCAGCGTTAGGTTGTTGTATATTTTTCATTGAACTAAAACTAGAAGTAACACTACACCTAGAACTAATAACATTCGGGATAATTATACATAATTAAGAGACGCACGGCTCAGCCGTAATATTTCTAGTTCTAGGTATAGTGTTAATTCTAATGCTAGTGTTATCTCTAGTTTTAGTTGTTATTCAGAGATTGTTGGTGTGATTGCTAGCTCTCTGTGCATTAAAATTATTCATTCAAACAATTTAAAGTACAAATTAAAAATGTTCATATACCGGATTTTTGGTTATAACATAGAGATGTTTGGGGAACAGGTACAATATGTTCCTAAAAGCTAATATTTCCAAATACCTGCCACAACTGTTCCACTAATCCTTTGCTCCTGTTTTCCTAATGATAATGCATAAATTCCCAATGAAAAATATTCCTAATACACCAAGAAATCATAATCTAAACCACAAAATGTCAAAATTGGACGATTTTTCTTAATAAAATTAACTATAGTGTAAGAATTGATGGAGAAAGATGTTATGAGTAAAAAATATTCCTAATGCATTAAGAAATCATAATGCACACTTATTTCACAGTTATTTATCACCAATTTCTAGTGATATAGCAAAAATTACAAAATGTCAAAATTGGACGATTTTTTTTAATAAAATTAACCATAAAAAGAACTAAAACTAACGGAGAAAGAAGT
Source organism: Onthophagus taurus (assembly GCF_036711975.1). NCBI lineage: Eukaryota > Metazoa > Arthropoda > Insecta > Coleoptera > Scarabaeidae > Onthophagus > Onthophagus taurus. The sequence goes on from NC_091966.1 coordinate 27,215,553, forward strand.
GAATGAAAAATATTCCTAATGCACCAAGAAATCCATACGTATTTCATATTTATCTATCACCAGTATCTAGTGATATAGTATAAATCAGAAAATGTCAAAATTGGATGATTTTTCTTAAAATAATTATTTTAAGGTAATTCTTAAAAGATTTTTCTTAATAAAATTAAGTATAGTGTAAGAACTGATGGAGAAAGATGTTATGAATAAAAAATATTCCTAATGCATTAAGAAATCATAATCCACACTTATTTCACAGTTATCTATCACCAATTTCTAGTGATAAAGGATAAATCACAAAATGTCAAAATTGGACGATTTTTTTTAATAAAATTAACCATAACGTAAAAACTAAAACTGGTAGAGAAAGACGTTATGAATGAAAAATATTCCTAATGCACCAAGAAGTCATAATTCATAGTTATTTCATATTTATCTATCACTAGTTTCTAGTGATATAGCATAAATCACAGTATGGCAATATAGGACGATTTTTCTTAATAAAATTAACTATAATGTAAGAACTAAAACTGATGGAGAAAAGCGTTATGAAGAAAAAATATTCTTAATGCTTCAAGAAATCATTATTCCACACTTATTTCACATTTATCTATCACCAGTTTCTAGTGATATAGTACAAATCATTGAATGTCAAAACTGGACGATTTTTCTTAGTAAAATTAGCTATAATGTAGGAACTAAAACTGATGGAGAAAGACGTAATGATTTAAAAAATATTCCTAATGTATCAAGGAATCATAATTCCTCACTTATTTCACATTTATCTATCACCAGTCAAAGTGATATAGCATAAATCACAATATGTCAAAATTGGACGATTTTTCTTAATAAAATTAACTAACAATAAGTATAACGTAAGAATTAAAACTGATGGAGAAAAACGTGTAAAAATAAAAAGTATTCCCAATGTATCAGAAAATCATAATACACACTTATTTCATATTTATCTATCACCAGTTTCTACTTATATAGCATAAATCACAAAATGTCAAACTTGGACGATTTTTCTTAATAAAATTAACCATAACGTATCTAAGAACTAACACTGACGGAGAGCGACGTTATGCATGAAAAATATTCCTAATGCACCAAGAAATCATAATCCATACTTATTTCGTATTTATCTATCACTAGTTTCTAATGATATAGCATAAATCAAAAAATCTCAAAATCGATCGATTTTTCTTAATAAAATTAAGTAAGTATAGCGTAAGAAATAAAACTAATGGAGAAAGAGGTTATGAATAAAAAATATTCCTAATGCATCTAGAAATCATAATCCATACTTATTTCATATTTATCTATCACTAGTTTCTAATGATATAGCATAAATCACAAAATCTCAAAATTAGTCGATTTTTCTTTATAAAATTAACTAATTATAGCGTAAGAATTAAAACCGTTGGAGAAAGAGCTTATGAATAAAAAATGTTCCTAATGCATCTAGAAATCATAATCCATACTTATTTCATATTTATCTATCACTAGTTTCTAATGATATAGCATATTTATTTACATTTTATTTATTATTTACAAAATCTCAAAATTGGACGATTTTTCTTAATAAAATGAACTATAACGTGCTTATGAATAAAAAATATTCCTAATGCATCAAGAAATGATAATCTAAACTTATTTCATATTTATATATTACCAGTTTGTAGTGATATAGAATAAACCACAAAATATCAAAATTGGACGATTTTTCTTAATAAAATTAACTAAGTATAACGTAAGAATTAAAACTGATGGAGAAAAACGTTATGAATAAAAAGTATTCCCAATGTATCAGGAAATCATAATACACACTTATTTCATATTTATCTATCACCAGTTTCTAGTTATATAGCATAAATCACAAAATGTCAAACTTGGACGATTTTTCTTAATAAAATTAACTATAGCGTAAGAACTAAAACTGATGACGAAAGAAACTTACGGTGGAAGGTATCCATACTGAATGATGGGTAACGTAGAGAAAAAATCGTTAAAGTTTATCAAACTAATATTTAGTACTTATGTACCTATTATTTTTTAAATTTAGTAACTGTTCAAAGGAACAACATACAAATACTTATTCCAAAGTAATAGGTACAAGTATCGGTTAACACATCTACTATCACGGACACCCATTTCCCCGTATTAATTCGTTATATCGAGGTTTTACTGTATTAGTTTTAAGAGGTGAAGTTAAAATTGACATTGAAATCTAAACCGCCATTTACTTTGCTTGAAAGTTTAACATAGATTTGATTTTTTTAACACTACCATATGGATAATATCACTATAAGTAACCAAAGAACAGCTATATTGTTTCATACACGCTATCTGTTTATATTTTATATTGTCACTCGGTTATGTACTTGAAAATTCTGAAACGTTACACGACAAACGTGCGTTCTCGAATTACATCTATATCTAAATCAAATCGTTCAAGTGGAATGTTACGGGAAAATATTTCTTCGAGAAAAAGAACTTCTTGATGGACATATTGAGAGCTTATGGGTGAACACTTGATTTAAAGCAAATATTGCAAACCTAACCAAAACGAATCTTAGATATTAAATACATTTTTAATCTATTAAAAAAGGTGTGGATAATTTAATTTAATATTACCTCGTTTAAAAATGAAGAACTTTGATTTTAAAGATGATATGAAGAAGAAAAAAATAAAGTCACATTAATGTTCCTGAATAAAAAAAGTTTTCACATCAGAAAGACAACGTAAATTATACCACTACGACAGACGTGTACAGAAGCACTGACGCAAGCTACCCAGGATAGGAGAAACTTTATCTTGTCAAGGTATACCAAACACAAATGCTCACAGACGTGTATTAATCGCGTGGTGTGCGTTTATGGATAACTAACCTTTCTCAACCAATATGGATAGCCTTTGTCTTTTTTCTAATACACTTCAACACATCTGCTCGAGGCAATATGATCTAATAAGAAACAATATCTAATTATAATATTCAAAAGAAATTTTAGATAACATCAAAAAAATGAACGAAAAAAATATCGTGTTACAATTGACCTTCGTTCGCTCCTTTTAAAGAAACCACCAATTTAAGATATTTAATTACGGTTCTAATTGGGAAAGAGAAATAACGAGAGATCGAGTAAAAATAAGTAATGGAAAATTGTTTTTTAACAGAATCGTAAACATGTCTATCGATACAGACCACCTTAAAGTAAGTGGACTGTCCAATTGCCATGGATATCTTTAATTAGACCACTGAGGGCGACCTGCCGCTGTGCGACCAACCATTGAAACCTTTTTGTTCACGCTCGAGGCGCCGTAACGGAATATGAATATTTCATGGCGCGAGGAGAGCAAAAAAAAAAGAATCTGCACGCAGCCGGATGCAGCTCGAAGGAACATCGGGGCTTTTCCTTATTCGACCGGCGAATAATGCTATAAAACATTGACACGACTAGACGTCGCGGTCATAAACTCGAGTTTCTACGTCGCTTTTTAGAAAACTCCCACACTCTAACGGCACTAAACCAGGAGTGGAACGTTACCTTTTACTTACCTTTAGGAAATCCCGTAACCATAACACTTCTGGTTTTGGGTCACCTATGACTTCGCATAAGATCACCACATCGTCTCCTTCGAAAGCTTCGGTAGATCTTGGTTTCTTTAAAAATTTAGGTTCCTTCGAATATGGAAGTGGTTTTTCAATTTTAATTTCTTCGGGTTGTTTTGAACTCTCAGAAACTTTTAATTTTCCTTCTATATTAACTTTAGCAAAACTTTCCGCTCTACCAACTTCATTAGTTGCTACGCATGTATATGTCCCAGCATCTCGTTTGGTGACATGGGCAATTGTTAATTCTACTCTTCCATCGTGAGATAACGTCATTATTGATCTTCGACATGGTCTAACTCTAACACCGCTCCTATACCAGGTCACTCCAACCGTGGGATAAGCTTCAATTTTTCCACTTAATCTTAACTCTCCGTTTTCTTGTACCACACCGTCTTCAGGTTCTAAATGTTTCGTAAAATCGGGTGCAATGTACGCTCTTATTCCTTTATCAACTACTAAATTGCAGCGACAAGAAACAGAACCGTGAACATTTCTAGCTGTTACACAATATATTCCTGTATCTTCTATGTAGGTTTTCGCAATTTCTAATGTTTGGAAATGATCTTCAGTCCAAAAACGATGACGTTCTAAAAAAAAATAATAAAAATAAAACCGGTTTAATATAATCAAAAAACAGTTATTACCATCTTCATGTAGAATCTCTCCATCTTTAGTCCATGTTATTTCCGGTGCTGGGATACCAGTAACTTGACAAGATAATCTTACTGGATAACTAACTTGAACTCTTCTATTTCGCAATCTCATCGTAAATTGTGGGGGCATTTCCCTTGAAGACGCATCGAATAGACTTTGTTTCAACGTTTTATCGGCTTTCAAAATTTTCGGATCATCGACCACCAAGAGTCTAGCAAACGTAGAAACCCTCCCGATTTTATTCGTTGCCTCACACATATACCTCCCAGAATCCGTTTCGTTTAATCCATTAATTGTTAATTGACAGTGTTCTCCCGCGTTAACTACCGCGTACCGTTTACTCTCGTCAAATGGCAATAGGATCTCGTCTTTATACCATCGGATAATTGGCGTAGGACTTCCACGTACCTCGCAATCTAAAGTTATCTCCGATCCTAAAAGTGCTTTTATTTGACCCGGTAGCGTTTTAACGAATTCTGGAAGTTCGTCGTATCTTCCGATTGTAATAAGATCACTTTGGACGGGTTCACCCCATCCATAACGATTTCTTGGGGTTATTCTGAATAAATATTGACCTTCTGGTTTTAAGTTAAAAGCGTCGTAATTGTTAGAACCCGCTACACCTAGTTCAACCCATCTTGATTCACCTCCTTTTAACCATGCTTCAACTCTATAAGCTACCACTGGAGCAGCACCACGATGTTCTGGTTTACCCCATGATAGAGATAACCAATTCTTACCGGTGTCTACTACAACTGGAGCACCAGGAATTGGACCAGGAACATCTATAAAAATAATAACAAAATTTACAATTAATATTAATTGATGCACTGGTTCAATTAGACTATGCATCATGATTTTAATGATTGCACCACATTTAGCATGAGAACAACATATTGTCTGAGATATTTATTTCTGAAATGGAGTAAATGTGTATGTAATAATAACGAAACTAGGAATATATCTAGTTTTCCATCATTTATGCAATACTATGATCACCATCCTGACCAAGTGTGCTGTATACTTAACCCTGATGAGCATTTCAGGTTGTGAAAAAGTTCAATTCTCAATTTCATTATATGGGAAGTATGCCACATTTTGAGAAAAACAAAGTTTAAATTTAAAAGTAAGATCCCACACGAGATGTAGATTCAAGTAAGACACTTGTCGCTCTAATTTCAAAAGGGAAGAAATGGGAATGTTCCAGCATAAAACATTAGCAAAATTACCAGCTTGTTTGTGAATATGGAAGGTTTTTAAAGCCGGCGAATTCAGTTGGAGAGAGAGAAGATATGCGTTATGAGCCGATAAGGAGACGGGATTTAGATGTTGAATTTGATAGGAATGGAAAAGAAAAGACTGAATTCAAAGATTTAAAACCTGACATTTCATAGTCATTTACTGTGGTGGAAGATGTGGTTATCAAATTGTAGTATAGGAACCGGAAATAATGACGAGATTCAAAAAGCTTTAAGAGTAGATATGTAAGAAAATAGAAAGGAGAGTAACTAAACTGGAGGATGTTAAATTGTTGGAGACATTAAGTTCAAACAAAGTGGAACAAGAATTGGTAGCCGATGCATTGAGAAAATTAAAATAGAAAGAAAAAAATAGTGGCGTTCATAGAAAAAAGTGGACCTAAGAGCAACGGTGGTGGATGGATTAAATGATATGGATAGAAATGCTTGCTTTTAAATGCCGGCAACCCTTTTCTTTTCCCTATTTTACAGGGAATACCACGTCTTGTATAACTCAGCGTTTAATACTGTAGGGGATTGCCGCAATACACTATTCCTGGCAGGACGTACGTCACTGAGAAAATCATTCAATCAGAGACATCAATCAGACATGTATGAGAGAGTCGTTAGCAAGCTACAGAGCGAGTTAGAAACGGCTGAAGATATAGCATTTACTACCGATCTATGGACTTGTTCAGTAAATAATGCCGCATTTCTGAGTTGCACAGGACACTAGATATCAGAAAACCTTAAAAGTGAATCATGCCGTTCTAAACACGGTGCATTTTCCTGCATCACACATCAGAAAATATCAAAGGAGAACTGTTAGAATGTGTAACGAAATGGTAAAATACCCATTACTAAAGTTTAAGCGATTGTTCACGATAATGGAGCGAATATAGTTAAAGGAGTAAGGGAAACTGTACTTCCTTCAGAGCTTTGCTTCATACATACTCTCCCGTTGGTGATAAATGATGCATTAAGAAACAGTCCTCCAATAACAGAAATGTTGACTAGTGCCCACCGCATTGTGACACATTTCAATCACTCGGGATATACAGAACTCGAAAGTATTCAATCTGAACTCGGACTGCCTAAACATAAACTGATTCAAGATATTCAAACTCGCTGGAACTCAACATATTACCTATTGAAGCGTCTACTTGAACAAAAAGGGGGAATTTCAGTGTATATCTCAGAATCAAGGAGCGTGAATTTTGGAAAGCGACCAGTGGGAGATTATTGAACAACTGTTAAAACTCTTAAAACCTTTCTCTTTAAACCTTCCTGATCTGTGCTTTAATAAGACATATTTGTATACTTGTCGACATTTTTAGATCCCCGCTACAAGCATTTTTTCTTTGACGTTGCCCAAGCTGAACGGGTGCATAGAGTTGTGCTCAGAGAAGGTCTTACAAATAGGATTTCTTTAGACGACGAAAATGATGATTCGGGTCCAGAAATGGCATAGTTTAGACAATGAAAGTGGGAATGTTGATTCAAAAACTCAGAAACTATTTTGGGCATGTTTTGAAGTATCTACGACAGAGCAGCTTTCTGAAAAGCAACCCAAGAATGCCGCTACTAAAGAAATCGCCCACTACATCGCGTTAACAAAGGCTGACAGAAGTATAAACCCATATGAATGGTGGTCTTTGAGTACCAATAAGAATGGATACCGCATTTTAAGTAAACTTGCTAAACGATACTTAATCACACCAGCAAGCTCTCTTTATTCAGAAAGACTATTTTCTGAGGCAAGTTTGATTTATGTAGAAAAGCGCAACCGACTGGATCCCAATCGTGCAGAAAAACTAGTTTTTTTTTGCACCACAATCTTTTGGACTTTAAATATTAATTAAAAAGCCTAACTAATTAACTTCAACATGACATAACTGATTTTTTGGCTAACTTTTTATATTAATGATAATAATTAATACTAAATGTGTTTTGTATTTTAAGAAAAATTAAAGTTTGATTAATTTTTAGTCTACAGTTTTTTTTGTTCATTAAAAGTTTATTTTTTATTCACCGAATGTCGAATAATACTCGCTATTATTCGGGATTCCACGAATAACAAAAAAATGTCGAGTAACGCCGGACACCGAATAATAGCGAGTATTCGCCGCATCTCTAAATTTGTTTTCAACTTAATAAATCGTTATATCGCTAGTTAAAACTCTTTATAGCGGCTGTCTTAAACTGGCTAGATTTTTTTTAATTTTGGGTTTGGATGTGTTGTTGGATTAAGTCTCGTTGTTCGTAAAATGTACAGGGTGGTTCAAATTCGATGTCCGAATAGGCTAACTCGGAAACTATAAGAGTTAGAAAAAAAGTAGCTTACATGTCATGATCTCGTTTTTCGAGAAACTGCTAACGCCGAAAACCTCATAGCGCTACCGTCTTTTGTTTTTCCCCTAGAGGCCAAAATTTAAAATATCGTAAAACCAATAAGTGCAATTATCTTGGTTATTATTATAGGTGGAGTATTATAACTACGACATTATATGGACACTTTTTTACAGAGAATTTCATGACATAGTCAAAAAAAAATTTTCGGTTTTAGATTTTGAGATATCATGAGAATTTTCGTTTTTTTAAATGGAAACAACCACTGATTATTCGCTTATTAAATTCGTTATTTTTTTCTGATTACAAAAATATAGGGTTCGACAGGTCTATTTCTTATTGTTTTAGAATAAAGCTAAAAATAAACTTTTTTTATAAAATTTCCATCTAGTGTCGTCGAGGAAATTAAATTTACAGTTTCCTGTAAGTTGCGGGGCGGTAGGTAAAATCTAAAAAGTTAACAATTAAATACGAAGATAACTTCTGGTATTTAAAAACAAATCATTTTTTAATATGTAACATTCTAACATGTCAAACTTTTCAAAATTTACGTAATTGATCTTAAAAACAGGATTTTTAAAGTGACACTTCAGAAAATTTTTGAATACAAACAAATGTTGCTATGTTTATTTGAATTAAAAAAAAAACATGAGCGCCATCTATCGATAATTTATTAAGTAATTTAAAAATAATATTAAATCGTAATAAAAAATGCGAAATAATGCAATCTATTCCAACTTTTGTGTAAAACATATATAAATTAAACAGTTCAACAAATATATTTGTTTCAAATATCAGAAATATGTTTTTTTAATTTTTAGTTATAGAACCGTAATTTACAGGAAACTGTAAATTTAATTTCTTCGACGACACTATAAGAAAAGTTTATTTTTAGTTTTATTCTAAAACAATAAGAAATAGACCTGTCAAACCCTATATTTTTGTAATCAGAAAAAAATAACGAATTTATTAAGCCAATAATCAGTGGTTGTTTCCATTTAAAAAAACGAAAATTGTGATAATATCTCAAAATCTAAAACCGACAAAATTTTTTTGACTACGTCATCAAATTCTCTGTAAAAAAGTGTCCATATAATGTCTTAGTTATTGAACGCGCAGTATAAGAAAAGAACTGGGTTTAATAAAACGGTGCTGGTTCAGAGATATAAACAATAAAATTAAAGCGTAAAAAAAATGTAGGAAAAGTAGAATAAATAAAAGAAGATGATTAAATTACGATTCTTACGTTTAATTTTCACTGCACTAGAGTAATAATTTTAAAACGACTTTTTTGATGCGCACAATACTGTAGTCGCGTTAAAAGGCGAGTGTGAGCGCATGCTCTCGTGTTAAGATAACACAGCCCAGTTAAGCGCACGCACATGCGTGTAAATAATTCTGAGGGTGACGCGGCGCGAACATTCCACCCACCAACAAAAGGTGAAATAACCCTTTTTTACAATAATATTTATGAAATATGAATAGTTATTTGACGGTGTGAAGGTTAAAGTTTGAGTGAATAAGCATAACATACGGTGAGTAGACGAAAATAATTAATTAGTTTGACAAGTAAACAAAAAAAACATGTGACTAGATTCGGTTTTGTCTTAAATCGGTAAGGTACAAATCTTCGTGGTTGGACGAGTTAACCTCCCATTTTTGGTTTTAATGGTGATGACTCGGATAACACCATCAATTCCGGGATGAACCTCTTCAATTCTCCCTGTTTCCCATTGAAGTGGGGGTCGCTGTTCATTTCGAATGAGTACCAGATCACCAATAGACGGTGTTGGAGACGAAGCGTTCCATTTTCCTCTTTGTTGAAGTGAGTACAAATATTCAACGTGCCACCTTTTCCAAAAATCTTGTACCATCTTCTGTATCAGTTTCCAGCGATCCAAACGGTTGATCGGTACTTGAGTGACGTCAGGATCTACAACAGAAGCATTAAGGGGTTCCAAACACAAGAAATGTGCTGGAGTTAGTGGTTGAAGATCATTGGGATCTTCAGTCATTGCGGAAAGCGGCCTCGAATTCCTCGGATTTAACAGATCTTACTCCAGCCTCAGCCAACCCATTAAAATGGGGAGCCCCTGGAGGATGAAATTGCCATGTGAGTTCCAATTTTTGACCGGAAACCTCAGCCATCTCTCGTAATTTGTTGTAGGCGCCCACAAAATTAGTTCCCTGATCTGATAAGATTAACGTACATCGACCTCTTCTGGAGGTAAATCGTCGTAGAGCCGCTATAAATGCTTCAGTAGATAGATCTGAAACTAGTTCTAAATGTATCGCTTTGGTAGACGTACACACAAAGACACAAATATAGGATTTGACAAACCGCGCTCCTCTGGTGCGACTAATGGTGGTATAAATCGGTCCAGCGAAATCGACAGCGACTCTGGAGAACGCCTTCACCTCGGTTACTCTAAATTGAGGCAAATCCGCCATCCTCGGAGCATATGATCGGGGCTTGCATCGAAAACAACGGATACATCGTGATACGACCCGATGAATGACACTTCGAGAAGCGATGATCCAATATTGACGCATTACCAGAGCTTGTAGCGACCGTTGTCCCGGATGAAGGTATTTTTCATGTATATGTTCCACAATTAATTCACTAACACGACTATTTTTAGGTAGAAGTAACGGATGTTTGTGATCGAAGGGGATCATAGCAAATTTTATACGACCACCCACCCTAATCAAACCATCTCTATCAAGAAAAGGTGCTAACTTTCTAAATGATTTATCAGGGATCTTATTCTCGTTAATTGTAGTAAATAATTGTGAAAAATGTTGATGTTGGACATAACGGACAATCGAAGATAAAGATTGTTGGAGCTCAAACGGGGATAATTGGATGGTAAAATAACGGTTTTGTTTGCGGCAGTGAACAATAAAACGTTGAATGTAGGCCATAATCCGTTGGATTTTTGAAAGTGAAGAGAATCTCATGAGGAGAGTGTCTATAAAAGTAAGTTTTGTTTCAATGGTAGTAATTATATTTGATTTTTGTTCATTAATTACTTCTGTGCTTTCACAGGGAATAGATTTAATAGATGGCCAGTATTCCGGAGGATGACAGAGCCAGGAGGGGCCCCTCCACCATAGATCGTGAGCGATTAACTGATCTGGAAAAAGACCTCGAGAGCCACAGTCTGCAGGATTATCGGAAGATGGTATGTATCTCCAATAATCTGAAGGTAAAATTTCTTGGATATATGAGACTCGATTGGCAACGAAAATTTTCCATCTAGTAGGCAATGAAGAAATCCACGCTAGGGTGACTTTGGAATCGGACCACGCGTAAATTACATCGAAAATGATTGTGGTTGATAACATGTCCTTAATAGTTTTAAGAAGATCAACGAGTAGAACAGCGCCACAAAGTTCGAGACGAGGAATAGATATTGTCTTAAGAGGTGCAACTCTAGATTTACCGCAAAGAAAAGAGGTATTAATAGATTGGTTATGACTTTCACAGCGTAAATACGCTACTGCACAATAACCTGATTGCGAGGCGTCACAAAAAAGATGAAGTTGAACGGATTTAGTGTCAGACGGAATCATCAATCGAGGTATTCTTAAATCAGAAATAAAAATAAGACCTTTCTTAAAGATTTCCCAATTTTTAGATATGTGACCAGGAGGACTTTCATCCCATTCAATTTTTAATTGCCACAATTGTTGGATAAATTGTTTAGCCTTTAAGGTGCACGGAGTCAAGAAGCCTAAGGGGTCGTAGACACGAGCGATTTCCGAAAGTATGGAACGTTTTGTGGAAAGGGAATTGCGGGGACAATAGGAAAATTTAAAATCATCTGTTGTGGGATCCCATTGCAGACCCAAAACTTTAATGTAACTGATTTCATCGTAATCCATTGATATTGGACGCTGTAAATCTGTTTCAGATACTTCTTGTAAGACGTGAGTGCAATTACTCGCCCATTTTCTCAATTTAAATCCCCCTCTGTTCAATAGGTCAATCAATTCTCGCTGTAGCTCCAAAGTCTCTTGCACCGATTGAGCTCCTGTGACTATATCGTCAACGTAAATGTTGTTTTTTAGAACGGTTGAAGCCCTCGGAAACTGATCACAATAGATGTTAGATAACTCGACTAGTGTTCGCAAGGCAAGAAAAGGTGCCGATGCCACTCCATAGGTCACAGTATTTAAAATATATTCTTGAATAGGTTCAGTTGAAGAGAATCTCCATAAGATTCGCTGAAAGTTTCTGTCTTCAGGTGAAACAAGAATTTGTCGATACATTTGTTGGATATCGCAGACAAATGCATACTTAAAACATCGAAAAGACGATAAAACTTTTATTATGTCTTGTTGCAATTTATGTCCCACCAAAAGGGTGTCATTTAACGATGTACCATTAGATGTTGGTGCTGATGCGTCAAACACAACTCTAATTTTTGATGAAGGGTTTTCAGAACGAAGCACGCAGTGATGCGGAATGTAGTAGGTTCTATCAGAAGGAGGTTTGAAAGAGTTAGCAAGAGACATGTGGCCTGACTGAAGATAATCTTTCATAAAGTTGATATAATCACTTCTTAACGACGGAGTTTTTAAGAGACGGTTTTCTAAAGACATAAAACGTTTCAACGCTGTCTGGTAGGAATTGCCCAGGACTGGATTTGGTTTCTTAAAAGGCAGAGAAACGATGAATCGACCTGTTGATGTTCGTTTATAATTATTTTTAAAATGATTTTCACATTTATCCTCTTCACACGTTAATAGCGTTCTTTCAGGAATGGATTCCAGTTCCCAGAATCTTTGAATTGAGTTATCAAGCGAATAATCAGTAGTAGATAAACACGTTGACAGTGAGGTCGTGACTGAGAGCGAAGATCTCCCCATTAGAATCCAACCAAATACGGAATTAACTGCAATTGGATGGTTCGGTTCTCCACGAAGACGTCCTTCAGTGATAATTTGAGGAACTAGTTCTGCGCCCAGTAACAAATCCACCGAGTTAAGACTTGAATGGTGCTCTGGAGGGATGTTCAATTGTTGAAGATGAGGATAAAGCGGAACAAGGGACGCAATGGATGGTTGGTCAGAACAAATGCTGGGAGTGATAATAGCGTCAAAGTCAAAGGAAGGTTTCGATGACTGTATAGGTTGGATAGAGCAGGTAACAGAGCCTTTATTACAGATGGATGTCATTGCATTTAATCCCTGGATTTCTAGACAAGAAGTTTGCTTTCGTGGTAGTTGAAGTCGTTTTGATAGATTAGATGTTATAAAATTGGACATACTGCCCGAGTCGATTAATGCTTTGACACGATGTAATTTTCCAAATCGATCCTGAATCTTTACAATAGCAATAGGTAGTAAGATGTTTGGATTACTTTCCTTCATTGATGTCTGAATTGTATTATAAGATGTTCCGACATGAACAGATGGAGAAGTTTGTGTCTTGAAGTGGAGTAATGTGTGGTGATGTTGATTGCAGGTACGACATCTATGAGAAGACGAGCAATTATGAGTAGTGTGTCGTTGACTTAGACAATTTCGACAAAGATTATGATCTCTAGCGATGGATAACCGTTCTCCAGCTGATTTGGATGTAAAATTCGTACAACGGTAAATTGGATGGGCTTCATGACATAAGATACAGTTAGTAGTCGATGAATTAGAATGATGTTCTTCAATCTTCATATTTACTGATTTAGCTCTGATGTTTGATTTTGATGAACTCGGAGATGTGCTGTCACTTGATGTCAATAATACCGATTCTAGGGCCTTTGCTCTTTTTTCTAAGAAATCCACAAGTTGCTTATAAGTTGGAATGTCATATGCTGTATGTTCAGCTTCAAAAGTGGTTTTTGTAGGTGTGTTCAGTTTTTGAAGCACGATATTAAATAATAGAAAATCCCACTTATCAACAGGGAAACCCAAATTACGAAAACCTTCAATATTTTCATGGAAGGTATCAATCAAAATTCGAAGACTTTTAGAGGAATCGTCTTTCAGGGGTTTTAAATGAACGATTTCGTTAAAGTATAACGTTGCCAAGTGACGTTTATTCTGGTAGCGGCCTTTTAACGTTTTATATGCTATTTCGTAATTGGCGTCTGTCACAGGAAAACCCTTTAACAGGTTAAACGCTTCGCCACTTAGGGACATGAGAAGATACTGATATTTGGCAATTGAAGAAAGAGATTTGTTTTCGTGAACCATCGTTCGATAAAGATCGAAAAAGGTATGCCATTCTTTATGATTACCACTGAACGTAGGCAATGCTAACTTATTTAATTTCAGAGCAGATATAGATGAGATTTCAGAGGATTCCGTTGAAGGTTGAGGGGACAGTTGATGGAATATCGCCCTTGTAGTGTAGTAAGCAGTATCAGCCTTTAGTCGTATGTCGTCATGAGCCTCAAAGTCCTGCTCTTCAATCAAACCAATAATCGTATTGTGAGTACTTTTGAACTCTTTGTAGATTTCCTCGGCATCTGGAGCTCGTTCAAGAAAAATTTGTTTTTGGATAGGGTCAGACGGGAGTGCTTGACCAAGGGCCATGGTCTCGTTTAAACGATTGTATAGACCGTTGCGACGTAGGGTAAGTTTAACAATCTTGTCTGTCATCACGGGAAAAATCAAATAAAATATCCAAAAGAATTATGGAGAAGAACGAAATTAAAAAAAAGAATTCTCAAAAAAAAAAAGGTAAATGAAAATAATTTAAATAATCGAAGGGAAAAGAAATTAAATATTTAAATGGTAAGAATTGTCGAAAAATGCGGTGCTAAAAATAGCGTAATCCAGTTTTTGATTTTCCAGATGGCCAACAAAGAGACGTGACCCCGTGGATAAATGCAAAAAAACGCGGATTTAAGACGAAAATTAAATGAAAAATGCGAAAAAATGTAAAAATAACGAGAAATAAATCAAAATTAAACGAAAATTCCGGAAGAATCCGGCTCGAAGGACCAAATGAACGCGCAGTATAAGAAAAGAACTGGGTTTAATAAAACGGTGCTGGTTCAGAGATATAAACAATAAAATTAAAGCGTAAAAAAAATGTAGGAAAAGTAGAATAAATAAAAGAAGATGATTAAATTACGATTCTTACGTTTAATTTTCACTGCACTAGAGTAATAATTTTAAAACGACTTTTTTGATGCGCACAATACTGTAGTCGCGTTAAAAGGCGAGTGTGAGCGCATGCTCTCGTGTTAAGATAACACAGCCCAGTTAAGCGCACGCACATGCGTGTAAATAATTCTGAGGGTGACGCGGCGCGAACAGTTATAATACTCCACCTATAATAATAACCAAGATAATTACATTTGCGGGTTTTACGATATTTTCAATTTTGACCTCTAGCGGAAAAACAAAAGACGATAGCGCTATGAGGTTTTCGGCATTAGCAGTTTCTCGAAAAACGAGATCATGACATGTCAGCTACTTTTCTTCTAACTCTTATAGTTTTCGAGTTAGCCTATTCGGACATCGAATTTGAACCACCCTGTACATATTTTTTATAAGCATTATACTTTCTATATGATATTGTTTTTAAAAACAATAAAGTACTCATAGCAATTACGATTGCGTAATAAAATTCTCCTCCACAGTATCTGCCATAGTCCCTAGTATCTTCTCCACAATTACAATCATGAATACCAGGAAGTAACTGGTACGGTTTTGCCACCACTTTTACACTTTCCGACGTTTCTGCTTCATTTTTATTCCTTTCTTCTATTCTTTATTTTTCTATTAATTTCATTGCTATTAGGCCAAAGCTTGTTCCATCCTTTTTTTAGGTTTTCTATAGTGAGTAGCTCCCATGCGACGGTTAGCATGTAGGACAAATCTTTCGAGTTTAGTTTTTGGAAAATTGAACAACGCTTTCTTCATCATCTTTAGCTAA
Source organism: Onthophagus taurus (assembly GCF_036711975.1). Taxonomy (NCBI): domain Eukaryota; kingdom Metazoa; phylum Arthropoda; class Insecta; order Coleoptera; family Scarabaeidae; genus Onthophagus; species Onthophagus taurus. The sequence goes on from NC_091966.1 coordinate 27,231,302, forward strand.
CAGAAGCTTACCTTGATTATCTCAAATTCTTTATCAATCAGATGTAGCACTTCAATAAACGGATGCGTTGACGCATTGTCCAAGAGTAGCAACACTTTTCCATGAAGCATAAACATATTTTTGTACCCGTCTGTAAAAATGTCACTATTCATGCAAGAATTTTTTTGTGCTTAGGAAGTTATAGAAACCGGGGTTTAAGTTTTTGAAACAGCTTGTTGTCTTACTTTTCCCAATGACTAATTGGGACACTGCATGGTGACTAAAGACTTTTGAGACAGAGCTTTCCAATTTATCATTTAGACCCACCATGTGAATGCAAAACTGAAAATGTCATCTTTCTTCCTTTTGATATCCGATATTGTAGCCTATCCCACTACATACATTTTCACAAAGTGCGATCCACATTTTAATGTGTTTTTTGAGGACGATGCCTTAATGCAAATTCAATGCCATAAACATTAAGCAACTGAACTACTTACAGAAGTCACCATGCAACCAAAGTACCGCGGTGCCAACAACGCTGGTCTAAGATGGGGTTTCCCCGACTATTGTTTATTGCTAGAGTGAGTTCAAGTTATACACCGGACGACGTCAGACGTTTGAATTTCATGGAAAATCCTAGCCTGTAGGAGTTGGGATTTTTTACGTTCTATTGTATTTTAGAATTTTTTATCTTTTATTGGATGATGTATATTAAAGATGTATATTATTGGTATTCTGTTATTATGTTATTTACGAACAAAATTGGTACAAAATATGTGTCAAACGATGTAATTCAGCAGTACTTAAGTTGAAAACGAGGTACTAACTGTAGCCTGTAATAACAACTTTCTGTTCTTGTAAGTACATACTCATACCATTCAGTCTATTCTACATTTATTCAATGTTAAAAATTGATATTTAATATATATTATGTTCATAAATAAGTAATAATCTCTACTGTTGAATTTTTGCGAATCTACGAAATATTAAACTCACCCAATAAATAAAAGAATCATAAAAACAAAAATTGTGTACAAAGTTCGAAATAAGGTTTTAATCTGATTTCTCAAAGTCACCTTATTTCGTGTATAAGTTAGATAACCGGACATTATTATTAACTTTATTTTTGGAAAATTCGCAAATAAATCATCACACTGGATGACTTTATGGAGGATTTTATTATGACAGCTACCAATAACACATTTTTGAAGTTATCAATCTCGCTCCATTTCAGAGTAAATAAATTTTCACAATTAATTAGTAGCAACCTTATCGCTTTATGTAGCGAAAACATAACATAACCTCATTGAGTAATTTTTTTTTTAAATTTGTACTGTAAAATGTTAATCGAGTATATTTTCCTGAATCATTAGATTTTGAAAATATATTCCATACTTATTTTGTTTAAAAATTGTGTACCTTGATATTCAACTAAATAATGAAGAAAATCAGATATGAAACATTGACGAGCACACCACGTAGTTCTAAGAATAGTCAACGATGAGTCATTAATTTCTTTGATGGCATCAACTATGACACTCATACTTAACTCGCGTAACACACGGATATTTTCGCTAACTGATTTGTCCAGCACCTGGTATTAAGTATTTCTGAGTCTAAGGTGATCTATAAATAATCTGCGGCAATGTGGAAAGAGATTTTTGGCTACACGAATCCTACAATTTAACAATTTATGTAACACGAGGAATGCTAACACACAAATACACTTCCTTTGCTTATGAATGATGTGTTATTTTTAGAAAACGTTACTCACCTCGTAAGAAGGTTCGTTCGTGGTATGTAGGAATGCTCTTGTAGATTTCTTCGGCTGTTTCGCCCCGAATCGGAGTAACTGATCGAGCTCGCTGTCGTAATCGTACGGTAAAGAATGCTCTATCACATCCAAAACGATTTTTAGCCAAAATGCAATAAGTTCCCATATCATCCAAAGTTGCCCTTTTTAATGTAAATCTTACGTAATCATCGGAAGTAAATTTCATTGATCGTAAATTATTTGTTATATCTCTTAATCCCTTCATCCATGTAACTAAAATCAAAATCATTAATCAATTAATCAATTTTTTAATATCAACAACAACTTACCTTTCGGTTTTGGTTCACCAGTAACTCGAAAAGAAACGGTTATATCTTCTCCAGCAGCGACACTCATTAATGTATCCGGTCTAGATAAGAACATAGCCGGTTTTCCATCTCGTATTGAAGAAGGATGAACAACATCAATATATGCAGAACTGTAAATTTTTCCATAAGCATTCAATGCGCTAAAAGTATATTTTCCCGTTTCTGTGTCTGTTGCGTTTGAAAATATTAAAGTATATACTCCAGATTCATGAAACGTTCGGTGTCTAGTTGAAGCTCTCGGAAGAAGTTCTTCATTTTTATACCAATTAATCTCACTTGGTTTTCCTTTAACTTCAACTTGAAGACCGACAATTCCTCCCGATGGTACAACGCTGTCGGTTAAAACTCCCGTAAGATGAGGTCTCCGCGAATCTTGAAGATGCTTATTAGCTAACCGTTCAGATCGTTTACTAACATAATCTTCTTTTGATATAAACGAAACATTATGAGAAATTTGATCACTCCATAAAGTATTTTCAGCTCTACAAGAATATAGTGCAGAATCCTCAGAACTCGGTTGGGTTATAACTAATTTACAGATACCATCAGCTAAATAGTATTGTTTAATTCTTTCATCTTGATCATCCCGAATTTCATGTCCATCTTTGTACCATGTTATCGTAGGCGTTGGTTGCCCTCTAACTCTACATTCCAAGGTTAATTCATTGTCTTTAATTTTAAATTGTTCTCGTATTTGTCGAGTGAAAGTAGGCGGAATAGGTGAATGGTCAATACTTTCATATACTTTCAAATCAGCTTTAGTTGATGAATAACCGTAATCATTTTTAACGATACAAGAATATTCGCCGGAATCTCCTGGCGTTGCGTTTAATAATTCTAAAGTTGCCACACCATCAATGTAATGCGTTTTGAATTTACTGCTGTGTTGTAGTGGTAATCCTTCTTTTAACCATTGGATGGTATGTTCACCGGTGTCTACTATACTACATGTTAATTTTACTCTTGAACCGGATGTTGCCGTTCTTGGAGATAAATTCATTGCAAATGTTGGTTTTTTGTTAGCATCTTTTGGACCATAACTGGATGGTTTATAATCTTTTCTTGATCTTGGCGATGGTTCAAATTGTTCTCTCGGTTCGTCTTTAATTTCTGTCTTTATTTGAATACCGTTTAATGGTTTTTCATTTTCTTTATCTTCAATAATCGGTTCTGATATAATCGTGTCTTTCTTTTCATCGATTTCGATTTTATGCTTAAGTTTTTGTTCATCTTTTTCAATCCTAGTTTTCTTCTGTGTTGGTTTTTCGATGACTCCATTTTGTTCAAGTTTTACTTTTTCATCAGATTCTTTCTCATCTATTTTGTTCACGTCAATTTTCTTTGCATCCTTTCTCTCATCAACTTGGGGAGTTTCTTCTTTTTTAGTTTCCTCAACTTTAGCTTTCTCTTCTTTCTTTGATTTTGGAGATTTCTTTTTAGTGAGTTCTTTTTTCGTATCTTTGATATCATCTTGGACCTTCTTTGCTTCTTCCTTCTTTAGTTCCTTTTCGTCTTGTTTTGTTATTTTTTGTTTTGGTTTATCTTTCGTTTTTAAGGCAACTTCATCTTTAGGTTTTTCAATTAATTCTTCTTTATGGTGTTTGGCGATATCTTCTTCTTTAGGTTCAGCAATAATTTCTTGTACAGTCTTTTCATTTTCTTTATCAAGATGTTTCTTTTCTGTATCTTTTTCCTCCTTCTCTTCAACCTTTTTATCAATCTTTCCTATTTTGTCTTCTTCCTTCTTTTGCACTCTCTCTTCTTTTTGCTTTTCATCCTTCATTTGTACTTTTTCTTCTTGCTTTTCAATCTTCTTCTCAGCAACCTTTTTATCATCCATTCCTTTTTTATCTACTTCCTTCTTTTGCACTTTCTCTTCTTTTTGCTTTTCATCTTTCTTTTCCTCCTTCTTTGCCGCCATCTTTTCTATTCCGCTCTCTTCATCCTTTACCACTTTCTTTTCTTCTTCCTTTTTCTCTTCAGCCTTTTTGTTAACATCTTCTTTTTTCTGCGTTTCTTTTTTACTTTCTTTTGGTTTAACGTCTTTTTCTAAAGACTTTTCTTTCTTAACTTCAGGTACTTCATCAACTTTCTTCTCCGTCACTTTAGTTTTCAAGTTATCATCATCTTTTGGAGTTTCCACTTTTTGTACTTCTTCAGTAGGAGTTTTAGATTTCTTGCGTTTTTGCTCAGGTGATTTTTCTTTGGTTTTCTTTTCACTTTCTATCTTTTGTGCTTCTTCAATTGGTGTTTTTGATTTCTTACCTTTTAACTCAGGTGATTTTTCTTTGGTTATCTTTTCAGGTTCATCTTTAGCAGTTTCTATCTTTTGTGCTTCTTCAATTGGTGTTTTTGATTTCCTTTGTTTTAGCTCAGGTGATTTTTCTTTGGTTATCTTTTCAGGTTCATCTTCAGCAGTATCTACCTTTTGTGCTTCTTCAATTGGTGTTTTTGATTTCCTTTGTTTTAGCTCAGGTGATTTTTCTTTCGTTTTCTTTTCAGCTTCATCTTTTACAATTTCTATCTTTTTTGCTTCTTCAATTGGTGTTTTTGATTTCCTTCGTTTTTGCTCAGGTGATTTTTCTTTCCTTTTCTTTTCAGTTTCATCTTTAGCAGTTTCTATCTTTTGTGCTTCTTCAATTGGAGTTTTTGATTTCTTTCGTTTTTGCTCAGGCGATTTCTCTTTGTCTTTCTTTGGCGCCTCTTCTTCAACTTTCTTTTCAACATCTTTAACTTTTGTTATTTCTTGTGCTTGTACATCATCGATTGGTGTCTTTGATTTCTTACGTTTTTCTTCTGACGATTTTTCCTTCTTAATCTTCAAGTCTTCAGCTTCATCTTTTTTAATTTCTTTAGAAGGAGTTTTTTCTTCCTTTACCTCATCTTCAACCTTAACCTCTTTCTTATCCACAACTTTTTCTTTTTCCTCATCTTTTTCTTTACTCTTCTTCCTCTTCTTCTTACCTTCTAGTTCACCATCAGATTTTTTCTCAACAATTTCTTCATCCACTTTAACTTTATCATCAATTTTTAGAATATCCTTCTTGTCTTCTACATCTTTACTCTTCTTCGTTTTATCTTCATCATCAGATTTCTTTTCTTTATCATCTTCAACTACAATTTTCTCTGACTCTTCTTCTTTAATTATTTTATCCTCTTTTCTAACTTTTTCTTCTTCTTCAATTTTCTCTATTAAATCATTTTCGTTATCTTCTTTCGTTAAACAAATCAACGTTTTATAGACATCTTCAAGTAACAATTTTAAATTAACAACTTCAGATGCTTGTTTCTCAACATCATCAGCAACAATTTTATCCAAAATACTTTTTAACTTTTTATCAACATCCAACACAAGTTTATTAACAGCTTTATATTTCTCCTGTTTTGAAAGATCAATAACTACACAATTACTTTTAGATAACCCTTCTAATTTATCGGCTAAATTATTAAAATTCTTTCTTAATTGTATCTCGTTATCTTGAAAACTAAATTGCATAATTGCAGTTTGAATTTGTTTTAAAGGTTTTTCATAAGCTTCAGTTACTTTTAATATTTCAACGGGATAAGATTTTGTTTTAACAATAATTAAACATTGTTCCAAAGGTGGGATGACCTCGGATAAATTGCCAACGATATTTAAATCTTTTAATTTGTCACGTTTAAAATCGTCTATTATTCTAATTATAGTGTTCTTGACAACGGTAATCGATTGCTTTAAATTATTTATCACTGGAACTGAATTATTGAAGCGCAAAAGAACCTCAATTAATTTGTCTTTGTCACCTTTTAAAGACGATTGATCTTTAGTTGACGCATTTATTACACTCAACAACTTACCTACATCATCAATTAAACTATTTGTTAAATCAAGTGATGACTGAAGGTCATCAACATCTTTGTTATCTTTAAAATGAATTTCTTTTAATTGCAAGACATCTTCTTTTAACGATAACAAAGGCTGACTTAATTTATTTATTGACAACAAATTTGTTTTTTGTTTACCGGTTAATTCTTTTTGAATTTTATCGAGAGTTTCTTCGATTACGGCTGTATTAATAACCAATTTAGTCCTTTTAGAAGCCTCGGTAATTGAATATATTTTCACTTTTAGCGCTTTTAAAGGTTCCGTTATAATTTGCATACGCTTAACCTCTTTATTCTCGAAAGATAACTTTTCGATGTTATTGACGATTTCTTGGAGTGCGTCGGATCCTTTTTCTTCAATCGTTTCCGGTTTTTCGAGCGTCTCGAAAAGTTTATTGAAAGAATTTTCGAAGATGTCTAATTTTTCACTGGTAGAATAAGAAATTTCTTCGATGTTATCATCTTTAACTAATTCATCGACAAAATCTGATTTCTCAAGAATTGTTTTAAACGGTTCTAATAATTCAATTAATGAACCGTATTTTAATAATCCTTCAGATTTATTTACTGAACTTAATTTTGCAATTAATTTATTTAATGGGGACTTAAGTTTTTGAGTGGGCGATGTTTTTTCTAAATCCAATTTTAATTCATTAATTTGAGATTCTATTTTTGGAAGAATTTCAATTAAGGTTTTGAAAGAATTATCTTGAAAACTTTTACGGATATCAATTAAAACATTTTGTAATTCATTAAGATTATTAATTAAAGTAAGTAATTGTGAAATACTGTGAGGCTTTTCTGATACATTCTTAAGTGAAATATTTAAATTATCGATAGGTTTTTGTAAAGATTTTAATTTTAAAACTGATTCATCATCGAAATCTTTTTCACCGCTAAGAATTAAACCAGAAAATTTATTTAAATCTTCTACAATTAATTTTGTTGATTTATTTAGTTGATTAACACTACACAATTTCTTTTTATAATCATCTTTAAGTTTTTCTAGATTATTTATTAACTCCGTTTTATTTTCAATTTCAATTAAGGCCTTTTTAACACCTTCAACACTATCATTAAAATCATTCGATTTAGCAATATTAATATTTTTGATAATATCTAAAATAACCGAGTTTAATTCGATCATTTTTGGATTTAATGTTTTAATTTGTTTTCTTTTGGCAACTTCTTCAAAAGATTTCTTTAAAGATTCTAGGTTATTTATTAAAATTTTAGGTTGAATTGGCGAAGAAGTAAAAGCTTCTTGTAAATTTGCAACAGGGGTTTCAATTAAATTAAAGTTCTCGATTAACTCGTTAAGATCCTTAAACTTTTCTTCTTTACAGAAACTAATTTTTACTTCATGAAGTTCATCTTGAATCCCTTTTAGAGGAACGTTTAACTTTTCGAATGAATTCAATGCATTTTGAATGTTAACACCAAGATTTTTAACATTTGGATTTTTAGCCAGAACATTTTCTTGCAAATTTCTAAGATTTTCAATGATTTTGTCAAAACTCTCAACATTCCATTTCGGCTTTTCAGCATCTTCTAAAACATTCGTTATTTTTGCGTTCAATTTATTCAACGATTCCGATAAAATCATCACCTTTTCTTGTTTTGATGAAAAACTCGATGAATTAATCGATTCTTTAACAGCTTTCAAAGCATTAATAACCTCACCATCAATTTTTCCAATCTTTCCTTTTTGTGCCGACGATTTTTGATGTATCAAAACAGCCAATTCTTTTAATGGTTTATCAATTACTTTAATTTCCCCAGCTTTTCCTTTTAATTCATCAAAAACTTGCGCAGTTTCAAAAACGTTTACAATTTCCTTTAAAGGTTCCTTCAATTCAGACAATTTAATTTCTTTTTTGGTTGATGTCTCAATTTCTTTGTTAAGATCCAAAATTGTTTCTTGAAGATTTTCAACATCAAAACTTTCTTCCATTTCTTGTATAACAGCAACAATTTTTTGTGCAAAATCATCAACCGGTTTTAAAACAGCTTTCGATTCTTTACTTTTCAAAGAATTTGTAACAATTTCCAGATTTTCTTTCATCGCTTTCATAGCGTGAACAAGTTTCGGCTTCTCCAATTTCATTTCTTTGACATTTTCCTTCTTAGCCAAATTTGATAAACACTGAATCGATTCTGAAACAATCTTTAATGGCTTTCCAGCTTCGTTAATCTTCTTTTTAGTTTCATCCTCTAAAACTTCGCAAACTTTTTCATTTTCCAACAAATTCTTAACTTCATCTAAAGATGTAGATAACTCAATAATTGAGACTAATCCTTGTTTTACGATCGGTTTAACATCCTTGATATTACTCTTTAATGTTTCGATATTTACACGAGTCTCTTTAATGGATTCCTTAATTAATTTCGTTTTATCTTCTTTCGGCTTTTCAGCATCTTCTAAAACATTCGTTATTTTTGCGTTTAATTTATTCAACGATTCCGATAAAATCATCGGCTTTGTTTGTTTAGATGAAAAACTCGATGAAGTAATCGATTCTTTTACAGCTTTTAAAGCATTAATAACTTCACTATCAATTTTTCCAATCTTTCCTTTTTGTTCCGACGATTTTTGATGTATCAAAACAGCCAATTCTTTTAATGGTTTATCAATTACTTTAATTTCCCCAGCTTTTCCTTTTAATTCGTCAAAAACTTGCGCAGTTTCAAAAACATTTACAATTTCCTTTAAAGGTTCCTTCAATTCATATAATTTAATTTCTTTTTGGGTCTCAATTTCTTTGTTCAGATCTAAAATCGTTTCTTGAAGACTTTCAACGTCAAAACTTTCTTCGATTTCTTGTATAACAGCAACGATTTTTTGTGCAAAATCATCAACCGGTTTTAAAACAGCTTTCGATTCTTTACTTTTCAATGAATTTGTAACAACTTCCAGATTTTCTTTCATCGATTTCATTGCGTGAAGAAGTTTCGGCTTCTCCAATTTCATTTCTTTAACATCTTCTTTCTTCGCCAAATTTGATAAACACTTAATCGATTCTGAAACGATCTTTAATGGCTTTCCAGCTTCGTTAATCTTCTTTTTAGTTTCATCCTCTAAAACTTCGTCAACTTTTTCATTTTCCAACAAATTCTTAACTTCATCTAAAGATGTAGATAACTCAATAATTGAAATTAATCCTTGTTTTATAATTGGTTTAACATCCTCAATAGTACTCTTTAAAGTTTCGATATTTACACGAGCCTCTTTAATCGATTCCTTAATTAATTTCGTTTTATCTTCTTTCGGCTTTTCAGCATCTTCTAAAACATTCGTTATTTTTGCGTTTAATTTATTTAATGATTCCGATAAAATCATCGGCTTTTCTTGTTTAGCTGAAAAACTCGATGAAGTAATCGATTCTTTAACAGCTTTCAAAGCTTTAATAACCTCGCCATCAATTTTTCCAATCTTTCCTTTTTGTTCCGACGACTTTTGATGTATCAAAACAGCCAATTCTTTTAATGGTTTATCAATTACTTTAATTTCCCCAACTTTTCCTTTTAATTCATCAAAACCTTGCGCAGTTTCAAAAACATTTACAATTTCTTTTAAAGGTTCCTTCAATTCAGATAATTTAATTTCTTTTTGGGTCTCAATTTCTTTATTTAGATCTAAAATCGTTTCTTGAAGACTTTCAACGTCAAAACTTTCTTCCATTTCTTGTATAACAGCAACAATTTTTTGTGCTAAATCATCAATCGGTTTTAAAACAGCTTTCGATTCTTTACTTTTCAAAGAATTTGTAACAATTTCCAGATTTTCTTTCATCGCTTTCATAGCGTGAACAAGTTTCGGCTTCTCCAATTTCATTTCTTTGACATTTTCCTTCTTCGCCAAATTTGATAAACACTCAATCGATTCTGAAACAATCTTTAATGGCTTTCCAGCTTCGTTAATCTTCTTTTTAGTTTCATCCTCTAGAACTTCGCCAACTTTTTCAGTTTCCAACAAATTCTTAACTTCATCTAAAGATGTAGATAACTCAACAATTGAAATTAATCCCTGTTTTTTAATTGGTTTAACATCCTCAATAGTACTCTTTAAAGTTTCGATATTTACACATGTCTCTTTAATGGATTCCTTAATTAATTTCGTTTTATCTTCTTTCGGCTTTTCAGCATCTTCTAAAATGTTCGTTATTTTTGCGTTCAATTTATTCAACGATTCCGATAAAATCATTGCTTTTTCTTGTTTTGATGAAAAACTTGATGTAGTAATTGATTCTTTAACAGCTTTCAAAGCATTAATAACCTCACTATCAATTTTTCCAATTCTTCCTTTTTGTTCGGACGATTTTTGATGTATCAAAACAGCCAATTCTTTTAATGGTTTCTCAATTACTTTAATTTCCCCAGCTTTTCTTTTTAATTCATCAAAAACTTGCGCAGTTTCAAAAACATTTACAATTTCTTTTAAAGGTTCCTTCAATTCTGATAATTTAATTTCTTTTTGGGTCTCAATTTCTTTGTTTAAATCTAAAATCGTTTCTTGAAGACTTTTAACATCAAAACTTCCTTCGATTTCTTGTATAACAGCAACAATTTTTTGTGCTAAATCATCAACCGGTTTTAAAACAGCTTTTGATTCTTTACTTTTCAACGAATTTGTAACAATTTCCAGATTTTCTTTCATCGATTTCATTGCATGAAGGAGTTTCGGCTTCTCCAATTTCATTTCTTTAACATCTTCCTTCTTCGCCAACTTTGATAAACACTCAATCGATTCTGACACGATCTTTAATGGCTTTCCAGCTTCGTTAATCTTCTTTTTAGTTTCATCCTCTAAAACTTCGCCAACTTTTTCATTTTCCAACAAATTGTTAACTTCATCTAAAGATGTAGATAACTCAATAATTGAAATTAATCCTTGTTTTATAATTGGTTTAACATTCTCAATGGTACTCTTTAAAGTTTCGATATTTACACGAGCCTCTTTAATCGATTCCTTAATTAATTTCGTTTTATCTTTTTTCGGCTTTTCAGCATCTTCTAAAACATTCGTTATTTTTGCGTTTAATTTATTCAAAGATTCCGATAAAATCATTGCTTTTTCTTGTTTAGATGAAAAACTCGATGTAGTAATGGATTCTTTAACAGCTTTTAAAGCATTAATAACCTCGTCATCAATTTTTCCAATTTTTCCTTTTTGTTCGGAAGATTTTTGATGTATCAAAACAGCCAATTCTTTTAATGGTTTCTCAATTACTTTAATTTCCCCAGCTTTTCCTTTTAATTCATCAAAAACTTGCGCAGTTTCAAAAACGTTTACAATTTCCTTTAAAGGTTCCTTCAATTCAGATAATTTAATTTCTTTTTGGGTCTCAATTTCTTTGTTTAGATCTAAAATCGTTTCTTGAAGACTTTCAACGTCAAAACTTTCTTCCATTTCTTGTATAACAGCAACAATTTTTTGTGCTAAATCATCAACCGGTTTTAAAACAGCTTTTGATTCTTTACTTTTCAATGAATTTGTAACAATTTCCAGATTTTCTTTCATCGATTTCATTGCATGAAGGAGTTTCGGCTTCTCCAATTTCATTTCTTTAACATCTTCCTTCTTCGCCAAATTTGATAAACACTCAATCGATTCTGAAACGATCTTTAATGGCTTTCCAGCTTCGTTAATCTTCTTTTTAGTTTCATCCTCTAAAACTTCGCCGACTTTTTCATTTTCCAACAAATTCTTAACTTCATCTAAAGATGTAGATAACTCAATAATTGAGACTAATCCTTGTTTTACGATGGGTTTAACATCCTCGATATTACTCTTTAATGTTTCGATATTTACACGAGTCTCTTTAATCGATTCCTTAATTAATTTCGTTTTATCTTCTTTCGGCTTTTCAGCATCTTCTAAAACATTCGTTATTTTTGCGTTTAATTTATTCAAAGATTCCGATAAAATCATTGCTTTTTCTTGTTTAGATGAAAAACTCGATGTAGTAATGGATTCTTTAACAGCTTTTAAAGCATTAATAACCTCACCATCAATTTTTCCAATCTTTCCTTTTTGTTCCGACGATTTTTGATGTATCAAAACAGCCAATTCTTTTAATGGTTTCTCAATTACTTTAATTTCCCCAGCTTTTCCTTTTAATTCATCAAAAACTTGCGCAGTTTCAAAAACATTTACAATTTCTTTTAAAGGTTCCTTCAATTCTGATAATTTAGTTTCTTTTTGGGTCTCAATTTCTTTGTTTAAATCTAAAATCGTTTCTTGAAGACTTTCAACATCAAAACTTCCTTCGATTTCTTGTATAACAGCAACAATTTTTTGTACTAAATCATCAACCGGTTTTAAAACAGCTTTTGATTCTTTACTTTTCAACGAATTTGTAACAATTTCCAGATTTTCTTTCATCGATTTCATTGCTTGAAGGAGTTTCGGCTTCTCCAATTTCATTTCTTTAACATCTTCCTTCTTCGCCAAATTTGATAAACACTCAATCGATTCTGAAACGATCTTTAACGGCTTTCCAGCTTCGTTAATCTTCTTTTTAGTTTCATCCTCTAAAACTTCACCAACTTTTTCATTTTCCAATACATTCTTAACTTCATCTAAACAAGTAGATAACTCAACAATCGAAATTAACCCTTGTTTTACAATTGGTTTAACATCCTCGATATTACTCTTTAATGTTTCGATATTTACACGAGCCTCTTTAATCGATTCCTTAATTAATTTTGTTTTATCTTCTTTCGACTTTTCAGCATCTTCTAAAACATTCGTTATTTTTGCGTTTAATTTATTCCAAGATTCCGATAAAATCATCGGCTTTTCTTGTTTAGATGAAAAACTCGATGTAGTAATTGATTCTTTAACAGCTTTCAAAGCATTAATAACCTCACCATCAATTTTTCCAATCTTTCCTTTTTGTTCCGACGATTTTTGATGTATCAAAACAGCCAATTCTTTTAATGGTTTCTCAATTACTTTAATTTCCACAGCTTTTCCTTTTAATTCATCAAAAACTTGCACAGTTTCAAAAACATTTACAATTTCCTTTAAAGGTTCCTTCAATTCAGATAATTTAATTTCTTTTTGGGTCTCAATTTCTTTGTTTAGATCTAAAATTGTTTCTTGAAGACTTTCAACATCAAAACTTTCTTCCATTTCTTGTATAACAGCAACAATTTTTTGTGCTAAATCATCAATCGGTTTTAAAACAGCTTTTGATTCTTTGCTTTTCAGCGAATTTGTAACAATTTCCAGATTTTCTTTCATCGATTTCATTGCTTGAAGGAGTTTCGGCTTCTCCAATTTCATTTCTTTAACATCTTCCTTTTTCGCCAAATTTGATAAACACTCAATCGATTCTGAAACGATCTTTAATGGCTTTCCAGCTTGGTTAATCTTCTTTTTAGTTTCATCCTCTAAAACTTCACCAACTTTTTCATCCTCCAACAAATTCTTAACTTCATCTAAACAAGTAGATAACTCAACAATCGAAATTAACCCTTGTTTTACGATTGGTTTAACATCTTCAATACTACTCTTTAACGTTTCGATATTTACACGAGTCTCTTTAATCGATTCCTTAATTAATTTCGTTTTGTCTTCTTTCGGTTTTTGTAAAGCATCTATAATATTCAACACCTTAACTTGCAGCCCTTCTAAAGGCTTCTTCGTTTCAATCCTTTTAAAAACGTCTTGAGACGACATTAACTCCAAAGATTCTTTAGTTGAAATTAAAGCTTTTAAAACAACTTTTTTATTACTTTCAACTTTCTTTGGTTGTTTTGCTTTAACACTTTGCGTTACATCGATAATTGAAGCTGTAATTTTTTCTAAAGGTTTGATTAGATCGCTTAAATTTTCAGCTAATTTAGCATTTTCTTCGTAAATCGGAGAAATATTCATTTTTTCCAAATTTTCGCATAATTCTTGTATATTTTCTAATGGTTTGCATAATTCACCGATTGATAATAAACCTTGATCGCTCACCTCGAGATTTTCTAAAATTTTTATTTCATTACAAACTTTGCTTACAGTACTCTTTAAAGGAACTGGAACATCGGGTTTCTTTTGTAAATCTTCGCAAACTTCGCCAAGTTTAGAAGCAAGCTTTTCTAAAGGTGTTGATAAAACTTCTATTTTTTTAACATCCGGTTTAAAAATAACTTCTTCAACGGTGCGTTTCATTAGATTTAAATCACTAACTAAAGATGTTTTATCAGATTCAATGTTAGCGACATCTTTCTTTTGGACATTTTCGGAAATGTTGATGATAGCTTTTGCTATTGATTTAAGTGGTTCGATTAAAACGGAAACTTCTTCGACCGCTACATTTTCTTCTCCTACCAATTTAACATCTTCTAAAGCTTCTAACCAATCTTGTACATTCTCGATTGGTTGACTCAAAGCGCTTAAAGTCATTAAACCTTGTTGCCTAACCGGTTGGATTTCTTCAACGTTTAATTGTAAAGCTTGTAAACTGCTTTGAGTTTCTTGAAGGGTAGCTTTTAACAATTTCCCTTGTTCGGATAGGCCACGTTTTTCTTCGATTGTGTTGATTATCTCTGAAATTTTACCAGCTAAATTTTGTAAAGGTTCAAAAGAAATTTGGAATTTTGCAAGGTTTTCTTTCAAAGAATGTTTTTCCAGGTTTTCTTTTGTGGATAATAAAGCTTTAAGAAGTTTAGGTTTTTCAATTTCAACCACGCTTTGTTTATCTTTCGTGGTTTTAGGTTGGGAAATTTCAAATAAACTGGACGATAATAATTCTAAGGGTTCAACAATTGATTTTAATTCTTCAGAAATTGTTAAAATTTCTTTGGGATTAGATTCAAGCCACTCTTTAACATTTTCTAAAGGTACATTTAGTTCTACTAAGGAAAGAACACCTCGTTGAGTTGGAGATAAATCCTTCGGTTTTAATTTCAAACTTTCCAACATTTTCTTCGTTTCGACTAAAACAGATTTTAATTTTTTATACTTTTCGGTTTCAATTTTTTGAATAACATCGCTTAAATTCGCAGATAAAGCGTTTACTTTAACGGAAACTTCTTTAATTTGATTTAAATCCTTGTTATTTTCGACAATTACTAAAGTTTCCTTCATTGATTTTAAAGCATTTAAAACTTTGGGTGTTTCCAATTCGATTTGTTTGATATTGATTGGTGCTTCTATAACGTCTTGTACAGCTAACGAAAGGGTTTTAATAGATTCGATCAATTTTTGAGGTGTTAATTCTTCAACACCTTCAATTGAAACGAATTCAACATTTTCTAACGCGATATCGAGATCTTTTAACGGTTGATGTAAATCGTTAAGACTCAATATTCCTAATTGTTGGGATTTATCTAATTTTTTTATGTTTGAATGAAGAGTTTGGATGTTATTGCAAATTATTTCAATGTTTTGTTTTATTGGCGATTTAGATTCGATTTCTTTAACAATATTTTCAATTTTTGTGGATAATGATTTAATTGGTTTTAAATCAATTTTAGCTTTCTTTAAGTTTTTGTCTTGTATCACAACATTAATTTCTTCTTTAATTGCTTTTAGGGCTTGCAAAAGTTTTGGTTTATTAACTACAAATATTTGAGGTATAATGCATGGTATTAAAGCTGCAATTTCTTTCAATGGGTTTACGAGAACATCCAATTTTTCAATTTTTTCCTTATCCAACCAATTTTCAACAACTTCCAAAGGTTTGCTTAATTCTACAATCGAAAGTACTCCAACTTTTTTCACCCCTTCTACATTTAACATTTCCAACTCCTTTTTAGTTTCATTTAAAATTTCTTGAAGAACCGTTTTTGGTTTCTTTTCAACCCTTTGGATTACCTCACCCAATTTCGCCGATAACAATTCCAAAGTTTTGTTGACAACCTCAATTTCTCCTTTTTGTTGTTTTTGAGTCATAACAACCTCAACGGTTTCTTTTGTTGCTTTTAAAGCGGTTAATACCAAAGGTTTTTCTTTTTCTAATTCGTTGATTTGTTGGTGTTGAAGTTTTGTGACGACATTTTCAATTACTGTCGATGTTAACTTTATTGGTTCGATCATTTCAGCCAAATTCAATGATTTTTTGTCTTCAGTACTAAGTTCTTGGGCTATTTCTAATCCCATTTCTACGTCTTCGATGGATTCGCGTAATTCGATTAATGAAGAAAATCCTTGAAGTGGTTTTGGAAGTTCAGATACAAGAGGTTCTAAAGTGTTTAGGTCTAATTTGATTTTATGTAAAGTTGTTTTGAGAAGATTTTGTTCTTCTTCAAATTTAACATCTTCCTTTTGTTGACTTTCTGTTTTTGGTTCTTTAATTTCTTCTGGTTTTATTTCTTTTACATCAACACTGCTTGATTCTTTGGATGATTCTCCAACTTTGTCTTCTTTTGGTTTAGCTTCTTCCGTTTTTGCTTCTTCTGGAACTTTCTTCACTTCATCTTTAGAAACTGCCTCAATCTTGTCTTCTGAAACTTGTTGGATTGGTAATCTTTCTTCTTCTTTGACAACCTCTTTGGATGGTTCTTCAAGTTTGTCTTCTTTAGGTTTAACTTCCTCCTTCTTTGCTTCTTGTGGAGTTTCCTTTACTTCATCTTTTGAAACTGCCTCAATCTTCTGTTCTGAAACTTGCTGGCTTGGTAATTTTTCTTCTTCTTTGCCAACTTGTTTGGATGGTTCTTTAATTTTGTCCTCTTTTCGTGTATCTTCCTCTATCTTTGCTTCTTCTTGAACTTTCTTCTCCTCATCCTTAGAAACTGCCTCAATCTTCTCTTCTGAAACTTGCTGGAGTACTATTTTCTCTTCTTCCTTGACAATCTCTTTGGTTGGTTCTTCAAGTTTTTCTTCTTTAGGTTTAACTTCCTCTGTCTTTGCTTCTTCTGGAGTTTTCTTCACTTCATCTTTAGCAACAACCTCAATCTTCTCTTCTGAAACTTGGCTTGGTAATTTTTCTTCCTCTTTAGCAATCTCTTTGGGTGGTTCCTTAATTTTCTCCTCTTTTCGTTTATCTTCCTCTATCTTTGCTTCTTCTTGAACTTGTTTCTCCTCATCCTTAGAAACTGCCTCAACCTTCTCTTCTGAAACTTGCTGGAGTACTACTTTCTCTTCTTCCTTGACAACCTCTTTGGTTGGTTCCTCAAGTTTTTCTTCTTTAGGTTTAACTTCCTCTGCCTTTGCTTCTTCTGGGGCTTCCTTCACTTCATCTTTAGCAGCAACCTCAATCTTCTCTTCTGAAACTTGGCTTAGTAATTTTTCTTCTTCTTTAGCAATCTCTTTGGATGGTTCCGCAATTTCATCCTCTTTTCGTTTATCTTCCTCCATCTTTGCTTCTTCTGCAGCATTCTTCACTTCATCTTTAGAATCTGCCTCAATCTCTTCACCAAGACTTTGTTGGGTTATTAATTTTTCTTCTTCTTTATCAACTTCTTTAGATAATTCTCCAATTTTATCTTCTTTTGATTTATCTTCCTCCGTCTTTATTTCTTCAGAAACAATCTCAATTTTTTCTTCTTGAGCTTTAACATCTTTAATTTCATCCTCCCCAACTCGTTTTAACTCAATTTCTTCTTTACATACATCTTCAATTTCACTAAGTTGTGCATTTAAAACCTCAATTGCAACATCAACTAACTTTAACTTCTTCGTTTCAATTTCTGTAAGTTTACTCTTGCTCAATTCTTCTTTTAGAGAAGAAACAGCTTTTCCTAACGAAGGTTTATCGATTTTTAAAACACCAACTCCTTCAGCTGGGGAAATAGAACTCAAAATAAATAAGTTGAATTTCTTTATTGGCTCATCCATCAAGTTGACTTTAGTTAAAACATCATGGAAAATATCGTCTATTTCTTCTTTATCGTAAACATCTTCAAGTTGTTTAACCGCTTCGTGAAGTGTTTTTAATTGTTTCTCTAATCCAATAACTGACAAAATAACTTTTTGACTTTCAGTTTGGATGTTTTCGATTTTCGATAATTTTTCGCAAGAATCTTTTAATTGTTGTATATCTAGCTTTAAAGGTTCTGTTTTTAAGATTTCTTTTTTATGCTCTGATTGTATTTCGGATATCGTGGCTGATAATTTTTGAAGACTTCCTTCAACTTTTTGCAAATGTTGCTCATTTGAAGTAAATTTAACTTTTTCGATGCTTTGTTTAAGATGATTTAATACTTTTATGGTTTGAGGCATTTCAGTCAATTTTTCATTAGATAATTCTTCTATTATAGATTTAATCGATTCTATTTTATTAATTTCTTCAATAGGAACAATTTCTTCGTACAAAATTTCTTCTAAATTCACTAAATTTGATTTGAGTTCTTTAAGGGGTTCAACAAGATTTTCAATTTTTATTGCCTTTTGAGGAGATGGCATATCTTGCGTTGATTTTTGCAAATTATTTTGGATATTTTCAACTAAATTTGCTAACTCCTTAATGGGTTTGATTACAGTGTTAAAATTAATTAATTCTTTTTCAATTTCCTCTAATTCTTCCCTCAACCTTTCAAGACATAATTTCTTAGGAAATTTACTACTTCTTGTGATTGGACTTATTGCAGATTTAAGCGCCACTATTTTTAGCAATAATTCATCTCTATTTAAAGTACTCGACGATGTTTTAATAAATTCTGATAATTTTAAAACCGGTTCGATTAAGCTCGATAAATTCTTAATATCTGTATTATCTAATAAATCAAGATCTTCTTTCGTAAATTTATTAAAATCTTTTAATGGTGCATTTAAATTTTTGATTAAATTAAATAATCGTTGATTTTCTAAGTCTTTAGCAATAACATCTTTTGTTGTTTCTTCTAAAGATAACCCACTCTTAATAATTGGTTGTATTTCTTCTAACTTACTTTGTCGTGAATCAACCAATTTTAATTTATCACACAAATCTTTAACGTTCATTTCAAGATCTCCGAGGAAATTTATAATTTCTGATTTCGATTCCGATTTAATGATTTCATTGATTTCATTGTTATACTTCTCCAAAGCTGGAATTAATTGGGAAACACTCACAACATTCTCATTTAATAAATCAACACTCGATTTCATTGCAGTTGCTAAATAATTCATCCCTGTTTGAAGTCGGAGTAACTTTTCAGATAAATTTTCCGAAATATTTTTATCCGTTTTAAGTTTTTCTTGGATCAACCCAATTGTAGTATAGATCGAATTTATTGGGTTAACAACATCTTCAAGACCAAGTAAAGGTAAATTAATTTTAGCACTTTCAAAAGATGTAGCCATTAATTTAGATGTTGAAAACAACTTTTCTAATCCTAATAAAATATTTGAAATCTTATTTTCAACATTTTCTTGAATCGTTTTATTAATTATTTGGGACAAACTTTCAGAAAGATTCTTTAAATTATTTTGAATCAATTTAGATTCATCTAATTTTAATAAATCATCATCAAAAACGCAATTATTAATTGATTGTCTTAAAGAATTATAATTTTTCGTCTCTATAAACTTTTTTATTGGTTCCTGAAGCTCTATTAACTTAACAAACAATTCCTTACTTGACATCTTCTTAATTATTTCTAAAATTTCTTTGCTCGGCTTCAAAATAAGATCCTCCTCTGAACTTTGTATCAAATTTTCGAATAAAACACTCAAATCACTTTGAATTTGTTTGATTTCATGGTTATCTTTCGACTTATTTTTAACACCCAATAAAATTTTATCAATATTTGAAACGTTCAATTTTAATTCGTCAATCATTCTGGGCTGAGTTACAAATTTATTTAAACGAACCTCGATATTATCTAATTGCTCAATTATTTTATTTACTTCATCATTAATTTTGCTATCGTCAAATTGGGAAATATTCAAAATATTTTGATTAACTAATTTTAAATCGATTAAAATTGAATTAATTTCTGTCATATTTGAAATGTTTTCTTTGCTGAAATTTTCTAAAATAAAAGTGTTATCTAAAAATTCGTCAATAATTAAATTAATTCCTTCCAATTCGCGACTGATTAACATTAAATCTTTAAACACGCTTAATCTTTCCAAAACAGGAGATAAGCTTTGATAACTTTGTTGGATTTCAATTAAATTGTTTTTCGTTTGGTTTAAAATTGAAGAAACTTCTAAAATAACTGGGACTTGTTTTAAATTGTTAACGACGTTAATTGAAGATCTTTTTAATTCAACAAACGAAGAGTTTAAAAACTCCAAACAAATCGTATCAAGAGGAAGAGAAGTCACCAATTCTAAATTTGGAATTAAATTTTTTAATTTATTTGAAACATTTTGAATGGAAGTTTCGGAGATATTATTTAATTCGGTTAAAGATCCAATTAATTCCAATAAATTATTGTCGATAGATTTCAATATTGCAAACGATGTCTCATTAATATCATCAACAACGTGATTTTCAATTATTTCTCTAACAAACTTAACATTTTCTTCGATTGATTTAATTGGTTTGTCTAACTCCAACACAATTTTATAAACAACTCTATCGATAGGATTTGAAATTTTAATTTTTTCATAAATCTTTTCAAGTTCTTTCAATATTTCTTCTGTTATCTTTAACATATTTGTGGTAAATACATCATCTTTTCTTACACCCATATCCTCTTTTATAACATCTTCAAATTGTTCAATCGTTGCTTTTAAAGGTTCAAGTTTTTTAATGATAACTTCAAAATGTTGAACTTCAACTTTTTGAATTACCATTTCAATGGAAGTTTTTAATGCTCCAACTGTTTTTAAGATCATCGCTTTATCTAGATCTTTTATAACCGGTTTCTGTTCAACAATCTTTATATTACCTGGTGTTAGTTAAGAAAAATAACAATAACAATCAAAACATAATGGGGAAAAAATCATAGGTGTGAAATCAACACGCTGAAAGTTTAGTGAAAATTATTACACGGTAAAGTCGTTTTAACTCGAAATCATTTTAAATCTTAGCTGACACTTAATGGAGTAATAATAATAAACATATGGAATAAACGACCATGCCATATTTTCTTGATTGGATCTTTTTCGTACTTACTTTATATTTCTTAAAGGTACTTCAATTGTTCCTATATACTTCTTAACGTCAAGAAAATTTATGCTAACGCCATGAAGTACATTAAGAACAGGTTCTGTTTTCGAACTATACTTTGCTATTATGACCATGGCAACAATGAAGTTTGATTGGGAGGTTGTGAAAGTTAAATAGCTGATTACCTTTTATTTACTTTGCTAATATACTAGTAATTCAAAGTGATCTTGTAACACACAATAATTTTCTGACTGTCTTTCTAGCTAAAAGTATTTATCTAACCATTCCAATTTAAAAACTTCTTAGTGTTATATCTTAGTGTCGTATGTCTTAAAATTTTAATATACGCACGGTCAACATCTTTAATTTGTTGTCATGTTTAACTTCAGTCTTGCCTACATAAAAGCTCCAATCAATCTTATTATTTATCGTAATTAATTGCGACTAAGAGGTTTCAATAGCTGCTATAGCACAAGACAAGGAGAGAAGGTTATCTTTACTACGTATGATTTTTTTTTTTTTTAAATTCGGCAATTTGAAATTTTTCATTGCAGAATTTGGATTTTCATCAATCAAATCTAGTCTACGTCTCTAACTTAAGCTTAGCACTAATAAAAATCGTTTTGCACCACTCTCCCGACAACGAGGGATACTGCAGCGACTTAGTTCGAGTTCCACCTCAAAGAGTTCCTTAGATAATAAAGTGGCGAAATTAACTCGTGATAGAGTGGACGAAATCTGCCTAACACACTCTTAGAAGAATTGTAAGAAAGTTGAACTACTCGTGTTTGAGAGCCATTCTTTGTCAGCCGAAGTTTGTTTTCCAAAATATCGTTCTAAAGCTGTAATACCATTACACCACCAATATATAAGTTTATGGGACAGAGAAACTCCATTTTGGTATAATAAAAATGTGGCATTAATTATATTTGCGAGAATATATAATACAAGGCGGTGAGTATTGATGATTTTTGAAACGCCACTGTTGGAATATGAGTAAAGTGAAGGGAAGAATCAATGGCTGAAAATATTTTGTATGCGATGCAGCTTAGTAGTCATAGATACGTGGCCAGACTGGCCATTAAAGCAACGCAGTTTTTGTGGTCAGACGTATCATTCGGTGTGGTTGCATTCGGAATATGTACTAGACCCGTACTTTTTCGAAGAAAATGAACCAATGGAAACTGTACGGTAACTGTAACTTCTTAAGGGTATTTGGAAATGATTCAAATTTGTTTCCAATAACTGGGGTTAGAAAATATCCACTTGTGGTTCTGGCAAGATGAAGCAACATACAATACTGGGAGAATTTGCATGGCTGCTCTAAGAAATATGTTTCCTGGATGACTTGTATCTCGACATAGTGATTTTAATTGCCCGCCAAGGTCACCAGGTTCTATCAGCCCTGATTTCTTCTTATGGGGGATATTTGAAATCTAAAATTTCGCAAATAGGCCTCAAAGGCAAAAAGATAAAAATTTATCATGCCTAAAAATCTTTGTAGTTCCTTTAATGTTTTTGGTTTTGGAAATTTTGAAATAGCATCAATCCTAGACCTAGAAGGTTGAATACCGTCGCTATAGTGATATGATTACAGAGAAAATTTATGAGAGTAACTCTAAAAACACATTTTGATGGTTGGATGTTGATATTGAATGCACTTGACCATTCAAATAATTTCTCGAGATGTAAATAATGTTCTTGTTCGTTACGACTTGCAACGAGAATGCCATATAAATAAACGAATAAGAAGTTGATATTCGAAAGAACCTCGTGGAAGGTTCTGATCAGCGTTACGGAGGCCAAAGGGCATAGAGGTAAATTCGAAAAGACCAAAAGGAATGATGATAGCTGCCTTGGGAATATCGTCTTCTTCTACTGGAATTTGATGATATGCCCTTACTACATCCACTTTTGTAAAAACTTTGCATCCATTCAAATGTAAGTTGAAATCCTGAATATGTGAAGGAAAGTATGTTCAATCTATGAACTAGTCCTAGATATACGGTTGGAACAAATCTAATTACTTAAGCTCATTTTGGGAAAATCAAAATTATTCTTCAAGTATTAAGTAATTCGTCATTCGAGATAGTGTTTTACAAGATTAGTGGCAAATTTCCCTCTCTTATGGGAAGCAAGATGGTTTGTAAATTATAAAGCTATTTCATTTTTTTTATGAAAACCACCAAAATATATAAGGCTCTTGAAGATCTGGCTACGACGCCAGAGTGTAGCGCAGCTACAAGAACGATAGCTCATCAGCTATATTGGACAAGGTATTAGTATAAGTTTTTCTTATGTTGAAAGCATGTATATAGAAATTAGTAAAGATCGTAATTCTTTGGAGGAATTTATCTTCAATAACAAGCCGGTTCGAAAGAAATAACACACCAGCATGTTCTTTTTTCGGGGATATTTACCTGGAAAGAGTGAATGACTTCACATACCTGGGGGTCAAACTATCCAAGGATGGTAGCGAGGAGCCGGATGTCCCAAGAAGGATTACAGACGCAAACAAAGCCCTTCTCCATATATTTAGATTGCGTGGTGTACACTCCACCAACAAAATACGTTTATATAACAGTGTTCTAAGGCCAATATTAACATATGAGTGCGAAGTCTGGGTCCTCACCAAGAAAATGACAAACTATATAAGCATGTTTGAAAGCAAAATCCTAAGAAGAAAAAAATCCAGGTATAATCGCGAATTGTACGAAATACACTCAGTTCCAAAAAAAGTGACGCACTTGATTTTTGACCTAATTTTAATATCTTATATTTTTTAAACCAGTGGGATTTAAGAAGTATGATCACATTGTCAAACAATTGACGTTGCCATAGCAATTAATTTGTCGTTGTGTCATTAATTAACTACAAAAAAGTTTTGTAGTGATTAAAATTACATGAAATGCCTCAAATAAATCCAGAACAAGTAGCAAGATTAGTTGCTTTAGTAAACAATGGGCGTGGTAGACGTTACGCCGCTCGTGCAGTGGGAGTCCATGAAGCAACTGCTCGTAGAGCAATCCGCAAGTACGAACAAACAGGAAGCACTGCTCGGAAGGTGGGTTCTGGTCGCCCTAGAAAAACATCTCCAAGAGATGATCGTTTCTTGAGATTGCGGATTTTACGGAATCGATCACACACTGCGGTAAATGTTCAGCAAGATCTTCGCCAAATTTGTGGTGTTGCAATAAGTAAGCAGACGGTATGTAGACGTCTAAAAGAAGTTAATTTAAAAGCTAGGAGATCTGCAAAAGGTCTTGAATTATTGCCCGAACATCGTGCTGCTAGAAGAAATGTTGTTCAAAATTATGGAGAATGGAATATTCCTGAATGGAAGACATGGTGGACATGGTGGATGGAAGAAAAAGAGTGTGAAGAAGGACTGGTGAAAGGTTTAATCAGAATTTAATAACAGAACGCGAAAGTTTTAATGGTGGGTCGGTTATGGTGTGGGGAGGGATGTCAATGAATGGAAAGACACCCCTTCATATTCTTCCGGTGAGCCGGTCGATGACGGCCCAAATTTACATTGACATTATACAACAGTATATCTTACCTCATGCAGAGTTAGTGGGCAATAATTTTATATTGATGCAGGATAATGCCCGACCACACACCGCAGTAATAGTGCGAAACTTCTTAGAAGCTACGGGTATCACCACATTACAGTGGCCTGCGAGAAGCCCCGATATGAACCCTATCGAACATTTGTGGGATGAACTAGGGAGAAGGGTACGTTCTCACGAGAGGCCTCAGGAATGCCTCGCAGAAATAGCAGATGCGTTAGTGGAAGAATGGGATCGTATACCAATGGAAACGATAAGAAACCTGATTTCCAGTATGCCGCTTAGATTAGAAACTCTTAGAGTTGCTAGGGGAGGCAATACACGGTATTAAGCAGTTATCCCAGTTTATAATTTAGTGTTTAATAAAACTTTTTTAAAAATTCGTATCAGTTTATTTCACTAGAAAACTGTTTTTCCATAAATTCAGAAAGTTGGCAATATGCAAAGTTTCAACAAAAAAGCTTCAATTCGGACAATTTTAGAGATAAATTAATGATTAAAAAACAAAATGCTCATAAAAGAAACGTCTTTCATATAGGGTGTAAGCACTTTTTATACCATTACTTGATTAATACACAGGGTGAGTCAAAAATTAGGAAAAAAACATGGTTCCAGTTTTTTCACTACCATTCCGGAGTCATTGAAAAAATTTCCACCTTTTTAATTTTTTTTTTAAGACAAGGGAATTGGCTACCAAAAAATAAAAAAATAATAAAAATCAGCCCACTGGTTTAAAAAATATAAGATATTAAAATTAGGTCAAAAATCAAGTGCGTCACTTTTTTTGGAACTGAGTGTATATAAAGAGATGCCTATATCCGTTTTTGTCAGAATACAAAGACTCTGATGACTGATCACGTGGTCCGAAGAAACGCCTAAAACAGTACTCGAGTCTAAAATAGACCAACGCAGGCCAGCGGGAAAACCCAGAAAGAGATGGCAGGATGAGGTGGAAGAGGACGCGAGAAGTATCCTCGGCATCAGGAACTGGAAGAGAGCGGCTATGGATAGAGATAGATGGGGAAAGAAACTGAAAGAGGTTAAGGCCAAAGCGAGCTGGTGTACCATTAGAAGAAGAAGAAGCATATGTTTTGTTATTCTGTACAAAACCATTGCGAAAAAGATAACACATGGTTACAGTATTGTCAAGGGAAGCAAATTCGAACAGACTTAATACTTCTACACGTTTCAAAGGAAAATGAACGTTTTCCACAATAGCTGAATCATGCCTTCATGACTTTGACGCCAACGACTTGTTTGATTGAATGAAGTTTTAGCTAAGAAGAGTGAGAATATAGCTCAGATCTACAATAACTGACCAGCAACTGACTGGGCTATGCATGCTAAATGACCATGGAGAAAAAGAGAAAAATAATGAACAATTTAATATATTAAATATTTTCGCATGCTGCCGATCTATTTCGATTTTGTCTATAGCCTATGATAATTGCCCACTATTAATTACATATAAATTAAGAAATTTTAATTAAAAATACCTTCATAATACTAAACAGTCAATTTAAAGAATTTGGGAAGATTTTAGAACACAACTATTTCCTGAAAAAAATTATTTTTTTCCAGGATTATTTAATATAACTTAACCGAATTATCCATAATGGGTTAATTATCTGGGATACATATTGAATAATCATCTATTGAAGTCAACTTGCTAAACAGTCATAAATTATATCATAAAATCGAGTAAAACAGACTTTACTGAATTTGAGTGAACTCTATTGGCATGCTGATTTCACACCAGTAATAGAACTAAAATAAATAAAACTACTTACCTATTGCGATTGATAATTTTTGCAGAGGTTCATCCAAATACTTTACAACTTCCATATTTTCTAAAGAAATATCTTCAATTTTTCCGGTTGTTATTATAACTTCTTCAACTTCCAACAATACTTCTTTAATTTCAGCGATTGATTCAACCAATCCCATTGTTGTTGAAAACGGTTTTTCAGCCACATCTTGAATGGATGCTTTTAATGTTTCAATGTTAGTTTCCAGAGTTGTTAAAGGTTGTTTGATAGCTTCAATAACTTTGATATCACGCCTCTCTGACAACTGATCAATCATAATTTCTTGGATACTTGTTTTAAATTGTTTCATCATTTTAGATAATCTTTCATATCTTTCAATAACTTTAGAATCATCACTAATATCATTCAATAACTTGACCTCATTTAACATTGTTTCAAGGATTGGTTTAAACATATTTTCTTGGGATTTGTTTAAAAATTCTTCGATTTCTTTTTGGAAATTTTCTAAAAATTTATTTAACGATTCTAAATCTTGGTTAATATTTTTAGTTGTCTCCAAAGATTTATTTATAGGTGAAAGTTGTTTTATAATTTCGTTATCATTATTATTAATTATTTTATTAATTCCATCAACTTCTGAACTAATTTCCGAAATTATTTTATTAATTATTTTAATTTCACCAACTTTAGTTTTTATTTTAATAATTCCTTTAATAATTTTATCTAGCGGTTCACTTATTTTTTGAATAATCGATTCCTGATCTTCAGGAATATTAGTTAAAACAGCTCTAGAACAAACTGAAATAATCACGTTTTGTAACGCATCGAGAGGATTTGAAAAATCATTCAAATTAAGATCCTTAAATTCTTTGCTTTTTGAAATATCGATTATCTTTGTAAATTCATTTCCGATCCTTTCTAAAATTGGAATTTCTTCTTCGACGATTTTAGCATTAACAGATTGATGCAATTTTAATTCTAATTGATGTAAAGGGGTTTGGAGTTCCGATAACAAATTTAAATCACCTTTTTCGTGTTTAATCACCAAAATTAATTTTAAAAATTCATTTAAGGGTGTGTTTATATTTCTTAATTGACTCACATCTTCGATAGTTTTTGGTTTTTCTAACACTAAATGAGTAAAATGAATCGCTTCTTGTAAATCTGATAAATTTTCCGAGATAACGTTAATAGTTGATGGAGTTGGTGCTTTAGGAATTTCCTCAATTTGTTCGTCTTTAATCACTATAATTTTTCCTAAACTTTCGTTTAATTCTTGTAAAGATTTATCGATGTTTTCAACTGATTGATTTTCTTCTAAACATTTAGCAATATTGTCAACGGAATCAGTTAAATTATTTAATTCTTTCATATCTTTCTTTGTAACATTTTCGTCGGTTATTTCACCCATACTTTCAATAATAGCCCTTAAAGGTTTTTGTAACTCAGTTAAAACAATCATTTTGGGTTCAGGTAACTTTTGCTCAACATATTTTAAAATTACTTTACTCAGATTTGTAACGGAACTAGAAAATCTTTTAATCGCCAAACTTTTTTGTTCTTTTAATTCGCTCTGAGCAACCTTTTCTTTTTCTAAAATTTTCTCCACGGTATTTGAAATATCTTGTAAAGGTTCGAGAATATCTTTTATTTGCGACTCTTGGTTAACACTAGCAACAGCAATTTGAAGTTTACTTAGCGATTCCTCAATTTTCTCAATTTCTCCTTTACTATCAGATTCTTCGATTATTGTATTTATGTCTTCCATACAAGCTGCTGTTATTTCTAAAACGTGTAATTCATCTTGGGATAACTTTTCGCTTTTTCCAACGAGGATGTTTTCGGCAATAAATTGGAGTGCCGTTAAAGGTCTCGGCATTTCATGCACAGCTACTTTTTGTGCTTTAACGTCCGAAGCTGGGTTTAAGCTTGAAACGTTTTCTTGAAGATCTTGTAAAATATTTTGAAGTTTCTTTAATGACTCGGGTATTTCTTTTGGTGTGACAGGCTCGGTTTTTTCTAATAATTTAAAAATATTTACGTTAACATTTTTGAGTTGTTCAACAATTGGAGTGTAAGTTAAATGTTTTCCAATGTTTTCTTCTAAACCTTGAAATTCTTTCAACGTTGCAATTAAAGCTTTCGATTTTTCTTCATCGACATTTTCATAATTAACATTTTGAGTGTTTGCTAAATATTCATTAAAATGATTTATGCATTTTTCCCCCGCTTCTAATACAGCAGCCATATCGTGTCTTAATCCAACGTTTCTAACCTTTAATATTTTTTCTTCTAATTTAACTAACTGTTTTCCTATATGATTGAAGATATCTCGTTTAAGGTCTTCTAACTTCGTTTTATCCATCATAACGATGGTTCTTATCGTATTTTGTAAAGCGTTAGCCATCGATTCGGAATATTTACTCGCTAAAGCTTCTTCTTCTGGTATTCCTTCAAAAAGATTTATGACGTTTTTAGCCGTTTCTTCGAGAGGTTCCATTATTTCTTTTACTTGGGAGTCTTGCTTTATAGCTACGACAGCCAAACGTAATTCTTCAATCGAAGTTTTTACAACGTTAACCGTAACATCTGGTAAAGCTGAAGATTCTTCTAAAGAAATATTTTGAGCCGTTACTAAAAATGAATTTATTTCCGATAATGTTTTTTCAGCTTTTTCGATTGCATTCACTTCGTCTTTATCTAAATTAGCAGTCGTACTTAATTTATTTTGAAGAGTAGTTTCTAAAGCGATAATTGATTTTTCTAATTCGTTGATTGCTGCTTGTTTAGATTCTGAGAATTTTTCTTTTTCAATTAAACCAACAGAATCTTTAAGGGTTTTCAATGACTTTACAACGGGTATTTGAACTTCTTCATTTAGAATCACTCGAATTAGTTGTTGTAAAATTGAAATTATTTGTGCAGATTGAGATTCAATTGGTAAGTCAACTAAGTCTTTTTTGATGTTTACAACGATTTCTTGGGAAATTTTATTTGTGACGATTTCACTTTGAATCGATTCTAAACATTTTTCTAATAAATTTTCAATAATTGATATTTTTCCAAGATCTTCGATTACATTTATTTCTGAAGTTGTCATACTTTTTGCAATTACCGAAATAATATTTACGATTCTTTCTAATTTTTCTTTCTGGGGTAATTCTCTTGTTACATTTGATACGCAAAAAGTATTTATTGATTCCAACTGGTTAATTATTGGTTGTTTAACTTCTGTTGGTTTCTTTTCTAATTCCGTAATAATTAATTTTTCTTCATCAGATTTATTTTCAAGGTTCACATCTTTTGATGTTGATGGTTTTGGTTCTTCTTTTGGTGCTTCAAGAATTTGTTGTTCATTTTTGACTTCCAATAAATTTTCTTTCTTTTCTACTTCAGGTGGAGTGATTTCTTCTTGCTTTGAAATTTCCTCGGTTTTTGATGGGACTGATGGCTTGGGTTCTTCAGTTTGAACTGATGTTATTTCGTCTTTTTGCATTTCAACCATTTGTTTTTCTTCTTTTACTTCTTGGGATACCTGTCACAATTCACAAAATATATAATATAACATGGATATTAAATCTGACGATAAACAAACGCGTTTTGGAGTTTAAACGGAACCTAGCGTCCGAAAACAATCAGAATGAATTATGTTATGGATTAGTTATTTACTTGAGTAATAAAAACGGGCAAAATAGGACGATTCGATGATTCTCCGTGGGATTGATAGATGAACTGGTTTTTAATGAGCACGTAATACAAGTAATAAAATCATATTAAATCCGGAAGAAAAGTGGCTTGAGTAATGATTCCACCCATACCAATTTGGTGACGTGTTGAGCTCAGTACTACTTGCATAGCAGTCGTCTGTTGGATCTGAAGCATCTAGAGAATTTGCGATACAGATGTCTAATAATTGTCTTAATCTCAAGCTGATCGTTCGCCAATAGAAAAGCATTGCAAAAGTAAACAACATATTTCCCATTTCAAAGTTTATACAATCAAGATAACGACAATTTTGCATAATAAGAAAGAATACATGTTCTGATCGTAACATATTTGCACCAGACAGACGAACAAGTTGTAACAGTAAATCGTGCAATAACACCAATAAAAGTAAATAGTAATACATATGAGAGTACTAAAAAGACTTTCTCTAATTATGACAGTTTTACAAGATGTTGTTGATAAATAACTGTAGCTAAGCCTAGTTAGAGCTGGTTCTGAAGACACTTTTTTCAGGTAGCCTATTTATGAGGAAATGCTGTATGGCTAATTTAGAAGGATCAATTTCTGAAATAAATTATATTGAAGAATGAGCTATGGATCTGGAGCTGTAGAAGACAGAAGAAAATTTGGCATTATAAATGCTGTACAAATTTAATACCATAACTGAATTTTGAAACCTGCTAGAATAAAAATATCCACATTTAAAGGAAAGACCAAGTTTTGGGTTGAAACATAGAGTTAGCTACCTTATTATATTTGTTAAAAAATGGTTAAGCTCACAGTGATAGATGCCGAAGAACAGAAGTGTGCGCGTGGTCGGAAATTTGTAAATCCCAAAGAGCTGTAGTTTATCACCGATGCTCTTTAAAGCATATGTTGAAGTGGCATTAAAGGATTGGAAAAGAAAGATCCAAAGAATAGGTATTCCAATAAACAAACACCACCTCTTCTCACTTCACTTTGCAAACGACCAAATAGTACCACCATACGACGCATATGACTTGGAGTTCATAATAAGGACACTATGGAAAATGTAAAACATGGGGGTTGGAGGTCAGTTTAGAAAAAAACAGAACACCTAGTAATTAATAATGCTACCAAGTTCCAAATATTAATCAACGACGACACAATAATCAAACAAGTGAGTTTAATGCCGGGCGACAGGACAAAAATGGTATAGGAAGATAAGAACAAAAATTACAGGATGCCTTAATAGTCTACAAGAATATATGAAAACAAAATAAGAAGAGAATAGGAAAAACATCAGTAGAAACGTACTATGTTATGGAAGCGAGATATGGGTAATAAACGCCGACATCGAGAGAAGAGTATATGTTGTAAAAATGGAGTATCCCAGAAAAGAAAGAAACATGGAAGGTCGAGAAGGTCGTGAAATGAGAAAGGAGATGGAACGGAGATATATAGTTATAAAGATATATAGTTAGTTATAGAGATATATAGTATTAAATCGCTTAAAAGAATCTACTGACAGAGCATTAGACATTTCTAATAGGAGACAAAATCTGTTTTACATAAGACTTATTACTGCTTGTAAAAGACTAGATACTACTTGTAGAAGTCGAGATTCGAATGCAGGAAAACCGCCCACTACTAGTAAAAGGCTACAAATTGATTGCGAAGAGCTACATATTGATGACAGGAGTGTAGATAGCTGAAAACTAGATACTGTTAATAAAGACTAGATACCGTTAAGAGAAGATTTATTTATTGATTCCAGTGAAAATTATATTCTGCCAGTGGGAGGCTAGAAATTTCTATTAAAAATCTAGCTCTTACTTACAGAAGACTTGATACTGCCTGCAAAGGATTTGATGCTTCTTACAGTGCACAATAGAATATAATGTGATAGTAGTAACTTTTATAATCAAATAGACCAACCGATATACTAGATGTGAGGCCAGCTGTGTTTCCGATCACTATCTAGTTCAGGTAAAATTTAGCAGAATTAACAGCACATTACAACAGAAAAACCACAGGCACGCCAAACTTAATCTACAGAGAGATTGAAGGAACCAGTTGTACGGGAAAAACTGAGGAAGGAAATACAAAGAGAATTATGAGAAGAAGGCGACGAGACACGATCTCTGAATAAAGAATGGAATGAGGACAGTGATGATAGGGACAGCGGAGGTGAGACAACGGACCAGTTCAATGGGCTCCACAACCTACTCCTAAAGATATGGGAGAAGAAAGTGATACCATCAGAGTGGAACAAGTCTATAATATGCCTTATTTATAAGCAGGGTGAAAATTGTCGTATAAGAATTACCGTGGATCTTCTCTCTTAAGTAATGGATATAAAATATTCAACCAGCGACTACAGGAATATGCAGAAAAAATAATAGGAGTCAAGGATGACGCGGAGGATGACATAGAGATGGTCTCACAATTCGTATATATTAAAATGAAGCCGGCAAGGAATAGCAGCCAGGCTGGGGAATCGCGAAAAAGAATACTACTAAACAACAAAACTTACTATGCAATAACCAATGTAATCTAATTTAAGGATATATATACAAGGAACATAAAGTTCCGGATCTATAAAACAATTGTAAGGCTTGTAATGACATATGACTGCGACACCTGGACGGTAACTCAGAAACTGGCAAACAGCATACACGTCTTAGAGAGGAACACCCTGAGAAGGATTGGAGGCCTAATATATAACAATAATAATATGGGGTACAACTGGTACAAGATATAACCAGGAACTATACAGCTACTACAAGCAGTAACTGCTTAACAGTAGAGTGCAAAGAGCAAAACTTGGGGGGCCGAGAGCAAGATGGGAGGACAACGTGGCCCGAGACGTCATGAATTTGCTTGGGTCCAAAAGCTGAAGAAGGAGATGATGGATAGAGGGGCTGGAAGGCCAAAATTGAGAGAGGAGTGGGACCGATAACGGTCTGTAGAGCCATTGAAAATCAAGAATTTTGAATGATGATTTGAATATTTTACCGGGACTGTATTAATCCATTTCCAACAGTTCAATAAGGAACTGTATACAATACATATGCATATTAAATCTAGGGAAGAACGGAAATGTGTTGAAAGAAAGAAACGAGAGACTAAAAAATGTGGTACAAGGGAGAGTGAAAATGAAGTGAACTAAAGATAGGGCATCAATAACATTGGTGAGCTAGTTACGATTACCATCTTTCTGTCAAATTCATCAATTTCTATAGATATATATCAATTTATTATTAATCTGTAATAATGACAAAAATCCCTTGCACGTCATAATCAAAAGATGGTAGTAACGAGTCTTCAATATGTAAAGATTAATTAATAATTAGTTTAAGTTAAATTAATTTATGATAGCAATATAAATAATAACATATAACATACCTTTATCTCTTCTTCCTTCAGCAGCGATTCTTTATCTACTTCCATTAATGATTGTGCCTTTTCTTCTTGATGTGGAATATTTTCTTCACTGGTAGTTTCTTGATCCTTTGATGTTGATGGTTTCGGTTCTTCTGCTTGAACAGGTTGCTCAATAATTTGTTGTTGTTCTTCCACCTTCATTGCTTCATCTTCATGTTCCATTGGTTTTTCCTTCTCTGCTTCTTCAGGTTGCAATTTCTTTTCTTCAACTTCCACAATACTTTCTTTAACTTCAACTTTTACTTCGTCTATTTTAGCAATTTCTCCAACTTTAAGTTGCTCTTCTTCAATGTTAACGTCTTCTAATAGGCGTGGGATTTCAATGCCTTTTGTTTCTTCAATTTTTATTTCTGCAACCTTTTCTTTCGAAACATTGACTTCCACTTTATCCGATTCCACTTCAACTAATTTTTGTTCAATTTCTTGTTTACCCACTTCTTCGACTAATTGTAATTCTTTTTCTTTACTTTCAATGTGTACTTGTTCTTGAGCTACAACAACTTGTTTTTCATCTTTCACCTCTACACTTAACAAATCGTGTTCATCGTTAGCTGTTTCTTTGATTTCTTGTGATTCAATTTCTTCTTTTGGTTTAATTTCATCTTTTTCGACAATTTCTAACATTGTAATAACAATTTTACAGATTTCTTTTATTTGAGGCGTCACAATATTAAGTGGAGATTCCCCAACGTCTACGAACTCAATATTTTGCGAGATTTCTTTTATTTTCGCTATAGCAGTTTGTTTTTCGACTTCTTCTGAAAGAGCTTCTTCCAAATTAGTCACCGTATTTTCTAATACTTTAATATAATTAGTTTCTTGATCAGATAATTGATTCTCTTGCGGTTGTTGTAAAACCATAGAAGCATTTTGTTTTAATTCTCTTAAATGTGCTTCGATATCGGAAATAATCATTTTACTTTCTTGATTCGATTGCTCAACTTTTTCTTTTATAATTTGAGCAACGTTAGTAAATTTAGATTTAATTAATTCTGATTTTGAATTGATTTGATGTGCATCGTGGATTTGGGTGATTACAATTTTTGAGTTGGCCACTAAATTGTTTAGTTCTGGTAACATCGATTTTATGTGAGATGTTTCAGAAATATTTTTATTTAAAAGATTTTCCAATACATCCAAATTTTCTAATACTTGATCTTTTTCGATTAGTTTGGAACTTCTTGCTGTTTTTAATAAAATAAATTCGTCGATTATTTGCAAAGATTTTTCTAATTGTTGAATAATTTTTTGGTCTTCATCGTTTAATTCTGAATCAATTAAATCATTAATAGACATTTGCAACCCGTAAAGAGTTCTTTGTAATTTTATAACTAACGCTTTTTCTACCTCTGCGTATTTAATAGAAGCTATGTTTTTAACCAATTCTTGCGCTGCATCAGTTACTTGTGAAATAGCCTTCATTTTAACAAGCCTATTTTGCGCATCTTCATCAACAATTACATTAATGTCATCTAAACACGATTTTGCAGCTTCTTTCATTATTGTTATCAAAGGAATTAGTGCCGGGTTAACGACTTGAATTGTCTCAATTTCTTTTAAATCATTAATAATCTTTTTTGAAGCGGTTATTTTTGGTTTGTCTTCAAAAGTAGCTGATTCTATATTAACAACGAGTCCAGTTAATTGTTTTATGGCCTCAGAATCGTCATCTTTTAATTCTATTTCTGTTGCAGTTTTGATGTTTAATTCGAAAGGTTTAAACAATTTATCAGTTATTGTTGAAATTAAACCATGTTTTGGATTATTTATATCCAAAGGAGTTGTTACAATAGTTGTTAAATATTTTGATAATGTTTCGATGGCTATTTTAGTTTGAGATGATTCTGTTTCTTGTGGATAAATGACATATTCTTCAGTGGTACTTAATACAACATCAGCTTCGGAAAGTTCAAAAACTTTATTCGCACATTTCGCGACTTCTTTTAATTGGTCTTGAATTGGTTCAGAAAGAACAACACTTAATTCTAACAAATTATTTAAATCTGCGATAACACTTGGTTTTTCTTTCATTAAATCTGAAATTGATTCAACTTCAACGCTTTGCATTTCTTCGAAACTCTCCTGCGCCGATTGCAGACATTGTTGTAAATGCTCGAAAAATGCAATTGTTTCTAAAGGCATTTCTATAGCTTCAATATTCGATATCGATTCGTTCATTGCTCGTAAAGATTTCTGCAAATCTTTGATTTCTTCTTGTTTGGGTTTTAAAGATTCTTTTTCGGTTAAAACGGCAAGTTGTTGTTCAAGTTGATTAGATAATTTGCAAACATCTTTGATTGCTTTGCATTCGATTTTAGTTGGGCAAACCGTTTCTTGAAGATGGTTTGTAAATTCTTCAACGGCTTTAATGATGAATTTCACGTTATCTTTAGATTCGATGTCTTTTAATTCTAGTTGCAACAATTCTATGGTGGCTTTTAATTTTCCAACATCTAATAAATTGGTTTCGTGTAGTTCCCAAAGAAGATTTTTAATTGAATTCAAATGATCTGATATTCCAATTAGAGGTCTTGCATCTTCTAAAGAAATATCAAAGTTATTCTTTTCTAATGATATAATTTCGATTGCATTCGCTAAATGTTCATCGATGTTTCCAATTGAAACATTGTGTTCCCCTAAAGTAATGACACAATTTTCTATGGCTTTTAATGGTTCTTCGAGGTTCTTAAAAACTTTTAATCTTTCATCTTTTTGTCCTTCTATGATATCGATAGTTTTACTTAATCTACGGAGTGGTCCCGATAATGTCTTTATTTCTACGATATCTTCAACTGTAATAACAGGTTCTTCGGTTGTCTTTTCAAAAATAGCAGAATTCTTTAATTTTTCAACGCACTCAATCACTTCGGAAGCTTCCTCGAATATTTCAGTAGGAATCTTTTGAGCAGTTTCAACCGTTGAATCTTCTTGAAGTGTTACTAAAAACTTTTCTAAGTCTTGTACGGTTTCCACGAAAGCTTTTGCTTTTTCAGTTGATGTTTCTGAGTCGATTTCAATTTCAGTTTCTTCACTCATAATTGATAAATCTTGTATCGTTGCGATACATTTTTTCAAATCTTCGTACTTCGAAACGGCCGAGTCCTCTTCAACAATCGGCGGAACAGGAAGTGTTGAAGCACTCTCTTCGACGACTTCATCGGTAACTTTCTCTTCTGATAAATGCTGTAGTAGAGGCGGTCGTTGATATTCACTAACTGAAGGAGGTTCGATTAACATACAAACGTTCTCTTTAACTTCCCCAGCGCGTGCTTTCAGAATACTGAATGAAACCAATAAATTCTCGTTTTCTTCAATGCTCTCGTTTAAAACGATACAATCCTCAAGGATACTTAAGCAAGCAACCATATCATCGAGAATATCACTCGGTTGAGCTGTTGGTATATCCAAAAGTTGGTTGTTGATCATATCGAGTGGTTGAGCGAGTCTTTCTAAAGCCATAACGGCACCTTCCGTATTAACTTCAGCGGATTTCTTGACGGTTGTCGCTAAATCTTTTTGTAAAGAAGACATTTGTCTTAAAGCTTCAAGTACAACGGTGTCTGTTGTTGATTTTTGGGCGTTTTCTAAATTGTATAAGAAATCTTGGACGGTTTGAAGTACGTTTTGGAAAATTAATTGACTCACTTGGTCAAAAACTTCTTTAACGACATCCGCTGTGCTTGATTCAGCTTGACTAAGTTCTAAGGATGTAACATCTTTCCCCATTTTTGAAAGAGAATTGATTATTTCTTCGATTGGTTCTTCGAACATATCTAATTTAGCTGCTTCATCGTATTTGTCAGCTGTTTCTAATGTGGGTAAAATTTCGAGGTTGTTAGAAATTTCTTTAATAGGATTCGTTAATTGTTCGATTAAAGCTGAATATAAAGGTTGCTCAACGTTTGATTCTTTTAATTTATGAACATGTCTTTCGGCGGATGATATTTCATCGACAAGTTCTGCAACATGAACTTTAATTTTTTGGTAAATATTACTTTTAGATATTTCGCTTTCTAATATTTCTTCTTTAATGTTTGTTAAAGTTTCTTGTAATTCAAACGCAGGTTGGGCAAATCTTAAAAGAATATCGATATCGCTTTCAGTTTCGAGAATATCAGTTTCTTTAACTGTTGCCGTTTCTTTTGCGGGCGATTTTCTTTTGGCTTGTTGCAAAGCGGCTTTACTGTTCATAATGAAAACGGATTTATCTAATCCGTTTTGCATTTCTTGTAGCGTGATTAAAACTTCTTGTATTATTTTTGATGGGGTGATTCTTCCCGCTGCGTTTGTGGGTATCATCTCTTTTTCTAAAAGTGACATATTTTCAATTAATTTTAACCCTCTTTGAATTTGTTTTCCACCTTTTTCAAGAATGTTAAAACAAGTTTTTTGAATCAAGGTATGTTCCTTTCCTTGCATTTCAACGCATTTTTCAACTATCGATAAACCTTTTTGCAAATCAAAAATTGG
Organism: Onthophagus taurus; assembly: GCF_036711975.1. Classification (NCBI taxonomy): domain Eukaryota; kingdom Metazoa; phylum Arthropoda; class Insecta; order Coleoptera; family Scarabaeidae; genus Onthophagus; species Onthophagus taurus. Next base: position 27,269,216 of record NC_091966.1, read on the forward strand.
AGGGGCTATCATTTCGGCTATAGAGACGCCTTCTCTTTGTTCTTCTTGCTGTTCTAGCGTAAGCAAGAACATTTGCATATCTTGTATTGGTTGCATTAAAGAATGAAGAACTTCTATACTTTTATTAGCAGCCGCAGCTGTTGTTTTCAAAGAAGTTTGGATAACAAGTTCTTGTTCAACTTTATTTAAATTTTCTTGAATACTCTGTAAAGTTTTTTGTAATTTTTCGGCTACTTCTTTTTCTTTTTCAGATAATTCCTTCATTTTCATCGCGTTTACTTCTGGATCTATCACCAAACCATCACCTTCTTCGCCTTGGACGTCTCTATAAAAGATATCACCTCCTAATTCTAAACTTTGAGCCTTCTTTTTTACACCATTCTTGACTAAACCTTCTTTGGAAGATTCGTCAGAACTTTGAGATGATTGTCGAGATTGTTTTCGTCTTCTTCGCTTCTTTTTAACGCCTTCATCTCTATCAACACGCAAATCAGAACCAATTTCGTGAGTGTTTTGTGGACTAACCGGTGATTCTAACAATCTATCACCAGGAAGGCTTGTTGTTTCAGTTATCGCAGCAACTTGAAATGCCATGTCTTCTTCACCACGAATACGATCTGAACTTATAGCACTTTCAAAATCTCCATATGATTCTGTATCCATTGCTAAACTTTCATCGGCTACGTCTGTATCGATTGATGCATTTTTAGATAGACTATAATAGGAATTGGAACTTTTTTGTGAATCATTCTTCTTTCGTGGTGGTCGTTTTGGTACATCTCCGTTTGATGTTCCACTTGGTGATAATGCTCTTGCACCTTCTTCGGTTATGGAATAAATTTCCGTTACGTCAGCTTCAGTTCTTAAGTCTTCTTCAGCAGATGTAAAGTAATCATCAGAAACATCAACTACAACTGCTTCCATTACGAAATTCCCAGATGTTGAAGTTTCTTTCGTAAATCTCAACGGTGGTAATTCAACAACATTATGTTCTTGATAAAAAATTAATTATTAATGACATAATTTTTAATAAAAAGTTTTCTTACCTGAAACGTGTTCTGAGAGTTGATCAGCATACATTTCTACGATTTGGATGGCTTCATCTTCAGTGATATCTGGCGTTTCATACAATGACAAAGAAACTTCTTTGCCGTCAAATGAAAATGATAATTCTCCATGATCGTTGATAGTCAATGAAAGGTCAGCTTGTGGTGTATCGTAAAGTTGAGATGTTCTTTCTTCGTGGATTGTTGATAGCGAAGGAACTTTGGCTAATTCAATTCTTTGTTGTTCCGCTCTTGTTTTTGATTGATCTTCAAATCCAAGTAAAGATGCTGAACTCGCTACAATTCCCATACAATTTTTTGCTTCGCAGGTGTAAGTTCCAAGACAACATGTTCCATCCTAAATAACAAGTAAAGTATGATGACGTCGATGATTTTATTTAAATATAAATAATTAAAATGATAATAAATCATAAACTAAAAACGACAAAATAAAAACAAATTAAAAAAAAAACTTTAATTTTGAATCAAAGAATTTAAACCTACAGAATATGACTAATTCTGCAGTGCCAATAAAAATATATTATGTTTGCATAAATTTAATTAATGTTTAAACTAGAATTCCTTAATTAAACAGTAACTTAACTATTAAACTCGTGAATGAATTAATGCAACAACAATTTATAACATTGAAAAATTTGATGATTGGACTTACCTCTCCTGATGTAATTCTATGAATATCTCCAGGCTTCAATTCCATTCCATCTTTATACCAAGTTAAAATTGGTTGTGGAACTCCAATCACTTTACATTCCAAATTAACTGCACCTTCTTCTGATAAAACTGCACGTAAACATTCCAAAAATCGCGGTTTACGAAAATGTTTTGGGATAACAAGTTTGAGAAAACACGAAGTTATTGAATGTCCGAAATCATTTCTAGCGACACATTTCCATTCCGCTTGATCCATAAATTCAAGAGGAAGAATATCCAAAGTACCAAAACCATTGGGTTCTTGTTTGGCGTTATATTTTGTTAATTCCATCTCGATCGGTTGGTCATCTCTGTACCAAGATAAATTGGGTAAAGGTGCTATGCTAACTTGAACGGTGAATTTGAAGTTTTCGTTAATACGAGCTTCGCAACTTTTTAATCCGTGGATAAATTTGGGTGCTTGGCTTTTTGATAAAAGTTGTTGACGTTCTTCGTCATTTAGTTGATTTTGAATGTCTTCTACTGTTAACTCGGCCGAACTGACAGCTTCGCCCATACAATTTCTTGCTATACAACAATATGAACCTAAAGAATTCGACCCCGTTAATTGATACACATCACCAGGTTTTAATTCTTGTCCATCTTTAAACCATCGAAGTAATGGCGTCGGTGAACCAACTACTTTACATTCGAATGAAACTAAACCTTCTTCAGTTAAGACTGCTTTTAGACTTTCCATAAATCGTGGTTTTCTAAAGTGTTTTGGAACTACAAATATAAAAAAATTATTTTTGCGGTTAGAGTGTTTGAGATATTTCTTACTGATCATATGAACTTCACAAGTTGATACTGATTTTGCTCCACTATCACTTGTAGCGACACATTTCCACTGTCCTTGATCAGCGGCTTCCGTTGGTCTTACTTCCAACATGTACCCTCCTAAACCATCTGCCATAGATTTGTATCTACCATCAGGAGTTTCGTCGTTAATACGACCCTCGGAATTGAACCAAATTATTGATTTTGGCCATGGAGGTACAGACACTAAAGATTTTATTAGATTAGTTTAATGCATTCTAAATTAAGTTTTTCTTTACCTTGGCAGGATAAAAATAAAGGATCGCCTATTTTAATTGTTTCGTCGTTTAAATCTCGTGCATAACTCGGGGGAGGACCCGTCGATATTCCGCTAAATAAAAGAAAAAACATTAAGGTCGATTACTACCATCTTGTAGTTAAATTTATCTTATAGATAAACCCATCTACTACCCAACCAGAGCGCGCAAAATAGCCGTAACCGTGGTAATAATCCCTTAGATAGCTTAACCAGAAGATGGTAGTAATGAGCCTAAAAACAACTTAAATGTGTGATATGGACAAACTTATGTGATATGTTGAAACTTAAGGTGCGTTTTCAAATGCCATCGCCAATCAAAATTATTTATGGAATTAGGTGTTTCGACATATACTTACAATTGATAAAGCTGTAGGTACATGTAATCAGTAAATACTACAGAAATTGTAACGACAAAGTGAAGATATCTCATACATTTTGAATTATCCAATATTTTACGATGCTTTGGTTCTAGCTTAAAGTAGAATTAAAGATATGGAAAGTAATTATTTGCCATTACAAACCAAATTAGTGAACTTATCAAAAAAGTATTCGGAGTTACAAGAGAAACAGGATACCAAACCAATGAAGAAGAATTAGCAAAAGAGGCAATGTTAACACCTGTACAACAGCAAATTCAAACAGTCGAATCAGTCAAATTGATCAAATCGAATTGATAAGGAATGTCAAAAACTTAAAAAGTAGATACACCGCCTCCAATAATAGTAGAAGAAATTAATCTTTATTGTCAAAATTAATGTTCCTAATAGCGATGACTGTAGAGAACTGATAAAGCTGCTTAATAACCAATGGCGGGCTTGGTACTCATATCAAAACAAACATAACAAACCAATAAGGGTTATTGTTAATAAACTCCCCCACTCATGTGAAAAAGTATTATAAAAGATCTTCGGAAAAGAGGATTTAAAATACTAGATGCTAGTGTTAAACTAAAATGGATAATCAAATAGCCATCATACACATTTATACTAGTGCTGGAACGGATATCCGGCAACTATCCGGTATCCGGCTTATTCGGACAATCCGGCCGGTTAGCGGATAGTTACCAAATATCCGGCTTTGGCTGGATTACGTATTACTTACAATTAGTACTCTACCATTCACAGGAATTAGTATCTCTTTTAGGTGTTGGACACTGCAAATAATAATCAAGTTCAACCCCAATAGAACTTTTTTCATTGATTACAACTTTATTGATATCAGGTTTGTCATTAGCAACCTCATTGTAACAATCCCAATACGATATATAAAATCTATTGTTGCAGTTTCGTCTAGTTTTCTTCTCTTCGCTTGTAATTCATCATCACATTCATTACTAACAGAACTGTCGCTGTTATTACTTTCAATTATTAATTAGAGTATCCTCTTTTTAATGCAATAAGCCGTTTTCAAAAATCACTTTCAGTTCTTGAGAAATAAAATTTTGAAATGATGGACAATTTTTTCGAATTTTGTAATTTTCGCCGATTAAGTTTTAAAAATTCATATAAAATCTAGTTTTTGGAATATGAGCATGAAAATTTCCCAAAGTGTTAATAAAGGTGTCTTCTTTCCAATGAACCAACCCGTTTTGAAAAATAGCTCTTAGTTTTTGAGGAAACAATATTTGAAGTTTTGATTCTCGATGTCGCAATTGTCATCGATAATTTTCAAAATTCGCTATAAAATTAATTAAATTCACCAATTATTAATTAAAGTATCCTCTTTTTAATGCAATAAGCCGTTTTGAAAAATCGCTTTTAGTTCTTGAGAAATAAATTTTTGAAATGATCGACAATTTTTTCGAATTTTGCAATTTTCGCCGATTAAGTTTTAAAAATTCGTATAAAATCCAATTCTTGAAATATGAGTATGAAAATTTCCCAAAGTGTTAATAAGAGTCTCCTCTTTCCAATGAACCAACACGTTTCGCAAAATAACTTTTAGTTTTTGAGAAAACAATATTTGAAGTTTTAATAAAATTTCCGATGTTGCAATTTTCACCGATAATTTTCAAAATTCGCTATAAAATTAATTTCTTGAAGGATCCTTGTGGAAATATCACCAATTATTAATTAAAGTATGCTCTTTTTAATGGAATAAGCCGTTTATAAAAATCGCTTTTAGTTCTTGAGAAATAAATTTTTGAAATGATCGACAATTTTTTCGAATTTTGCAATTTTCGCCGATTAAGTTTTAAAAATTCGTATAAAATCCACTTCTTGGAATATGAGTATGAAAATTTCTCAAAGTGTTAATAAGAGTCTCCTCTTTCCAATGAACCAACACGTTTCAAAAAATAACTTTTAGTTTTTGAGAAAACAATATTTGAAGTTTTAATAAAATTTTCGATGTTGCAATTTTCATCGATAAAATTTTTTAAATTCGCTATAAAATTAATTTCTTGAAGGATTCTTGTGGAAATATCACCAATTATTAATTAAAGTATTCTCTTTTTAATGCAATAAGCCGTTTTGAAAAATCACTTTCAGTTCTTGAGAAATAAAATTTTTAAATGATCGACAATTTTTTCGAATTTTGCAATTTTAGCCGATTAAGTTTTAAAAATTCGTATAAAATCCAGTTCTTGGAATATGAGTATGAAAATTTCCCAAAGTGTTAATAAAAGTGTCTTCTTTCCAATGAACCAACTCGTTTTGAAAAATAGCTCTTAGTTTTTTAATAAAACAATATTTCAAGTTTTGATAACATTTTTGATGTTGCAATTTTCATCGATAATTTTCAAAATTCGCTATAAAATTAATTTCTTGAAGGATCCTTGTGGAAATATCACCAATTATTAATTAAAGTATCCTCTTTTTAATGGAATAAGCCGTTTTGAAAAATCGCTTTTAGTTCTTGAGAAATAAATTTTTGAAATGATCGACAATTTTTTCGAATTTTGCATATTTCGCCGATTAAGTTTTAAAAATTCGTGGAAAATCCAGTTCTTGGAATATGAGTATGAAAATTTCCTAAAGTGTTAATAAGAGTCTCCTCTTTCCAATGAACCAACACGTTTCGAAAAATAACTTTTAGTTTTTGAGAAAACAATATTTGAAGTTTTAATAAAATTTGCGATGTTGCAATTTTTATTCATTTTTTTTATTCAAATATCGCAATAATGTGGCAATATAGGGTATCACTTCAGAAATGCACCAGAAATTTTAACCATAATGGCCGGATAGATATGTCGGATAACCGGATATCCGGCCGAAGGGGATGTCAAAACACCGGTATCCGTCTTTTCGCAAAATCACTATCCGTTCCATCACTAATTTATACATATCATCAAGCGCTTAAGGATTCTGTCACACACAAGGCTATTGTATCAAAGAGGAAAGATGCATTTAGTGTGGTACAAAGTATCTTACAAAAGTAGGTAATAAGCCACAAAATATGTTAACAACAGTCAAAGTAATCCAGCCAGTTATTGTGGATGTATTGTAGCAATAGAACTACAGAAATTAAAATTAATTTTGTTATGCACAAAAAAAATCAAAAAGCAAGTAGCCAAAAATCGAATAGCAGTGAATCAACTAAGATTAATTCGATTCAAATAAAACTATTATGTGTGTTAAGATGGATTATTTAATTGTTCGGCTCTACCGGTTTCGATTACTAAATGTAATCATCTTCAGAAGATTTGCCACGTCAATTATATTTTATTAAAGCCTACATCTAAAACTATTTTCTTCATGATACGTTTCACCTCCCTTCTGTTGCTAATTATTTACTTTGCAATCTGTTCTTTTATATCTTTTTTCTTTTTGTTTATTCAGATTGACCACCATGTTAGTTCTTATTTTTATTTTGAGGTTTTTGTTGATTTAAGATTAAATCTACAGATAAATGCTACAGTCAAGCTGTTTCTGGTGATTCAAACTGTAATACGAACAAGGAAAAGATACCTCATCAAAATATGCTAGTGGATCTTACAGCTAATTTTAACCTAATGAATAAAACAGATAAACGTTCAAAAACGTTTATGAGCGATTAACTAGACTTGAACATAGCAATACAAGAGCTCGTCCAAAGCAAAGAAATTGCTACTAATCTTAGAATAATATCATAGAATACTAATAGAGTCTTGCAACATCAAGAAAAACTGCAAGTCTTAAAAATTGATAACATTGGCGTGTGCTTAATATGAGAAACTCATTTCACCAATCAATAACATATCAAATTTAAAGGTTATAAAGTACATCATGGCGGCCACACTGTTAACGCTGCCAAAAGAGGAAGTGCTGTCCTTAAAGAAATATCTTGCATCACAAAAACTAGAATATAAGACTAATGAGATTTAACCTACATCTGTAAGCGTGAAAACAAAAACTCATGATATCACCATAATAGCGATGTAGGTATAGTTCTCCAGGACATTCAATCAAGAAACATCAGCATTTACACTTTTTGAGTAAGACAGGTAACAGATTCGTTGTTGGCGAAGATTTTAATGCGAAACACACCAACTGGTAATGAAGATTAATTACAAGCAAAAAATTACAAAAAACGCTACTCGACATTTAAAAAGAAAGATTCGGCAGTTCAAAGATAAATCTATGAAGGCCTACCTAGGAAATATTACCAATGATAATAGTATTGATTGTCTTTGGAAAGTACTTTCACACTGTATGTACCTATTGAAGATACAGTGTAAGAATACTTTGGTGCAGTTACAAAAATTTTTTACGAAAGTCCACTTATTTTTCAGTGTTTTACTTATTCTAGCAACGTTTTTACAATTCTGGCATACGTGAGGCCTGTGATGATATTTGCCGAGGTAGCAAGAGTAGCAAATGAGATAAAAATCCTGAGAACAATAACTGGTAATTCGCTGATTGGTCATCGTAGAAGCACCGATATTTGAGATAAGTGTGGTACCATAGATGTGATGTGGGCGAGAAGGAAAGATTGGAATAAGTATGTATCCAAGATAGATAAGAACAGATTAGTCAAAATCACTAGGAATGGAAAACCACACAAGGCGACCAATAAGGCGGCTCCCTAAGCGGTGAAAGAAGTGTTAGACATCCTCATCCCAAGATCCCAAGACGAATTGGCTTGCGTCAAGAAGAATGAGGAAGATCAATATTTGTATGATATTTATCAACTGTTGTGTAACTTAGTGTTGCTTCAACATAATCGTTTCTTCCACAACATAGAAGTGAAAGTGGATATATATAAAATAAATAGAGCAGGTGAAAATGTTTTTAAGTTGATCTTTAGGCTGTTTTTCTCGAGATGTGCTCTCTGATTGGAATTGATTTTTATAGATTTAGCCGAGATAAAATTAGCCGAAATTCTGTCATGAACTAACCAAGCATTATTTAAATTGAATACCAAGTAAAAAATCGTCACCAATAATCTCAATAATATTCTTACCTATCAGCGGGTTTTAAAGATCCTTCTCTACTTCCTCGTCCAACAACATGAACTCTTGAACTAGAGTAAACCTTTCCCATGCAGTTAACAGCTTCGCAAGTGTACGTTCCCAACGTGGTCGGATCATCGGGATTCGCGGTTAGCGCGAAGGCGTCTCCTGCTTTGATTTCATTTCCATCTTTGAACCAGCGCAAAAGCGGAGTTGGAACACCAACCACTTTGCATTCTAGCGACACGGTTCCTTGATCCGTAAGAATCGCTTGGAGCTCTTCCAAAAATTCGGGTGCTTTGTATGTTTTTGGAACTAAAACGTTCAAATTGCACGTGCTCGAAGTATGTCCCGTGAGATTTTGAGCGGTGCAAGTCCATTTTCCTGCGTCTTTGGCGACTACAGGTGCTACATCGACGCAATGAAATCCTCCTTCGTTTATAAAACGGTATCTTTCGCCTTCTTTTACTGGTGTATCGTTGTGAAACCATTCGATCTAGATGATTTGGGAGAAAGAATTAAATTAAGAAGAAAATCATAACGCCGGTGTGGTGTTTATGATCTGGATAACTTCAATACATCCATTTTATTTATACAGGAAGTTCAAAACAATTCGTGCCAAACTTTAGATAAACATAGCCACGGTTTGTTATTTTCGTTCTAGAAGCGTTCGAGAAGAACTCGGAGGGTCTTATGTCATATATTTTGTGAGTTATATTTACCTTTAAAATGTTTTCAAGTTCAACTCAAAAACTTCAACCACGTGGAAAAACAGAATAATACAAAACTACTTAAAGATATAGGTTTTCTTACCGTTACTTCAGACGCGGTTTTAATTTCAACTAAAAACCGCGTTCGCGTACCGACCTTCACGGAAAGATCGTTTAATCGTCTCAAAAACGCTGGTGGTTGGTCTTCTTCGCCTCCATCTGGACTGGTCACTCTCAGCTCTAAATCTCTGGTGGTTGTTCCAGCTGAAGTTTTAGCGCTGAGACTGTAAATTCCTGAGTCCTCCTTGTTGATGCTATCCAGCACCAATTGGACGGTGTTTTTGTCGATTTGTTGACGGTGGCGTGGTTCTGGTACAAAACGATCTCCATCTTTCGACCTTTAAAAAAAGTTGAAGAATCTAATTTTGTAGGAAGAAATTTTAGGAATAACCTGTATGATTTTGAACGATTTCGTTTTATTTTTTCAACACAATTCCACATACTTGTGAAGTGTTGAAATGTGTATGGAAGAGCTAATCGAACTACTTATAATAACTGCATTTTAAAGCGTGATCCCAATCCCTTTATCCCCAGACAACTTAGTCTAATAATAGTGGTTCATTTGGTTAATGAATCTGCGAGTTCAGTATTAGATAAAAATAAACTATTAGGGTTTAATGAGAAATAAGCCAAGTTATTTTACAGATCATCGACAATACGAAATTATTATTAGTATATTCGATTATTATTACAATTAATAAAATTAAATTGTTTGCTAAAATAATTTTAATTTCATAACATCTTAAAATATTTTCAATCTCGCTTTAAACTCGTTATAATCTTATAAATATTTCAAAAACCCCAAAGTGAATCAATTTAACTTAATACCCTGTCAAAATATAAGCGCTCGTCCAACGCGATCATAGTAAACCAAAGACGTAATAGTAATTTGAAATTATTCCAAACACCCATCGGTGGATTATCCGTGGTGATTTTGGAATCATGCCAAAAACGATCCGCCATGATTACAAAATTTTCTAATTGTGTTACACGCGGTATTTTTAACGCGAATCTTAACGTTAATAGCAGAAAACGTATTTTCAACCACTTTCTGGCCCCGAATCTTAAATGTGACATATGCAGATTTCTAGATCAAGATCATGTCCACCAAAACTAGATGGACTAATGCCAGGTAAACTCAAGAAAAGAAATAAGGTCTTTACTAAATGTTTTATTTTTTTGTTTTCTGTTTAATCATTTTAGTTAAGAAATTAGATAAAAAATAGATAAATGGAAGGAAAAATATAACATACGCATTTTGTAACTAAATCTATTAATATCATTGCATTAACGTTATGGGCACACTGGGTCAGTGAGATCAAACTGTTGATGTATGCCAAGACGTGTGAGGTCTTTTGAACTTGTTTATAGGACTGACACATTAGTAAAAGATTTGAAGGAACTTCAATTTTAAAAATGATCATATCGAAGTTACTGTATTTCGATGTAACCTCGATATTATGGACAAAATATAAAATACTATTAATATTATCCAACTTGGGTTATTCCCCAAGTTGCTTTATTCCATGTTCTTAGATAAACTCGGGGTATTCCCCGAATTGTATATTTTTATTGAACAATAAGTAGCACTAACACTAGACATAGGACTGGAAACATTCGAGTTTAGCCGTCTTGAGACACGCACAGCTAAACCCGAATGTTTTCAGTTCTAGGTCTAGTGTTAGTTCTAGTTGTCAATCAGTGTTAGGTTGTTGCAAATTTTTAATGAAATAAAACTAAAACTAACACTAGACATAAAACTAGAAAGTTTCAGGTTTAGCCGTGCGTCTGTGAAGATTTCTAAACCCGACTATTTCTAGGTCTAGTGTTAGTTCTAGTTTTACACTAGCACTATTACTAGAACTAACACTGTACCCAGAACTAGAATCACTCGGATTTAGCTGTACGTCTCTTAAGACAGCTAAACCCGAATGTTTCTAGTTCTAGGTCTAGAGTTAGTTTTAGAGACAGTGTTAGTGTTAGTTCTAGTTGTTAATCGGAGTTAGGTTGTTACAAATTTTTATTGAAATAAAACTAGAACTAACACTAAACCTAGAACTAGAAAGTTTCGGGTTTAGTCGTGCGTCTGTAGAGACAGCTAAACCCGACTGTTTCTAGTTCTAGGTCTAGTGTTATTTCTAGGTTTACACTAGTACTGTTACTAGAACTAATACGATACCTGGAACTAGAATCATTCGGATTTAACCGTACGTCTCTTAAGACGGTTAAACCCGACTGTTTCTAGTTCTAGGTGTAATGGTAGTTCTAGTTTTACACTAACACTGTTACTAGAACTAAGACTATACCTAGAATTAGAATCATTCGGATTTAGCCGTACGTTTCTTAAGACGGCTAAGTTCTAGGTGTTCTAGTGATAGTGTTACTTCTAGTTTTAATAGTATAAATATAAAGCCACGTAGATTAAACGCAACGGTGTGGATAGTTGTCTGAATTGGTGTGCTTTAAAGTTATTCATTCAAAAGTTTAAAGTGCAAATTAAAAATTACTCAATTTTTCTTTTGGTTATAACGGACACTTCCTTCTCCGTATTAATCCGTGATATCGAGGTTTTACTGTATTCAAATAAATTTATGAGTTTTGATAATGTGGAAAAAAGATTGAGTTGATATTAAAATGGCCCTAATAAAAATAACGGGCTTATTTAAAAGAATTGATAAAAATTTACTACTTGAAAAAATGTTGTATTTCATGATCTGTGTAGAGAAGATTAAAGGCGCCAACTTGCTAACGATTTAGATTGCCAATAGCTATTTCGTAAACAAGCGACAACTTTATTTTTGGCACACATCAAAGTGAAGCTCTTTTAAGTATCTAGGGTTGTAAAAGTAAATGAATGAAAAGTTTATTTTCTGCTAGAGTTTTTGTTCCTGTTTTCTTTTTAATTTTTCTTTAAATTCTTACCATTCAGAACTAACACTGGCGAATCTTTTTCCATCCACCTCATTCGAACACTGACAACATTTGCTCACTTTTTGTCCCATGATCACTTAAAGATCCACTTAAATTTAACACAAACTATGTTCGTCAAATGAAAGTTTAACGGCATTATTTTAAATTGGTCGAAACTTTTCGGATTGGGACCTAAAAATAATCCCGAGGGCTTAGTGCGTCAGCGTGAATGAATTACAAAATTTTCTGCTTGTAAATCTAGTTGAAAAAATTTTAATCTAAAAATATCAAAAAACATATCTTTAGAATAAAAACAAAAATCAAAAAAAGTCAAATTAAGCCACAAAAATTTGATGTTTTTAATCAAATAAATCAAATAAACACGTGTTGCTTCATATTAAGAAAAGCTCGGGTCGAAAAGTTCTTTTTATTACCGAACTGTGTTAAGAGTTAAAACAAAAGCGCTGTCCGTCTCGACGCCACCGCAACAACTACTTCGTTTTTCGAAACGCCGCGACGCCGACGCGTTCAAACAGTCGTCGTCCATCGGTATTTTTGCTATTTGCCAACCCACAAAACGTCAGCAGCACTCCTAAATTTTCGAAGCCAAACGTTTCGAGTTCAGTTTTAAAGCCAACAACGTGCGGAGGCGGTTCGCTTCAGGATTCATTTAAATTTTAACAAGCACATCTCAAAATCAAATTTTTTAAATAAATTTAAAAGAAAATAGAAACAAAAACCAGGATTAGGATGAGGAAGTGTTTTAATTGTAACTTACCAAAATAATTCGGTATCGGGAGTTAATTCGAAAAGTTCAGCTGAAAGAACAGCTGATTGTCCTTCGGAAGCTATAACACATTGAGTGCCTTCGTCTCGAAATCTTGGTGGTAATTTTTCAAGGATTGGTGGTCCTAAAAATATCATCATTAACAAAATATCAAAATGACTTAAATATTTAATTTTTGGATACATTTTAAACTAATTTTTAAACTATTGCCAATTTGCATCACCGACAGAACAAGAATACATTAATTGGTTGTACAACTAACGTTCCACCTCGACAAATACATGAGTCACGTTTGGTTTTAGTCCAACAGACTTCAAAACTATATCGGCAGCTAAATGGGTTGTGGTTGCAACTCGTTCGAAAAAGATGTATATTACAACGAAACACCAATACCTGTCGTCATTTAATGTGTTAACACCGGTGTGTAACCGAAGCTCAAGCAATAACTCATGGTTGTTTATTGTTTTTTCTCCTAAAATATCGCGTTACAGGTGTATACCTACACAAGTGTCTCCTTACGAAAATCATCAGAGCATAGTATAGAACGAGAACATACAAAATAAAAAGTTTTGTGTTACTTTAGAAATTAAAAATAAATAGTACCATCTAAAAATAAAATAATCGAAAATCAATTTTTTTGGAATGTTTGATTTTATATGAAATTTTTGGATTTGAATTAGAAAATCAAAAAAGTTCTTGGCACCGATAACTCCAAAATAAACCGTACACCGCGTATAAATAACATTTTTTCGACACTGTTTCAGGTTCCGGGCCGCGTTTTATTTTTGGGCGCTTCGTGGAAAGCGCGGAAGGAAATTTCTGAAACGCCGTCGATTTTTTTTTGCCTGTTTTCATGAAAACACAACTGACCTGTTACGATCCTCATCGTGGAGCACACACACGACGACACGCAACCTAGGTTCCCATTAGAAATGCGACTACTGCACCGCACAACATGCTACAACTCATACTGTTCGAATTGAGGCGCATCTGGTCGCCCGAGCTAAAACAGGATCGACGTCAGAGAGCGAGGCGTCGCGACGCTTTTACAACATATACTGATCCAAGTTCTTTTCAAAAAACACGTTTATCATCAAAACATAACATAAATTGAACCTTCTTGTTGCGGAGACTATCATCAAATATCTTCATTCAGAAATCCTAGATATATACTACTGAATGAAACTCGAAAATTTTCTTTATTTTGATAAAGGAAAAAGTGTCCGTTTATTTATAATAAACATTATCATTGGAACAATATCTATAGATTTCAATATGTGACTCTATGTAACTCTAAGAACCTACACTATGGTGTCCTCTTATTTTGTCTAACAATCAATGCACTATACTAATATGCAAATGACACCACACAACACTATCAAATGGTTTTGTCCTTTTAAGTCATCTCTATAATCCGGTGTAATCGATGAACTGAATTGCCTCAAAATTCATACAACTATGTAGTCTCTGTTCATGTCTAATAATTGATAATCTTCTTAATTATTTCAGATAGAGTTTCCATACCCAGCTTCTGATGATAGATTCTGCTCCATATATACCATGAACCCATATACCCATACTTGTCTCAATATTCGTTTCTATATTAATAACATATTGTGAATAGTTAATGTGAACTTTCTTCTAACCATTCAACACAATTTTTTATATCCAATGCCAAGTTGCTCTTTTTTCTTTTTGACGCAGACTTTCCAGCGCAGTCTCACGTCTAAGTGATGCTCAGATACTTTGATGATGTTACATTTATTTTGACTGAGAGAGTGTCTATTCCTTTATTTGTAAAATTAACGTAGGTGGATTTATTTTCAATTAAATTTATTCACCAATCTGGTCCATGAATGTATTTTATTTACTGATATTTGCGGCTTATCAGTCACTTCTTCGCAAGTACCTCCTACCGCTAGAATGGCTGTGTTATCTGCAAAAGTGCCAATAGTGTTTTACTCTAAAGGCTTTAACAGACACGTTTAGTAATTTAGTCGAGTAGCGAGTAGCTACTTACCGCTGGAACGTTTACTAGATGGCAACTGTCCACATTTAATACGCCCAAGACACTTTAGTGGTATAATTCAATAATATTATAAGAAATATAATTGACATGCTTATAAAGGAAATTGAAGAAGAAGTGCCTGAAAAATTTAATAAGCGTTTATGGGTTAGAAAGTGGATAATAATAAGAATAATAATAATAATTTATTTAATCACCTGGCTACAAATAGTAGATGTGACAAGTTCAAACCACATACAATATATAATACACAATATTCAACAAAGAAAGAGAGAAATTAAATTATGAAGTATGACCTATGCTAGTTGACTAGGACTAATACTAAAATTAAATGACAAGTATTCCTGGCGGTCGTAAAACGCCCTTTCTACAAGCATAAGTTTTACTTTATGTTTAAATGAGCTAAGCGTATCAGCTTTTTTAATTGCAGATGGCAAATTATTATAGAGCTTTGGGAAATCATACCGTGGACTCTTTTCAAAGAAAGCCGTCTTATGATGGCCCAAGCACACCAAACTATCAGATCTAGTTTTGTAATTGTGTTTCATGACAGGGTATCTATCGACATGCTCCCGCACATGAACAACTGATTTATATATATATATATATATATACTTTGAAGAGTAAGAAGCGAATTGGCCTTGAATGTATCTCTATACGAATCTCTGCGCTTCTGTGCTACAAAGGCACGCCGCCACTCCGTCGATCTTCCCCACAATAATATATTGTATGAGAGATGCGAATAACAGAGAGCATAATACGCATCTAATAATCCCGATAGCGGGAGGCATCCCTTCAACTTCAGAATTGTATAAAAGGACGACTTCAATTTCGAAACCAGATGATCAACATGTTTGTCAAAATTTAGCTTCTCGTAGATAGGAAGAAGAATTTCATTATGGGCATCAAATGCTCTCCTGAAGGAGTTAGAATTAGCAGATTCAGTAAAATGGTGAATTGAGAATAGTTTATTACCAGAAAATTGTTTCTTAGTCGGGGATAATGCATTTGCGTTAAAAGAATATTTGGTTATTATTTGGTTTAACCCTTAAGCAGAAGGTATTATCGTGTATCGTGTGCTAGGACGATTGTGGAAAACGCTTTTGGTATAATGGCCAGTAGGTTTAGAATCTTTGAAAAGTCAATTCTTCCCAATTACATAACCGATTTCTGTCAATTCCCAATTACATAACTGGCTCGGGCTTCAAGACTAGATGAACCAAGTTTCGGCAATTCTGAAGACCTGGAAGATCAAGTAAGAGGTACAATAATAGAAGGTAATTGGAGAAATTTTCCACAGCCCAAAAAATTACCGGATTACTTCCAGTGCTTAGAATAAACCGTTAATAAAAAACTAAATTTATGCGTTCGCACGTGTTTAGTGGTAGTTGTAAGTAGTGGGGGTACGCTACTAGACCGAAAAAATAGAATCAAATGGATCCACTCGACTAAATCGTTTTACTAAACTATTTCTCTAAATTGTAATGTCCGCACGTAACGAGTTACTAAATTACTCGCTACTCGACTAAATTACTAAACGTGTCTGTACGGGCCTTAACTCTGGTATGTCACACGTAAACAAAAGTTACAGGACCGGTTCGCCGAATGCCACGCTCCCTTGTAGCATTCCAGCTTTAATCACTCTTTAATTGCTTAACTCTGCACTAACATAAGTTGTATCCAAAATATATGATTTTAAGGTTTCCGAATACTGTTTGGGTATATGTATGTTCTTAATTTGTAGTACAAACCCTCATACCAAACTTCTAAAGCCTGCGCTACGTCTATGAAGATTGTAGAACAGACTTTCTGTTCCTCTAGAGATTTTTTTCATCATATCGGCTATTGGGTGAACTTGATCGATTGTATGAAACACTGATGATTCGGTTTTGTTTCTTATAGTTTTAGTTGTTTCATTAACAATCTTTTAAATTACTTTGACATCACTTGAAGCAGCGATATTGGTCTATAGGAAAACACTTCGTTAGGACTTTTACTTGGTTTCGTAATCAAAACAACTTATGCTACCTTCCAAAATCTGGGAACATGTCTCAATCCTAAGGCTTCATTTATTAGGTTTGTCAGCTTAAGTTTCATCAACAAATTTATATTCTCCGTAATCCAATCACTAAAATGCTAGTAGTCCGCATTGGAGCTTAAGTCAAAAGTAACAAAGATAAATGTATTAAAGAAATTCCAGAAATTATTTCAGTCCATAATTCACGAACACTATAAAATTATGTTAAAATTGATAAGCGATTACCATTTAGGAACACAGCATGATTAGGAGGCACAAATTACAGAATTCTAGTAAATATTTATTTAGTGTATTTTATTAGAACACCTATTGATAAATTCGTTACATTGTATCAGAAGATAGACGCGCAAATGGGTTGCATCGTAAAGAATGAGTCTTACAATTAGAATCAGAAACGATCATTTTGCTACAAAATTTTGAAATATGTGGAGCCAGTAGCCAAATAGATATGGTAGAGCCAAATACAGTGTGTTAATTAATTATCATACCCGACGTCATCATTGCAAGTATGTAACCAATATCACAGTGGAATACGCATCATACGCAAATCGCGTATTGCAATACCAATGCTGTGATATTGGTTGCATACTTGCAATGATGACGTCGGGTACGATAATTAATTAACACTCTGTATATGCCGTCTTAAAAAAACTATACAACCCAACGAATAAGAAACCATCTGCGCTATTTGGAATGGCTTGTACTCGGCCATCTTCATACCCTAATGCCACGTCCCAAAGAAATTAGCATATTAGAAACTAAACTACTAAAATTCCAGGAGCAACCCATCAATCGGATGCAATGATGGGCGTTGGGTATTTATAAAATGGGTATTTATCCGTATATTTACCCCAGCCCAGGGTAAATACCCAAACACTACCTACACATAAAAATGATACAAGTAAAAATATAACAGATTCGGAAAAAAATGAAGAGCAAGATGATGAAATGGACATTGAAGACTAAGAATTATCAAGAATCGAACACGTATTATCATCAGACGAATCATCTCTCCAAGGCTATCCGAAATAAGGACTATATCGTCCGAGTAGCGCAAATCACTTAGGTATTTGCCATCAATGTTTATGCCTTTTTGGGTCCAATCCAGTTGTTTAAATGCAGTCTCTAGAACTGTGGTGAACAATTTGGGTTCAACATTGATCGCCTTGTCTTACCCCACGACCAATGGGTATTTGGTCAGTACTTTCATGCAACTTTACCGTCATTGTAGCATTCCTGTAAATGTTATAAATAAGTTTGGTGTATCGATAATCCACTCTGCATTCTTGAAGTGCTTGCAAAACTGCCATCAACTCAATTTGAATAAAATTTTATTAATAGCTCTAAATACCCATTTTGGGTAAATACCCCCGGGTATATAACCAGGGAATTTTCCTTTAAAAATAAATACCCGGGTATTTAACAATACTGATCGGATGCCACGAAGCACAAACTAGAAGTCCCAAAAACCAGCAAGTTCAAAGTTTGGCAACATATGCCTAAAATCCGCCATCAGTCATTCTTTGATATATACCTCTTTTTATTTTTATTAGATGTAATCGTGCCTAAAGACGAGCAACTTTTTGATGTTTGAAACGAATTTCTTACGAGAAAACTATTTTCATCGATTTTATCTTCTATTATTTTATTTCACATGAACGGAATAGTTCATTTTATTTAAAATTACTAAAATTTTCATAGATCTCCGAAAGATAGCCTATGTGGACAACAAATTTGGCACACCTGTTACGGAATGAGCAACAAGTAATGATACATTGTGTTCTTTACGGCAGTTAGATGAATCTATAAACAATACACATGAATGTCACTCATGCTGCCAACAAGTTCAGCTTTTTCCTTTGTTAAGCCTAAATAAAAGTAGTTAAATTTTCCATATGTTGAAACTCTGCGTCTGTTTTTCCTCTAACATGGGCATATCCAGGGTAACAATAACATTATCCAAGTATTAACTTTAGGGACATTAAAATTATGGCTAAATATCAGTAATATCATCGGTGCAAACGTAACAATCGTTAGTTAACTAATCGTTGTTAAACATTACTTACTTGACTGGTTATACAATAAGAAAAATCAATTTTAGAAAAACTTCAAAGAAAGACTTCGTGGTCTGAGAAAACCGTAGTGTAGATGTCGTGTTTATGAATAATCTACGAAGCGGTGAATGACACATCTTTTTTATTGACATATTCCACAAAGATAATACAAATTCATTTAAAACTAAATGCTAAAGACACTTGAGTGAGCCTGATCTAACATTTTTGATACCAAAAATAAATTAATTAGATCCATGTTGCAAGTTCGGAAAGTATATAAAAAAGAAATCAAAACATCTTACTTGCTATAATTTTAATTTAAACGGAACTAGTTTCGTGCTACAAGCTCATCCTCAGCCGAATCTAATTAATAAAGGAAAAATCATATAATCATATGAAAATTTTATTAATAAGATTTAAGTAATAAGATTTACATTAAATAATAAGATTTTTATATGATTTTTCCCTTATTAATTAGATTCGGCTGAGGATGAGCTTAAAATTATAGCAAGTAAGAAGTTCAAGTAAAATTTCTTTTTTATATACCTTAAATAAACTGCACCATTATAACTAAAGGAGTCAGAGTAATTAATACTGCGACTTATAATTTTATACCACTTAATTTTTCCAAATGTTGGGTAAAAGTCTATATTAATAAAATTACTTTACCCTGTGTCTTCCGCTGTTCGTTCTAGGACACTGTTTCAAAAACTTTCAACATCTAAATTTTCGTAACGCTGTAAAAAAATTGCATATACTTTAATACTAATCAAAATATGTTTCGGTTTTTCTATTTTAGTACATAATACAAAATACATACTAAACGAAAATGAAAATTTATTCATTATAAAATATAAATAAAAGTTATATACGGGGAGTTTCTATAAGTCGTAGCATAATTTTAATCACAAATACTAGAGTGAAAATGATGACGATTCGTGTAAAAATTTTTGATCTAAACCCATAAATGGCTAAGATAACATTTTCTTAAATATTTTCAATATGGTTTGTCGTAGAAAGAATAAATTTGGCAAACAGTGCAATGTTATCATAAAAAATCGTTTAAGATCACTATTGGAAATATCGAACCACGGGATCAATGCTGCACAGGATGTTCAAAAAGGTTATTTCTTTAAAACTTTTTTATTACCTATGTCATAAACCCTTAAATTTTATAACTGATTCTAAAAGCCTATTTAATTCTATTAAATTAATTATTTATACTCTTAGAAATTTTTGATTAGACGCATCGTTTTTTAGATATTTGCAAAAAAATACAACATCGATTTTGGAATGCTTTCATTAATCGTATGTGCCTATGGAAACAAATAGTAGGTAAAGACAATCTGATAGAAAAACATGTCTAAATATCGAAAGACATTTACGTGAGACAGAAGTATGTAAATAACGGAAATCTGAGGTCAGTTCCTACACCCCAACTAGAAGAACACATTTTGAATTTTGTAGCAGATCGTAGTACTGCTAGTACTGTTAATAGCAACAGTTTAGACATTTCAGAATATATGTAAGGTACGTCTTGGTAAGTCCTACATGAACAGCAATTGTATCTATCCATTTATCGAGAGTACAAGAATTTAAAATTGCTGATCAAAAATTTGTAAGAGTAAAAATAATTTCAAAATTAAATAGGCATTAAGAATCAGTTGGAAAATTTAATGGTTTATGACATAATAAAAAAGTTTTAAGGAAATAACCTTTGTAAACACCTATATAGCATTGATCCCGTGTTTGCATGTTTTCAAAAGTGATCTTAAACGATTTCTTATGATAACATTACACCGTTTGCCAAATTTTATCTTTCTAAGACAAACCATACTGAAAATATTTAAGAAAATGTTTAAAAATTTCTTAACTTTGATATCTTAGCCATTTATGGGTTTAGACCAAAAATTTTTACACGAATCGTCATCATTTTGACTCTAGTGTTTGTGATTAAAATTATGCCACGACTTACAGAAACACCTGTATACTATAAAATTTTTTTATTTAAAATAAGAAAGGTGCAATTGTTTATGGTCAGATGACCGATCATCACAATTTGATTCCCTGGTTGATAATTTTAATCTTACAGTTAGATGCGGTTCCAAATCCAAAAGTTTGTTCCTTTTATTCGACTTAAAGTCTACAAATGCTGAAAAAGCAAGTTCACATAGGTATGAAGTCGAAAAAGGCAAGATGTATTTCAGGACTTTTTCTGTTAAAACACTTCTTCTATTTATAACCAAAATGTTTTGATATCTTATCCACAATATTCATATTTAAATCAGAAAAACATGTGTTACGCGTTTTAGAGCATAAGCATCAATTTTAGTAGCAGTTTAGTAAGTTCAAATAAACGGTTTAGAATTTTTCTTCGAACATCATTTTATCTTACATCCAATTTATTGATACATTTGCGAAAAGTCTCCAGAACTTTTACTGTAGATCAGCGGACATGTTACGTGTATGCAACAATGTGTGGATATGACATTTGGGGCAACATTCTGAATTCTTCATCTTTATTCACTAATACCGTACTTTTTGCTACATATATGATTATTCCAACACATTTATTCCAATGAATTTTGTTCTCTTAAATAAATTTATTCATAACGTTAAAGATGTATTCGATTCATCTATCATCTTTTCTCATACACATATTTTGCTCAATTTTCCCTCTTGAATACATATTGATTTACTGTGCTTTGCAAAGTTTTGCCGACATCTTATTACTTACTGCCTTGTTGTTTTGTTTTAGTTCTACACTTGATTTCAATTAATTTTCAATAACAATTAGGAAAGAGCGATTTTTACTCAATTCACAACTCAATTCAAATTGAATAGAGTTGATTTTAATCGGGATTTTTATAAGAACTTTTCAACACCATGGAATATTAAAATAATTTGATTTTGATTTCACAAAGATTCTCACATATACTCAAGTACATTTTAAGCTGTTACCTCTGATGTAACAACTCCTGCCCTAACAATTTAAACAACGCTTGTATTAAATTAAATTCACATGATCATTTTGATAATCAACCCAAGTTATAAAACTGCATAAATTACATTTTCAATTATCATCTAATAGACATTTGTTATTATAATACCGAATCTAACAGATTCTATAATTGTCTAGAATTGTTCATATTATTTTCATTCAATAAGGATTTAGGCACTATGTATAACTCACCTAGATGTTTCAATTTCATTTGAAATCAAAGAATTTTCTTTGACTCATCCTCAAAATATGAGAAATTATTTAGGAATCTCGGGTTCAAAAATATTTAAGCACCGAAATGCATGAAATAGAACTTAAAATATATTTTATTTTGAATTCCTCATAATTTGTACAAAATGTCAACCTCGTAAAACAACGTTTTACATGCAATAATGAAAAATTTTATATTAATGACATCGGCTAAGAAATAAAAAAAATCAACATGCACTTAGTAGACAACCTAAAAGAAACAACCAACAACGGTAATTTCGAATAAACCTTCATCCATAATCCTTTTTTATCTCAAAAAAACCTTTTTAAAACAATCCTAGATTATTTCGAAATTCCAATAATTAATTAAACCTAGGATTGTATTAGATAAATGAAAAGATTTCTTTAAATAAAATTTGGATGTACAATATTATTTACATGACTATCACACTGCAATAAACAAAATCAGCAGCTTATATCTTTTTTTTATTATAAGTTTTAAGAACAAAACCTACCGAATTAAACCAAGTTTATTCTGAACATATTACATGTACAGTTTTTTTTTATTCTTTTTTTAATACCTATTATATACAAAGGGAACTTTTCTTAACATTTTCACTATCCTACAGAATCATCACACTGTCTAAATAGACCCGGCTCACAAACGATTTCCAACGTTACTAAGCGTTTTGTACATTAATTATTACTTTTTATAAATGAAATATAATAGTCGCTTAAGAAAACGTTCGTGGGACGTTATAAATTAAAACAATGGTCGATTGGATTAAAATTGCGCTTGGGTAATGACCGAAAAAATCTATTCAACAAAATGAAAAACCCTCTCTCAACTATTATTAATTATATTCAGTCCATCCCTAGAAGGGTTATTGTTCCTTTTCCATGTCTTATATCTTCATCTTCTTCTTCTTCCTCCTATAAAAATCAATACAAAAATAGAGTTACGTTTTAAAAAAAAATCAAAAAGTACACACAAATGTTTAAATACATACTTATAATTATTAAAATAAAACCTTTGATAAATAAATTAACTTACATCAAAACCAAAACACGTTTCCATATCATGGTCCATTTTCTTCTCATCTTCTTCTTCCTCATCTTCATCTTCTTGTTCCACTTTAGTTGTAACTCTCCTCGCCGATTGAAGAGCTTTTATAACATCTTCATCATGCAAATCTATTTATAACAAAAAAAAATAACTAAATTGTAACACAACACAACAAAAATATAAAAATACCATGATCTTGAAGAATCCCTTCTCCAAGCATATCACTTTGTCCTTCAACAACCATCGCTTGTTCTTCACCATCCGCAAGTTGAATTACTTCTAACACAACGTATTGTTGTCCATCTGATCCTTCAACAGCCATCATATCGGATTCTTCTTCTTCGTCGTCTGAACCTAATCCCGATCCCATAACTTCAACTTGTTGTCCATCGATCATTTGTATTTTCTTTTGGCGACCCAATTTCAAAGCTAATTGTTTTTCTTGTATACTCGAATCGGGATCGTGAACTGCCATATGACGAATTAAGTTTCCTTTGTGTCTAAATGGTCTATGACATTCTGGACATTCGTGAGTTTTCTCTTTTGGTGTAGGCGGAACATAAAGTGGGTTATGGTATAAGTTCATATGGCGTTTTAATAATTGTTTCTGTCTGAAACTCTGATCGCATTGTTCGCATTGGAACGGTTTCTGATCGGTATGAATCAACATATGGGATTCTAAATGTCTAGCGGAAATAGAAGCGTACGGGCACAAATCGCACTTAAAACATTTCTCACCTTCGTGTGTTTTATTATGCAATTTGTAACTGTAACGATCCGGAAACGATTTTCCACATCTTTTACATTTTAACGGTTTATCTGAAGTGTGTAATTTTTGAACGTGTATCCTCAAATCAGTTTTTCTACCGCAAGTTGTGGGACATAACTCGCATTGAAAAACAGGTTTGTCGCCAACGTTATGAATCAATTTATGAGCTTTTAAACTATTCGATTGTGTAAATCTCGCCTGGCAAATATCGCATTCATATGGCCTTTCCCCAGTATGAATCCTAAGATGTCTTTTCAATTTAAAAGTATCTGGACTCGCATAAGTACAATGCGGACATTGATATGGACGTTCACCAGTATGACATCGAATGTGTCTCTTTAACTTCGATAATTCAACGCTTGCATAATCGCACTCATTACATTTATGTGGTTTTTCATGGGTGTGACGGTAACGAACGTGACGGACAAGTTCGCCGGAAGTAGTAAATGCAGCGTCGCAATATTTGCATTGATGCGGTTTGGTACCCGTATGAGTGTTTACGTGATTTTGTAAAGAAGCGACGGTTTTAAAACCACGTTCACAAACGCTGCATTTGTGTGGACGTTCTTCCGAATGCGATTTCATATGGCGCGATAATAAATAACGTTTTGGACTAGTGTAATTGCAATAGTTACACATGTATGGTTGGGAAACGACTTGGGATCGTCTCAGAGGAATTTTTACTATTTTCGATTTGTCGTCTTCGGCTTCTGAATCAACTACGTTTCCTTCTTCATTATCATCAAAGTCATAAACTAAGTTAAAAAAAAAGTTTTTTGTTAAAAATGTGCTTATAATTTTATGAAAAATAATGTAATTAGTACCAGTAATACCCTAAAGAGCTCTAGAATTCTTTGAAGTTTTTAAAAATATTCCTGTTCTTTTTACTATAATAGTAAAAATAGCGGAACGATACTTTTTAAATTCTTAAAGATACAATTTCACAGATAAATCTCTCTCACACCTAATAAGTTCTATATAAATCTGTAAGTTAACCTAAATTGTAGAGCTAGGATATATTTTTGGAAAAAATTGAGTGAGCATGAACTTGGCCTTTTTATTAATTGCATCTTGATTAGTTAGATGAGTGGTCTATCATTATCTCAAGGTATTATTTTGAAAAGAATGACGAATGTGATTAAAGGATTTGATAAATAATTGTGCACTCTTTAAATATAGAACGTTTTCTGCTTTGATATATATAAATACCTGTTTGTTTTCTTACAATGTATTAAGTTTATTACAAATATTAATTAAAATGGCACTTGACGCCATTTAATGTTAACTTAAAACGCTTATTATTTTATATTAATCTTCAAATTATAACTAAGTACATAAACACCTTTGAAAACACTCAGAAAATAATCATTTGATTAAATTCAAGATTAGTAATCAGAAAAATATTAGGATTTTATAAAAACATTTATAAAAAGGTTAAAAATTCTACAAATTGTATTAAAGCACAAACTGAAAAATACTTATACTATACTACAGCACAAAACACCTATATTGTACAACAGCAAAATATAGATATAAAAATATCAATACCATCAATCATTGAACATTTGGCCCAATCAAAAATGTATATAATCAATTTAGATGGAGCTGGAGAGAATATAATAGGGTTAGCAATAAGAAAACAAACACTTATGAGAAATATCCCAACAATATGAGAGAATATCATAAGCCATGCCAAAAAGGTAATTTGAATATATTGAGATCAAAAGGTTGTGTCAAGAGTGGGTATAAAGGAAAAACTGATGACTTAAAAGCTAAAACCAGGACATTTAATTAAAAAGTTATTTATTAAAAGCAACCTAAAAATAGCTGATATGATATTGTCTCAACGCGTCACTCCAATATAAACACCTGCATATATAATAATGTGACATCATTTGCTCCAGCAAGTTAGATACGATTTTAAGGCACTATATAAACAATAGATATTAAATATAGAAAAACTACAGGAAATAGTGAGTATGTTTGTTAAATACACAGTCTTTTATTTCCAACCAAATCGTTTAATGGTTGAAATTGAAATCGTTGCAATACTCAATCATGTTTTAATTACATAGTCCAGTTTTAAATTGTTGTTTTTGAATTAGTTTAAAAATACATACGTAAGTAATTAACCACAGGGCAGAAAATAATGCAAATGAGCTGACGTAAGAGAATAGTACACAATGAGTAAATTAAATCAAACATACTCTGTAACTGAAGGACAACATAAGCGAGAGTTTAATGTAAAAAGCAAAATCCAAGGAGAGCAGAATGAATTAACTAATAATTTCAATAGGGTTTCCAGAGTGTTATAGATGTTTATTCTGACACTGATAGATTTGTTTATAATTGCTATATAAGTTTTACTGTTGTTGGTTTACTATTAATATAATAAAGTATTGAAGTGAAAATATCTTAGTTATATAAAGTGTTAAATTATAAGAACAGAAATGTTATTAAATTTATAATGATTTTTTTGCATCCTTCTCCCAGTATCATATCTATACAAACTCTCCAAAATGCGTGTACAATGGAAAATCACAGATTCCTTGGCTCAAAATATGTAAGTCGATTTAAGATAAGTTATCTATATCCAAAGTTGCTCCTTAAATTAGTGCCAACTATGATATGGTTTTGTAATTGAAATGACGTAAATAAGGCTTGAAGATATTTAAAAATACCTTTTTTCTGGCTTAACACCACTTACATAATAAAGTTTCAAAACTATGGCAGGATATGTCTATAAATGGGCTATTCAGAAATTATAACAATGTAATTGTCGTTTGACAAGTAAAAAAAAATATAGGGTAATATCCGCTGAAAACATAACTTTTTCATCATTTCTGTGTTTCTAAAATTGTATTGGAAACCATAAAAAGATGTTAATTGAACCTAGGAACTCACTTCTGGAAAATGGTTTAAATTGATTTACGCGTTTTAGAATTATAAATAATAAAGGAATTTATTTTGCTAACTTTGAAATCCTCTAGCGGCGAAACGAAGCAACTTTGGATATAGATAACTTTAATCGACCTATTTTGAGCCAAGGAATCTGTGCTCTTCCATTGTAGACACATGTATATTAAGTTGATTTAGTTTGAGATAACAAAAACGATGATGAAATAGAAGTGCTTAAGTACTAACTCCAACACTTAGCAAGAGACACATACAATAAGTGGAAAATTTTGTTGAATATATTTAATCTAAAAATTCTTTATCCTAGTCATGCAATAACATGAAATCGCAACTTTTACAAATCGGATATTTCAAAGAACCATTTATTGTAGTACAGAACTTAGAAAAATGTTTGAAAAAGGTGCACACTAAAGTTTCAAACTGATACATCCTAATCAGTAAATGTGATTAGTATTGTGATCAGTATTAAAAGGTTTGAGGTTTCATAAATATGTTAATAATGAAATTATAATTTGTCAAAAAATCTACAATTCCTAAAAGTCCTAAAAGAATTTCTTTGGATTTGGCTCATTTATTTTCCCACAACCCTACTAACTTCAGTTTTCTCATTGAAAAAAAACTCATCAGAAAAGATTTTTTTTCGTGATTTACAATCTACCTCACATATTCCAACAACAACATTATAAAATACTAATTATCAGTCAAAACTAGAATAACTCACAAAAAATAGAGAAACTGACATTCCATTGAAAGTGTTCAGAACAATCTGGGAGGACAGAATTAAAAAACTTGAAACGAATATCATCCCATACGTTTTCAAACAGTATGGAAGCTGGATACACATTTAATTCATAAATGTCTTAAAGGAAAATGATTTAATGCTTGAAAAATCAAGAAACCTAAAATCTCAATACAAATTACTCAATGAACAAATCTTTAATCAATACCATATGATGACTTTTCTACTTTCAAATATTTAAGGAAACTAATCAAATTAAAAAAAAAGTTTTAAGTGTTTAATTTCCTCAATTCGGGTTTGTTATCTCTATTCATTTTTTTCGTCTACATTCCATTACAGTGTATTCATACACTTGTTATCATGCTTGTTTAAGTGATTCATATTTATGTCTTATTAAAAAATATCATTTTAAATTATTTGCTCAAGGTCATGTTTTGCAAACAATTTGCTAAGTTAGTTTTTACATTCTTTATACTTTACAGTTTTTTATATTCTAATAAATTCAATAAGATGCTTTATATACAATTTATATAATTTTGTAATACTTTGTAATATTAATGATTTAGTGTTGCAGGTTTTCAACTCTAATGATGGGTTGGTTGTGATTACATATTATGTGACCTACATATTATTAAATTATTTTATCAAGAAAAATTATGTTGTATAAAATGAATTACACTAAAGCTTTTCTGTAATTCTAATTTAGGAAAGTTAATAAAAACGATTTTCAAAAATTGGTCAAATTGTGCTCAAATAAATCCCTATTAATTATATTATTGTTTTTAATTATGATCATTGGGATCATGTAAATATAAACAGGATAACGTTTACAAACACTGGATCGTATAAAAGGGGGCAAAATGGTTTGATGACACACCCAAAGATATGTGACAAATGTTGCCAAAACTTTAGGTGAAGTATGCCTTTATTGGAAATAATGATGAAATTGATGATTTTTGTATTGTGATTTATTTTGAATGCATTTTATGGAGATTACTAAAGAATTTGATAATAGCTGTTGTTTCAATGTTTACTCAAACGAGTTCATCATCACTTTAGATATCATCATTTTTAGTAAATATTCTAGTAATTAAAATTTCATTGTTCATATCATTAAAATGAAATATGTATATGAATTACATAAATAATAAATAAAGAATAAATTTGAATAACTTAAAATAATCTCCATCTGGCTGCAATTTTTTTGAATATATGAAATAAAATATAATAATGTCTCAATGTGTGACAAAGACATTAATGAAACAGAACAAATCATAAATTTAAGACTACCTATAATCTTTCAATCAAGCATTTTAGAACTCTTGGGTAACTTCTGGTATTCTTAAAATAAATAATTAAGTTAAACAAAAGGAATAATAATATTTTACTCCACTTTATCATATTATTAAATGTCTTACCTGCCATATCCTGTTCACCATCAGTTTGTTCGCCCTCCTTATCATCTGGTTGTTGAACAATAAGAACATAACTTAATTCATTGGAGCTTGTATCAGCAGGAACAACTGTTATTCTTTGGTATGCGTTTCCATTATTAATGAGGATTTGGTTGTTGTCCCCTTCATCTCCAGGCAAACCCTATATTCAAAGCATTCATAAAAACAAGAATAAATTAAATTCATAAAAACAAAACCAATTTTTTTTTCTTTTTTTAACACCCACAATCAACTTTAAATAGTAAAAATGTTAAACTCTTTTATCTATCATTTTTGCAGTCATTTTTATCCTCACAATTTATTAATTCATGAGTATAAATAGATTAAACATTTTACTAGTGAATTTATTATTAATTAAATCGAAAATAGATAAAAAATGAAAAACAAAATTACCTCTTCACCTTCTTCTTCTCCTTCCTCCTCATTTTCATGATTTATAATGAATTCGTCAGCCTCCCCACCTTCTGAATCATTAATTCCTGATACCATGGTCATAACTGGTTGAGTTTCTCCTTTTGCTTGATAATAATAATGACCTGCTTGGTCCACAAAATATGTTCCTTCATCACCATCGCCTTCATTATCATCTTCGATTTCTAAATTAAATTAAATTTTAATTAATTAGTTTTTTTTGTTAATGTTTAAAATTAGTCTTAAAATACATATTTATATTAAAACAATTTTTTCAATAACTTCTTTCTCTTTTTAAGATCTATGCCTTGTGAGTAGTAAATCTAGTAAGTCTGGGGATCATCAGACTATATCTTTGATGTTGCAGAGTTCTCTGATGTCTCTCTGGTCCTCATCTCTGCTTTTTGAATGATTCTTTTTGTTGTAGAGTTTTCAGCCTTTGTTTCCATTAAGGGTCTATTACTTTACCTTAATTTATTACCAGTTTGCATCTTAACATAACCTAACTCTGACATAACCTAATTTAACTTATTAATGAACTTAAGTTTAATAAAGATAGTTTTTTAATTAAAAGACTTAGAAAATGGGATTTACCTGTAACTTGTGGTGTGGCATTATTATCAGTGCTTTCAATTTCTTTTTGAAATCCCTCGAGATATGATTGTATCTCGGTGACGTTCTCCGAGGAGTCGGTGCCCTCCAGTTTGATTTGAGTTTGTCCAAACTGTGCAGTCATCCTGCACCGGTTTAGAAACTAGGAAGATATAGGTAATTGTGGTTAAAATGAAGTAAAAAAGAAACGTGGGATTGTTTTGAGTGGGTTATAAAGATTTTAGCGAGTTAAAATAGGGAAGCAATGTATATGTATGTACCTTAGATTGGTGATTTTGTAATAAACGGTTCCTTTTCTGGATAAATTAGGGACATTTACGTAGAAGAGCAATTAAGTAAATTACTTAACCGTTTAATGCTGTCTAGTTTCCTGGCTGGGTTATGTTCGGGCGATAAACACGTACAAAAATTGACGTAAAAATTTGATGCCGAAGCGTATAGACGCCATTTTACAAAAATAAGTAGACGCCGTCCGAATATTAGGTTACAATAAAACGTTAACAACATTTTCGTTTTAGTTTCACGTTCGATTTCGTTTCGAATCTTAATTATAAAGACATCCAAGCACTATTCATACTTAACAAAGCTAGATGTAGGGGGCATTTCGACAAAAATTTCAGAAATTAGCACCGTTGGCGCTGTCATCAATATGGAGTCATAGGGAAAGTGGTGTACGACTAAAACGTGATTATTTCACTTAATTGGGGACTTGCACGGGACGAAATCCGCATTGTTTTACCCGGAATCGATGAACGTACGTACGAGGATGAACCGAAATCGTACCGGATCGACGAAAATTTAATAAAACATTTTCAAATCTTACCTTATAACTGCAAGAAGAGGGCGTATCGGGTCGAACAGCGTCTATTATAAAGAACCAGAGATGGCGAAGCCAGCGTCGGTCGTTTAGGGACAGGACAATTGGTAACTGCATGCGCACACTGCGCATGTCTCGATCGTACGGCTTTTTTTGACCTATCCTGACGTTGATAATCGTATTTGCGCGGGAAAGTTCGTTAATAAAAGAATAATAAACAGTTTTTTGGAGGGAAACATAAATCTGTTACTTTTTACTCTTTTTACCTAAACCTAACAGAGAAATGCTTACTTAATAATTAAATTATTATTATTTATTAAGATTTCATTAATTAAATTATCATTTTCAATGTCTTTAACAATTAATTTATACTTCAAATAAAATTATTACAATAATAGATAGATGATAATTTAATCATTTTCAAATTAAAAATCATGGCATTAAATTATTACTTCCTCTGTCCGAAAATAATTGCTACATCTGAGTTTAACTTTTGTCCGAGAATAGTAAGTCCGTACAGCTACACCCCCCATTCAAGATATCAGTATTTTGATACTACCATAATTATGTACTAATTTTGTACTACATTAAAAAATTTTGTACTAATCATTTAGTATTTTTTTATATATGTATGTCAAAGTGGGGGGTGTAGCTGAACGTTCAGTTACACCCCCCCTCCATATACAACCTCCCTTTCAAGACATCAGCATTTTGATAGTGCCATAATTTTATACTATTTATGTACTAATTTTGTACTACATTAAAAAATTTTGTACTAATAATTTAGTATATTTTATATATATGTATATCAAAGTGGGGGGTGTAGCTGGACGTCCAGTTACACCACCCTTTTAAGATATCAACATTTTGATAGTGCCATAATTTAGTGCTATTTATGTACTAATTTTGTACTATGTTAAAATTTTTGGTACTAATCATTTAGTATTTTTTTTATACAATTGTCCCAACTGTTTGGTACCCCCTTTTTTCTCTCAAACTATAACTACCACAGATTTAAATGTAGCGATTTGTCATTCCATGGAAAGAGGAAGGAGAAATGCATTTTAAAAAACGCGAATTGTTTAACGCTAAAACAATCTCAAAGTGATGGCAGAAATTTTAGTGTACAGGGGTGGGCAAATTTGGGTGTTATTATAGGCTATCTCAGAAACTATAAGAGATAGGAAAAAAGTAGGTGCCATGTCCCGGTCTCTTTCTTCGAGACTAATCCAATCCTGCAAACATCAAACCTCTATCTTTTTTCGTGATATCAAAAAATGCTCATATTTCGTTTATTTTTGAAATTAGAGAAATGAGGTTGATACGTTCTTAAGACACTTTTTTCAGTAGAATATACTGCCGTCGAAAAATTTTAAAAATATTTGATGATTTTTGAGATACAACACAAAGTTGTATTTTTTTAAATACAAACTATACTTGGTTATGATGTTAATGAAAAGAGCATATTTTTAGCTTTCCAATGATGTATCGCATGTATGGTGTATTTGCGAAAAATAAGCGTTAATTTTCAATTCCAAAATAGTAAGCGCTAAAGTTCAAAATTTTGATTATAGTAGGCGGGTTCGGACAGTAATTACTACCTAACTGCTATATGGTTTTGCACGAATATGACAGAAAGTTGCTCTTGTACCATTATGCTTTAAATAGTTGATTTAAATTTTTCAGTGTCTTATCCCTGACTTTGTTCACCAATAAAATATTATTTGTAGATAAAGTTTGTTTATTAAAAATACAAGAAACGTATTAATTAATGAATAATTAAATATGAACAACAACTTCAGGAACTGAATAATCACAGACTGTGTCATCTTCTTCTACTAAACTTACTGGTTGTGAGGTTAGAACAGTTGGGTATCAATGAATGAAATCTTCGGTAGTATTTTACCAGTTTTCCCCAATCATGAGATTTACAAGTTTTTTCATATTAGCAACCTTTTCTTTTGAAATTGGGTGAGATAGAGGAAAATTAGGGATCATAAGCTGGGCAGCGGATTTTCCATTGAAACGATGTTTATATGGTATATGGAGCCTTATCTATCATTTTCAAAGAATCATTTTTTAATTTTATCGCTTTATGTATTTAAAGATAACGAGGAATTTTTAAGCGGGAAACTCGTTTCGAAAAATTCATTAATGAAATGATCAGTAAACTTACCTTACTATAGTAACTAAGTGGCATTTCACGTTTTCCTCGTCTACTATAATTAAAATTTTGAACATTAATTTTAAATATTTTAGAATTAAAAAATAACGCTTATTTTCCCCAAATACACCATGCGTGCAATACATCATTGGAAAGCTAACAATATGCTCTTTTCAGTAACACCATAATCTAGTATAGTTTGTATTTGAAAAATACAATTTTGTGTTGTATCTCAAAAATCATCAAATATTTTTAAAATTTTTCAACGGCAGTATATTCTACTTAAAAAAGTGTCTTAAGAACGTATCAACCCCATTTCTCTAATTTCAAAAATAAACGAAATATGAGCATTTTTTGAAATCACGAAAAATTGGCGTTTTGGCTATAACTTAAAAACAAAAGAAGATAGAGGTTTGGTGTTTGCGGGATTGTGTTAGTCTCGAAAAAAGAGACCGGGACATGGCACCTTTTTTCGTATCTCTTAGTTCTAGTCTTATAGTTTCTGAGATAGCCTATAATAACACTCAAATTTGCCCACCCTGTACATACTTGCGCATTTGATTCTGTCAGTCAGTTGTTTTTAAAGTCATTGAGAAATGAACATACCAGAGGAATTGTTGAAAGTTGGGATAATTGCAATTTTATTATTTGAAATACTTGATTACTACAATTACGTACCTGAAGTTTTCGCTTCAGTGTCAACATTCACTTATTTTTTAAAATTTGAAAATATGTTCAAAATTAGTCTTTAATCAAGCAGGCCTGAACCCCAAAAGATGACAGTTGATTACAGTTGATATCGAAAAAAATTTACATTTTATAAGAGTCGTTTCACCTATCCGGGGGCACACTGTATATAAAAAATATACTAAATGATTAGTACAAAAATTTTTAATGTAGTACAAAATTACGGCACTATCAAAATGCTGATATCTTGATAGAGAGGTTGTATATGGAGGGGGGGTGTAACTGAACGTTCAGCACACCCCCCACTTTGACATATATAAAAAAAATACTAAATGATTAGTACAACATTTTTTAATGTAGTACAAAATTAGCACATAAATAGTACATAATTATGACAGTATCAAAATGCTGATATCTTGAATGGGGGGTGTAGCTGTACGGACCTGAGAATAGTTGCTACACTTTGTTTTATTTTAAAGAAACTCAAGAAATAAAGATGTAGAAAGCAAAACTATATTACTTATTTAAATTGAAAATACAAAAAAAAATAACAACTATTTATTTGTAATACTTAATTACTTCTATTATTTAAATATTCTTGAGCCATTTTAATAGCATTTTCATCGCATTTAATAGACAATAAAGTCGAATTAGAGTGATTGCGTCTTAATTTCATTTTGTTTAGGTGTTTTAATTTATAACTATTACACCCTTTATGTAATAATGTACGCTCCATTGCTTTTTGCAGTGAAATAAATACATTATCTAAAGTTTCTCTGCTTATACTCCAGTAGGATTTTTTCACTGCTTCAATTAATTCCAATTAATTAAGTAGTTGATGCTGAACTGATTGAATGGAATTGAAAAAACCTAAATCCAACACATTCAAATCGGGACTGTTGGGTGGTTGCAGTTTAATAGTTAGTGACGAATCGTTACTGTACAAATGTGGCTTTGCATTATCTTGTTGAATGTTTATTGTGTTTTTCTTAGAACCAACAGACCACTTGTCCCGTATTGCAGGAATTAAATTATGAAGAATCATTTTCCTTATTTCTTCTTTGTTAACAACTTCCACAGCTTTGGTTACGAAAGTTCCCTTTGGTCGATTCTTGCTGTTTCTCTTAGCTAGAGAAGAAGATGCAATGGCCAAATTCCTAACTTTCCATCAAAATACGCTTTTCTATGAAAATCCCAACGTGGACGAGCAACTGCCGCCATAAACATTACCTTTGTAATAAATCTTTTACTCTTACAAGGTCTATGAGGCTGTTCTTCTTCGGGATTTATATAAAAGCTTCTTTTAGTTTTGGTTATATAGAACCATTTTTCGTCAATATGTATGTAATTCAGCAAATCAAAAATCAAAAATGACGGTAATAAAAACTTTAAACAAAATTCAATTCGTCGCTTTTTATTTTCTTCAGTTAACAATGGTTTAACAAAACTAGTGATTATTTTTATTTCCTTTCCTTTCTTTAATCTGTCATGCAATGTACTTTTTGGTACCTTACATGCGTAAGCTAATGACCTTAATGTAGTTCGATTATACAAAGGAAGAGAAGAAATGTTTGCAATTTGAAATGCACTTTCTACATTTTTGCCACCTATTTGAATGTATTCCGAAATATTTTAGGTTCCACTATTCGTACAGTTTTAAAATTTTTGTACCATGGATTGTTTATTCGGATCTTTCGATCCAAACTATTTTCAAGATAGCTGCCACTTCCAGTCTATTGGAAGTAGACTTAAGCTTCGTTATTTTAAATGGAATACTATAGTTGTTATTACACCTTTTAATTGTATGTAAAAAAAATATGTTGACTTTCATAAAAGTTATTGGTGCGTAGCGTTTCTCGTTTTCGAGTTGTTTTGATTTTAAGTTCTTTTTGGCAAATTTCACCATGCTCTTTAAAACCCCATATCCCAGCCAAAGTTCATTCAAAAAAGCTCTAAATTGGCACGATTACTCTTCAGATGCTGTCAAACAGATTGTCATTTGTTGTATCACTGATACAACAATACTCTGATACTAATGACATACTCTGATACAGTATCAGAGTATCTTATACAGGTGATCAAAAATTGAATTATCGTTTCTCCATATTCATTGGGGAAAATTTCCGAAAATTTTTGGAATATCTACTGTAACATGGTTAGGACTCCACCACCAATTCTGATAAATAGAATTGCGCTTGGTTTACCACAGTAGTACATTAGACTATTGTTGGTTGTAAAACCCTCGTGATGAGGTTCAAATCAGCTCTGATTAAATCACTCTCAAATCTCAATCAAATCCCAAAATTAAGTCTATATAGTATACATAAATTTAAAGTAATAATATAGTAATTATTCCAGCATTTTGCACAAATTTCCATTACTATCTAGTGTGACCGAATGTGATGTTCAGCAATGTATTTTCTAAACTTGTTGTACGCTTTAGGCGCACAATACGTAAAACACCTTTGACCTATCGCTTTATATGCTCTTGTTAGCTGCACGTCCATACGAATTGTAGAGCGAGTATCATTACCATGGTCTACATTAGTCTACATCTCGCTACATTTCCGGGTGTTGCAACGCATATTTTATTACAGTTTGAACATAGATTAGAGGGATTGATAATACTTCATATTTTATAAATAATTGATGAGTTTGGAATCTGATACCCACGTTAAGTAAAGCTTTTAAAATCAACCTTTGGATTGTGCGTAATTTTACTAAGTGAATATCTGAAGTTGCTTCCCAAGCAATAATATACCGTATCTCAAATTTGCCTCAACCATTGCAATGTAATATTTCCTATGTGTATTTTCATGAAAGCACTAGGCACATGAGATAACAGCATTTTGATCATATTGCCAATATGCACATCCCACCTGAAATATTGATCCACCGCGACGCCGAGATATTTCACAGAGCTAACTCTAGTAATCTTAGGACAATCACAATCAGTTTGTTGACAGAAGTCGTTGTGTATCAAAAGGTAAGAGACTGTAGGTTGAGAATCAGCGTGTCTGGCGAAAGTGATGAAACTAGTTTTCTCAAAATTTAGGAACAGTTTATTGGAGTCAAGTCAATTTAACAAGATTCTTATATCGTCTCTGGCTAAGGAGACCATGTTTTTGACCATGTTGGGTTTTTACACGATGGAATATTAAATTTGTCTTTTGTACGGCTAAAGTGCCACTTCAGATTACCCAATTTGATTGAACATTTATGTTTAAATGATTATTTAATAATAATTTGTATTAATTTAAAGTGCCAGTTTGTGCAAAGACAAAAAAACAGATACGTAATCAGATGTACCATGTTTCGGGTTACGAAATTTGATCGAAATTTCATATCTGAATGTTCTTTATAATATCCAGGGACCCAAAGTATATATTATTCAATTTAAGTGCGTTTTGGTATGATGCTATTTAACGTTATACTAAAGCAAAACTACCTATTAAATGTTACTTTGTTACCTTATACTACTTTTACTATTTATTTATTACTTTGGGATACAGAAGAAAATAACGTGTTACATCAATATTATCAATTTATTTTTAAATTAGTTTAAGTTTCAAATTGAATGCGCATGAAAAGTTTTATTACAATTCGTAGTGAAATGGAAACATAAATATACATATCTTACACTCCTGATATTTTATAAAAGTTAAGAATGATGTGTATTTTTAGAGACCTGGTGGATGAAACTAATGAATTAAGCTTTGGCTTAAGTCGTTCAACATAGTTTTTAGGGTTCTCGTTTTAGTAGGCGTAAATCAAAGTTTTTGCCAGCACCATTTTGAAATCAAAGTACTACAAAGTGAAATATTGCCCTCACACTCCACTCTCTCAAGTCCATCCTTCCCACGTAAGAGTTGTAAAGTTTTATTAACCTTATTACGTCAATGTGCTTTCTTTGTTCTTTACTCCAACGTTTGCAGGTAATTGCAGGATTTACAGTAATTTCGGTACATGCTACAAAGATTGGTTTGTTATCAAACACTAGTTTCGTTTTGACAAATCTTCCTGTGTAAGATAAGAATTGCTCATCGATAGAATTTTTTTTGTCGCAAACACTATCCCGGCATGCTCCTTTACTTTCTGAAACTTTTGACGTATTTTCCAGAAACAGTTATTAGATCGTGTAGATTCTGGAATTTCAGTCATTGACAATCTTTAATCGTGATCTCAGTGTAACGATTAATAGTCATTGGAGGATTAGGTCATTGGTTAAGTTACCACTAAGTCGCGTCTTGTTTATAAAGCCCAGTTCTGTTTGTGCATTTTGTTGTCATTATTTTAACTCATTTTCAGTAATAATGTATTGATATGTATTATTGTATACATACTTATAATATGTATTAAAAGATTTTAATATGAATTTTATTATTTTATTGTTAAAAATACCGCATTTTTTTTGCTTTATGTTTAAATTTTGTGAAGTGCGGCCATTTACTAAGAATTTTATATTACAATACAGTCATAGCTATATTTATTTTAAAAAAAAAGTGAAATATTTAATTTATAGAAAGCAATTAATTGCCTATGAAACTCTAAATTAATTCATGCCAATATTCGAACGTTCCAAACAAATAGATGAATAAATAGTTCTAATCATTATAGAAATAAACGATAAAATAAAATATCTGACGATGTTTTTGGCTCCTTTATTCTAACAAACAAAATTACTGATCGATCACTTGCTTCTATTGATGTTGACTACGTAAAAACTAATCTGTCAAAAGAAACCCAAATCGGTATTGTAGATTTGACTTTCGACTCATAAACAGTGTTGAAGCAACAAACATGAACGAATCATTTGTGGTCTTTACATATTACTTTATTAAAATAGGACAAATTGAGGTCTTTGATAATACTCATTAAAATAGTAATACCAGCCTTGGTTAAGTTATGATATTCATAATTATTAAAAACTAAAACAAATATTAATATGACTGATATGGCAAGAATGGTATATTAATCAATATGACATATTAATATGACTGATGTGGCAAGAATCGTATATGGAAAGAATTATCAGATTTTTTACTGTACAAATCATATGTATATCTGAACTAACTTCAAAGCTTCTTTCTAAAGTGCAAATTATATCTTTAGTTAAACTGAAAAATTGTAGCACACAGAAGGGAGTGCACTTAATATTACAACCTGAAAATTAAAGAAAATTTAAACATTATTAAGTATTATTTTGTCACAGTAGATGATATGACAAGAATTATCACTTCTTTACTGTACAAAACATCATATGAACTGCATACTATCCGAATTAACTTCTAAGCTTCTTTCTCAAGTGCAAATTACATCTTTAGCTAAAAGCTGTGGCATACGGAAGGGAGTGCACTTAATATTACAACCTGAAAATTAAAGAAGATTTATATATAAACATTATAGACATAATGACATATAGAAAAACATATAGACAAGTGGTAAGATAACGTTATTAAACAAATAATCCTAATTAATCACCAAGGTTAAACCATAACTCTCACTTCACATAAAACTCAATCCCCCAGTAGACATTCTTCAGGAGATTTTACGCCAAATCTATATGTGAATTTTAAATTAAATTTATGAATTAATTAATTTTAAAATAAAATGGATATTTTTAAGGATTTCATTTAAATGTAATGGATACGGTATTAATAAAAAAAATTAACAAGCAAATAATCTATTCATACACTAACGATTACAAGATGTTCATTTTACAGTAAATAGAGTACCAATACAAATATCAGTTCTTTTTCCCGTAAATATTGTTCATACACTCTACTTAATTAATTTTTATTTAGTAGCAGTTCATTTTATGTATAGAAAGTGTTTACTCCCAATTAGAGCCTGTTATTTTTTAATTATCCATTGAATATTTAGTAATTATGTATTTGTAGTTCATGTAAAGAATGAAAATATGAAACCGGTATTAAAAGTTTGTAATGCTTGTAAGATTATTAATATCTAAAAATGGGTTTCGAAGATCAAATTGATGATTGAATTGGTTAATAAAGTACAAAAGGAATCCAATAACTTTTAATACATTCTGTACATATTATAGGATTATCAGATTACCATCAGACTAATTTTAAACGTATTTATGTAGTTTCACAGCTTTTCTTGTTTTTTTTTTTTAGATATAATCATATTTAACAATAATATACAGAATATTCGCTACTTATAAATTATGGGTTTTATTATCCTGTGTATTATTTAGGTGTATGTATATTACTAAATATAAATTATTTAAAACTGAAGAGAGAATTAAACATTTTTTTTCTCTTAAATATTAATATGCAGACTATATTGACAGCTGTGATAACTATATAATTTTATGACAGCTGTCAAGACACTGTCAAAATAAAAACAACTGTATATAAAATAGAAAATCAATAAAAAAAAAACTTTAAATCAATATTTTTTCCATTTAAATAAATCTCGACACATGAAAAACTTAACGACCAATAAACACCACATTTATTTATTTGACGGTTTTCTTAAACTGACAATAAGCAGGACCTCAGAGATGATTAAAATGAACTGGCGGCTAATCTAAAAACGTATCGGTTACATAACCAATAATGTACAATAATTCCCAAACCAAATCCCGCCAGAATTTCTCTTCCGGATTTTGCTGTTTTTTCTGTGGTCCTGTCAGCATCAGCTATTGTTAGGGGTCGCTATCATATCCCCTCATCTTGTAACAAGACTGATTGGAGTTTACATCCTGAATTTCCCAACGGACGAACATCACCAAGAAGATTGCGACCAAAATCGTTAAAGCGATTGTTATTATTTGAAGCACTTGACTACGATCTAATGATTTTTGCAGTTTTCTTTGCGCATCCATTAAATTGTTTACGTTCGATGTTAATTGTTTCAATCGAATGTCGTCGACTTCTCCACTTCCCACCATTGTTGCACTTCCATTTTTCGAGACATCGTCTGGTTGTGCGCATCTTAATCTTTGTTGGGTTATATTTTTACTAGAAGCGTTCTAAACGACAATTAAAAACATTAAAAGGTGAAGTAAACGATTAAAAAAAAAACGATTAATGATAATATAATAGATATAAAAATTACCTTCCATAAATCTGATAATGCACTTAGAGACATTTCTCCCGATTTAACAGGCATACTCATTAATAAGAATTTATCTCTGGATAAACTGCGCACTTGAAAAGGTTGAAGTAAAGTGACACTGACAGTTTCTTTGCTACCGGGTGGTAAAATTCCAGAGCTTGGTCGTACCCTGAATTTTTCAGGGGATGTTGTTTTCATCTATTTAAAAAATAAATTAAATAGTTTGCTTTATACGAAACATTTTAATTTTTATTATTTATTGCCTAACCTTAAAGGATATTGTGGTAGTAGGATCGGTATTTTCCAGTTCCAAAATGCTAACCATTTCATTTCCATCTTTTGTGAATGTAATGACATTTGAAGGATTGATACTAAGCATTTTGTTGGTTGATTCTTCGGGTCCTTAAAAAAATAAATGTAATTACATAAGATTTAAGAAACAGATAGTTAATGAAAAAAAAGTTCAAAAACACAGGAAACATTTTAAAATTGTAGTTACAGTAGAAATCCATTAAGTTAGGCCATTTAAAAGCGGCATGTAGAATGTAAACACATAATTATAGTAGAAATTGACAAAAACGATAAGACAATGATTTAAGATTGCTTTATTTGCATTGTAGTTTTAGTTTAAGTGGTAATAACATTTGAAAAAGAAATGGTTGGGTAAGCTGATTATATAAAAGTAATTTTTAAAATATTAAAAAAATAAAGAATATAATATTAATCTTTACAATATACAGTGATTCGCTACAAATGCAACAATCTAAAATAGTTGTTTAAATAGTTAAAACAATTGAAATTTAATTCAAGAACGTGGTATTCTCTTAGTATATTTCCATTAGTGAATGAAAATAGATCATTTCATTGGCACATTGTAGACAAATTGTAGGCGAAGAGGTAATTTACAAAAGCAGTGATTTCTTTAATAGAGATCTACCTTCTCCATTTAATAGATCCCAACGTTTAAAGTTAAAATCTTCAAAACAAACAAGTCATAAAATGAAAGATTGTTCCGATGCTGCTCAAAGCGTACTGAAGAGACAAAGATTAAAGTCAAAAGAGACAAAGTTTCGTGGAGTGTTAAGCTTTCATCTAACTTCATCCACTTGTTGTAAGATACCATTGATCTCATACTCGAATGTAACGACTTCCTTCACTAAATAGGCGAATTGAAGCCGAAACAGAAATAGTTACCTATTTTGCAAAATTGTTAATTTAAAATTGCATTTTTAGCAAAACATTACTCAACGAAAAGCAATCTCTTTTAACTTTTGTTTTTCAACATTACAACCTTGGTCTCAAGTAATCTTGGATGGCAAAAAGACGGCAGATGAGCTAGTACGAGTTATTACAATATTTAAGGGATTAGAACACACAATTGATGACCAAAAATACCTACGTACATGGTAGAACGAGGAAAGACTGCGTCTGCTATGAAGCAATTTTCCAAGAACTCTGTTGCAGCCAATCTATTCCTAACTTTAATATATAATAATATTAAAACAAGACTGTGGCAACATCAAGGTTGTAATGGGAGTCTTTAGAGAGTATTGCCTCAACACGCATATTAACTCATTTGGTTTATCTAGATGTTATCTGACTATACACGAATGTCTTAGAATGTCTTAGATAATC
Source organism: Onthophagus taurus (assembly GCF_036711975.1). Classification (NCBI taxonomy): domain Eukaryota; kingdom Metazoa; phylum Arthropoda; class Insecta; order Coleoptera; family Scarabaeidae; genus Onthophagus; species Onthophagus taurus. The sequence continues at coordinate 27,311,574 of NC_091966.1, forward strand.
GATGATAGAATTGGTTATATTAAACAAAATATTTGTTGTAAAAAACAAATAGGAGTGTTTTGATAAAATGAATAAATAAAACGGCGATTTTTAAATGTTATTTATGGTTAAACAAGATTACGGGTGCCGATTTTTGCTTTCACTTCTTTAACTTAATATGCAAAAACCACAAAAGTTATAAAGAATATGAATTGGTATCAACTGGTTATTTTAACAAGTCCAGCTGAATGGTTGTCGACATTTACATAAACAATACACTATGAAAATAATTTTAATAAAAACCGGCATATGAAAGAGTCAATGAATCATTGGAATAAATTATGTTGGAGTTGCATTTAACTTATGAAAAATATACAGGATGGGATCCAAATGTTAATACCGTGTTAAAGACTTAAAAGAAGTCCAGCGGAATCAGATCATATCATTTGATTCCGCTGGACTTCTTTCTATCTTTAAAATTTAATTCACTACATAATATTCACTACTCAAATAAAAATTTATGGACATTCTTAAAGACACCGGAAATGGGAGTACTTCCGATTGTCAACATCCGAATTTTAGTACCTTTTGTTTAGAACCAGTCGTTAACTTTAATACACACAAGATGATACCCATAAAAATGATAATAAAATATTATTAAACGTCATTATTGCCAGATGTAATAAAATTGTGTATGTTTTTTGTTAAAATTACTGTAACGTATTAAATATAAGTCAGGATAAAGTTAATAATAGTGGAAAAGAAATCGTATTTGCAATAAAATTCTTTACGATTAAAAAATAAAGAATATCGCAAATTTGTTAACTCAGCATTTTTAATTTTTTGCAAACTAATTATATTTCAACATTCGGTGTAGCAAACGTCTAGAAACCACAAAGAAAAAGTTATCTTTGCACTAAAATAAAAAAAGAATTGTTCAACTTCAACAAAATAATTTAAAAATTATTTTAAAGAAGCAGAATTATTCCCGAAAACATGCTAAATAAAGACGATTGTTTATCGTTTATCAGAAAACGATTGTATACAATGCAAATAATCGTTGGTGTTTTAATAGTGATTATTAAGTAGAGTGTGGGAATTGAATAGCTGTGTCTGATTAGTTTTTTGCGTTTTTAAATGCCACGATAAAAACTAAAGTAAACGTACTTACCATTGTTTTCTCTATCTCCAGCGGGACCAGGTGAATCCGACATGGGTGAAGCATCGGCAAAGTGGACCTACCACAAAGTTATTGATTTAAACTACTGAGATCGTCCGTAAGACCAAGTAAGTACACAGCGCCGTCATACCAAAATAAAATAAAAAACAAAACCCTCAAAAATAACCAATAAAAACATAAAACACAACATTTATGTTTCCTAATTAAAACTGCAGCATTACCTACAAAAACGAACTCCCAATTAGTTTAAAACCCCCCAAATTCTTTTCTATCCCACCAAAAATGATTTTTAACTGTTTTTTCGATTAAATTCTCCTCCGCAAAACAACTTACTTTATGTGCGGTCATGATTGTCTTTATTTTTTTCTATTAGAAACGTAGGTTGTAGCTTCACGGTCGTAGATTTGATTTCACGCGTGGCGCGTTTAGAAAGGCGAAAAGGTGGCGAAAAGCGACAACTTCCACGACGACGTCGCCCGGAATCGTGGAACGAACGAAATAACAACGATCGAAACTTAAAACGGGGCAGCGGCGCCCACGAGTGGCGGTCGACGATGGGGTGACGATCAATTCGTCAATAAAGTGCGCCACATTGCTGCTCGAACAGACGGACGTTTCGTTCGTTAAATACAGAAGCCGTAGGTAAGGTATATTTTTACCATTATATACTTCCCCGCTCTTTTATGCCCCAATTTCCCCCCTTTACGTTACTCGACTATTTTAGAGAACTGTAACTGTATATATATGTAGCATGTCTATGCATGCATTAATATCTAATTCTATAAACAAACCTAAAGAAATAAACTATAATATTTTTTTGGGTTAAATTTGTAGAAAGTAATTACAATTTTTTAAGAGTCCAAAAAATGGATTAAGATTTTTATAATATCTTTTTGATTTTACCTTTAATAAATAATTTAATCTAACTTCAATACATAAAAAACTTAAATCTTGGTGAGTGCTGCTGTTTATTCATAAATATTCAGTATCTTTATAAAAACCTGCGTTTCATAAAATATTTATAGTTAATGTAAAAACAAACATCCCCAAACTTTACTTTATAAACTTAAATAACAGTTTTATTTAATGGGTATTTAAAATATTCGTCAAGAAATTAAGTTTTTTTAACAAATTTTCTATTCATAACAATATCATTGGTATTCATTTCATGTATGCTTTAATTGATTTTCTATTCCAAAAAGGGTTAGTATTCTAATAACAATCCAATTATACATTTTTAAATCAGTTGTGTTTATCAGCCCTTTATACTGTAGTTTTTAGTTTTTTGTTAAAATAACTCAAATATTTTATATTAACATAAACTTCATAAAGTTTTATTTCTTTGGTAACCAGAAATAAAACATTATTATATTAAATGAAACCTGAATAAATGTGGTTATCATTCTATAATAACTTTTCATAAACCTTTAGCCAAACTGCTTTATATTGATTAAAATGTCTTTCAATATCTATTTTTATGTCGCACGTTAATTGCTATTTTTGGATTGTGACTTTTTTCATGCTAATAATAACTAACGATTCAAGCGCCTATTTACTAAACCTTCAGTTTTAATTGAGAATGGAATAATTTAACTTTAAATTTGTTCATTCATTTTTAGAAGTCAAGTGCTCTTAAATTAAAAATCAACTCGAGTGCAATTAAGTATACAAACATTGCATACATATTTATACCGAAAATTATATTCTGAAATATAACGAGTTTTCGAATTAATCTGATACAAAACAAAAAGTTTTAATATACATATTGACACTTTTTAAAATTAAATTAAAGAAACTAATTTGAGTTAATATTTTCTGTATTACTGCTGGAAGGTGTAGATAAATGTCATTTAACGACGTAAACTTTAGCTAAAACGTTTTAAATAATGAATTTTTAATACCTGTAGATAAAATACCTTTCTCTGATTGTTAGTTTAAAATAACCTTACAAAATTTAAACAATTTATTCTTAAAACCAACTGCGAAATCTTATAATACAAAAACTGCCAACAGTAAAAAGTCAAAATGAGAATTTTATCCTAACTCACAACTATCTATTATAAGGAGACCTTGATGAGAAAAGCATACAAACAAAAGCGGAAAATACCATCACGAAAAAGGTTTTAAGAACTACTGAAATGAGAAATCTCATAATAAGCTACACTTCAAGAAACAGACAGCAATGCGAAGATATCAGAAATATATGTGGCATTGAAGACATTATTAGATGGAGAAAGCGAAAATGGGGTTGAAGAGACCATGTTGATAGAATAACTGAGGACCAATTAGGGAAAATTGCGAATGAAGAGAGGCAGTGTTAAATTGGACATCAACAGCGCAATATGGACCATAATGAAGTACATATTACTAACATTAGCATATTAGTAGTACAGGACGAAGTCATAAATTAAAAAGAAGAAGATTAAAAATCGTTTCGTTCGAATTTATAACACAGACGTCTGTATTTCCACACTTTCCACAAGCTACGATAAGATCTACAATATTTATCTGATGTATTATAGCAGCTAAATACCTTGAACTGTAGCATGCAAGAAAAAGCAACTTTTCTTAGACACTGACAAAACGAAAACCATTCAAAGAAAATTGTAGATTTGGAAAAAATTTTTTTGAAGGTATTTTTTTTTCTATTCGCAAATAACACTTGCTTCAATGAAACAGATTTAATAATACAATTGGATCAGAAATCTATTTGTACAACCTTCAATTATGAAGCAGTTTGAATCAAAGCAGATAAGGCGCTGATCTAAACCCCACCGTTGCTAAAACTACAATTTTTGCGTTTATTATAAAAATTTGTAATGAATTCACAACATAGGTGTTTGATTTTGGACATACATTATTTAAATAATTTTTATACACATTTTGGAGGTAAAGTGATACTACAAATACTTTTTGTAAATATTTCAGCAGTTTACGATTTTGAATTCCACCATGCAAGAAAAAGGGAAAAATATTTTCACAAATACTGACAAAACGATTGCATTTCGAAGATATCTACAGATTTGGAAAAGAAAAGTTCTTGAAGATAATTTCAAAATTTGTCTATTGGTAGATAATATTTGCTTTAATGAGACACTTCCGATAATAGTTGAATGTATTACGGATTTAGAAGAAAAATTAAGTTCTTAGTTTCCATCAGTTAACAATACAATTCATTCGGAAATCATTAACCTTCAATGACCATTCAAACCGCACCATTACCAAAAACACCAATTGGTACAATCTAAGACAGTTATGAATGTACATCTTTTGCATGTAATACAAGTATTGAAATGGATTCACAACTTAGACTTTTGGATAGTAAGGTGAGATGATTTGATTGTCAAAGAGAGAAGTACTTATTTATATACGAGCTACGACAAGAACTTCTTTGTTTGACTAGATGAAACAAATACTTTTTGTAACCCTTCTTTGGAACTTTCGGTGTGCCAGGTTAAGAGAAAGAAGACAATATTCTTGTGAACGTAAAGACCTTAAAAGTAATTTGGAAGTTTTTTATCGATAACATCACATGCTTAAGTGAAACACTTGCGATAATAGTTGAATATTTAAGGTGTTTACAAGAAAAGTTGAATTTTTATTTCCCATCAACTAACATGTAATCTAAGTACGAAGGCTTTCACGGCCGGTGTTTATTGAACTAAAACTAGAACTAACACCAGAAACTTTCGGGTTTCGAAGTGAACTTCGAACCAGTTTCTGAAGAAAGTTGCAACATGGCATCCGAAACGTCAAACCTTTTGTTAAAAGACGCACGGCAAAATCCGACAGTTTCTAGTGTTAGTTCTAGTTTTAGTTCAATTAGTTCTATGATTTTATACAATCCTCAAGTAATTTTGATTAAACATAAACATATTAGAAGAACTGGCAGCTATATTAATTGATCATGGATTGATGATTAAACAAAAGAAATTATTTCTTGAAGCAATATGGTTTTCTATAAAAGAAAATATGTGAGATTACCTTTCAAATAGTATACGCCTAAACATATAATAGAAAACCATATATAAGATGTCACAGAATAAATATTCCTTTCCAGAATAAATTTTCGGAAATACGAGAGGACTGAAATGAACATATTTTATTAATAAATAATAAACTAGTGTATTTCTCGGTGTCAAGATAAACTAGAAATCTATAATAACAATCTCAATTACAACAGGAAAGAGTTAAGTTACTATCGCCATTTTCGATACACAAGTTGTAACGATTTGCAATCGAATGCCGAATTCTTCGAAATAGCTGAGGACGTTTACGAATACCATCAAACGCTAGAATAATTTGAGCTACTAACTCTTCTTCCGTATTATCAGATGTCGCATAAACCAGTGATTTAATATCGCCCCAAATAGAAAAATCAACTAGAGTCTACTGAACTTGCAGGCCATCCTTTTGGAAATTGTTCATTTAGATACTTTCGGCAATGTAATACATAGTGTGCTTGAGTATCACCATGCTGGAAAACAATATTTCTTCGAATATTAAATGGGATATTTTCAAGCAATTCTAGTAGAGTATGTTCCAGAAAAATGCTATACACATGGCTATCTAAACGTACAGGCAGTAAATATGGTCTTACTACATATAATTTTTATCTTGATACTCAATAATTTCCGAACACTAGTTTATCAACAAAAGGTGTCTATTTAAGTGTCCTCGATCATTTTTTAAAATTAGGTATCGTTATTCCGTGACACCTATATATGCAAAGTATTACAAAGTAGTGTACTGAGACGAGTCAGGTAAACAAGATATTTATTTTCCAGTATGTAAGAAATAACATATTCTCGGTTATCGTCACGTTATCTTAACCAAACGATTAAGTCAATTGGAATCTGAGAAAAGTTCATTAATGTCATGCTAAATCTCAATCAACTTGATATAATGCTCTCATAGATTACAACAATTTCTGCATATAATGCCAGGCAGATGAAAACTGCCTTTGCATCCCAGATATATCCTGAGGGGATATCGTCCTTGAAAGAATATGCGTTTCATTTACAGTAACTCAATCCGATACCTCTAATAGTACACAATAATAAAGGATTTGATCAAAAACGAATGCAAAAAAATATCGTTCTATCATACAATCAGGTAATAAACTAATAAATAGTCTAAAATTATCCTAAAATAGCTATTTGCATATGACATATAAAGTATATTCCTAAAGTTTTATTTTAATTATAAACAAAAATTGTTGACATTTATGATTTTTCAGTATGTTCTAGGCATTATTTTCAAATAATGTAAGATAGCGCCAAGATTCGAGTTATTAATGTAACAATTAGAACACTTGTTGAAAAATTGACGTGTGAACACTCTAATTTAATATTATATCAATTTTATTTATTGGTATTCGATTTTGAAATATCTTCAACAGTTACTACAAATACAAGCACTTCTTTAGCTAAATTTTTAAAAGTGAAAAGCTTACAGGCTATTTTTTTCATTTGACAGTCTACTTTTGAAATAGCTTGTATAAAGAACTTTTTATTTATTTTTCCACTGCTTAATTATAAACCTAAATAATCACTACGAAAAATTTATAGTTATTTTAAACAATAGATCTTGTTATTAACTCAATTTCATTTTTGTCGAAAACAGCATAAAAGATTTAAAATCACAACATATTTTTTATCGAGTACTTTGTTGAGTAACAAAAAAATATGGTTCATGTTTGGTATAAAAAACCCGAGAATAATAAAAGAATGATGACACATTGTTGATAAAAATCGATAAAGTTAAAAAAAACTCATAAGCATGTATATTTACACTGAGAAATTAGCTTTTATTACATTTGAATTGAACCAATTTAAATGCTGTTAACAGAATAATTTTAAATATGAAATAATTTTTACATTAATATTAAGTATATTAACAGTACCAGAAGATATTTCCGTGTAAGAAATCATTACAAAACGAATGAAAAAAAATCACCAAATTCGGCTTTCGTTTTCCAGTAATAATTAAGTTTTTATTAGTTTCTAAACTTGACCATTTTAAATACGATCATTAATTACCAAGAACACAACATGGTTCTCATTACCTTATGCGTTTATCATTATGCCGCATCTTGACATCATGACAACTAATTATATCTCCAGCAAAGTTGGCATTTTCCATCGATCAAATTTTAACTGCATTAAGTGTTTTAAAGTGTTCTATTTTTAACGTACTATAAAACAGGAGATAAGTGACCCTATCCCTTATACCGGCGGTTCTAATAACCAGTATGTACCAGACATGGTAATGCAATAGGTAGCAGTGACAAATTGATGATAATGAATTACAAGACACACATTTAAATGGTTTAATCAATATCTCTATCTAATAGGGTAAATTAAAATATTTTAAAATTTAATCCTGTTTTATATAAATTATATTCCTTTTCAATATTTCAGATCTGTATTGGTCATAAAGAGAATGAAGTGTGTAAAACACTTTTGATGCCAAACATGAAATATCTTCTAAAAGAAACCGAATCCAATGAAACCTCATCAGAAATCTCTGGACAAGCGAGTTCCCATATTCGAAAAGAGCATAAAATGTATTTATCCCCAAAGCTAAACTAAAGAAAATCAAATGAAGTGGGACGACCCATACCTGACAAAGAAATTAAAGTAAAAAACACCAAATGAAAGCTGAATTAATTTTTGACGTTCTTATGGTATAAACTGATGAAATTATCTGCTTTGACCATCTAAAACTCACTACTACTAAAAGTACCATCGATACATTCTATCTAAAATAATTATTGGTGTATAACTTTTGCATTTATTCTGCAAAAACGGAACTTTTACTTTTCACTTGTATAATGACATAACTTGATAAAACATCATATGAACCCATTAACTTTCTGAATTAAAGAGTATATCCAAATATATCGTACTTATTTAATTTCTCTGAAGTCACATCAGACCAAAACATGCTTTTCGATTTTGTAAACTATTTCAAAGATACATGTAAGATATATGTATATATCTTACATGTTTCTAAATTTAAGAAAAATTGAAGATGACACCCATTATCTGCAATGTACTACTACTGTCGTAGTCGTTTTGAGGTTTATTGACGTAGAGCATGGTTTTTAAGATTGCCCATCAAGAGATATCGAAACGGATAATTCAAAAGATCAACATAACTAGGACACATCGTCAAGATATCACGAAGTATTACATATTCGCATTTTCTTCGAAGCAAAATTTACGATATTCTGTCATTTCGTAGACATGTTCTACAAAGATCTTGAAAAAAATCGAATTTTAGTCGAATTTCAATCACTCTACACTCCAACACAGTAACAAAAGCCTCCTACATCATATGGTAAAACGTTATGTTTGTAAACTATGCAGTTTGCTTCCATACTCAATGGTCTTTAATTCTTATCAACGCTACTCTCGCCCTTTCAACTACGACCAGTGTCTTCACAATGCAGAAAGTTTACGAGATTTTTATCCCTCGTCTATGCAGTTGTTTTAACGTGATGAATCCATCTAATATATTTTCAAAGTACACCATTGTAGCCAATTCTAAATATACACATGAAGCTATGAAGGCCATCATTATTATGTTGTGTCTGGTAAGGGACTATTAGGACCTATTCACATATAAGATGTCTCATTTCATCTTTTCAAACAAGTACGAAACTGTCAAGAAAAATTGTTGTGTCCCTATTTAGATTCGTTGACAAATATTCAACAATGACAGATGTAAACTAGGGTATTGTTTCAAAATTGGATGCAATAATCAATTATGAACGTAAAGTGTAATTCTTTTGTAACGATTCATTTTATAAAAGTGAAATATTCTTCTTCAACAGACATATATCATAATACTACTACGTATTGTACGTTTTAAGAACCTCTAAAAATTACCACGAGGTAAACATCAAAACATGCTTACAAACCAAACTACAATAAGATGATTTTGCTAGAAATGCAAAATGCAAAAATAGAGGCAGAAGAACGAACAAATTCTCAAACAAGCCCAAACTCTTCAAGGCGTTAATAAAAAATTAAACTCACATGTCGACACTGTAAGGAGAAAAATTATAATGGTTAAACACGAAATAAATGAGAGAGATCAGAAACTTGAGTCAAAATCGACGGGATTTTGACTCATGGACTTCAGATTAAGGAAGAAAAAAGACTGCTAAAATCGTACATATTAAAGTTATATTTAGTAATATAGGGAACAAATTAAATTTTATAAAAGCAAAACCGAAAAAAAGTAACGTTTCAAAAATTGGGTTATGAAGGAATTAATAATGTTTATTTCTGTGATGAGTTTACTAAGTATAGTCAAGAACTACTTAAAACCACGAAAGAGTGTATTACTGAAAATATGTTTGGGTTAAAAACGGTAAGTTATTCGGACAAGCTGGTGAAAACAAACTAATTATTAAAAACTGATAATTTGCCAAAAAATGAAAATTGGCTGTACGAGAAAATTTATTTTTATATAATGAATAAGTTGTTATGAATCTTGTAGATTACAATGGCATACATAATGTAGAGAAGATAGAAGTGGTGGAGTATTGATATTGACAAGTTACGAAGTAGAATATTGATGCAGCTAGATGTTAAATGGAAACATATTTAATATTAACATATTTAGTGTCCGCAAACACTCGCACATGAGTCTTTATAATCAAATTATAACAATGTTGGAATCCGACAATAAGGGTATAAATTCAAAAGTTGTGAAAATTCTAATAGGGAAATAATATAGAGAAATAATCTCTTCTGGAGAACTATACACCGATACTCTCTACCATCTATGTATTTACAAAAATATTTGTGTCAACCTAAAAAGTAGATTCTGAACCATTTAAACGTGATTAGTTTCCAAACTTGTAACTAGCATGGTTTCATAAGTAGTAAGAGCACACAAACTGCTGAAATTTGTCTATACTATCTGGCTGAAAATAAATGTGTTCTGGATATATTCCTAGATAGGTTAAAGCTTTGAAGAATTAGAAACATTGGAAATTCAAGCACCATCACATAGAATATTTGAAGATCATTTAAAGAATCGAATAAATAGTATTACCATGCACAAGACTCAAATCATGTGTACCTTAAGAATGCATCCTTAGAACCTGCCTTATCTGCTAGCAATACTGTTTTATTTAATAGCAGGTCTCTGGACTCTGATACACAATATAGTTTAAACACTATTTACTCTTAAACTGAAGATAATAACATTAAATTAATAAAAAGCAAATTATTTGGGCGTTGTCTTAGGCAATAGATTATCAAAAACGACATAAATACATAAACATTAGAAAATGGTTGCTGCATTGGCAGAAAATGATTCAACATTCTACCGCAACATGTAAAAAACATAAGTGCTGGTCACAGATTTACTATCCATATCTCGACTGCTCTCTGTTCTTCCACAAATCTTTCTCCACCTGTCTCTCTTACTACAATCATGTGATTTCCGCTTTAGGATCTGTTTGGGAAGTCAATTCCCATCGAATCTTTAGACATGGCCAAACTACCTCACTTGTTTTATTTTTTATATCATCTCATATGCGTTTAGCAGCCATGATTTCCCAGATTCTTAAATTTCTTATTTTTAATCCATCGCTGTGGCTTCAAGATACTTTTCTCTTTTTTTTTTGTTTCCTTGGCCATACTTCGCTTCCATATGAGATTATACCTTTTATGATTGTGTTGTATATCTTCTACTTGTCTAGTTTTGATATTTTTTGATCCCATATTATGTTGTTCATTATATTTATTACCTCCCTTCCTAAAGTATTTCTTTCTTTAATTGCTGTACCTAGCATTGAGTCATTCATAATTGTCATTTTCTAAGAGAAGATCCCTGCTCTAACCTCCTACACACACTCCATATTTTTCAAGGTTTACCTTGAATCCCCACATATCATATTCCTCTATCAACTTTCTAGTCGTATATTCCAGATCTAAACAGTCTTGCGCAATTACTATTTGGTCATCTGAAGCAGAGGATGTGTAAGGTGTTGTCTTTTAATGGTACACTCATTTTCTCACATTTGCTCCTCCAGTTTCTTACCTATCTTTACTTTTGCTCTTAAGTTGTCGTATAGTGTTTTGACTGCTCTTATTAAAATTATTCTTATATTAATCTTATCCGTCGCCAAACCCCAGAGTTTATTTACTCTCTTACGGTTTCTTAAGGTCCACATACAGGCAATGTACTTCTTTATTTAATACATTTTCTTCTCAGAAACGGAGACTTTTGTAATAAATATATTGAAACAATAAATATACTCGTGAATAAACGCATATAAATATATTGAATCGATTACATTAATGTTAGATACTTTATTAATATCTACTTATTAATATTTGGAAGCGCCTTGAAAATGAAAACCGACGAAAAAAATATTCCACAATGTTTTAAAATGAAGTTATCATTTGGCACATTACTTTTGATATAATCATAAAATGATTAATGTAAAAATTACTTTATAACTATTAACGTCAATAGCATTTAAATTCCATAATTTAAACGAACATTTTTTAATGATTATTGGCTTGCTATAAAAGATATATGACTAACATTAATTTTTTGTTAATTATAGCAAACTTTATAGAAGTTTTTTGCTCAACAAAAATAACAAACTCTTAATAACACAAAGAACTATAAATAACATTCTTGATAAGCGTAACAATGGATTTTTATTCATACACATAATTTTTGGATTAAATAGTGCACATAAAAATCGATTTTTTCCATATTTTGGACTCAAAATATTGTAGGAAAAAAATACCTATCCTAATAAGAGATTTTCTTAGAAAATAATCTAATAGATTAAAAGACGCTCCCTTAAAATCAATATTAACACCCTAAATAATTTATTTGTGAAGAGGGAGTGTTCTTGGCATTAAACTAAAAGGTCAACAAATTTTTGTAACTAAATCCAACCTTATTCCTTCAAAAGGCGAGATCAATAAACCTACTCACTATCAGGTTGTCGAAATGTTTACGTAATTTTTTTGATAAAAATTGTTGATCAATTCAGGCATTTTTTTACTAATCCCCTGATAATTACGATAACGACGCTTACCTTTTTATTTATAACCGCGCTATTGTTATTAATGGTATCTTCAACGGAATCGGAAACGAAACTGAATGTATAATCATCCTCACCACCCCATTGTTTTAATGCTTGGTTTAACGGAATCCAATTGCTAACTTCTGCTTTTTTAATAGTTTTTATTCGTTCAATTGCTTTTGGCGGCAGCCAAGATTTAATTAGTTTAAATACAGCTATAAATATAAAAATTGTGATAAAAATAGTAAAAGAATCATTCTTTGAAGGACAGTGAATAATAAAATTAAGTAGGTATATTAAATTAAACATAAAGTTTGATTCATTTTGGTAATCATTTAACTAATATGTTTATATGTCAAGGATAAGTTAAAGGTCACACAATTACACAGCATAAAGTTAATCTAACTTATCAGTTTGTTATCAATTATTTTAAAATTAATTTCTTACCGTTTAATATCCAAGCCATTTCGTACACTATTATGTAGTTTAAAAACCATGGATAATAATTTTTAAAAAGACCAATCAAGTACTTTGTGAATTCCAAATCCATATTTGAAACGCCACAACCCTCCAGATCAAAAAAAATCGTTAACGCCTTACCATTTTCTTGCCTAAGAAAATCATATATTACAATCAATCGAATCTTTTTTAAGTTTATTACCTTTCCAATCTTTCTAACCAATAAACAAGACATCTCTTTAATTCATTCAAATCTTTTTGACCTTTTATGTGCTTTTTACAAAAGAATATGAAAACTAAATGACCCTCAATGTCACGTCCCCTTGGAAAAATTGCTCCTTCTGTAATATACTCTAATCTGATGTTATTTTCATTAATTTCTAAAAGAAATGTTTATATGTAGTTAATTTGATTGTCTTTAGTGATGTGGGAACATACCGTTTACCCCAAAACTTTTTCTCCATTTAATAGTATCCGTTAACATTTCGAAAGCTAGTTTGTGATCCAAATCATGATGAATTAGGAATCGTTTTAACCAGAAATCGTTTGTTTTTATTCTATCTAAGTCAGCAGGATGTATAACTAACGGAAATTAATGCAAAATCATAAAAAAATAATAAATTGTGAGGTTTTTATGAATAATTTACTTAAATGTCAAGGTTAAATAGATTTATTATCTATCTCAAAGCCTTAATTTTAATAGTTATAGAACTTACAAATTATTTAAACATAAAATCACATAGACAATGATTATCAACTTCTTTTCGGTCCGATAAGATTAATCACAACATTTTATAACCGTTAAAATAACATGTGAAATTAATTTTATTAATAAAAATTTAACTTACAATCCTCTTTTTCAGAATCAACAAGTTGTAGCACCGCATTTCGAAGGGCATCCACCTTCTCCTGGGGTACCTCTTCAGCCATAGTTCTATACATTTTTCGAAAGAAAAAAAAATTAGTTCTGTACTGATAAGGAACAAAGTGAAAAGTAACAAAGTTAATAACGGTTAACTTACAATAATTATACAGGTTGATTTGCAACTTTGGGATGAAATAATTGTTAATTAAAAAAAATCAAAGTCCACAGCACTCAGCCTTCGAAAACTAACTGGACAAAAAACATGCAATTGCAAACGTCAAAAAACCTTCACGGATTCATCTTAAACAAATAATTATGTGAGGGCGCCACTGTATTTGTAAACAAACCCAATTGAAATAATTAATTAATTGATTTAGCCGTTTGTAATTATCAATAAAACTCATTTCAATTGTAATTAAGCGTTTTTTACTTAAATTAAGGTAGATATTAATAATAAGTAAAGTGTTATAGCGATTAAAAATTTAAATTTTTAAAATTCTTTTAACCCCATCTATTTCGAAAAATTTAAAACTTAATCGTTTTATAATATTTACTTTCTTCAATTATTCAAATTCATTATAATCATAAATTGCATTAAATTTTAGTAATAAATAAATTAACTTAAAAATTTTTCGTAAAAAAATAAAACAATTTTATCTTATAATAAGTTATAATTTTAAATTGCATTAAGCGCCATCTATCACACAACAAAGTAACAATTATTATCTGTCATTGATTATTTTTAAATATTTACTATTTTTTGCCTCTAATTAAAATGTTCACAACCAAAATGAACTCTTTAAGGCTATATTCAAGAGCAACGTTAAAAAATTTGAGGTATTTTTCATCGCTACCAGAGCCGCAACAAGAAGCACCAATAAGTGAGGTTATGTTCTACTTCTAACCTAAAAAGTACAACAATTTTTCTTTTTTAGTTAAATCTCGGGATGTGAACGAAGTTTTAACACACAAAGACTATTTTAAAGTACATAATTTATTCACCGTTGAGGATCTTTTTAAAGCCCGTGTTCAGTATGGCCATAAAGAGGGTTCGTTAAACGAACACATGTTACCATACATTTATGGGAGTCGTTTAGGACACACAATCTTCGACTTGGATATTACAGCAGAGCATTTAAGAAGCGCTTTAAATTTTGCCGCTCATATTGCTTATAGAGATGGTTTAATCCTCTTTTTCTATCGAGGAGCACAAAATGCCCATTTAGTTGAAAAAACTGCTATGGAATGTGGAGAGTTTGCTCATACTAGGTTTTGGAAAGGTGGTATATTTACTAATGCTGATAAACAATTTGGGGAAGTGACTAGGTTACCAGATTTGTGTATATTCTTTAATACTTTGAATAATATTTTGACCCAACATACAGCAGTGAGAGATTCAGCTAAAATGGGTATTGCGACAATTGGAATTGTGGATTCTAATTGTAATCCTAATTTAATTGCTTATCCAGTTCCTGGTAATGATGATTCTAGTGTATCTATTGAGTTTTACTGTAAGGTATTTAAAAATGCTATTTTAAGAGGGAAAGAAAAGAGAAAGGAACATTTTGGTGGTTGATTAGGAATAGGTTTAGAATACTTTAATTATAATTTAAAAAATGCTTTTAACATTTATTGTAACAAATTAATTGTAATACAATTCAAAAATATTAGGTAATAAAACAGAAAAGTTGATTTTTCAATGTAACATTTTTAAAACAGAAAAGAAAAACTACCATTGGATTTAAGGCAGTAGCAAAACTACATACTACTCCATCACCATTTTAACTACTTATTGCATTTTGTCCTGTAAATAGAATCAAATTACACCACCAATTCCCACTTATTTAAATGACTCACACAAAACTTAGCAAACAATAGAAAAACATGGATTAAGTATATATCACAGTAATATGTAATGTAGTATAATGTGTGTAACAACCACAAAAAGCATATCTAATACAGTTAAGCAAATAATTGCACAAAAAGGATTGAATAAAGAACACATAAAGCAAACAAATCAGAAAAATTCTTTATATACAAAAAGAAATTAAATGTTTGGAAACAATTTGAAATATAGTTGAATACAATGTCTTAACTTAATATGTGCGAAAATGTTTTAAAAGGCTATATTTTTAAAACTATTACACTTACAAACATGAATGAAACATCAAAATAACCGGAAACTAGCATGTAAGCAAGATCTTTAATGTGCCACAAAGAAAGAAATCACAGGGTGTTAACTCAGGTGACCTAGGCGGCCAAGGAAATAAAGGTAGGTCATTCGCACCAACACTGCCACTCCAAAAATATAGAAAGGAAATACTTATAGATAGTGATCTCAAGCTGTCACCAGTCTTACCAAGTTGTGATTTTGCGATTATTTTGATATATATAATCGTTATGTCTGTAGGTGTAATAGTTTTAAGTATATAGCATGATGAGTATATAGTAGGTAATCTTTGTAGTAACTCTGTATTTTAATTTAAATCCTTGATTTTATTAAATATTTTAAAAAGAAATCTTATCAAATTAAACTGTCAGTTATTACCACTATTTCTTAATGATATACTTTTGGCTTAAAGAAATACAAAAATCATCTTTTAATTCCTATCAATAATGTCAGTATTTTTTAACTATTCCTTTTCTTCTAAGACCGGTTAACTTAGTGATTACCAAAATATGCAGTAAAATATGAAGTATTACATACTCTTCATAATAAGGGGTTACCAGTAATAAATGTCTGTTTTTGCGCTTTTTTTAAATTTTCTTTTGCCACATATGAAGAACATATCCTGAGTTTTATTAAAATGAATAAAAGTGAGTGAGAAACGCCGTTTTGTAGTGACTTGTGACATCAGTTATGGATCGAGTTTGGCATATAGTCATTTTTTAGAAAATAATAAATGAAGTGGCCTAAAAGATAATTAAAATGTTGCAATACCCTGTTGATTGTTTATGTTTATTATTGTTTACCGGCTGACTCATATATGTGTGACGGAGAAACCAACAGGAAGGACATCACCACGACGATCCAAGAGATGGGCCCAGAGTTGGTTATCCTCGTTTACAGAATGAAAATAGACAGAACGAAGAAGAAGAAGTCTACAACAGCTAAAGGTTTTAAAACAATTGCAATTCTGATTGACATTGTTTTTTTCATAGTGTTATTGTGCATTGTTGTAATAATATGAACATCTCTGTCGTCACGCCTTTTTATTGCACGAAGAGTATTGGCAGATAAAGTTTTTGTGGTTCCTTTTTGAAGTTTTGTATTGAATTTAGACATATACATTCTGTTAGACTTAGCAGTGCTACAATTTACTTTCTTCTCATGCAAACATTTGTGTTAATAATTTGTGTTACAGTTATCAGTATATAAATTGTGGACCTTCGCCGCAATATGCTTCTATCAGCGTCATCACTATATTTTCGGATTTTTCTATAGCTTTATGAAAAGCATTTACTTCTGTTGATACTCTGGTATAAATGATCAAATTTAAAATGTAGCAAGCTTCATAGTCTAGTATTTCGAATAATTTTATACCAAAGCGATGTCCTTTGACAGTATGTACTGACGAAATGTGATTCTTCATTTGAAAAGTATCTGGAAGTCTCATCAATGAGCAAAGATTGAAATTGATAAAAGCTTTGTTTGAAAGTAATTTTGAAGTCGTAACAATAAGTCGTATTTTGTATAGCTTAATTCACAACAAATCTGTAAATCTACTACGTCCAATACATTATAGGAAAATTAGTGTTTCAATAATAAAGTGTCTGGACCAATAATATTTTATACGTTGCTTTTTGATTTGTGGCATAAATAGGGATAATCATAGATCTGACCGAATTTTCACTAAGTAGATAAGCCTAAAAGTGTTTGTGATAAAGTGCTCAAAGATTTCTAAAGGATCTCCTTGCGACAAATTGCTCCTGAAATTATATCCTATATTTGTGCCGTCAAAATTATGAAAAATGGGAGTAAAATTGTTGCTTGTCCAATTAGAATTATCATCCGAATGTTATCCTCAGTGTCACCCGACAATTTGTCCTTAGTGTCAAACCATATGAACGCAAACGTGTGGTTTTGGTCCCTACACGTGTGTCTACGATATTGCATGTAAGTACAGCTTAAGGGTGAGAAACTTTTACCCTACTAAAATGATACTTAAATAAGTAAATTAATACTTAATAAAGTTTCGATATGATTTAATCGATGACACTCTTTTGTGCACTTTTATGCAATAAAATCTTTGTTAAGAATTAACTTTTCAATTCCGCGACACCGGGATCATATGATATGATATGGTATTGCGAATTGGCTTCAAGATTGTCTCTAGCACAGTCCCATCCATTTACAATGTATTAATATTAAGCATTAACTTTTGAAATGCAATGTATGATATGCAACTGAAAATGTTAAAAAATGAAAAGATAATGTTCAAAATAAAAGCGACTAAAGCACGTCGTATTCTACGTTGTAGTACATTTATTCAGGTAGCAAACTAATTTGCCACTACATAAAATGGAATAAAAGTGTATATGGAGAATTATGGCCTTCCCAAAGCTAAGTTGCGTTGTTGCGAAACTTTGAAGTCAATCTGTTTTCAAAAGTCAATGTGTAGGTATGCCATAATAATCAGCGTTGGTCCATTAAAACGTTCAATAGGAGAATATGGAGTTATTTTATAAAATACTGAGCATTTCTCAGAAAATAATACGTTTCAGTCATTTTGAACTCTAACATTAAAATCTAATATTATGCTATGAATTTTTTCTCTTCCCTAAAAACGATTACAGTGTGCAGTAACCTAATTTAGCCGACAATATGGATCCATTTCCTGAATAGCAATGTATTATTAGATATTGTAATGAAAAATATAAAAACGTATCTATGTAGTTACAGTACAATGATAAAACTATGAAGAATATTAGTGCTTTGCATAAGAAGCTCCCACAACAGGTATTTTGTAAAAATAGATTTTACATTTCAAAATTGCTGTGGCATGTTGTTATATACTAGTCGATACTATACTTATACGTGTCCAACACTACCAGCCCATAACTACAGCACTAGCAAAAGTAGTACTAGCTCAATCTAAAACTATCACATTGAATTTGAAATATTGTTCAGTATTTCTTCTGGATCTACTGCAAAGAATAATGAAAACCTTGGAATGGAAAACTGTTATTAAGACTTGTCAAAGCTTGCTGATGATATTTTCAACACGATTAAATGTGACTTGTTTTCTCGGGATTAATTATTTAAAAAGACCTAATAATCACGCCACAATATGACTATTTAACAACGTTGTTCAAAAAATTTGTTTATGTTGCAGTACTCCATTGAGGTTGGGATAGAAAACAAATAATTACATGATATTAACATAAAAAAAAAGTACAAGACGCTAATAAATGTGTAAAATATCTTCAATTTAAAGCAGAAATCATTAACGGGAGAATGATAGCTTTACCATTATTTTTGCATACAGGTACACAAGTCGTATAAAGGTAATCTTGTTGTATTTGTTCATTTGAAAGTAGTGGGCAACATGACTACTAAGGTATTGCTTGTTATGGAAATAATAACAATGATCAAAATCGAGTGAATCAAGCATCGTTTTAAAAAAATTGTTGAAGAAGGATGTTAATGAGACATTCACTTAGAAAAACATGAAAACATATTTGCTGCAGATCGAAACTGATATCTCAATTCAAGACCAAGTAAGTATATCAATGAATTTCATCCAGTAATGTTATGCTAACGATCTATCTAAACATGTAATCTTGTTGGAAATAATTTTCAGAAAAATATCCATGAATTATCTGACCTGTCTAAAACAAAGACACAAGTGATAGCAGTTCGATAATCAGTTTCTGGTTGATATGATATTAATTGTAGAGCCTCGACAGTAAGTGACTCGGCTTAATCGAATAAAATCATATATTTCCCACATTAATTAAAACCGAGCCCCCTTTCGACCGAGACGCAGCAATGTGATGATCAGTTTCGAGTTGATATGATATTAATTGTAGAACCTCAGACTCAAGTGACCTTGGCTTAATCGGGTAAAATTATATATTTTCATCGCGAACTGATTGTAAGTTCATATTTTATAGGATATAAAGTGCTATTAAAAGTTAATATAAAATTATTCTTAAAAAATGGCCTCTTGCTTTATCTTAAGGTGAGGTACAGCGACTTGAAATAGTTTAGGAATCACTTAGTTAACTCAAAAAAGTTAAGTCAAAAGTTTTTAACAATTAGTTCGGAAATTTTCAAATCACAGACATAAAATACGTTCATTTTTAGAATATAAAAATTTATAATATAACGAAAAAAATTATTTCCAAACTTTTAAAAACAAACAAAAAGTGTTAAAAGATAAAAATAAATAATTATATGGTGTTGTTTTCAAATGGTTTCTACCTCTCTAAGAACCGTTGTATCTCTGCTATCTCGCAATTTGAATAAAGTCTCCGGCCCCAAAATCCTCAAACCCCTAAGAAAGAAGAAGAAAATGTTAAAAAACTATTTATATTATTAATTTCTTGTGTAATAGTAAACGAGAACTTTTTGTGTGTACCATTTAAAGATGTTTGGCATATATACAGCGACGTAAAGGAAAGTAATTAAAGGTTGAATCGCAATCCATGCTTCTTCTTGTTTATTTGCTAAAGCGATCGCACAAAGTTCTCCGCAACGTTGTCCAGTCATTCTTTTATCAGTTGGTTGAACAGTTTCACTATAATTCTATGAAAAATTTTGATTATAAGGGAATTAAAAAATATGATTGTTTTTAAACAAATACCTCTCCTTCTTTTTCAGTAAAGCAATTTTGTAAAAAATTGGTGAAAGTTGGTCCTGGACATAACAAAGTAACAAACAGTCTTTTTCCAATTTTCTCAGTCCTCAAGCAATTAAAATATCCCTAAAAAGATTTATATTAAAAATAAATCGTTTTTTTTTATTTAATTTATAAATACATGTATAGCATATTTTGATCCAGTATAAGTCCCTGAAAATGGAACTCCCATAACACCAGCTAAACTGGAAGTAACAGCAATGTGTCCTTCTCCCCTTTGATTAAAATGTTCCATTGCAACTCGACTCAAATGGATTACGCTGAAGACGTTTAAATCAAACATTTGTTTATCAACTTCCATGGAAATGTTCTCCCACATCGCTCTTTGAGATCTCCCAGCGTTATTTACTAAGATATCAACACCGCCAAAATGTCTTACAGCGTGATCAAAGTGTTTTTTATGAAATTGAATATCAACCATGTCCATTACGAGAACTAAGATATCGTTACTTGATAAGGACCCATTTGATATTTCTTTGAAAAGAACAATAAGAAAAATTATTAATAAATATTTTAAGATATTTTTGATGAATCCATAAAACTAATAATATTAATTAAAATTCATACCAAGACATTCACGTTTAACTCTTTCCAACTCATCTTGTCTTCTAGCCGCTAACACTAACTTAACACCATTTTTAGCTAAACTTTTAGCTATATGTTCTCCAATCCCACTTGAAGCTCCGGTAACAAAAACGACTTTACCCCGTAAATGACTTATTGGTTTACCAAATTTTTCGTAAAATTTTAATTCCAAATCGGCGTCAAAAAACAACGTACACAAATAAATCAATCCGTAGATAATACAACCAATACCGATTAAAGAAAAAAACATTTTCACTTAATTCCCGTTTTTTTATTTCACTAAATTTTAATTTACGTGGTCACGTTATGAGGATTTACGTTTGCGTCTAACCTCCAACTGCGCGTAGATATTTTTAAAAGCCGTTTATAATCAGGAGCAGGAGAGATAATGAAAAATTTTAAACTAAGAGGTCGGGTTTTGTATCCAAGTCGAGTATGTTTACTTTTGGATAGATTACACTGATGTTGTATTTTATAACTAAGTTTAGTGTGGTTGATTCGTGAATCGACTAAATTCACGATTGTGTTCGAAACGAGTACCGTTTTAAGAGATGTTGACCTCTTGTATTTGCGCTCTAAAGCGTGCCAGTAACCCTATTTTGGGCGTGTTAAATGAAAGGATCAAGATCAAGGTTGTTATATTGTATGGTTTTAAAATTGAAACGATTCTGGAGAAATAAAAAAAGGTTTGTTCCATGTAATGGAACTGTTTAATAGATGATAATGAGGAATAAAAACATTCATTTCTCATTATTATGCCAAGGTTAAAGTGTTTTGGGTTTTGAAAAATGTATTGAGATGTCTAAAACGGATTTAAATTAATTGGAATTTAAAAAATATACAAAAACTGGATAATGGAGAATAGATAGCTATTTGAAACTAAAAAATATATTAAATTTAATTATTTCTTGAATAAAAATGAAAAAAATAATGAAATTTTACGAATTTATGAAAGGAATGATCTATGTACCAGTTCTCAGGCCCCTGAATTTATTTTTACTATTTTTAGCACTCTGGGTGTATATGCACCCAGAAAATAGGTGGGATGAGTCGCTCATACAGGCTATCAAGATCATATGATAATTTAGAACATCGTTTGATAATTAGCTACGATTAAAAATGTACTTAATTTCATTTAATATTTAATTTAAAAAAAATAATTTGAACTGGTTTTTCCTTTTTAAGTTCCAAAAATTGTCGTCTTTACTTATTTGTTCTATGCTCACTTTTGTATGAAATCCATCACCCACTAAAATTCAAACTACAATTTTGAAACTTCGGCAAAATAATACTTTATTAACAACTAAGAAACGATGAAAGTTTCCGCCGAAAAAACTCAACTGTTATGTTTCCTGTACCATTGTTATCTTCAACTTTCAATATTTTCTTCCTAGCAATTTCTGCCTACAAAAAGTCAGTTTATTTGATTGTCAAACTGTTAAGTAGACGCTTTGTAATGCCCCCAGTGCGACGTCGTCGAAATTTTGTCCATATCAATGACTTTGATAGGAGCCGAATTATCGGTATGAAAGAGGCGGGTCTCTCATTCCGAGAGATTGGGAGAAGGCTGAATCGGGACCACATTACAGTTGCTCGGATATGGTCTTTATGGTCTGAAAAAGGTATTCAGAGGCACCGTCCTGCTGGAAGACCCGCCCGAAGAAGCAACGTACGTGAAGACCGACTCCTTAGGTGGATGGCTAGCAGGGATCGATTTCAAACAACAAGGTCGATTGCTGTGGATTGGACGAGAGCTTTGATCCGCCACTTGTCGATGGCAACTGTTTACAGAAGGATTTTTTTCCTTTGGGCTTCATTCATACCGTCCTTACCTTCGGCTTCCATTAACACCTCTCCAGAAAGCAGCCAGACTTGCATGGTGTCAAGAACGGCAAGGGTGGGTATCACTGAAATGACATCGCCTTCCGTGATGAATCAAAGTTTTGTTTATGGGTGAATGATGGTCGTAGAAGGGTGCGGCAACATTGAGGGGAAAGACGGAATTTGGAGTTCGTTCAAAGACGACACCTAACCTGTGTTAAGGAACACCTGAGGTTATGGTGTGGTGGGCGATATGTGCTGGACGAAGGTCATCCCTTACGTTCATTCCAGGCACATTTAACGCTCGTCGTTACATCGACAAGGTTCTGGAACCGGTGTTAGTACGTTTCATGTAGACGTTGCATAATGCCACTTTCCAATAGGATAATGCAAGACCCCATACTGCTGTGGTTACAAGAAGGTTCCTGGAGCAGGTTGGATTGCAGATTTTGTCCTGGCCTGCACGGTCACCGCACTTGTCGCCGATTGAACATGTCTGGGATATGATGGGTCGGCGACTAAGACAAGTACCCAGGCCTCCTGAGAATCTGGATGAACTTCGACACCATCTAGAGGTTGCATGGAACGAAATACCCTAGGAGGCCACTTAAACGACCACTTAATAGAGAGCATGGGTAGAAGAGTTAATGCAGGCATAGCTGCGCGTGGGGATGCAACCCACTACTAGTTTTTCTTGAAAATTGTTAATTTTTGTTTTATTTTTTCAACTAAACTTTCATCGTTTCTTAGTTGATAATAAAGCATTATTTTACCGAGGTTTCAAAATTGTACTCAAATTCTTAATTGGTGGTGTATTTCATGTGAAAGTGAGGGTGTATCAGGGGGTCCTATCGGACTCCACATAATAAAATAAAATTTTTTTGTTTTCGTTATGTAAAGTTGCCCTTGTATTTGGGAAAAATAATTGTTGAGTTTTTAATTTTAATTCGTCATTTCGTTATTAAAATATTAATTTTTTTGATGCGGATGCCATCTTCTTTGGATATGTTTCTTAAATTATATGGGCATTTCATTTCTATTAAGGAATTGTCGATATGAATTACCCCATCTGGACTTGCTCCTAAAAAATAAAACTCTCCTTGACCTACATATAAATCACATGGATCTACATGTAGACCAGAAATATTTTGAAAAGCATATAGAAACATATATTGGCAACCATAATCGGTGGATTTGTTTCCTCGAAAACTATTTCCGAATAGGTATTTTAAAAGTTTGTTCGGTGGTGTTGATAGATTTCTTTTGCAAACTACTCCAAAATTTGAAGCTGTTAATCTATACATATAATCTTTCTTGCTTTCAACAGGGATTACTATGTTGACCTCTAGTGCGTTCTTCTAGTTTATTTGCTTCTTCTTTTGTTTTTGTCAATTAATTAAATATTACTGCTTGTCTTCTATCAATTTCTTCTTGTGGTGGTAATTCCACAACATCTCCATAATCGCAGTCGGTATTTTATATGGGTTGCTTTATTATTTCCTCTAGTGTCCCTAAGTGTTTGTCAATTTCTTCTAAATACTGGACTCCATACCATAAAATAACATTTCTTCTTTTTTGTGACATCCATTTGCTCATGATTTGGTAGTAATATTTATATAGTGTCTTTAATTTGAATTAACCACTCTTAATTCTAACATATTAATTTTCTTGACCTGTATCCAGTCTGTGCGAGTCCAACCCAATTGGACTCGCACCCAAAAAGAAAAACTCCCCTTGACCAACATATAAACTACAAGTGTCTACATGTAGACCAGTAACAGCTTCAAACAACAGTAGGGAGTCGCTCTGCCACCAATTCCATTGCAATTAAAAAATTTCCATTACTATTTACTTACATTTCCTATTATCTCGTCACGACCTCGTAACGGAAGACCACGACTGGTTAGTTTTTTTCACAGTTGAAACTACTTTTCGTAATATTTCCCTCCAGTAGTTAATTTCCTCATCCATTTGCGAAAATAGCATTTCATTCATATTTTCAGTCTGTGATTCTCTCTATTTCAAATCCAACACTGATGACTTGTGCGAATGAGATGATTCGTGCTGCTCAACGCGAATATTTATATTTTTCTAATCGTCAAACCCAGTAGTTATAAAGTATGTATCCATTTTAAATAATCAACAATACAAGCGCCGTAAAACACTCGACCAGTACTTTCTGAGTATATCAACCAAGTTCTTTGCGTTTCTTCAACGTTTACTAATTTTCTAGTAAATATTCTTGCAAGGTTTAAATACTTTGCCTGATCAGGATAAATACGTTTCGATTTAGAAAAATTTATCTCTTTGTTTGGTTCAAAGCCATTACTTGCAAAATAATTGATGGTTGAATCATTTATATTCCATTTAACAGGATCTCTGTCCGGTTTTATAATATCCGCAGTAGTAACAAGATTTGAGGAACCGTTATTTTCAATGGCATTGCTAGACATTGCAGTTGATACTGATTCGTTCCTTCTTCTTCAACTGTTAGAGAAATTGCTCAATTCTATATTCTTAAATTCTAGTTTTACAACATGCACTTTCACAATTCACAACGTGTGATTTATTTCTTGAAAAAAATGAAATGTAATAAAATGTAAACACAAATCCCTATAATTTGTTTGCGATTTAATTACAGACACCTACTTGTACGTCGTGCTGATACTGCCTTGATGGTCTTCACTTCTGGTAAATCTCCGTACGATAATTGTTCTCGTTCCTTATGGTACGGTTTTGGTATATTCTTCAGTAGTGATTCGCAATTTCAATATATTACTCAGCAAAACTCTCTTTTTTCTAGTAAACACTACGTATTTAATGTTTTCGAGAATAAGTCTTAAAATCTTCTAAAACTTTGGTTTCTTTTAAATGCACTCCATATGCAATACGTAAATATGGATATGTACTTCCATTGTGTAGTAAAACTGCCTTTAAACTTACAATTAGTTAGTCAGAAAACTAAACTATCTTCCTGTGCCTAAACTATCGTCTCTCAAATCTAAATCCCTAACAAGATTGTTTAGCTGTGATTGATCAATCCAATGTGCTTCTACATTAGCTATAGTTGGATTTTGAAATATCTCTCCACTAGAACAAGCGGGTCCCGCTATTTTCCATAATAGATCTTGATGGACTTCAAAGATGGTTTTGGGTGTCGAAATTTCAGACGAATGAGATGGTGGCATTGACACTGATCGCACATCGCAATATTTTATGGAACTTTCAGGTTTCTTTTTAAAATAAAGCATTTGAAACCTCACTTAGAATTATTGCATCCATAGTAATTGTCGAAATGTTTTTTAACTCCATTATGTTTATTGTGCGACCCACTTTAATCGATAGTAATTACTAGTGGTGGAACGGATATCCGGCAACTATCCGGTAACCGGCCATTTTTTAAAATTCGGCCGAATACCGAATAGTTACCAAATATACGGCTTTGACCGGATATTAAAAACCTATTACTTACTACTCCAGCATTCACAGGAATTAGTATCTCTTTTAGGTGTTGGACACTGCAGATAATAATCAAGTTCAACCCCAATAAATTTTTTTTCATTGAATACAACTTTATTTATATCAGGTTTGTCTTTAGTAACCTCATTGTAACAATTCCAACACGATATATAAAATCTCTTGTTGCAGTTTCGTCTAGTTTCCGTCAAACTCCTCTTGTGTGTCCTCCTCTCTTTCTCTTCGCTTGTAATTCATTATCACATTCATTACTAACAGAACTGTCGCTGTTGTCACTCTTTCGATTATTAATTAAAGTATCCTCTTCTTAATGCAAAAAACCGTTTTGAAAAATCAATTTCTGTTCGTGAGAAATAAATTTTTGAAATGATCGACAATTTTTTCGTCTTGTGTCCTCTTTCCAATGAACCAACCCGTTTTGAAAAATAACTTTTAGTTTTTGAGAAAACAGTATTTGAAGGTTTGAAAAAATTTTCGATGTTGCAATTTTCATCAATAATTTTCAAAATTCGCTATAAAATTAATTTCCTGAAGGATCCCTGTGGAAATATCATCAATTATTAATTGAAGTATCCTCTTTTTAATGCAAAAAGCCGTTTTGAAAAATCACTTTTAGTTCTTGAGAAATAAATTTATAAAATAATCGACAGTTTTTTCGAATTTTGCAATTTTCGTCGATTAAGTTTTAAAAATTCGTAAAAAATCCATTTTTTGGAATATGAGTATGAAAACTTCCCAAAGTGTTAATAAGAGTGTCCTCTTTCCAATGAACCAACCCGTTTTGAAAAATAACTTTTAGTTTTTGGGAAAACAATATTTGAAGTTTTGATAAAATTTTCGATGTTGCAATTTTCATCAATAATTTTCAAAATTCGCTATAAAATTACTTTCCTGAAGGATCTCTGTGGAAATATCACCAATTATTAATTAAAGTATCCTCTGTTTAATGCAACAAGCCGTTTTGAAATATCGCTTTTATTTTTCCCTCAAAATTGGGATCGGTTGTACGAATTCTTTTATTATTTTAAAGAAAGAAACGACCATTGTTAGTAATTTAGGTTTGTATCAAAAGATTTAATATTTTTATTTTCAAGCAAAATATCTATTTCTACAATAAATAACAATAGATCCTTTTAAAAAATCTACCTCTAGAAAAATATTTTCTAATCACAGTGTGAAAAAAACGTCTTTTTTAACATACACCACTTATTATTCTTAAAAATTCCTTAATAAAGCTTCAATTTAAAAAGAAAATCACAATCGCCTTAAAAATTAGTTATGATTATACTTTATAATTAAAAAAAAAGATCAACATAATCGTCAAATTTTTTTTTTAATCCCATTGTCTTCCTCTGTTCTCTCATTTTCATGAGGAATAGTATCTCCATCTTGATTATCTATATTTATCTCTTTATCATTAATCTTAGTGATAATTTTTCCTCCTGTATAACCAACAATTCCACAACTGATTGCAGCTAAACCTCCAATTTTTGCTCCAGCTATCAAACCAAGTGGGCCACCAACTAATCCACCAATTAAGGCACCAGTTACTGGATATGTCGCTGTTTTTAATCTAAAATTATATTTATAATAAAAAGGATCAAAATTAACAAATTATGTAGGTACTTAGAGGCACTTATTAAATGTGATAATCCTCTATTAACATTTGTTTGTGTCTCCTCAACGTTTTCCTCAATCTTATTTACATCCTCTTTTTGAACATTAACCATGGTGTTTAATTCTTGATAAATTTCATGTAATCCTTTGACATCATGATTTAAATTTTCTACCCTCTCCAAAGTACTACTAGCTTGTTGTAGTCTCAATTTCTCTAAATTGTCATGAATTTGGATTTGCTCAGCACCCAAAAAAGGGTTTTCATTTTCTGTGTTTTCATTAATTTCATTTTGGGAGTCTGTGTAAGCCAAGGCCGATTTTTCCAAATTGTAATAATCTTTTAGTATAGCCGAGATGGATCTCCTCAATGAAAACGTTCTATTATCGAATTTATCAAGGTCGTCATCAAAAACTTTAGCCCGTAACGTATCTAATTCATATAAAAGATCTTTCATTTGACGAACGTTTCGTTTCTTGTCTTTTATTTCTTGAGATAACTTTTGAGTGTTCTTTTGAAACATGTACTAAAATAGAAAAGACAATTACAATATTTCTCTTTGTGTTTTTGAATAAACTTACTGTTTCAATTGCATTTTTATGGTGTTGTAGTAAATTTTGGTGATATGGTAAGGCTTCATCTTGAAACTTTTGCAAAGGAATTTCAATGTATTTAAAGGGCTCTTTCAACCCCGGAGATGTATTTGTGGTCATTGTATCTAAGTTATTGTTGCACGCATAATTTTGATATAAACAATATTGATTAACCAACGTAAACAACCTTTGTTGTGATAAAAAATGTAACGCTTTTAGATTTATTTTAAAGAAATCTGTGGGTTGTCATTTTTGACATTTTGTAATGACAGATTGAGTAATTTCGATTGTCATTAATAGATGGCTGCAAAATTTTATTTATAACAATTAAAATATAAATTAATTATTAATAAATAATCAATATTAATTGTTTTCTTTAATAAAATGAGGGTTTAAGCGGATACAAATTAATATTAGTCTTTTAATTAAGTTACTTATATCAAGTAATAAGTGATATATTATTAAATCATCTAATTTTCAAATTAACATAAGAGTTTAATTGTGATTTAATTTAAATTTTTTAACTTTAATAATTAAAATCGTATTTCTTATTTTAAAGGAAATTTGTATTTCCCTTAAAGTTGTATAATTGATTCTGATAGTAAATAAAAGATGGCGCTTGATACACTAAAATCAGAATAAAATCTTATTATAAATTGTAATAATATAATACGTAATTATTAATTTACCTAACAATAAAGATTTTTTTTTAATATGGGTTTATCATAAGAAATATAAATCAATTATAATTTATGAAATTATTATTATTATTATTTATGTTGGTCACATTGGCATTTGACATTATTTTTTAAGTTAAATGTCATTTTGGTGTCACCATATAGAAATTAAAGATTTTGAGGAGTTTAAGGTACGTATTTGCATTTCGTTTTTGTATTTATTGAATTTTAGACCTTTAAATGATTTGATGTTGTAATTTTTAGCTACATTACATCTTTGAAATCACCGTTTTCACCTTCACCGATCGCAGTTATCTTATAATTATAAACATTTATGATTAAAGATAATTGATGAATGATTTCTGTTTTAATAACACGTTTGTATGAACGATACATTTTATTTTTCAAGGCGTTCAAAAAACCTGAATATAAAAAAAAATACGTTTGGTGCGTTTGTTATTACAAGCACGATATCGGTAGCTTTTTGTCGATGATCGAACAAAGGTGTTTACCGAGAAAAAGGTTGAGTACGTGTAAAC
Organism: Onthophagus taurus; assembly: GCF_036711975.1. Taxonomy (NCBI): domain Eukaryota; kingdom Metazoa; phylum Arthropoda; class Insecta; order Coleoptera; family Scarabaeidae; genus Onthophagus; species Onthophagus taurus. The sequence continues at coordinate 27,341,298 of NC_091966.1, forward strand.
ATTATCATTGAATCGGCGATAAATAAGCGGTCTCAAAGAAAAAAAGAACGAACCCGACCGCCCAATGATTGTCGTTCACATAGCTCCCGGTGAAAACGTAAAAATACCCTCCTCAGCGAGACATGAACGGGGCTCAACGCAAGATCGTCTTGTCCATCGTTGAAACGTGTGCAGTCGTTCGACCGGAAAGGTTTTCTTTTTTTCTGTTTTTGCGAGTTCTGTAAAAAAGGACGTTTCATTTGCGCCGTTGTGGCGGTGCTATAAAATAAATCTAAGCCGACGCATATCGACTGCACAAATTTCTAGTATAAAAAGTCGCCTAATTTGGTGCTCGGAAGAGACGAAGCGATACAAAAATAGAGAGGCGATCGCGTATCAGGTGTCTTACTACTCCGTATTCTACAAACTTCACGCGCTTTTTTCCTCACGATTCTCAACGATAATGCCTTTTCGGTAAATACTGGCTCTGGACGCAAATAAAATACTTATGGTTTCTCGGGGAATACCAAAGAATGTAACTTGTAATCGTAAATTTTGAAACTTGACTAAAAGTATTACCTTTTAGGAGTAAGTTTTTGTATTATTCCACTTACTCACTTTCATCACGGTTTTTGTATTAGCTTTGTAAATAGCCTAAATATTTTTTGTGAAACCACGACCAGTTATTAATTTTCAAAGCGAGAAATATTTAGAAAAAAATCTCATTTGTAAAGCCTATAATTAAAATTTGTATGATATTGGTGCAAAATATGGAGCGTATCTAAACCAACGTAACTAATGTAAAAATATTTTTACTATATAGCATTCCTCTCACGAACGTCCGACATCAAATTACGGACGCGCCGAAGGGGAATTCGTGGCATCCAAAGTGAATGGTGGCAAATGGTTTTTCTATATATCTAATATCGTGCTCGAACCCGCGATAACCGTTTAGGAGCAAACGCGGTCGGGATTCTTCACGGTGTTTTGTCGGCGCTCCTCCGCCGTTATAACTTATCAAAACAAACGGCTGTTATTTATACGGACGTCGCCGTCGGTACACATTTAAAACGGCTCCGAACGTCCATTTGATTGAGTTACGGTGGAAGGACTTAGATTAATGCCCTAGCTCGCGACGTACCAAGTAAAAGCGCTCGCGATTATTGTCCGTTTGATTTAATTATGGCAAATTTATCATTTCAAAGTAAGGTGATAACGTGGGTATAAATTTCTTAGAGAAATTACCTCGGATCAATCGTTATTTATTATAACAACACCAATCTGTATTTTATTCCTTATGGAAACTTGAGAATCTTAGAATGTAATTAATTGTTTTTGAACAGTTACTGCAAGTTTTACTTGACACGAAGGCTGTAATTTTGAATTTCAGCTTTATGAAATAAACTGTGTTACTTCGGTTGTTTAGTTAGATATTTAGATTAACTCTTTGAACTGTGATTTGCTTCATAGTCATTAATTATATTAAAATAATAAATAAAATATTGCACAAATTGCAAATTGTACGGTACAAACATACATTTCCATCTGATCAGTTATTTATCTATTGTACAAAGAGATTATGATGTACAATATGTACATATATGCTACAATATAAAATATACCCCAGATTTCCTTAATAGGAGCAAATTTATTCTCGTGGCCTAACTCTAGTGTTTTTGTTATGATAACGTAAAAAAGTAGATAAAAGTTTAAAGGGTTTTAAACACTTGAAGATATATAAGAAGCTTTTCGACCATATATTTTCGGTATTTGCACATACAGTATAAGTAGAAGAAGGAAAACCAAGTACCTGGCATTCTTAGACCAGAGTGCAGCGTTCGATAGTATACCAGAGGTTCAAGGTACAAGTTGATTAAAGTTACAAGAGCGTTATACAACAGAACAACAGGAATAGTCAGAATAAGGAGGGCAGAGTCTAAAAGTTTCAATATGGAAAAAGGAACCAAACAGGGAGACTCTCTTATCCTCCTCCTGTTTGTTATGGTTATGAATCAAATCTTAAAGAAAAGTGAAGAGAATGCACTGAACCTAAAACTCGGACATAGGAGAATGGAAGAAATAAGCCTTTAAAGTCTTGTGTATCCAGATGATATAATATTACTGACGGACATAGTGAGAAAGTTACAAGTCGCAATCAACAAATGGAATGATCAATGTACAAAGTGCAAAAAGGAAATAAACGCAAAGAAAAGTATAATAATGAAGGTTGATGACAGGAACAATAGATCAGGAAATAAGAAACAAAATATCCAAAGCAACAAAAGTGTATTGCCAGATTAACACAACATTAATAAATAAAAAAGAGCTGAGCAGAGAAACAAAGATGTACCTGTACAAAGCAGTAGTGCCAATATTGATGTGTATAGCAGAAATTTGGCCAATATAGGACAGGATAAGCACAAAAGCAAAGTAACAGCTGCAGAAATGAAGTACCTAAGGCGAAATAAGCAAGAGAAGAACTACGGACACATTTTTTCTAGTTGATCGAAAAATTGTTGTTACTGCTTCAGGTGTTAGGTGCCTTAGATTAAAACTATAGGACTTACGTTATTTTACATGTGACTCATTATTGAGTCACTTGATCCGAATTAAAATTTAGGTTATGATAATTATATCATTTATAATTTCAGAATGATGACAAGAAGCGCGAAAATTCTAAAATTGGTTTTAGATACACATATATTAGTAACTGTGATAGCAATGATAATTTCACGATCAATCCTTGCATCGGTGATAATACGGCAAAATTAATACAAATTTCTGAAAATAGAATAGACGATTTAGAAATCACATTTCAGGACGATCCAATATTATCCAGAATGATTAATAATGATTTAAAGGTTGCCCAAGTTCCTGAGTGGTACAACGTTTCTCATATGTCATATAATTTTGTCATAATAACTGTCTTAAAAAATATAAGGAATCAATCAATTTAGGTCTAGACGGTAATAACAATGCCCCATCAAAAACTACAACCAGGAAGAGGAAAATAATTGGCACAAAAATCAGAGTAATGTGATCTGAAATGGACAAGTGATGATACTGCTTCAGAAATTGTAAATATTGAAGATGAAAACCAGAAAACACTACATGAATCGGAAACGGTAGTTCTTGTCCAAGTCAACGGAAATGAAACCAGGAGGAAACGACTTCATGTAAACCGGAAAATTAAACTAAAAATCCACAACATCGAGATAGACCGTTTTCGGCGACATTGTCCTCATCCAACCATTAATAGCTAAATACCAGCAGCAGAAAGGAGTACACAAAGGTGTAGGACCTACACAATTTTTCAATGTCAGAAACATTATACGTAACAAAGTGTATTTAAAATTGGCATCTACAATAATGACAAAATATTTAGTTATCAAACTTCATAAACTCTTGCGAGTTTAATTATGAATATAAATGTCATCCAGATTCAGTGGATAACCATAAACTTGGAATGTCAAGAAGTGGCATTTAGTAGGATTTAAAGTCATATAAATATTATCATTTCAATATTTAATGTAAGTTAGATGTGTGGAAGTCGTACTGGAAGCGACACCACTTGTAGTACAACTAATTAGTAGAACAGTATAATCAACACATGACGGCATGTCAGCATCCACGATCTTATGATTAAACAAATCATTAATATGCAACAGTAAGAGTAGGGACAAGTACTAAACACTGGGGAATTCTTTCGATATATTTCAAGTAGTGGAGAATAGTTTATTTATTGCAATAATTTTACAAAAAATCTGATCGGATTAGACATACAATACAGCATAACTTATTTGCTACTTGAATGTTTTATTTCTTTAATTTTTGCAATAATTAGCCACTGTAGCATTATACACAGTTCAGGAATGGTGGAAATGGTTCTTATCAACAGGCATTAACAGATTATGCAACCTCAGCTAGCTAAACTGATAGGCAGGATGCTATCCAAAATTTATTTCCATCCGTATCGAGTGATTGATGAAAATCGAATGATTTAGTCAGACGGTGATTTTCTCAGCAATTCTGTATTTTCGATAAGCTCACTACTGAACTGTACAGATAGCACCTGGATCAAAAGAGTCAGTTTTGCTCTATTTGAATAATCTACTCCTAGAATAAAGGTGAGCGTTTTTCTTTTAGCAAGATGAAGCACCACTGTATTTCGAACTAACGGGCCGTGAATTGCGATTGAAGTTTTACCTAAGCGTAAGCGTTGGGTAGATCGAAGGGGTCCAGTTGGCTTTTACATGTGGGTCATCTTATGTCTGTAGTGTGCAGCAACTGGCTTCGAATATTGCAGAAATTGAAGGAATATGTCAGTGGAATTTATGCAGCAATAACACCTACTCTCTATAGCTTATTTTCGTCCACTACTGGAGCTAAACCTGTCCCATAAGTATAGCTATACCACCACTTATATTAGGCACCAATTATATTATTTCAAACAAAACCATCACTTAAGCCAAAACTGAGCTTTTATTGCTTAACGCCTACTTCTCCCATAAGGCTCATGGCCTTAAAGCGACATAACTAGAAGGGGGGTTTGGCCAATGTGTGTATGAATGTTTTTATTCAGTCTCTCTTAGAGAGTAGTACTAATAATACCTACGGTGTTACGTAATATACTACGACTTATGTAAAGTGTCTTTGGATGTCACATGTGTAGAAGTTGTGCAGTTTCGGGATATGGTAATTAAAGTAACGATCCATGGATCATTGGTTGGATATTGCTTTGATCATTTACTTTATAAGATGAAGAGGGAGAATGGTGACGGCATTGATGCCTGGGAATAATTTATGAAAGAGTAACTGTGCTCACAGCTTTCATTTATGCGTTGATTTATATCTATTTAGTCTGGAAGCATCCATTTTTTGGAAATTTGGTGTATTGTAGTATGTCAAATCACATGTTTGAAAAAGTTTTAATTATACTTCAAAATGCAAATAAGCATTGACATAACATAAGGAGCTAGGTGGTGTTCTGCTACTACGATCAAGGTTAATGGCATACATAGGATATCTTGAAAGCAAGAGATAATCTACGGTAGCTCAGTTGGGAATTAGTATGGATAATTAGTTTGTAATGCTTTTTATAAAAGACTGTTGCGTTACATTTGGTATAGTTCAGAATAAGTATTTTTTTTGATCCTAAGTCCTATAGAGTTGAACATAATACGAACACGTAATAAATGAAAAAATGGTAACAGGTGTATATTTATTACGGCCAATATTCAGAGACCATAAAAGAAGTTTCGACTGAACGATAAGAAATTATGCTATTTTTGAAAATATAACATTATAGTATGTAAATAATACAATTATTTCGATAAAAAGGTTCTAAAAATAATTGTATTATTGTAGTATATGTTGATTTTTGCCAAGATTGAATGTTAGTACATAGAAGTTTTTGTTCTGATTCAATAATTAGTGGAATAAAAGTTTTTTCAACCGGAAGGGAAAATTCTTTGGACGATTATGGTGAGCACAAAAAGTAATTAAAATACCGGATGGCAATCAGATACCTGATCCGAATTGGAATCGATGTTTAATGCACGAAGAAAATCAGAGCTTTTAGACGAGACGTTCGGCGAACTATGGACAAAGTATGCAGCAATGGATCTGGCTACAAAGGCCAAGTTTATAGGCCATATTTAGAGAAGAATTCGGCTATATTGTGTTGGAATTTTTCATGCGAATAGAGACTCCGAAGTCTTTGATGTAAACTACATTTTCTCCCATTTTAGTTATTTCTTTGAAACCTTTTTTATTTGTTTTAAGTTTGTCGTCGTAATAATATCGTTAATACATATAATTGTTTACTATCTAATGCATCGTAATGCATTGTTGTTCAAACAAAGCATCACTAATAAGCTTTCATTTGCTGTAAATTAAAATAAATTATTTGAGATATTGCCTCTATAAATTATTGCTTATTATAACCTTTATTTTATAACAACTTAACAGTGTATTTATATCCTTATACATAGAAAATTGAAAATCCCGAAGTATTCCATATACGTAAATCTTGATATCAACACGTTAAAGTGAATAACACGTTTTGCTAATGATTGTTAGTGATGTGAGAACATGAACGCTTTAGTGGCTTTAGTTTAAAGTGAACACCACTTAAACGTAACGGCTATCAACTATTAACTTGTTCTAAGGTTGAAAGCGGGTAGATTTGACAGGGTGGAATAAATATTCGTCAGTCGAATTGGCCGCGTTCTGAAGTGCACAGAGCGCCGGGGATTTATGTATTTTCAGAGGCGGCACGAGGTGCTTTTTCCTTTCGCAGTAGCGCCACGTTTAGAAGTACAAAGGGGCCGACCACGTCCGTATTTATTTTTATCGTTCGCCGGCCTAAGCGTGATAGATGCCCGCGGGCCGAGAGCGGCCCGTGAGCGGACCCCGTTCGCTCGCGCACAACACATTTTACACAGTTTTCCCTGCTCGGCATTAATGTTTTTAAATTACATATTATTTCAACATGTATTTATGGCCGCTATTTTAATATAAAATGCTCGGCTATCTGTCACAGTTAGCAGCTCGTTCGTCGGTGCTTTAATCTACTGGCGTGGACGGTTGCCGTGTAGCGGAACCTCTTATACCTGTTTCGATTTCTTTTTAGTTTTTTTTCTCTCGTCCGGCTATCATTCCTTTTCGAGTCGATGTACTCATTTAGAAAAAATGACCTGTTTGTTTGCGATTTTTTATTATAATTGATTGTAACCTGTTGATGGAAAATAGAAAAAAAAATTTTACTAAATACCTATTTAATTTTTAATGAATCAACCACATTTTTTAAAAATCAGATTGTTATTTATTATTATATTATTATTTATCAGATTTTGTTCAAGATTAAACAAAAGTATAGATTATAGCCAATACCTTTGCAATTTAACGTTTTATAAAAAAACTTCTTTGTTGGTATTGTTTTTAGTTCTGAAATAATGTGATAGAAAAAGATATGGAAAACAGATTGTGATTATAAAAATACTAAGTAAATCTCAGCATAAAGAAAACACCTTTGATTTGGACTTTTTATTCAGGACCCTATTCATTATTTTAGTGGAACTAGTTATATTTTTTTTGTTATTGCCAAAAATGTTATTTACCGAAAACAATTTACCTGTATTTTATTGCAATTTTTATGGTAACTATGATTTCTTAAGGTTGCCTACCTTAGGGCGGCGTTATAGTTACTCTTCAAAGAGCGTTTAAACACAGGTGATTTGCTAAAACCCATGTTTTACAAACACGTCTTAGAAACTCGTGCCAAATACATAGTCATTCAAAAGAGCCTTAAGATATTCTTAAGATTAAGGATGATTGGGAGATACCTTAGGGCGCTCTCCTACTGACTATTTCAAGAAAAGTTTTATATCTGGATTAAAGTGTATGTAGTTACTCTTTGAGCAATGGATACATAGTATGTTTACTATTTTATGCATTTTTACTACTGTGTTTTTACAAATATTCGTGTAATTATCATTTGTATGCTGACGACCTCCAGATATACAGCGTGTCCCGTATCTTCCGCATCAGAGCATTATACGGTTGTAGGATACATTATTCTGAAGCGATCTTTCTAATAAAATTTTTTCGAAATGTTTATAATAACCGCACGGGAACTGTTTAACGACGACCAATAACGGACGACTTTGATTCATCGAAAAAGTTTATTTCTCTTTCCATGACGAATCTATTGGTGAGTACACGTGGGAAACGAGTTATCATCGGCGTAGCGAACCGGCCGAGGGTGGCACCGATTACCTGAGTCTGATTTGCGATCTGCTGATTGGACGAAAAACAGTTCCTTTAAACAGTTCCCGTGCGGTTATTATAAACATTTCGAAAAAATTTTATTAGAAAGATCGCTTCAGAATAATGTATCCTACAACCGTATAATGCTCTGATGCGGAAGATACGGGACACGCTGTATACTACTACTACTGTTGTTGAATTTCCGGCAGCTATTGTGCGACTTAATAACGATCTATCTAACGTCTTGAACTGGTCTCGGAGATACGGACTTAAGTTGAACTCAGTTAAAACGCAAGCTATTGTGTTTGGAACTCGTCAATTACTTGGTAAGATTAATCCATCTGCCTGTAGTGATCTGATGCTGGATGGTAATGTCTAATGTCATACGGTTTTCTAACACAGTTAAAAATCTTGGAGTCCTTATGGATTCTGCATTGTCTTGGAAACGGCAAGTTCAACATGTTTGCAGAAAAGTCTATGCTTGCTTCCACTCTTTAAAAAGACTTCGCTGCTCTCTTCCTCCTGTGGTGCGTCGTAATCTTTGTTACTCTCTTATATTTCCTCACTTCGACTATGCGGACGCGGTTTATCCCGATCTCTCGGTGACTCTTCTGAGTAAATTGCAGCGGCTACAAAATAATTGTATCCGGTTCATATTTGACCTAAATAGATTTGAGCATGTAACGCCGTATCGCAATTACATTCAGATGTTAACCTGTGAGAGACGTAGATCCTTTCGTTTATTAACCATTTTATTTAAAATCCTTCATAACTGCACCCCAAAGTACTTATCAGATAGCTTCCAGCAATTATCAACTCATGAGCTTACTACTCGTTCACGTTCTGATACTATTCTTACATTTCCCGTTCATACCACTGAAATTTATCATAGATCATTTACAGTACAGTCGATTGCGCTGTGGAATGGACTGCCTTCTGAAATTCGTAATATTTCTAGAATTACTAATTTTAGACATGTTTTAAAGAGCCACTTGCTTGCCCTTCAACTGGCTGTTTCCTGATTCTTTGTTCTTCGTCTTTCTCTTTTTTCCTCTCTTCAACTGCTCGCACTTGTTGGCAACTGATATCCGGCAGATTCTTTTAGTTTCTTTTAGCCGCTCTCTATCTCTCTTTTCGATCGAGGAGGTTAGGGAGTATACTTACTTGGGGTATGTGTTTAGGGAGGATAACAGGGAGGGGTCGCATGTGATAGCTATGGCAAAAAAGGCGAATAAGGTGATGGGACAAGTATGGGGTTGAGGGAAGAGAGTCTTTGGAAGGAATGTGGCAGCGAGGAAGATTATGTTTGAAGGTCTGGTTAGCAGTGTGATGATGTATGGGGCAGAGGTATGGGGATGGAGGGAGCAGGGACCGCTGGAGGACGTGCAGGCTAGATATTGGAGATGGGTGCTTGGGGTGGCGAGAGAAACACCGGGGTATATAGTGAGGGAAGAGGTAAAGGTGGATAAGGTCAGGGTGGAGGCGGGCAGGAGGGCAGTGAAATATGAAGAAAGAATAGAAGGGAGGCCAAGCTGCGGGATCCTGGGGGAGTGTTGGAGGGAAATTAGAGAGGGAAAGGTCAGATATGGGAAAGGACACAGAGACAACTATTATAGACGAGCGGGCTACTCGGTAACTGAGATAAATAGTAGACGAAGGGTGGGTAGGGAGATGTGGAGGGAGTTGAGAGACAGGGACCGAAATGTGCAGAGACAGGAAAGAAGGACACAAATAAAAGAGGGAAGGTATAACGAAAGATACAGGGACATAATTACGGAGGGGCTGCCTAGATACTTGTTATTGGAAAGAGATGAGGAAGGGAAAAAGTTGGTGGCTAGGTTCCGTTGTGGAAATGAGGAGAGAGCCAACAAATACTGGATGGCCGATGAGGAGAGGTGGTGTAGGCTGTGCAGGGAGGATTGGGAAACGTTAGAACACATGCTGAATGGGTGCAGTGAGTTGAGGGAGGAGGAGATGGACCGAAGGCAGATCTTATGAGAGGGGGGAGAGGGGAAACGATGGATGAGAATGGTGATGGGGGTGAGGAGACAAAGGGATGGGTGAGGGGATGATTGGGCCGAGGAGCCGAGGGCGTGGAAATGGAGGAAGAGGGTAGAGAGTGAAAGTAATATTTGAATAATGTAAAGAATTGTAAACAATTACTGTATACAATAAACTCTTAATAATCTCTCTTTTCGTGTCTTTTCTTTATTTTTCTCTTTGTTTTTCTTTTCTTGCTTAATCTTATTTGGTGATGTTAATAATATCTAATTATCACTACTTGCCATATTCAGTAAATATTATTTTTATTTTTGTTTGTTCTGTTGGGTCATTTGGCAGAGATCGCTTGTGCGATAAAATGATCCATTTGCTGATACTGTTAAGTTAAGTGTTTAAGTTAAGTGTATCTTATGTAATTTTGTATTTTTGTCTGTGGCAATAAATGGTAAATATATAATATATAAATATTTTATGAATTTCTTGATCTCTTAGAATTGCATAAGATCCTATGAAACATTTACCCCATATTGTAGATAGTTGGAATGTGGAATCGATTGAAGGAGATGGAGTGGACCTTGAGGAGAATTGATGATATGAATATAGTCAGTATAGGATGAACGACGTGTTAACTCGATGAGCATCTTTTTCATAAAAACCCATATCAGCGTTAAAAAGTATATTTGTGATTAAATGTTCAACTACACTTCTTGTTTGTGCCTTGTAACGCCTCTGTTACAACGTGGAGATCACGTTGCAATAAAAGGTTGCATTCTGATCGTGTTGTAAATGTTTTTCTGCACATTTTAATATAGCTTATGCCTCATCTGCTTAGGAATTGTGTCTCTTGCTTTTAAGAGTTTGAAAAGCAGGTTTTATTGGTTTACGTAATGACGTAAACGCTTTCCTTGCAGCACTAGTAGTATTTTTGTTAATTAGTGTTTCAGGTTCATCAGGTTGTGTACGGTCTGATATTTCGATATGTCCCACTAATAACTACTCCTAAGTATGAAAAATTGCATTGTGAGGCCTGCAGAAATAAATATGCTTAAATTATTAATATCCATTTGTTAATGGTAGCCAACAATAAAAAAATATAAGTACCTCAGTATTTACTGTTTTCTTAGCCATAAATTTGTCCATTAAGAACATCATGTTTTTATATGCAAACTATGTAGATTTGTAAGGGACTCTACAGTCCCACTACTTGTTGTTAAGACATTTTCCTGTCTTTGGTGCTTTTTGCGAAACAATCCTAGTAGGGATTCCTTTATTTCCTTAACATTGGTTGAGGTCCATTTTAATTTTTCTGCAATTAAATTACAAGCATCTACTCCTTTCAATTTATTTTATTATCATCTTATAATTATCATTAGATTCTAAAGACACACATGTTCTCAGTATAAGTCAATGAGCTGTACTATTCTGTCTGTAATAAATAATATGCACCGTTTATATGTGAAAACCTAGACCTTTTACAGGTCCACCAACATATTGGCCCTCGTACCTAGCCAAAGTCTTTAATCTTATTAACTTCTGTGTTAGTAAAAGGATATTATTGAACAACGATAAAAAATTGAGCTTTTATTTGTGTTATCATCAGACCATTTATCGTTGAGACAGCAATAAAAGTGTATCTTCTAATGAAACCTGCTTTAACAAATAAAAAATAAATTGGCTTTGGTTTAAACAGTTAAAATCTAAAAACATTAAATTAAACCTTTCTCTCAAGATAATAACTGTGTAGAAGCTGTGAATTATTTTACATTGACAATTCAAGAAGCTGCGTGTAAATCTATTCCTCAAGTATCGATTATACCAGGCCTGGGTATTGTCTACATTTAAGATACAATATCATTCGAGAAAAGAAATTTATTGAAAATTTGGCAAATCACCAGAAAATCTATTGATAAAACTAAACTAAATAGAGCTTCACGACAACTGAAATAAGCATTACAGATTACAATCTTCTTAAACAAAACATGTTCTACATTGCTGACAAAATTTACGCTATTTCGAAAATAATGAAGACATTGACACAGCAACAATTCACAAATCTGGATATAACGATAAAAGACGGCACTTGGGAAAAAACAACTGGGGTAAGTAAAAATTTTTGCTGAAATATATTTACTTCAAATTCTGGAACAGCAGTTGCTCATGACGAACTTATTCAAGAAACATTGGCGACTTGTTATCAAAGGGACATTTCAATCGAAAGAGTGAGTATGCCCAAAGTCAAGGATGTTATTGATGGATTGAGACCAAAAGAATCGCCTAGATACGACCTGATAAACAGTAGAATTCTGAAGCTAATTCCAGATGAAGACCTTACGTTAATCCTTTACATCTTGAATCTTGTGGTAATAGTGGATTATTTTTCCATGCAAACAAGAGGCTATCTAGAGAGAGTTGAATAAATTGCAGGATACTCTAGCCAGGAAGAAGTAGATTTCCAGATTACCAGTCCGGCTAACTGACAGATATGAGAGATGCATTGGAAAATAAAAAATACTACTGCTGCCTTCTTGGATATTTGTCAGGCCTTTGATAAGTTTTGGCATGATCAGAAATATGAAAATGTGGTTATCGCATAACATATTTAGTGTTTTGAACTCATAACCTAATTACGTCTGGAGTCCCGTAAAGAAGTGTACTTGGGTCTATTCTGTACCTATTATCCATACACCTAGGATCTCTCTGTTACTAATTCAACGGTCATTCGTAGTTTTGCTGACGATACTATAATTATGGCCACCCACTTTGAACATAAATTGGCTATCCAACATCTTCACTACTATCTGGACTTGCTTCAGAAGTGGCTAATGACATGAAAGATAAATATCATTAGTCCGAAATCCCCGCATATTACATTCACTTTTAGAAGGGGTAATGTCAACAATATTCCACTGTTGATGAAAAATCATATCAGGTCCTTAGGAATATATTTTTGTATAGTCGTCTCATTATGGATGAAAAGATGTTTTGGAAAATATATATATTCCTATGTAAACAAAAATTCTTGCCTAAGTCTTAAAAAATAAGCTTGAAATCTACAAGGCCATACTCACACCAATCTGGGAACACGATATGCAATTATGGGGAACTGTTAGCGAATTAAATATTTTATAACTGCTTTCAATCCAAAATACTCCGTCATATCTGTCAGGTACTATGGTACGTAGTTATGTAATCCATAAAGATCTCCAATTGTCAACAGAGTTCTAAATACGTAACAAGATTAGAAACCCGTTCGTTGAAATGTTCTCGTCAATAATTTAAGTCACCGACTCACCAATAAAAGGTTGAAGAGGTTGGACCCGCTCGACTTACTATCAAGATCTTAGCGTAAAGAGGAATCGAAAATGAATAGAAAGTACAACAGACAAAATAATTAATACTAGTGACGCACGCCTTTCAGCATGATTACGCTGTCATGCGTAATTATAGAATACCGTTTATAGTTATTTTACCGTTTATAGACCAAAATCGTACCTTATTATTATTATTGCTGCCGGGCTGAGGGGAGCGGCCCCTCTCGTCACCGCGACCTATAAGATCTATTGTAGCTTTAGCCCTCCAAAAGTTTAGGGCAAATGTAGGTCCTTAATGGACCTTAATATTGCTCCAAGGTCTTGTTCCTTTATGTCGGTAGGTGTCAAAAGAGCTTTACCGAAAATTTTGTGTCTTAGGCGCCCTCTGGCAACGCAATTACACAGTATATGTTTGGCTGTTTCTGGCTCGTCGTTACAAAGTCGACGACTTTGATCCTCAGCTTGTCCAATGTGGAAGGGGTCGCATATTAGGGGCGCATGGCCGGCCAGGAAACTTGAGAACGTCCTTAAATCATCTTTGCTGAGGCATAAAACCTCTTTGGTTTTGTTTTGTGACGAAGTTATCATACATTTCCAGCGTAAGGATACCTTTGAGGCCTCCCAACTGTTGATTACTTCTTTTAGGTGGCTTTTTTTGTACTTCACAACCGGGTTGGGGTCTGATGAAGGGTGTTTTCGCCACCCTTCATTGCCCTCAAAGTCTCTGTGACCTGGAACCCACCATTATCATCATTGCCGAGGCAGTGAACCATCTATCGAGTTCTCTTAGGTTCCTGGTACATTTTCTGATCAGTGCGGAGTCACATCTGTAGGCCTGAATTGCCTTTGGGGTACTCGACTGCCTGAAAATGTTTATGGATGCACCTTTCTGTCCCTTTTGTCATTCAAAACGGTGCAGAAGTTTATAGCAAGAACGTTTGCTTGAAAAATGGTTACGTCTGCGCTGAGGGGCGATTTACTGAGGCTATTTGGTCCACTAATGCCCATGCCTACTTCGAATCCAACTGTCTTTGAAGCATCCGTGTAGAAGTGTTAAAGAGTTGTATTTGTCTTCAAACTACATGACACTTACAGTTAGCAGATTTATCCCCAAACTTGCATGGTTTATGCAAAGTTTATTGTAATAGATATATTCCTATAACACATAGATGTAGTGGTAAAAATAGTCGCGAGTTTTAAAACGTATAAATTCATCAAAATTCCGAAGTTCAATTTTTGCATTACAACTCATTTCTTTATAATTATTACAATTGTTTGCTGCTGTTTTATAAATTAATTTCGTGGCATATTAAGACCCTTTTAGGCGTCTTCATTTTTAAATGGACAGTTGTGACTATCGTATTTTGCGATAGTCACAGATTTTGGGTGCGTCTTATGATCCAAAAGTAACATTAAAATATATTTTTCTAAAAATCATCTTATAAATTTGAGGTGCGTTTTATCGTCCGGTGCGTCTTATAGTCTGAAAAATACGGTAGTTATTTATTGCAAATTTAACTGTGTAAGAACTTCTTTTACTCACTAATAAAGTAGTCATTACGATCAAATACCGAAATAACATAAGTTTGAAGTTCTTTAAGAAATAATTATCTATCCAATGAGACACCCTGTAACATGAATTGCATTAATCATGAATTTAATTCATGATCATACATTTTGCGCAGAATGCAATTTTAAGGTGAGCATATGCTACTTGACGAAGGCGCATAGCGAACAACTACCTATTGTGAATGAAACTAACCGTTTACGTGGTGTACATTCCTTATGGTTCATAATACGGCCTTCTAAGAAGAAGGAGAAAATTGAAAATTATTGAATGGATGTCTTTTACGCCTACAGTTAATGCGAATATTTATAGAGCACTATAGAGTCACCTCAATTTTTTTTGTTGTTGACTAAAGGTATTCTGTTAAATAAAAAAAAAGTATACGAACAAGGTAGAGAGATTATTAATAATATCAGATGGTTTGTGAACAGGAGGTGTACCGTGGGCGGATAAAGGCAGGAAGGAAAGTAGCTGTATAAATTGCGTTTCGGCAGGATGTAGTGTTTTCCGCCACCTGTGGCGCTGTCATCGTTACCGCGGCCGCCGTACCGCTCGTATTTCAGCGACAATTTGCGAACGACCAACACGCACAACGCATACCGTCTCAGCCCCGTAACTAACGGCGTTAATTTTATTTTCAATAAAAATGACGCGCGCGCACTACTTCATTAGCGATCGCCGTAAATCGCGCGATTCGTCGGCGGAGACAGGAGAAGGCCTGCGGCCATCAAAACACCGTCCAATTAGCGTGTTCTCTCCTTGACCGTTTGTCCCTCCGGGCACTTTAAGTCTTCGCGGTGATTAAAAATCTCGTAGATCTCCTTCACATCGATAAACTGTTTAAGAAAACAATTATCTTTGATCACCTCTATATAGGTGTGCGGAGCGTATACAGAGGTGATAAAAAGTATTTTTTTTAGAGAGTGCATTAAGTTATTAAATATTTACAAATTTGATAACAGGAAAACTATTTGTCGTTTTAAACTGTTTTCTTTGTATCTAAATTTCCATGAAACTTGGACACCTGTCATTATGTATTCCGTGAGAAAACATAGTGATAAAATAAATAAACACGTTCTCAATAAGATATTGTCGAAAGAGATAAACTGGTTGATAGTGTTCGGTTTTGGTCGCCAGATTATCCGTGTTATTGACACTACTTAGAAATATATGTGGAGTAATATTAGTATAAAGGTGCGTGTAAATATCGTTTTAAGTTCGCAATTATTTGTCCCATGATTAAAAACCCAATAAATTCTTGTACGTTATTAAGAATAAATTTTAAAATAAGTCAAAATTGAGTTTATTTCTTGAGCAAGGTTGGGTATTGTGGTCACTCCTTTCAGCTCCTAAATACATACTTATCATACTTTGCGTTTAATCCAACACGGATCCGTACGGAACGGGGGTCCCATCTCAAACCATTGCATTTGACGCAATTAAAATGCCACCAGCGGGAGCGGTAACGTATCAAAAAGGCCGCCCGTTGTAAGCGCCGCGATCTGAAATCCTGCCTCTTATAAATTATCATTAACAAGTGAGACGGCGCACGGGCGTTCTTGTTTTATTTCAACCGCGAGAGGACGAAGCGTTCACGTTAGATCGGCCGGCATCGAAAAAGGTTTTCAGCAATCTGCCGATGATTTACGCGACCACTTACGCTGGCCATTTTTGCGTCCGCCGCCGAACAATTTATCTTGCTCCAGCGCAATGATATCCCTTTTAATACAAAAGCTAATGTTAAAACTGATTTATGCCGTTTCTATTCAGTATGCATGGCCTTGCGCGCGTAGCTTCTTTTCTTTTTCCGCCTTGTTTAGTGGTTTGAAATCGGATTACTCTCGGGTAATTGCCACTTAACATCAGGGCGGCAACAGCACTCAGAAAATACCTTCCGTTTTTACAACAAAAAAACTTAATTGGTATGAGCAGAATTGTTATGATTATTGGAAATAACTTATGAAAATTAAATAATCGCTCTATTTATAAAAACAATACTTATCCAGCAACAATCACACATTCTTATCTTCAGTATCACATCTATATTTGTAATGAAATGTAAATAGGAGGTTTCAATTATATTATCGGATTTTTAAACATCAATTATTCTTTAACTCTTAGGAAATGATCAGCTTGTATGATGATCAAAACTTTACTTTGTACACGCCAAAATCAGGAATGATATAGCATTCTAAACTACAATCTTGAACGCAATTGATGGCCAATGCTTTCAATTTATTTATTAATGAAGATATATGAAAGTTTACAAATCAATAAGTTACTAGAGTTTGACCAACTATATAATCAGAAATATCCAAGAAAAGAAATAGTTGTGCAATGTATCATTACAAAGGCTGTCCCAATTTAAATTTTTCGAAGTTTTTTTCTGTGGCAACTTTGAAATTTGACAGCTGTCATTTGCGGTTATTCCGATTATTATTTATGGAGCACGACACAGAAACAACGCGATATTAGTGTGAAAAACCATAACAAAAGTCTTCTGGAGCAAGCTTTGGAATTTTCGATCGTAAAGTGCAACAAATATTTCAACGATACGAAGAGTGATCAATAAATGTAATAAATATCGCTGTTGTACCATTAATTCAGCATCGTTTACAACACATGAATTCTGGCGAATAACCTTCACCGCTACAACATTTAGCTCACCCAGAAACTCGCACCAATAGAGCACATACAGCAATGTATGACAAACTTTACAACTTGTTAATATTCCATGGTGTTAAAAAATTCTTATAAAAAATTCAAACGAGTTCTCAATTTCATTATATGACCTTGTACGGCTGGTAACCACCCTGTATACTGTATACCAGTGGTGTCCATAACGTCGATCGCAAAGCAGTTTTGAGTCGATTGCCAAGAAAATCATGAATCTAATATCTGGGCCTCAGAGCAAAAAAAAAGGAAGGTTACTTTAAACCCTTCGGTCGATCTTGGCAAGACATTTATATAAAAAGTCGATTTTGATCAAAAATTAGTGGACACTACTGCTCTAAATCGATTAACCGTTACAGGGAACTGAATAGGATGATGTGAGCAGAATGTCGAAAACTGCTGATTAGAAATCATAAACAAAACACAAGTTTTGAGGGACCGTTTTGACGGACGGAAATAAAATCTTAGCAGGCGTTGAAGAAAAGCTACAATGAAAGAGAGTATGTTAAAACTCTCTTCAATGCCATGCGTCGCCCACGGTTATTATCGTAATGATGGTCCAGAAAAACAATAACGCTGTAAGACCAGACCAGATACACGTTAAAACCTTGAAACTGAGAGCTGATGCGATGCAAATGGTTTTAAACTCCTCACCTTTTTCAACTTTATACACAAAGGTGAAGAAGAGAAGCAGGTACTCGCTTTATTGACTATCAGAAAGGTTTCGACTGCATCTCAGATGGCAAGCTTGCAGAAATTTTTAAATCTTCCGATCTTGATAAAGGTGACTTGCGTGTCTTTATCGCCTTTATCGTAAGTTTTGAGCTGCTGTTTAATTAATAGCGATTGGAGCGAAAATTAAGGTAAGGAATTTCTGTATAATAGGGGATTTATTAAATAAGAAAAATAGAATCCTAGACCAAAATCGTACCTTATTATTATTATTGCCGCCGGACTGAGGGGAGCGGCTCCTCTCGTCACAGCGACCTATAAAATCTATTGTAACTTAACCGCTCCAAATGTTTAGGGAAAATGTAGGTCCTTGATGAACCTTAGCATTGTTTCCAAGGTCTTGTTTCTTTATATTGGTAAGTGTCAAGCGTACTTTATTGAAAATTTTGTGTCTGAGACCTCTGGCGCTGCATTCACACAGTATAGGTTTAGCAGTCTCTGACTCGTCGTTACAAAGTCTATAAGTTTGACCCTCAGCTTGTCCAATGTGAAAGAGATGGTATGTTAGGGGCGCCTGGCCGGCTAGGAAGCCTGAGTGACCTTAGATCTCCTTTGCGGAGGCATAAAACCTCTTTTCTTTTTTTTTTGTGACGGAGTTATCATACTCTTCGCTTGTCTGTGAACTGGAAGTTCTTTCCAGCCTAAGGCTACTTTTGAGGCTTCCCAACTATTGATTACCTGTTTTAAGTGACTTTTTTGTAGTCCATAATCGGGTTGGGATAAACGGCTTTTTCGCTGCCTCTTAGCCAGCTAGTCCGCCTTTTCGTTGCTCTCAATGTGATCTGGAACCCACCATAGAGTAACATCATTACACCTAGCGAGTTTTCTCAGGTTCCTGGTACACTTTCTGATCAGTGCGAAGTCACACCTGGAGGTCTGAATTGCCTTTAGGGCGGCTCGACTGCCTGTGAAAATGTTTATGAATGCACCTTTCTGCCCCTTTTCTAGATTCAAAACGGTGCAGAAGTTTATAGCAAGAACTTCTGGAAAAATGGTTATGTCCGAGCGGAGGGGTAATTTACCTGCTCCGGATCCAAGTGTCTTTGAACCATCGGTGTACTAGGCAAGGGCTCCTCTTTTAAGTTGAGACTCACCCTTCGTCCAATTATCCCTGCTTCTAAATATGACATACGATTGGTCGAAATTATATTCTGTCGGTATAAGGTCCGTTTTAATTTAATTCAAGTAGTTTAGATATGGATCCTAAAATCGTAGCTACGAAACGATCTAAATAACTTTCAATGTAAATAGCATTTATTGCAATGTATAAAGTATACTAACCGAATAATAATCCAACGACAATCCCTAAATACCAGGAACAGGTTGTTAAAACATGGGGAAGCATTGCCATTATTGTTATGAAGGATGTTGTTTTGTAAGAAGCTGGATATACTCGATAAAGCGGTATGATCAACACTGACGGTGTTCCTTTAATCACAGAGGTAGTTGATGGGTTTTGGCGCAACGGATCATACAAACAAAATTAAATTGTACTTCCCGGCGCGGCTGCCGTTGTTTAAAGTTATGATGTATTTATGCAATAAACGGGAATAAGGAGTGCACCTGCTATAAAAATTATAGCAGAAGTTCTGTTAAATTATTTTTTTTATTTTACGATTTAGTACAAGGTTTGACTGAGCGAAGATCTGTGTGGTGTGCTACGTTTAACTATTGTTGCTAATGGATGTAGCAGTACATTCTAGTCTGGATGCTCAAACTTAACATACTAAACAAAAACTATTTACGGTATCAAAAGATACAAGATTTCCTTTAAAGTATAAAAAATTAGTTACAACAAGTATTTTGCGGTATTGAAACTAACCGAGTAGAGTCTTTAAAAAGTTAAATCTAATAGTATTTATTGAGATTTGGCAATTTAACAATAAAATTTTACGTATTAAATTTTCTACAATTA
The DNA here is from genome assembly GCF_036711975.1 of Onthophagus taurus. NCBI lineage: Eukaryota > Metazoa > Arthropoda > Insecta > Coleoptera > Scarabaeidae > Onthophagus > Onthophagus taurus. The sequence goes on from NC_091966.1 coordinate 27,361,246, forward strand.
AATTTACTATCTATGATAGAATTTGGGAGTTGGTAACATTAAGGGGGTACGTAAATTTTTTTGAGTTTGTGAACTTGACCTTTTTTGATAAGCTGATAATGAGTTATTTAAGTGAATTAATAGTTTTTCGCTTATTTTTACACTAAATGACATCAGCTCCTCTTTAAATAATGGAACAAGAATAAGCAGCTCTTAGAAACTAACCGCTTCATCCACCGATACGATACTTTACGTTATTATAAATAAATGTATGGTTATTATTATATTAAAAACTAATAGGCAGCGAGAAATTGATATATCTTCGGGTTTATCCGACGTTAAAGACCAAATAGTGACAAGAGTAATTTAAAGATTAAAAGCAAAAGTGAAGTTCGCAATAAAGATAGTTGAAAAAGAAATACTTGAAAAAGATCGAGATGCGAACGGTAGCAATATAAATAGGGCTCGGATTTTATGTGGCCAAATTGTAGAAAATATGCAAGCTTTTTTTATTTGTTTATTATGGATGTAATTTTTGTAAATTTGTATGCTGATATTTGTACAACACTTAAATTAACTGTATTATTTTTATCTGGATTATTTAGCATAATTTTAAATACGTCAGTAAGTTATGGTAAACATATTTAATATAATTTTACCTATTGAGGCTCGAACGGTTTTATGACTCCTCCACAAGTATTTATCATCCCAATGGTATTATCTGCTTTATCTTAATGTAATTCGTCCAGAAATCAATTTAGAAGAAAATAACCCAGAAATATGTTCCGATTTGTATTACTGGAAAAGATTGCAAATACAAATATGACTGAGTTTAGATCGAAGCAATCTCAAGACAGGTTGTTTGACTGGTGAATGAGAACCCAGAAAATTTTCAATTATCTACTTAATTCGAAGGAGCCAAGAAAATATCCGAGTATGACAAAAGATTTTGCATCACTATATTCAATTAATTTCGTACAACATCTCTCTCATGTAGAAGTGCTTAGTTACTCCTAAGTAAAAATGGTAGAGAATAACGTTACAACTGACCAATAAAAATTGCTGATAGATTTTTGTGATGATTCATTATCACATAAAGACTTTCTCCACTAGGCAATCTCATTACAGCTAAGTGGCAGCTAATAGCACGACCTGATATGTTTACTTTCAGATTTAAGTAGAAAAACAGTGCACCTACTATTTCTAGAATACGAGACAAAGAACTGCACCAAATTAAAACTAAAATGTTCTTCTAAAAGCTAAATTCTTAATAACATAAAGGGTAAGACAGAACTCGCCAAATCAGCTGAAGACAATGAGATAATATTTTTTGACTTCCACAAAAATATCCCCGTTGCAAAACGATCCTGTAATCCAAGGATCGTCAAACAATATCATCGAACAAGTTGGGAACAAATCATCTTTATCTATACATTGAGGAATGAAAGAAAAAATGGGGTCATTTTCTTTCTGGAATACGTGAATCACCTTTGGAATATCTGAGATCAGTAAAGAGGAATTGTGGGCGTCACTCAGGAGTTTTAAATCGAAATCAACAACAGGCCCGAACGGTATTCCGGCTTTTTTTTTGTCAGAGACTGTGCGATCCCTCTTCAAACACCTCTATATACCGAAATATTTTCAATTTGATTATCAAGGCATCATACTTTCCGCCGGTCTGGAAACAGAGCAGAATTTGTCCAATTTTTAAAAAAGGTGATAGACATTGTGCCGCAAATTACCGACCCATTGGTATTATAAATAATTTCGCTAAATTGTTTGAACAGATCATCGTGAGGAAAATAGAATTTAACCTAAATTCACGAATATCAACAGCACAGCACGAATTCTGCAAACGCCGTTCCACTACCACCAATTTAACAGTTTTCACTCAAAATGTTTGCAAAGCCTTAGATTGCCGTTTACAAACGGACGTTATTTACACTGATTTTTCACGCGCATTTGATCAACTCGACCATGATATTCCATTTCGAAAAATTAAGGAGTTTGTCGAGATGTCCAGAATCAGGTCGAAGCAAATAATGGTCACTAGTGGTATGCCACAGGGTTCATGTTTAAGACCTTTACTGTTTACGATGTTTGTGAATGAATTGCCAAATTTGTTCAAAAGTTCAACATTAATGTATGCCGACGATCTCAAGCTTTTCAGAACAATTAAATCAGACAATGATTGTACTAGCTTACAGGAGGACTTGACCAAGTTGGGTTCATAGTGCCAATCAAATGGGTTGTCATTGAACGCTGTAAAATGTCAAATCATAACTTATAGAAATAAAAGAGAAATTATTCATTATGATTATCGGCTAAAAGATACAATGCTTGAACGTGTGCCTGAAGTTAAGGATCTGGGGGTTTGGTTCGACAGTAATCTGCTGTTCAGCGGCCACATAAGTAAGCTATCTTCTGATGCCCTGAAAGTCCTCGGGTTTATCACTCTAAATAGCTGCGAGTTTGCCAGGTTGAGCTCGGTGTCCACTCTCTATAAAGCGTTCGTGAGAAGCAAATTGGAGTATTGTTCAATTGTCTGGTCACCAACAACTCAGAATAACATCTCCGCAATAGAAAGGGTGCAGAAGAAATATGTTAAATATATACATTTCCTAGAATTCGGGCATTATCCTTCTAGAGAAAGTGATTACTATCATGCGTTACTTCAGCGATATGATCTCAGTTCACTCGAATCAAGACGACAACAACTGTGCGCTTCGTTTGTAAACAACTTACTGCGTGGCCGTGTGACAGCACTTGAAGTCCTATGTCGATTAAATTTCCGAGTACCAAGAATAGAGTCCAGGAGCACTGAGACTTTCTAACCGCATAGGGGTAACACCAATTGGGGCCTACATTCGCCTATCAATAGAATCATGCGCGCTGCCGATTTGCCGATTTTGTAGATAATAGATTGTGTTAATTTTGTTTATATAACACTTATTAAATTAGTTCATGTATCAATTCTTCTTCAAATAATTTTTGTAATTATTATAATATTATCTTTATTATGGGACTTATGTGTGTTGGGGTAATAAAGATTATTATTATTATTGTAATCGAGCAAAAAATTCACCGTTATCGTAGTTCATAATATTGAACAATATTGACAAATCTCCGTTTTTGAATATACCGACAATGTTATTATTGAAGGCACAATCAATACTTAATTACGAAACACAAGGTATTCTTGTATGATACAGAATTGAAACAATAATGTTGTTTATCAATGCCTGTACCTCCACTACATTCCACATTGCTTCTGAAGATTCAAAATATAATGATTTAACGATTTGAGCACAGTAGTATGGGGGGGAAACGAAATGCATTTGTACAAGAGATTCAAGTCAGTTGAAGTCGCTGGTTTTACAGCATAATAAATATTTACACATGAAAAAAAAACATCAATTTCATTATCATTCAAAAATTATTTACAGGTTTTTTAATATCCCAAAAGTTTTCAAAATTGGAGATACCTCGTTATTGCTGCCAACCTCCAGATTTTATTAGTGGCATAACACTACAAACTAACATTTACCCCCCGGGGGGTAAATGTTAGAAATTACGAAATTAATCAGAAATAGCAAAGGCTTCAATTTTTGAAAAGAAAAAAGTACCTATCTACAGTTCGTTGCAAATTTTGTTGTATGAAGCGTTTATCATACTTTTGGTAGCCTCTATTAATAGAGTAAACAATTCTTTTTCCAATAGTTGCCTTTGAATCAACCTCATCAAAAAAAGTACTTTGTTAACGAGTTCAGCGGATATTGCAAAATATAACTGCACCAGACCATTCGCAAGCTTTTTTCCGTATTTTATTCGCATTTGTTCAGTTCGATCTGGTCCAGACGGAACAATTTACATTTACAAGAGATAATTACAGAACACGGTTATGTTGACAATCAACCCCTAGTTTTCCCAGCACGCGGTTTACAACGGAAACCACTACGAATTTATTTTGATTACTTTGACGTAATTAAATACCATCGAATAAATTAGACATGTCCTCCACACGTGGACGATGGACTTCTGTATGTGTAAACTTTAAATTACACCGAGTAACCCAACACTGTCCGGGTGGGCTGATTGGATTTGCCCATCGTTTGATTAACTGTCAAAGTTATATTTGAGCGAGGGATTTAATTAAACGTACGTGGTGATGTGGTTCCGGTGGAACTCGACGCAATGGGATATATCCTGGATCATCCGTATTTCGTCTTATTTTAGTTTACATTCCCACGGATTTGCGTCGGTGTGTACAAACGGGGAATTTTTTATCGATCGATATCGGAAGAGGCATCCCACGACTTATTTGCGGTGAGGTGACACCCTCACCGCGTCCGTTCGTGTATGTGTTGCCTTTCAATGTTATTTACGCCTGTTTGCTCTTGTACTGTTTACGCAAATACCGTAGGTGCGTTCTCACACTTCGTTTCTTATCGATTTTTTTTTCACGTGAGTTGACAAAACTCGAAGAAACTAAATTTTGAATCATTTTAAACTTAAATTACTGAATCAATTTTAAAAAATATACATGTAAAAATTAATGGGATTAATAGGAAAGTGCTCTAGAAAATCTTAAAATAAAAATTGCATATAAAGTTGTGCAGATGTGTGTAAAAGATATTATTAGGTTTTATTGCATCACATGAGATTGTTTACAATATTTTGATGGACATGTGACAGTTTTTCCCTAAGTGATGATAAAAATGTCTGCAGATAAGAAGTATCGTGTGCGTTGCTTTTAGTACTAACACAGGAAGAGTTACTTTTATCAAAGAATAATTCGTAGCAATTAAAGTTAAAAAATTCCAGTATTAAATTTTATCGTGGTTAATTTGAATTGTTAATCGTTCCTTTTCTCCCCATATTCCGCGACGTTCTCCCTCGTTAACACCGGGTGATATTTAATCATTCACAGCGTGCGGTTTACAAGCACTTAAACATAAACGCAGATCGTAATTAACTACCGAAACCCGTAAATACATCAGCCCCCTGAGTTTATTTACAACAGAGTGTCGCCGTATTTTTTTCAGAGCCATAAATATGATTTCTAATTTAAAAGAAGAAAGAAAAATAGCGCGTTTGTTGCTCATCTTTAAAGCATTACAATAACATGAGCCGCCTCTAATAGTACATTTGTCAAATTACGCCGGGATCCCGTGTCGTAGATAGCATCTGTGAGTTATTAGACGATAAATGAGCTGCAACACCGTCGTAGGGCAATTATGTGAGCCTTTGCCTCGGATGACATTTGCATATTCAGATTCGAACATTGTCCACGTTCATGTAGCGGCTTCCACCGGCTAGTTTTTTATTTTTATTTATTTTTACGTGTTTGCGGTGGCGCGCCGCTGCGTGCAATTCATATTCTGGCCGCGACCGAGTGCACATGTTCCGCACTTACGAAATGCCGATTTGCAATTGTAATCGGTCGCCTTAATAATAAGCAGCGGCTTCTATGTTTTTCACCGTACTCCCGCCTTAATTTATGTTTGTTTGCTTTAGCAAAAAAGGCATAATTCAACCTGGCGACGACTACTACGCGACGCTCACCGCTACAACATTCCGTTACTTCTCTTTCTTAAAACCACTGCTGGCATTTCTCATCTATTTGCTTAGAAAAAGTGTCACTTCAATTATTTATCTAACACAAAAATTATTGATGTCGTTCTTCGTAACTACATTAAATAATAATTGATTTTATTTATTATAGAAAATTCATTAAAAAGTACTGACAAATGTACTCTTATCCAAACTAATTGATCATTCACGACCTTGTAAGGTGGGAACTGGTCGAGATATTTATAGTCAATTAAACATAATAAGTCTCTACTTTGTACAATGTAGTTAATGTGATAATTGAAAATTTTTATAGATTTTGCAATTTAATTCTGCAAAAACAAGTAAAATGCATTATATATTCAAAAATACTAAAGTGATGAATTTTGAAGCAAAAGGATTACATGATATTATGATTTTGATATTGAACAAACATTAATATTTACTTAAAATTTTTAAAAATTTTATATGGCTAACTCGTGTAGTTGTGTCGTGTAGCAGTCTTATATGTTTGGCGCCCTTATTTGGTAAATATTGCTGCGATAACATTGCAATTTCAAAGTAGACGTATTTTTGTATTGTTGTATTGTTGTCTCACTGTTCTTAATTGTTTACAACCTACATTGGAAAGTTGTTTACATGGCACATCTTCACTACTTTAAAAATAAATTTTATGTATAAATATTCACCAGTGCGACGATGGCAACAAATCTCCCAGCAACAAACTTTTACCCGTAAGTTCCTATTTGCTTTCTTGGCTGATATCTTCTTTATTATTAGAGATAGCGAAAAACTAAATGCACCATTTGAAACCTTGACCGTTTTTATCTGTCGATAAGTTGATAGGTAGGTACTGAGATCAATAAAAAATGAACACTGCTCTGTACTTAAAAAGCTCAAAATTACCAATTGTTATACATATATTATAATTGTTTAACAAAATGCATTGTACAATCATCAGTAATCAACAGTAATACCCCGACTTACGTAAATTCGGAAATATGTAACTAAAAATTTGTCCGTTATATTCTTTGTCGGGTATTCCCCTATTTCGTTCAATAGCGGATTGAATCATAAAACGTTCTAGCTCCTTCAGTTTATGCGAATTCTTCGTAGAGAGTTGATTAATCAGTCAGTACATACCTATTATAAAACGTGATTTTAAGTGTTTTAGAATAACGTAAGTATTTTATTATGTTATACATACTGCATACGTTGTTATGTCAAAGAGAAGGAAAGAATTCGTTTCTTCGCAAAACCTTGACGTTAGAAATAAAACATTTATTAGATTTTGAAAAATTTTGAACAAGGCCTGAAAACATGTGAATTAGCAAAAAAAATACAATTTATCCTATATTACTGTGTATACAATAATAAAAGACAAATGTAAAATTCTCGACGCAGTTAAAAATGCTCAGCCGTAAACTTCTAATTCGTTTATAATTCGTAAACCGCATGGTTTGGTAGCGGAACATTCCATGTTTACTTAAAGTATGGTACGAAAACCAAGTAAAAGTCAAGAATTATCCAATTGACCAAAATACTATATGCAATCAAGCCAAACAGATTTTTGAAGAACTAAAGACACAAGTGGTTCCAGGATTTAAAGCAGCAAAAGATCGATTAACGCTTATGCTCTGTGGAAACGCTACTGGCGATTGTAAATTGAAACTATTATTGGTGTATCGATCTGAAAACTCCAGATTCCTAAAAAATAAATTCAAATCAGGATTGCCAGTAATTTGGAAGTCAAACCAAAAAGCTTAGGTTACTGCTTCTTTATTTGAAGACTGGTTCGGAATCACTTTGTCCCGGAAGTTGAACGGTACTGTTCCTCTAAAAACATCGCATTTCAAGTGATATTAATTGTTGATAACGCACCTGGGCACTCGGCAGCTAACCTTATCAACCATGATCCTCGCGTCAAACTAATGTTTTGCCCCCAAATACGACTAGTTTACTTCAACCTATGGATCAAGGTGTTATAAAAACATTTAAAGCTTATTCTGATAAAACCATAATCACTGAGGTGTATGATTTAAAATATGGTAAAAATTTAAAAGAACTCTTTCTCAGTTTTTTAATAAATATACTTAGGACCGGTTTCGACAAATACTTATCATCATCTGCTAAATCTACAAGCGAAATTATAATTGAAAGTATATAGAATTAAATAAAATAGATAAAAAATAAATAAACTTACAGTCAAAAAATAATAAAAGGCACAATATAAAATGATTTAAAAACTAAAACAACGGAAAATAAAGATGTAAAGTGGACGACACTGAACGACAGTACAGGTTAAAATGGAGTAATCATATAAGAATAAAACAAGTTTCACAGATATGTTGAAAACTAGAACTTTAAGTATGAGTATAGAGGTTTATAAATGGAGCAAAGCTGACCGTTCATTAATTTTTGATTTTTATGTTTGTGTTTGTGTATCTCAGGTTGTTCTAATAAGTCTAATTTTTAATAGTAGTACAGGTATGTATAGAATTACATATTAAGTTCAGATCAAAAATTCGTAAAACAGGTGCGATGTTAGGATGTCAATTATTTTCTTCTTGCTCTGGCAACTAGTTGAATATAACTATATGCTATCTGCGATAATAGCTAACTAAACGCAAAAATTGTTGATCCTTTTATGTCTTTCGGATGCAGTACAGCAGTTAAAGCTTCTTTTAACAACTCATTCGCTGCATAATTGTTTCTATTCTGATCAACTGATGATTTAAATGTAATTAGTTTGCATACATAAGTAATTGTTGATGTTGATTGTGGTATTTTTCTAAAAGAAGACTAGCTTGCACTTTCCAGAACTTCGTGGAGGACTTCAATTATTTCATTTCATCTATTAAATATTTTAGGGTAGACTCCAAGTCAGTATCAGGTATATTTTGTCATAAGTAAATCAATAGCTTCACAATAAATGATTCTTAGTCAATCTGGAACAAAAAGCGCTCAGGTTTATGAAAGATAAATCAGACCGGCCTAGATAAATTCCTGTGATTTTTCTTAAAACATTGTCGAAATATACAACGCCCTTGAAGATCTTGCTACGTATCTAGAATATACATAATGCAGAAACAAGAACAACAGACATGGTGCAAAAATAAAAATTGTGTTCAACATTGTTCAATAAACACAATAACAACGTACATTTCCAAAATAGAGGAGCAATCCGGAGGAACTTTTTCATAACATTCTGTATGTACCATCTTCAGTTTATATTATGTCCTCGATTACAAACCGGTTCGAGGAAATTAATAATACAGCAACATACGGCAAATCCAACATATTTGGTAACTAAACTACAATATTCTATTCAAAACCTTTGTAATGAAGCTGGAAAATACTATGACGCTTTGAAGGAAACTGATTTTTTCCAAACAGTAGCCAGGCAATAACTAGTTTTATGACTGCTCCGCCAACTATTAAAGCGAACGAGTGTACTGTGCATGCTAAGTGTCCATGGAGAGAAGGTGATGATATAGATGTCATGGAAACTAACAATTGCGGCAGTTTGATCAGAAACACCGGTTTGAGGCTGCTTTTCAAGCTTTCATGTCCTCTCGTCGTGAGAAATAGCATAAGAGCTATTGAAGGTATAACACGAAATGACGAACCCTCCAGATGATCACAAAACTTATTAATGCACGCAGTTACATTTTCGCTTGCATTTGATCTGGGCGGTTTAATTGAAACTTTTTGACAAAGATTACAATTTCAAGATAAATTTTTTTTGAACTTGCAGTGGGAAACGAATCATCGTAATCAGTTTATAAGATTGTAGTTGTATGTCTGTTGTGGGTGGTTATGCTCGCATTAATTCTTTGATGTGAAATTGAAACGGTGCAAATCATCTGAAGTTATTCTGGGTTTTTCGGAGATGAACACATAGTTTGAACGAGAGTCCCAGGTTAGACAATTGAAGTTTTTCGTCGAAACAAGTACTGTTTTTGGAGCAACAGGTGTTTTACTCAATACGGGCTGAACATAATGACATCTTCAAGTTAAACTAATACGATTTTCCTGATGTTCTGGTAAAAGATCCTGTGAAATTAGCCTTTGGTATGTTGCTGGAGCGTTCTTTATTATAGATGGTACAAAGTGGAAGTGAAACGTAACTGTATCAAGAGGGTAAATTCCGTCAAATGTATTGATGTTCTACCACAGAAACTTGCTAGTAATTGGACCATAATAATAATTATTATCCTTATTCGATGCAAATACATAAGAAATTACAACATGTGATAATGGCATCTAATTAGAATGTGGTATTGACATACAAAACAAAAACAAGATAAAAAAAAGAAAAGAAAACAGCATAATTCATTCTACACATCTTTTGAGAAATTCATTTATCTTGTATATTGGGTTTTGCGCTAGGTAATTCTTAACGAACGAGTTCATTCTTCTAGAAGGCAATTGTCTAACTGACTGTGGTAAGTGATTGTAGAATTTTGTGCCCCAATATTCGGAGTTATTTTGAGTCTTTACTAGACGGTGTCGTGGAACTCGCAATTCGTCCCCCGTCTTGTCGGATAATTGTGGATATCTGAATTCTTCATGAGGTTGATCCATTTCTTCTTAGTTGCTTTAATGTAGCTGAATATGTACACAGACGGTATGGTGAGAATTTTGTGTATTGCAAAATTCGCTCTGCTGCTGAAGACATGCCCCAGAACAGAATCCTATACGTTGCTACACTATGGAAACTGGCATAATATGTGAGTTTAGCCGCTTCTATGGTACTGATAGCTCTCATTCTCCGTACACAGTAAATTGCGCCATTTAGCTTCTTGGCAGTATTATCTATACGGGTGTAACATTTGAATTCCTCGTCTAGATACAGACCTAAGAATTTTAGGGATTTATTTTCGGTATTGCTATGTCTGTTGTTGAAGGTAATGCATTGCGTCTTTTCTTCGTTTACCGTTAACCCATTATCATTAAACCATTCTTTTACAGCTTGCATGGAATTTCCTGAAGTTATTTTGAACATCTTTTGTTGATCCGCCCGTTGAAACGATAGCTGTGTCGTCTGCATAGAGGAATCTCCATGTGGTACAATGCTTGGCATGTCATTTATGTATATGATAAATAGCAAAGGACCCAATACCGAACCCTGAGAAATACCCACTGAGACCTCTGCAGCACCTCCATTCACCACCACGATTTGTATCCTAGCATTCAAGTATGACTTCAGATGTCGTGTGCAACACTCCGAATACCGTAGTAATACAGCTTATCTAGGAGTAGGGCATGGTTTACACTATCAAACGCTTTTGATAGATCAACTCCTACTAACTCTACAAATTTTCTTTTATCTATTGCTTCCAGTATTTTGTTTACGGTATCTTGTATAGCTGTGTCTACAGATTTTTCTTTATGGTAGCTGTGTTGATATTTCGTGAAAAACTTTCTCTTTTCAAAAAAAGTAGAAATTCTATCTGCTATTACGCATTCGAAGACTTTCGAAGTTACTGGGAGAATAGAAATGGGCCTGTCGTTGTCTGTCTTTTCTACATTCCCTTTTTTGTGAATGGGAATAATTTTTGCTAACTTCAATTCGTTTGGAAATATTCCATGTTTAAGGCACATGTTAATAAGATACAACAATTGTAGCAGATGGACCTTCTATAGTTCTTTTCAAAAAAGCAGCAGACATTCCATAAATGTCCTCAGTTATTTTTTATTTAAAACTCGTCATAGGACCACAATGGGTAAAATCCTTACTATGCTGAGGTTTCCTAAATAGTTATTCAGGCTCTTCTCAATGATTTCACAGAGTTATATACTTAGTGAAATTCTTTTTTGCTTCTCTTACGATGTTCCTTTCTTTGTTGTTGCATATCTGTATGGCTGGAATTCGAATGCCATCACCTCTATAACAAGTCAAAGTTGATGAGTAAGAGGATCTTATCTATTCCAAAATCAATTTGGTTCCAATGAAAAACGAGAACAACTCCGCGCCGCCAGAGTCTGCGCATTTAAATCATTTGTTTACCTCTTTGTTGAGTCGTCATAAATAGTCAAGAATCACTATATCAAGATGCTTTATCTGATAGAGTAACTGTTTGATATAACATCGGTACGCCAGCATAGAATATATGAAAATATTGTCTCAAAATATTCATATTAAATATATTTAGTACTTGTAAAAAAATCCTTTGTGGTAATATTGAAAATGTAGTAATTATTCTTGTTATTAATTCAACATTATAAATAATACATTGCAGTACATCATCACTAATGAATAAAAAGTATCTCTACCACTCACCATCCCACTACACTATAATTAAGTATATGAACTATACTAAAGAAAAAATTATAAAATCTAAAATATTGTATTATTTAAATTTTTATTTGTCATATCAATCTTAACACTGTATTATAAAGTAAATAAATCAAATATTGATGAATTGAGGCAATAAGAATTATAGATACAAGTAAATTATCACATCGCAGTAAGCTGGAATGGGTACTACTAATGTGTATGATCATAGATATTCTGATCATAAATAGAGCGAGCATGTTATCAGACTTCTAATGTATGGTTTTTTGTTAGATCAAAGGCAACACGATTATCGATGTATTCCCATACGTGTATTCCATTTAATTGGTTGTAAAACGATGGAGCATAAAAGTTTATGCGTGTATCGGTCGGACAGTACGTACGGGTGTAATTTATAACAGCACACGCGCGATTTTTGAAATCGTACGTTTTATCACGGCCGGTAAATGAGCGGCGGAAATCATTAGGTGGAAAACTAGGAATGAAACGAGATATCCATGAACGGTTTGATCTAGTAATTGTGTCCACCTGGACGCGATGACGATCGCGCAATTAATGCGACCGTCGTCAGTCCGAACGGTGCTCGATTTATGCGAGAGGTAATTTATTGGCGAGGAAAGAAAGCTCGATCGATTTCAATTATACCGACAAAAACCAAGTTAAAATATGGTCATTTGCGCCGCGTGGAGACAGCGACACCAGAGTCTTGAAAGCATTCGTTCGCTGCGAGCCTTCCTGTCCCGAACGGTAATTAAGAGTTATTTTGTAGTTTCCTCGACGATTGGTCAATATACAAGACGATTACACAGTCAGTTCGTTCCCACTTGTCCAGAGATATCGTGTTTGTGGGCTCCCAGACATTAAAGCGTCAATTTCCATGACAAATACCGGGCGGCCAGAAATAGTTCTTCCAACCGGGAAAGTATTAAAGTCACCTGACGTGTTCCGAACGTCACGGAGACGGTTTGCAAAAGTTACGATGTATGCCGGAGCACAGAGACCAGCTCATGTTGCCGGTTTTTAATTGCAGGTATATTTCATAGATGCTCGCGTTAAGAATCATCGTAGAACTATCGGATATCGACTACGGATTTTCCATTACGCCTTTGATGGACACTCGACACGACCTAATTTGCATAATACACTTCGGCCGCATGTGCGTGCTCGTTTATGCGACGAATCCAATAAAATTGGTTGCTTCGTGATCGCCACATCGAGTCCTCGAAAGCAACCCAATACGCCCTAGTTTCTTCATCGACCACCAGATAAACCGTTTAATTGGTTTTTAACTCGATATTAGCGTAGGCGTATTACTTCGGATCGAATATCTAACGGCTTAGTATTGATGTATTACTACGACACTAATTATACTATAAAGACTTGTGTGGGAGTTAATAGTCATCTTCCCACATCTTTTATAAGCTTTCTAACGATATTTATATTTCTAATCAATTTTAATCGACACTATTAGTGTTTTTGATCTTTTAATATTCTAAGAAATTTCATGAAGAAATTAATGATGTTACTTAACTGAGAAGAGATTGTAAAGAACGTGAATATTTATCGCAAGTAATATGAAATAGTAATTGTAAAAAGATACATGATCTGCGACTAAGATAAGGTCAAATGATCTAGGTACGTTGGTTGGTATTTCTTCATAAATATCAATACTTGTTCTACCTATAATAAAATAAATAAGGAGTTATATTCTTGTAACAGATATTTTCGTGTGGTGTACAGTAGCACACAATAAACAATAACCACTTTGACTCGTTTAATTATTCTACAACGACCTTAAGAACATTACACCGTCCCACATTCATTTCCAGATCACCATATAATTGCAAATATACGATATAGGTATAGGTGTCCGCGCACTTGTCCACATTGTATGTTCCCGTCATGTCATTATTGCATTAAGACAATACCGTTTCATTCGACGTGGGTATAGCTTGAAGTCGCCATTCTACATATTACGCAGCGCTTTTCCTAACTCAACGTATCCATTATTATCCGTACCCACAAGCTTGTTGCATAAAAACATCGTTCGCTTATTTACTCACCATACGATGGAAGAACAAGAAATCGCCTTTCACGTAGTAATGCCACGCCACGTCCCATTGGCAAATAGCCCGCGGCGTTAGCAATAAATGTCTTTCTCGGCGCTACCGTGCGCGTGTCCTCCCGTGGGTCTCTCATGGGGCCGTCAACGTCAAAATCGACTTTAGATGTGAAGCGTGTACAATTAGATGGAATCGGCATTATGCAAATTGGATTTAATAATAGTTCGTTGATGTTTGTTTGACTCAATTTAAAAAAAACCTAATAGGAGGTCTATCAAAAAGTTGAGAATGGAGCAAACAAGAAAGTAAGACATTATGCGTGATATTAAACCATTTGAAGCAAATTATGTATAAAGTGAACCTGTTATCTTGGTTCTTGTACTTTGTAATTTTACACTTAACGATTTCTTATTTGATTAGATGTAATCGTGGTTGCGAGCGCATGTAGGTGTGCATTGAATGCTGATTGTGAGGTTTTATCACCGTAAGGATACGACTTATATAGACGTCATGATGACTAGACGAACGTACTTAGAAGAATTTTTCTTTTTCAGTTTAGGACTGGAAGTAAAACCCACGCTCTATAAGTAGATTCGATGAGGTGCTGAAGAAGTTGTGCACGCAGAGCTTGGTCGTCTTAAGACTTAAGAGATGTACGTGTTGTAAAAAAAAGAAACGGATGACCACCACGGAGGTTCCAATAAAAGGCGGGTTTGGTAGCGAACTTATGCGCGCGAAATGTAATTGACACAAATTCCCATAGGTGTCCGATATGCAACCTGGGATCCGATGATGTTAGAATCGCAACCATCCTTTCCCGGGAGACCACCGGCGAGAGCAATGCCCAAATAACATCTTGCGCTGCCGCGGTGCACGAGCAGCGACCATCGAGAACACCTCGGGTCAACGGTAAAGTAAGTTTTCCTGTAAACAGGCAAGTCGCGTCATTTGCACCGGCTCTTCTCCGCTTGTGGTGACATGTTGTCTTGTGCAACGACATCAGATATGCCGTTTGTTTTAAAAGGTCTCTATATTGCGAAAAAGACAGATTAATCTCCGAGATTTCTTTTGATAGGTATCCTAACGTATAGTTGCGACGCAAAGAATTTATCAAAGGTATTTAAGTAGGCAAACACGGAGGAAATTAAAGGAAAACAATTCGAGGCGAACGAATTGATACGCCACGCTAGAACGGCTTGCGAATTCAATTTGCGGAGTCATCGAACTATGAAAGGGAATGGCAGGAGCATGTAGTAATAATAGGAAGCGGTAATAGGAAGTAACAGCGCGTTGTGCATGCAAGGAATGTCGAACTCGTTGCATATTACAAGGTACGAGAAACCTTCCCAAATCATAGTCACGTCTCTACAGCGAAAGAACCAACGATCACGAGATCTTTCTATAGAAAAATTAGAAATGCATAAGTATCTCAAGTATTCAGACTCTTGTAGCGAGTAAGCGAGGAAAATTTAAGACCACCGGCGCATGGGGACATTATATCACAGGGACGTTCGTGCGCAATTAATAATCCGCGTCGTATTAATTAATTTATAAGCCGCGCAATTAATTTTAGTCGGTTTTTCGGTTGCCACCGCCGCCGCGCTACCTACCAACAACGACCACTGCCAGACCACTACAAGAGTACAGTTTAAATAAGGGCCGACCCGCCGCTGGCACTACCGAATTTATACACTTTTTATTTATAATACTTTATTTATGGCCATGTGAACGCGCTCGTACTGCGAGAAAACATACATTTTTTATACGCAACCTTGGCACTAATCGTGGGTACAGAAGTGTTCAGAAATCACATTCATTCGCTTATGTATTACTATAGATATATTTATATAGACAAAACTTTTGACAAATTCGTCGTATATAATCTTGTAGTTCCTTATACCCGTACATAGAGATAATGTATTGAAATACTATATATTTCAAGTAATGTAAAGTGTTGAAATCCTTGGCGAGTAGTTGACGAGCGAGGAGACGAGATTTACCATTTAAGGCGTGGTTAACATTCGTGTTCTTGTCTAAAATTGATTTTCCTCAATATCGTGGTAAAACAGACGACTTCCCAATTAAGTCCATCCCGGTTTTTCTCGCGCACGCCTTAAAAAATCGAACGCGGAAGAGCGGTCGGGCAATTAAACTTTTACGTCGCCTGCTCCACGAATTTCTCTCTTTGTCAGGCTTCGCGCAAATACGGCTCGACAAGAAAACGGGTTAAAGATGACGCCGCCGCCGAAGTATGGAGAAGAACAGCGCGCCATTGTGCCGCCCGGAACCCACATACATAGATTGTCGGCCCGCCGCGAAAGAAGTAAGTAATGAGGGGACAATCGATTGTTAATTTGGTATTCATTCCGGCCCGAATCGGACTGTTGGTCTTTTTACTACCGGGTTCCAAGCCTTTTTCTTTTCTTGTTGTGTACGTTCGGGGTCGAGATGAAAGCGCGTCGAGTAATTGTTCTCTTCTCGAGCGATTCCCGTTTCAGTCAACTGCTACGATCCACAACAGATGGCTTATTGACATTTTTTTAAACAGCTTACGTTTCATGTATACTAATGTATACTAACGTTTTACTTGCTAGGTATTTCCACAAAAACACAAACATAAATGTGTAATAAATTTACAAGGTTAGGTATTTGTAGCCGGTATAAATCTTAAGGCATCTTATATTTTTTTTCAAATAGAATCTGTATCTTAGCTGTTATCAGAATTTAGTAGATGGCATCTTTGGCTATATGAAATCACATTGGAGAAGTAAAACTGGAGCTACTAAAACTGAGAATGGTACAAAACACTCCAAACACAGAGCTACATTATTATTCCTCTCAAAACAAAGCAAATAAATTACAAATCAAAAATTTATAAAATTTGAAATGGTTTAGAAAACAAACAAGTTTAGAAACTACATTACTGAACATCACATTTCTGTGAGCTCGAGGAACACTGCTTTCACTGTTAAGACAGGGTTCAAAACACTAGATAGTAATGGAAATTTGTGCAAAAACTTAGAGTAATTACTTTATTCTTACTTTAAATTTATTATTTTATTTTTGTGTTGTTGTTTTCCGATGGTATGGAATCGGCAAATCTCCTCTATGACGGGTATTATAACCATGCTTGTCCGAATTTATTGAAAATTCTTCCCGATATTTACGTGTTTAACACAAGGAAGTATAAAACATGATGGTAAAGTCATAATCTTTAATTCCTTGAATCGCGTTCTGCAACTATCTCGTTGGGACATTCTCAATAGGATTCGTATCGCTTTCTTTTGTAATTTGACGATTTTCTCTGATTCAGTTGAAACACCCCATGCCATTATATTGTCGCAATGCTGTGGACACACGCAAAATACACATTTCTGGCTTCTTTCAAACGTAAGCTATAACCTTAAAACAGTACAAATAACCAGCCAATCTTTGTTTTAATTTTGTTACATGATTCAACCTCCTTGTTTAGTGTAAAAGGTGAGTATCTGGTTTTATCTGTATTCAGATTTAATTTATTGGTGTTAAACCAGTCTTCAGCCCGCCGTATTGTATGCTTTGTTTTCTGTGTTAAAATTTCAATATTTGTGTCTTTATTTATAAGTGATGTATCGTCGGCATATAAGCACATAGAGGTTGGACTATTTTCTGGTAAGTCATTTATATACAAAAGAAAAAGAAGGGGTCCCAATACCGAACCTTGCGGAACCCTGTCGTCATATTTTTTACTTCAGATTGACATCTTTCCAGTACACTCACTGTCTTCTTCCAAACAGATAAGATCTAATTAGTTTCAATGCTCTACAGTGAAACCTATATTTCCCCAACTTACACAAAAGTATATCATGATCAACGCTATAGTAACGCTAAAAGCCTTACTGAGATTACAGAAAGCTATCTGTGTAAATTGTTGAAAATCAAAACCTTGTACCAAAGTTAGAAGTGCTGTAGTGGTAGATTTATCTTTCTGATACTCGTGCTGGAATTTTGTTATAATATTATTTTCTTGTATATAAAGCACAATCATGTCTTTTAGTACCATTTCAAAAAAATTTGATAAGCTTGGTAATATTAATATACGCCTGTAGTTTTTACAATCATTAATGTCACTTTTTTGTAAATCGGTATTACTTTAGCAATCTTCAATTCTGTCGCAAAACTCCATCCTCTATACATTTGTTTAGAACTTTACACAATTGTTTGGAAATCATTGTATCTATAGATTTTAATAGCTTTACTGATAAACCGTATATATCTTCCACATTTTTAGCGTTCAAAGCTTGTATAACGTTTACAACTTTTGGCTCCTTAAATTGTATAAAATTCCTCATTCTTGAAGTGGTATTGAGTGGTATTGTGATTTCGTCAAGGTTAGTGGATGAGTTCAATTGTGTGGTTCCAATACTAATAAAGAAATCGTTTAGTGTATCTGCATTTAGATTAGAATGATTCTGCATTTAGAAAACACACATAAAAAGAAAGATATATATATCGTTCTTTTTATGTGTGTTTTCTCTTTTACTAATCGCCACGCAGCCGATATTTTAATGTCAAACAAATGTATGCATTTTCCATATGCGTCTTTTCCTACTTTATCCATCTTTGTTATATATTCAAATTTTACTATTTTGTAGATGTAGTTATAATACTGATCATTGCACCCAGAACAAATTATCTTAAAACTTTTTACATTAGTTTTCGTAGAGCAAAGAGCACACTTTTTATATTTTCCTTTGATAGGTAAATGTATGCTAACGGCCATCAATTTTTTTCATTTTGTTCGAGTTTCTGTCAGTAACTGTAGCGCCTGCCCGTTTTCTATCACAAAAATTTTTGAGAAGAAGTTATAAAAGTATAGTACATACCCCATATAGTAATAGGGCTGACTTTGGGTATTTTGGTCATATGAACAAAACATTCTAAGACTGGGCAAATTGTGAAAAATCCACTAATGATCAAGTTTCTAGTAAAAGCTTTTAGTTTTGCAAAAGTGGTGGTAAAATTTGATTTGTTTTGACGTGCATAAGTATGTGACTCATCAGCGATTTTTTGATGAATTGTTTTGTAAATGATCGAGTTTAGCATAAATCTAGTCTTTATATTTTTATGTACGTCGATTACTTATTGCGTCCGTCTATTGTACATCGTCCTCATTTAATAATAATAATAATATATGTTCCGCAAATAAGGAGAGTCTCGTTATGCAAATAATCATTCCGATCATTATTGTCTTCGTCATCAGAGTCATTTTCCTGAGGAACGTAATCGTGATCTAAAGTAAAATCGTTGGTATCGTCGTCCGAAGATATTTCGATAGGTATAATTGCAGCTATCTTTCGTGTAAGAGATTTCCTTTCTGAAGAATGTGCCGAAGACCCTGGAGTTAACTTAGCCCGGATTGGTAGTGAAGAGTTATCGTCCGCATCGCTATCTCCTTCAGCAGTTGAGTCTTCAACCATTGCTTCACTCACTCCATCCAAAAAATCGTACAAAGCATTAAGAGGTAACTTTGAAAATTTATCAATATTTATTGTGGCAGAATTTTCAACCATTATTCCCAGAATGCCCAAAAACCGAAAATAACATTTTATAACCACAAATTCCGAGTGAATATTGCAGAAAAGCTGTTGTATCTTCCAAGTGGATACATTTTAAGGGGTAAAATACAATTCTACATATAGCTAATTTAGTGTAGCAATCGCATAATTAAACATCAAAAATAAACAACCTTTCAGTAAACAAACAGTTACAATGTGCAGAGTACATTAATCCACAGTAACCCAAGAGTTAGTGGCAAACATTGTAGCCATA
Source organism: Onthophagus taurus (assembly GCF_036711975.1). Lineage (NCBI taxonomy): Eukaryota > Metazoa > Arthropoda > Insecta > Coleoptera > Scarabaeidae > Onthophagus > Onthophagus taurus. The sequence continues at coordinate 27,380,971 of NC_091966.1, forward strand.
TATTTAAAAGTGCGGCTGTAAAATGTTATGTGATTACTAAACCCGAACGTTTCTGATTCTAGGTCTAGTGTTAGTTGTAATGCCAGTGTTAGTTCTAGAGTCTAGTAGTGTTATTCAGAGCTAGATAAATATAACGTCTACCTGGAATTCAATGATATGGATAGCTGTCTGAATTTGTGTGCATTATTCATTCAAACAGTTTAAAGTGCAAATTAAAATTGTTTTCATATAACGGACTTTTGGTTCTAACGGACACTTCCTTACCCATATTAATCGAGGTTTTACTGTATTACATGTATGATATATGATAAGTATAATAATTCAATATAATGAAGCAAATTAATATACTGGTAAGTATATTTAACAAGCACAAAAGGCCGGACTCTCAACTTACAGTATAAACAACAACGATCACGCATAGAATGGTTCTATTACTGCGAAACAATCGTTGTAGCGCTCACCTCAACATTGAATTGCGAGGATCGAAGAGAAACAAAACGATAGACATTCCCCTGTTGTACACGCGCAAGGAAACAGTTAAACCGTGTTAATTGATCCTACAACTCTGGTTATTGCCAGCGTATTTATGCCTCATCCTTTTTTTTACTATTTCCTCGACCAATTGTATAAGAACGAATCCCCGGCCCGGACCGCATTACGGCGCTAATGAACGCCATTTGCGTACAACGCACAGGATGCATAAATAGCGATTTTTCAGTGGTAGTCTTAGCGCTGGCCGCGCGCACTCTCAAGTAAATATAAACACAGCCTTCGTCGTAATCGAAACGGAAATAAAGAAATATGTTGGTTTTGCATTCGGAGCGGGCCCTAACCTACAATTACCGGTCGTAGCGTTTCTGTTTGGTATAACGAAATCGTTAGTACGGTCAGTTTCCACATGCATTCCTTTCAAAGTTGAACTTTGTTTTATTCTTTCATGCGGTTGAGTCTTCGCATTAAAACAAAATATTATACCAGTTTTATAGTTAGCTTAGCCCCTATATGTGTATAATAACACGATTTTTATAGGCATTTTAGATATAATTATCGCTTAGACAAAGGTTAGATTGTTTTTTCTTTTTCTCTTTTTAAAGTGTTTCCAACTTAATTGTTGGTAATACAAAGTTATATTTTATGATAATCTAAACATTGAATCAGAATCATAGAATTCTCGACATTCCAGTTACGTAATTTGATCCAGAATATTGTAATACACAAGTGTTTGCTGTCGATTTCTAATGAAATTTACGCAAGGTAATAAAATGAATTGTAAAAATTATAAAGTGAAATGAATATAGAACAAGCATTTATCGAGGTGCTTTGGCTGGATAAATGTGAGCAGAAGTGATCTCTTTCGACAAGATTCCCTCCGGAGTCGATCGGTAAAACGGTTTGATCCGTTTCCGAGAATATTCCCATGGTATACCGCGACATTACACGGTGCGGGACATTTAAAATTATTCAAGTATACGCTCGGCGCCCATCTAAATAAGCGTTGCTATTGATTTCAATAGAAATGCAATGCTCAAAGAACAAAGACGTGACCTGACTGATGGATCTGGTGACTGGTGGATCCGCTTCGAGAGGAATCCGCAGTATCTCGAGACGAGAAGAAGCTCAGCTCCCAGCAGCAACTCCAGCAGCCGTAGCCAGACGAAAAAGTCGCCGTCTATACTTAGAAGGCCGCGCCGCGATAGATTTACAAGCCGGTAAAATTATCGCCTCGATTTAATGCAACCACCGACAACGCCGGCATCTCTTGTACGGCCAAGCTTCGCGTCCTGCGGCTACCAGAGGCATCTGTCAAAGTGTATTTTGATCCAGACGCGAAGAAATGGCCATTATGGTACGCACTTGGCGTGTATAATTCTTACGCCTTCATTGGCCGACGTGTTTCTCTTGTGCATTTTTTTGGTTGCTAAGTTTTTGTCCCGCGCCGACTGTCGAGACACTAATAGCTGTTCCACGGCGCGTCTCGTACGAGAAACAAAGAGACCCGGAGACCTTAATGTCTCCAACCGAAATGTTAATATCCGCCCAGTCCCAACTCGGGGATGACAGATGTCTTCGTTATTGCCGGCGTTTGTCCGACAAACGTCGCGCTAACCGCTTCCTTTCAACTTTCGCATCTCACTTTTTTTTAATGTCCACATCGAATGAACATGCTGATGAACAAACTACCTTGTTAAGACAGTCATCACCTCATCAATTTATCCCTACATCATAAAAAAATAATAAGCCCCTTTTCTTTTCAAAATTGGACTATAATTTATTCTAAAATTTCTAATACATGTTTTTGTTTTGAAAGAAATAGTGCTCGTTACGGCCCTGCAAAAATCATCGTATAGTATCTCGCAATGGTTGACTGAACGAAAAAACAAGTACACGGCAAGCAAAATTCCACATAAATCACCGCTTTTCTATATAACTGTCAATTTAATTCGACAAATGGGCATTTGCCGATGGAACAGGGCCTTATTAAATGTGTAACGACGCATTGCGTTTAATTGTTGTCCCGAGGGGGAGCCGACGTCGTCCAGCTAATAATTCTATCGTAACAAGACGTATCGGGAACCGTCATCTCTTAATGACCCTTAATGACGTACGTGCACTACGAGCGAAATTGAACGCGAATCGATTTATTAGATTTTTGAATACCTATTTATGTTATTGTGAAATACTGATTGTTCAAATTCTATCCCAATTGAAATGGGCAATTGACTGATGCAATGATTTCATTTAATAATCTCACTGAGGAATCAATATTTTTGGTTGATGAACATTAAATAGTAAAAACATATAGTTTTTGCTATTTATTCTCAAAGCAAGTATACAAATATTCTTGATTCTCAAGAAAACGAATTCTTAGTGAAAGTAAATCAATAATCTTGAAAAAGAGTATCTTAGTGATGCGTCAAAAATCCCATTTTCGTATGGAGAATAGATTCTTTTTAGAAAAACTTATTCGTGTAACAACAATCTTGTATGATTCTTCATTTGAGTATTATAAATTATTGACGCAAGAATGAATTTTTTGATACAAAAAATTGATATTCTTCGATGCTAAAAATATGATATACTTCATTCGATAATATTTCTATTCTTAAAACAAAATAATATTTTTGTTTTAAGAGTATCTTATACTTGTTTCTATGAAATACATTCAAGAATAATTTTTGCTTGAATGTCAAGAATAATTTTCCTCAGTGTGCAATCAACAATACGACCACAGGAAAAGAATACAGTATTGTACAAATTCTTACGATCTCGTAAAACATAGAACATTAGATAATATTATTAGAAAAAATCTGAAGAGACTCTCAGATGAACCATTATCACCTAAGCAACATTAAACGTATCTGACAAGATTGGACAAAAAAGGCACTCCTTTTTGGTGTTCTAACTTTTATGCTATTGAGTATACTTTTCTTTGCGTTTTTTTTTCTGCGTTCTTAATTTATATTTAGTTTTATTAGTCGAGCCTGATGATGTGTATATAGACAAGACGACTATAGCACCTACATCAATTAAGCTATTTCATCATAAAAAACATGGTTTGATTAAAGTATTCATAATTATGATACACATGGAAGAAGATTATTTCAAATCACAAAATTATTTAGCTATTAGATCTGGAGCCTACAGCAAAAAGTATTGAGTCTATTATTAGCTGAACAAATGCTGAAAATTCGTACAGAAAGGGCTAAGAATAAAACTGTTTTTCACTCGCTTCTGAAAGATCAAATCTCGAAAAATTAGAAATAATCTATAGTACATACCGTCTAAAGTGCATTGTTCTTCTATAATCTGATAACAAATTCTCAAACTTAAGTGAGATAATTGATGCGATACTGGTGTGCTTTAGCCATTAAAAAGAATATAAACCAAGTAAATACAGACTCAGTATTTTGTGTACGGTCGATCTAGTACGAATCAGCGTAAAATTACTGCTGAAAAGCAGTGTGACATGCAGAAGATTAGAATTCTAAATTACCATCGAATCATAAACATTCTTAGCTGAATTGGCGGACTGCATGATAACTGTATTACTAAGAATCTATCTGTAACAGATATTAAATAATTAATTACTCACTCTTGCTATTATCTTGGACAAAGGACTGACTTGGAAATCACGCATTAGTTGTAAAACCAAAAAAACAACGATTGTACTCACCCAGGGCCGAAGGGCAATTGTCAATACTTGTGGATTAAATCAGAGGGTTACAATATGGATCTACACGTCTGTGATAAGTCCCATGGTAGCTCACGGAACCAAAGTTTGGTGCTCAGCACTGAAACATGTTCGAGAGACCGGAGCGAACTCTGGAGTGAGGCTGCTCGTGAACAACCCCTCTTTGAAGCTCGCACAGACCTACTTTCCACACCTACTTTCCTAAATAGGCCACACTTTGGCATTAAGACAATCCCCAGAGCAACTTTAGCACAGGTAAAACGCTGACCATCTACACTGATGATCAAAGAAGGCTGGAGGCTCAGCAGGAATTTTCTTGCACGATTTCCAGCTGCACCTTTTCACTTGGCTAGGACCGTACTACACGACTGCTTAGGCCGAAATAACTGATATATATATATATGTATATATATAGTAGTCAATGTGATCATCGACTCCAAAAAAGTTGGCAGAAACGTTATAATCTGCACAGATAGCAGACAGGCTATGCTGGCTGTGATTGTCCCAACGTCGCATACTTAAGGGAATCACTTTTGGCGTACCATGGCCCCAAGTTTCGGATATAAAGAATATAGCCTAATGTTCTATAGCAACGTTTAGTAAAACCTTGGGGTGGTTTTCTGACCCCTCAATAAATTGTAAATTCTGGTTATGTACAAAGGGCCCGCTGGGGCCTAAGTCCTGTGAAGGAATTCACCCCTACGTGAAGCTATATACATAGATAATTACTGGCGAAGATCAATATGAGGAAGATTTACTTAAAATGTATAATGATACAACCGATTATGACAATGATCTTGATGAAAAGGTATTTTCACAGCAAATATGATTCGCGAAGGTTTTAGATTGGAGAAAATATTATGTAACCGTTTAACCAGCTTCACACCCAAAAAATAGAGCTATATTTAAAAGGTGCTCTTATTGGAACACCTTTATTATGTGGTTTTTCATCACTTAACAATATGATGGATATGCAAGAATATGATAAGCTTGAGCGAAGAGTAATAATCTTCAGTGCTCTCAGGTATGGGAGAGATTCAGAAACGTCGGAATCGGGGACCAAGAAGGACAAATGAGGTAATGAAAATCGTCCTGTGACCCTCCAAAAGTTATCACAGTATCAGAGCTTTCGGTTTACAATGCTATCAGCCACATCTTGTGTTATTATCACCAACAACGCAACACCTGTCGGTGTTGTCAACATTCGAGTTGGGTAGGTTGAAACTGCAGTAGAATCTCGATTGTGTTGGAGGATGCAAGATGTCCATATGAGGGTTAAACATATTTCTGAGTAATGTTACAATGTTGAATTTTGTGTTGCCAAGCATATGCACCAAACTGGGAGCAACTACTACAACTTATAGGAATAGGCCTCGTATAGTATTTATCCGAGGAAATATGAAAGCTCAGTAATATGTGGATAGGGTGGTGGAGAATCACGTATTCTTCCATCTCTTCATTAGTTGAAAGGCTGTATCCGTATTATGTAACCGTTTAACCAGCTTCACACCCAAAAAATAGAGCTATATTTAAAAGGTGCTCTTATTGGAACACCTTTATTATGTGGTTTTTCATCACTTAACAATATGATGGATATGCAAGAATATGATAAGCTTGAGCGAAGAGTAATAATCTTCAGTGCTCTCAGGTATGGGAGAGATTCAGAAACGTCGGAATCGGGGACCAAGAAGGACAAATGAGGTAATGAAAATCGTCCTGTGACCCTCCAAAAGTTATCACAGTATCAGAGCTTTCGGTTTACAATGCTATCAGCCACATCTTGTGTTATTATCACCAACAACGCAACACCTGTCGGTGTTGTCAACATTCGAGTTGGGTAGGTTGAAACTGCAGTAGAATCTCGATTGTGTTGGAGGATGCAAGATGTCCATATGAGGGTTAAACATATTTCTGAGTAATGTTACAATGTTGAATTTTGTGTTGCCAAGCATATGCACCAAACTGGGAGCAACTACTACAACTTATAGGAATAGGCCTCGTATAGTATTTATCCGAGGAAATATGAAAGCTCAGTAATATGTGGATAGGGTGGTGGAGAATCACGTATTCTTCCATCTCTTCATTAGTTGAAAGGCTGTATCCGATGCCAGAATATTTAAGGACATTCTGTCGATTTGTAGAGGATAACATAAATTTCTTCTTTTCCAGTACGAATTTCAACTTGGTTGGAACACAATACCTCAAAAAGCAGTCAACGGGTAGTCGAGTATTAGTGGGTAACTAGAATTCAATCACAAAGAGAGTGTAAACAATTAGGGAAGACCAAGCCAATAATCAAACAAAATCCAAATCGAAATTAAACATTTGAAAACATATCGTGTGTAACTCATTTGTTTCATAACAATCTGTTTATTCACTTCATTGATATCGATTCAACTTTGTCCCGCCACTTCGATATCACTTCTCTAAAATTTGTATCGATTGGACGAACCCCTTTTCTTGGAGAATGCCAAATAACTTAGCTGAAATGTTCTACACAAGAATTAATACCTATATAATATTAATATATACATAGCCGAGTGGTTACCAAGATCGCAGTACTCGATTAATGGTTGGGTTGAAAATAAAATATAGATATTTTCGTGTTGTAAATCTTGAGACTGATTAATGATAGATTCAAATAATCTCGATATTAATAGTACCAAATGTATCTATATAATAGAATATGAATTTGTTCGTTTAAATTTTGCATGTAAGACCATTTTCAACAAAATATTAAATATAAATAGGAAATTTTCGTCTTTATCGATGACAGGTGTAATTACTCTAGGTTAGGGAAACTACCTTGTAATTTGTTGCATTTGTGTCCTTTATTTCTAAAGTCAAGAGTTTAGAAGAAGTAACGACTTTAAATAAATAACTTTGAAAGAGGTAACGGAGTACTACGTAAAGTTGAATTTTCTTTATAAGGAGCGGGCACAATTACCTTGGAAAGTCTAGTCTTTAGAAAGTCTGAACTTTAGAAATAAAAGACAATAAATGAAACTAATTTCAACGTAGTTTACTTAACTTGGAGTAATTGAGCCCGTTACTGAGAAAGAAGATACAACTTTATGTAGTACTCCATTCCTTCTTTTCCAATTAAAAAGAATTCTGGTTTTCATTCTATTATCTCAAGTATTACGCGAAACAATAAGCAATATATTTGGTTTACTTACCTATTTCTTTACTTTACATAGGATATAAACGGTTAAATTAAATAATGTACTGTACCACTTCTTAAACCAAAATATTTTGCCACTGCAATTAGAATCTGATATGGTTAGTTATATATCTCAAACGTTTGGAAAATGGAAATTGCACCATTTAATTAAATTTGAGTAATACAAATGTAATACAAAAAAAAAATAACTGTGATGTTTTGTAAAACATAATAAGATCACAGAAAAATGACGCTACTGAGCGATTAGATATACTTATACTTATAATAACCAGTGCGTATCAAATAAAAATAAAACTAGAATCTTTTGGGTTATGTATATCGCGTGTCTATTAAAACACTGTTTGACGTTTGGGTCTCATCTTACGTCTAACTTTATAAACAAGATTAAGAGCGACAAAATCTAAAGAAAATTGATAACATGCACTTCAGTAACAAATGATTAACTCATTAATAAACCAATTATTATTCGTTAGTTAACATATCTAATGCAGAGTGCGGAAATCCTTCGTTGAGTCCCCCAACTCTATTGATGTTGAAATACGTCTTGCGATGATAAATTTTCTTAACCTCTCTGGTTGCAATGGGTATTCAGTGAAAATCTATTTCCATACGCCTTCCATAGAGACGAAGTGGATAGGACAACCATGGAGAAGGCGAAACGAAAAGTTGCAGAAAAGCACATATCATGAAATTCGAGTTATTAGAACGCCGAACACAGAGAAAGAAGAAAGATACAGGCTTAATATCATTTTTAACCTGGAATCACTGGTTATTAACCGGTCCAATAATCCACCGACGAAAGAAGAATCGACGTTATTAGCCAATAGCCAAAAAATTTTGCGTAGCTCCAAAATGAGTGTCAAAAGAATAAATATGTGCGAAAACAGATAGTTGTTCGGACGATACCTGCGGAAAAAGTTGAACAAATCCGTGAAGACATCGCAAGAGTGCTAATACATCAAAACCAACAAAGTCCAATTTGACAGTTGGTGCAAGAAAAGCTCTAAGTAGTATTAGAGAGAGAGAACCGATAATCGTCCTACCAGCAGACAAAGGTAATGCCATCGTGGTGATGGACAGAAAGAAATACGAGAACAAAATGAACATTATTGGATGCAGACACTTACACGAAAATGAAGAAGGATCCCACGGATAACATAGTTAGGACGATGAAGACCCTAATTAAGTCTATAGATTGTCTAGGGAGCTATTTGAAGAAGGGAACTTAAAGACCCTTCTTGAAGATGTTCGTGATTGTTGAAGATGACACCCTTTTTCAAAGAATCAGGGTAGTATGCAAAGGAGAAAATTTGATAAATCAAAAATAACTTCTAAGGTATAGCGGAGAGGACAGCCAGGCGACTTAAAAAGGACGACATCATGGTGAGACATGGGACAGTCTGCAAACTACGGAACCTATAGCCGATAACAAAGGATAACCTTCCTCCATTAAAGGGGTTAGGGGTCTATACACTATCGTGAAAGTGTGGGAAGTTCTATGTAGGGCAAACTGTCAGTCAGAAGTCGCAGAACATTGCTACAAGGAACGATACCATAAAATAGATTTGGATAAGCAGCCACTACCATCAGAGGGCGAGAAGCCAGAGAAGCCATAGAAATTCAATCTAACTGGCTTTAGCAATATATTCTTCTATAACCAACGTATAGAGATAATTATGATATCTGAGACTCATTACAAACAAGTACAACTCATGAATTACGTAACAAATTATATCATACAAATGCCTAAGTGACAAATCACATGGAAATATTATCACACTTAATATTGTAAACATACATAACACCATGACAGAGAAAACTTAACTAAACAACATTTGCAAGTCACTAACATAACCACTAAGAAACAGAACTGCCCAACTTAACATCAAAATAATGACTGACCTACACGCAACTTTCTCGTACATTCAATTGGCTATTGATGGCCTCTCAATATTTGCTAAACTACCATTAGATATGGTGGAGTACTAAATTTTAAAACAACGCATTAATTTCATAATAAGTCTTCAGAGTAAAATATTAGCTCTGGTCATGCTATTTGATTGAAATTTTATATCTGATTAATTGTTATGAAAGTTGATATAATATTTGATTAATTTATCATAATTAAAAGTACCTGTAAACCGACTTAAATTTGATTAAAATTAAAAAAAATTAATTTTCGTACTGATGTTATCTCCACACCTGTCCGGTGTTGAGTTTATTGCTTTTTATAAGTTGGTTCTTGAGGTGCTTAACAGGAGCGTATATCTTACGGGAGATTCCCTTCAGTATTCCTTCATAGTATTCTTTCTGAGTCAACACACATTGAATGTTAATCTATTTTGCAATTCAATGCTGTCTGTCCAAAAGACTAATTTTATGTTGTAGTATATGTTTATATTACAATAATTCAACTACAAGCATGTTTTGTTTATTTTTTCTAGTTAACAGATGTTTTAACAGTGTTTTTGTTCTTTTTTATGTGTCATTGCTTTCGTCATTGATTTTGATAACATTTTTCTTCGTCCTTGGTTCTTCAGATTCGTCATCATTATACAGAGTGTGTTCAATGTGTGATTTCGCACATCTTACTCAAGATTCGAATTTTCTAAACTTGATAAACAGAGAACTACAATTTGATCAATTTTATAATGTAATATTATATCACAATCGAACAAAGCCAACAAAATAGTCTAAAATAGTCCAATATCAAATCATTTTAGCTTATACATAGGGACACCATAAACTTGCAATGTGTGGAATTAAGTGAACAGTTCCAGATCTACTTCTTATGTTCCATTGGTTTCGAATCATCCTGTATATTGAATGAGAGATGTTGAAATGTTGACGTTGTTAGATATAAATGGGGTATTATCGAGATACATTGCGGACGTGGTGGCTATATTTACGAGATATTATTCTTGTGTTTTTGGCTTGTGTAGTTGGCAATTCCGTCTGCGTTCCTGACGCGTTACGGTGTAGGAAGTGGTCGGCGCGTTCGTCGGTCGTTGTATCGGTGATAATTGTAAATGAAAATGATTTGTCACCGTCTGGGCGTTAAAATACACCACGGGATCGGCTCGTTTGCGCATTCCCTCGGCATTAATTACGGATTATTTTAGAGCGCAAACGGCCGAGCCGCTCTATTTTTGTGGAATCGCCGAAACGCCTAACGCTATTTATTCGGCCATTAAAGAGACGCCTTCGGGATGGTTGTGTGCTACGAATGACGCAATTACGACCTTTCCAGTGATTCATAGACATAGTTCCCTTTAAACAAAAATACATCCCATTCGAAACAATCCGACGTTGTTCGATTGAAAATAAAATTAAAAGATTTTAATTAGATCTACCTGTTCTTCTCTACTGGTTTTTGTCTTCTCGGATATGGCTCTCCTTTTAACCATGCTTTCGCAATTAGCAGGTATCGTTTTAGATCCACGATTATACCGTCACGTTCGCGCACTACTTGTACACACGAATTTACGCGCACTTAATTAAGGAAAGTAAGCGTGAAAATCATTTTAATCTCCACCATTGGAGCGATCCTCCGCCGCGTTCAACTCCTTTTTGTTCTCGCACGGTGGCGAATTCGAATTCTTGGAACCCGAACGGCAGCCGTGTTCCACCTGTTGCACCACCTCATTGGCAATATTTCGGCCTTAATTACGATTTCGACGTCCGACCGCACGCGCAATTACCAAAGCGCACTAATTACGACCAATGCGTGTAAATCTTATTACCGTTTACGGCAAACTGGTCGGAATGTGGCGACAATTAAGACGACCCAAGTCGTAAAGATTTTTAACCTTCGAATGGCGATACTAAAATTATTAACGACATTGTTGCAAATATGTTTAATTATTGCTAATAACTTATTTCGATCATTAATTTGATCTTATCGTTGATTATAGACCGTTTAAAATATTTTTTCTTACATCTTCAGTATGACTAAATTTTTATGACCTTTTAGATAAATATTACAATATCTCACTTTGTAAAGTGGTTATTCCGTTGTAGGTGGTGTACAAGCTTGAAGACAAAATGAGTAAAAGTCCGTAGCTTATTGCACCTGGGGATAGAATTTTATGATATCTTTTATAGCGAAGCATAGAAAATTGAATTTTTACGACTTGGAGACGCGTAGGAGTTAGATGAGCTTTTATTGGGCACCCCGGAGTTCGAATAAATAGCAGACATCGAATATCCGACCATTTGTGGCTATTAACGACGTAGTACCCGGAGTCGTATAATGCTGTGAGATTTCAAAAGTCCTCGTCCGGACATGTGTACGAATAAAAGTTTGGGGTCTCTCAGCATAAATTTGATATACGGAAGTGTCACGTATGTATATTTTTTCGTGCGTTTGATTACGTTGTAGCCATCGTAACGCAAACAAGCAGACCCGTGTTAATCTAAGAGTCACCTGCCAGGCAGCAATAAAAGACAACTCAGCCGGCGGGATAATCACGAGAATTTAATTAAGAAATCATTTTTTGTTGCGCGCGGCTGTTTTTAATTAATTTGTTATTTTGCTGACGCGGCGAGATCAGACCATCAACCTTCCATGTGTCAGCAGTTTTTCAGCTTTTTTGAAATTATCTTCTCGGCGTGGACCCAGCTTTATCCTTTTTCTTCTGATGTGCTTCTTTGCGAATCATCAACCACACACATTGCATTTTACTTTTAATTCATTTTTATCAATATTATAGAAAAAATATCAATTGATCAATTTTTCTAAAATATTAGTCCACTGAGTAACGAGTCAGGTCTATTAATATGGACTTATATTATTAATGATCTTAGTTCCATTCAGTTTCATGCAAGAGGAGTGAGTTGAACATACAGTAATATTTAATCTATTTTATATCTAAACACGTTTTTAACGGTACGTGTGTATATCTATTAAACAAATGAGTCTACTGCAATAACACTTTGTTATGTAAAGTAGTACTGACAAGCTTTTTACTGCCAGCATTCATAATAATTTTCATAACTCATTGTATTGTCTTATACAATGATTGATACACTATGGTTAATTATACTAAAAAAAGTAGAACAACACAACATTATTGAAGTGCGATAATAACATTAATAAAAGTCGATAAACATATTATTGTATTTTAGGAAGCTAACATCTCTATTAATGTTTTCACAAGAATTACAGCGCATCATCGGGGCTAAAATAGAAGTTTTCTGCAACATCATTTAATCCTTATTAAAATATGTCAAACATACATGTGTCGAATAGTAGGCAATGCAACTTCTAATAGATCTATTAGAAACAACTTACTGTTTATTAAGTAATTGGTTCAATTCAATATTATTTTTAACTCAATCTAGCAAGCCAAATAATCCACAATATAGTATTCGTGTAACAAGGAGATTCTTGATAGATGTGATAACTTTGAGATTTTTTGATAAACGTTTTCTTCTTGTTTATTAAATATATGAGTTAAAGTAGTTTGTTAAATTTAGGATATAAGAACGGGATAGGCATTCCACCATTTATGATATGGTTAATTCTATCCTTTATATTTAAGGTATATTACTCTGTTTCATTTTTTTTGGTATCTTGAGAAATAGTTTGTGTAACATCCTGAGTAAAGTTTTGTCCTTATTTGGGATATGAAATCGACCAATCTCACTTCATTGCAATTGAATCAAGTCAGGAGTCAAATTCTTCATGGGCTGTGCCACACGTTGTCTAATGGGGACCAAAATTATTGGCGAAGAGCTGTAAGGAAATCGAAACTGGATAGAATCCTTAATTCGGTTCAATCGTCTCTCCTCAAAATAAGAACAGGTTAGCAGGTGTTTGGAGATCCAAAAAAACTTGGATGACATAAAGCATTTTTAAGATTGATTTAGTAAAGATGTGAAAATTGAATATCTGCCTAGAAACACAACCGCTCTGATTCAACCAATCAATCACGGAATAATATCAACATTTAACGTTTATTTATTTATTTACCATTTATTGCCACAGACAAAAATACAAAATTACATAAGATACACTTAACTTAAACAGTATCAGCAAATGGATCATTTTATCGCACAAGCGATCTCTGCCAAATGACCCAACAGAACAAACAAAGTAAAAATAATATTTGCTGAATATGGCAAGTAGTGATAATTAGTTATAGTTATGTTAATATTTATATTATATTATATAGTATTATATATTATATTATATAGTTATATTATATTATATAGTTATGTTAATATTATTAACATCACCAAATAAGATTAAGCAAGAAAAGAAAAACAAAGAGAAAAATAAAGAAAAGACACAAAAAGAGAGATAGAGAGCGACTAAAAGAATCTGCCGGATATCAGTTGCCAACAAGTGAGAGCAGTTGAAGAGAGGAAAAAAGAGAAAGACAAAGAACAAAGAATCAGGAAACAGCCAGTTGAAGGGCAAGCAAGTGGCTCTTTAAAATATGTCTAAAATTAGTAATTCTAGAAATATTACGAATTTCAGAAGGCAGTCCATTACACAGCGCAATCGACTGTACTGTAAATGATCTATGATAAATTTCAGTGCTATGAACGGGAAATGTAAGAATAGTATCAGAAAGTGAACGAGTAGCAAGCTCATGAGTTGATAATTGCTGGAACCTATCTGATAAGTACTTTGGGGTGCAGTTATGAAGGATTTTAAATAAAATGGTTAATAAACGAAAGGATCTACGTCTCTCACAGGTTAACATCTGAATGCAATTGCGATACGGCGTTACATGCTCAAATCTATTTAGGTCAAATATGAACCGGATACAATTATTTTGTAGCCGCTGCAATTTACTCAGAAGAGTCACCGAGAGATCGGGATAAACCGCGTCCGCATAGTCGAAGTGAGGAAATATAAGAGAGTAACAAAGATTACGACGCACCACAGGAGGAAGAGAGCAGCGAAGTCTTTTTAAAGAGTGGAAGCAAGCATAGACTCTTTTTATTGTTTATGAAAAGCTTTGCGAAAACTTGTTAATGAAACTGATGGCAAATCGGCTATTCTTGAGATTTGGTAAAAATTCAATATTAAGAATAGTGTGGATAATATTGGTGAATCTTTAACGATATTATTATTTTCTTGACAAAATTTCTCTGTGTAATGTGAAAGTGATTACTCTATATGTTCGGGATAGATTGGTTTTCATTGGGACAAGAGCCGATTTTTTTTCGATTACTCTTCTAAACAACTCAGTTTTCATCAAGAAATGTAATCGTGAGTTTTCCATTCTTAGCTCGTATTCAAGAAGGCGAAGAAACAGATAGTAGTTCGTGTCCCACTTATTCTGCTGCACTCAGTGTTCGAGGTTTCCGGTTGGAATGAAGTGTCAAGTGGCAGGGATTGAAAACATAAATACATACTGTGGAGGGGCAGATAATTTTTGATTCTTTAGAGGGTTCTAATAAGGTGGAGGTCAGTCTGCCATTTATAAATATTACCCATAGCTGATCTATCTGCATCTCAGATTTCTTTTTCTCTTTATGGGGAGTCGCTGTACTCTACAAAACTTTGTGTTTTTCAACAACATATTAGTTAACAGGAGCCTGTGTAAGTTGTTGGGGTGCAGCCTGTTTTACGAGTTCGTTTTCCTGCAAGTTCCGAAAAAAACAAGAGTTCACTAGAAGTGTATGTAAAATCGACGCATGTTGGAAAAACATTGGACACCGATTAGTTAACCCATCAGCAAGTAATCAAGAAGTCTAAATCCGTTGTCTCTCAATAGAAGGAACCGAAGGCTGTTCTAAATGAAAAGCCTTATACAAAGAGGCTGTGAAAGCGAAGTAAAGTTTGAATTGATTCATTTGGACTATCTCGTAGTTACGAAGTAAATTCTCTATAGAAGTTTGGGGTACGTAAGCTGTTCCAGTTTGAGAACTGTGGGCAGGTTGGTTTCTAGTCACCTCCACGAATCAGGTTGATGGATTAACTGTTGCGTCGCCGTCAGTTTTCGTCAGTGAGAGGAAGAGCTGATCAATGATGTAGGGAAGAAAAATCCCTGACCATCCATCGGTGTGGCGTACATCAAGGATAATGAAAAAGATAACACTCTCTACAAAGACAGGGCAAATTTTAGAACTCCTGGGATAACGAATAGCTCGTAACTAAGCGTAAGGTAACTTTGCTTCCGAAAATATGATTATTAGTGAAAAGGTACGAGCTTTGTATCTCGTTGATATTGCGTGCACTCGACTGATAAATCTACCAGACAATCGTAAATTTTGACTAAAATCTTGCTTTTTAATGTTTTTTTGATGAATAAATCAATATTCATCAGTATGTACAAAAAACAAGCATCTAAATTATATACAATAATTTTAAGTTATGATTGTTTACTTTATTTTAGGTTTTTATCTGACCTTGACTGTTATGAACCTAATCCAGAAACTTTCTTCTTCAGCAACGCCTTCCAGAACTTAGAAAAGGATGGATATTGATGAAAGAGATGTAAAGTATTGGATTCCAAAAATTGAGTACCAATATAAAATTTAATAATTTGTCTTACCAGAATAGGTGAATTTAATAATTTGTTTTCTCCCTACAGGAAATGCAAATAAACCAAAAAAAAATGCTCTCCAATACAAAAGGCCTCAGATCTTCAAGGTCTTAACCAGGATAAAAATTTTGTTTTTAATATGATACGAAGAAAATCCGGATAAATCGTAAACACGAATAAAATGATCCCTTTCCAAACTATTTCGCACACAAGCGATAAATCCTCCAAATAAGGAAAATGGAAATTTCAACCCAAATAATTTTAGATTACCAAAATGGCTATCACCAAAAATTTCCAAATCTCACAGGTGTGTTTTAACGAGAGCGAGAATCGTCTCTGAAGACTTGTAAAAATACTCTTGTTATACAAAAAAAATGAAGAGAAGATGAATTTTCGTAAGTCAGACACATGTATAATTATATAGAAACTACAGCAAAATCACAAAACAAAAATCAAAATACGAGTGGAGACACACGTTCTACAGGTCGTCAAAGTTATTATTTCAAAATTCCTTCACGCTATAGAATGCTTTCTCTGTCAAATAATTCCTAATTTTGCGTTTAAACAGATTCGTTTCTAACACAACGACACGATCTGGCAAGACATTATAAAATGTTATGCCCAGGTAATTAACGCCGTCCCTTGCCCTAGCCGCTCGAAAATAAACCTAATTTTGAGCCCGCCCTCGTATTATAGTTATGACTACAACTAACCGTTTTATATTGGGTGTTGCTATTTTTAATGTAAAGAAGGCAGTGGAAAATGTAAAAGCAAGAAATTGTTAACATTCGAAATTTAATAAATTTAGCTCTACAGCAATCCTGGAATCCCAAGTTTGCCATCACTCTGACGCATCTTCACTGGGCTCCAAAAACTCGATCAGAATGGGCAGAATGACCACAAGCTAATAAGGCATAGGTGGCATAACTAAAGAAATAACCATAATATGTGCTCATCAGTACATTGAAAGGGACCCAATCACGCAGTCTGTGAATTGCAAAAATGGCCGTATTCAATTTTTTTATTAAATGTGAATCATGTGATTCCAGTGGACGCAGCAAGTGGACCCAGCACTGAGCCCTGGGGGACACCATGTATAATTGGTAAACGGCTAGAATCTTGCCCACAAAAGGAGACATATTGAAGTCTATTAGTCAAGTACGACTCTATACGCCTTTATATTAAATGTGCTTAGTTTGTTAATAAGTAAATCATGAGACATGTAGTCAAACGCCTTCGTTAGATCGTAAAATGCGACTTGTAAATAATTGTTGACTTCAAAACAATATTGAACAATCCGAGCCAGTGCTTGAACGGCATTCGTCGTTGATTTATTCCTTCTGAAACCAAAGTGTCCCAATTTAACATATTCTTTGATTCAATATGAGAGAGCAATTGCTTATTTGCTCTTATAGTGATGAACAAAATTTTATTTTTAAGCTTAGGAGAACGGTTTACTTTAGACTCTTATAAGCAATAGCAGAAGATTTGAGTGTTGATTATAAAAACATACCATTTTCATAGTAATGAGAGAATTGCACGATTCTTCAAAGAGTCGTAAATAATCCGAATTGTAGGGAATCATGACGTAATGAAATAATTGAAGGTTGATATGGCTCCGCCCAGCACAGCTTTCGCTGTAGGCACGTTTTGTATATCGCAAACTCTTGTATGATTTTACAAAAAGATTTCATCATTTCAATTATAATCCCACCGATACAATAATTATTTAAATGTTTCAATGCTCAATAAGAATGAGATGATAATTTGTAAATGCAAATATCAATTACACAAATATATTCTTAGTTTGAATAGGCCTAACCATATAAGTAAACAGTACACAGCAGTTTTCACCTATTAAAATACAGTTAGGTAATGGGTAATTTCACGCACACGTACACGTACAATAGATGTAGCGATAATGGTGTCCGTTACGGAGACTTTTCATAATTGCATTGTGTTCAAATTAGATGTCTCTTCGGGCCCGAGCCGTGAATTACAACATTCGCTGCCCTTCTCCGGCGATAATAATTGGGTGTGAATGTTAACTCGGGCGTAATGCTACGGTTTGCGACCACCGTTAAGGGCAATTTGGCTAATATCGGGTCGACTTAAACTATCCTATTACCCCGGCCAATTTGAAATCAATTGGGAGAAACCGTTTAATTGCCTTTTGGGTGTTAATGCACAGCTGATTTTCTCCAGTATTACTTTTAAAATAAAAGTCACTTTTCGCGGCTATAAATACCATAACTTTTTGTTTTAGTAAGTAATAAGTTTTTGATACAACGTTGTTCATCAATGTAATAATAAAAAATTATGTGGGTATTTATATACCACACGCGGAATTGCAGCAAACCATTTTCACACGTATCCAATTAGATGTTTTAACTGCGAACCGCAAGATCAACGGAGGAACTTAATAAAGCATTGCTAGAATTCCTGGATATTGGCGATGGTGTTGGATCGATTACGTTTCTTTGTCGGTTGAGATGCGATCGAGAAGACCGGTCAGGTTTCCGGTCTCTTCCCCTTATAAACACAATTAGATAGATTCGTCCATTTCAATAATTCGAAACGTCGAGGAATCTATTTGAAATTTAAATCATTTCAGCATCTTCATTTTATTTCGGATTCTCAAGATCACTGAGTTTATAAATATTTTTATTGTACTGCTTCTGTACATCGAATGGAATTTATGAATCGCACGCCGTGCTGTATGTACAGAAACTAGGAAATTTGTTGCGTCCAATTTATTGTTTATATATTGTCCCGGAACGCGGATTTTAATCCAGTGCTTAAATTATATTTAATAATGCTACAAACTTGTACAGTTAGCAAGCATGATCTCGCTTTACACGTGCAGGTTGTGAACACGCCTCTACGATTAGCTATGAAATTGGTTCTTTACGACTCTGTTTCCGAGGCGAACGTTGTTGCCCGCGAGAGAACAAGAGTATCGCGATGAAGTTGTACGAGTCTTTTATAATAATAGAAAAAATGTGTAATAAACGATATAGAAAGTTTCTTACTTTCCTTTTAAGACACAAAAGTAATTGCTTCATTTAGAAAACGATCATCATAATAATTATAAAATTGTAATAACGAGTAAACTCGATAATCCGTGAAATAATTAAGCTATTTCTTGCGCTATTTACTATGTCGTCGAGATTATTATCAATCAAAATGATGAAAACGCTGTGGCTAATTCATAAACGTTACGTTTACGGCATAAATATTTACAATTACGACCATGGTCATATTTTATTAATTGCTGCTACTCATTACCCACGTAAATTTACACCTCAATGCTGTTTTAATTATCGTTACTATCTATAATGATCAATTCAATTATAAATATTCTATAGTTCTCACGCGATTATTATTAAATAGATATTCATCTAAAGGGTTTGGAACACTGAATATTTGCTCAGTTTTTATTTTTATTAATAATACTTTGAAAGAAAAGTCATTATGCAATGAGATTTTAACAAGATGATGAAAAAGTCTAATTGATAGTTATAGTTGTCTGGTCAATGTTTTATTTTAAGTGAGTCATTTTAATTTTATTTCTGTAGACACTGTAACACTTGTTTTTATGGATGATTAACATATTATCGTTTATCCTTACAAAACACCGGTTATTACAACATAGAAAATTTTATGCACCATGTCAAGATTTATTTTTAGTTTGCTCTCGTATCCGTCAACCGTGCTATTTAGCATCATTTCCAATCATAATTAAATCGCATTTATGCCGTATAAATACAGAGGTTTTTTATATCGATCGAACGCAAACAAGCGTTTTACACATAATTTATGTAATCCGTGGATGGCGGTTTTACTCAAACAGTTTATTTTTATAGATCAATGACTAATCGTAACACTTTCTTTTCTATTAATTACCCCGCACGTGTTGCCCAACGGACACATTGCAATCGCAAATCGAAGTTTTTGCATAAACGGGGGAACCTTGAACGACGGATATGAGTCAATTTGATTGTAAAACAATAACCGTGGTTCTCTGAATGAAAGAGAAACGATATGAATGGAAACTGTACTACGAGAGACTCGTTTACAGCAGTCCAAACGAATAACGAACGGTATTTGGAACGAGAATTGAAACTTGAAACTTCCAGCGCACGAATACCTTTTCGTTCTTCGTTCGTTTGTAATCATCGAAGAACGGCTCTCTGATCGAGGCATTTAGAGCACGTTATTTCCAAGGTATGGACAAAAACTTGCCGCCTGCATGCGATGCGATAGCGAGACCGTGAAGAGATAGGCGACTGCGATAGTTATAATGAGTTGTGGTGGGCGAAGATCCGTGGATGTCTTCACGCGGTTCACAGGTGCTCTTGCGTGCTCAGATTAAAGATTTTTCACCTCCATTCCCTATTAAATTTAGCTCGATGAACAGCGCTAATTACATCTTATGTGTATTTGTGTGGACATGCGAATGAAATATAAAAAGTGTTCTTCTAAAAAGTAATGTTACGTAACGTTGCGATGATAATTTCGTTTAGTTCTTTTGAAATTTAGAGGGATTGCAAACATAATGACATTTATAATAAATGTTGTTCCAAAAAGAAAAATAAAACTGAAGTAAGTATGTTACTTTTATTTTATGAAACATATTTCAACCCAATCTTAATAAAGACTATAAAACAGGGCCGTATTAAGGATTAACACTTTAACACTTGTAGATTTATTCAATTTAATATAAAATTGAATGTGGCGAATCGATTTTGTTCAGTCTCACTACAATGGATTCGTTTCAACTATATCACCTTGTAGTATGATTCAGATGTGATTCAGAAAGCTTGTAATTATTTTCGCATGCAAATCGAAGAGGAAATATTAATTATACCAAAATTATTGTCTTACTCATGTGTTAGAAACATTAAAAATGGTCGTTCTTGTGCTCAACAAATGATAGTACGTGAACTTTATTCAATCGGTGTGGAATCTTTCCATAAACCTGAACTGAAAACTGAATGCAGTACATTTATACGTGAATATTTTTCATTAGGACACATTCATCAGGTTAGTGAGATTTTAATTTCTACAATTATTTAATGCTTCATTATGGAGTCATTCATGAGACAAGTTCAACCAAAATATTGATCGAAATTGCACAAGAAGTATTACACCAAAACATCTACAACGTTTTTACTTGTGATCTCGAGACAATTTGTCTGCAGATCACAGTTCACAATGATAATTTATCTTTTTAACGTTGACCAAGATGTTGGTAATTTACTATTCGTCAGCACACAGAAGATCATGTTTCTTGTGAATCTTTAGGCTCAACGACACTTTTAAAAGATTCTTTGTTCAGAATCACTTAGTTACTTGTCATCCAATCTCATCGCTGTAATTCTGGATAATCATTGTAGATATTTATGATTATCAAACTGGTGCTTTCGAATTTTTTTTCGAAACTTAAAACATTTAACTTGTTTCGTTTCAATGGTATTTGTAAACATTCGAGTAATGTTGCTAGACATTCGGTACTTTCCTTTATTGCAAGATAATACTAGTCGCTCGGCTGGCTATTTCTTCTGATACTTACAGCAAAAATACTTATGCAAGATCTGTAGCTGCAAAAACTCCATTGGGATATTTGTATAATTTTAACAGTTTGTGTGTCATGATGGGTTGTGTTGCGTTGAATATCTTTAATTTTGTTTAATTGTCTAGATTGCGTTTAACATTTTTTCCAGCCCTTCGCACAGTATCTTCTGTGCATGACTGGGACTTGAACTGTTCTACAGGAATTTGTGAGTCGCTTCTACGATTGTTTTCGAATCTATAAGAAACCTAAGTTCTGTTGCAAACATTTTTTCAGTATGTAAAACATGTTTTAATGTTTTGGACATAAGATACGTTAGTATATGTTTTGCATAAATACGAACTCTTCAGGAAGGACGCGCAATTCAACTCTTTGCCGACTTTAATCTATCTTTACGGTTGTACAAGGAGGCTCTTGGGATGAAAAGAATGTTTGCCTAGATAATCCAGGATGTCCAGGTTGATAGTGGACAATCACAATCGGGGTACGTTGAATGAATGGAGTACTTGCTTTTTCATGGGACACATCATCTAAACCATTCTTTCAAGTCGATTTGGACAATGGTGCACCATTTCAGCTTCGAATCTTCTAAAGTGAAACGATAAGACTTATAAAGGTTGGCTGATTTTATTTCTATGTTTAGCCCCACCAGCCATACTTCCTGAAATTTCGATTACACCACTTCCTGAATATAGTGATTTCAAAATTCGGTATCTCTTAACAGTTAGGAAAAAAGGAGCTGTGATCATATTAATCAGCTATAGTAACGTGGTAACCAGTTGCCAGTCACGGTTGACATTATATTTCCGTCATATTTATTATTATCTTTCCCGGTTCAAAACTCCATCAAGCTTGCATAAACACAATACGGATTTTATAATGTTTTCCTCAGGTTATGTATGTATGTAGTCAGGTTTTTATGACTAGATGGAATAAGCCTTCATCGTATCTATTAATAATTAAAAACAGTTAAGTGTGCTGAAGAAAATTATTTTATTAGTTCTCGACTACCAGGTTTCGAAGCTTATAAGCTTCGTCTTCAGGTCGTACGCTACAAAAGATACACAAGACAATTAATATCAACGGAACAGTAAAATAATATATAAAATAACATAATACATGATATAAAAAATGAAACAACGAAATTACGATAATGAAAACGAGCGAAAAAACATAAAAATGAGCTTTTTCTTGTTGTTAAAAATATTATTCAGGTTATTCATGATGAATTTTGAAATTTCTTGAAATCTCAATCATTCCTGCATAACGTGCCCATCAAGTCTGTATCGAGATAACTGTATATAAAGTGTCAGCTAAAGTTCAGCAGTCAGGGCTTAGCCATTGTTTTAGCCACATTATAGTTGATACAGAAAGCACCATCCGGCAATTATCCAGCATAAAGTTCCATGTCTAGAGTATAAATTATCTTAGCATTTACAAGGGTAAAACATATCCCGTATTTGTTCGATTTCTATGGTATGTACCATCGAAATGCATACCTGCGTCGGAAACTGGTGGCATTTCATCGATTCTGACATTCTGTTCTACGCTATAGCTTTTCTGACAGATTTCGAGAATTTTTCAACCACGTCTCGAATTAGAGTAAGACGGTCTATCTTTGTTTCGTTTAAATGAAGATAACTTATTAGAGTCACGATCACAAATTTTTTTTTTTTTTTAAGTTCCTCCAAACTTTGCCGATTCCTTCTGAGAGTTCCTAATATTTATCATAAGCCAATAAAAACCTTCCAAATTCATACTTTGCTTTATGACGTCCTCTTTTTCCCAATTTCTTAGGTCGGCAAGATTGCGCAAAAATCCGAATGTATTATTAAATAAGGATAACTGTTGGAAACGTTTCTGTATTGAATGAATCGCTATGTCAAGTAAATTAAAATATACATCAACTTAAAATTTTTGTGAGGGATCTTGTATTCGGTTGTTTTATTATTTTATTAAGTTTTATTATTGAAATTGCGTTTTCGACGTCTTAATCTGATTTCTGTAAAGTTTGATTGTACGTTTACTGAATTTGCTAGTTTAGACGTTATAACTAACAATTTTTGATACTCTTCTTCACTTCTTAGTTTTTTTAGATTGTTTGCAACCTGTTCAATTGTTTCAATTGCTGCACAGACTGTGCACTTTGAGCTTTGTAGTAGAAGATTTACTCTATTAACACCTAAAAGTACATTATACCAAATTATTGTAAGCATATGCACTGATAATTTAACTTCTCTAATATATTGCTTCCCAACCCAACCCTGCAAAGACGTGTCTTCTATAACACCAAAAAGTGTTTGATTCTGCAGCATCATTTAAAACAAGATTAGTAGAGTGACAGGAGCAAGGACCAAATAACGCTCTCGGATTATGATTTTCTAGTCCGTTATTCTTACCTTTCATATTGGCTCCATTCTCGCAGCCCTGTCCTTTACAGTTGTAAAT
This sequence comes from Onthophagus taurus, assembly GCF_036711975.1. Classification (NCBI taxonomy): domain Eukaryota; kingdom Metazoa; phylum Arthropoda; class Insecta; order Coleoptera; family Scarabaeidae; genus Onthophagus; species Onthophagus taurus. The sequence continues at coordinate 27,404,874 of NC_091966.1, forward strand.
GTCTAAACCTAGTACTTTTATTGTTTCTAAAAATATAGATGCCAGACCGACTCCAGTAGTGTCAGTTACTTTAATAAAATCAATAAAATGTTCTTCCACCAAATACGTACTCTTTGATTCGGTGTTAACAAATCGAATTATTAATGTAAGTTGTTCGTTGTGGCTGATACCGTGACTTGTTTTCATCATTACAGAAAAAATTCGGCTTTTTTGCCATTTTTATAATTTTCTTTTTTGTCATTTCTGGAAATAAACCTATTAATTCATTTTGTATGTCTTTACTAAAATAATTAACCTGTGTCTCTTTAGACGGTATACGTCGAAGATGTTCTTTAAGGATTGGATCATATAAACCTAGACATTCAATAAATTTCAAAGTTATTTTTTTCAAAGAGTACATCAGATTTGCCTCTAAATGGCTCTTGATAAATTTAACCGATAGATAAATTGGTGCTCTTAGCCAATGAGAACGCTTAAAACCGCTGTAACCATGGTAATTATCTATCGGTTAAATTTATCAAGAGGTGGTAAAAGTGGGTCTTAGTGTAATAAGAACAACTTCTGATAGTCGTGATTAATATCAGCTTTTTATGCCTGAGAGGAACGTGGTTTCGGCCGCCCCGAATTTTGGCCACTACAGGCGGCTGCCTGCTTCGCCTGTACTTAGCGCCGCCACTGACTGTTATCGTATAAATCGTGTAAAAGTCGTATAAATCGTATAAAAGTCCTTGTTACTACAGATTAAAAGTATATATTTTTTTAAATAAATAAGTAATTAAATTCATAACTAATCACGAATTACGAAGTTTACTTTAAAATCCTATCTGATTTTGAAACTGCCGCCAAAATAACTGAAAAATTCAACTGTGTAAACGTGACTTTTTATTTTACTCCTCCGAATTAAAAAATATAGTATAGTATCCTGCATTCTCTGTGAATGTCCCCATCAACTAAGCTCTCTCTTTTCTATAAAAGCATTCAGAGCCCAAATATTTAACTCTTTCCTTATGTCATCATTCCTAATTCTGTCTCTCTTCATTGCCCCCTTTACTATTTTCAATTATTTCATCTCTATACAGCCTGCAATTTAGTCTTTCCTCTTTTTGTTAGCACCCACGCTTCATAATCAAAAGTTAAGATAGGTCTGTATATCGCTTTAAATATATTTATTTTCGTTTTCCAAACTCCAGGATGTTGAATCATAACCTTGAGAGATCATTCTTTGGGAACTGATTTTAGGCCCATTTGATTTTTTGTCTTCTCCCCCAAAAAAATGGATTCTGATTAGGTTTGTTTTTATCTTCAAACTCCTCGCCTCTTTGTTTTGTTTCTGAATCGATATCAAGAACGTGATGTCGATTCAACATAAAAAAATTAAATGTGTTTTAAAGATCTGGTAAATTTTTTTTTAAACTTTTTTTTATGTTTTAGTTAGCAGAAATCATTTCATTCTAACAGATGTAATCTTGGTCCTGTTAAATTATTAAATTTATATTGATCTATATTTTAATATAATATTTTTATTTATAGTTTTTCTAATTAGTTCTGTATTAATAAATATATATTATTATCTTGATTACTTAATATTAGCAATTTATGTTAAATTCTACTAGATTCGAACCACCTGTAGTAAATAATTTTTTTTCTAACATTGAGTTCATTTTTTTTATACGGTTCTATTTTTAAACGATTTGGTAATAAAAATTATACATTATTAGACTGTAACCTCAGTATATCAAAACAGGTTACTACATCTTAATCAGAAACCAATCGCTGATTGGAAACGTAATAAATCAATTTTATAGGACTTTCAAAGGATTTTATGCCATTGAAAAAAACGTTGTTAATGTTTCAATAGGCAGCCCACGATGTTGTCAGAATGAATATTTGTGATCCAGTTCTAGGCCGTTTGGAAATTTATCGTCTGTTTCGTAAAATAATAAAATTGTGTTCGTACAGGTGTAGGAATAATTAAGCAAAGTGCAGGCTCTGATTAAGTCGGTTTTTGCTCCTCCAAAAACTAATCAATTGGGAACGGTTTTTGCGCGCAGATGTTTACGAACAGATCACGTGGAAATTGAATAAAACCGTGGCCGTGGAAAAACGAGATAACCGCCGTCCGAACGATTTGGTCACTTGCATATAAATTAAATAGTTGTAAATTTCGCCCGAGCATTTAAATGCAGATGTATGCGACTTAACGAGCGCGTGCAAGATAAGGGTCGCGACTTAAAAAACGGACTCTCATTACGTCTTCACAATGTCGGTTCACGATAAATCACTGGACGTAAGTAATATACATGCAAGCGCTTAGAAATTATTGAACGGGCATGGAACAGTAGCGAATTGCCTACGATATTTATGCAAATCAGTCTGTTATCCGTTTTTATCTATGCACTTGGCCAAGACTTACCGCATCTTTCAATTACGTGGTTCGCCTCTAGTTCTACGCAACAACCTGGGGCCCACAACTTATCAAAATCTCGAACACGATACACCTCTGTTAAAGGAAATGAATCATGAATATATCAACAGGAAAAGAGAGATTACACGTTCTTCATTATTTCCATTTAAAAAGTATTTTTGTTTAATTAATTATTATAGATAAATGTCAACTTATTTAGTCGATAAATTATGAATGTTTACTTTTTTCCTTCATGAATAATTTTAAGTGATCAACTCGGTGGTGGCGGCGTTGTTCCCAAAGATTGCATTTTCTTTGTAAATTTTCAACACGAAACGCACCATGGACCGCGTGGGCTCTCATTTAAGTCAATTAAGCCACTCAACCGCTACCTGCAAATTACGGCTTTTTTGCGAAGTAATGTAATGCGTACCTTCGCAGGCGGTCGCGAGGGTACTCGAAAAACTTTGGTCCACTCTTGGTTACAGAGGAGGAGGCGGCAGCAGCGTAATTAAGAACGGCTTCATTTTGTGCGCGGGGTTTTTATAGATGTAATTTTCGAGAAACTCGAGGAGCTTTTTTTATGATTACCCATAATGTAACTGTAACGATCTTTGATTAATTTTTAACTTTTGAAGTTTCACAAATTCTTTTTTTAAGAATTTTGCTTTATCTTGAGGATACTCTTGTTTAAGCAATTAATTTTTTTTGAGAAAGAAAATGAATTATAATAATGTTTTAGTTATAGCTATATAGAATGCATTGACGGTTAGTTGCCACTGGTTGGTACTTTGATCTTTCGTCCGACGGCAGCGGTGGCGGTGGCTAGTGGATGTTTGTATCTGGACCCAGCTCGAGAAGAGATCTTTGACCGTGAGGCGGGCGTGAGAACCGCTCAACAACCGCAAATTTAAGCCCGAGGATGAGTCGGTGACCCGCGTGCGCGGTAGTGGAAAGAGTCTTCTTTGCGAGCAGACAGCGGTAGTGGAGCCGTAATCATCCTTCCTGTTTTACGCTCTCTTCGTAGGGCTACCACATTTCCATGTTAGAAGAACCTCTCCCGTAAGATTATCGATTTATCGTCTATTAGGAGATACGTTGCCGTTCGAAAACCTACGTTCCTACAAGATCCACACATAATTTCCACGCGATCGTGTTTCAGAAAGAAGAGGATAATTAACTTCAACGATTTCCATTAATCCCGGATGTTAGCATGTGAAACTTAAATTCGCTCTCTAACGTAATGAGTTATCAAAATCTCGTTAGATGAGAAGGTTTGGTTTACTTTCGAGAAGATCGTGTAGACTAACAATTATAAGTTACGAAATGTTAAATTATGGTACCTACATATTCTAAAAGGAATGTGAATGGGATAAGAACCAAATGAAGGTTGATTAATATTGATTGGGTTAGATAATAGTGAAACAAAATAGTAGGATTTATAATATGAATTGTTATTGTGTGCGGTGGATTTTCTAGTTACTTGACCAACCTAACCCGTTCTGTTCGTGGATTGCATATTTTCGAACTGAAAGTGTCGCAGTAACTCGCAACTTGTCGCCGCTACCTTATGTCCCGCACACCTGTGGCTTATTTTTTACGCTTCTATCACATTACATGCCCGCAGACGTTAAGCGCTATTCGAAGCAGATTGAGATTAACGTCCGCGCATTAATCTGAGACTTGAATTTTAAATCTCAGATCAATTCATTTTGTCGGTCGGCTATTTGAATAATGTCTTCTCGTTTTTTCAAGCCAAGCTCGATTACATTCTTGACTTAAAAAAGAACTTATATTAATGATCAATTTACTAGATTCATTTTCATTAAAAAATAATTTCTATAATAAATAATAAGTTTCAAAAAAAAAGGAAATTTAATATATAATTTCTACCAAGAGGAAAAAATTGTTCTGATGACTATCACATAAAACCCAGAAGTAACTTTCTACCGGGTGTAGATATGGGTAGAGCATAATAACAAACCCATCTATCGTAACCGGTCATTACGCGATAGTTCTCACCACATTAGATGAATAGAGTCGATATATAGTTGGTCGCGGTCGAATCGTTGGCGTCGGGCGGCGTTCGGCCTTCTGTCGTTGTATGTTAATCAAATTGCCGTTGAAAACTGAATCAACCGATTAGCCCCGTTGCTATTTTAATTAAATGGGCAGTACGGAGCGTCAGGACCTGGTTTATTAGCGGCCGCTTCAAAACCTGGATCTCCACCGACATATGGAGGATGAGACGATAGTGATCTTCACTTGAACGTCTCTTACATTTTCTTAACGATCATCTTAATTGATCCATACATTTACCTTGACGATCGGTCCGTGTGTTGCCTATCGCCAACTAGTCTCCACTTTACCACCACATATTTCTTACTTCAATTTACTAACTAATCAAGTAATCTTAAGACACCATGCGTTTAAAATTGTAATGTGTAACGAATCTCGATTACAACTGTTTAAAAAATATATATCGACAAGGTTGTATTACAATTTGATTTCTATTTGAAGGAATATCCAATATTAATTCAAATTCACGTAGAAAATACATTATATTTAATGGTTTATGCTAATTCTAAGAAAAAAAAACGTATTAGATATTTTCCCACGTTAAACTGTTATGGATTATGAAGTATGTATATTTTCCTTACCTATATTCATATAAAAATAAAAAAATTTATTAAATATACTCGTTCAAAATGAATTTTATTATTAATTTTTGAATCACTGTCACTTCTCGTAATCTCCCATTAATTTGATTAGTAGTTATATTGTGAATAGAGAGCAGATAGTCAGGATAAATAGTGATGTATCTGACAAGGTAATTGTGACATCTGGAGTCCCACAAGACGGCATTCTTGGTCTGTTGCCTTTTTTCTTTATACACGGTATCATTTCCGTTGTATCCTAGTTCCTGTAGTATTCCTATATACAGAGAGATACTCGTGTTAGTTATTTAATCGTGCCATCATTAATTCAATTTGTGTTGTGTTGGTTTCTAGAAACTTGGTTTCTAGTTGGAGAGAGAATCGAGTTGCTTGATGAAGTGCTAGTGGTATTTGGGGTGAAGTTGATCTCCACAGGTGAGATTACTCACTATATTGCTGTTGTACAAATGCAAATATAACATCGAAACTATTAGTTGCATTGCAATTTTGCAGACAGTTACAGACGAACTTTGTAGTCACGTTAGTAATAATCAAAAAAAAACGCTTGAATGTGCAACCGCATTCAAGCCTGAATTACATAAAATATAATATAACTTCGATACTACGCCTCCTTCGACGCAGTGTCACAACAGTTGACGAGAAGGTGGAACCTACGTTTATTACTCCTCGTTTTCGGAAAATTAATGCTAATCTCATCCTTTAGAGAAAAATGTTTTTAATGGTTTTAGTCCCACTTTTACCACCTCTCAATAAACCGATAGATAGGCTAACGTTAGGCAACGTTTATCTAAAAGGTAACTTCATAATGATTTTCACCATTCTGATTTATAAAGGGGGCCCTACATGATCAATCAGAGTATCATTCAGTATTTTTTTATCTCACACATATCAAATATTTACACATATTATTATATGTACATACTTACACATATTTCAAATCATTAGTATTTTGGACAGTCTCGTAGTATTTGACCTGTGCACATAAAGAATGAATCATATACAGAAGAAAAAAGCATCATTCTGGAAGCATAAAAGGTGTTTCCAGCTATTAACAACAAGTGTCTATGGGCAAGATGAAGATTATAGAGAACTATACTTACAACCAGAAATGGATAACAACATTTTTGACTAGGTAAAAATAAACTATGAAAAATTTAGAAATAAAAGAATCTAAAAGAGAACAGTTAGTGAGACATACGATTATTACGAAAACGTTTAACTGGTTCTAATTTATATAATGTTTGCACCAGAAAACATTTACTGTGTAGCAGTAATTTTTTTGTTTAATTTAAATATGTGTAGTAGTAAGTATATCAACGGCTATGTAGCATGGTAAAGTACAAGAAATACTTGCGATGAATAAACTAGAAGAACAACAAAATATAACGTAAGAAAAGTGCAGTTTCTTCGGAGATGATAAGTACTCCTTCTTAGGAGCAAGTCCAGATGGTTTAGTAGGAGAAGAAGTACCTCCATGATACTATAAAACAAACAAAAAACGTTTTGAAAATTGAATCAAGTAAGAGACTGTTTTGAAATAAATAAAAGGGATAAATGGTATTATCAAGCAGAGATGCTAGTTCTGATTATCGGCAGAATAATTCTGTAATTTGAAGGCTTTCCCAATTCTCATTCATTGTGAATGATATACCAACTAATAAAAACTGTTACCAAATACTAGGGTTACTTGAGTCCTAAATTACAGAAACTCTTCAGCACTCATGGTATGCTTCGTTAAAATATCGACTAGTAGCGCCACCGTTTCCACGGTTTGCAGCGCATTCAAAATGTGTTGGAAGAAACCATATTGATTACTCTTCACCATTAAAATATCATGAAGTATCGCATTAAATTTCAAGCGAAAAGCTAATTACACTGTAAAGATATGTTTTAAAGTACAAGACATTTATAATTATAATAAATCTAAGATCTAGATAATGGATGTAATTAGAAATATAAATAGTAGAGAATCCAAGAAGTTTGGAAATGCAAAACGGATAATTAAGTGCGCTTGTTTAATAAAAATATAAAGGGTAGATGATTTTCTTGCTGCTGTACTAATATTTTATTAAATAGGTAGTTGTTTATTTATTTGTCATGAAAAAGCAGAAAAAATCAAGTATTATTTATTATTATTTCCGGAATATTCCTTAATTTCACCATACACCACCAAATGGCGTCACATGAATTTTGAATTTCAAATTTCCCGCGCTATGACCTTCACCGGACCAAACTTTTTTTCCCCCAAACTTTGGTTGGCACTCCTCAATATACTTATATTATAACATTGGCCCGTGACGTAGGTGACGCCACCATCGTCGATCCTGCGATCCTTAAGGATGACTTCCGCTCCAGAACTCTCATTACTATACTCTTCATTGAAATGTATCAAAAGACAAGCTAAAGAATGTTAAAAATAAAGTAGATTGAAGTAGACTAATTAGGTAAGAAGTTACCTAATTAGAAAGGTACTTTTTTTAAATGAATATTTTAAATTTGCATCATATTGAACACAGGAGACCTAAGATAAATTTGGGTGTAATGTTTAATGCGGCATTATTTTTTCAACTATTCTTGAATCATACATTTTTGATGGTACATTACCCAAGAATCGTGATCTTCTCATTCTGCTGAACAGCTTTGAACTTATATGTTCGATGATTTACACTTACATATGTTTCGTCTGCTCCAATGGTTTTAACAAAATGAGACTATATCACATAACTAGCTAATCGTATCATTTTATAACAGAGTTTCTCTGATCTGGATCCTAGGTGACTCTGGGGTTGCTGGCAGCGTAGCGGCAGATGTGTTAGCACGAGAGGGTAGCGCAAAAGCGTTTGTGAGGCTAGAGGCAACAGTTGGTAAATCATTTGCGATGGCCAAACATAGGATTGGACTGTGGACTGATGAGAGAGTTTACCTACTGTGGACCAGTTCTTCTGGAATGAGACACGCAAAGTTGTCTATTAACATTGTCACTGTCAAACCTGGGAATATTTTGGGATTTGCTGGTAGCAGCATTAAAGTTCTACTATGTGTGGAAGACGAGGAGACGGTTGAGCAAGTTTTATGCCACTGCCCTGCTGTTAATCGTATCAGATTCTCGATCTTTGGGTCGAAGTTTATTTCCCCAAAGGATCTGAATGATTTTTCACCAAGCCGTGCAAGGTTGGTTGGTCCACCTGCCCGATATGTAATCTATGTAATATAATGTAACCTTATCATTTAAACGAATCATTCCTGAATTCATGCATAAACATAGAAAGCTAACCTGTATTATTGTTTATGCAGAGTTCTGTTTGAATGGTACGAAAATTAAACTAAAAAGATAAATGGCCATTTCTTAATAACAATGTGTGTATCAAGTATTATACCATCATTGGTTCTTAGATTTTAATAATATAAGCAACTCTCTTTATGTTGAGGATCTAATAGGATATTGTACAGTCTAAGTTAATCTATTAGTTGGCTACAAGTCACCAAACGGTATCTTATACTATCTTTGTCTAAAGTTCTAGCCCTATGTTAATACGTTCGTATTTTTATCAGAGTGGATTTAGCACTTGGATTTCGAACTACAATATAGCACTAAACCCTAAACCCACAACGTTTAGATTCGTGACTTTATTTGATGATGCAATAATGTTTTTCACACTTCTGTTAATACTACATGTCTGTGTTTTAAACTTAATTAATTCAGCAAGTTTTTCTGTGCCTTCAAGGAACTTAATTACATTTGATTTATTCTACATTCTGTCTCTGCCATTCCCCCAGAACATTCTCTAATTGTAAGAAACAGACTTCATTTTTGTTTGAGTAACTCATAGGGTTGTGATCTATGCCGGGATAGTTTTTTCTATACATCGGATATCAAAAATGTTAATGTACAAGAGTTTGATGTTATTTATCTATACTTGCTGTTAACAAAATTCTTGTTGCTATTAGTTTCATCATATTCCTTTAATTGTTGTATTTTTTGTATAGTTTGGAATTTTCCCATACTCTGTATACGATTAAAAAAATTCCAACATCCAATTATATCTAAACTAAAAATAATTTCATTCTTAGCACGTTGATCGGTAGCAATTACGTGATCAAACGGAAATTTTTCCGAGTGAGCCGGTGCAAAAGAAGCTGGGACATCGAGCGGTAATTAGGTTAAATGGTCAACGGGGGACTCCAAAATAAATTTGTTAGCACGCATGCGGCAGGGATAATTAATTGCTGAATTTATTTCGCATCCTTTAATTCGTTTTGCCGGGACCGCCGCGATGTACGTCTGATCGCAGCTTTTACATAACCAGTCCCGGGGGATCTAACTTTAATTAATTTACGCTTAAGAAAATGCTTAAAGTCGCATTAGATTATACGGCGTCGTCGTCGATTTCTTATTGACGATCGAATACGATGTGTGAGATCGTCGTCTCTTCGTTAACTCGCCGGATTGCGGCGGTACTGTAATTTAGTTCGAACATGGGATTTTAATCCTAGAATGAATCAATTACAATTACGTTCTTAGTTCTTATGTTTCGAATAAATAATTTTCTTTTGCTTGGAAATTATTTAAAAGCTCTCATTGGCCTCGATCGACCGGAATGTACTAAAACATCTTACGAACGGCTTCGACCAACGGATCTCGAGAAGAGATTGTCCTGAGTTCTGCGAAAAGCCGCGTCACAATCGGCACGATAATTGGCGAAAATCCTTATTACGAACGCGTTTCGTTCAGATAGGAGAAGGTAGTAGCGCTTCACTAAACCGGCCTAATTAAGTGAAGCGACCGATAGCCGGATTGGATTTCATAGTCGCGCCGCACCATCGAGTTATGGCCGTTATTATCACGCTAAGATACGGTCTCTTTCGTATGGTACTCTTTCCCTCCTTCTTTCTCAAGCTATTTCCTCTTGGAGATACTCACCGCCCCTTGGCGCTCTCTTGTCCGCTAACCGGCAATCATCCACGTAATGATTATTTACACTTTCTCAGGGATCGCTTGTTCGCAATTGTGCGACGTAAACGGCCCACTGAGTGATGGTACTGACTCTATTTAATAGATGGGACGAACCACCGGTAGCAGACGTCTATAAGATGCTTTTCTCTTTAGTTAGATAGATTGAAAAACAATAAATCCCATACAATTAAGTAAATCAATGATCATTATCATTTAATCGTAGTATACAGGTTTAGTTTGTGAATAAGCGGTTGAATATTTAATGATGGTGGAATATTAAAAAGAAAAATTGGCTATACTTTTTTAATATACGTGATATTAAAAGCTGAAGTTGAAGACATTACCTAAAATATTAAAATTGATCAATATAAACTTTTATTAAATGAAAATTTCCAGATGTGTTTCATCTATCTCGACTAGCAAAATTGTCAATGAATTATACTTTTGGAGAAGAAAATCCTGCTAATGAGAAGGCAATTTATTTATTACTTATTTCTTTCTTGCAAATTCTTATAAATTGTGTTTATGTGTTTTTCTTAATCACATATGGTTTACTGCAAAATTGTTCATGAAATATGGGTATCAAAGCTCTATCCCGGACTGGATGAAGTGGTTTTTGTAGACGAATTTAACGTCAATTTGTTAGTAACGGATAATGGTTCTAGCAAATTACCGCCGAGAATCTTTTTCATCAAACGCTTGTTGGAAATATAAAGTATTTTGAGATGTTTATGATTTACATAAGCAGAAATACCCATATACCTAGCGTTATCATGGAGATTATTTGTACTTTGATTTCATAACACTTTTGTAATTGAGTTTCGTTTAGTTATTATCTCAAATACTTGTATTGTATTTGTCCTATTTTCTAAGTTCTGTAATATGGGTGTTGTCACCCATATTTAGAAGAAAAGTTACTGTCCTTCCTGCGATGCCAAAACAAATAAGGATATGAAGTTGATATCTATTATATGTTTTAACAGAAGCAATAGAGTTGTGGTAGTATTCTCAAAAGATATCGAGGCTAGCGATAAAAAAGATAAATTTGTTTATATGATTGGGTCGTAAATAATGATGGAAGCGTTGTTATAAAATGATTTTAACCTTAGAATTTATATAAATATAATATGAAAATTATAATTAATATAGATTTAGGTAATAAAACTCGTTTGGTAATTCTGTGACGAGCATCACCATCTCTAGTTGGTTGTTCCATCTCCGTATGTAGATATCCTAAAAGTATTGCATCGAAAGAACATCAGAATTCTAAAAATTCAATTCATCTCTCACCGTCTTAGATCTCTCTACATCTTCACTAACTGCTCTCAATATCATACTTAACTATCATCAACATTGTTGCCACATCTCTCAAAGTTATTCTTCATCAACCTTAACTTCGAACTCGTCTTGCATAAATATTGTCCGTGTCATTTCTCGACATGGTAGCTTACTGTATTTACGTCTAATATTATGTTTATCAACTGTTTTATGTTATTCTCTTGTAATATCGTTGACGGCCTGATTTTCCGTGTCTTTACAGCATCACCTGCGGCTTCCAAAATATTTTTTCCCATACTTCATCATCATGTTGTGTATAAGTTTTTTGTACTTTCGCGTTCTAAAAGCTCTAGATTGAGTTTTAAATATATTTGGAGTTGGTGTTCCATTTTAATTGAGATTTCATTATTATTTTACAGAATACTAGTGAGAGGTCGCTTTCAATGTTTGCAGAATTTAATGTTGTCGCTTTCAGTTTCTGAGAGAGAGTGAAATGTCAATTGGTAATGATATAAATTATGATGGATTGATGGCTATGTACACTCTCCAAGGTTCTGAAATTGTACCAACTCGATTGTTAAAGTACCCTATTAATATAATTTGCTGGTTGATGTATCGTATCAATAAGGTTTTGCAGTTCTTCATAGAACCATCTCCTTTCATCTCTTGCCTTTGAAAATTCAGGTGCATAAATGCTGATGATATGCAAAAATGTAATCTATATCTTCCATATATGGTTCGCATTTAAGTTGTAGCAATATTCCTACTTCTGTTTTAGCTCTATCGTTCAGATATATTTACGATATGCTGAAGATGTCTATATTCTTCGCTGTAATTTCCGCTAGTACTTCTTGATTCTTGTTCTTCATCTTTGATCTCTTGTCCCTAATACGTTGCCTGGTCGTTCCACGTCTTCCAAAAACTATTCTGAGATCGTAGAAACTCGAGATCTATTGTGAGTCTAAAGACAAGAGATTTTCTAGAAAAGGTTTATTAAAATGTTATAAAGCATTGGTGAGTAAGTTTGGCTATCGAGGGTGTCTTCCCACTTGTTAGAATGGAATCGTTCGCAGTAGCGCTATAGAACGGTCGTCTTTAGAAAACTGAGAATCGTTATCTAAGCGTATCATAATATTGAATTGTTATAAATGATGGTAATGATACGAGTATCCCAAGCTATATTTCCGAACATTCTTTAGCCCTTATAAGACTTTTTTGTGACATGATTTTAAATTAAGCTTGGGATCTCCAAGCTCTTCAAACAGGGATGCAAGAAAGATCTTAAGAACTAGCGTAGAATAAGTCTTTTAAGCTCGAATCTGAAGTTATTTACTAAGATACTCAAGAAAAAATCTCCGCTCCCGCCATCGGCGAAGAGCAGCAATGCTTCAGGAAAAATAGGTCAACGATAGATATATACGGGTGACTGGTACATAAACGTGAATATTGAAATACGTTGTTCTAGAGCTCATTTGTTATTGATTAAGCCAAATCGGTATGAGTTAAGTATTTATTCAGAATTAAAAAAGGTCATTTTGCATATTACCAATAAGAAACCAACTGTAAGTCCAATTGTGTTTCGCGCTGAGTTTTTTTGAGTTAGAGTTAGAAGTTATGTCACATGATTGTGTTAATTTTTTTTTAATGTTAGTTGCTTAATTTTTTATGGTTGTCTGAATTAACGTTATGTTTTAGTGCCAATAAGCAACAATAAATAGTAGGTGTAATCGATTTTGACTTTTATTAACTTTAGGTATCTTGTCAAAATTGTATTCGCGCCACTTGTTATCTTATTATTGGGTAATTAGAAAGACATTTTGCCATGCTTAATACCTTATTCGAAATGTAAGAAAACAGAGAAGTTTTTACAATAATTGGTACGCTAAATGTATTATCAAAATTTTGAAATAAACGCTCGTAAATGAACACATTATTTAAAAATTAACTTAAAAATTGAATATTTCACACCCTATATTTTTAAAGCATCGAAATATTTAAAATGTTTTTCAACTTAAAATGTGTATTAGAGTGTAATCTATCCACAGAAGTCGATACATTACCAAAGAAACTATTATTACTCTCTAAATTTCAAGATTTGTAAGAGTATGTACTGAACTTGTACAAAAAGCAAAAAATTGAAATATTTTCTAAATTATTCACTTTTCTATAAGGCATATTTAGCTTAATCAATTACAAGTGAGCTCTAGAACAACGTATTTCAATATTCACGTTTATGTACCAGTCACCCTGTATAGAAAACATATATTTCCGAAATTGCCTAGGAAACCATTAAAAACATCAAAATAGTGTACATGTGTTTTGTTTACCTTACAAAAGTATTTGATCGAGTAAGACCCCTGGAAAAAATAAAGGTGCATCCCGCTAAAATAAATATTGTCGTGGAGCTGAATACCAATAAGAACTGTGAAAGGAGAGTACCCATACAAACCGGCATAAGACAGAGACAGAAGTTAGGAAAAGGTTATCAATTGGGAGCGAAGAACTGAAGATAGTTTGCTTAATATCTAATTTATAATTTACTAACAACTGCAAAAAACTTAAAAAAAAAAATTGTTGCTCTTTTTTTCAATATAAACATCTTATATTGAGCAGTCCCGTTGCAGTTGTTCAATAAGCCTATAGAACAGGTGATCAGTATTAAATATCTTGCCGTCTATATTACAAGTAGCAGGAACCTCTAAGAAGAAATTATAGCTCAATCAAAGAAAGGAGTTTTGATATTTGGTTACATGAAGAACATAAGAAAGCAAAACATGTATTAGCAAGGTAGTAGAAAGCCTATTTCGCCTACATATAAGACCTATTTCGATATGCGATAAAGAAAAGAGTAGAAAATGTTACCACAAAATGAATCTTCAGAACAGCGGAGATGTGTGACTACAAAAGAAGTGAGGATATCAGAGAGATATGCGATACCCAGGACATTGTGAGATGGGTTCGTAAAAGAAAACGAGAATAGAGAGTTCATATTGAACGTACGGAAGAAACTTTTTGAATGCAAGACAAAAATGAAACAAATAGTTTTGAGTGTCATTGTTATAAGCCGGACAAAATTTAGAAACAAATACAGGTTATTTGTTTCTTTCAATGGTATAATTAATATATTCCGCAACATAACAACAATAATAATTGATTCCAAGGAAAGGTTTTTATTAACGAAACAAACATTCATTTAAAAAATATTTAGTATGTTTTTGTATAAATATATTTTTTACTTAATTATTCCTCGTAAACAAAGCTAATGTATTGATATGGATCGATTATTTTTTATATAGGTATATTAATATTAATTGTTAATGCGTAGTGCTTCACGGATGGAGAAGTATGTGTTGCTGTGGTCGGTCCGAGATTTCATCCGTTCTTCCTGTTGGTTCCCTTTGGAAAGGGCCAGAGGTTTCGCCAAGATCTCACCTGGCATCTTCTGTACGTGTCGAGTCTGCCGACAGGGCACTCCTTTCCAACAGGAAGAACAGATGAAATCTCGGACCGACCATATCAACACATTAATGTTAATTATAAATATATCTGTTGGAATTTGCTATGGATTTTATAAAACAAGTTCTTCACCATCCATGTATCTTTTGGAAAACAAAAATATTAAATCTTGGACTATTGGCATGTCCATCGCTGCCACATAATTTGCTAATTATTAGGTTAATATGATTTGACGAGCTTATTTACTTTTTATTCCAAAAAAGCACCGCTTCCGGTGTACCTGTATTAAGATATGCAATGAAAACGTACAATTTTGGCGCCAACGTGGTTTCATTAATTCCTGAATACGTATTAATTCACTTCATTGTTATCAGTTCTTTATAATCTCGGTATTACTAGCATGTATGAATATTTAGAACTTCGACTTGATAAAAAATCTCGGTTACTTGGCTCATTATTTTATGCGTTACTCATTACTTAGCTTACACCATTATGTTATTATAACATACCTTCTTTAGCAACATTACAAGGTAATATTTTTCTAAAAATTAATTTTTTTTATTGAAACATTTTTTTAATAACCAATGTACCATCTCATATTTCAAATCTTGTATTTTGTATTATTTGCGTTTTTTTATACTGCAATCGGTGGAATGAATACTGTGGTTTGGACGGATGTTTTGCAATTTATTTTTATGGCACCCTCTGTGTTAATTGTTATAATAGGAGTGAAAAATGTGGGTGGTTTGGACGTAGTTTTCAAGAGAGCTTTAGAAAATCTAAGATTGGATATGTGTATAAATTAGAGATACATTTTGGCCTGGAGGTAGCTTACATTTTTCTGTTCACATATTTAATTTGAATGAATCAAAGTTTAATTCAAAAACCTCTATTAGTCCGTTCACTACAAGAAAGCAAAAAGTAAATTTGAAAATTAAAAAAAAAATGTTTGTGGTTAATTATTGAATAAAACAGCCTATCTTACATATTTTCTAATCAAATAACCTTACTTTGTTTCCATTATTTTTTACATAAACGTACATTTTAGAAATAACTATAATTATCAACAACCTTAAATAAAGTTACGCAACAAAAACACGCTCATTTAATTAGTAGTCATTTAATTATTAGTGTTACTTAAATAAACGATGGCTGTATTATTTTCATGGATCGATTACATAATTTGTATAGTAATGTTACTTGGTAGTACAGCAATAGGAATTTATCACGGAGTTATTTATCGACACTCTCCACCATCTGAGTACCTTTTAGGTAGTAAACGAATAGGTGTTTTGCCTATTGGTATGTCGATAACTGCAAGGTAAGATTAAAAATTCGTAAACTACTTATATTAATTAATATCGTTTCTTTGAAATTAAGCTCTTTGGCAGCTGTACCAGTTCTGGGATTCTCCGCAGAAACTTACTATTACGGCATTACAGTCGTTTTTGAATTACTTACCCAAATAATAACAGTTTTAGTTGTAAATTCTATTTATCTGCCGGTACTTTACAATTTAAAAATTACAAGTATTTATGAATATTTACAATTTAGATTTGATAGAAAAACTAGATTACTAGTTTCGGTTCTTTACATGTTCCATATGCTTTGTATGATACCTCTAGGAAATTACATCCCAGCGTTAGTATTATTATCTCAAGGTATAACTCCAATATAATTTTTAATTTTTTTTAATAAATAATTTAATTTCATTTTATGATAGTTACTGGAATATCAACTAAAATTCTAATCCCCACTCTTTGCTTCATTTGCGTCTTTTATACCGCTACTGGCGGAATTAGAACTGTCGTTTGGACTGATGTTTTACAATTCATTTTTATGGCACTCTCAATGATTATATTACTTATTGTTGGAATTATAAAAGTTGGAGGACTTGGTATAATTTATCAGAGAGCTTTAGAAAGTGGAAGATTACATGTTCAGTAAGTTAAAAAACTCTGTGTAAATAAGTATTGTTAATAAATAAGATTTTTAGTTATGAATTCGATTTAACAATCCGAGATTCCGTTTGGTCTGCAGTTATTGGACATTTCTTTTTAATAACGTATCTTGTAGGAATAAATCAAAATTCAATACAAAAATGTATGTCTGTTCGTTCCCTCGAAACAAGCAAAAAGTAATTCTTTTTTGGTAGTTAATTCGCAATAATGTTTAATTACTTTTTATTTTTTATATAAATTAACAAATATTTTTTAAGAGCTTTTATGATGGCAGTTATTTTCTATGCTGCTATGACGTTTATTCTATTATTTACTGGTTTTGTTATATACGCTACATATCACGATTGTGATCCACTTACATCCAAACAAATTGAGAAATCAGACCAAATATATCCATTTTATGCACTTGAAGTGTCTAAGAATATACCTGGATTAGCTGGAATTTTTATAACTGGAATTGTAAGTGCAGGGTTAAGGTAAGAATTTATTTTTAATAATCTAACAATAAAGCTTAATTTGTTTACATAGCACTATGTCGGCTGGATTGAATTGTTCGGCTACGGTTATTTACATGGATTTCATCAAACCTCTTCTAAAAAAAGATATGAGTGATCAAAAAATTAATTTACTTTTAAAATCTTTAATTGTTATTATTGGAATACTTAGCTTAGGCTTAGCATATGGATTTGAACAAGTGCAAAATATTTATTCGAATGCTATTGCGTTGGTTGGAGCTGCTTCTGGACCAATATTGGGTATTTTTACAATTGGTATGATTCTACCTATGGTAAATTCAATTGTAAGTATAAAATTATTACATATTCTTCACAAATGCAGATAGAAATGTCATACATTTTTATAACCGAGTTGATACATATTATTTGTTATTTTGGAATTAATTGTTTTTAAAGTTCACAGTCTCTTGACATTTTTAACTGGGGTTTAAATGTATTGGTTAAAGCATTTACAGAGTTTGGGAATATGTAAAAACTGGAATGGTATGTGATTTGTTTCATTCGTTAGTTATTCATTTGTATAATACACCATTCTCTCTTACCCATACCATGTTAATTGGTCCAGAATGAAAACTTAGGTTGGGCTTTCTCAACAACAAATTGGAGCTGCAATTGCCAAATCAATAACAAATCTAACAAAAGTATTTCCATAATTTTAATTTGCAAAAAGGATTATTCAATCAGTTAACAATGATTTCTTGAAAATATAATCAACCTGCAAGGTGGAGCTATTATTATTACAGACAGTTACAGACATGAAAAAGAAAGTGGTTGAGAGTTTTTAGAGTTCTCTAGTTATTATCAAAATACTATACAGTTAAAATCCTATCTATTTCACGGCTGTAAAAATTAGGGTCTGACTTCGCATAAGTACATCGAGTCTTTTTTGTATGAAGTGAAGCGCTGCTCAGCAAAGCTGCGTTTAAACGACTAAGTTGTACTAAATCACTTTGTGTTGCCTTTTTTTGATATTCTAGTCGTTTCTCACGCAAAGTTTTAACAGTTTTAGCAGTGGTTTAGTTTTAGCGGTACATAATAGCCCAGCTAGATTTTCGGTTTTCCTGATGTCTTTCATTCAGTTCACGTGGAACCCATTTTCCCATCTTATGTATCTCTCCCATGGCTTTCAAACTTATAAAGACGGGTGCCTTTGAATCCATTCGCTAGTTATTGTATTGGAGTGTCATCCTCATCCAACTATAGTTGGATGAATTGCAAGCATATATGCTTGTAATTCGCTGTCTTCAAGCTTCTTCGGTGGTCTTCCATGTTCTTCGTTTCTTACGTCAAAATATTAAGCATAAACTTGGTAAGTTGCAAATCTTAGAACAACGCCAAATCAAAATTGCAAATCTACTACAAGTTCTAATTGGAGTTCGTAAAGGAGCTGTTTCGAAAACATTTTGCTAGTGGACTAAAATTAGAACTAAAACTAGAACTAACACTAGAAACTTTCGGGTTTTGCCGTGCGTCTTTTAAGAAAAGGTTTGACGTTTCGGATACCATGTTGCAACCTTCTCTAGAAACTGGTTCGAACTTCGAACTTGGAACCGTTTTAGTTCTAATTTTAGTTCAATTAACTCCGGCCGTGAAAGCCTTCGTACTTATATTTTGCTAGTGATTCACTGTCCTACTCATCAAAGGTGATAACCTACATTTGAAACGCATCAAGCTGCAACAGTTTCCACCAAACTACGTCTTTTGATCAAGGCGTAATTCGGAAAATGTTGTACTGTTTTTATTAGATTCCATTCCAATGATAACACAAGCATAGCATATGGTTATGAAAGAGATAATTAGAAACTGCTTCAAGTAGCTAGTTGTGAATTATAAAATCATATTTAAAGTGCAACAGGAGAGTGACTTTATGCAACTTGATAAAAATATCGCTACTTCGGAGGAACCTAGCAATATGGATATCAACGATGTATTAAATAAAGACGCTCAAAATATATATCTATATCTTCATCCACTTATTTTTGACCCATTTTAATCTACTTACTTGATGGTTAGAAGGTACTAAAATAGTCATAACATATGTGGAATATTGCGAAAATACCAATAACGATATTTTAAACTCAGCATTAAATGCTGAACAATTCTTATGTAAAATTCTTAGACAATAATAAAGCATTTATTTAAGCAATCATACTGCAACGTACTCATTTACTGATGTACATTACATTACATTACATTACATAGAATACATATCGGGTAGGCGGACCAACCAACCTTGCACCGCGACCATAAGGATCTATTGTACCCCGATAGATATCGTTATCAAATTTCACCGTGCAGTCCAATGCTCTTAACGAACATTAATACCTTGCTCGGCGAAAGGTCATTCAGATCTTTTGAGGAGATAAACTGCGACCCAAAAATCGAGAATCTGATACGGTTAACGGCAGGACAGTGGCATAAAACATGCTCAACCGTCTCTGCTTCCTCCGCACATAGTCGGCATTCAACATCGTCGGCTAAACCCAACAAGTTGAGGTGTGCTTTTAATTGGCAGTGCCCAGTAAAAACACCCATTAGAACTTTTATGCTACTGCGGGCAAGTCCTAAAATATTCCCGGGTTTGACAGTGGCGATGTTAATAAACACCTTAGCATGTCTCATTCCAGGAGAACTGGTCCACAGTAGGCGAAGTCTCTCTTCAGCCCACAGTCCAATCCTATATTTGGCCATCGCAAATGATACACCAACTGCTGGTTCCGGCCCCACAAACGCTTCAGCGCTGCCATCTCGTGCTAGCTTATCTGCCGCTTCATTGCCACCAACCCCAGAGTGACCCGGGACCCAGATCAGAGACACTCTGTTATCACAACTCCGTGTGTTTAATGTTCTCTTACAATGATTAACCAGAGCCGACACCGTTTTCACGGCTTGCAGCGCCTGGAGAGCGGCTTGACTGTCTGAGAAAATTCGTACTGTCATGTTCTTCACCCCTCTTTCAAGAAGGATTTTAGCACCCATGTCAATAGCAAATACTTCCGCCTGGAATACAGTACAGTACGTACCCAGGCTGTAGGCTTGCTTAATTCGAGGTGTCTGGCAGTATACTCCTGCTCCTATCCCTTCAGGCGTTTTTGATCCATCTGTGTACAAGCAAATGTCTGCCCGAACCAGAGAATTTTCATTTTCGATCCAGGACTGCCGCTCAGGCAGTACAATCTGGTATCGAGCATTAATCACTGATAGTGATACCGCCAAATCTGACGGCATTGATAGCACAGTATCAGTGCTTATAATGTCTTCCGCAGCCCATTGGTAGGACATGTCGGAACAGTTTTGAGCATATTGCTTAAATCTGTAAATGGTTGTTCTAGCCACTTTCTCTATATGCAAATGCAGAGGAGATAGGCCAAGCAGAACCTCCATTGCTAGAGTTGGCGTTGTGCCTATCACACCAGAGATTGCCAATCCAGCTACTCGTTGAATTCGTGAAAGTTTACTGATAACTGAAGTCTGTCGGACTTTCCTATACCAGGCTGTTGCTCCGTATGTGATCATAGGTCTAACCACAGTCACATAGAGCCAGTACAGTCTTTCAGGGGTTACTGATGTACAACTCTACTGTATAAATTTTTGTCTGTTAGAAGCTTATAAAATTAGAATCTTAGTCTTAATCAAAAATAGTTAATACAGTTTTTGTAGGGTGCTTTTGTTGGAGGAGTGTTATCAATGTGTTTTGTATATTGGATTAGTCTGGGTAGTCAATTTTATAGAATGAGTAACCCTTACTCAACATTACCAATGTCTGTAAATGGTTGTCCAACTGAATTGGGTGTTTTCAACGTGACTCAAATAACACCAAACGAAGACAATGGTTTTATTTTATACAAAATATCATTTTATTACAACGTATGTATTGGATTTTTAACCACAGCAGTTCTCAGTATAATAATAAGTTGGTTTACACGAAACAGAAGTGCAGTAGTACGTAAAGATTGTATAGCTCCGTTTATGCATTTTTTGTTATCAAAAGAATCCGAATATTCTCTAGTTAAGCAAACCATAATGTTAGAAAAGTAAATTAGTTATTCACATCTGTCTTTAATTTCTATAGTTTCAAATCTTGCAGGATAATTTTACAGATATGAATAGTGTAAGATTGTTCCTGAAACAACAAATGATTGTTTTAAATGCTTCAAAATCACTTTATTAGTGTAGCATAAAAACCAAGATGGTATTGTAAAAAAAATTATGAGTTCTTGTGTTTTTTTTTTCATTAGAATTAATAAATAAAGAAAATAAATAGTGTTGTACTTAGAAAGTTATTTCCAATCCATTAAAAACAATGTGCAATTATTTTTAAGATATGAAAGATGAAGGAAATGAAGGATGTGAAACCTAATTTCTACGTGGAACCGCGTCTATAATTGTATTAGACTTAAATCTGTTGATAATAGTTTGAGATATCTGATCATCAAATAGAGTGCATAAGTCAAACCATATTTACTATACTTAATGGCCATATTGATGATTAGTTGATGATCATGTTTTTCCATAGAATATCCTCAAATTGTTGAACATTCGAATGGATTATGATCTACTAAACACGATTTAGATAAAGAAAGATATACACAAATGTGGTTTCAAACATTTTTGGTACATCGGCAAAAAACATTTTTTGATGTAGACTTGAATGCTTTTTAATAATTGGGTGGAGTTGTCGGATAAAGTCATTTTTAGATAATACAATTATTCGAAATTTCTGCAGTTGGTGTAATTTCTAGAAAATGTAAGTAAGGCAGTCTTATGATTACAAATACTTGATAAAGTTAGAGAGTCCGAGGTTTATGCAGAATGAATTTATTACTGTATTTTATCAATTGTAATAGGGTCAGAAAAATATACCACACTAACCATGTAATAATCAACTTTCGTTTATATAAGTCTTGTGGTTTCGACAGTACACAATAGTTTCAGGAAAATAAATTTAAAATAAACGAAGTAATTTTTTTATGGTGAAAACAAAGACTTACTTAGTTTTATGCAAAACGTTTCTGGTAAACTAAACACGTAGAGGTCGCGACGTTGGCGCATTGTTCTATCTTTTCATACCAATTATCCCACGGTAGTGCGAGAGGTAATATACACCACGCTCTATCTAAACAAATAGAGCACATTTAGATAGGGCAGTACGTTAGACGCCCACCACGCAGCCACGGAACGGACCCCGCCTTATCTAACAACAAATCAAACCCAACCCAGCACAGGGTCCGGGTGTTTATTATTTTCCTAAGGAAAAGATCGATAACGTAACACGTCAATTGATCTGCGAAATTTACACGTCGCCTCGAAATCAATTAAGTGACGCTGTTCGCGCAAACCCTCGGTGATAATTTTCGTTGGATTTCCACGCAACAACGGGTTTCTCGCGTAGGTGACTGTGTGCGAGCGTGATATAGGTGAGATTTTATTCAATGCAAATACGATCGGAATACTAAGCGGGATTTATGATTTATAACGTTGTGTGACATATGGTCGGACAAGGGCCGGTTCGCCTATTATATTTCCGATTCCGATTTGCATACCGTTTTATACCGATCTTATTATATAAATATGGCCGATACGACGGATTGTGCAGGTTATTGCTATTGAGCAACAAAAGATCTTTTTTTAGTTTTTACTTATACTGTTATGTGATTAAAATTTATAAGACTTTCTAGACGGTGCAGTCTTCTTACCCTTCTTCTTAATTCTGAGACTATAGTCATGATGATTCTTTTATAATTTTGAAAACCACACAAAAGATCTTTAATATTTTATGATATTCTTGCGTGATATAAATTTACTTCTAAACGTTCCCACTCCCACAAATTATCCATTTAAAACCATTATCCTTCACCCTAATTTTTAAATTCTTCAGAATCTACGGGGAGGTTGCATAAAATCGCAAAATGTTCTCGAATCGCTTTAATATTATAAGATTTAATGGGATGGAATTACTAATATGTATGTGCCCCCGGCTTTCGTGATAATCGGCCGTTGTTATCGGAGATCGATACAGAAAGAAATAATTATAGTTTGCGCGCACGCACCATTTTCTTTGTGGCAAAAGGGCGCAGGTCTATTATTTGGAACTGATGGTCTGATATCCATTTTTTTTAGCTAGGCTTTAAAAGGTATAAATTTATATGGGGTGTATACTTTTACATAATTTTTGCATTGTCTATGTAGAGGCTGACAAATAATATGTATTAAATAAAACATATTATGTTGCACGAACTGAATTTAGCAATTTAAAAGTGTTTATAAATAAAAAATCCATAACAATTAACATTTTATTTTATTTGCCATGTATATATTATATTCTTTCAATTTTAGAACAGAATCGTCCTGTTACAACTGTTTCTTCAGTGGTTGAAATATTCAATGTTATTGTTTTTCTCAAAATTGCAGCACCCACCATCTTCGGACTTTCCTCTGGCGAAGGATAATACCGATACAATATAAATTGTAAATATTTAATATAATGGAATGATTCTTTATCTTCATTTTTTCCTATATTTATAGACTTAACATTGTAGCTGACTTAATGAAGATAAATAATTATCTCAAAATATAAACTACGCTCTTCAAAGTTACAAAAATTATTTATATATGTCATTATGCAACCGCGCCTCTTATTTATGTTTTCAACACGAGCAAGTGTCTCACCCGAGCGAGTATAAACATTTTTGAATTTATTTACCTATTAACACAATTCCTTACAAGGCATCAAATATACGTAATATCTTTGTTTTTTGCCTTGCTGTTTTACAATCTGCCACGATTACTTATTACTGGACATATTCGTGATTTTTATTGTAGACAAATAAATGTTGGCAAAAAACTTGTCGTGTATTGCAATTATTTTAAATTGGGTCATTGGCGACCACTTTTGGGTGTCTGTACTATCAGTGCTTTTCTAATGTTTTCTGGCCTGATTTTTTACGACGTACACATCTGTTTACAGCGAAGCTGTAAGCGTTGTTGTGAGCACTTTTCCATTATGGCATCTAACAAGGAAAAATGGCACATGAAGAGATCTCTCATCGACCAAGATATTTTCCAGCTTCTTATGAGGGATTCAGATGATGAAACTTATCGCGAGCTACAGCTTTGGGCGAAGCATTTAGTGACATGACGGAAACTGAGGACGCAAGTGAAGTGGGCATCGAAAAATCTTACGAAAGCGATGCTATCACAGCGCCTCATAATGTACCTGTGAATATGGCAAGGAAAGTTTCAGAAATGTAAGTGAATTCGTTCGTAAAGAAAATGTCTTGCCAAAAAAGGAAAAGTGTCTTCTGTGTTGGATTCTTTTAGACTTTTTGTGTCTGACAATATCGAACATCTTATATATGGTGTAAAGATACAAATCAACGAGGGCACAGAGTGACATGGGCACAAAAATGTTACATTTTATAGGTATTCTTGTTTTTGTTGGATAGAAGTTCACTGAAATATACAGGTGATGTAACATTAATTACTAAGCGGGTTAGTGTTGGTTGATTCAATTTTGGGATTTCATGGACGTTTATTATTTTGAGACGGTGAAGGTTAACCAAGGTACATTCGCATATTCTTGACATTTTTCAAGAGATGTCCGAAAGCTCATACAGAACATGCAAATAATTACTTGGATTAAGCCATTGTGGAATAGTCCTATTTGTAGAATTAGTAAATTAATCATCTTTATTAAAAATTATATTACATATATACTTGGGAGAGCAATACAGCCAGAGTTATGGTCCACCCCACCCATTTTATTTACCATTGTAAAGATATGATATACTAAAATTAGAACTAAAATTAGTTATCTCTAGTTTTAGTTCTAATTTTAGTTCAATTCACACCGGCCGTGAATGCCTTCGTAATTATATTATTGTAAGTTCCACCATTAGTATTCTTGGCAGAAAATATGATCGATGATCTATATTTTAAAAATATCAATCCAAACATTCACAAACTAACGTCTTTGCTGACTCCGGCAATGTACAATATGAGGATTCTCATAGCACTAATAATGGTGGGTGTGGTGATTGTAAACCCCTTATATTGATACAAGTATCTTCGAAGACATCTGTGAGCAGAATAGAGGTTAAGATGAAATAAAACATTTAATTTTTCACATTGTAAGAACAGAGTGGTTTCCATGCAGGACAATCTTTTACTGATAGTATTTTAGTCGTCCAAGAAATAATCGAAAAACGTAAAGCTGAGGATAAAGTAAAGGGATTTCCCATTCATTTAATCTTCATAGATCTAGAAAAGACCTACAAAGACAGTGTGTTTTCGGTCAATTTGGAACATTTAT
Organism: Onthophagus taurus; assembly: GCF_036711975.1. Taxonomy (NCBI): domain Eukaryota; kingdom Metazoa; phylum Arthropoda; class Insecta; order Coleoptera; family Scarabaeidae; genus Onthophagus; species Onthophagus taurus. Next base: position 27,430,431 of record NC_091966.1, read on the forward strand.
AGCCACCCCAGGAGTGCCATTAAGAAAGATCTTAAGCATGAGTGCTGCCTATCTCGTACCTTCTTTACAATATACATCCAAGAAGTGTTGAAAATAGTCTCAATATGGGTATAGAAATGGAAGATCAAAGGTTGACAACCCTATTCTTTACTAATGGCCAAGTTGTTAGTAAATGAAGAGTATGATATCGACTTTATGTTCAGAAAACTATGAACTACAAATAAACAACAAAATAGGAAAGAATGTTGACAGCATAATTTCGGATGAAGGAACATTTGGTAAAGATATTCAGAGCAGGGTGTAACAAGATCGAAAAAGTGTTCGTATGCTGAACTACTTATTAAGGTAAAGTCTACTACAACTAAATTAAAAACAAACATGACAATCTACCGGTCAGAAGTAGAGCCAATTTAAACAAACGCGTCGGAATGCTGACAACTCATATTATTAACTTCAGGATGGAATTAAACCCGATTAATTATTCTGAAAAACGTGGTGCTGAAGTAGGCGACAACTCTGAATTTGCGTTATGGTACTTTGAATGAATCCACTTTGTAATTCGGATAATGTTAGTTCTATAGAATCTTTTAATCTTTGGTTTAGTATATGTCGGTAATGTTTTAGTACTGTACCTCATACGGTTATTCCTCCAGGGTTGAGCCTTTTGAATCTGCATATTTTTCCTATTGGATTGGAACCACATCAACAATTTGAAAAAAAATGGCATTGACTTTATTTATTACATTGTTCTCTGAGATGCTAGAGTTTATTTATTACTAACATTGTTCTCTAAGATAATTTTTATACCTTATTATTAATAAGACGATTTCTTAGGCAATGATAAAAGTTATTTGAATTTAGAAAACATTTTGTAATAACACTATGTATATAATTAATAATAATAATATATATAATAACCCTTAAACCCCCGGGTTAGAGCATAGGGCCTCGACAAATGTAAACTATCGTGTTCAGCTTTGAGCTATGTTTCACTTCCAGCCACGATCTTCCTGTTGCCATTATCTCATTCATTATGGATGGCATTCTCTGACGGATTTCGGTCTGACCATTTGATTTTTAATATTTTTCTGAAACCTCTTGGCGAACCTGCAGTTTCGCGTCTATAGTTGTTGAGGTTTTCTACTTTTCACGTCCGTACAATATAACCGATTTTACGTTACTGTTATATACCCTGTTTTTATTGTTTCATGTTAGATGTGGGCTGCTCCATACCTCTCTCAACATTGCAAAGGCTCCTCTGGCTTTATTTGTTCGATTTCTTATGTCTTCTTCGGTACCTCATGTGTTGGTTACTACGTTGCCAAGATAAGTGCATTTCTGAACGTCTTCTAACGGCTGATCCAAATTGGGCTTTAGGATTTGAAATGAGCACCATTTTCGTTTTATGAATGTTTTAAAATATTATTCGTATACGTGACGGAGTGCAAGAAAAACCACGTCAGGGCTGTACGTCAGGGCTGCACGTCAATTCGTCACCGTTCACAGCAATTGAATCTTTCATATGGCACTATTTAACGAATTTAAGAGCTACTTCACTTTAAACCAAATTTCCTGGTAATGTTATCTCTCAGACGGGCGACATCAATTGAACAGTGACGTCTTGCGATGAAACCCCACTATACTTTTTTACGGGCTATTTGAAGGAATAATAATTTGAAGGATCTATGTCAACAAAACTGCTACGATTCCAGAATTAAAGAAGAACATTAGACGTGCAATTACTGAACCTCTAACCGCATTTATTGGAACTTGTTACGGAAAACTTCCCTAAAAGAATGGTAGCATGTCAGCAGAGTCGTGGAGGGCATTATATTTCATACATAATTGCCAAGTCTACACTTTACACTGTTAACAATAAAATTCAGATTTTTCAAATACCTTGTGTTTTATTCGAAGAACAAGTCCTAGAGTCCAATCTGGATCGCCCTTTATTTGTGTATTGCGTTGATCATGAGATACTTTTATGTAACTTGGGGAAATATGGGTTTCACTGTGGAGCATTGAAACTAATCAGATCTTATCTGTGTGGAAGAAAACAGTGCGTGTACTGGAAAGATCGTCAATCTGAACTACATGATATGACGATAGGCGTTTCGCAGGGTTCGGTATTGGAACTCCTTGTTTTTCTTTTGTATATAAATGACTTACTAGAAAATATTCCAATAAGCTCTATATGCTTATATGCCGACGATACTTCACTTATAAATAGAGATACAAATATTGAAATTTTAAAACAGAAACCAAAGCATACAATACGGCGGGCTAAAGACTGGTTACAACACCAATAAATTAAATCTGAATACAGATAAAACAAGGATCTCACCTTTTACACTAAACAAGGAGGTGAGGTAACAAATCAAACCATAAAATTTCTGGGCATTACGCTGAATGAAATTCTCACTTAGTTGGGTCAAGTAACAAAACTAAAACAAAGATCAAGTTCTTTGTACTGTGAAAGTTATGGTTAAAAGCTTACCTTTGAAATAACCAAGAAATATGTAGTTTGCGTATTTCCACAGCGGTGTTTCAACTGAATCAGAGAAAATCTGCAAACTGCAAATGAAATTATATACAATGCATTACCATTGGAGGTAAACGAAATGAATCCCAGAATGTTTAGAGCCACGGTGAAAGAAATTTTACAGGAAGGAGAATTTTATTCTATTAATGAATTTTTTATAAATTTTTGAGTTGTAATTTCTTTTCTTTGTTTTGTAACAATGTATTGTACGCTGTTTGTACCTTATTAAATAAAAAATAATAATATTTGTCTATTCTGAATCTTCGTTGGTTGTTGCTGCTGATTCTTTGCGATTTCATGTTGAGATATTTATCTCCAGGCTTGCTATCTTGGCCTGTCCACTCTCTAGGCGCGCTTACGTATCATTGAAAGTATGCACTACCAAGCATATGTCATCTGCATAGTCAAGGTCCTAGCACTTGTTGGTTTAATTCTCGTTATACATCGTTTTTGGTGGTTTGTGGTATTCATGATCCAGTCTAGCATTAAAGAATAAAGGCGATAGGGGGCATCTTTGTTTCACTCCTTTGAGGACTGGGAATATATATTGGGGTCCTAGACTTCAAAAGAGCATTCGATTCACTAGATAATAATAAAAAAAAACGGGCTAGCCGGAATTTCACCCAAAATAATAGCACTAATAAAATAATTATACAAAGATGCAAAATGATGCGTATGTTTGTTAAGAGATATTATTTTTAATAATGTTTTTAGAAAAAGAAGACTTCATTGTCTAGTGTATCGTCCCAACATTGAATATTGCATTGTAATACGAATTTTTATGCAATAACAATGAAAACAATTATAGTGTAAGTCACCCAAAAATTCAATTATACACCTATGCGAAGTTAGCCCCCAATTTTTCTAGCCCCCAATTAGATAGGATTTTACATGTATAGTATTTTGATTATAACAAGAGAACCAGTCAACCGATTTCGATAAACAATGCCCGATTCGAAATCTCTTTCGAATTCCGCTAAAACGCCAAAATAATGGGAAGGTACACCAAAATAACACAAAAATTACCTGTTTTAAGTGGTGATAACTCGTAAACGATGTACCCCATTATCAAGATCTATATGTCATTCGATTCGTCATAGTTTCTTCTATCGAAATCACAAAATGCCCGATTTCAATTCTCTCCCGTTAATCTTGTACAGCCCTCTGAATGACACCGTGTTCCGTGTGGCTTCTTTGTTTATGCACGTGTGAACGCCCGAAAGTCTAGCCCCCAATATGAACAAATTAATTTAAACTAAATCGACTATAATTCGAGAACGGTTTGGCGGATATTAATGTTTTATATCTCAAACGAAAGCTGAATAACTATGTCGAAATGCCCGATTCGAAATATTTAAGGATTTTGAATAAAACACAAAAAATGAATTAATCAAATAAGTCAATTATCTCCTCTGTTAATTGACCAATTTTAGTCATCAACATCTCGATCGAAAGTATGATCTACAATGAATGCGAAGGCGGAAATGCCCGATTTCAACATTTACTAATTACCTACGTACGGTTATTTAAATGACTCCAAGTACCTACCGACTGGAAGTCTAGCCCCCAATACGAAAAAATTAATTGAATTGATTAAATTCGCTTTAACTAAAGAATGGTTTGACCGATTTTAATGTTATATATCTCAAATGAAAAGCTTGCGTCTGGCTGAATGTAGAAGATATAAACATTAAATTAACAAGGCGTATACACGTATAACATTCTATTACATGAAACTATAAGTGCATTTTTCTCGAAACATCCTTTTTACATCTGGTTAACACGATTCCTAAAAAACTACTCATTCGATTGACTTGAAATTTGAACTACACTTTCAAATAGCATTGTATGACCTACAGAGAAACTGATACGATATATACATGATTGTTTTTTTGAGATAAACTTATCGATTTGAAGAACACAATCGATTATCTTAATTTGACTAGGCGCCATTTTGCCAATAATATTTTTTTTGCTTAGTTCTAGTTCAAACGATAATCACAAGTAGATACATATATAGAAAAGAACATCATTTAATTTTTGAAAAGAACATCATAATTTGGTAGCAAAAAATTCCCAAAGAAATCATTATATTTGATACAAAAAAAAGATACTCCCCCATTAAAAAGTTTGAATTACATTATACTAGTATTATTTGGAGTGGTTTACACTCAATTTCAAATTCTTTCATGTTTTGACAATGTTGATAATTAAAGCTTTATAATTTTTCAAGCACAAAATGCAAAAATTTATTGAATAGTACCGTTTTTCAAGCACAAATCCAGTGAGTAGCGTTCAAACGGTTTTTATCTGGAAAAATTACACCGTTCAAATCGCGAATTTTCCCGATATGTTTTGGTCAATTAATAGAATTGAAAACGACTCACCGAATAGATGTTGTTTCCCTTGGATTTTCCTTTGAAGCTCAGCTGGAAAGAAAAGATAAATTAATTTATTGTGACAAAAAAAAAAGAATTAATACGATACCTTCACATCCTTCAACATCCATAAAATAGCAATCCCAAGATGTCCTATGTCACATCACTAATATCACCTAACACTTAGCGTAAATATGGCACGCATTTATCACTTAATTTAAGTAATAAGTTTTATTTTTCTAAACTACTTTATCACCCTGAAATGCCTGCATATCAACTAAAATGCGTTATTAGCGAATCAACTTCCAAACATCCCCTCCTTAATTTATTGTGGGAAGAAGGAATACTGGAGGTGAATAAACAAAAAATGTAAAGACGACGGGCCGAAGCGGTTTTAAATTGTTTTTTGGTTTTAAAACTCAACCTTTCAATAAAAAAATTACTCGTTTTCTCGAAACATTTCAAATAAAACTTACCTCATTTTACTAAAATAAAACACCTATGCGAAGTTAGCCCCCAATTTTTCTAGCCCCCAATTAGATAGGATTTTACATGTATAGTATTTTGATTATAACAAGAGAACCAGTCAACCGATTTCGATAAACAATGTCTCATTCGAAAGCTCAATACGAAAGTGGAAATGCCCGATTCGAAATCTTTCTCGAATTCCGCTAAAACGCCAAAATAATGCGAAGGTACCTAAAAATAACACAAAAATGACCTTTTTTAAGTGGTGATAACTCGTAAACGATGTACCCGATGATCAAGATCTATAGGTCATTTGATTCGTCATAGTTTCTTCTATCGAAATCACAAAATGCCCGATTTCAATTCTCTCCCGTTAACCTTGTACAGCCCACGGAATGACACCGTCTTCGGCTCGTTATTTACGCACTTATGAACGCCCGAAAGTCTAGCCCTCAATATAAAAAAACTAATTTAAACTAAATCGACTATAATAAGAGAACGATTTGACGGATTTTGATGTTTTATATGTATGTCAATCGATAGCTTTCGCCTGGCTGAATGCAGTTGTCGAAATGCCCGATTCGAAGTATATAAGAATTTTGATTAAAACACAAAAAACGAATTAATCAAACACATCAATTATCTCCTTAACTAATTGACCAATTTTAGTCATCAACATTTCGATCGAAAGTATGATCTGCAATGAATGCGAAGGTGGAAATGCCTGATTTCAAAATTTACTAATTACCTGCGTACGGCTATTGAAATGACCCCGCGAATCTAACGACTAGAAGTCTAGCCCCCAATGTAAAAAAATTAATAATTTAAACTAAATCGACTATAATAAGTAATAAGAGAACGGTTTGATGGATTTTAATGTTTTATATCTCAAACGAAACCATGCGTCTGGCTGAATAATTATGTTCAAATGCCCGATTCGAAATATTTAAGAATTTTGAATAAAACACAAAAAATTAATTAATCAAATAAGTAAATTATCTCATTTATTAATTGACCAATTTTAGTCAATATCATCTCGATCGAAATTACGATTCACTGTGAATGCAATGATGTAAATGCCCGATCTCAAAATTCGCTGATTAAATGCGTACGGTTGTTTAAACAACTCAGTGAGTGGTCTGATTTTGTCTATCACATTCTTCAACATTTTTATTTTTATTGTCACTTATGCATTCTTTATGGAATATTCGGAAAACATTTTAACTTTTGTAATGAAGAGAAGAATATATTATACAATTAGAAGGAAAATTTGGAAAAGTTGAAGAAATATTAGCTATAATAGAAAATTTTAAAAGAATTGTAAAAATTGAAAGAAATGTAAATTAGCACCTTGCCCCTGAAAACTTTATTTATATTTCAATATAAACAACAGAGTTATGGGTTGGGGCGCTTTTTGTATGAAACTATATACAGCTTAAAATTTAAAATTTGAAAAAGAAGAGTAGAAAACTAGTAAGAACAACAATAAGGTAGAAATACTAAAACCAAAAATGAAAAAAAGATTTTCTGTTTTAGTACAAATACATTTTAAATCAGTCTATTACTTTGTTCGTTTGTTTACATCCTTTATTATGATTAGTAGAATATTTCAAACATTTTCACATTAACTTGTTCTCTAGAAATAATCCGTTTACAAAAAATAATTTTTTATGTAAGTGGGGAGTTAAAAAAACTAGTAGACTTCGAGGCAGTAAAGTCGCCGGAGTCGTTTAAACAATCGTACGTACTTGATTAGCAAATTTAGAGATCGGGCATTTCCATTTTCGCATTCACCATGGATCATATTTTCCATGGAGATGTTGACGGCTAAAATTGGTCAAATAATAAAGGACATAATTGACTTATTAGATTAATTAATTTTTTTTGTTTTATTCAAAATCCTTAAATATTTCGAATTGGGCATTTCGACAACTGCATTCAGCCAGGCGAAAGCTATCGATTGACATATAAAACATTAAAATCCGTCAAACCGTTCTCTTATTATAGTCGATTTAGTTTAAATTAATTTTTTTATGTTGGGGGCTAGACTTTCGGGCGTTCATAAGTGCGTAAACAACTTGAGACATTGTTTATCGAAATCGGTTGACTGATTCTCTTGTTATAATCAAAATACTCTACATGTAAAATTCTATCTAATTGGGGGCTAACTTCGCATAGGTCAATTATACATAGAGTTATCTGATCTATATTATCTGATCTATATTATCTGCGATTATCGTTTAATGTCATTAAAAGCATCAAATGAACAAAAAAGTTGTTTAAATTACAAAGTTTCTTTTACAAACGAATTTAAATATCTTAACGTGATGAAATATTTAAAAGACTGAGTAGCCAAGAAAGCGAATTTGATTACGGAAGAAGTTTTAACGAGTACATTCAAATCAGTTTAAAATGAAATCAAATATTTGTATTTAATACTGTCTTCAAAGGGTGAATGTTTACATAAGAGTTGCAATAGAAAAATAATTGTATAAATTGTATTTAACGAGCTTTGTGTGAAGTTATAAAATTAGAGATAATTGTATAAATGTTTTGATAACTATGTTGTTTGTGAAGTAAAATTATACTGTTATATGAATGAAAATTGTGTAGCTTTTTAACAGAAACTGGTTACTGGTAATTCCCGATTAGTTAGCGTCCAGGCCGTATTCGCTTTGAGACAAAAACAAATTCTCGTTAACGTTCCCGGCAATCTCTCCCACAATTTTCTTTAATGGGGATATTAAGCGTTGAGGACGCGGTCGCGACGTTCGCGTACGTTTGCAGAACTCAGATCGTCTAATTTCGTTTAAGTTTCCCGCATTGTTCGGCCAGATGCCGCTCTAACGGGCGAACAAGGAAGCGGTCGTGCTAGATTTTAGCCCGTACCGGCGAGAGCGGAATAAGAAACGCGATAAATTAGCGGAGGAAGGCGAGGAGCGATTGGCTCGCGCGGTCGTTACTTCGTCCCGGAGTTGACAAACTCGCGGAAAAAGGCGATAACGCCCGGAGATGAGCTCCGCGATCCTTAACCGTACCGCGGAATGTCGCGCATTATTTTACCGGGAAAAAATAAACTACATTGCGAGGCCTAATCGAAAACGGGTAAGGAGCCGGACCCGGCGTACAATTTGTAATAATTGATTATCCGCAGGAGGTAAGCGACTCCGCTTGAAATGTGGAGTCGATTTTATGGAGCGTTTCGCGGAAACGCGTCGCTCTGACGATGACGCCAGCTGGCGCTGTTTTCTGCTGCTCCTGCTGCTGCCGTTGCTGCTGCTATTCACTCCAACCTTCTGGTGCAGCTACCCAGAAGGAATACTTATAGATCCGCAATACTGATTTACGACTCGCTGATTTACTGGGGTTGTCGCGACTCGCTGATTTCAAAAGCTAGAACGACTTTCGAGCATTGTTTTATGTGTCCCGGTGATCTTTTCTGACATTTATTTGCAAGCGTTCAACCCAACATACTTTTCGAAATCTTAAATTATCCATTTTCTCTACTTCACTTTTAAATACATTCAACATTTTGCAATCAAACTACTCTCCTTAGTACACCATGAAATTGTATAATGACAAAAATTTATGTCATTATTAAAAAAAAAAAAAACCTGTTTTGTTTTAATTTAAGTTTAGTTAAGCGTGATTTCATTTGATTTACTGTTTAAGTGAGAGAATTAACACAAGAATCGATTACAAGAGCTTGTTAAATTTCTTAAACATACATGTACAGGGTAGTAAATATTTCTTGTATTAAGGAGTAAAGAGAAGTGAGCTACTGAGTTGGAGTTAAAACATCAACAAAACGCGCGAGTTTATGCTCAACTACGTAATTTATTGCCAATTTAAAATTTACCTCGACCAAAAAGTTATTTACCCACGACGGCCGCTGTTAACTCAAGGTATTAACGATATTTATAGCTTCGTTTTACTGGATGTACACGGGCCTACAACTAGTAATTATGAGATTCAGATATTCACGGGCGATAAGCGATATTTATTAAGGGACCGATAGATAAGTCGCTGCTTTTTTCCACACTGTCCGGATTGTCGCCGATTAAAGATACACAGACCGTAAATCATTATCACTTTAGTCACATCGGAAACGATGACGCGGAAAATTTGCCGACTTGACATTTACATTGTTTTACATCTTTAAAATCGATTTAGTTGCAATTTAATAAGGATTAAAGTTACACATCTGGTTAGGTTTGTTTTGCGGAGCGTAAGAATGTTATTTACTAGATAGAATTCTGTTAACACAGTATAAAAAAGAAAGATATAAGCTTTCACTTGATATTATATCGATAAAGAGCTTTGTAATTACCATACGCCGCCGATACAGGTCGTAAAATATATTAATTAGTAAACGTAGATTAACGGCATAGAACAGCCTCGATAAATTGCAATTTTCCTCGCCCAAGAACTAAAGAAGTTGCCGTCCCTCAGTAGATGGCGTATTTGTGTTAGTGGGCAACAGATTCAAGATAACAGACGTATCCGCCAAGACTCATTAAGAGGGTAATTAAAATTCTTAGTTTACGGCGTCGGCGGTATTATTTCGTCGCGATTAGGTAATCATTATCGGCTTATTAATTACTACCCGAGCAAAAGCACAACGCTGAAGAGAGAAAGACAAAGATTAGAACGAGATTTGGTAAGCGACGGAAGTGATTCGGGAGCGACTCGAATCTGTAACGACAAACCATTAAATTTGATAAATGGACTAACTGGTTCGTCGTATCTACCATTAATGGACAATTTGGGTTTTATCCACGTCGATATCTTGAGGTCCGTTTTACTAATTAATAATTAAAAAGTTGATCAGTCTCCAACGCGCGATCTCATTTCTTTTCTAAAATGACCGCATCTTGATCTAGTAGAACCTAAATACTAAACGATATGATGTAATACCTCTGATAAATCCATTAGAAAACTATAATAAATCTACTAATCTATCTGTTTAAATCATTATTTTTACATTTATACTTAATCTTTGTTTACAACACTACAAGCACCACACAAGTTACTACTATATGTAAGATGGAAGGCAATACTACTTAATGTTTTCTGCACACCGAAACATTTTTCGCAAAAAATTGTAGATAAACCTCATAAATAGCTACAAAAGAAAGAAACAAGTTGTTCTAAGGATATTTTTGCTTCCTAAATTTTTCTATTTCTAAGTGATGAGCATCGCGTTTTAATCATCCTGTTCATAAACAGTAAAAAACAATCTTTAAAGACGGTCGGCGACAGTATCAAGTTTCTGGGTATCCATCTTAACTGTCATTTAAAGATGAATACAACCATAATAGAATTGCAGAAGAAACTGGCCACTGCATTCACGTCACATTGCGTGTAAGTATGGTAAGTACTTATCCTACGGCAAAACTGCCGGACTTTCTTTCGCGTAGGATGGTTCCAACAACATCTATAGGGCGATAATGTAGCAGAACTGTCGTTTCTCATATGAAAGAACCGCCTGGACAAGCAATTATAGAAGGTCATTCATCAGCGGCGGTTTATATTATAACGGCTGTGTGATGTGAGTATAACGTCATGCATTATAATTTAATGATTAGTTCATATGGCAAAAATTGCACAGCACATCTTATCCATTGTAATGACTAATGACACACTATATCAAAACATTTTTCTATCATTTCGGCTATACAAAAATTTACACGGTTTTTCATCGCTTTTTGAATTATGAAGCCATTATTTTACAGATACCTCGAGTGGTCACTGTAGCACACCAGCTTAAATGACTTTTGTGAGAGACTTCGACTATTTAGGTTGTTTCACAAAAGAACCAATACAGAGCTGGGGTATGTAAAGGAACCCAAAATGTACTAAGTACTTTTACACGTATATTGCTTATTGTAAATCATAATTATATAATTTTCCATGTTCGTTTTGTTTACTACCAATTTTGGGCTACGCCTGGAAGATAATAACGAAACAAAGGAACTAAATATTCTTGTTTTGCATTTTCATAACTCTCTCCTATTTCCTTGTAATCTAGTATTGTTACAGAATTACACTTTGTACCTCTTCTTCTTGCAATGCTTGTCCAGAAATTAATGTTTGCGATCACATTTTCCTTTTTTTGTCTATTCTTCGAAGTGGATTATAGCCTCTATGTTGTGCAATACCATTATCGAATATTTCGGAGCCAGGACTTTTTTTTCTGCCGATCCCTCTTTGCCCTTCTAATTTGCCCTGAATTATTAATTGGAGATATTTATACTTATCATGTCGGATGACATGTCCCAAATATGCAGTTTCTCATTTCATTGTGGTAAATAGTTATTTACATTTGTTATTCTCGCAGTCCAAGGGATTTTGAATATTCTGAGCTATGTCCACATTTCGAATGCTTCCAGTTTATTTATTACACTTGCTTTTAAAGTCCACCATACAGAAGCACCCACCATACGTAACATTACACGAACCTCAATCTTAAGGTGAGATCGCAGTCTAAACATCAAAATACGCTTCTGAATTTTTTAAATGCCTGTCTAGGTATTTGAATTTATCTACTCTTTGTATTCATGTATTATTGACTGTCAAACCTAGACGGAAACTGATCGCTTAATCTTTTTAGCGTTGCGAAGTCCAAATCTTCGTGAACAAGTAGTTGTTCCAATAGCAGTAAGCTTTTATTAATGAACAATACTTTCCAATCATTCATATACACGAACTGTAGAAGAGTTTCATGAAAATATCAAGATCCCTAACAATCAATGCCTAACAATTTAACAATAACGAGATTAACCTTTCATTTCCGTGTATGCATATCAGATATCAGTTTCAGACAACAGAGAGACTGGCCGTAATGAGTGACGGTTAACTGGTTTAGTCTAGAAGGTGATGGTGAGTTTGCCTTCATAAACTTGACACTTCATCTTTCCAGCGTTTTCGGGATGTGCCCACCGGTTTTTTCGCATGCATTCTAGCGTTAAGAGTTCAATTTGGTAATCTCTCTTATTTAATTCTGCTAAAATGTCCTGCTTATTACAGCGTTTGTAGTCTGATGAACTGTACAAGGTAGGCTGCTCAGAGGTGTTGATTCAATTCGTTGATAATTCGTTCCGTGAGAGCATGACAAGCCACACGCATTACAGTAAACACAGCATTGAGCTCGACTGGAACAGAAAATAAATTTTTTTTTAGAAGTATCACCCTTTATAACACAGCTTGGAATATGGACAATCACAGAGAGTACTGAGCATATTTAAGAGTACAGTATAAAGAAGAAAGCCGGAGCCGATTAAAGAAAAGAATACATACTTTAGTACTCTCTGTGATTGTCCATGTTCCAAGCTGTGTTATAAAGGTTGATTCTTCTAAAAAAAATTTATTTTCTGTTCCAGTTTACTATAATGCGTGTGGCTTGTCATGCTCTTGTCCTATCACTGATCCAACCCCTATGGCATACCTCTTCGTTTCTGAGTACACTTGTTATCTTGACTCACTTCTACGCATAATGTTAATATCGTCTGCGAAAGCACACTTTTAGTTGTTTTTAACTGCCAATGTCTATTTGTCTTATTATATATGTCAATGCCAAATTGAATAAGGTGGGTGTCAACTAGTCAACTCCCTGTTTTAGTCCTCTTGATATGTTAAAAGTATCGGTCCACTGGTTTTGTATCTGTACAGTTTCGCTGTTGTGTCCTTAGTTTATTTAGATCTATAGAGTCATAAGTTTAATGGCGATAATCACGTTTTAGCTACAATTTTATTTGGTTGTTAATATGTGATCTATAATTGACCTGCTCCTTGTAAACCCTTTCTGATATTCACTAGTAATAATACCTTCAAGTCGAAGTATAAGATATTTATTGATTATATATGACATATATTATATGTCATTATATTTGTGGACAGTGCAGAAAAGATAATAACTTTTGTACTTAAGTTTGTCTCTTCTTTGGTACACCGTACAGATGATGCTTCTTTTCCACTCGGCGAGGATTTCCTCCTGACACATCTTTGTTAGAAGTATCTGTGTGTTCTGTTAGGTGATTACCGTTGAATTTATATATTTCTGAAGAAGTTTCATCAATATCTGGTGCTTTGTTATTGGTTTGTCTCTACTTTCTTGTAAAATTAGGGGTTCTGTATTTTCTTGATCAGGATCTGCTTGCCAGCCTTGATCATGTCGTGTTTCTCTTCCCTAATCTTTCCCCAGTAATGTTTTGAAATAATCTTTCCAAATAAATTTTGCTTCTTAGATATTGTTGACTGTTTGACCTTGATCATTTCTCTATAGACTTGTCTTTGGTTTAGATCATTGTCCAGAATATTTGTAAATCTATACGCTCCTCTCCATTCTATCTGTTAGATTATTTTCATACATTATTTTCTTGTTTCTATACAGTTTGTCTGCTCTCTTTCTTACTTCATTAAACTCACTTTATCTGTCTCTGGTTGTTCTTTGTATATATCTAGCATGTGTCTCTTCTGCATAACATTCCATTCTGTCTGTTAAATTATTTTCATACATTCTGTTCTTGTTTCTGTACAGGTAGTCTGCTCTCTTTCTTACTTGATTAAACTCACTTTATCTTTCTCTGGTTGTCCTTTGTATATATGTATCTTGCAAATCAAAAAATGTGACATTCGTTATCAAACCAGGCAGCTCATTTATTTTTCTCTTTGTTCCCACTGCTGTAACTACTGCCTTGTTATTCCAGTAATCTTCGACAGTTGTTGATCTTATTTCTCATTCTAATTTTTGGAAAATTTAGTCTATACATATCCAGCTTCTCTATTTTCTGTGTCCGTCTGGGTACTATTCTTAGATATTGGACATATAAAGTTAGTTTGCTCTAGGGAATATTCTGAGCCATAGTATGTTCTTCTTTTTGTTTTGACATCTAGCATGCCACTCACAGTTCTTTTGTTTATCATAAAGTCGCTTTGGTTTGTTGTGCTTCCAGTGATATTTATATTGCATGTTGAGCTTATCGTGCCTGTAAAGTGCTCCTCTTTACCTAGTTAGGCATTCATACCTACCAGGATCATTTCGATGTCGTTGATTGATTATCATAAAGCTAAGCGAGTTATTATAAACTTTGTCTAAGAGTTGGTAAAACCTTTCTTTGATATCCTGCTTTTGCTCCTTTGCGGGGCAGTGACGTTTGGTTTTAAACTTATAATCTACTATAAACGCCATGCCAAATTCTCTAATTCCTCCCTCTTCTCCACTAAGAAATACCTTTGTTTCTTGTATAGCCATCATTATTACATTTCCTTAGTTCGTTGAGTAATGAATCGTCTCCGAAAGTTCTCTCCAGTCCGAGGCATTTCTTTAGGTTCCATAACAGTATGTTTTTGCTAAAGACGTCTCTTTTATCTAGACTTTAACAACCTCAGCTATACCTATTGATAATAATATTAAAATGTATAGCTCGGAGAGGGGCGTTTGTTAAATAAAACCTGTACACAAAGAAAAAAATAATGTTTTACATTCGAAAAAGAAATTCTAACTGTTCGTTCGTAACCACTCGACTCTATAATATTTATTTCAATATCCCGCGAATTTAAATTGGAAATTTTCGCGTGAAACCACACCTGCTCTTTCTCGCGAAACCGGGCTCGCGTTCGTGTCATTAACATAACATTTACCTGCGATTTAGAATTATAACAATACAATAAAACTTCATTGATTTACAAGGTGTAACAGTTGCAGCAGGTGGTCAGCAGTTCATAACCGGATTTTTCAAAAACCCACCATTTAAGATTATGAAGACGTTTTCCCGCTATTCCCGGCTAATTCTTGCTTAATCTGCATCGACCATCTTATTAGGCATTACTTTTAGCACGAAGCTTTAAACCCTAAACGTATATGCTAATGCAGGAAATAAGCGGGCGTTTAAAAATAACTATTAAGCTGACATCGCCGGCAAAGTCTTTAACTTTACTAAATTACAGTCGTTGATAGGACATATAACCACATCCTTATTTCTTCTACGTTTTGTAATTACTGCACGAATTGTCCGTTTAGGAAATTTTACTGAAATGGTACTAATAAAAATGGTTAGCAATATAATGCAATATGTTCATTTATATGTGGGTTAAAATATCTTTACCTAATTCCATTATGAAAATTAAATTTTATATGTCTTTCTGATGTTATGTAACGTCACTTTTTTTATAATTAGTGATGTAATGATTTCATTACATCTCTAGTGATGTAATGAATTCCATTATCTAACTACAAATTGATCTATCTTTTTATGCTGGAAAGAACAAAAATATTTGTTTCTCATGGTGTATTCAGTGTGGAAATTAGAGTACATTGGAATGACCCCATAAAATATGCAGGACGTCTCAACTAGCGATGTTATAAATCTTTCGGATGTTAGAACAGTTTGAAGTTTGAAATTGAGGGTACCGCGCCGAGTTCTTCGGCTGGGGCACGTCACGTCATGCGATTATCGTAAATACCGACCGGTTAATAAGCGGTTATAAAATGTACCGGGGCGACTTATTTATAACGTCGCAGCGAACGGCGAGCGCGTGTATTTCATGGGACCCGTATAAAGCTTAAATCCGGACCCCAGAGAGAGAGATCGCCGGCGCAAATAACGACAATCGAGGCCGAATCTGTCGAACCTATTTGTCGGATCGTACTTTATACACGCGCCGATGTGTGAATCTGCCCGGTTTTCAAGGTGTGTATACATAATATGAACAAAACTCGAAGAATTGTAAATAAAAATGTCAATATAAATTTACGATTTTTATTGTTAAAATAATAAATATTTTTTACTAAAAAAAAAAAAATAACGATATTATAAAAATTGCTGAGTTATGAAACGTTTCTTTTTTTGTATAAAAGCAGGTGTTTTTTTAATGTGTAAGTGTGAAACGTCCTCAATTGCTGACAGTCTACGTTTGCCTTCATCACACAACTTTTAAAGACGACAAAGCTGCTATTATCATCATTACCATTACACAGTGACCGAAAGAATGGTACCTCTTATTAATTTCGTTGCAGCATATGTTTTATGGTAAACACCTGACACCAAAAATTTTTGGAAATTCATTAAAAATGTATTGAAGTATATTCTTGGAACTTTTTTAGTATCATGTGAAGCGCATTGTAATAATTGGATACCACAAAGTAGTAATTAAAAACTCATTTATAATATATCTTCTCTCTATATGTATACGTTCCATCAGCTGTTAGGTAGTTTTTGTGTGACTTTACCGCTAACGGTTCTATGAAAATTATCGCTCGGATATCTCAACAAGTGCATAATGCGGATCTGGTTTGCCACGAGATAAATAAACTTCAATTCTTTACGATGCAACTAGGTTATGATCGAGGAAGGTTCGCGATGTAAATTATTGTTGAACGGGCTCCTCTACCACAATAAAGATCTCCTAATTGGTTCATTTGTCAAGGGCTGTGTTTGTATGCGTGACCTTATCTGAAAACCGAGGCCCCTATACGCGTGTGTACTGCACTAGAGTTTGCCAATCTGCATATCAGTCTTGTAGATGGACCACGCCACCATGCAAGAAGAACAGAACCGGATTTCACTACAATTTCAATGAATGCTACGATGAATTCATGTTCATATAAAAACAACTAATTAAACCATATTTTTTTTAAATTACATCCTCGTAATAAACGTTCTTATTTCGAGTAATTAATTGGCCCTTTTTATAAAGAAGTTTTAAATGTATTTGTATCTACAAATTAATCCAGCCCTGTGGGGTTTGTGTGGGTGCGGCTTTAAACACAGAGGAATCCGGCCAGAAGAAAACGCACTCAATCACATCGTCCATGTTTACATTACTTACAGCCAATAGATACACATCAAACAAGATCAATTCTTTAATAAGAACCGCGCAATAAATTCAGACTAAGCCGGGCTCCGGTTCAACTTACAACGGGGCCTCGTAACGAAGAGATTATGAAAAAGGCTTTACATACGTCATATATCGTTACGTTCTTATCGATAGGTTTTGTATACGTGCCTATAGTAGTAAATAACAACTTTTAATGGCATATTGAAACCAATTGTTTATAAGTATAAAATTTATACATTAAAAGTTCAAATTACAACAGGACCTCGTAACGAAGAGATTATAAAAAAGGTTCTACATACGTTATATATTGTGACGTTCTTATCGATAAGTTAATAACAACTTTTAATGACACATTGTTAACAATTGTTTATATCTATAAAGGTTATACATTACAAAACCTTATACAGGATATTTTAGTTAAAAAGCCTATCCAGCTGGTAATTATCATTAAAAAGCATTTGGAATGTTAGTAGGTAGCTTTGAGGAATTTTGTTTATATAATATATTATAATATACTGCCTATCTGGTACAACGGAACTCGAATAAATGGATAATGTTATGTTAAGGAGCAAAATAAGTGTACAAAATTTAAAAATTTTAATTTAGATGGCGTTACCATAGGTTAGCTTAATGATTTTTAGTACGCAATACAACGTTAAATTATAGAGCAAGGTTTTCTTTTCCCTTCAACGAAATAAATCTAATATCTAAATAGCTCAAAATAAAAGTGAATTACATAAAAAATTTAAAGATTTTGGATTACTCATCGTTGCTGTATGTTTATTGCACTCAGCAAATCGGGAAGCCCCTAATTTTTAAATATTCATCAGTATATCAAGACAGTTTCGTGAGTCGAGTTTGTCGTTGTATTATAATTAGTATTGTTAGCACCTATCTGCTATATTAAGCTCTTTAGTATTGGTTACATTTATCAATATGGATAAGTGGCTTAAAAGAACATCAGAAAAGTGTAGAAATAGTGAATAAAAGAACCAGTGTTTAATTATATTAACTGTGTAAATATTGGATACAACATCACGGAGGTCTATACTGAACCGATTTATCAATGTGAATTCTGTTTTGAAAATTCTACGTTATTTGACTGCCGTCGAATCACAAAAATTTCTACGTTAAAAAACTAAACTAAGATATCTATCTTTCATAAATTGAATGAAATGAAAGAAAGCTCCATAGAAAATAACTACTTTTACTTTCCTTTTTAACCAACTTAAAAATAGCACAGTGTAGATGACCTCATACAATAGGATGCAGAGTTATTTTTACTTTTTGCAAAAGATATGATGAATTGCATTTTAGGCGAGCACGTTGTTAAATAATAAGATGCCATATCACACCTATGCGAAGTTAGCCCCCAATTTTTCTAGCCCCCAATTAGATAGGATTTTACATGTACAGGGTGTCCCGTTATGCGTACGGAGCGGCTGTATCTCGACAACGGTAAGGCCTAGAGGTTTGGGAAAAAAATCTTTATAAGCAAAGTGACCAAGAGAAATAGCTGGAAATTATTTTGAAGTTCGTAATTCGACCGCTAGCGGGCGTAACTGCCATTGAGAAACATAAAATTGCCGCTATCTCAGAAACTTAGACGATGAGCTATAATTTTGACAACATGATTTAATAGCTTGGATAATACCGCACCGCTTTTATTTTGTGATATTTCTCATATCTGTCATAATAAGGGAGGGGGAGGTCAATGCGTTTTCATATGTTTACATTTTAATATCTCCTGGACCATTCAACCGACTTGAATGTTTTTGGTGTTGTTTGAAAGAGCATTTTATGCTCTTTTTAAAGATATTTTCAATAAGACCGTTTGCTTTAAAACAAATAAGCTAGAGGGCGTTATCTACAGCGATTACATATTTTTGTGATTTTTGAAGAAAAGTTAAATGGAACGATACTATTTACTTCACAGATTCTTAGTCACCTTAAAATTTGGTAAATTTTAGTGAAAACCGCATCTCGATATCGCCACCCGTTCTCGAATTATAGAAGAAAATGTTAAAAACTCGAGTGCCATCAATCGGATCCAGTTACCTCATCGGTAAAAACAAATCACATAACCATGGTAACTGTAAACATGTCATTTACCAACGCAGAAGCGTATGATTGATAGAGCGTATGATGATTTATTTTCAATGTTTCGAATACGATGCAATTGCATGGCAAAAATGTGCAATGCAATTACGACAAAGAAAGACATTTTTCTTTAAAGTGTTTTTAAGATTGATTTAGCGATTACGGAAAATTTGGCAACGTGTAGCCCATTCAGACATCTCTATGAATTCGTAAATCACATTGGTGCGCAATGCATGGAGTTCACACATAATCTGGGAACTCCGAAAACAATTGTCCACAAGATTTCTCAAGAGAATAATATCTCCACCACGTTGTTTTACATCAGGTCTTAACAGATACCGATTATGATAACAGACTGAACTATTATCATTGACTTTTAAATATGATTTGGACAAATCCAAACCTTTTATCATAAATGCTATGGATGCATGAAGCATCTGTCCACAAGCTGGTGTAAACTTGCATAATATGCATTCTTGGTTCGAGCAAAACCCACATTGCTTTCACCCCTTTATTTATTGCGTAGACTAAACGGCCTGACTTTTCAAGAAAAACCAATAACCAGGGAAAATATGACAAAACACTAAATACCAGTAGAAACGTGTCCAGGGCCGAGACTTAAGCTTTTAAGTTTTTTTTCGTCGAAACTAGATTAAATAAATGATCGAGGTTTATGGAAGGCATTTCGCACATTAGTGAGCTATTTTTGCCAAAACTTTAAGTTATTCTAAGTGTTTTGGTTTTTTTTGTTTTATTATCATTGTTGATATTTCATTGATCCGTTAGCTTTTAAACACGCCTCAAAAGTAGTTTTGAAGCAGTTCTAAGCTTGGATAAAGTGTGAAGGAAGGGTCTAGATAATAAAATTTTTGTGCTCTCTTATTTGTTTCCTAAGGTAACTTGATCCGATTAAGATATACGAATTTTTAACATTTTCTTCTATAATTCGAGAATGGATGGAGATATCGAGATGCGGTTTTCACTATTATTTAGCAAATTTTATAGTGATTAAGGGTCTGTGAAGAAAACAGTACCGTTCCATTTAACTTTTTTTCAAAAATCACAAAAATATGTAACCGCTGCAGATAACGCCCTCTAGCTTATTTGTTTTAAACCAAGCGGTCTTACTGAAAATATCTTTTAAAAGACCATGTAATGCTCTTTCAAACAAGACCAAAAATATTCAAATCGGTTGAACGGTCCAGGAGATATTAAAATGTAAACATTTGAAAACGCATTGGCCTCCCCCTCCCTTATTATGACAGATATGAGAAATATCGCAAAACAAAAGCGATGCGGTATTATCCAAGCTACTAAATGGTGTTGTCAAAGTTATAGCTCATCGTCTAACTTTCTGAGATAGCGGGAATTTTATATTTCTCAATGGCAGTTACGCCCCCTAGGGGTCGAATTACGAACTTCAAAATAATTTCCAGCCATTTCTCTTGGTCACTTTGCTTATAAGGATTTTTTTCCCAAACCTCTAGGCCTTACCGTTGTCGAGATACAGCCGCTCCATACGCTTAACGGGACATCCTGTATAGTATTTTAATTATAACAAGAGAATCAGTCAACCGATTTCGATAAACAATGTCTCATTCGAAAGCTTAATCTTTGACCAATACGAAAGTGGAAATGCCCGATTCGAAATCTCTTTCGAATTCCGCTAAAACGCCAAAATAATGCGTAGGTACACGAAAATAACACAAAAATGACCTTTTTTATGTAGTGATAACGCGTAAACGATGTACCCGGTGATCAAGATCTATACGTCATTCGATTCGTCATACTTTCTTCTATCGAAATCACAAAATGCCCGATTTCAATTATCTCCAGTTAACCTTGTACAGCCCTCGGAATGACACCGTGTTCCGTGTGGCAAAAAATTAATTTAAACTAAATCGACTATAATTAGAGAACAGTTTGGCGGATTTTAATGTTTTATGTCTCAATCGAAAGTTTATGCTTGGCTAAATGCCCGATTCGAAATATTTAAGGATTTTGATTAAAACACAAAAAACGAATTAATCAAACACATCAATTATCTCCTTAACTAATTGACCAATTTTAGTCATCAACATCTCGATCGAAAGTATGATCTACAATGAATGCGAAGGTGGAAATGACCGATTTAAAAATATACTAATTACCTACGTACGGTTATTTAAATGACTCCAAGTACCTACCGACTGGAAGTCTAGCCCCAAATGCGAAAAAAATTAATTTTGATTAAATTCGCTTTAACTAAAGAATGGTTTGACCGATTTTAATGTTATATTTCTCAAATGAAAAGCTTGCGTCTGGCTGAATGTAGAAGATATAAACATTAAATTAACAAGGCGTATACACGCATAACATTGTATTACATGAAACTGTAAGTGCATTTTTCTCGAAACATCCTTTTTACATTTGGTTAACACGATTCCTAAAAAACTACTCATTCGATTGACTTGAAATTTGAATTGCACTTTCAAATAGCATCTTTCTATCGAATGACTTACAGAGAAACTGATACGATATGCACATGATTTTTTTTTTTGAGATAAACTTATCGATTTGAAGAACAAAATCGATCATCTTAATTTGACTAGGCGCCGTTTTGCCAATAATATTTTTTTTGCTTAGTTCTAGTTCAAACGATAATCACAAGAAACGAACATCATTTGATTTTTGAGTTTCAGATTATTTCAGGGATAGATATTGTATCAACCAGCAACTTAGACAATCCACGCACCTACTTGGCTGAGGGACAATGTAAAGATTATTTTCTATAAACAATTCTTTTTAAATAAGTAAATATATCATGAAAGCATATGCAAAAGATTAAAAATCTTAAAAATTAAATTTTTATTTGATACAAAAAAAAGAGACTCCCCCATTAAAAAGTTTGAATTAGATTATACTAGTATTATTTGGAGTGGTTTACACTCAATTTCAAATTATTTCATGTTTTGACAATGTTGATAATTAAAGCTTTATAATTTTTCAAACACAAAATGCAAAAATTTATTGATTAGTACCGTTTTTCAAGCACAAATCCAGTGAGTAGCGTTCAGACGGTTTTTATCTGGAAAAATTACACCGTTCAAATCGCGAATTTTCCCGATATGTTTTGGTCAATTAATAAAATTGAAAACGACTCACCGAATAGATGTTGTTTCCCTTGGATTTTACTTCGAGCTCAGCTGGAAAGAAAAGATAAATTAATTTATTTTGACAAAAAAAAAGAATTAATACGATACCTTCACATCCTTCAACATCCATAAAATAGCAATTCCATGATGTCCTATATCACATCACTAATATCACCTAACACTTAGCATAAATATAGCACGCATTTATCACTTAATTTAAGTAATAAGTTTTATTTTTCTAAACTACTTTATCACCCTTAAATGCCCGCATATCAACTAAAATGCGTTATTAGCGAATCAACTTCCAAACATCCCCTCCTTAATTTATTGTGGGAAGAAGGAATACTGGAGGTGAATAAACAAAAAATGTAAAGACGACGGGGCGAAGCGGTTTTAAATCGTTTTTTGGTTTTAAAACTCAACCTTTCAATAAAAAAATTACTCGTTTTCTCGAAACATTTCAAATAAAACTTACGTCATTTTACTAAAATAAAACGCACTAATCGAATTTCAATGTTTAACAATTCCTGCAAAAGAAAGTCTATCCCCCAATATAAAAAAGATAATTTAAACTAAATCGACTATAATTAGAGAACGGTTTTACGGATTTTAATGTTTTATATCTCAATTGAAAGTTTGGGGGCTAGACTTCCAGTCGGCGGATTCATGGGTCATTTCAATAGCCGTACGCAGGTAATTAGTAAATTTTGAAATCGAGCATTTCCACCTTCGCATTCATTGTAGATCATACTTTCGATTGAGATGTTGATGACTAAAATTGGTCAATTAGTTAAGGAGATAATTGATGTGTTTGATTAATCGTTTTTTGTGTTTTAATCAAAATCCTTAAATATTTCGAAACGGGCATTTCGACGTACGCATTCAGCCAGGCGAAAGCTATCGATTGAGATATAAAACATTAAAATCCGTCAAACCGTTCTCTAATTATAGTCGATTTAGTTTAAATTAATTTTTTTATATTGGGGGCTAGACTTTCGGGCGTTCACACGTGCATAAACAACGAGGCGAACACGGTGTTATTCCGAGTGCTGTACAAGGTTAACGGGAGACAATTGAAATCGGGCATTTTGTGATTTCGATAGAAGAAACTACGATGAATCGAATGACGTATAGATCTTGATCATCGGCTACATCGTTTACGAGTTATCACAACTTAAAAAAGGTCATTTTTGTGTTATTGTCATGTATCTTCGCATTATTTTGGCGTTTTAGCGGAATTCAAGAGAGATTTCGAATCGGGCATTTCCACTTTCGTATTGGCCAAGGATTGAGCTTTCGAAAGAGACATTGTTTATCGAAATCGGTTGACTGGTTCTCTTGTTATAATCAAAATACTATACATGTAAAATGCTATCTAATTGGGGGCTAGAAAAATTGGGGGCTAATTTCGCATAGGTCCATATCACTATCTTATGATAGCGTTCGGCGTAAAATGGATGTTATAGTATTGGTACGTTAATTGAGACAATAAGAAGTAGTGTTCTGTTTACAATTTATGTTATTCATGTTTTAAAGGGCATAGTCATCAAGAGCATGTTCGGCTCATTTCAACCGTCACGTATGCTTCATGTTTGTTTCTATGTTTGAATTTTGATTTACGAACTACGTGTAATTTTGACACATGATAACTTATACTTTATCAAGAGGCAATTCCAGCATGTCCTTCAGGTATTTTCCTTTTCTAGTGAAAAAGTATAAAATTCGTTAAAAACTATTTTGAAATTGAAACTTCTTTGCTGCGGTAATTATGTATAATTTAAGTTTATTTAGCTACCACCACCAACCTATTTCAAAACATGCTTTCAGTGTTTCCATAACAAGCATCGACATCTTTAGTCAATTTACATTCTCTTAATGTTTCATTCCGTTTTGCTTAAGTATTATTAGGTAAAAGAAGCTAAAATGAGTCTCTCTCGTATAGCTTCACATTGTATAGCTTAACTACTCAACTTATTAAGTTTAATTCGATGTGTGTCAGCTGCTTTTGTATCTGCACTGCCAGCTTTACATCGTACCTAGTTTTATAACATACATTATTTCTTATTATGGAAACGCTATTACCAACCACTACTACCACTGCATTGGTTTTAGCAGTTACCGTTATGGCCAACTTTGTGTAAATGCTTCTGAATACCAGGATTCATATGCGTGTGGGGTAGTACAAAAATCAATTTCCTTGGTTATCCATCAACAGAAAACTACACATTTTGTTTTGAATATTAAGATTTTACCTTACATAACTGACGCACAGACGTACCAGCATTTAATTTACTGATGAACTCAGGTTAACTATTCGTCTATTTTCCATGGCTGCAGATAATTATGATGAAATTTTGGTATGTACACGACAAATGAGCAGAATTATGGAGTAATGAACCAGACTTAGGTACATAAAATACAGTGAAAGCACGTGCTTTAATAGTATGTTGTTTGTTTACAAAAATAATATATAGAACAAGAGCTATCGTTGGATCATAGATGTTAAAATGACTAATCTCTTCTATAATTTATTTTGCATCACCAACGAAACCAGCAAAATACTGCAAATCTAATTACGCTAATCTAATGTTTAAAAAGTACGTTCCAGAAATGCCGTTAGGGTAGTAGGCAAGGTCCTTGAAGCAGTATATGCCACTAAAGCCCGTAAAGAGGGGAATGAAGCTGTGGCTTACAGTCCTTTAGGTGTAGAAAATAAACTAATCTGTGTAACAAGACAGAAATCTGTTGTTTTGATCGCTTATTTATTTCGACAAATATAATATGTACAAATATAATATTAGTAAAGTAAGTGCAACGGTAGAAATTTAAATGAAAAAAAATAATCTAAAATAAAAGGAAAATGGCATGGCAAGATACAAAAGAAGTTCCACCAAAACGCTGATGTTGTGTCTGTTAATAAAACCGTTGAAAAATGGCTTCAAAATCAATATTCCTTATTCAGAAAAGGTTGCCCCATACAGAAAGAATATGCGAGGGGTTGACTTAGCGGAAAAGATGATGCAATTATACAAACTAGGTCGCAAATCAAACAAATAGTGGAAGAAAGTTTTCTATCTATCGCTTGCTTATTATAACAAGACATCGACTCAAAAATGTACCTCTACATCTTCCAGTAAAGGATACATTGAGAAGAATAGAGATGCAAAAGCGCACAAATAAAATTTGTCAAAAGTGTGACATTGCTCTATGCTCTAAATGATTTGTAATGTATCATTTTTTAAATATTTTATGTTATACACAATAACAACGTTTAGCATTTTTCTACAGGACTGATGAAAAGAGGAAATAACTGATGGTGCTTATATGTACCTCCAACCATAACAAAATGTTAAATTATGTTGTTTTTAAAATTTTCTGTTATAAAAGATAATTTTGAGTTTTGTAAACTTATAAAGTCACAAAAGTATTCCTATGTTTTAAAGTACTTTCAGAAAAAAAATCGTTACGAAAGGGTTATATTACCTAAAAATAATTGGAGTGGCTGTCTTCAGTATTCCTCCACAATGCAGCCATAAACTACTATATATGATTGTAGCTACATCATTGATCTTAAGACTACATAGAGCATAACATAATAGGGCTCCATGTTGATGATGTATGTAAATTATAGCATATTACCTATTAGACCACATTTAGAGGATACTGAATCAACGGCACTTACTAATTCTACTGCAGAAGTACCAATAACAGTAAAAGTTGTGCTAATTTCACTAATTCCATAGGCTGAGTAAAATTAAAGATTCTTAAAGCTATCTGGCATTTTGTAAAACCCAAAAAGGAGAAAATAAATATACCGATAACAACAAATTATATTATCGGTATAATTTCTTAGGATTGAAGTTAATTTTTCATTCCTATTTTTATACCTATTATTCTCCCTAATATCATTAATATACAGTGTCTCCCCGGATTGTGTCCCCGTAAGGTATAATTGACGATAAATTTTTGAATTCAAATTCCATCTTTTGCAATTAAAGTCTGGATGTCATAAAACGAAATATAACCAAGTTTTATGTCAAATATTCTCAAAGTACCAAAGTTAACGCAAGAAGTTTGTTAACCGTTGCAGGTAAAGTGGTCTTTCTGAGCAATGTGCAACAAAAGTTGATTAAGATAAAATGTTTGTTATGTTAAATTATAGTGATATGCCGAATTTTATTGATTTAGCATATAAAAGAAAAAATGAGCTTTTTCTTGAAAACTTTTTTCTAATATTCCGTTTTACAATAAAAACAAATGATCTGAGTTTTACATCACAACATAAAATATTTATAGTGCAGTGCTATGGATTGGGGAACATTAGTTACAATGCAGTGTTAAGGCAATTTGAGGAAAAATTTGGATTTTTGTAGATAAAAAAACAATTAAGAGAGTTGTTAAAAAATTTTCGGAAACGGGTTATGTGGAAAATAAAATGAAGGAAAAAAGCTTTTAGATGAACATGATGCGGGGTCGATAGTTGCAGTAACGAACGCAATGGATTACGGTGAGGTGTCGTTAAGAAAAAGGGCAGTTCAACACTATGAACACACTATCGAATTAGGTGATGAAGCAAAACAAAAGTAGATTATTGTTTGTGGCTTGGGTACAAAATTTTGAAAGGCAGAACTTTTTTAAAAAACATAATAGCATTGTTCACCACTAATGGAGTGGTTACATCACCAAATTGTCGATTCTAGTCAAAGACTAATCCACATTATCGCATAGCTTGTAAACGCCGGTAAATACTAGAAAATTGTTTATTTAATTATCTTCACGGCATGGATTTAGAAAAACGCAATAAATTATATTTTCAACAAGGTTGCGGCCCACATTCGACCATTTTAATTAGAAAGTTGTTAAATACGTTATTTGGAAAAAAATGGATTGGTAGATATGGCCCGTAACCATGGCCGCCAAGAAGTCCGGATTTATCTACTATGGATTTTTATTTTTGGGGTTATGTAAAACAAAAAGTGTACACTGAAAATTTTAATAACAGTTTAGACCGTTTAAAGCAAAAAATTGAAACTGTTATTAGAGAAATTCCGTTGGACCATATTAGAAAAAGTTATAAACAATGCCGGAAAAGGGCTGAATTATGTGCTAGTGTTGGTGTATCATTAGTTTAGTATCATTGAATAAGCTTTTATGTTAATTTAGTTTAGATCCAAAATGTTTTGTTAATCTTATGATTTAAAAATCTGCAGTTTGCTTTTATATCCTAAATTAATAAAATTCGGTATATCGCTATAATTTAACATAACAAACATTTTATCTTAATCAACTTTTGTTGTACATTGCTCAGAAAGACCACTTTACCTGCAACGGTTAACAAACTTCTTGCGTTAACTTTGGTACTTTGAAGACATTTGACATAAAACTTGGTTATATTTCGTTTTATGACAACCAGACTTTAATTGCAAAAGATGGAATTTGAATTCAAAAATTTATCATCAATTATACCTTACGGGGACACAATCCGGGGACAGACTGTATGTAGGATAAAACTAAGTGTTAACTTTTTTGTGTTAATAAGGAGACTGTTTATGACTTAAGTTAATTTTCCATTAGTTTTCTCATCAAATTGAAATTTAAAGCATTACAAATGAAAAATCGATAACATATTGCACAGTATATAGAATGTGGGTTGATAAATTGGGTTAATTGTAATTTTGCATATCCTTTTTTTAGTGAGTAACAACAAAGATTAGGATTGGTTATACTAAATTAAATTTGTAATGTAACAACCCACAACGATGAATAATGCAAAAAGTATGACGACACTTGAAATCGTTTATGGTATCGCACAACCAGCAATAGCAATATGTTAATATTGTCACAATCCGTAACGTAAACTTAATCTATCAACGCTACAACGTAACGCGGCGCGCAATATCGGTCTTTCATTCGCTCATTTGCATCAATTCCATAATTACGGGTCTATTATCGTTATTAATAACACCCGTCGTAGTATTATTGTCCAACACACGACCTTAAAACGTAAAAAATCGATACACAATGCCGACCGAACAATAAGGAAATTATAAATTACGTTATGTGGGCGTCGATAAAGTGGAGCGCTGTTAGAGAACAGCGACTATTTCTTCGCCTTTTTCTTCTATTGCGACCGGTGCTGAAGTCGTGGACGACCTTACCAAGAGAGACGCAATCGGGCGACCTTGTAAAGTAAAAAAGCAAAAAAGTGGTACTATACGAGATAAGCCCAGTTCGCGAATAAGTGCTTTTAGTTATACAATGCAAATGTTAACTACCACCTCTTACGTTTCAATTAGCAATTTCTATTTCAATTTATGATAAGGCGGCTAGCATAATTGAGCGCATTGTTAGATACACGTCCGCTCTTTTGCGCGTTGAGATGGAACAACAACGTGCCAATCTTGAGTATACGGGTTTATAATTTCGTAATGTAATCATGATATGCGTACTCGGTTATTGTATTAGCCAATATTGTAATTTCCTGACTACTAATTGGTATACAAGAAGGCGAAATTTTTTTGAAAAAAAAATATTAATTACTTCATTGATTTAATTAATGACTACTACACAAAAGCTTTCTTTCCTTGTTTTACCTGTTATGTTTTATATTAGAATTTTATTACTTCCTTGCTGGATCTGGAACTGTAACTCTATATTGGAGCTACAATGTCATAAATTTCTCTTACTCAGTAATATCAATAAGGAAACGTAAATTTACATTTGAATGCATACAAATTAGTTCGTTCCGCTGTATATTGCAACAGATCTTAATCATGTTTATGGTCTTTTATCTCTTTAGCATACAAAAATTCTGTGTTGGAAATAAAGCCTTGGTTTATGATTGTAGTTTGTTTACCCATTCACTATCAATAATCATATCATTTATCCATTTTTTCTCAAATTATAACAATACGTTAAGAAAAAATTAAAAAAAATTCTTTGAAAAAATGTATTTCATTTATCATTACAGGCTTATTCAGACATGGATTATGGTTTACGACGTTACACTGACCTTAAATCACTAAAATAACGGATACGGGTCGTTGCTAACACGTCCTCGAGCGTAAAAACGAGAAAATACACCCACGCAAACGTTCTTCGAAAGATCATGAATCGTTTTATCCGAAAGGATTGACTCGACGATACAATTTACATAAGACTTAATTTACTTCTCCAACCATAGCTTATTTTGTTTCGATTTAGTTACTCAATTTTATTTAAATATACTTTATTTAAAAAAAATAATTAGTTTCGATACAAAGTCGATCATCTTTTTTGATTGTGTTAAATTAAGGAATTTATCGAAATAATTATGGAGAACATTGAAGTAATTTGACACTTTAAGTATAGAGTGTTGACTGTCGTTGTATTGACTTTTTTCCATACATATATGGAGTAAATATGTACCTAAAGAGAAAGTATTAGAAAGCAAGGAAACTGTACGTTATGAGGACCACTGAATCAATGCTGAATAACTAACAAAATGTTGTACAAACCATGTACAAACATGTTTATTTATTTATTGT
The DNA here is from genome assembly GCF_036711975.1 of Onthophagus taurus. Taxonomy (NCBI): domain Eukaryota; kingdom Metazoa; phylum Arthropoda; class Insecta; order Coleoptera; family Scarabaeidae; genus Onthophagus; species Onthophagus taurus. The sequence goes on from NC_091966.1 coordinate 27,460,417, forward strand.
ATATGCACAAACTGGGAGGGATTAAAACAAGTACCTATCGTAGATATATGTTCATATATCAAACTAAACTAATATAACATTATAAAATAAAATAAATGGGTGGTACTTGCTTTTTAACTTCAATTCAACCGGTTTAAAATGTACATTAAGAAATCACTTACCTCAGACAATAAAGTGTTAATAAGCATTGAACTATCCGACGTTGTTTATTTATCATAAGATAAAAGTTACATATAAAAAATAATAATAATATATACATATAATCGTTGCGGTGATAGAATTGCAGAAGTAGAATCAATTAAATCAACAATTTGTAAGTGATTAAAAAAACCAACTTCATATTTTTATAAGAAACATTAAACAGTGTTTTTAGTGCTTCATTTTATTATCTTTCTTTATATTTTCTTTTATCTTCGTGTTGTCAATCGATTTTTCAAAAATTATTTCCTACATTAATCCCAATTTGTTAAATTTCAGGACACGTTATCAAGGTGTAGTTTTATTACTTCAAGAACCAAAGATAACTTTTCAAAAAAATTAAAATCTTACGTTATGCTTTGACGACTATATCAATATCATCTTTGAAACTAGTCGATATACTCCACACGGCTTTTCACAACATTATCGAAATATTACTTCCAATACATCTCAACATTGGTCCTGAGTCGTGCCTCAAAGTCGTCAGATACCACCCTTAATATCGGTGTTAAAAATCACACCACAAGATGTTTGTTCACGCACAAAACTATCCCAAACTAACGTCAATGTCCGCCACATGCCTCACTTAACGCGACACTCCTCCCTCTTCTTTGTTTGTAACATATCCTAATATCGTTGATATCTCGTAACAACATGATTTCCTCAATATAATTCCCATTATCGTTTACAGCCACCATAAAATCATCACTTAACCTTATAGTGTATCTCCTAATATCGTTTCTGAGCGTCCTTCTCAATTGTCATCATTCTAATACCTTTCTTCCTGACTAATATTAAATCAGTTATCCCTCAAGGCCATCAGATATTTCTCTCAATATCTTCCTATAATATCTGTTCATGATGTCTCTAGCCTCCTCATGCATGGTATCTTTCAAGATTATCTCATCTTTCAACATTGTTTTGTATCTCAATATATCTGCTCATCGCAAGGTTGTAGATTATTAAGAGCTCCTCATGTGCAATTAATTAATTGTCCTTAGAAATATTCGTCAATTTGAAAGCAAAATTTTAATAATCTGTCGAATGTCTGAGCATTCAGAAGAAAATGATGTCACGTTAGGCATGTTAGATGTTAATCTCACATTTTTGTAGTTTTGATTAGTAAAAGTGATAACTTATTGATAACTTAAGTACTAAAATGTAATAAATATACTTTAGGCATCCGTTTGAATGAAACTGTTAAATGTGCTATTGTTGTTATTGAAAGTTATTCATATACACCAGACCAAGATGTTTTATAAAGAACGACCAAAAATAAAAGAGCTTTGTTATAATAGCAATGACGTAGAAGCGTTTTAACTTTAGACAAAATATTCCTCTATAAAGCAACCATACAGAATATTATTATCTGTTTACAAGGTGACATTTATTGCGAAAAACTTGACGGTTGTTGTTCATTTCTCGTTGAAAATGCAATATAGCGTTTGAGAACATGAATCCATCTATTAGGCCTACTATTCTAGCAATAACAGCCCGATTCCGGACAAAGGATATTTGCGATCGAGTATATGCTGAAGAAAATCGGTCCTAATATTATAAGAATAAGAAAAGTAAATAACAAATTCGTAAAAATTGTAGCGTTTATGATGACGTTGTTGGCAATATTGGTTGCGCTACATCATAGCCATTGATAGCGAGTATATCCAACATGTCATATACTAAATCTGTATATTTATAATATATTTTTCACAGTTTTTGAATGTTTGATTTTTTATTTCATACTTCTAAATAATTGTCCTCCTCTACATCGAAATGAGTAGAAAAATGTATTGGTGATGAAATTTATATGACTTTATGGGTTGGGTTGGGTTGATAATCTTCATGTGTTCAATAATCTTTTAGTGCTCTTTTCGTACACTGATTGCAACTGGGACCGATTTTTGGAACTGATATGAGGAAAGTCAGTCCTATAGACAGAATGCATGCCATAGACCAATGCGTTGACATAATAAGAGTTTACATCCGAGTATCGATGACTTAGTAACAACATTTCTTTCCTGCAGAAATTGAACTTGGTGACCTCAACTTCCAACTGATAAAGCTTACAAAGGCAAACAAACATCTGATTAATCACAAAGAGATCCAAGACGTAGTAAGATCTACGATATGTTAACCCATTTGGACCCGTTGTCCAAGTACAAGGCAAATTTTGTAATATTAAAAAAACAGATAAGCATGAAACATTAATTTATTAAGAAGTTTTTACAAAAATTAAAAAAAAATCTGTGAGTCCAAGCATCTCAGATGAGTATGAATAATTTTTTGAAGAGAGGTCAACTATTGAAGCGGCACAAATCAGTGGCAGTGGAGAATGGAGCAATAGCTTTCTAAATAACTGCACCGAATGAATGTGACGATGATCAAGATGAAACGATCGACAAGAAACATTAAAGTCCCTCATAACAATTGTAGAAGACAGCAATCCTCGAATCATGTTAATGAATCATCCAACATAAACATATTATGATATGCGAATGTTAACATTTTCCAGTAATCTAGGAGAGTCGATTTTCTAGTTGATTATTATAGTCATAAAAAACATTTAATATTAAAACTCAATCATTCTTTCTATATTATAATTGAATTGAAGGTTGGCTCGTTAGTCGAATAAGTGACATAATTATTAATAAAAATTAGTACTTAAATGAGATAAACCAACACAACAAATTTTTTTGCCATTCTATAATATCCATAACGAAGCGGTTGTTACGATAGTAACAGTTATCTAAAATACGATTGTGTTATTCAATGGATTCATTGATAGTCTACATTTCTCGGAAATAAAAATTTATTAAGAATACATACTAGTGACTCTAAGTTGGAAAAACAAAATTATGGCGCGTGAGGTTACAGACCTTCAGGTAATAATATAGCAAGATCATAAATATTCTCCAATGACCAGCATATTAAATAAGGTCAGGGTTGTTAACTGTTGTCAATAACGATAAGGTTAAGTAAGATTGTGGATATAGAGTAATATCGAGGATAACTAAAATACAACTTTATTACAGTGGATTACATTTGGAATATACAAATCTTCATACTTTAGGGGTAAGATTCTGTGAGTAAAATATACAATTTTAGCAGAGTTTATAAATAAGTTTTAGGGGAGACATAATTCCATAACTCTTGAATCAATTGCGAGTTTGAACTAACTTGTACGAATCATCGACATATGAATAGCACAAAGTTCTGTCACCGGTCCTCTGGATAATCTTTTACGACAAACGAATTACCTTGCGGTGATGATTCTAATGAGAAATATAACGGAGGCACAGATTTACTTAAGCGGGATAATGAGAAAGGTAGTTAAGTGGAATTGAAAACCGAGATTCTCTAATTCGCCAAGCGCCGGATGCTACTAGATATAAACCTTGCGGTTGCTGAAACAAAAATTACCAGAAGTAGAGCCGTCACATTCTTAGTGATCATACCAGACAGCAAATTTTATTTAAACAACATGGGAACGGATGTAGGTGAATTAATGTAGCGACAAGTGACGACCTAGAGTGACTTGTGAAATCTATTACCATCAATCTTATTTTTTTCTGTCTCACAATCAATAATCTATAACTTTGATTAAGACGCTTGGGTGTGATTTATGTAAATAAGAATATATGAAGTAATATCAGAATGTGCTAAAAATGAAATAATTATATATCATTTTAGTTATCATTGTGAAACATTCGAAGATTCATTGCATGATTAAATTTTCATGGTTTATTTGATAACTCGATTTACCACAACGACATCACCACTGTTATATTGGTTGTACTCTGGTGAATTTGAAAAGATCAACATACAAACTACATTACTTGAGGAACGCTTCACATAATGCAGTTGAAAACAATAACTTGTCACATTGTCCAATATAAATAGTTTATTTCTATTATAAATGATCGATAAGCACCTAAAAACTTTAAACAATAGTATAATATGATAATTAAGAATAAGTTATAACCAGTGGTTATAATTATTATTCTGTTGCGCGCATTCGACCTTACGAACCTCATTATAAAACAATCGGCATTCGTAATTAGTTCTCCGAGTAAATGCCTTAAATAACTGGGCGCACCGTATTACCATCGATCTCCAACTTGTGTAATAACGTTCCTGTCATTTCCGATTGTGCACGTAAAAGTTTTATAACTTACCTACGACTATTTAATAATAATAATCGTTGTCATGCTTCACGCGACTGCGAAATCGTTCCATTTAAATCCTTAATGGAAAGCTCCTAAACGAATTTAATAGATCGTTGAGTACGAAACGTGTTGTCACAGCTGCAAGTGAACAAAATATCGCGTACTATCTTATTATCTCGTTGTAAATTTGTAAAATTAAAACTCAACGTATAATTGATATACACGTCACGAAGCCTAATTGCCCGTATCAGTGGTTTTGACGTGAACCTATACGCGTTGCTTTCTCATACGGAGGCGTCGCCGGTCCTCGTTTTTTTCATCTCGAGGTTCTCGCAATGAACTAATTTCTTTCGACAGGGCCGTGTGAGAACCCGCTGAGTACGGGCGCTCATAACTCATCCTCGCTATCATATCTAGTGACACCGATGATACGTTATGGCCGATAGGAAATTCACCGAGAAGGTACCAAAGGGGATCATCTTCGACGTGGGTGTGCCTCGAACTTAACGCCTGTGGTCCAAATAGTTACATTAACTACCTTTATCGATGGTCTTGTTAATGTGACAGTATTGAATCACTTCCGTCGATTCTAAAGTACTAAATAATTGAGATAAATCATAATTTCTTTAAAATTTAATAAATTTAAATTTATTAATGTGGTTATTGTGCTAACTGCCACATGAGTTTCTTATGCCTATAATAAATTAACTCTCTATTAGACGTAAATCGGTTTAGAATCAATTGATAAATAAATTGTTTGAAAATATATCTATAGATACTTATTAACCAAGAGTTTAGTTGGAGATCTGGTTGAGATATGGAATCGATGTAGGTATTAAGTGCGGAATTTATTTGTACTACGCCACACGTTATAAATCCGGCTAAAACCTCATTGTTCAAAGGTATGCGATACGCCGCATTAACATGAAAATGAATTCCGTTCGTGACTGTTGTAGGTGTAATGGTAATGTTCTCGTAATTGCGCGGTATGCAAACAGAAAGCGGTTGGCGAAAAGGAAAAAAAATCTGTCGGCGAGCGCCGCGCCGCCGCGAGTAGTGTGCGATTTCTCGAGATTTAACTATTTATTGACTAAGTGGTTATTTATGACTCTCCGGACATGTGGTAGGCGTCAATTTAACGACTGTTTGCGTTACCTCGTATATATGTATGGTAGGCCCGCGGCCGCATTGTCTTTCCAAGTTGCATAATTAAAAAGCCAATTGTCCCACATTTTTATCAGAACCTTTTAGGGGATACTGAGAATTTCCTCTAGTACACAATGTGTTTTGCGATACGTGCGTGTGTGTTTACTTTATAGAGTGGGACAATACCGTTGACATTTGCATACGCGGACGACGACAACGACGACGTTCGCAACGGCTTCAGGTTAATACAATAACCACAAAGGGACTGTTTATAATAGCTTAATAAAGAGCGATTTCTCTAAACACGCTAAGCCTAAGCCATACGAAACCGACCAATTGATACGATCCGCGTATCGAAACGTCTATAATTAAAGTGAACAGTGTCCTGAGGTTCAATTAATTTGCATTGAATCAAACTCGAATCCCAACAATAGCTAATTGTGCTCAATTGAGCGTACGCTTACCATAAATATTTAGATCAAATATCTTGTCGAGAATGTCATTGAAAATTAACGATGGTTATACCTAATGAGATTTATTATCAAGATTATAGTTAAAGATAAAAATTGTTAGAATTACGCTTAATTTTAGTTTCAACACTAAAGTTAACGAATCGTAAAATTTTTATGGCTTTAGATAAAAATTTGATTATTTGATTTTTAAATCTAACGATAAATTTTAATCTTTAATGTTATCACTTACTATTAAGAACCGACAAAATTTAACAGAAATGATGAGTTGTATATCAAATTTGGCTATATCAACAGAGTGGGTTGTAAACGATACAGATACGTAAGCTTAGAATATAAGCTGGGTATGATAATGATATTAATGACTGGATTATGTAAAAGAACATAATTATAATTGTAACACTTAAAAATTACTTTAAAAAGATATTCATAATAATTAACAGCTATCTGAAAGCTGTTCTCTCTAGTCAAATCTAGTCGAATTTGTCTTATTCATTTAATTTTATTAATTTTCAGAATAAAATACAATAATAGAAGCTTTTCGAATATTCATATCTTCCACGCATTTTCCCCAAAGTTCACTTGAATAATATTGTCCCGTTACTAAAAAATCAATTCAATTCTGATATTTATACCCCTCTATTGCAAGAAATACATTGAAAAACAACAAAAGTTAGAAACCTTACTGTTTTTGTGGTGTATTTTTGGGAAGCAGCCCTAGCACAGAGTTACGTTACATTTTCAACATAAAACATCATTGCTTTTTTCTATAGATTGAAATAATTCAACTTAATGCATATACTGTTAGAACGTCATGTGTGATGATGGAATTACACAATTCTGTAAACACTCTGTTCCAAAAGTCACTCATTTGTACTGTATGCATCTTATGCAATCCTAAAATTACCGAACGATACAGAAAATCTGCCTAGAAAAATCTATAAATAAAAAAAATAAATAAATCAGTTTTCTCAATTTCAATATTTTGCCTCCCTGCTTACTAAACACGCTAATTAAGCTTATATTAAGTAGTGGCTCGAAACCAGACACTGGAAGCAATAATTCCAAACGCGATTACTAATAAAAAACTTAAAAAAAAAGCTAAGTTTTTATTGCTCAATATGCAAACCATCTTCTTTTTTCAATTTTTCATAGATTGTTCTCCCACATCGCAGAGCTTGATTCTCTTTTTAGTTATTCTACTCTGAACGTTATGTTTGTATAGATTATACATTGGAGCGCAACTTTAGTTCACTCACTGGCTTCAGACCTTTTGATTTCGTTGTTTTCATATACAGTGTCCGCCAAAAAATCAACAACACCCGTTTTATTTCTGTTCCATTGCATCAACGTTTCTGACATTTAGCTTATATGGGAGGTTCATACTTATATGGGAGCCATTCACTTCCAGCCCCCCGGAAGTAGACCTCAACTTCGTTATTTTAAGTGAAATCCTATAGTTTTTATTGCACCTTTTAATTGTATGCGACAAAATATGTTGACTTTAATAAAAGTTACTGGTACCTAGCATTTTCGTTTTCGATTTATTTTGGTTTTAAGTTTTTGTTTGGTAACTTTCACCATACTTTTAAAATCCCATAGCTCACCCAATATTTATTCAAGAAAGCTGTAACTTGGTAAGAATACTCTTCAAATGATATCAAATAGATAGTCATTTGTTGTATCAGAGTATCTTATACAGGTGGTCAAAAATTGAATTGTCGTTTCTCCATATTCAATGGCAAGAAAGCTGAAAATTTTACATGGTACGTCCCATATTTTTTTAACCTACCAGAGAAAAAATTAAATTTTTTATTCAAACCTAATTTTTGTTTTCATTGATACATTTACTTATTTGTTCTTCTATTTGTTATTTTTGGCAAATAAACGACAGTGAACTAAAAGATTATCAATCAAAGTTAATTGTAAAAATAAATTAAACGAAAAACTGTCAAAATATCATGTCCTAATAAAAATATAACCGATTTCCGGCATTTCCCGGCAAATTCCCTTTCTGGTGGGCTAATAAAACATGGGGCTGACCATTTAAAATTTTCACTTTGTTGCCATTGAATGCGGAAAGAAGGTAATTCACTTTTTAACCATCCTGTACAAGATATTGTGATACAAGATACGATCTATTTGACAGCATTTGAAGAGTAATCGTGCCGATTTAGAGCTTTTTTGAATGAACGTTTGCTGAAATATGGAGTTTTAAAGAGCATGGTGAAAATTGCCAAGAAAAATTTAAAATCATAATAACTCGAAAACGAAAAACGCTAGGTACCAATAACTTTTATCAAAGTGGCTACCATCTTGAAAATACTTTAGATCGAGAGGTCGGTATGAACCTCCCACATAAACTAAATTTCAGAAATGTAGATGCAATGGAACAGAAATAAAACGGGTGTTGCTGTCTTTGGCGGACACTGTATATTATGTAGATATTTACAATATAGCAATCCAAGAAATAATAAAAAAATCTTTAGTCACCATCTTCTGGACGATGATATAGCCGATGTTGAAAACTACGACGTACATTTTCAAAAACATCGCTTTGAATAAAGTAGTAGGTTGTAATAATGCTCTGACAAAGTGCTTCTAAATTATGAAGCTGAGGATTAAATACAACAGAGTGTAAACAACTCCTATTCGTTTATTTAGAAATACATTATCTAACCACTGCCGTACTGGAAATTGCGAGATTGAGCTCCATCTAGTTCAAATTGTAATTAATCTTCATCAAGCAGAATATATTCTTCTCTATCCAATGGATTTTTGAAAACTTCAGCGATTATCGAATTGATAGTATTTTTCAACATAATCAAATATATAATAATAGAAGAAAAATCTTCGATTTTATCACGCAAATATGTTTCGCTACTTAGGATTTTATTGATAAACAGTGCACCAATCACTGGGTTCCCCAAAATGCCTGCCCATAAAATTGAGTTACTTATAACATCCGACGCTTACAAAGAAAACGAATCGATCTATATAAAACAACTAAACGTCAAAATATATAGTGTTTCATCACCACTACAGTGTCTATACACCTTTGCATTTAAAATTTTTAAGGGGGTAGATCATGGTAATTTTTTTAGCATAAATTTCCAGATTTCAGGAAATTACGATGGGAAGTATTCAAATGTATAATTACAACACCAACTACACCTTAGAACTATCATGTAATTATACAACACCTGTATAATGTATCATACTTTGAATATATTCACATTGACATTTCTAAATTGTCGGCTAAATGTACAATGTAGATTTTCATTAGTCAATCATAGTCCAACGCTAGGTAAAGTATGAAATTCCATCTAAATTAATATTTTTAAGAAAGCTTTCATTTCAGAAAGTTTAAGTAAAACAGTTATACTCTGTTATTCGGTGTATATTTAATTAGTTCGATGATAAGACCAGAAAAAAATATTATACTAATATTATATACTTATTACTATTCTGTTCTGATTCACTTAATACCCTAATACCCCGGGTAATGTTTTTATGTGTTTAATATGTGGTTGTTTGTCAATCAGACTCAGATTTCTGGTTGAAGGTGTAGTACTTCCAGAACAATTTTAGACAATTAAGAGGCAACTCATCATCTACGTCGTTGTCATTTTTTTAAAACATCCTAGGGTGACAATGAATGTTGAAGAAACCTGGTTTTCCATGTGCCCAAAATCTTTGTGGTTTTAGAGCCAAAAATATATATCATATAACCACACAAATCAAAAGGTGAATACAACTGAAGGCGATTCCTAACCATTGATATTGTCAACTTAACTGAAAAGAGATATGTTTTTAGGATTATATGCTTAATTGTGTAGATAAGTGATTGAAGGAAAATAATGTACTCCTGTTATATCATTGCTTGGTGGATACACATCGGATTAGTGGTATCACTAAAGCAAATGGTATGATGAAAATAATATAATTTTGTACGTTTTTCCCCGTAGATACTCACAACTTCACAATATGTTGATGATGTGACGATGATTGTAAGGCGCCTGTTCCTGAAGCACAAAATATAAGATAGAATCTAAACAAAGCATTAACAAAAATTGATTTTTACCTTGTTAGGCGAATGCTTAAATTCTAATATATTTTTTTAATGATTTAACTAAACGCTAACACGAAAACCGTAGATTGTATAAAATCCCTGCAGAATTAATAAAGAAAATACGACAGCATTGGGATCCATCAGTTAATTTACCATGGAACTAAATTCGGTTACTCATTTTAAAGATGTTTTGAAACCATAAAATATTGATGAAGTAATTAGAGTCATTTATATTCTCAGACAACTATATGTTCAAATAGAAAAAAAAAACAAAAGTTACCATCGACAGTGTCCATGTATATCTAGAAAAAAATAATTTATCGAAAAAAAGAGCCTGGTGTCCGATCTATGTCAACTCATGGACAGCTGAAGAAATCCCAACGGATTACTGGAACATTTGGTCCTTTAGAATTTCTGTGATAACTATTTTTTTATTCTAGTTTAAAGCAATTGTAGATTTCCAAAACAGGAACGTGTTTTGCTTATCTTATGTAAACGAAAATTAGTTCGTTATACTCGGCTTTTCAATAAGAAATTGGTTGGCGTGTTTACCGTAAGTCCTATAATTGTAGTTTTTTGTTTAATACACAGAAAACAAAAATTGCATGGTACATTTTTTAACTGTTTATCTATTTTTAATTAGTGTCAAAATGATTGTTTGGTATAAGAAACGGCTTTAATAGAATATATTCATAGGATAAGGTAATAGTAATATTCCATTATAAATTACAATGATCATAACCATTATTTTAAACAATAACAGTTAATCTTACGTGAGTAGACGTACATCAGAAAATTTTTCGTAGAAAACACGAAATAAAATTTAATGTTTATTACAAGGATCTGGGTTCTCTACATAAATACATATGGGAAATCACTCCGTTCATATAACGTTCCGGTCCCCGCATGCATAGAAACGGGCTGCGGTCGCTCGAATTTATCGTCATCGGCCATACCATATCGCCCGCTAAGTCCGCATCCTCGTTCTTATTGAAATTCGTTAAAAATTTCGACCCAATGTCCGCCTTGTCGTGAGTTTATTACCTAGGGTAGCGAACACTCGTGTCGCAAACGAAGAAATGACATAGTATACCGGAAAATCGCCAGGTTGCGTTACACGCGCAATATACCGTACGGTGACGACAATAAGGCATTTTGTTCCATTCCCCGGAGCTGCTACGCCGCGCCGTACAGTGTGCGATATGGACCCAACCGGAAAATACGTTTATGCTCGCGCTGAAACGTCGTTTCGTAGGTGGCCTATGCAAATCCAATTATCGTCCTAGAAACACTCGAACGTGTCGCGTCTAATCGTGAACTAACCACTTCGGCCCACGTTTCACTACGACGACACATTGTGTTATAGGAACATAACGAACTCGGGGCGGCTGCGTTGTGAAAACGCGCGTCTAAAAATGTAAATGTGATACGATTGTGTCACGTTTAGAAGAGGTTGTTGAGATGTAAAGTTTAAGCCCCAATAAAACGTCCAATCAACGTCAGACCTTTCGCCAGTTAAGATCTTCATTATGTTTAAATTTTATTACCGATTTCGTTTTCTATTACTATTTACCCAATCAAGATTTCTTTTATTACTCAAATCGAAACGTTTTCTAAACATCCCATGTTTAAAGACTTTATATTGATTCGGGTTTTGTATTAAGTACAATTTGAATTGATTGTTAAGAGAACGCCTAAGGTTAAACCGTTTAAGTGTCCTTGTGTCAATGACTATCATAAAGAAGGTTAACATGAAATAACCCATTTTCTAGTTTATTTTTAACACTATATTCTATTTTTTACGATACTCTATTTTTTATTAATCTTTATATAATCTTTGCTGAAAATAGGGAATGATAAGTAAAACAAGAGAAGTTTTTATAAGTGATTTCCAAAAATAAGTTAACTATCAATCCAAAATTAGGTGCTTTTCAACAAAGACTCTTTCCAAAGAGTTTCGTACAAAATATTCTTAAAAATTATTATTTTTTATTGTCAGGTTCGTGATAAAACCACCAAGCTATTACACTCTTAATGACGTCGGGTTTAGTATCTTCGAGATTTAACAGTCTTTTAATTTCGTATTTATTATTAAGTTCTATGCCAGTTTTGGAAGATGAATTATGTGAACTATTATTACATTTATATCGTTTATATTTCTTCTCCGGATGAATACTGTTTTGCAGGAAACTAATACTCGGTCACTCTAATACTCTGTAGCAACAAATTATAATAATAATAATAATAATATTTATTGGCACAACCCACATACTTTACATATTTAATATAAAAAAAAATCAAACATGAATATACAAAAAAAAAAAAATTTACAAAAGCAATATACAATAGAACGGGGTTGCAACCAAATGGACTGCGTTTGGCTCGTAACATAGTCATGATCCACTCCTCCACGCAGCCCGCAGAAAAAAAAACTATAGATAGATAACAATATAGATGAATTAAGCTAAATACCTCAAACAGCTTTTGACCAGAACCACCAATTGACCAATTTGAACACATTGAACATTGCCACAACCAACGAACCCACCCTCACCGCAGCTCAGATAAATATTTTATGACGGCCTTTTTAAATTCATATCTCGACTTAAAAGAAAAGCAACGATTAAGATCAGTGAAATACTTTGCAATATTGTATGAAAATGATGTCTTAAATAGTTGAGTCCTATACCTTGGAATTGCGACCTGACCTCTGAATCGAGTACCGAGATTGTGAATATCAGTTCTGTAAGTTATACGACAGAAAAAACACACTATGAAAAAACAAAACGGTATGTAAAAACCTTCTCCTCCACATATTTAGCCAATTGGCGGCCTCTAACATATGAGAAACATGCTGACAACGTTTAATACCATAGATAAATCGTAAGCAACTATTCTGCACTCTCTGAATTCTACCAGCACTAACTTGATCTATAAACGAATGATAAAGTACATCACAGTAATTAAAATGTGATAGTACAAATGACTCACATAACAATTTTCTAAGTTTCACATTCACAACCGTTTTGTGTGAATATAACATCTTTAAACTCACAAACGCCCTCCTGACTAGGCAGAACACAAACTTCCTCAATCTTCATTCTGAATCTACCCAGACTCCCAAATACCTGACCGAATCCTGATACATCACCTCAGCCTCTCCAATAAGCAATCCCAGATCCCGCTACGCAGCCAGTTTATTTCTTCCATTCGCAAAGACCAAACCAACAGTTTTATCCGAATTTACCACTAAACCGTGATCATCCGCAAAGCGGAGAATCCCGCTGAAGTCCTGATTGATTTGACTAGAAGCTAACGCAACATCCGATGGCTTAAAGGAGTAATATATCTGTGTATCATCCGTAAATTCACTTTGGTAGTTAGTCCAAGCAGCTAACTTGTTTAAGTGTGGACATGTCATGTTTGATATTCAAAAGTTATTTGACGAATTTGACAATTATAGCATCTGTTATAGACTTCTTCGTTCATGCTGAGTGATGTCGTCCTGGCTAGGACATAGTTACGAATATTATCTATCACTAAACTCCTAATATGGAGGCTGCCTATACGACATTTTGTTTTAATTGTGCTTATTAGAACAAGTGTACACCGCATTGGTAGGCATCTGTTTCTTCTGTGCTCGTGGATTGTTTCTGAACAACAAGTTCTCCGTTTTCGGAGGAGCATTAGGTCTTTGTTTCGTTGTCATAGGAAAGTGAACGTGATGGAGACTATGTTATTATGCTGTATAATCATTCTCTCAAACAAAACCATCTGTTGCTGATAGGATCAGAAGGAAAAGCCTGCATAATTTGTTGGGGGTTCCTTACGAGACTGTCAGTTTTGATAAAGTAATGAATCTCACTGCATCTCCAAAACACTCGGATTTGTCGAGCCAACCAGCATAGAAAGCTAACATAGAACAGCTTCCCCGGGTCTATTGGCTTTGATGGAATTCTATCAAGAGAAGACAATCCACGAAAAACTTCCCGAAGTTTAGGATATGGGCAAGCTGAAATTTGGAGAGATGGTAACAACCGCTTCATCCCAGGCATACATTTACTCACCGACTCTATGCTTATTTACATGTAAAAAATAAGTTTAATGCTTATTCATAGCAGGCAACGATCACAACTGTGTTAAGGCCCTGAGCCTTATCATTTCGACACCTAAAATTTCTCCTTAAATTTGAAATCTACATCATGAGACGTAGATCAGCTTCTCTGAGAACGCTTAACTTAAATGGTATTAGCGCCACAGTCGCCTTCAAGCAAACAACAAGTTATTATTGTAGGTGATCTGCAAGATTTGCCTCGCACAAATCATCGTAAGTAAGGTCGGTCTTTGTTATTTTCACAAATTATCCCAACAAACTTACCCGTGAGTTTCAATCTGATTTTTTGGTAGTCAAGTGAATGTGCCCAGCTACTGTATTTTAAATGTCCAGCTAGGAAATGATAGGAAATGAAGGAATTTTGTTCCCTCTGAGCGATTTCTTTCTCTTTTTAGTAGGTTTAAATATTTGCTAATAAATATCTTTTTCATTTGGAAATATTTCTTAGGATCAAAATTTCCTATGATTTTGACACCCAAATATTTATTTGAGGGTACTTGATCTATAGGGATGTCGTTTATAAGGAGAGTCTCTCTTCTTGGCGTCTTTAACAAGATCATTAGTTTTATTTTCGAGGTGTTTATTTGAAGACCATGAGCTATAGTTTTGGTACATAATTTTTGCATGTCGCTCATACTCTTGGCAAACACTATCGTGTCATCTGCGTAACGCAGATTTTTCACATTGACACCATTTATTTTAATTCTCACTACTGAATTGTTTATGGCGGCATCAAATATTGCTTCCAAGTATATGTTGAATAGCAATGGCGATAATACACAGCCTTGCCTAACTCCTGTTAAAAGCGGTATTTGTTCTGATGTCTTACCATCCACTGGAATTTGCGTAGTTTGCTTCCAAACTCCCGCGTCCATTCCCACAGATCTTATGATTTCTGCAAGGTTTTTGTGTTGTACGGTATTGAAGGCTTTTCTCTAATCTACAAAGCATATGTAGACATCGATGTTCATGTCTCTTCATCTCACCATTTACACCATCGAATATCTGTTATCCAGACATATTCAATCAGAAACTATTTTGATCGTGCAGTAAGATTGTGTTGTTTTACTTCATATGAGTGTTAAGATCATTTTAGAAAGGAAGGTAAAGAAGAACCTCCTGTTGATAGCTGTAGTTAAACACTGCTCATGATGTAAACAGTCTTTGGTCATGCCGAAGTTGCTGTTAATAAATGATCAGATGAGGTAAGATGCAAAGAAGTTCGTCAACGTTCAACACCAAGAATATATTAGAAGTAGCAGTAAAGCATTATTTTCTTAATTCGCGTAGCAAACTAATCTTCCCTTACAAATATAAACTGATTCTATACTGGGAAGTACTTAGCGTTACTAAATTCTTAGACGTTGATATTTCATAGGGTAATTTAACGGGATTCAATAGATTTTATTGGTTGCATGGTAATGGTTAATTGATCCTACCCGATAATAAACTCGTGATGTAGTAAAACGCATGTGAGTATAATAGAGTTTAAATTTTCAAACAACTGAAGTAATTTTAGAATTAGGAACAAACTCCGCAGTGGTAATCATTATAATTCGATAATCTAAGATAGTTTAAAATGTGGTAACAACAACATGGATGTATTCGTTGATGTTATTTGAAGAAAGATGATCTAATGACGATGTTAAACCAAAATTGGAGGTCTATTTTGAAATATAAGTACGAGAAATAGCTACACCAAAAACATTTTTGTTGACAAATTTCTCTAATTCATCGTTTATTAGCAAAGTCACATCATTAGTCTTACAGCAATTAATGACGAGAAAAAATTTGTTGATTTTCACCTACTAAGAAAATAATTACGTTGCTGATAAAGTTGTTTAGAAAGTTAATTTAGAAATATGACAGTACTCAAAATAATAAGATATAGAATTGTTACTAAGTATTATTGTAATGCATCGTCAATTTCATTTCCTTCATATAACTTGACTCTAATCTAATTACTGCATGGTCATTAAGTGCATCACGCCGGTTAAGTACCATGACGATTATCATTATCCATATGATAACCATAACGCTTTTGTATAATTTTTCCGGGAAACGTATAAATTGCAAAACATATCAGGTTACATGTACAGGCAGAGAGGCGCCATACATCATAGTCTTGTTTTTTTTTTTTAATAATAGATGTATTGTGCATAATTATAAGGAGCGTCGGTTCGACTGCACGGCGTCGTGTTCTCTTTACGCAAAAAGCACCTGTCAATGAAACGTAGGTATAATTGCAATTAACGACTATGGGGCCCCCGTCATTGTGCGAGGTGCAGCGGGTGGGCCGTCGAAGAGTTTTGTAATTAAAAGTGGGAGTCGGCGCCGATTAAAATTCAAATTTATTTATGACGGCCGACCTGTACGCTGCACTGGACGATAAATATTAATCAATCGCCGAAAACAATCTACATTTATTATCGAGTTTCCATTAGAATTTTCGAAAGACTTTGGCGTCTCATCTGTGTTTCAGCGCCGATCGTGTGCTACGCTGAATAAATGGTCGAGTATTCGATCGTCGTGAGCCCGGTGGAGTTCGATCCTGCGGACTCAAACACCTGTGTGGCATTGACTGATGAATCAATCGATTACTCCGGAACGATTAGAACTTGACCTTCTTGCACGACCAACCTCGAAGTCAACTCGTGCAACGGCAGGTGCTCCTAATTTGCGCTAAATCAACGTTCGCTTGGCAAAACGTTGAGATAATTAATCGCGATAAGGGATATGTATGTGTGTATATTTACAGATTATTACTGTATACTATATAATTAATTAAATATTACGCTGTGTAATCCTCAAAAAAAAAAGAATTGTATTAAATAGTTGAAATTAGGAGCTCTATTCTTAAAGATTTATCTATCTTAATCTTTTGTTTATTACGATTCTACAAAAAAGGTAAAACCTCATTTATTTATATTGAAAAATTAATCCGAACACGATATCTGATTTATACGTAACATTACGGGAGTTCCCATCGTAATACCTATCTGGTTGTAGTAAATAGTAGATAAAAATCGTGGTTCACGAATCCGCCTATTAATCTAACAATTAAGATTTATAACAATCCGTTCGGAGCACCTGTGCGCTAATAAACGTCGCTGCCGGTAAATTATGCACGCGACCGTCCCTAATTAGGCGTAAATATTACAAATCCCCGCACCGGAGCAGCAATTAGCTCGGTGTGCTCGAAGGAGGTGAAACGGTTCGCCTCCCGACCGAACGTTGGAGTCCCCGGGAGACGCTGAGATCAGAACAGAGCTCTTTGTCTCCTTTTTGAGAGCGATTTCGCCGGCTACGCTTAAAGCTCTTTTTGCCGCCGCGGTAGCCAACTGTGATTTATCGACTCAGTCGAGGCTCGCGTGAGATTTCGACTTGCTTTTCCCGCTCCCAGTCTTTTCGATCGGTCACTCCCCTTTTTCTTTTCTACGACATGCTGCGAGGAATTTAATTATAACGTGATCTTACTTAAAAAATAAATAAATAAATTCAAAAAATTCCATCTTTTCAAAAGACATTCATATCGAATGCCAATGGTTACGTATTTATGTTGTTGGTAATTTCAGTTAATTTTTGATTTGTGTTTAATTGAAAAACCAAGAAAAAAAAATGACATGTCATAATACTACTATATTATTATACTCTATTTTTTAATTCGGAGGAGTGTTTTCAAATTGAAGCGCCAAAACGAAGGGTTGCTATTGGTCAGTTTTAAGCAAAAATTACACTAGGAAAATTCGAGATGTTGCCGCCCGCCTAGAAACATTCGAATGATTACTAGAACAATATACAGTAGAAATATACGTCTTGAGAGACATACGGCTAAACCCGAATGTTTCTAGTTCTCGGTCTAATGTCAGACAGTTTTACACTATCACTATCACTAGAACTAGCACAAGATCTAGAACTAGAATCATTCGGGTTTAGCCGCACGTCTCTCAAGACGGCTAAACCCGAATGATTCTAGTTCTAGATCTTGTGTTAGTTCTAGTGATAGTGCTAGCGTAAAACTAGAACTAACACTAGACCTAGAGCTAGCAAGTTTCGGGTTTAGCCGTTCGCCTTAAAACGTACGGCTAAACCCGATATATTCTTGTTCTCGGTCTTGTGTTAGTTCTAGTTTTACATCAATAAAAATATACAACATAGTGATATTTTATGCTAACTAGCGCTTAATACCACCTACCAGCCGTCTTAAGAGAGGTACAGCTAAACAGTTTATTTAAAATCCTCTCTGGCTTTAAAACTCCAGCCAAAAAATAGCTTTGCAAAATTATACTGTGTAAACGTAACTTTTCATTTTACTCCTCTGTATTAAAAAATAGAGTATAAGTTATCTTAATACATTCATATTGAAAGGAAGTAGGCGATTTTAATAAATAAATCACTTATTGAATTGTCATAATAGTTTCAATATCGACAATAATCTATTACCTTTTCATTCTCACTGCTGCTTAGTATGTCCATGTGTGCAAATCTCAAAGGAAATAGATAATTAAAAAAAAAGAACGTAATCACACCGCATAACAAATAAGATATAAACGTTTTGAAATCGACAACTATGCGAGACGCAGAAAACGATTTTTTTTTGTTCTCGTGCCAATTGGACAAACAATTTAACAGTCGGAGAGCAATTTTCTTAATCCGACCATACACTGGGATAATTTCGTCATGCGAAATAAACTGAAACTGGTCCGGTACCAAACGAGATCATTGTTATCGCCGATTATCGGGGGTCCACAATAGGCATTCCACCATTAAGTTTATACGTTCGTTCTTGTCGATTTTTACCGGCGAAGGCAACTGGCGGCGGCCGGCGTGCTAAAGTCTGTCGCAATAAGTAGAAACGACCATGCAAGGTCGCAAGAACCGGGCATTGTGCCGGCACGTACGTTGTACTTACGTACAGACACCGCACCTGTATTTATTCGTCATTTTTCCGTCAGATTCCGGCTCATTGTTTATTATGCAAATGCCAAGATAGACAGAGGCCGAGTGTAACGATCTGACCAAGAGACGCCCAAACGAACCGATACGAACGGAATGTCGATCAGATTTCTTTTCCCCCCGGTTCGTGGGATACGCAATATTGTATAGTTGGCCCACATTACCAAAGACCTTACGTTTTACAGCGTTGAGGTACCCAACTACTATCAAATGTCATCCGTGAAGTCAGGAGTAATTAATACCTTACCGTGACGCAATAAAGGTGTTTTGGTCTAACGCTTACGTTAGATACTTAAAAAAAATTTTGCAGTTACTCAACTCTTTACGTACATATCCACATACCAACAACTAAATAAGTGGTAACAAATTTTCATGTCTTATTGATATATAAATATTGAAATACCAAGCGAGTATATCTAATTGACATCAAATTTGATTGCAATTTCACCTTTTCTTAGAATTTTCTCCGTCCTGAAGAATTTCAGGGAATTCTTCAGAATAAATTAGTTATGTGTACAAAATAAGAAAAATACCTCTAATAAAATGAAATTATTTATAGAAGCTATTTAATTACATTAAAAACCACTAGTATGTGAGCAATTTAAAGTATTAAATAGTTGTGGGTTATTACAAGTATAAATTGACACTGTTAGCGGCGTACAAACCGTTCAAGAGTAACTTTTCTCTCACGGACACCTGCATTATTACGCTACTTTATTTCGCTATGCTAATGAGAGCAAGTTAAGAGTCCGAAAGACCGGGCGAATACACCGTGGAAAACCGATAATGATTGAGATTAATAACGATCGGGCGGTTAAAAGGGGTAGACCTCTGCAACGATAAATCATGCGAAATTCCAGTAGCAAAACAACGCCGGCTCCGGTCGCAATTAAGAGCAACCTTTAAGCTTACTTCGGGGAATTATAGAGCGCGGTAGCTTACGTGTTCCGGGTGACTTACTGCGAAAAATTTATGTCCAACGAAAAGGGAACGCGGAGAGATGGAGGAGAGAGAAAAACTGGACGCTGAACGACAATGTACCGCGCGGCTCGATTTTAATTGCTTAATGGGGGCTCGGCTACTACGTAGACGGGGGGAATTCAGTCTGGTCATAAAGCGGAGACGTCAAACTATCGTTATTAAGCGGTAGTGAAGAAAAATTGTTGTCTTTATTACCCCCCTGTCTATAATTGCGAAATCTGTTACGGAGGTGAATTTAATTTAACGCAATTTATAATTACTATCTTAGAATGTTATTTCTGTCAGTGCTGCTCTGTAATATTTAATATACACATGATTTTATAAAATCAATTAAGATATTTACAAAAACAATAATTTCTGTAATTAAAATCATCTGCATACCACGAGATGGTATAAAAATTAAAGATAAATCTAAAAACGTAAAGACTGCTTTCCCAAAGGAAACAAGAAACGCTAAGTAAGATTAATACTCTTGTAGAAGCGGTACCATACTTGTAGAACACCACCCTTATTACTATCTTCATATAGCATAACGCAGCTTAAAATACTGCGTGTTATGCAGAACTATATGATACTGCCACAAATAAACAGATTATTTTTATCGCACTGTTGACAACTACCAGCATTTAATTGATTTTGTTCCGCATATATTTTCAGTTTTTCATTTTCAATCAATTATAGCAGCAGAAATATCTAACAAATAGGTCACTAGAGGTCAAGATCACTTTCTCTGCTCGATTCATGTTCATCATACAGCAACCACGGAAGTTAAGTTGGACTTAACGATTCCAACACTTATTACTACTAGCTGAGGATTTTTTTTTTGTTATATGCTTGAATTAGCATGGTATTTTGCTGCTGTGCGAGCATTGAATATTATTTGTTAAAAAATTCGTCGATTCCTGTTGCAACTACAGTGAAATTCCCCTAACTCGAACTTCTATAGCTCGAATTATCCTCTAAGTCGAATAATGTTCGTAAGCTCAAGCGTTTGACTAGGTTTCAAATGTGTTTTTATCTCTCTATCGAATTTCCGTAACTGGAATTTCTCTGTAACTCGAACTGAACTACTACACTGAGAAAAATGATATGGAAAATTGAACTAAATCAATTTAGTTGTTAGACAAATAGTCATTTTTGCTAGAAAATTTATTCATTTACCTAACGTAATTTAGCTGACATATACAATTCTAATTAGTCAAATTTATGATAGTTAATTTATCTGTTTACTGAGGAGATATAACTAATTTTTAGAAAAAGAAACTACACCGTAGAAACTAGTTGATAAGTCTAGTTGTTGAAGTAGTTTAGTTACCTAAAGTATTTGGTATTTTGTGTATTTTGTTCTAGTCTGAATATCTATATACATTTAACAATGAAATATTTTATCTAAGTGGACAAATGTACTATTATTAAATACTTTATTTAATTGTATTTTAGTCGTTTTGTCTACCTGTTTTTATCATTACATGGATCGTTTATAGAAAATATTTCTTAATACAAAAAATTAGGTAAGATGTCTATATTTAAGTAATAAAGCTATCTACTACCATTAATAATAAAAATAATATTAATAGTAAAAACATCTATTAATATTATATAATGAAACTAATTTGATTAGGTATTTATAAGATATATTTTTCAATTATTTATCTATCTTAAATTATCGAAATAGAATTAGTTTTTATAACTAGTAGTAGTAGTTAGCTAATTTTTGACTAAAAATTCTAGATAATATCACTAAATTTTAGGTAGTTTTCCCACATTATTTTTCTCAGTGTATGGAATTTCTTCAACTTTTACTTCTATAAGTCGAATTTACCAAAGAATAAAATATTCGAATCCGCTCTGTAAGTACTTTTAACTACAGAATCAAACCACATAGACTCTTGCAACTTTCAATTAAAAGCCAGTTATTTACGATGATAAATGTTTTATTATATTAAAACAGGATAATTCGGGATTTCTTAGCGCTTCACGCAAGAAAACATTTTAACATTTGAAATTTAACTTTTTACTTTTTGTCGATTTTTCCTTTTTTCTTTTACGTTTTTGTTTTATATTCTACGATGATAATTGGTAAGACTAAAGAGATTATTCCTCATATATTTCCTTCTAATTTTTACTTCAATTTACAGTTTTAATAATTTGAAAACCAACACGTGCGCCTCACGCTTCAATTTTTTAAAACTTTATCCAAAGGTAATGTGGTGAAATTAATCCGAAATCATCTAATGTTCCATACGATAACGTTCTCTTGATCTGTGGCACTCTCGTTGACGGTAAATATCTTTGTTAATTTAATAAAATTTACAAAATGGCTCATGTCTTTCCACCTTTTAATAATTGTAATAATTTTGTTATTTTTTACTATTCTAATATTTTCCACTAATTGTAATATTCTTTACTAATTGTAATTTTTTTCTCCGCTACTTCTTATAGTCGTGCTTGATAAAGGCTGGATTATCAGCTGAAACATTGTTGCACCGAATTATCCTGTTTTAATATAATAAAACATTTATCATCGTAAATAACTGGCTTTTAATTAATATTTTTTACGATGAACATCGAAGCACAAATTTCCAAATTATCTTGTAACTTTAACAGTTTATCAATTACATACACTTTACCGATATTTTAAAGCAATAGTATAATAAAGTCTATACATAGTTGCGATTTGTTGCAAGATTCATGAAACTTAAATTTTTATCTTTCATCTATTTCTGCACATCAACTTTGCGCGAATTGGAAGCTGGAGGTTTCTTCGTTGTCATCGAATAATATAATATATATTTTATCTTCAAGTTTACCTAAAACATGAATGAATGTTGTTTCAACCCTAGTTTTAGATTCGTCTTGACCTCACTGTGATGTGATTATTTACAAATAAACATCAACTTTTAAGAATTGAATTTTATTACCTTTTAAAATTTTTTTAACAAAAGAAATGCAACCATTCTACAACGAGACACTTGCCTGGTTATTCAAATAGAGACTACAACCCAACCCTTCCAAATTTCAGCTTTTTCTCCCTTACCACAACATCCAAGAGGACTCTCCCTATATCCAAACAGAACATAGTACATTAGGAACTTTAAATAACATCAAATATCTAGGTATGATTTTAGACAAGAAACTACGTCTTAAAAAACACTAAAATAAAAAGATTTCTACTAAAACGGCCGTACACATCTACAAAGCAGAAGACAGGACAGAAGACTACACTATTAGAAAAACTTAGTGACATATAATGAAAAATAATGCCTTATGTATATAAAAATTATAAATAGTTTGTAATAATGTTCTACGGCGGAAAAACCTACAAATGTAGGTCCATTGCCGAATAACGATATAATCTCTCTCTATTTCGAAATTAAACGAAAATTACGAAGAATTTTTATTTATCAAAAAAAAACTTCTTTGAAAGAAGTAATATGTACTTACTTAATATTTTACGGTTTGTTAGTTTCAGTAGATTTGTGGTTTTATGCAGATGAGTACATGTTACGATGTTAGTGCTGGTAATCTTGAGCGTGAAGAAAAAAGAAACCTTTAACTGAATAATGTTAAAATCCTGTACAACCTAAATATTTCAGTTTCTTGACTTTTAACTTATAAATAATTTCTATTAGATTTTAATCTCAAACTTAACCCAATAAAATAATTGATATTCTCCCTGAAATTGAAAAGTTAATTTAAAGGTGGCTACAAAATTTATTACCTGCGTTATTTAACAAAATTAACAAAGTACACAAAATCATACAATTTTTTTTTAACCTACAATGATTGAAATTTAGGGGTAGTGAACGGTGACGATGAAGACAATACAATTTTTTCAAAATAAATGTAAATAACAACAAATAACAAAGCAGTTTTGTCACCCGAAATAACTCCTTACATAATGAATGTGTACCTATAGTCTTAAAAAAATCTGTAGAAATATGACCCGAGTGTAAAACAAGTTTTTCCAGTTTGATAATCTTCATAGGTTCTTTCAGTGCCATTTCCTTTTGAAATTGCACATGTTCCCTTCTCAAAGGGGAATTGGTTATTATCAACAATATAAGAGGGCTTGTGAAAATTGACGACCCGTTGACCCCAAAGATATCTAAAAAATTATCATCATAATACCACCACATTTAATGACAAAGAAGGACCTTCTTTTCTTTTGCGAAAACTTATCGATCGCGTTCTGGGTATTATACCCATGGTGAAGTAAAGGATGAAGGTTGTTTTGTGCGTTTTCTTGATGAGCAACGACCGCGTAATGACTCCTTTTTGTAGTTCTGCCATCGTAGATCGAAACGGCGGTTACATAACTCGCCCGTCTTCTCCTACGCTCGCCGAAGAAGAATGTCGTTAAATCCGTAATTATATCAATCAATATCTACTTATCGACCACTGAAGCGGTCACATGCCGTTTGATCGATTATTTGAAACCGGTTCGAGAGAAACCGAAGTTGCTGGCTGCCGTCGTCGTCGTCCTCGTATATACGAGAATCACAATGAGCATTATACACGGTTGCTCCTTTATCATTTTTGTCATTGTTATCGCGATTCGCGATAGGATCGACACTTTTGTTTGTCCGTTTAAGCGACGTCTCTATTCGTTTCTTGGTATATCTATCTATTCCTACCGCTAAACTTCCCATTAAAACCGAATTAGTTCGACATAATGGCAACGTGACCCACAAAGAATTATCTGCTGGTTTCATCTTGGCGTACGGATGTTGATTGGTTAGTTGGTTGTTTGGTAGTAGCGGTGTTTAGATTTGTCCGTTGGTAGATAAAAAAAATCTATAACGTTCGTTTATTGTGTACGCGCGACGTTAAAAGTTTTTACGATTTTTATACTACAAATTTCATTGCACCAATCAATAAGCCATCTCCATAAAATCCGTTTTTATTCTCTTTTTATTTATTGTCGTCGACGAGATGGCCATACAATAAAAACAACGATAAGGCGCGTAAGATGCACACCGTCCCTGGCGGCGTGTTTTCGTTTTACGACTTTCGATTTCCAAATTGGAATGGCGTGTTTCTTGTATTGTGGCCACGCTGGATACAGGACCATTAACATCTTTATAACGGCGTAGGAGCCTATCGGAGATAACGGAACAATAAAATTAAAACGCCGTTTGGCATTTTGTATTATAGTCCACGGTTGATGTCTTAATGTCTTAATAACAATAATATAAGATATAACGAAAACATTTAATTGCATATAAAATCATAAAAAAAAGAAAACTTTAAACCCCTTAGTTGAAAAAATCCGGTAAATGACAACGTAATTTACGATGTTTTATATCCCTTAAATCCGTTATCTCGAACCGATAGCTAACGCTACAAGCGTCAGCTTTCTTCGGTTAATGTCGATCGTAACTTGTCCGCTACTTCTACTACGCGTTTCTTGGAGGCACAATTGCGAATGTTAAAGAGCGAGCTGGATGATGGCACGTGCCCAACTAGTTCTAAGGAGCGAGCGCGCGCGCCGCAACACGCGTCTATGGCCATAGATTTTTCCATGTTGCAGGTCAACCATTCAAATGGTCTCTATAACGTTCGACCATACTCGTCACCTTCCTATATTTGGTGACGTCCATAACAGGAACACGCGCTCGAATGCTTAGAAAAAATATCTATAACAGTTTATACACTCTCTGCTTTCGTCTCTTTTACCAAGACCTTTGCTTTTATAAAACGATTGATTACATTTCTTTCTTCAATCGTACTTAAATGTCATTTAATTGCTTATAAAATGACAAAAATCTTCTATACAATAATTTTTATGATTGTAAATGTCGTTTAAATAATGCTATGTGATAATTAGTACAAGATTATTATCAAATTTCTGCGGAGAAATAAAGTTACTTCATAAAGGAAAAGTATTCAAATAATTTAAATGGTCCTAATGATGTAATTGAAAGTAGAATTATCAATCTTTGGAGTAACACCTTTTAATACAAATATCTATAGCAATACAGAAAAGGAATCGACCAATTTCGGAATTAGTTGGCAAGTTGTCATCATCATTGTTAAGGAATGTCACCCTGCATAGCCCGCCAAGACAACTCACGGAAGATGAGCGTACTGTAAGGAGCTACGTAGATGATCCAGTTTTGATAGTATACTAGAGCCGCGCTGTGATACAAAGAGATGGCTGCAACAAGTGTTACATCACATTAACAGCTCTACCTAACTATTTGTGGTGCCACTTGATTGCAACATTTGGTACATCATTGTCGTATGTATATATTTGATTTGATAGCAACACATAATCATTTGTATTTGTAAAACTGCGATTGCTCATAAAGCTGAGGCAACACATGTCAAGAAACCAATATAAAAAGCATTGTTAGTGATCCTTCAACAATATTCGAAAATATCCTAAATGATTAGATGTATCAGGGACGATGGTAAAATATCACGGAAAATTGATAGACAGGAAATAAGAACTATGTTGTGGGATGTCGAAGACGATTTTTATGCCATAGACGAAATTGATGAAGACCAGAGACAATATCCAAATCATTATATTTACAAACATAACAGATACTGTTAGGGATTGTCTGAGATCTTACTTAGTGATATCAATGCCGATGTTATTAAATATCAAGGACAATATTCGAGGATTTAATGATTACAATGGGTAGTATCATGGGTGATATTGAGAGATATCAGCCAATATTAAAAAGGGTGTCGACATTATAACTGAGGTACACCGAATAATGTTATAATAATATGATATGTTATTATTACACGATAATAAGGATATGATATTGCTAGAGGATGATGAAGATCTTGACTGAAACCAAAACAGTAATGAAAGATATCAGGCATTATGTTAGAAGATGTCAGAAACAGTATAACAGCGTGTTTATGCACCGTATTCAATCAAGGACGATGATAATGTATGACAGAGAGGGCATTAAGAGAGATTATATTCGTCACAGTCTCATTAAGAAGGATATTGAATGTTGAGGAGGAGCATAACAATGCTGACAGATGCCAGGGATCATTTTGATACAATAAACGATGTCATGAAGCATATCAGGGAAAATATTCGCGTATATTAGGGACATTAATAAAATATTTAGCGATATTTACGACTATGTTGACAAATAGTGGAAGAGATATTAAGGGAGACCAAGATAGCGTTGAGAGATATTAGGAATTATATTGCTAGATATATTACATATATGAAACAAGAAACAATATTGAGGAATGTCAGGCACGATATTTAAAGACATCGGGAAAGACATTGAGCTATGTTAGGAATGATGTTAAGAAATTGCAGAAACGATGTTAATAGATGATAGCAAAGATATTGAGGAAAGCCAGGACAGTATTGAGGAATGATGTTGAGATAATGCAGAATACGAGATTTATGAATATCAGTAACTTTCTATCGATATCACAGATGAGATGTTATTTAGGTTTTTATTTAATTTGTTGAAGAGAGCAACAAAATTGCTGCATCGAAAATTCATAAAGGAGTTAGTAATATTACGATATCCAGCAGATATAAAACGAAATTCCTTCTGATTCTACATTATAGAACTCTAATCGCATGTTGCCTAATATTCTTGAAACGCCTCAACTAGCGTTTCAAGATGGCTCCATATCAAAATTAAGAATTAGAACTTCAAACAGTCAAAATATTCTTCAAAATATTGGAAAGTATTAAAAAACATCACTCACAATTAATAGCATATCATTGAGTGCTCTTAGCTAATTAAGCAGATTAGATGAGTTAAAATCCTTACGATTTCAACTTTTGCGAAATATATGACGTTTTTTGCATATAATGATATACGCCAATAGAAATGCGGAAACAAAATTTAACGCGAGGGGGCTATCAAAAAATGTTAAAGCCAAACAAAACTTAGAAATTAACTTCTATTGAATCTAATTAACGACTTTGGTAAAATAACAATTAGAACGTAGATCTGCAAATGTAACTTCTTTTGTAGATACTTATACTTATTTTACATTAGTTTACATATTCAAAATTAGTTGGGATAAAAATGATGAAATGTTCATGAAAATGTAAGTCTCTGGCGCTCAATCGGAATAAAACGAAGTAGAAAGAGAAACCAGGCGTAAATAATTGCACTTTGAAAATGATGTCTATTTCTAAACTTCACCAATAAATTCAAATATCTGGGATTATTTTTAGTAAAAAGCACTGAAGTGGAGAATGAAACGTAGATTTGGAAACAAATTTCAAAAACGACGTGAGTTGTATAATGCAGAATATATTATATTATATTTTAACGATAACACATGCGCTGATAGATACCTATGCATCTGTTAATAAATATACATATGTTGAGGAGGTGATATTGGCAACGCTGATCCGGATATAGATAATAAATGTGCAATGGTTTGATAGGTATAGACCTATCTAGCCATTGCTCTAGCTTACAAGCAGATTTTTTGATTTTGGACATCGTTGTGAATAATCTGGTTCTAGATTTTGGCTCAAGCAAACTGAAGCTGATGCTTAACATAACGCCACTAAGTGCCTCATGGAGATGTTTAGGTGCACTTCCAAGCAAGAGAGACCATTGTGGATGAGAAGTGGGAGAGTAGACAAAATAATTTCTGGATAAGACTATTTCTTCATCCATCTACGTTGTTGAAGTAGGCGATAGGATGTTCACAAGTAAAATGATGACCATCTCCATTGTTTGGTTAAAGCTTGCCTATATACTTACCGATAAGGAGCAAACCCTACGGATGAAGTACTAGAGTCACTCGGGGAAGATTACAATTCGACAAAAATAAGATGGCGAAGGCGCATACAATTTCTAGATCACAAAATCTGTTTCTATCATGCAGATCTGGAATAATAAACCAGATAGAAGTGACCGAGAGAAAAATTTTCGGAAGAAATCTGATGTGGAAAGTAGTCATTAGATACAAATGTATGTAAAGTTCGAAAGTAAATGTAACATTCGAAAAGGCACGTAGAGTTCGTGAACCTTCAACATAAAAGAGCATCAAGCAAGTAATCAATCATCGATTACCATAACCACATTAGCTCGTTTCTGCCGTTACATACTAATCGAAAAGGATTTTTCTACTGACAACAACGCATCTTACTAGAAGTATGCAAAACATATTCGTCCTCAATGCAACTTACTCAAAGTAACGAATTAAATATTATACATTTTGTACAGATAGTGTAATACCAAATTATAAGTATATGTTCACCAAAAGCGACTTCAACTTGTCCTTTTATTCCATGATCTCATTACCATGATCTCATTACCATGATCTAACTCCAAAAGTTTATATTCGGTTAGAAAATTCTAAATGTTATGAATTACCAATAGTTGGCAAAATTCAACCATACACTTTTTCTTAAGATAAATGTAAGTTTATTGTTTGTTCTATTACAGCAGATTCAAACATATATTTTACTATGTTCTTTCATGTATATATATTTTTGCTATAGTAAAACGAAATAAGATTTTGTATACTATAATAGATGAACTTAAATTTGTTCCACTTGAACCCTCCTACATTCTATGTGCCTACATAGCGTACTAACGAGGAAATGTACAGTTCGAAATGGAAATAAATTACCATCCAAGATGAATTTATAGTGAGACACGCGGCATACATTACCGCCGGTATATAGCGGCGGCATAATCAATGGGAATCCTTTCTCTTAATGAAGCAATTTTTCGACACACGACGATCAATTAAAAAATGACAATCGGCTATGATAAATGACCGCGGCGCAGTGGCGACTCGTATACCGGGGGGATCGCCACGGGACTAGCGCTTAAATTATCTTGTGACTGCACCGCGTTCCCTTCAATTACGCGTTTAATTATATTATTACGGTATGGCAGCGCGGATCTTTCTCGAGGTATGTCTTCAGTTTGCAGACCGATAAAAACGTTCTTTAGAAAGAAAAAAAAAGAAAACTTTGTGGCAGGACGGTAACGAGGAATTACGAGGACCATAGATTTTATTTAATTGGAACCTGCGCGACCGCGACCTGTTATAGTGTTTCTGCCATGAATACGCGTGTTTACGTTCTTCCCGGTTTGTATGTAATATTCAATATTATGACTTTTGGATTAGGGACGTCGTAAACTAACGATTACACACC
Organism: Onthophagus taurus; assembly: GCF_036711975.1. Lineage (NCBI taxonomy): Eukaryota > Metazoa > Arthropoda > Insecta > Coleoptera > Scarabaeidae > Onthophagus > Onthophagus taurus. Next base: position 27,490,649 of record NC_091966.1, read on the forward strand.
TGGATAACGCTCTATTTTATATTTTATTCGCTTTTTATTCTTATTTTGGTTCGACAAAGGTCGTAGAAAAATTCTCGGAGTCGTTCTTTACAGACGAAATCGGATTAAGATGCGGATTCGAGGAGGTTTTAATGTTGTGCAAATCGCCGTTTTTTTTTCTGGTCGTATTTAAGTTTCTTAACGTATTACCAATTACACTAAGATATTGAGCGGGGATTATCTCGTTTGGTATGCAAGAACGATTCCAACTGACGTGATAATTGTTCCTTTGAATTCTTGCAAGTTTTTCAATAACTTTTATGCAACGAAAACAAACTACTACACCGTAAAACGTATTTCTGCTTTTAAGTGCCGTGCATTCGTAAACGCAATTTGTAAATTGCGCGTTAGAAATTGAACGAAGACGTTTGTCACGCACGAACTCCGCTGAAAATGAACCTAGCCAGCAACTCTTGGACCTGTTGAAACGGCAGTGTGAATACCGAACACGACTTGGTTGCAGTCTCTATTCTCATGGTGTTTACGTGCGAAAATCGTTCGTTGCAATATACGACGGGTTCGATCATAATAATTATCTCCGCGTATACGAACTAAACCACCCTCTTTCGGCTAAGCTTCTGAAATATATCTCGTTCGTTTCGTTTCGGCGACCAGCATCATCGGCGCGTCGGTAGGAAACAGAACGTAAGGAATTTTCCAATTAAGGTCCATTGTATGGTCTACGGGGAGAACCGTTAGCGTAATAATAGAATTTCTGTTTTTGTGTCGTAAATACGGAACGTTCGTGTCGTTAAGCTTTACCTCTTCATGTTGCATTACCATAAGTTATTGGTCGTGTACGGTTCTCTTAGTGGTTAATGTTAGTAATAGCATTTTTAAGGCTAGAAATAATTCAAATCGAAACAGATGCATTCGTATGTACAACATGTTGTCTCAATTAGATGTAATTAATAATTTTCATTCAAGACAAGACGTCGCCGTCGATTGAATATTTAACCATCTCAATGACTTAGAAACTTGGATATTCATTACAGTAAAACTTCGACATAACGAAATAATACGAGGAAGAGAGTCTGTTATAGCTGAAATTCCGTTATATGAAACATTTTTCATTTGCACTTTAATGTTAGTTCTAGTTTTAGTTCTGTTCAGAGGTGGCGGTCGCAATCTTTTAATTAAAAACCAGCGGTGTAACTTGAACAGCTTTTATTATTATTTATATTGAAAACAATACTATATATTTACTTTATTTGTAGTTGCTATAACAAAACTACCAACGCTTTCTCTACAACTTTTTAAACTAACTCTAACACCATCTATTATACGTATAATGTTACTAATTGCTACTTCTCAATTGAAACATTTTACATATCAACTTTATAATAAGTTTAACATTTGAATTGGTCGTAATGACTGCATACGTTAATGATACAATTAGCTTTCTACATCTGGTTTCTAGTTCTTGACTTCCTGATGATTTGTTCCATCTTGAAGTTTTGATCCATAGCTGTTCCAATCGGTTTGCAATCTTCCATTTTATATGCTTTTAATATTCTTTTCAAATAAGATATTTGATGTAACGCCATTTTTATTCCCAAATATGTTCCTACATTTCCCAAATCCTTCATTTTGAAATTCCCTTTTAGAATCATTTTTATTTCTTCAATTTTGTCCTTATTGTTTCAAATTATTAGTAAATCATCTACGTAAATTAGTAAACCAAGTTTCTTTATCTAATTTTGTATATTAATAATAATTAGCCATTGATTGTTTAAAATTCTGTTCAATCATTAACGTCTTAAATCTTTTATTCCAATATTTTGGTGATTTTTTTCAAACCATATATAGCTTTTCTCAAATTTTAAAACTTTATTCTTTGCTGTTGTTATTCCTTCTGGCGGTTTCAAATATATCGTTTCTTCTATATTGCCATATAAAAACGCGCTTTTCCATCCGCACATCTTAAATGATGTGCTATAGCTAAAAGCATTCTAACTGCTTGCAGTTTTACTATTGAAGTATAGATATCGCTATAAACGAGGTCATGTTGCAAAAAGCCTCTTGCTACCAATCTCGCTTTGTATTGTATCTGGTTTTCAATTTCTTTTATCTTGAAAACCCATTTTGCAGCTATTGCAAAATTTCATTCTTTGGTCTATCTACTTCCTCCCAAGTATCATTTTCTTGTAGACTGTTTATTTCAGATTTTATTCCTTTTTCCCAGTTTTTCTTTTCGGTATTTTCCATGGCATCAAACAGGTCTCATAATCATTGTATTTAATTGATCTTTTTAGTGAGCTTCTATTTCTTCCTCTTGTGGTTTCTTCTTTTTCTTATGTTTCAGGTATTTCATGTTTATAGATACCTTCTCTTCAGCTATCTCATCATTATTATCTATGTCTTCAACTTCAACGTTTTCTTCTTGTTCACCATCTTCTTCTTCTGTATCTATTACCTCTGTTGAATCTTCTTCTTTGTTCTCGTGTTTTTTTCTTTCTTAATTTTCAATATTTTTATTTTAAACGTCTGGTTTGAAAACGATATCCCTAGCAACTAGTAACTTCGATAAGTTTCGTTTCTTCACAATAAACTCTGTATCCTTTCGTATCCTCTTCATATACCATGAATAAGACCTTTTTATTCTTACTATCCCATTTTCTGCGGGACATGTATGTATCCTTTCCTTCCAAATATTTTAAAATCTTCCAAGGAGAATTTTTTACTGAACCATAAGTGATAAGGTGTTTTCTTGTGTATTGTACTTTTTCCTGGTCTGTTCAGAGTGTAGGCTGCAGTATTCTCTTCTTCAGCCAAAAACAGTATTCAAAATTTTTTTCTTTCAGCATTGTCATTTTTCGTTCAGCTGTACCGTCCTGTTGTGGTATGTATGTTATTGTTCTTTGGTGTCTGATTCCGTATTTTGTTAAAATTTCCTGAATTGGTTTACATGTAAATTCTGAACCATTCTGACCTTATTATTTGTATTGTCTTTCAATATTGTTGTATTGTCTGCTTTCTTTATAAAATCAATCAATTTTTCTTTCACTTTGTATTTATGTTTTAAGAAATATTGTGTTAATACCTTGACCCTCCCAACAATTGTTGTTCCATTGATCCACAAAGATCTACATGTACCAATTCACCTGGAAATTTCCTTCTACTTTCACTTCTTGGATGTGGATTTCTATGTTGCTTTCCTTCAACAAAACCTTCACAAGAAAATTCAGAATCTTCATAATGGATGTTATGGCGCTTTAACAATTGTCACGTGTATGGCTTTGATTGGTGGGCAGGTCGTTTATGGTACATACAAAACATTTTTCAAATGTACCATTTCTCAATCCTTTTCATTGAATGCCGCCTTTAACCGAATTCTTCCTTCTGCTGGAGCATCTAAGATATTTCCAGCTCATTTTTTATTTGCTTTGCAGATTCCAATGTTTCCATTTTTACAAATTGTTCTACCTGACAACACATGTGATCGTTTGCACGACTGTCCAATATCGAATCTGTCTTATTTAGTAAGGCTGTGCTTATGAATGCATTGACTTTATTGTTGTTATTAGGTTTCTCATTCTGTTTGTTGCTTATTTGATCTTTAAACCAACAACTTTTTGCAATGTGACCTTGTTTTTCTACAAATATAACATGTTCTATCCTCTTTTTTCTTCTTACAATTTTGTTTAATGTGTATATATAAGCATTTTATCATTTTCTTCTCATCTTTTCTTTCTGACAAAAAAACAATTTCTATTATTTCATTTGTTTTATTCTCCTCAACCAACAACCATGATGTTAATTCACATATTGATTGATTGCTTGACGGAACTGACTCTCATGCAGATACAAAATGTTTGTACGGTTCTGGAAACGACATGATTATTTTTGTCATTAAAATTTGATAGGAAATTGGTTCCCTATCTGTTTTAATTGGATAGCAATTTATTCCAACTTCGCTAGAAAAACTGACATGCTTTCTCCGTATTTAGCGTTAAAAAAATTTTGTGTCACTAAATGTAACCTAACTTCAGATTTATGTTCGTAAACTGAGTGAAATTTTTTCCATATGTGTGTCATTGGAGTTTCCTCCATACTTTCCACTAGTATTCCTTGTGCTTTTATGTCATTGATTCTCCATTTCTTTAAATTTTCTTCGTATTTCTCTGTATTTCGAACTGGCTTCCTTTCTTCTCCTGTTACTACATCAAAAACATTCTTCGTTTTTAACTGACTTATTGTTTGGAACTTATACCACAATCTAACACTGAATAACAACTGAAACTAGAACTAACAGTAGACCTAGAACTAGAAATATTCGGGTTTAGCCGTCTTAAGAGACGTACGGCTACACCCGAATGATTCTAGTTCTAGGTCTAGAGTTAGTTTTAATGCTAGTGTTAGTTCTAGTTTTAGTTGTTATTCAACTTAGCCGTCCAAAAATTTAAAGTATGTAAATTTAAATGATAAGGTTTTTGATCAGGTTTTAGAACAGAAACTAACACTAGACCTTAAGACGGCAAAATCCGAATGTTTCTAGTTCTAGGTCTGATGTAAGTTCTAGTTTGGATTTTTGTGATCATATTTGAAAAATAACTTTTTCAGGTATCTAATAAATGATGTCTCAATTAAATGTAATAAATAATTTTTAATCGTGCTTCGTGTTGTAAATTGAAATTAGGCATGTTAATGACTTAGATGCTCTTAGATGCTCATTAGTAAGCAAGAGATTTCGAGTGCCGACGTCATCAATTCCGTTCACTAACCCACTCGTTGCGTGTCAAGAACGTCACTTATTGCTTCCGTAATTTATCGCTGATATTAACATGATATACTCAAAACAAACTGAGCACGGGTTTTTAAATCTGAACGCGTCTTAAGTGGCTATATCGCTGCAGGATATGCCATCGAAGCATTTTTGCTCGCGTGCTCTTGGTAATGGGAATCGTAATCGAATAGATTCTTATCTATTTAACAGATACTTATTATTTTAATCAGTAACCGACCGCGCAACCGTGTACTCAGGATGTTGAAAACAGTAATTTTTCATTGTTATAAGAATAAAAAATGGGGATTGTATAAATGTAAATCATAATGGAGGTATTAATGATCCAGCAATTTCGAAATATAATACCCCAGATCGAATCATTTTACGAATAGCGCGTTAATTAAATTACGATCGCGTGAGAAAAGTTCTTAATTTTGGCAAGTCATTGATTACAGTAGTAATTAGGGGACCAGAAATCGATCACAATTGATTCGCGGAGAACGAAAAGAAGTTACGTCAAAATAAGCACGGCGACAATACCGGGCGAGATTGATACGAAATGGACGATAAAGAACATCTCGAACGGAATGGAAAGTTGCCGAATGTTTCTTTGCGTCGAACTTGAAGCCTGAGGCACGTCATTAATAAGGATTTGACACCCTTACGGTTCGTTCCGACAATGAATATAAATTAATAAATTAATCCGAATCGAAATCGCAATCGCCGCGGCAACAATTACCCTTTTTAATTTGAATTCGCGTTATTATCTGGTCTCCGGTGTCGGAAAATATCTCGACCGCATCTGCGTTACAAATTGATTGTATTGTTTTAAATAAATTTTAACTCTCACAAGCGCAAGTAACTCCGGTTTAGAACGAAATTTAATTTGCTCACGCGAAGATTTTAATTACAGATAATTTATTTATTATCGGTAGCCAATTTCACGTGTATGTAAAAATTGTAATGACTCATCATCTATTTCCTGCCTATACTATATACTCATATCAGACCATACGAATACGAAGCATTTATATTAATAACGTTAAGTCTATTTTGAAACAAAAATGACTTCAACTTAATTTATTTTTGTAAATCACCATATAAATCCTCCTTCGAATTTTGGATCAGACTCTGAGCTTCTTTGATACAATTTTTGTAATTCAGCTAATATATCGTCCCTCATAATATGCATTGACAATTTCATTGTAGATGATTCGTTGGGTAAAACTTTTAAATGTTGATCGGCGTGTCCCGTTGCTAAACATATTAATCGTGCATATTCTGATTCTAAGAGATCAATAAATTTCTTTGCATTCTCAGACCCAGGGTTCCATATAACCGTATCGGGGCAATTTTCTTTCTCAATTTTCATTTTGTTATTTTCCATCACGTTAGTTAAAATATGTGTACTTCTGGTGTTTTTATATACTCTATCAGTAAACTCATATATTTTCATTATAGGTACACCTTCCGCAAGATTATCTGTTGTTTTATCCCAAAATTCACCTTCCAATCCAACAATTTTAGTGTTTACCATATTTGGAACTTGAATGTACGGATGCATTAAAAGATTAAAGTTTAGCGATTCTTTGTCTTGATTAAAAACGGTAATACTAAGCTTAATTCCGTATTCTTGTAAAATTATTTGGTATTCCGCTTTGAATGAAAAATTCCACATTGATCTACTGTAGTAATCGGCCTCTAAATAAACAATAGCCTCGATGTCTCTATTTTCCAATTTCTTTGGGTGTTGTTTAATCTTCCATTCCATGAGCCTTGCGAATCCGTGATGAGGGCCAAATTGCCACGGCCCATATTGAGGAAATACGATCGGAATTCCTCCACGTATTGCAAGTTTTCCATCTGCAATCGCTTGAGTACTCACAAAGAGTTGTTCGATATTACGAATTCTCCAAGAAGTTATATTTGCACCGTAAAGATTTAATGTACATTGCGTGTAACTACCGCGATCTAAAGTTATGGTTTTTGAAGCGTAGATATCTCCCATTTAATTTAAGGATAATTTGTCATTTGACAGCTGTCTTAAAAAATTTCAAAGAAAAGAAATCACTTCCCATTCGATTTTGTTAATTTAATAATGCCCGCAAATGGCGATTAATTATACATAACCAGTTGTATAGAAGTCATGGCCTGCAGGAAAACCTGCCAGCACCAATAGTAACCGGTTACCTAACTTCGCGCAACCCAAACGATAGGTTAATTACCTGTGGCGTAGCCGTTCCACTCCCAAACACACAATAATTGCGGATTCGAGCAGTAGTGACACATGGTCGGGTTCCTTTGCCGTTAGTTTTTCTCGTAAATCACAGATTTACGGTCGGTAATTAATTTGATATGTAATAAATTTCGATTCCCACGATTTCAGAGCTCGGCTCGAGAACTGTACGATAATTTATCCACATCCTACAATCATAATAAATGAAACCTACTACACATATTTCTTTTCTATTTACATATTTTGAGGATTTCTGCATACAAAGAAGGCAATTATAAAAAAATACCTTAACATATTTAGTCATTTATCAAGTCATTATCAATAATGTGATATTGTTGACATGGATTTGTAAATTATAAAAATCTTCTAAATTTATATTGAATTAAGGTTACTTAAAATTGGGATAGAATATTGTCCTGAGGATACATATAAAATGTATATTTTATATTTTGTAATGTAGAATAAATCTATTGCAAGGTTATATCGTTTTCATGTTTGGTATGTATTCTATGTTCCTAGATATTAATCGTCCGATGGATGCGCTTCGAAATGTTATTTGACCATAATCAAAAGTTTCAAATAGCTCAAAAGTAAGGAAAACCAGTCTCCCAGAAGAGCCAATTAAACGATTGCTATTGTTGTAAATAGTTTCAGAATGATGTTTGCTAATATCGAAATTTTTCAACAACATTAACGACACATTTTGTCAGTCAGGGTCATATCGTATTGAAAAATGAACCAAGTAGAACCAACCAGGCGTCATATAATAACAGTGTAATTAAATTGAGTTTCTGCCAGATATATGTAGAGATGAAAAAGAAGAATATTCGAGTTCCACACTCGATGATTTTATTGATGTTTCATCAAAAGTTGAACAAGAGAAGCTAGATCAACTATTAGCTAGAGCTGTTTATGCTACAGGTACTCCATTTACCATTGTTGAAAATAATCGCTGGCAATCATTTTTCAAACATTTGAGACCATCTTTTAAAATGCCTACACGTTATTTATTATCAAATAAATTACTGGACTCCTAGTATGAAAAAGTTGATGCAGACATTAAAATGAAAATTAGAGAAGCGAATGCTCTTAGCTTACGGTGTGATGGTTGGAGCAATCAAAGGAACGAATGAAACCCCTGTGTTTCATAAAATTTTGACAACAAATATTAGTCGATATACCGCAGAATATATTGCTGAAAAAATCGATGAAATTTTAAGAGAAGTTGGTACTGAAAAATTCTCTGCTGTAGTAACCGGCAATGTCAGTACAATGGTTAAAGCAAGAAATGTACTTCATGAAAAGTACAAACATATTTCTGTTTATGGATACACTGCTCATACGCTAAATTTGTTAATTGGAGACATTTCAAAAATGAAAACCATGTCTCCTACTATGGAAGATGTTAAGGATGTCATCAAAGAAATTAACAATTCCGACGTGTTATTGGCTTCTTTAAAAAAATACAAACTGCAAGAAATGACACCAAACCAGCTATTTCCTTAAAATTACCTCTAACGATAGGGATCAATTATTCATGGTTTAAAAAGTTTTCTTGATACACAATATGCATTAAAAACATTCGCAGTTTGTGAAACAGTTGAAAATATACTCAGTAAACGAGTTGCAAAGTTGATATTGGATGGGGATATTTTTTGGGTAAAAGTTTCAAACTTTTATCACCTAATAAACCCTGTTGTTAAATACATAACCCACCTGGAAGGAGATAAACCAAGGAGCCAAGTAACTGAATGCTTTTTTGAGTTGGAAAGTCATTTTGAAACAGTCCTTTCCTCAAGCCTTTTGTTTAACCAAGAGGAAAGGGACCTAAAAACCTTTTTAGTGAAAAGAAAGCAAATGACAATAAATCCAATCCATCTTGCTGCAAATATTTCTAGATCCAAATTTTAATGGGCTTCATCTTAATAGAGAAGGACAAATACAAGGAACATAGTTTATAAACAATACGGCTACTGTAACAAGCCCAGATGAGTCTGCAGAGGTAATAGCAGAATTGGCCCTTTGTCGATCTAACGAAAGGTTACATCGCGTTGTATGGTGGAAGGGGACTTGTTTTAGGTCGACATTAAGTAAAGTAGCGGTCAAGATACAGAAGCTTACAGAAGAGAAAAGAGCTTCAGCACATACAGCTTTTATTCACAGTGTGAAAAGAAATCAGTTTACGGCTGAACGAACTGGTAAAATAACTTTCATTGCACATTCAAACTTTTTGCAGTAAACAACCTCTTAATATTAACTTTCAAAATTCATCTTATGATTACAATTCAAAAATATATACTTAGTTTCCTTACAGCACTTAAAAATAGTATTGCAAATAAAGCCACAATATCTACATGTAAAGTTGATTAGCAGTTCCTTTTATCATATTTTTGGGTTTATATTTTTGTTCAAGTTGTTTCGAAATGTATATTTGGCAATCAGACTGTTATATCTAGCTTGTTGTGAGCTAATATCAACCTCAATTCTTTCAGTTACATATTCATCTTCATCGCCAGACTCTTAGTATATAAACGTTAATCATTAAATTATCTGCTAATTTTCTTTTCTGGGAATCTTTTATTGCTAAAGTGAAAAAAGTTGTTTTGGTACATACAAAATAATGCAAGCTTTATGCCGCACATCATATGGTGCAGTCAACATCTTAAATTATATCGCTCATATGGAACAGTAAATCAGATTGCATGCTTTATCAGATAACCAAAGGATGCAAAAATGTTGAAACAATCAATTCTGAGAGACTCATCAGAAGAAATCTCTCGAGCAAGGTCGCTTTAATGCGCGACATCGAAATGACTCAAATGTGTGAAAGATCAAGTTTGATAATTGAAAGTAAAAACATACATATCCGAGTCTTGACGGGAAAATTCATCGCAAACCGATTATATGTTTTCTGGTAGAAAGCGAATAAGTGTTGACTGATAATTTCGTTAGATTTTATTGTACGATTTCCACCGTAGCAAAAAAATGGCCAGATTGAAACTTTGTCACGGATCGAAGAACTATCTTCAGCATATTCGCGGAATTATCTAAAGCATAATCAGACTTACAGATTCATTCCATTCATCAAGAATGACCTAGACTTTTCCTTTCTCCAACTCTCAAACTTCACTTTCCTTTGGATTAAGATGTGACTAACCTCTCTTGTGATCATACTACACTCTATTTTCCTCAGGATTAAAATATACACCGTTTTTCCCAAGGTGTAGGTTTTCTATGTTTTTTGGTACTCCATTTCCTTCAGAAATAATGGATCTACTTCAATAAATTATACTTTATCTTCCTCAGAAACAAATTATAGATTTTTCTTGTAATGAAAGAATAGTTTTTTTCTTACGGTGTAGATCTCGATGGTACAGACCCTAGTAGCATTAAGAAGGAATAAATCTTAATGAAGGTTGAAATGTATCGAACTATTTTTAAGATTATTCCTGAAAATAGTCCTTCAGAATTAAGATGTACTTCTTTCTTAATGTGTCGTATCTTTCTTGAAATCAAGATATTTTTCATTTTCATAAATACTTCGGAATAACTCATCCTTAGCATTAGAATATTTACTTAGGGTCAAAACGTACTTACTCAGAATTAATATATACTCTATTTGGAGGATCAAGACAGACTTAATCATTTCTGTATCAGCCTTCGATGTATTCCATCTTCGAGAACTCATAAGTTGACATTACTTACGAATAAAGATCCTGAGGATTAAGCTAAGTGTATGATAATAAACCTTAAAATCGAATTTCTGCTGTTCTTCACCCTGTGTAAGTTTATCCCATATACTCCTGAATCCCTACGATCTACTCCGCTCCATTTCTATTTTCTACTAATGATGCATTGCTCATCACCAACCTCAGGATTAAGTTTTGAAATTCATACTATACTTTATGTTCATTAAGACGGTACATTCCCTTTATTTTATAATATTCAGAATTATGATGTGCTACAGATCTTAGTATTTGCCTAATAACTAAAGAGAACATTTAAGAACCTGTTAGCAGATACCCGGTCCGGCTTCGTGCATTTCGAGTAATAATGTATTGGAGAAATAACAACATAGCGGCTCCCATTTTCAGCAGTATTAATCATAACATTTATTACTGCATATTAAAACTCATCCCAATACGTACCTCGGTGTTTGGATCTCACCTATGTTCTTGTAGTGACTGTTAATTCTTTACACACGTACTTTTTGTTGGACATAGCGATCGTTCTTCCGAAATAGGGAAGTGGAGATAACTTTTTCTAGTTCATCTGTCCTTTTTGGCGATATGTTCAACCAGCTATAAGTAATAGAATTTGTATTACTTATTTGATTATTTCCTCTTTTCTTGTGGTTTCCATCCATCTCTATACTGTGTACATTTTAGATTTGTCTTGTCAATCATCCTTTATCTTTCTCAAGCAACACTACAACGATTCACCCCAATACCCTTTTATCCGTAGTTGATCCTTAGTTGTGTTACACATACACACAGTATGCCTATAGGAGGTATGCTTGCCAATACTTTTTACAACAATTTTTTATATCTATATTCGTACGATATTTATTGGTTATTCTTGGGCATTAAAAAACTGTAAAAATCACAGATTTAGCCATAATTCCGTCGACTAAAAAACATTATTATTAGAAAAACACGTTATGTACGTCAAAGGACGTCACTCACTCAGCGTTCTCAACGTAAAAATTCTTTTAAACGTTCCAATTACTGCAAAGAAACAAAAGGAACAATTCAACTATGTGTCGTAATAATTAAAATTAAAAAGAACTTAAGTCAATCTAAACTACTATATGGTATTGGAAATTGTTTAGGACTGGAGAAGGATGAGAAAGCAAAGAAACATTTTCGTGGTGGAACATACGCAAGTTAAAAAAGTTAAAAACTGTAAACATCACGAAAATCACATGTAGAACATTTCACTTATTAAATCTATTTAAATCCTAAAAAATGTCTAAACGTATGGTTAAAATCTATCAAATCGTTAACTATGGAATCTCTGTCCATTGTTTTACCTAGATGGATAAAGTATTTCTCGTATAAGTCTAGCTCCTTGGACTTTTTTATGTTTTTTAGGAGTTTAACTTTTTTGATACTTGATTTATGTTTTTCTGAAAGAATGCCGAATTGTGTTTCGTGAGGTGTTCTTTTACTCTAGTTTGCAAGTTACGACCTGTTTTACCTATGTATGTAAAATTTAGGGCAGTTTTGACATTCAAGTCTGTAGACACCCCTTAGTTCAGTATGAGGGAATTTGTGTTTGTTATTGGTGATAATTTGATCAAGTTTTAGACCTGTAGAGAAAATTGTTTTTATGAAGTGTAAATTGCAGATTGTGGTGAAAAGAACTTGTTCCTAATAGAGTAACTAGCATAAATTAATTTGTTCAGATAACTATTATAAACGCTGTTAAAAATGCCTTGTATATCCTTTAAGTTAAAATCGTTATTGAAACCTATCTTGACCACTTTTAGAATTTTATTTTATTCGTTTGAGCATTATTGTCGAGAGGTGTTGTTAATTAACCTATTAAACAGAAACCTAAAACTAGCTTGTTTATGTTGTATACAATTGTATGAATATTTGGGAATGATACTATCGGTTAGGTTGGTTTACAGAAAATGTCGAATGTTAGGGTGTTATTAATATTATCTCTAGAAATCACTAAGTCTAAAAAATTAATCTTAAAGTCACTCTCACTCAATCTCTGAGGTAAATTGGAGTTTACTTATGTTGTCAAATATGTTCTTTAGGGCCATCAATTTAGCGTTATTGCCCTCAAAAATAATTATGATATCATCGACGTATCTACCGTAGAATGATATATCTTTATTAATTAAATCATATTTTGAGGAGAAAATTATGTTTTCGTAATGGTTAACATAAATATCCGCAATGATGCCCGATATTGGGAAGCCCATGGGAAGGCCGTCTTTCATTTGAAAGAATTTATTATCGAAAAGGAAAAAGTTGTGTTGACAAGTTAGCTCCACGTGCTTTTATAGTTTTTTAGTCCACGGAAATATGGCTATTAATAAACTGTTCCATTCTGAAGTCAAATTGTAATATGTTCTCATTCTGAAAAAATTCTGATTATTAATTAATTTTATCAACTCATCTACTAGGCATATCTATAAATAGCTTCAGCTTTCTTTCGGAAATTCTCTAATATCCTACCTGTATTCCATGTCCTTTCACAATCGCTTTCCATTTCCATTTCTGTTCTATCTCTGTTGACTTCCTAAGTAATAATTCCTCAATTGTGATTAGCTTCCTTAGATAAGACCACTATAGATTTAACAATCTTTAGCCTTTTTGTTCATTTGACTCATGACAAAATTATTTCTATGCTATTTTTGCTCTTTACAGCCTTTCTTTACTTAGTTGTTTTTATGGCAGTAAAATGGCATGAATGCTCAGGGCGTTATTTCTGTTATCTTTTTTAAATATTATAAAGATATAGATAAGCAAAAGATATAACCGGATTAAAAGAAGGAAAAAAAATGGAAGCTACCGTAAGAAATTTTAACGAAAATAATCCCGTCGCTAAATGCGAATAGATAATTTCGTTATTTAAAAATTAATTTTAAAGTGTACGCGTTAAAAGTGTACGCATTCCAATTTATGGAATGTTAACGCTGGTAATCAGAATTTTGCAGTCATTATTTTTAATTATGTAATTTATTTCTTTCACCCAGTTCTTATCCTGAAGTAGTTCATTTGATGAATAATAATTTAATAATTAACATACTTTTCCTCTGATACACCCTCTCCAGTGAAAGTTCTCCCCTTTAAACTCTCTTTGATATGTTATCTACAATTTTATAGTAACTCCATCCCCTTTCTTGTTTTTAGTTGCAATAATCTTTATGGTACCACTATATGCAAAGCTATTTATCTCTTCCAAAAGTAGATACTTGTTCATATTAAGGAGATTTAGCATTAACAAAACAATTTATATCTATCAACAGATTATGTGAATGTAGATTACTACATAGAAAACTACAAAATCCAAACGATTGTTTTACGTGTAACAACTTTGTATACGTAGCATACACAGTGAATCTTTCAAAATAATCAATTCTCGTGTAGAGTTTGTTTGAAATCTCTCTCTATGGAAATACCTAACGTTGTATAGTGTGGGAAGCGACACATGGCGAACAGTTTGAGTCCATAGCGGCGTTCGGTAAACGGCTATCGTACGGTTGAGAAACGCGCGCAGTTGGAAATGTCCACGTACGTGGACATAGAACGCAAATCCGAAGACATTCAAAGCCATTTTCAATGCATCTCGAAACCGATCGAACGCCTAGATTGCCTCGGGAACTTGTTAACTCATTCCTACGTTACGTCTCCGGCAATCATCTTTGAGCTGGTTTATGCTTTCTCTCCGATAAAATGCGATTTTTTATTATTCACAAAAGACGTAGTTACTTTTATTATAAGGCAAAACAAAGGTTGTTAAGTCGCGGTACGATGAACAGTAATGTTGGACTCGTACGGTTTATAACAAGAACGACGACCAACGGCAAAAAGATTGGAAAATTAAATACGGTAATTACTTGGCGATTACCTATGCGGTTATATAGTGTAGAGAAAAAACGTAATTGATTAAATTGTTGGTTTACAGAAAAATCATGTTACTGTTTGTGTATCGTATAATAGTGCACTTGATGGGCATAAAATTGAATTTAAAATCGATTCGAACTTCACAGTTAATATCTTACATCCATTTGAAAAAGAATAAAACTTTAATGAAGAATTTAGAGATTCAATTAAAAAAAAGCGAAAGTAATAAATTGTGGCTAACAATTAAATTAAAGGTAGTTTGAAACTGCCCGAAAGAATAAAATACCCATTCACCGTGACGTTTACGGTCAATTCATTATTTATGAGAACTTTTACATATATGCTATAAGAATAGGCAATAGAATACCGATTTATTTGGTTAACTGTCCTTCAAGTTTCAAGGATAATAAGTCCTTCGACAACATAGTCTATAGCTTATCTAGAGTTGCGCGCGTTGGCGCTTATATACGAGCTTTAATGAAGTATCAAGCTGACGTGGGCAACTCATATTTGTTATCTATATTGCGCATAGAGTAGATTAAAGAGGCGACGTGAAATCGACCAATTTATAGTATGGAGAAATCGGGCGAATCCCTTCTATTTTTTTTTCTATTGCAGGTGTTCATTAATTAGTCCCATTTTTGGTTTCCGTAAAAGGTCTAAATTACCTAGTCTATAAGATAAGCGAATTTTAGAAAGGTTTCTAAATGAGGTATTGTTTTATCTTATAAAGTGAAAGGTTTTTATTTTTTTATTTTCTTTTCTTATCTTAAGTAATAAAAGTTGAAATCAAGATAAACGTATTGCGTTAGCGTTGCGTTTAGTGTTACGTTAGCTTAATCCCCATTGCAATTAGTGCAGAATCATAAAACGGCACAGGTCCTTAACGAAATGACAAGAAAAAAGTGAACGCGGAAAAACGCTGTCGATAGTCCGAAGAAGGCACTTATCTCGGTCGAAATCTAAAAACGGTTACGGACCGGTAATGAACCGTGCAATTTAAACCGGGAATCGTCTGTCACATAACTGGAATACATATTGTTTATTAATTGAAGTTAAGGCAACTAAACGTCGTCAGGTGAAATAATTTCACCATATCGGTTCCCGATTCAACGGTTAATTAGTGAGCTCTGTAGAATCTCCACCAGTTTAATTAGAAAATCACATCTATATGGGCTCCATTCAACGAACGCCCAACTATTTACACTATTACTATATATTTTTTATCGCTTCCCGGTCAGGAATTCCCCTTTTAAAAATTTATACACCTAATTCGGAACGTTCGCGGCACCTAAACGGTTTGTCATTGCACAGCATCACCATATATCACATTACTTAAAGCTCATAGTTATCATTTTTTCTATCTTCTTACCAAAATCAATAAATTTCTGATATATTCTTATATATTCACTAACATTGAATTATATTTTCCTTCTTTTTTTCTTATGAGTTAAATTTTTTTATTTTCTTGTGGGCGTTTCCATCATGGTTCGGCGTTAATCGTTGTGCTCAACTGTCCGTGAAATTTGAATATCAATTAAAAGTGAGGCACATCGTTACTTTGACGCGTAAAAGTTTTCTTACTCAGCATATTTCGAACCCGCCTCGACTGGTTCTTTCAGTTCGGAAATTTACATCTCTTTCGATATCAATATTTTATGAACTGCTAAAACAAAACTATTTGACTCCTCCTACATATATCTACCGAACTTTGTTGCTACTTCTTCTTTTTAACGTTGCTGGGCAGGTGTCGTTGACTATAAATTAATCTTCGGCCGAGTGCGCGAACATGACAGGCCGAGGAAGTTACGAGTCCATCAAGCCATTACTCGTGTCGCCTAATGCAAAGATAACGTTTCAAAGAGAGGAGGACCAGAGCTACTCGCGTATGACCGTAAACACACGGCCGCTATAATTTACAGTCATTCTTATATTACGTAATTCCGTACAGTACACGTTCTCTTGCTATTTCTCTCTCTTTAAACGTATGTATATTCTACGTGAATATACGTCGACCTCTCTTTCTTTCAGCAATAGCGACAGCTTTGTCTACGATGGACGCATCGGGAGTCATTTATTTTAATAACGTTTGCCATGGACACGTCTCCTGGATGATTTATATCAGGGATTTACATAAGTCGGTTATGATCGTCTACATGCTGTGTTTGATTCGTTTGAAAAAAAATGTCCATACCACGTTTATTTAATGAATTCAAATAAATTTTGTGCTTGATTTAACTTGATTTAATCAAAGAGCCAACATAA